>NW_025814843.1:22500-1222500 GCF_022079265.1 Lynx rufus
GCGGGCCAACGGCAAGGGAGCCCCACGGGTTTCCAACCAGACGCGCCTCGAGGGGGCAGAGCCAAGTCGCCACCGGGGTGCGCACGGGGTCCCACCGCCCGAGGCCTCCAGCACAAGGGCGGTCCCGTGGCACCCCCGGACGCCGACCCGGCCCGCCCCCTCGGCGAACCCTGGGGCAAACCCTCGCAGAGGGCCCTCCGGCCCTGCCACCCGCAGCAGCCGCGCGACCGGCCCCTGGAACGCTCTCCCGCACGCGCGGCGACCCACCAGCCGCGCCCCGCCCCGGCCGGACCCCCGACGCGCGCAGCCGGCGCCCCTTTCTCTCTCTTCTTTCCCCCCCCCTTCCTTCACTCACGCGAGTGGGGCCGACAGCACTCCGCCCGGGACCCGGCCCCCCAAGAGCCGTGGCGGCCCAAGGGGGGGGCGGGCACCCGACAAACGGCGAGGCCTGGTCTCGGGCCCGACACGGTGACGGGGGAGGGAGAGGAGAAGGGGCGGACGCGCGCTCGGTCGTCCAAGCCGAGACGGGGGGGAAAAAAAAGGCAGCACAGAACGGGAGGTGGGCCGGAGGCTGCGGGGAGGGGGCACACGCACGAAGCGAGGACCAGAGAGCGCGCGCGCGCGCGGAGGAAGGCACGGGCTCGGGGAAGGGCGCGCCAACGGAGACGCGAGCCGGGCCACCGGGTAAACATGCACGGGATCCCACCGCCACCAGCACGAGGGCGGTCCCGCGACGCCCGCGGCGCCAGCCGGCCTCAGCACCCTTAGCGAGCCTCCCCACGAGCCAGGCCCCCCCCACAACGCACGCCGCTGGGGTCCGGACCCACGGGACCCCCGCCGCGGGAGCCCGTCTCCAACCTCCATCCGTTCGGTCCATCCCGGAGCCACGCCCCAGGGAAGCGCCTCCCGAAGCCAGGCGGCCCCGACCCGCGCCCGCGCGCCACCCGCCAGCGGCGAGCCCGGAACGGGAGCGGGCGGGAGACAGCCGCCGCTCGCGCGGCGCAGGGGGGGGCGGGGCGCGCAGGGGCGCCCCAAGCCCCTCGGGACACACACCGCCACGGGAGAAGCGGGGGGGCACCGCGCGCGTGCGCGCGCGCGCTCGCACACCACACGCCCGAGGCGCACGGGCCCCGGCGCCGGACACCGGCCAGGCCTGGCGTGACCCTCCCCCGACTCATAGGGGGGAGGCGCAGGCCGCGGTAGGCGAAGAGCGGCACTCGGCCCCACCGCGGGGCCGACAGACCTCCTCTCACGCGGGAGAGAAGGCTCCGCCTAACACGCACAAGGGCACGCAGTCACCCTGACACAGGTGGCCACTACGCGCACAGGAGGGGCAGCGACTGGGGGGTTCCGGTACCCCAAGGCACCCTCTCGGATCGCTAGAGAAGGCTTTCTCACCAAGGGCGCGTCGCCCCCCACCCAATTCGTCCCCCCATCGGGACCCGCCAAACAAAAGGCGTTTCTTCCCGGGGCCACCAGGACCCGGGGCGGGGGAGAAAGGACCACGGCAACGGAGTGACACAGGGCATTCCTGAGCATTCGCGGTCAGGGCCCACAACGAGGGCCGCCTGCCTTCCCCACGCGCGCGGTTGCTCGTGTCGCCGCCCGGAAGGAGCGCCGCGCCTCCGGGTGAGGCCCGAGAAAAACCGAGGCGAAACACCGGCAGCAACGCGCTGGGCAAGAAACCGACAAGTCCTCGTTCAGAGGGAGTTTTGGCCAGGCGCCTCGGCGCCGGCTCGGCCCGCCACGATCGCTCAAACTCGCCCCACCAAGTCAGTCCCCCGCACCCTCCAGGCAACAGCAGCCATTGCGGGGCGGGGACGACAAGGCGCCCGCTCCCCGCAGCGGGGGGAACGGGTGTGCCTCCCTTCACCGATTCTGCCACCCGCCCACCTCGGGCATCTCCGCCAACGGTGGCGACCCAAAGGGGGGTTCCGCTGGGAACAGGGAACGGCGCCGCCACTCGGCTTCAGGCACCTGAGACGACCTGGAGCGCTCCAGGGGCACCACGGAGGGCCAGGCGCCACGCGCTCAGCACGCCCAGGCGGCGAGCAGCGTGGCATCGGGTGCGGCCCCTCCCACCACGGGGAGGAGGCCACCCACCACAAACAGCCAGGAGAGGCCAGCGAGAGTGTCCGCTGCGTCAGCCGACCCCAGCCCCGCAGCGACGGGAGGCCGGGGTCGGGCCGGAGTCCGCACCCCTCTGCACCCCCCCGCACCGCCCACAGGCGGGAAGGAGGAGCATGGGGCCCGCAGGCAGAACGAGAAGAGCGGTCCCACCCGCCAGGAGTGTCCGTCCCTCGTCTGACACGGCTTAGGCCCGGCCCGGGAGAGCGCGAGATCACCACATCGATCGGTTACCGCCACACGAGGCAGTCCTGGGGTGAGGGGGGGGCTGGGGAAACGCCCGGCGAGGACAGCGACCAGAGGAGGACCTGCTTCAGCCTCGCCGGCACCCCTCCCCCACCTCTCCCAGGGAACAGGCAGCCGGACAACCCACAAGGGAAAAGGGGAACGCCTGACACGCGGCACGGAGCCTTGCGAGGGTGGGTTTGTCACGACCGCGGCCGGGCGCCCGCAGCGGGGAGCGCACGGGGTAGAAGACCCACGCCGCCTCCCCACGCCGCCCTCGGGTGCCAGAGACCGGAGGTGGCGCCACAGCCTGGACCACACCTGGATGCACGAGAGCCGGCGCGCAGGCCCAGGCAGACGGCTCGAGCAAGCAGGCAGGCAAGGGCGGAGTCGGGCCCGGCTCGGCGTCACCGCCAAGCCCGGAGCCACGCCAGCGACGACGAGGCCCAAGTCTCTCTTACAGGATGACAACCGCCACATCAGAACGTGTCAGCACCTACCTGGCAGCAAAAAGCACCCCTTTCAGGAGACAAAAATAACCGCGTTGGCAGGCGGGGCCGAGCCACAGGTCACTGGGACCTTCTGGGACCCTGGCCCGGCCACGGGCCCCAAGCATCTTCCCATCACCGCCAAGCAACCCCACCCCCCGGAAGTCCCCAGGGGCCATCTGGTCGACCCCGGGACCGCCCGACCGACCGACCGACCAGGGAATCGCGGGATTGGTGGGGGGGGGGCTGGGGGCTGGGGGCTGGGGGCTGGCCGGGTAGGCCCTGCCCCGTTACACGTTCGCCCGTGCACGGGTCGTCTCCGGGTCGGGACTTAGAAAAATAAAACACTCCGCGCTGTCGCCTGCGGAAGCCTCCCCGGCCCTCGCAAGACCGGCCCCATGCCAGTCCCCGACCCCCGGCTGGGACTGTTTTGGGGGGGGTTTGAATTCCGCGGAGGCGCCCCCGACGGCCGGACCTCAACGGGGATCGCGGGCGCGCCGGCGTTGGCGCCCTATACGGGCCTCCCCTCGCGGCCCGGCCCGGCCCGGTCCGGTCAGGCCCGGTCCCCAACTCCGCAGCGGGCCTCGGAAAATCTGGGGAGAAAATCGGGTCCAACGACCGGGAGCCCCACGCGTGCCCCCACCCGGGCCCATGGCGCCCTCCGCGGGCTTCCCCTCAAGGCTCAGGACGGTCCTCACCGGCCCGGCCCGGCCCGGCCCGGCCCGACCGCGACGCGGGAGGGAAGACAAAAGACGCCTGGCAGGGAAGGACCGACGAGCGACCGACGGGGCCACAGTCTCCGGGTGGCGGCCCCGGGCGGTCCCCGCGGTCCCCGCGGTCGGGGGGGGGGGGGGGAGGAAAGCACCGGCGGGTGCTGGTCGACCCGTCCGGGCAGCCCCCCCACCCGGGCTCGCTCCCAGGGAGCGCCGCCGCTACTCCCCCATATACCCGGAGGTTCAATCTTCGGCAAGTGCACCAGCCGCCGGCGCCCTGACGACAGCGGGACGATCACGCCAACGTCGCCGGCCTTCTGGAACTCCGCCCCGGACACCGCGACCAAATCGCATCCCTTGCCGACGTCGCCGACGCTCCAGAGGGGAAACGCTATATAAAAGCGGCCGCCAGGTGGCGCCCGACAACCGACCGAAACGTCAGCGGGGACAGCTCGCGATCTCGGGGACGTGAGGGCGCACAGCCGGCGGCCCGGCCGCCCGATCTCGTCCCGGCCCACTCCGGATGCCGCCTCTCGGTCCCAGGCCGGCGGAGGGCGTCCGCCTCGGGAGCTCCCGGCCGGCCGGCCGGCACGGCGCGACCCTGGCAGCCCAAGGGACACTCGAAAAATGCATCGGGGCGGCTGCCGCTGGAAAGGGGGGGCGGACCGGCCACCCGACTCCCCGGCCGGCCGAGGCGGACGTGCGCGGAAAATTCCCCGCACACACCGGGCGGACCGCGGGCGCCCGTGAGGCACGGGCGGCCCAGAGCCGCCCAGAGCGGCCCAGGCGGCCCAGGCGGCCCAGAGCGGCCCAGGCGGCCCAGGCGGCCCAGGCGGCCCAGGCGGCCCAGGCGGCGCCCGCGCTCCGCTCCCGGGAGGACTTAGACACATTTCGGCGGGGAGGGAGGGAGGGAGGGAGGCGGACGGTCAAACCGAAACCACGCGAGAGAGTACTCCCAGAACAACAACGGACGGACGAGCCATTTTTTTTTTTTTAATTTTTAACATTTATTTATTTTTGAGACAGAGAGAGACAGAGCATGAACGGGGGAGGGTCAGAGAGAGAGGGAGACACAGAATCCGAAACAGGCTCCAGGCTCTGAGCTGTCAGCACAGAGCCCGACGCGGGGCTTGAACCCACGGACCGCGAGATCATGACCTGAGCCGAAGTCGGACGCTCAACCGACTGAGCCCCCCAGGCGCCCCCGGACGAGCCATTTTTATTCTATCGGGTCAAGCGGGGGAACGTCTCTCTCGGAAACATAACAAACCAAGCTGCGGGGGGGGGGGGGGGGGGGCGGGGGGGGGGGACAGAAAGGGGGTGATGGATAAACGAACGACCACGGATAAAGCTTAAGCAAAGTCCTTCGCCGCACGGGGCCACGACGAAGTCCAAAGACCACAAACAGCTACGGGGAACATGGGTGCAAGTGCACCGCGTGGCAAGCGACAAGAATATGGCTTTCACCATTACTGTCCTCAATAAACACACTACTGCGGCGGCGGCGGCGGCGGCGGCGGCGGCGGCAGCGGGTGGGGGGGGGGGGGAGATGGAGAACGGAAGGAGTTAATAGCCACTCACTAAAAATGTCCCGGTTCCCAGAGGACCCTACAGTCCAAAGGGGGGGGTGGGTCCCCGCAGGGAGAAGGAAGGTGTCACCGAGACACACCCTATGCCTCCACCCTCTTAGGGTTTGCAGGTGACCCTGAGGGTGACACTGACACGAGACAGGTTAACCGTACAAGGAGCTGACACATTGATTTCCTACAAGTTTCACGTGACAGGTAGAGCCCCTCCTGAGGTAAACCAAGACCCTGAGAAGTGGCCAGACCTAAACGCTTGTATATTGGGTTGAACAAGGAGAAGCGACGGTGGACGACTAACTGAACTACATGGGGAGGCTAAAGGATGATGAGGATTTTAAAACCAACGAAACCAACCAACCAAGATCTGTTCTCCTCTAGAATTCTCTCCACTTCTCCTCCTGTCCTTGAGGATAAGAATGTCACTCCCCTGGTGGCATAGGAAAGACATGGGGGGGGGGACTTCCAGGGAGAAAAGGAGGAGAGCGCTCCGTGCACGCTTCTTGCACCTGCTGGGCAGGAGGGTAGGGGTGGGTGGTTTACTTTGCTTGCTTGCTTGCTTGCTGCTACTTTTTGAAAGCTTCTCTAACGTTTCCTTTACATCTAAGTCTTCCTTCCAGTTTGGCTTTGGACAGGAGGAAGGCAGGCCACATGTTTTTCTGACACGGTGGAGAACGAAGGGTAAGATGAGTGCGGGCCCGTGCGTATTCTTTTCCGTCAGTCATGTGCCGTGGTGAGTGGAGCATCAGCTCTTGCCGGATGGGTGTCTCATTCCTCCGTGAACCATCAGGCAAGATGTCGGGCAAACACACACAGGGAGACTAAAGGTAGGAAGAACGTAGAGAAGGTGGGCGACACGTGCCCGAGTCTCCAGAGCGACGATTTCATCCAGGGCACGGCAACGTCCAAGGTTTCCGGACACCACGTTTACGGACGCTTTGGTGCGTAGGTCACTTTGAATCCACAGTGCCACCCTCCGGTCCCGTTAGCACGTCGCCTCCGGCTCACGTGAGCGAGCGGTGGTGGTGTCGTCGTCGTGCAAAGACACTGTGGGACTCGTCCGGGGATGGAACTGGGCCGGAGACAGGGAGGGACACCGCAGCCCATCGTTGAGCTTCAGGTGTCTTCTAAGAGACCGAGTCTCTAAAGTACACCGAGGCACAGGGCGACCCGCTCGCTCGGGGCCGGACGTCTCTTTCTTCTCTCGCGGGGTGGGTACCTGCGAGTGTTGTTCGTTTACTTTCCGGACAAGGCGAAAGAACTCTGAAACAGGAAATATTGGCACAAGGGGTCTGGTGGCGTGGGAGGGTGGCGGGTCAGTCCACGTACCGAGAACACGGGAGGACCGGGCGTCTGAACAACCAGGCGGAGAGGGGAGTTTAGCCTCCTCGGCCATCACGGCAACCGGCACCTCCACAGAAACCACAGAAGGTGCCCAGGACGAACTGCGTCGCAGGAGCCAGCGCGGGCACTGCCCCACTACCCTCAGCCCTCAGCCCAGGAGCAGGCAGCAACTGTCGTCCAGGTCCAGGCCGCGCCCCACCGCCCCCCCCTTCTCGGCCAGAGCGGTGCCCGGGAGGGCGGCCCCGGAACAGATACCTCCTCCCCTCCACACACATCTCGCCAACCCCTTGACCGCTGTGCCCGAGACACACAACTCCGCCGGACCCAGAGCATGATTTTTTCCCGTGGACCAGGGGCCTGCTTGGCCACTTAGGGTGCTCGCACCAAGAGGAATCGGGCTAGAGACAGGGACACCGCAGCCCACCGTCGAGCTGAAGGGGTCTCTAGGAGAGGGACCCTCTAACGTATCTGACGTACAGGGAGACCCGCTCGCTCGTGCCCGGATGGGTCTTTGTTCCTTTCTTTCTTTTCGTGTTCTTTAGTATTATTTTTGCTACCATTGTAAGTGGGATTGTTTCTTGGGGTTTTTTTTTTTTTCTTTTCTTTTCTTTTCTTTTCTTTTCTAATTTGTCTTTCTGCGGTGTCATTATCGGCGTATACAGACGCAACAGATTTCGGGACATAGAGTTTGTATATACCAAGTGCATTGAAGTTGTTTATCAATTCTAGCATGGTCTTAGTGTCATCCTTAGTTTTTCTATATATGGTATTATATCATATGAAAATAGTGAAATTTTTACGTATTTACATATTTAGATGCCTTTTATTTCTTTTCATTGTCTATGTCTGTGGTTAGGACTTCCAGTACTATGTTGAATAAAAGTGGTGTGAGTGGACATCCTTGTCTGGTGTCTGACCTTAGGGGTAAAGCTCTCAGTTTTCCCCCCATTGAGTATGATATTAGCTGTGGGTTTTTTGTATTCAGCCTTCTGACATATATTTCCTCTATTCCTACTTTGTTGAGGGTTTTTATATTGAATGGATGTTGCACTTTGGCAAATGCTTTTTCTGTGTCCACTGAAATAGTCATCTGGTTCTTATTCTTTCTCTCAGTGATGTGATGTATCACGTTGATTGATTTGTTTATAATGAACCACCCTTACAACACAAGAATAACTCCAACCTGATCATGGTGAATTATTTATTTAATGTTTTGCTGAATTCAGCTTGCTAATATTTTGTTGAGAATTTGTATTTATGTTTATCAGGGATATTGGCCTAGAGTTATATCTTAGTGCTGTCTTCACATGGTTTGGGTATCGGGTAATGTAAGCCTTATGGAATTAATTTGTGACTTTTCCTTCTTTTTCTAATTGTTTGTAATAGTTTTTGAAGAATAGGTATTAACTCTTCTTTAAATGCTTGGTAGAACTCATCTGTGAAGCTTTCTGGTCCTGGACTTTTGTTTGTTCTTTTTTGATTAATGATTCAATTTCATTACTGGTTATTTGTTCAAATTTTCTGTGTCTTCCTCTTTTAGTTTTGGGAGGTTATATGTTTCTAGGACTTTCTTCTTTTCTTCTAGGTTGTCATACTTGTTGGTATATAGTTTTTAATAATATTCTTATAATTGTTTTTATCTCTGCGGTGTTGTTATTTCTCCTCTCTTTTTTTAATGTCTTCTCTTTCATCTGTGATTTGACTTATTTGAATCCTTTCTCTTCTTGATAAGTCTGGCTACAGGTTTATTAGTAATTTTTTCAAAGAACCATTTCCTGATTTCATTGGTCTGTTCCATGTATTTGTTTACTTTCTGTATAATTTATTTCTGCTCTAATCTTTATTATTTCCTTCCTTCTGCTGCTTTTAGGTTTTTTTGTTGTTCTTTTTCTAGCTCCTTCAGGTGTAAGTTTAGGGTTTTTATGTGAGATTTTTCTTGCTTATTAACGTAGGCCCATATTGTTATAAACCTCCCTCTTAGAACTGCTTTTGCTGTATCCCAGAGTTTTTGCACCATTGTGTTTTCCTTTCCATTTGTTTCCATGCACTTTTTCACTTCTTCTTTTATTTCCTGGTACACCCATTCATTTTGTAGTAGCATGTTATTTAACCTCCATGAATTTGTCGTCTTTCAAAATTTTGTCTTGTGGTTGACTTCTACTTTTATTCTATCATGGTCAGAAAAGATGCATTGGATGATTTCAGTCTTCTCAAATTTGTTGGGGTTTGTTTAGTGGGATGGTGTGTAATCTATTCTGGAGAATGCTCCATGTGCACTTGAAAATAATGTGTATTCTCCTGTTTTAGGATGGAATGTTCTGAATATATATGTTAAATCCATCTATTCTAGGGTATCATTCACAGCCATTGTTTCCTTATTGATTTTCTGTTTAGATGACCTGTCCATTGATCTGAGTGGGGTGTTAAAATTCCCTACTATTCTTGTATTACTAACAATTAGTTTCTTTTTTTTTTTGTTACTAACTGTTTTATGTATTTGGGTACTCTAATGGTGGGTACATAAGTATTTACGATTGTTATATTTTCTTATTTCATTGTCAACTTTTTTATTATATAGTGTCCTTCTGTGTTTTTTGTTGTAATTTTTGCTTTAAAGGTCTATTTTCACTGATACAACTATTGCTACTCTTGCTTTCTTTTGACCTCCATTTGCATGATAGATATTTCAGTATCCTCTCACTTTTAATCTGCAGATGTTTTTAGGTCTACAATGAGCCTCTTGTAGACAGCATATAGATGTGTCTTTTTTTTTAATTTACTGTTACCCTATGTCTTGTTGTTGTTGTTTATTTATTTATGTATCTGTTTATTTATTTATCTATTTATTTATTTTGAGAGACAAAGCATGAGAGTGCATGCATGCAAGAAGGGGAGGAGCAGAGAGAGAAGGAGAGAGAGAATCTTTTACATTTTTTTTAAAGTTTATTTTGAGAGACAGAGAAGAGGAGGGGCAGACAGAGAGGGACAGAGAGAATCCCAGCCAGGCTGCATGCTGTCAGCACAGAGTGTGATGTGGGGCTTGAACTCACAAACTGTGAGATTATGACCTGAGCTGAAACCAAGAGTCGGATTCTTAACTGAGACACCCAGGCGCCCCGGGAGAGAAACAATCTTAGGCAGGCTGCTCATTCAGCACAGAGCCTGGTATTGGACTCAATCTCACCATAGCAAGATGTTGACCTCAGCTGAGTGATACCAAGAGTCGGACACTTAACCAACAGAGCCACCCAGGTGCCTCCACCCTGTGTTTTTATGGGAGCATTTAGCCCATTTACATTTAAAGTAATTATTGACAGATACGTATTTATTGCCATTTCAATACTTGTTTCACAGTTGTTTCTAAAGATTTTTTCTGATCCTGTCTCGTCTTTCTCTCTTTCATGTTTTCATCATTTTCTTTAGTAATATATTTGAATTTATTCCTATTCTTTGCATATTTATTTGTGGCTTTTGATATAGGTCACGATTGCATTTGTATATAACCTCTTCTGCATACAGCAGTCTATATTAAGCTGAGATGCATTAAGTTTGAACTCATTCTTTTCTCCTCTCCTCCCTATATTTAAGGTAGGTGTTATTATATTTTATATCCTTTTCGTGTGAGTCCCTTGACTGATTTTTTACTAAAATATTCACTTTTACTGCTTTTGTGTATCCTACCTCTGTACTGTCACTTTTAGTCTCCCGTATCCACTCAAAGAATCCCTTTTAATATTTATTGAGAGCTGGTTTAGTGGTCATGAACTCCTTCAGTTTTTATTTGTCTGGGAAATTCTTTAGCTCTCCTTCTGTTCTGATACAATATTCTTGGTTGGATAGGATATTTTTGGCTGCAGATTTTTTCCCATTCAGCACTTTGAATATATCCTGCCACTCCCTTCTGACTTGTGAAGTTTCTATTGAAAATCTCCTCCTAACCTTATGGGGTTTCCCTTGTAACTTACTGACTTCTTTTGTCTTGCTGCTTTAAAATTTTTGTCTTTATCTGTGTATTTTGCAAAGTTAATTACAGTAGGTCTTGGTGTGCATCTCCTTTTGTTGATTCTGGCACGAGTTCTCTGTGCATTCTGGACCTGGATCTGGACTTCTCCAGATATGGGAAGTTTTCAGCTATTAATTCTTCAAATAAATTTTCAGCCCCGTTTTCTCTCTTCTTCTTCTGGAACTTTCTTAAAATGAATGTTATTTCATTTGATGAAGTCACTGAGTTGAAGAAGACATGGAATCTATTCTAGTTTTGCATAACTCTTCTCTCTTTTGTTCAGCTTGATTACATTCCCTTACTGTTTCTTCTAGGTCACTAACTTGTTCCTTTGCTCCTTCCATACTGCTGTTCATTCCATTAAGTGTTTTTCTCGTATCTTTTATTGAGCCCCTTTTCTTGCTATGTTATTCCTTATCTCTGTGTTAAGTACCTCACTCTTGTCTTCCACTCTTCTCAAGTCCAGTGATTATCCTTATGATTATTGCTTTAAATTTTCTACGAGGCATGTTACTTATATCTGTTTCATTTGGATCTCTGGCTATAGCCTTGTTCCAACAGGGCATGATTTAATTCTGAATTACTTGCTTTCTGAACACAGGCAATTCAGGCATTCATTGAGAACACCTTAAAAGATGAGAGATAATTAACTGGGTTACTATTTGATGCTATTGCTCAACCAGAATTTCCTTTCCCTAACCAGATTTAATGATTTTGTATATCTTCCAATAAAGGGCATATTGCATGATTATAAACTGAAATTTTCACCTTTAAGTTTTTGTTTTTAATTTTTCAATGTACATCCAAGTTAGTTAGCATATAGTGCTATAATGATTTCAGGAGTAGATTCCACTGATTCATGCCCTATGTATAATACCCAGTGCTCATCCCAACAAGTGTCCTCCCTAATGCCCCTTACCCATTTAGCCTATTCCCCCCACCCAAAACCCCTCCAACAACTCTTAGTTTGTTCTCTGTATTTAAGAGTTTCTTATCTTTTCTCCCCATCCTTGTTTTTATATTATTTTTTGCTTCCCTTCCCTTATGTTCATCTGTTTTGTATCTTAAATTCATCATATGAGTGGTTATATGATACTTGTCTTTCCCTGACTAGCTAATTTCGCTTTGCATAATACACTCTGCTTCCACCCACATTGTTGCAAAGGGCAATATTTCATTCTTTTTCATTGCCAAGTAATACTCCATCGTATATACATACACCACATCTTCTTTATCCATTCATCCATCCATGAACATTTGGGCTCTTTCCATACTTTACCTATTGTCGATAGCACTGCTATAAACATTGGGTGTGTGTACCCCTTTGAAACAGCACACCTGAATCCCTTGGACAGATACCTAGTAGTGTAATTGCTGGGTTGTAGGGTAGTTCTATTTTTAATTTTTCGATGAACCTTCATACTGTTTACAAGAGTGGCTGCACCAGTTTGCATTCCCACCAGCACTGCAAAAGGGATCCTCTTTTTCCGCAGCCTCGCCAACATCTGTTGTTGTCGTCTGAGTTGTTTATTTCAGCCATTCTGACGAGGGTGAGGTAGTATCTCACTGTGGTTTTAATTTGTATTTCCCTGATGATGCGTGATGTTGAACATCTTTTCATGTGTCTGTTAGCCATCTGGATGTCTTCTTTGGAACAGGAACTATTCAGGTCTTTTGCCCATTTCTTCCCTGGATTATTTCTTTTTTTGGGGGGGGGATGATGTTGAGTTTGCTAAGTTCTTTCTAGATTTTAGATACTAACCCTTTACGTGATATGTCATTGGCAAATATCATCTCCCATTCTGTTGGTTGCCTTCTAGTTTTACTGATTTTTTCCTTTGTGGTGCACAAGCTTTTTATCTTAATGAGGTCCCAATACTTTACTTTTTGCTGTTTTTTTAATTGCCTCCAGAGACATGTCAACAAAGTTGCTGCAGCCTGGGTCAAAGACGTTGTGGCCTGCTTTCTCCTCGAGGACTTTGATGGCTTCCTGTCTTATGTTTAGGTCTTTCCTCAATTTTGAGTTTAGTTTTTTGTATGGTATGAGACAGTGGTCCAGCTTCATTTTTCTGCATGTTGCTGTCCAGCTTTCCCAGCACCATTTGCTGAAGAGATTGTGTTTATTCCATTGGATATTCTTTCCTGCTTTGTCAAGCATCAGTTAGCCTGATGTTTGTGGGTCCATTTCTGGGTTCTCCATTCTGTTCCGTGGATATGAGTGTCTGTTTTTGTGCCAGTACCATACTGTCTTGATAATTATAGCTTTGTAATTCATCTTGAAGTCCAGGATTGTGATGCCTCCAGCTTTGGTTTTCTTTTTCAGGATTGCTTTGGCTATTCGGAGTCTTTTCTGGTTCCACACAAATTTGAAGATTGATTGTTTTAGTTCTGTCAAGAATGCTGGTGTTATTTCGATGGGGATTGCATTGAATATGTAGATTGCTTTACATTGTATCATCATTTTAACAATATTTGTTCTTCCTGTCCATGAGCATGGAATGTTTTTCCACTTGTTTTTGTTTTTGTTTTTGGTGTGTCTTCTTCAATTTATTTCATAAGTTTTCTATAGTTTTCAGTGTATAGATTTTTCACCTCTTTGGTTACGTTTATTCCTACATATTTTATGAGATTTGGTGCAATTGTAAATGGGATCAATTCTTTGATTTCTCCTGCTGTTGCTTCATTATTAGTGTATAGGAATGCAACTGATTTCTGTGCATTGATTTTATATCCTGCGACTTTGCTGAATTCATGGATCAGTTCTAGCAGTTTTTTGGTGGAATCTTTTCTGTTTTCCATATAGAGTATCATGTTGTCTGTGAAGAGTGAATGTTTGACTTCCTCCTTGCCGATTTGGATGCCCTTTATTCCTTTATGTTGTCTGATTTCTGAGGCTAGGATTTCCAATACAATGTTGAGTAACAGTGGCGACAGTGGACATTCCGTCATGTTCCTCATCTTAGGGGGGAAGTTCTCAGTTTTTCCCCATTGAGGATGATATTAGTGGTAAGTCTTTCATATATGGCTTTCATGATCTTGAGGTATGATCCTTCTATCCCTACATTCTTGAGGGTTTTTATCAATAAAGGATGCTGTATTTTGTCAAATGCTTTCTCTGCATCTATTGAGAGGATCATGTTGTTCTTGTCCTTTCTTTTATTGAGGTGATGTATCACATTGGTTATTCTGTGGATATTGAACCACCCTGCATCCCAGGTGTAAAGCATACTTGGTCATGGTGAATAATTCTTTGACTGTATTGTTGGATCTGTTTGGCTAGTCTCTTTTTGAGGATTTTTGCATCCATGTTCATCAGGGAAATTGGTCTGTACTTCTCCTTTCTAGTGGGTCTTTATCTGCTTTTGGAATCAAGGTAATTCTGGCCTCATCAAATGACTTTGGAACTTTTCCTTCCATTTTTATTTTTTTGGAACAGCTTCAAAAGAATAGGTGATTCTATTCTAAGAATACAGGAATTCTATTATCCTCTAAGAATAGAGGAATCCCCTGGAAACCCATCAGCCCTGGACTCTCGTTTCTTGGGAGATTTTTGATTACTAATTTGATTTCTTTACTGGTTATGGGTTTAAAGTGTCACTTTTAAGAATTCATTTACTATACAGTGGCTGAAATTGAGTGGCACAAAACTCATCCTTATTTGCCTTCCTGGTACTATTTTCATTAACATAATTATGATTTCTTGATATTGACTTGAGAGATATAAATCGCTTTCACATTTAATCAATGGAAAGGGATATTTTGATCAGAATCAATTTTGTGTAATTTCACAATTACTACATTACATTTATGCAACACTGTACATGGAAACAAGTATGAAATATCATTTTTCCTGCTACTGCCTCATAAATCACTCATCACTGCTGTCTATCAGACAGCTTAGATTAACGTAGTAAAAGTCAACTTCCATGTGTTGCGTGTTTCATAATTTCCCAAATGATCACAAGTGATGTGTGATTCATTTAGACAGTGAGGAGAAAATCCAACAAGCATAGTTTGAATGAGAAACTTCCATCCTAAAACTAGCCCCACCAATCTTACTGGATGTAAAATTATAGGAAGGAAGGGCACACACTTTTACCACAGGAGAGACAAAATAGTCTAACTGTTCTCTATCTTAATGGATAGCCTTCCTGAGTCAAAAAACCAAATGTGAAGTCATTGTTACTCTTAAAAGGTTGCCAAAGATACAACAACCATGAGAATCTCTAGTAGTCTTTGGTTTTGTTTCCTTTGGGGAAAACATAGCAGCATACCTGTACATATTATCTCATTGTCCACATTCTGCCATATCACTTTCCGGTGCCTCCTCACCATGTTTACGGTTTTCACCCAAACCAGATCTTACCTGGAATATGCATTTTCAGCAATTTAAGATAACAATAAAAAATTTAAAATAAAATTTAAAATAAAAATTTTAAATGGAATCTTTTAAGAAATCAAGAGTTAGTCATAAAAGGAATGGCTACATTTATTATTACTTTCAGTGATAATTACTTGTCATTGAACTTACTAGTATACTTGGGCAAGTTGAGTTTTCCCTGCTAAGGAACTTTATTGCATTTAATTCCATCCTTCCTTTGTATGGAGATACAATTCAATTTAGGATTGGTAGGGGGGGACCTTCAAATCTCACTGAGCAGATTAGTCATTCCTATTAGATTTTTTTTTTTTAGAATGGTTTTAACGTTACAGAGCAATTGCTCGGAAAGTAGAGTCCCCACCTACTCCCTCTCCCCACCACACTTTCCCCTATTATCAACATCTTGCATGAGTGTGGAATACTTTACATTATGGTTCACTGTTTCTCTTATACAGTTTTATGAGCTTTGACAAATGGACAATGTCTTGTATATGCTGTTACTGTATCATACAGAATAGTTTCTCTGTTCTAAATGCTGTTCACTGTCCTAAACATACCCTGTATAAAATCAGGGTATAAATTTTTAATAAATCAATACAATCAATATATTGAGAACTTACTCTCTAACAGTGTGCTACATGAGGTGTTTTGGGGAATTGCAAATAGATCGAACATACCACAAGAGAGTCTCATATTTCAGACCGTTTGTTCAAGACTTCACAGTGGAAGGATGGCTGTATGATTTTCCTAGGGCTGCACAATACAGCACCACCAGATAGATGGCTTCAAACAACAGAAATTTATTGTGTCACAGTTCTGGAGGCTAGAACTTAAAATCAAGATGTTGGCTAGGCCATGTTCTCTTTGAAACCTCTAGGGTAAGATCCTTCCTTGCCTCTTCCAGCTTGTGGTACTCCCAAATGTCCCTTGGCTTATTGCCATATCACTCTCACCTCTGCCTCTTTGTTTACATGGCCTCTTCCCTCTGTGGCTCTTCACATGAGATTTGCCTCCCTGTGTCTCTCTCTTCCCTTCTGCTAAGTCACATTGCATTGAGGGACCCCCCCATAACAATAGTGATGCATCGGCACATACTGAAATGGCTTGCCAAGCTAGGTAATGGCAGAGTCAGCACGAGAGCTTGGATTTCCAATCTGCAAACCTAGGATTTTTTTCACTCCTTCTTTAAGGAGCTTGCATTCTGTTTGGACACATAAGAATCACACATACACAGAACTTAGAACCCAGTAGCAAGTAAGTCATGACTGAATGGTATGCCAAATATGCTAAGCCATGGGAATAAGCCAAGTTGGAAAAAAAATGTTTTTTTAGTATAAAGCTCAGGGAAGATTTCATGGGGTAAAGTGTCTTGAAATGAGTCTGGGTTAAGGATCAGTACAATTCAGATATAGGTACAAGTGACTAAGAAGGGCAACTAGATGAAAGAATCACCAATGTGAGGAAAGGCAAGGAAGGTGCTTTATTGATTGGAAAATGTAGGCTCAGCATACCATGGTCAGTCTTTGTCAGCTGGGCTGAATATTAGACAAGACTGTCACCAAACTACACTCTCCCTGAAATGTGCAACCACAATCCTAATTGCTGAAAATGGATATTCCAGATTACAATACAGGTCTGATTAAAATCTTGGCCACAGTGGGAGGGCACCACAAAGTTATATAAAATAATTCTTCTCATAGAATTGGTCACCAGTCACTAGTATTCCACACAATGTATGGTAGATTACATCATTTGGCCCTGATTCTTCATACCTTCCTATTTCCGTATTCTCTTCCATACACTGTTTAGTGCCTCCTATCCACTGTGGTTGAGTGATTCACCCTGAGACTTGACTTTGGGCTCCACAGACTTGCTTTGATCAACAGGATATTAGCAGAAGTGGCACAGGGAGAGGCTCAAGATAAGGTTGTGCTTGGGGCTTACTCTCTGGCGCCTCCAGGAACACCAGGAGAAGGGCATGCTGCACTGGCCTCGGGCAGATGAGAAACACATGGAACTGAGGTCCATCATCAGGTCCTAATGCCTATTTGGCCAATCTCCAGCCAGCACTCAATGCCTACATCAGCCCAGACCTTCATCAGAGGCCTTAAAGTAAGTCCAGCTTGGATGGGATGAACCCCAAGACACATGAAAAATTCACATCTATTTTGTATACCAGTGACAGTTCATGGTGGCTTGTTACAGAACAACAGTTCATTGATCTACTGTGAAAGACACTTCAAAAGATGCTATTCACCTACTCTTCCTAGTTTCATGTTTTAACCATCTGTAAGCATACAGTTCCATGGTGCTTTCACATGATTGTGCAACTATCACCTAGTCATCTAGTTTTATAATATGAAATAAAACATTACAAATATGGATGCTGAATAAAGGTCAGTGACATTCTGTGTGCTCCCTGCGAATAAAGTAATGAGCTAGATGCCAGCAGGAATACAAAAAGTAGAAACCCTTGCCCTTTTTGTGAGGAAGCTCACCAATCAAGTTACTATGATACATCATACACATGAGGAAAACAACAGACAAGAAGTTGCTCAGTCTACCAGTGGAGATTTGCCTTTCCTGCTGCACCTTCTGTATGTGAGACACTGTTAAGCCATGAGATAGATATAGGAAACTCGCTGCATGGAGAGAACTCCAGTAGAAACTGGGGATCTGGGTGAGGGCTGTGTGTGCAGTCTTCAGTATTTCTATGAACAAGCCGAATGCTGATCCTAGATCGACAGAGACCCCAACCACCCCTCTGCTCGGCTTTCCCTGGAAACAGAGAAGCCCAGCACAGGCTTTCTCCCAGTGGGAACTTGCCTGAGAACAAGGTCCATAAGTTAAGAAAATGGCCTTCCTACTTCTCAGGGAATGGCATTCCAGGCAGACTGACATTGCCAAAATGCAACCCCTCAGCCATTAATATTGCCACCGAGCAGCAATTGCCTCTTCCAAGAAAAATGAACAAACAACTCTGATTCTATTCAAACTTTATAAAAAGAGCCAGGAATTTAGGAAGACCTCTAAGAGATCCTGGAGAGTAAACTTCTTTCCTGCCCCACTAAAAGAGAAACCAATTGGGCAGTAAGGGCACAAGAAGCAAACCACAGTTTTTCCTTCCCAGTGTCCAGACACTGCTTAGCACCATTATGCTCTTTACCGAGGACAACAGGTAGGCTTCTGCCTTGAAATGGCTTGTCTCCAGAGCAACATGCAGAGAACTGCCACATAGCATTTTCTCTTTTTCTTTTTCTCAAATTTAATAGCATGTATACCAAAGAAAGTAGATTGTAAGTGCTTATTTCTTTATTTTTATGTTATTATATTTTTGAGACACAGAGTGTGAGCAGGGAAGGTGCAGAGAGGAATAGGGACAGATATGCCAGACAGTATGAGGATTTGAGAAGGAATACTGTTCCAGAAAATCAGAAATATCAAGAATATCAGGTACACAAATAGAATTATAACCAGTGGTAAAATTGGGATATCAAGGTGAAGTTGTGGGGTTTTTGGTTTGTTTTTCTTTTGTTTTTTATTGAGGTATATTGGACACATAGCATTATATATTACTCTTTGGGTGTAGTATGTAATGATTTTTTTTTAACGTATTGTAAAATGATCACCGCAATAAGTCTAGTTAACATTCATCTTTACAAAGAAATTTTTGTCTTTTAGGATCTACTCTTTCAGCAACTCTCAAACATGTAATACAGCTTTATTAACCACAGTCCCCATGCAGTACATTACATCCCCAGGACTTCCTCATTTTACAACTGGAAGCCTCTGCCTTTTGGTCCTCTTCACCCATTTCATGCACACCACTCCTCGAGCAACCAGTAATCTATTCTTTGCATCTACTAGTTTGTTTCATGAAATTCCACATATAAATGAGATCAGTACAGTATTTACGTTTCTCTGTCTGACTTCACCTATTTCATGAAAATGACTGCAAAGTTCATCCATGTTGTTGCAAATGGCTGGATTTCATTCTCAAGGTGAGATTTCTGAAAAGCCATCCCGAAGTGGAAGAGCAAATCCCCTGGAAGCCTGAGGAAGCTTCAGAGACAGTCACAGGAAAGAGAACGAGTCCTCAGACAGCTCCTGTCTGTGGCATGGAACTTCCACGTCATTGGGTTTGTTAAAATGGAAGAGAGCGAGAGAAGAGAAAGAGAGGACAAAAAGAAAACAGGAAAAGAAAACTATGGCAAGGTACTAAAGAGAAGGTAGAAACCAAAAAAGTAAAGGTGAAATTTAAGGGTGATGTAAAAGACACTTGGATGGAGTAAAAAGTTAAATACAGACAATGGAAAACCCTGCAATATTAACTGTTACATTTTAAGAACTGAAACAGCATTTAGGCAGTTGTGAGTTTTTTCAATGGCATGAAAATAGGTTTTTTTCTTCATGTATGCTGGAAATAAGATTTTAAAGAGAAGAAAAGGGGAAAAGGAGAAGAAATCTAAAGAGTGGACAGATGAGGTTCACTATAGTAGAAATAGAAAATGAATTTTAAAATAGAACATATCAAGGCCATAGAAAGTTCTACAACTATTGGGGAACCTGGGTGGCTCAGTCAGTTGAGCATCCAACTTTGGCTCATGTCATGATTTCACGGTTCGTGAGTACGAGCCCTGTGTCAGGCTCTCTGCTGTCAGCAGAGAGCCTGCTTCAGATCCTCTGGCCCCCTTTCTCTCTCTGCCCTTCCCCTGTTTTCTCTCTCTCTCTCTGTCTCTCTTAAAATAAAGCTTAAAAAAAGTTCTATAACTATGCTAAGAAACAAAACAGGGGAGACCTATAAAAATCAAGCCAAAAAAATATAGTCAGTGTGGGGGTGGATGAGTGTCACATTTTGCTGCCTTAATATCCTGTGGTAAACATATTCTGTGTGCGGAGATCTCTCTCTGAATCAAGTGTCTTTTCACATGACAGTTTGGCAGCTAAGCTTGGGATTACTAAAAAATAGCTATTTGGTTCCGGAAAAATTAAAACAACTCCCAACCTTTCAGTATAACAAAGCCTGCCCTTCTTCCGGATGGATTATATTCAAGAAACTTCTTCATCTCCATCTTCATACTTGAGGGAGGGCATACCTAAATACACACACACACAATTCCTATCTTGGACCAACTTTTTCATGTATACAATAAGGAAATTGTACTGGATACTGTTTTCCCTTTTCCAGGTAAAAATAGACCTTTTAATTTTAAAAATAAATCATGGCTACAGTAGAAATGAGGAATTCTAGGGTCTCCTGGGTGGGTCAGTCGTTAGGCATCCAGCTTTGACTCAGGTCATGATCTCACAGTTTGTGGGTTCAAGCCCCCTGTCCGGCTCTATGCTAACAGCTCACAGCCTGGAGCCTGTTTCGGATTCTGTGTCTCCCTCTCTCTCTGCCCCTCCCCTGCTTGCGTTCTGTCTCTCTCTGTCTCTCTCAAAAATAAATAAACATTTAAAAAAAAGAAATGAGGAATTCTAAAAATAAGTCAAGATAATATTCCCCACAATCAGAAATAATTACTAATATCTTCATAAATATTCTTTCAGATATGCTATGCATATATGTAAATATACATATATCTTTATTTTAAAAGTTGTATATATTGTTTGGTAACACTTCACTTATAATATCACTGAAATATCTCTGAAAAATATTATCTTCTAGTACCTTTTTTCTCCAACCATAGATCATATAACTACACTCTCATTAATGGACTTAAAAATTATTTTCCATTTTCTGCTTTCTGAATAATTCTGTGATGGTCATTCTCTAGGTGTCTCCAAACATTTATTCCATTATTGTTTGGAGAAGTTTCTGCAAGTAGAATTTGTTCCAAAAAATATGTATATTCTAAACTTTAGTATGTATGAATTTGAGTCATTTGATCAAGTTCCAAAACCGTAAATTCTTTGTGAATTTGATTGGGATCTCATAGAATTTATACACTAGGTTAAGGAGAATTCATTTACTTACTCGTTCAATAACTGTGTACCGAGTGCCTACTATGGGCCTGGCACTAAGACAGCAGTGGACAATCCAAAGAGCCAACAGTTATGGCATAATAGCATAAAAGAGTGCAAAACAGCAGGCACGCACACATACAATGTGAAGTCGGGATGTGGGGAGTGCTAGATGGTACATACTCTGAAGGAAAGCTAATGCCAAGTGCAGAGACAAAGGGCGATGAGGTCACATTTTAGATAAGACAATACGAAGGTTAGTGGGATAAAGATGGTCATCTGGAGGCAGCTGTGTGGTTTTCAAGGGGGAGAGATGCCAGGAATCAGAGGAGCCAGAGAGCATCTGCAGGGAGAGGAGAATGACGAGGGTAAAGAGGGGACACAAGTTGAATTCCAAGGGCCTTTGGATGAATGCCAAGGAGTTAGAATTTCCTTTTGAGCGTCACCAGAATATGTTGAAGGACTCTGTAGAGGAGAGTGAAAAAAACTCTTTAAGAATATCCCATCTTTCCTTCCTGAAGTTATGCTCTCCACTTATCTGTCTCCTTTACTGTCTCTCAGTAGATTTTTTCCATTTCAGTACAATCTTATTAAATGCATTAATAAATGTTTGTTTTATTTGATCACTTTTCTATATAATAATTTATTTTCTTTGTTTTCAGATCGAGTGTTTTAGCTAAAGAACCTTACAGGCCCTTTTAGTACTCAATTCTATGGTTCTATGAACTTAGTGCTCTGGAAATGATTTTCAAAAGTCTCTGGATTTTGACAAGTATTTAAATGTCTAGGGAGCTGTGGAGAATGGCCTAGGGTTACTTTTTGTTGCTTTTGTTTTTGTTTTTTTTTGTTTTTAAGTTTATTCATTTTGACAGACAGACAGAGAGACAGTGAGCAAGCAGGGGAGAGGGGTAGAGAGAGAGGGAGAGAAAGAATCCCAAGCGGGTTTCCATGCTACCAGCGCAGAGCCTGACACGGGGCTCCATCTCACAAATGGTGAGATCATGACCTGGGCTGAAATCAAGAGTTGGATGCTTAACTGACTGAGCCACTCAGGCACCCCCACCCCCACCCCCAGGGTTACTTTGACCTCTGGTCCTCCTAGACCTTGGAGAATAAATTGGGGTAAATTCTTATACATTCAAACCCTATGAGCTCTTTCTGCGACAAGCCTATTACATTGACTCCTGTGGAGTTGGGTTCCCAGGCCCTTAACACTTTCCTAAATGAAATTTCTAAGCGGCATTTCCCAAAAAGTGCACCAGAAAGCTTGTAAAAACAGCTATCCAGATCCTGTTCCTAGAGATTTCAATCCTGAAAGCCTGGATCCTGATGTGAAACAAAATTTGGGGAAGACTATCTAAGACCAGTTCCATACCTACCACATCCTTCTAACAGAACCAGGACTTCCTGTCAATATTCTAACAGTACTCAGGGCAAGTCTTGGACAGGAAGGACCTTGACTGGAGTTGTTCAACATAATGAACTAGGTTCAGGAACATTCAGGTTCCTGATTCAGAGAAAAGCATGTTCTCCCCCATATAGAAAAAAATTACATCTGAATTTTATCTGGGTCATCATCTATGAACATATCTGTGGTCTAACAATTATTTTGATTTCTTTATAATTTTCTAGGAAACCCTCTTGGTAAAATATAGAAAATTATATACATAGATGCATGGCACACTGGAAAGATTATGCCATGAAGTGACATTCCTAAAGATAAGACCTTCCCAAGCCAAGACAAGTAACTTACTTTAGCGAAATGACAATGGGTTAGGGTATCAGAAGGCCCAGGTTCAAATCCTGACTCATTTAAATTTGTAAAGCCTCAGTTTACTCAGCCGTTAAATGGAGAAATAACATGAATGTGTCTCATGGAGTTGCAGTGAAGACCAAGTATGAAAATGCATTTTAAAGTACTGCATGAAGGACTAAACACGTACAAATTATCCTTCCTTTTAGATTTCTAGAAGTATGTGTTGTTACTTCACTTCTCAGGATAGAATGCTCCCTCTGTCCATTCAGCCTCAGGATGGGGTCTACCAGACATCTGTGACTTGGATGAAGGATATTTCAAAGCTGACATTCCTTTAGATGATTTAAAACCATAAAGCAAACATCTGAGAATACTGAAATGTATTTATAATGTGGGATGGGATTTATTTCATTGACTGTTACTCATATGAGAATCACACACATACACACACACACCTACACACAAACACAAAGATCAAGTCATAAAATCTTTGGGGAGTACCTGCTGCCTTTCTCATACTTAAAGCACAGGACTCCTAAGATATTTGCGATCTAGATGTAACTACCATTCTTGTAATGCTTGCAAAGGTCCACAGAAAAAGTATAAAGAAACAACGACCCAGGAAACCCAACTTAATTGTTTTGATCCATACCTGCTCATACTATGTGTAACATACTATGTTAAGAACGACAGGGGAGTGGTGCCTCACTGGCTCACCCTATGGAGTATGTGACTTTTGATCTCAAGGTTGTAAGTCTGAGCCTCACATTGGGTGCAGAGATTACTTAAAAATTAAAATATTAAAAAAAAGAACAATAAGGGATATAGAGAAGCATTAACTATCAAAGACATACACCTGCAAACATTAAGTAGTAATAAAAAAACATAAACAGTAGGACCAGAGGATATGACACTAGAAGCAACAAATCAGCATCCTATCTAGCTGCTATGACTCTTTAATGCTTTATGTGCACAGTAGGGACATTAAAAAAAATTCATGCTCCCATCCAGAGAGGAGACGGCATAAGCCCCTCCTGCAAGAATGCCTTTGATTAAAGCTAACTCTTATTACATTAAACTTCAACATTTGAACATGGACTTTTAATGATTTCACTTCCAAAGCTTTCTCTGCCTTCTTGTCACCTGTGTGAACCCCTAATTCCACTTTGCAACCTCCTCTCGCCAGGACGAAAAATGCACTCTGTAAACCAGAAGTCCTGAGCATGATGAAAATTAATGACGAAACACAGAGAAGAGAGAAATCAAGAGAATAATGTGACTCTGATGAATAAGGAGAATTGACCAAATAATCAGAAACTTGAAAACAAGGTTTTCCTTTAAAGTTGATTCTTTTGTGTTTGGCTAAACTATATATATTAATGGTATTTCCTCAACTCAGAGTGCAACTATCAAAAAATAATGTTTAGCAGTAAAAAGTTAATTGGTGCAGAGTTCAAACCTCAGCTCAGTAAGTGTTGGCTTTGGGCAAACCACTTAATTAGGTTAATTAGAGTCTGGTTTCCCCTTGATGGAAGCTACCACTTTTCAATTGAGAGAAAGCAAAGTAAACTTTGTCGGACAATTTGAACTTATCTGGGAGGCACACTGTAATCAGTCAAATAAGAGTCTAAGGTTAAGCAAAGAAGTGCAAGTAAGTCAACCTCAAAAGGGTTTAATTTTGTTTAAGTTTATTTTTTTTTTTATTTGAGAGAGAGAGGGAGAGAGTGCACACAAGTGGGGAAGGGGCCGCGGGAGAGAGAGAGAGAATCCCAAGCAAGTTCTGCACTGTCATCATGTAGCCTGACACAGGGCTCAAGCTCAGGAACCACATAGATCATGACCTGAGCAGAAATCAAGAGTCAGAGGCTTAACCGACTGAGCCACCCAGGTGCCCAATCAAAAGTGTTTAAATTCTAATGAATTTTTCCCCGGGGTCTTTCCTACATGTATTCATCTCAGTCAAAAGTTCACTGTATAAAAACGGCAAGTACAAGGGGCTATTAAAAATGCAGCTTGCATTCTTATTAAGTTCCCATTGCCCTTTCTTCTATTGCTAAGGCTCCTTTTCTGCAAATGTTAATTCAGGGTTTCTGGTAACCTTGTCTCTGACAACTCTGAAGCATCTATACACAGACAGCAGGTGGTTGGGGCTGTGGAAGTTTGGAAGATTCACAAGGAACTCTCCTATTGCTCAGACCATACTCTGAGTAGCAAAAAGAAAACCCTACGACTCATCACTTGACTGGCAAAAAGTCATTCTTCTTACACACAAAGAACTTGCTAAGCTTCTTCAAAAGCTACATAGCTCACAAAATCGTGATAAGCTGGATGGATGAAGAGGGATCGTTTTGTGTAGATTTTTGTCCTAAACTAATCTAAAATTCAGAAATCAAAAAAATTCCACAACAACAGAAAACTTTACAGCTTGAGAATGATCAGGCAAAAAAAATGCCTGCTTTCTTGACATATGTAATTAAAGGACATAGTACAGTAGGTGTGCAGTTTGGGTACCTGGCACCTGCATGTCGCTGGAATTCTCCAAATTGTGCATATAAGATAAGGAAAGATTTAGATTTGGGTGTGTGTGCTTCCCTTTGGCAGGCTAGTGACTAAATAAAGTCTGAAGCAGATACAACTTATTGGCATCAACAGGAAAACCAGTTGATACAAAATAATTTTATTTCCAATTAAATTTTAAAGGCCTAGAGAACAAAAAGCATTCACCTTCAAAAGTGTCAGCTAACCACAGTTTTGCCTTAGGTAGCTCCCAGAAGTGTTTCCTTCCATTGGTGAGTGATCACATTTTATTATTATCCCAAAACACTGCATCATTTAGTCAGCGAACTTGGAGGTCCAGATAATCCCTTCTCCATTTTTTATTATCACTATGAACTTCAGATAGGAAACACCCTGATTTCTGTGGCTCTTATGAGTCCACAGATACTTCTTGAGTAAAGAAATCTCCTAGAGGACAGTAAGTGGGTCCCCATTGCTCAGGTGGTTGTTCCTCACCCAGCAGACCTTGCACGAGGCTCTGGGTAACACCCGCTGACCTGAACTGAAGAGACAGACTCTGCAGGGTGTTTTTAAAAATAAATTTGTGTGTTTGTTTGTTTGTTTGTTTGTTTGTTTGTTTAGAGACAGAGCACGTGAGCAGGGGAGGGACAGAGAGAGAAGGAGAGAGAGGATCCCAAGCAGGCTCATGCTGCCCACACAGAGCCCGATGTGGAGCTCAAACTCATGAACCATAAGATCATGACTTGAGCTGAAACCAAGAGTTGGATGCTCAACTGACCGAGCCACCCAGGTGCCCCAGATGCCCCAGATGTTCCTTCTCCTGTTTGTTGAATTATTCAGTGTAATTTAAATGGATTTCAGTTTCCATATGCCAACTGATTTCTTTGTTATTTGTGTGTGTGATAATGGCTTAGTAAAGAGAGACAGAATATGTTGATTTTGAAAAATGAATGGGTTTCCTTAAAGGAATAGCTTGAAATCTTCCAATCTTATGATTTTCTCCCCATGGCACCTCAAAAGAGAAATGTACGTGTATTTATGTTTCAATTTTCCTTGGCTTCTGATTCCAGATGTAAATATTTATTCTCAAATATGAATATTTCATTGATATGCATCATCTAATTTTATAATTTTACATTCACAGATATCTGATAGTTATAAATGAAAATATCTATATATTTACATATCAACCTAAAGTTACATTTGTAACTTCCAAATTTGAAAACACTGACCAAATGGGAAAATTTATTTTCATGTCTTATTTTATATAAAGTTGTATTCCATCCTTTACTCTATTGTAGATGTAGTGGAAGCAAAAAAGAGAAACACATAAATTACAAACTTGTAGAGAAGTAGAAAATGCTCATCGAAAAAGTATTGACCTTTGCTCAGTATCTCAAGGATTTAAGAAAATTATAACCGTGAATTACTGCTAATCAAACATCCTCAAAGTCCTACGGAGTTGATAGGAGTATTTGTCTATACCACACAAATCTGAAAAAAACCTCAATAAAGTCTAAACTCTAGCTAGGGTGTAGGTTGAAAGTATTTTATTTTTTTTAACGTTTTATTTATTTTTGAGACAGGGAGAGACAGAGCATGAACAGGGGAGGGTCAGAGAGAGGGAGACACAGAATCTGAAACAGGCTCCAGGCTCCAAGGTATCAGCACAGAGCCCGATGCAGGGCTCGAACCCACGGACCGTGAGATCATGACCTGAGCCAAAGTCAGCCGCCTAACCGACTGAGCCACGCAGGCACCCCAGAAGTATTTTAAATTCAGCTTCTAACTGTTCTGAACTCCACCAAATACGGGAAAGATTATGTACTATTCCCCATCTCATTTGAACTAACCCAGATATATACCCCAAATGGGAACAGTTATAAGAGTTAGAATACTGTCACTCTTGTGTTCCCTGGGTGGCTCAGTCGGTTAAGTATCTGACTCTTGATTTTGGCTCAGATCATGATCCCAGAGTCCTGGGATGGAGCCCCACATTGGGCTCCACTCTGAGCATGGAGCTTGATTAGGGTTCTCTCTCTCCCTCCCTCCCCCCCCCAGACATACTCTCTCTTTCTCTCTCTAAAAGAAAAAAAAAAAAAGAGTTAACACTGTCACTGTGGAAAGTACTTGCTCATCTTCACAGCCTTTCTCATGATGGTCATTCATAAAGACAGTGTCTACATGCATTAAATGAGATACGTTGGGGCTCCTGAGGGGCTCAAGTCAGTTGGGCATCCGACTCTTGACTTCAGCTCAGGTCATGATCTCATAGTTACTGAGTTGGAGCCCCACAATTGGCTTTGTACTGATGGCACAGAGCCTGCTTGGGATTCTGTCTCCTTTGCTCTCTGTCCTTCCCCTGCTTGCTCTCTCTCTCTCTCTCTCTCTCTCAAAATAAATACAAATAAACTTTAAAAATAAAATGGTAGCACAAAAACAAACACTAAGATCAATGGAACAGAATACAGAACACAGAAATGGACCCACAAACATATGGCCAACTAATCTTTGACAAATCAGGAAAGAATATCCAATGGAATAAACACAGTCTCTTCAGCAAATGGTGCTGGGAAAACTGGACAGTGACATGCAAAAAAATTAACCTCTTTTTTATACCGTACACAAAAATAAACTCACAATTGAGGAAAAACCTAAACATAAGACAGGAAGCCATCAAAATCCTAGAGAAGAAAGCAGCAACTTCTGATTCAACATGTCTCTAGAGGCAAGGGAAACAAAAGCAAAAATGAACTATTGGGACCTCATCACAATAAAAAGCTTCTGCACAGCGAAGGAAAATATCTGCAAAACTAAAAGGCAACTGACAGAATGGGAGATGATATTTGCAAATGACACATCAGATAAAAAGTTAATATCCAAATCTATAAAGAACTTATCAAACTCAACACTCAAAAAACAAATAACCCAGTGACGAAATGGGCAAAAGACCTGAATAGACCCTGTTCCAAAGAAGATATCTAGATGACCAACTGACACATGAAAAAATGCTCAACATCACTCGTCACCAGGGAAATACAAATCAAAACCACAGTGAGATAACACCTCACATACCTGTCAGAATGGCTAAAATAAATAACTCAGGCAATGACAGATGTAGTTGAGGATGTGGAAAGATGAATCCTTTTGCATATACACATATGTATGTATATACATATATATGTATGTATATACATATATATGTATGTATATACATATATGTATGTGTGTGTGTGTGTGTGTGTGTATATCTACCTCAAGATGTTATATTGAGTGAGGCAACTCAAGTCTACAAGTATTTATTGAATATTTGCTACCAGCAGTTATCTTTGCTAAGTATTGGAATTTTCAAACAAGGCATTTCACTGCAGTTGAGGGGCTCCCAAATGACCTGGGAAAGCAGAAATATACATACCTGTAATAAAATGAGAAGGCGAACGGAAACTGCATACATTTACTCTGCAGGGGATGAGTGAGGTAACATCACAGGCTGGACCAGATCTTGAATGACCAAAGCACTTTCCCAGAAAGAGGCCTGGGGAAGGACTTTCCGGACAGAGAAGAGCAAGTGAGCTGCAGGGAACACGTGACAGTGCGTAGCATGGCCAGAGCAGAGCATGAGTGGCTCACATTTCCCATAGCACAGGTGAGGCTTGAGCAACAAAATGACAGGAAGTGAAATTTGAAGGAATGCCAGACCAAAAATAGAAACTGTATCCTACAGACAAAGGGGAGTGACTGAAAGCATTTAAGTAAAGTTGAGACACAACTGGAATGTTTTAGTTCATCACTCTGGAAGAAGTATGGAACGAGTATGGAAAGATTTTTTTTAATGTTTATTTTTGAAACGGAGCATGAGCGGGGGAGAGGCAGAGAGAGAGGGAGACACAGAATCCGAAGCAGACTCCAGGCTCTGAGCTGTCAGCACAGAGCCCGACGCAGGGCTCAAACTCGTCAACTGTGAGATCATGACCTGAGCTGAAGTCGGATGCTCAACCGACTGAGCCACCCGGACGCCCCTGGAAAGATTTTTTTTTTATATATTCATATGGCTTTAGGTGAAGAAATGGTAGATAGGTAATGATGATATCAAATAGGGAAAGGTTATGTTGTTCAGTTCAGGACAAAATGAAAAATAGCCATATTACAAACTAAGAGCATTTGAAGAAGCTTGTCTAATTTACCCAATTACGGATTTAATTTTTACAATGGGGGGAACAGGAGAAATACTCAGTCAATGTTTCATATGCAAATCTGGTTGAAGTTAAGAGTGGGTATCATTCTGGGGCACCTCGGTGGCTCAGTCGATTGAGTGTCCAACTCTTGATCTCAGCTCAGGTCTTGATCTTGGGTTATGAGTTCAAGCAACGCATTGGGCTCCATGTTGGGCATGAAGCCTACTTTAAAAAATATATAGGTATAACTCTAATTTTTCCTTGTGTGTTGTATGTATTTGATCATACATTGAAATACTAATGTTTTCTGAGTGACACGATGACATATGTCGTAAGTACATATGCACATTGATAGTTAAAGCATAAACATTTGATTTTCAAGAAATATTCCTGTTTTAGATCATGAGAATGCATTTCATGTACAGTTGTCCAATCTTAAAGTGGCTTTTAAAAGAAAACAGTTTCCACCTCACCTTTACTTATAGCAGCACTGAGATGAAAACATGTAAGAAGTCAGGTAGTATGATCTCAGTTCCATGAGAGGCTCTTGACAGAACTCAACAACATAAAAAGTCATGCTGGGGATGTTAAAAGTGGATTGTAGGGATCCTATCTTCAAGGAGGTAACAGTGGGTAGCCAGAGAGCATTTGACGATTCTTAGGTGCCTACAAATAACATCCATAGCACAAGGTCTTATGGGAAGCAAGGGGGACACCCAATTCAACTTGGGGTATACAGGATGCTCCTTAGTATGATAACTGAACAATGTCTCAGAAGAGGAAGAGTGGAGTTGAGGGAGCTTGTGGTGGCCACTGGGCACAGGAATGGTGATGAACTCACAAAGGAGTGAGTATAAATTAAGAGTCTGTCACAAAAAATCAGGTGAAAGATTACTGCCAGTAAAAGGTGATTAATTTGAACTGTGCCAGCTGTATCAGGGATAAAGTTGAAGGAAGAAATGGAAGAAATGCTTAGAAGACAAAAATCCACAAGATGTAGAGATGAGTGAGCTGTGTACGATGGAAGGAGGGGAACTGTGCTATTTCTTTTTAAAATTTTTTTTGAGGAGAGGTACGAGCAGAGAGATAGGGAGAGAGACAATCCCAAGCAGCTCCAAACTGTCAGTGCAGAGCCTGACCGCAGGGCTTGAGCTCACGAATCATGAGATCATGACCTGAGCCAGAAACCAGAGTCGGACACTTTACCAATGGAGCCACTCAGGTGCCCCGGAACTGTGCTATTTTGAAGCTACAGCAGTCTACACGATTTTGCAGTCTATAGTAATGTGTAAAGGAAAGACACACACTACAAACATCAGAAAAACTCTTTAAAAACTCTCTTCAGGGGCACCTGGGTGGCTCACTTAGCTGAGCGTCCAACTTCAGCTCAGGTCATGATCTCAAGGTTTGTGGGTTTGAGCCCCGTGGTGGGGCTCTGTGTTGACAGCTTGGAGGCTGGAGTCTGCTTTGAATTCGGTAGCTCTTTCTCTCTGCCCCTCCCCTGCTCACTCTCTGTCTCTCAAAAATAATAAAGGTTAAAAAAATTTTTTTAATCTCTTCAGAAAAGCATTATGCTTTCCAGAAGGAAAACCAATGAGGTACTGACTTTAGATATTGCCCAAGAATGAAAAATCACATCGTGTAATTGAAGGTCTGAAATAGAACTAAAGATAAATTCTTCCCAATCAAGTAGCTTTAAGCCATGTATCAGATTAGTCTTGAGAGGACAAGTCTTCTGATTCAATTATTTTTAAAGCTTCTTCTATACTACAGTAACTACTGAATTGACAGCAACGTGGGCAACATGTTAAATGTGCATACATTAAAATACAATCACATAAATTAGCCTCGAAGATTGGCACTCATATATTGAGACAAATTAATACATTGTAGACAATGTCGCTCAAGAGTTAGCAATTTCCTTTAATAATTCTCCTGAGCTAAAGGGGGCTATTTCATTCATGTGACCCTAACAGCAGCCAATATTCATAACTGCTGTTATGGACTAAATTGAGTTTTAGACCAAGCATGAGTGGTGCCCCCAGGCATCATTAGTGGCTAATGTGGTGGATACAATAAGCAAATTATGAAATCACCAGGACCTTATAACTACATGCAGGAAGTACTACTTTATCAGCAGAACGCTGTCTTTGCAAATGAACAAGGGAAGGATCGGAGTCAAACTAAGATAACCCTTTGAAATAACGCTGTAACCCCAATATATTATGCAATAAACACCAATAACATCTGCTAAGAAACAGCAAGCTACGATGTAAAATTGGTTTAAGGAAATATATAATCAAATTGCGGTCAGACATTTGGAGCAAAGTCGAGGAAGTTTACCATCTAAGTATTCCTCAGGACTGAAGTCCTAGAGCCTCTAAAATATGTGGGGTATAATTAACAATCTGATGGACACTTCTGGTCAAGATTCATACGATTACTCATCCCTTATATTTTCTATATATGCTCGATGGTTTAAAAAAGGTATCTTGATAGCAGAAATACAATTCATCTAATAGGGTAATACATTTAAGGTTTATTCATTTATACAGACAACAAACATTTATTTGATTTACTTAAAAACATGTATTAAGATTTTAGTTGAGGGGCACTTGAGTGGCTCGGTCTGTTAAGTGTCCAGCTTTGGTTCAGGTCGTGAGTTCCAGCCTCATGTCAGGTTCTGTCCTGACAGCTCAGAGCCTGGAGCCTGTTTCAGATTCTGTGTCTCCCTCTCTCTCTGCCCCTCCCCCGCTCATGCACATGCTCTCTCTCACTCTCTGTCTCGCTCTTGCTCTCTCTCTCTCTCAAAAATTAATAAACATTAAAAATAAAACATTTAAAATAAAAATGATTTCAGCTGAGGCAAGACACTTTGCTAAGTCCTAGAAACCAGTGACAGTCTTTTCATCTTTTCAGTACTGTTTTCATCAAGGAGCTTAGAGTTTGGTGGAAAAGGCAGACTTATACAGAGACAAGTTCATGATAATACATTAAGTGCAGAGCTGAAGGTCTGCTTAGGGTTCTGTGGGACAGCAGAAGAGAGAGACCCTTGGCCAAGGTGGGTCTCCAAAAAATCTTTCTAGGGAAAATAAAGCCTCAGCTGAATGTTGAACCAGGTATAGTAGTTACTCATCTTTGTCAGTAGGCTATTTCCACAGTAATGCTGAAAAAAAGGTATCCCAAATCATAGTACATAAAACAATAGCTTGTGATCTTATTAAAATTTTTTGGCCCCTTCCTTTCACTGCTTTGAGACTTAGGTTTTCTGACTTTTTCCTTGCCTATGGGCCTTCCAGTGCCCTAGTCTACCAACTTGAATCGCAATGAGAAAGGGGATGATGAACTGAATCATGAGCCTTCAATTCAGACCCTGATTCCATCAAATCTCACCTCTGCCCCTCACTAGCCTTTGAGAAAGTCACATACTTCTGTCTCTGAGCCCAAGGTTCTTCCTTGATTAAGTGGGTTCAAAAATACTACTGTGTGGGGGTGGTGTGAGGTTCAAATAAGATCATGAATGTAGCAGTGCTTTACAGACTACAAAACATCACACAAATATCAGTCTTTACAGTTTTTAAAAATTTCTTACTTCCCAGATTAATGATATTATTCCATAATTTCATAAGAGTATATTATATAATATCTGTGCTGGCTTATCACAAATTTCTTAGACTTTTCTTGGAATAAACTTATGAGATCACGATCCTCTTTTCAGAGATACAAAACTGGAGATAAGAAGCAGATGAGTGTTCTCTCAGCCAAAGATTTGGACCAGAATGGGATTGGATTTTAACACACTTCTACACCTAATTACCCTTTCATACAACTAAGTCCTTCAGTTAGTAATCTGTTATGAAATGCACTCATCTTCTATAAGACTCCTTCATTTAATTATCTAAATGACCTTGTGAGAAACACAGTTTTCTTATACTCTCCATTTCACGGAGAAAGCAAGCCTGGCTAAGCACAATGCTAAGTTTACCTTTCAGGGGCAAACAACCAAAAGTAGCAGAGGTGAGCCTTGAACCTGAGCCTTTTTTTCTCATCTCCTGACATCCCACAGCTAATTGAAGATACAACCAGAGCCAGAATTCAGACTTCCCACATCCTCATTCACTAACTTCTCTATGGAATCATGATGGCTATCAACGATGATGGGTTGAACTTGTACATCCTAATCTCTACCAATTGACTTGAGGTCTTTTTCACAACTCACATTCCATTCTTGAAGGAAAATGAGAAGTTAGGAATGTTTAATGTAAAATATGTGAGATCTTAGATACTGGTTTATTCATCTCTAGTGTGCTGAGGGAAAAGAGAAGACTTTTAGACGCTTAATGGAAGTAATTCACTCCAGCGTTAATATACCAGTCCAGCAAAAAATCTCATCACAATTATTACATAAAATAAAGAATTTTGGATTCAAAATCAAAAGGTATCAAAAACAATCATTAGGCTTATTACTGGTAAATTGTTTCAAGGCAAAACGTTAGAAACAAAGCAATAATTTTGCCAATAATGCATATGATGATTAATTTCATGTATCAACTTGGGTGGGTCACAGTGCCCAGATATTGGATCAAACATTATTCTAGATATTTCTGTGAGAATGTTTTTGGATCAAATTTACTTTTAGATTGGCAGATTTTGAGTAAAGCAGATTGCCCTTTATAAAGGCAGACTTTCTGCACTCAAGAGGGAATTCTTCCACCAGACTTTCTTTGGTAGTTCTACTTTTCCAAGTTTTTAAGAAAACTCCATAATCTTTCTCATAGTGGCTGCATCAATTTACAACAGTGCACAGGGTTCCCTTTTCTCCACATCCACACCAACACTTATTTCTTGTCTTTTTGGTAATAGCCACATAACAAGTATGAGGTGGTATCTCATTGCAGTTTTCTTGTGCATTCCCCTGAATATTAGTGATGTTGAGCAGCTTTTCATGTACCTGTTGGTCATTTGTATGTCTTATTTGGAAAAAACATATGTTCACTTCCTCTGCCCATTTTTTACTTGTGTTGTTTCGGGTTTCCCCTCCCCCTCCCCCTCCTCCCCATCCTTCTCCTCCTCCTTCTTCTGAGTTGAATGAGTTCTTGATATATTTTGGATGGTAACACCTTACCAGATATATGATTTTCAAATATTTTATCCCACTCTGTAGATTGTGTTTGTTGATGTTGCTGATGCTTTCCTTTGCGTGCAGAAGCTTTCTAGTTTAAGTTTTCTGGTTTTACATCCTATGATTTTGATTTACGTTTGCTTTTCTGGTTTTACATCCTATTTCAAGTATTTAATCCATTTTTACTTTATTTTTTGTGTGTAGTGAAGACAGTGGTCAGTTTCATTCTTTCGCATGTGGCTGTCCAGTGTTCCCAATACAAGTTTTTGGAGAGATTATTCTTTCCTCTATTGTACATTCTTTGCTCCTTTGTCATAAATTAATTGGCCAGAGGAAGAGGGGATAGAGTGAGAAAAGGGCTGAGAGAGCCCTGAGAAGCTGGGGGAAAGGAGGAGGTAGCAGGTAGTTAGCCTCTGCTGGACACTGCGCCCACACCCACCTGAGCCACACTCCAACCTCCCCACACCCTTCACCCTTCACTGACTCCCATGCATGCAACCTGGAAGCCAAGGGCAGGCTGAGGACTCCTCTGGGCCAGAGTCCTCACCAACAGCTGACCTGGGGTGGGGTGAGGGGCCCAGCAGCCAGCTGTCTGGTTCTTTCTCCTGGGAGCTCCACACAAGCATGAGAAGGTAGGGGCAGGGAGAGGGCAGGGAGGTGGTGGGGAAGGGGATGAGGATCTCCTTGACAACAAGGCGTTCACCAAGGAGATGGACTAATGGGTCGAGCAGCTGAATGAGTGGAAACAGCTTAACCAGAACCAAGTGCAGACGCTGTGCCAAAAGGCTAAGGAAATTTTAGCAAAAGAATCAAATGTGCAAGAACTTCGCTGTCCTGTTTCTGTGTAGAAATGTGCATTGTCAGTTCCATGATCTTATGGAATTGGTGGAAAATCACCAGATACAAATGATCTATTCAAGGAGGACTATGTAGGCAGAGGCTCCTACTCAGTGGAGAGTGTGACTCTTCTTGTGTCATTAAAGATGCATTACCCAACTGGGTGTTGTATGGAAACCAATTTGACAATAAATTTCATATATTGAAAAAAAAACAGATGCATTACCCAGAACACATTATAATATTGCAAGGAAAACAAGAAAGCTGACAAATTACCCAATTATAAGGCTTTTATGACGAATGTCTACGAAAGTATGCAAATACCAATGTTTGGACATATTTTACAGATCTAGTTGATTACCTTCCACTTAAAGCTTTAGTAGATGGACAGATATTTTGCCTCTACAGCATGGCATCTCTCCACCCATAGATAACACTGGATCATATAAGAGCCTAGGATCGTTTACAAGAAGTTCCACATGAGGACCCAAAGTGTGATCTGTTTTGGCCAGATTCAGATGATCCTAGTGGGTGGGGCATTTCATCACGGGGTACTAGCTACACATTTGGACATTCTGAAACATGTAATCATGCCAGTGGTCTTACCCTGGTTTCTCCAGCTCACCAACTTATAATGGGAGGATACAATTGGTGTCATGATCAAAATGTGCTTACCATTTTCAGTGCACCCAACTACTGTAAGACTTGTGGGAACGAGGCCGCTATCATGGGATTAGATGACACTTCAAAATGTTCCTTCTTTACCTAAAATGATAATAATAATAATTAAAAAATAAAATACTCCTTCCTTCAGTTTGACCCACTACCTCATGGTGGAGAGCCTCATGTTACCCTTCATACCTCGGACTACTTCCTGTAGTAATTCCTCCCAGGAAAAACCTGCCTTTGCATGTGGAAGTATATCTGGCTTTTTAAAGTATATATATTTAAAAAAACAAAACAAAACAAAACAAAAATCAACAGTAATCCAACTTTCTGTAACAAATTGGGATCTGTCTTGGCATTAATCCATATAGACCAAAACATACCATACCAATGATGAGCATTTAGCACAATTTGAGACTGAAAATCCATACAACACTCTGTTCTAGACCAGTTCATCTTAACGGGTTGCCTGTTGTATTTGTAACATAGCCATTTCCCTCTGGACTGTTCAAGCATAAAAGGTAACTAACTCCTTCTTCTCCTTTTGCACTTATTTGGAAATTTTTAGTTCTAGTTTCACTGGCATGATAGATAGAATTGGAGTTTTACCTTTAAGAATAATTCACAAGCTAACTTCCACTTAATCCATTATGCTTTATTTTATTGAAATGCACCGTTAAATTAACTGAAGAAAAGATTCTTGGGAGTACATTTTTATAACAATAAAAAGGTTTCCCTTCATTTTTTTTTTTAAATTTTTTTTTTCAACGTTTATTTATTTTTGGGACAGAGAGAGACAGAGCATGAACGGGGGAGGGGCAGAGAGAGAGGGAGACACAGAATCGGAAACAGGCTCCAGGCTCCGAGCCATCAGCCCAGAGCCTGACGCGGGGCTCGAACTCACGGACCGCGAGATCGTGACCTGGCTGAAGTCGGACGCTTAACCGACTGCGCCACCCAGGCGCCCCTCCCTTCATTTAAACTACTGTTTGATATTGTTCTGCATATTCTGTATGTGTGTCATGACAGTGTTTGCATCATGTTTGGTGTACTAAGCAAAAAAACTTTCCATTGTAAACAAACAATTAATTAATCCATTGACCATATGCATGGGTTTATTTCTGACTCTCTGTTCCCTTGATCTATATGTTAGTTTTTATGCCAATACTGTACTGTTTTGATTACTATAGCTTTGCAATTTAGTTTGAAATAAAAAAGTGTGATGCCTTCTGACGGGGAAACAAAGGCAAGAGAAATGTAATGTAAATTAAATCTTACAGCCTGCAGCTGTAAGATACCTGAACCATGCAGAGCGTGACCTTCTTCAAGGGACTCATGGCTGCCTAAGTGCCTTAATGTTTATGTTTTCTTAAAGACTACAAGTAACAGCAGCTATCCCCCCAAGGTCCTGAAAGACTTGCTTTAAAGTTCCTTAGAAACTTAACTTTGTCCCTATCCCTCTCCCTTCAAAAATTTAAAGGTATATAATCAGTTGGGCTCTGCACTGGCAGCACAGACCACTTGCAGTTCTCTCTCTCCCTCCATTCCTCCCCTTCACACACACACTGTCTCAAAATAAATACATCCACTTAAAAAAAAAAAGCATACGATCAGTCACTCCTCATAATCCCAATGCACCTCTTTCTGCCCATGGGTCCTGTCCTCTTGCTATAATAAAATCATCTTTTTGCACCAAAACTGTCTTAACAATTCTTTCCTAGCCATTCACTCTCGAACCCAAAACTTCCAAATGACATCATGTAATCACATCCTATTGGTGTCCTTACATCAGGCTTCAAGTCTTTTCATCTGGACTCCAAGCCTCGGTGCAAACTTGGTTTTTTCTTCTTCTCTCCCTTTATTTTCATTTCAGGAGCTTTTTAGGGAATACAATCTTATTGGAACACTTTCATGTCAATTGCTCCGGCTGCAACCCTGTAGCCCGTGGCTACTTTATATGGAGGAGAAAGCCGGCCTTTCAGTTGGAAATCAGTACCCTGGCCCAGAAGGGGTATAAGACCCAAAATAAGACCCAGAAACTTGATGTGCTCTCTTTATCCCTATTCTTATACAGGGCTGTCTTTCGGGTACGGGACAACCACCTCAGTCACCAGCACAGCTGCCAATCTTAAGACTCCAGTGTGAGGTTCCCATCTCATTCGTCTAACGTGATCCCCTCCACATCTCTGGTCTAGCTGCTTCTGGATAAGAGACCTCCACTGGAAGCTGGCTGAAACCAGTACCCAACTGAATTAAAACTCAACCTGGACCTTTTTCTAGGGAAGTCAGCTGTAAAGACTACATGCGTTGAAATGTCACTTAGACCATTTGGATTTCTATCTTTACTATTTTTCATCAGTGTCCCTCACTGACTACTTCAGTTATAAAATTGGATAATTTCCCCTTGTAAAACTCTTCTGGTGTTTTCCATGGGTTACAAACAGTAGATTCTTCCTGGTACAGCAAGGTATTGCGGGCCACGCACTGGCATCTGTTTGTAGTCTAGAATGCAGTGGGGAAGGGTGGGCAGTGGGGGGTATGCTGGTATCCTTTCTGTGGGTATTTATGGCAGAATGGTGATCAATAGCACTTTCATTCGAGGGTTGCCTCTGGTGACGTTTGACACCTGGAACTTCTGCGTGGGACTCGACCTGGGAGTCAGGGGGAGAGGGGATTTGGGGTAATGGATCTTCTCTAAGCTTCTTCAGTTTCCAAGGACTCTCCCTTAACATACCTTTTAACCCACTGAAATCAATTCAGATTGCAAGACTGATATGATCAGTTATATCTCTTCTGCAAGAAACAGGACAAATGGACTGAAGTACCCTCTGTCCTGCCCTGAATAACCATAAATCAGGACCCCAGCCTAAGGGCCTCTTACCAAATGTGTTTGGCCACTAGCCAGGCTGATAAACTCCCTCTGATCATACTGGATGATAATTTTCTATACAAGCCCCCTCCAAATAGAGCCAGGTTGCTGAAGGAAACATAGGCCATCCATAATGAAGGGGACACTGATACTCTCACTGTTCCTCCTAATAGACTCAGGTTACTCTGGCTGTGTGTGGGGGTTTCTCCCTCATTCATTTCCGGGGCTGATGGCTATGATAATTGGAGCCAACTGTGCATGAGGACGGGGACTTTAAGGGATATTCCCAAGTAGCTGCTGAAACTCCTTTTGTTTCGTGGAAGTTCCATCTTCTCTGGCCTGACGTGGGGGCCTATTTCCACTTGGTGTGGAGAAAAACTCTGCTTCCACTCATCTGTTTGTGCTGACAGGCTTTAAGACCCAGAGACCTCTTTTCCTGCCCTCTGGGCTTTTATAGACCTCCACACTTCGAGGCTGCACCTCCCCTCTTCAGCCTTCCTCTCCCCTCCTCCTGTTTCTGCAGCACCTTGGGTGTGGCCTACATAACTGGCGCTTTCCATCCTCAGTGCCTCTGGCACCACGGGCTCCTCCTCCTACCCTTGTTGTCAAGGAGCTAAGAGCACCCCCTTGAACCTACACCTTACACTTCACATTTGCCCCACCAGTGTCCCAGGTAAAAACTGACAATGGGAAACAAGTTGTTTGGCTTTTAAGTAGATACAGGTGGAATCTATTTGTTGGTTTCATTAAGAAAGACACGTTTTTAGAGTATCGTTAAATATAAAACTTTTTATTCTACCTACCTTTACTAAAGGTCAAATAAGGTTGTGTGATCTCTTGCAATTTGTCAGCAAAGGGATGACTTAAAAAGATAATTTTTCTGTCTCAAAGTTTTCCTGAGTAATTTTTAAGATAGCTTTCAAAGTCTTTGGTAACCTGAAACGTTAGAGTTTTGTTTGGATGATATATTAGATTCAATTCATTGGGCATCTAGGCCTTTCCCAAATAGGATGGAGTGCTAAAGCAGTGATTACTAAATGTAGGTTTGTGTTTTTTGTGTCTTATTGTAGAGAGATTGAGAATACTTGGGTCTGTTGGTAAATATGCTATGTGCTTTATTAAAAAACTGTACTATGAAAAAATGTTTTTTTTAATTATACAATGTATTTATAGATTTCAGAAATCTAGTGTGACAGTTACACAATTGATTACTAGGTTTCTGTCTCACTGGAGAGTGTTTTCTAGGAGTCAAAACTCGGGTAAACATAATTAAGACTGATGGAAATAAGGAGAGCGACTCTGTACATAGAAGAGCAGGAAAGAGTTAGTGGAGGAGCCAAGTTGACGGAACAGCATGGAAGCTTTTTGTGTGTCTTGCGTCCATGAAATAGACAGACCAACACTAAACCATCCTGCACACCTAGAAAACTGATCTGAGGATTAACACAACAATCTACACAACCTCAACCACAGAACTCAGCAGGTACGCAGCGCAGAGAGGTGAGCTGGGGGAAAGAGAAGCCACGGAAAAAGCACCCCTCCCCCAAAAGTAGCTGGAGAGAAAGTGGAAAAGTGGAAACAGCTGCACAGACTGAGCTAAAAAGGGAGAAAGGAGAAAGGAGAAAGGAGAAAGGAGAAAGGAGAGGGTTTCAATTCCAGGGGCGCCTGGGTGGCTCAGTGGGTTGAGCGTCCGACTTCAGCTCAGGTCACAATCTCACAGCTCGTGAGTTCGAGCTCCGCGTGGGGCTCTGTGCTGACCTCTCAGAGCCTGGAGCCTGCTTCCGATTCTGTGTCTCCCTCTCTGTCTCTGCCACTCCCCTGCTCACACACTCACTCTCTCTCTCTCTCTCAAAAATAAATAATAAGCATTTAAAAAAAATAAATTCCATTAAGACTATAAGCAGGGGGAGTGCAGAGTCTGAAACTCCGCAGCTCCATACCCAGAGGTGCTCTGTTGAGAAGGGCGAATCCCCAGGAGCAGAGTGGAGTCTGGGGGTCTTCAGGCCATACGGGGAGAGGCACTTCCCCTGCTGGGAGGACACCTGATAGAGGCTGTGTGGGTCCCCCAAGGGCAAGGCCCCTATGGACCCAGGAGGACAACCACATTCGCTGGTGCTGGAACAAGGTCGTTAAGGGTGAAGCCTGGTGCCAGATGTGTGTTGTGATTTTCCATAATCCCTGAAATGCTGCTGATGCACTATCTCACGAACTTGCTCTGGGGCGGGCTGGCACCCGGTGGCAGTCTGTGGGGTATCGGCAGCAGCAGGGCCCCGCAAACATTCCTGGGTGAGGCCGACACTCAGCCATTGCTCGGTGAGACCCTCCTGCAGAGGGGTAGAATGAATCAAAGCCGCAGTCCCTCCAAAATAAGGGGTCAGGAAACACAGCTGCATCTGACACAAAACTCAGGAGGGAGGTACTGCCTGAGGCTAGGTCATGGACTGTATGAAAGTGGGGAGTGGACATGAAAGAGCGGACCTACGCCGGCCAACTCCATCTTGTTCTGTGTCCTCCACCTTGAATGACTGTGTCCCCGACATGGCCCCTTTCCAGGAAAATCGCAGAAACCTCAGACCACGCCTCCTCCCCTTGAGTAACCTCCCGCTCACCCTTCAAACTTCCCGATCAAAACACGCCCGGCAACCTGCGTAATGGGACTCTGACCCTTCCTCAGCCAATCGGCTGAGGCCACAGCCAATACCTCACCAACTGCCCCAGACCCCTATAAAACCTTTGTGCTTTTGAAACTTGCTCTCTCTCTCCGGTATCTCACCGCTGTGTCGGTGCAGATAGGGGATTGAACTCGAGCTAGCTTGAATAAAGGCTCTTTGTTTTTGCATGGGACTTGGCTCCCTGGTGGTCTTTGGGGATCACGAATTCTGGGCATAACATTTGGGGGCTCGCCCGGGATCCCCAAGACCCCCGAGGGACCCCTGACCCAGAGAGCCTGACTGGCCACGGTTAGTGTCTGTTCATTCCGTCTTTTCTGTGGGAGCTCATTTCTGAAATTCTGGTAGTGCCCAGCGCGGTCTAAGTGGACGCACTGGAGGACCACAGGCCGGGAGTTTCGGAAGATGTTCCGATCCTTCCTTCTGGAGGGACGTGGAATCCCCTCATCAGTTTTGGAGGGACGTGGAATCCCCTCAAAGGTCTGAGACGAGGCAGGTCACTCCCGCCGGTCGGCACAAGGCCGTCATCTAGCTTTCAGTTTTGCTTCCATGGAGTTGGAAGACTTTCTAGGGGCCCTCTGTTTGTCTGTTTCTGTGTTTCTCTGTTTTGTTCTGTGGACTTACTGGACGGACATTATGGGACAGACTCAGACTACCCCTCTAACCATTATCACTTGGCAGGACCTTGTAGAAGACCCACCCTCTTGGCTTAAGCCCTTCCTAGCCCCACTCCCTCCAGCGCCAAAACCTATTCTTGCTTTCCAGGGGACAGAGAAGAAGGAAAACAAGAAAAGTCTTACCCGCCTTTAACACCCCTCTACCCTGTCCTACAGGGGGGGACTGAAGAATAATTCATTTTTCCTCCCCTGTATAACCCCCCTAGGATGCTGGAAGAACACCATCCTCCCCCTCCAGGGGAGGCAGATGCTGTTCCGAGAGTTGGAGGTGGAAACGCTCCAGTAGGAAGCCCGCCCTCTACCAGACGAAGGGTTCAGAGGGAGCAATCTGCCTCCGCTGCCGACTCCACTATTCTGCCCCTGCGAGCCACCACACCCCCAGACATGGAGGGGAATCAGCCCCATCACTATTGGCCTTTCGCCACTAGTGACCTCTACAATTGGAAAGCTCAGAATCCTAAATTTTCCGAGAAACCGGCAGGGCTTATTGATTTATTAGATCTGTTCTTTTTACTCATCAGCCCACATGGGACGGTTGCCAGCAGCTTTTGCAGGTCCTGTTCACGACTGAGGAAAGAGAAAGAATCCTCAATGAGGCCCGAAAACTAGTTCCGGGCACAGATGGGAATCCCACCACCAACCAGGCTCAGATAGATGCCTCCTTCCCCTTAACTCAGCCCCAGTGGGATTTCAACACGGCAGAAGGTAAGGAGAGGCTCTGGGTCTACCGCCAGACTCTAATGGGGGGTCTCCGAATGGCTGCTAGAAAGCCAACCAATTTGGCCAAGGTAGGAAATGTACAACAGGGAAAAGATGAATCTCCGGCTGCCTTTTTAGAACGGATCATGGAGGCATTCTGTACCTATACCAACCATGGATCCAGAGGCTCCGGAAAGCAAGGCAGCTGTCATCATGGCCTTTGTAAACCAGTTGGCCATAGACATTAGGAAAAAATTACAGAAAATAGATAGACTAGGAGAAAAAAGTCTGCAGGACTTACTGGTGGTAGCCGAAAAGGTATATAATAAACGGGAGCCTCCTGAGGACAAGCAGGCTTGCGCCATGGCGGTTGCCAGCAGTAAGCAGACTCGAGACCTGGCCAGAATACTACTAGCTACCACTGCTGACTTCCCCGAGGAACAAGACCGCCGTCTCCGGCAGCTGGCAGATGACGCAAGAAAAGGTAAAGGAACCACCAAGGGGGGGAAGCAGAGGCTGCAGAAAGATCAGTGCGCATACTGCAAGGAGATAGGGCATTGGGCCCGAGAGTGTCCAAAAAAGGCCGGCGGGAAGGGAAGCAAGACTGATCGAGTAAAAGTCCTAGAGCTAGATGAACTAAGTGATTAGGGGAGTCGGGGTTCAGACCTCTCCCCGAACCCAGGGTAACTCTTAAAGTGGAGGGGACTCCTGTTGACTTCCTCGTCGACACCGGAGCACAACATTCGGTCCTCTGCACTCCACAAGGAAAACTAGCCAGCAAGAAGTCCTGGGTACAAGGGGCAACTGGTATGAGCCAGTATTCATGGACTACCCGAAGAACGGTAGATTTGGGGACGGGTCAGGTATCCCACTCCTTTATGGTAATACCAGAATGCCCCTACCCGCTGTTAGGACGGGACTTACTGACCAAGATTGGAGCTCAGATAACTTTCAGACAAGGGGGGGCCTCAGGTCACCGATGGCAAGGGCCACCCCGTCCACGTCCTGACCATGAAACTGGAGGATGAATACTACCGCCTCCACCAGGAGGCACTCCCAAGAGAGGATAATATAGACAGATGGCTACAAGAATTCCCCTAGATTTGGGCAGAGACGGGAGGGATAGGACTAGCTGCTCACAGGACCCCAGTCCTGGTAGAGCTCAAGCCAGGAGAGAGTCTGGTAAGGATCAAACAATACCCCATGTCTCAGGAGGCCCAGAAAGGGATCCAGCCACACATCCGGAGACTACAAAGCCTAGGGGTACTGGTTCCTTGCCAGTCTCCCTGGAACACCCCCCTACTGCCGGTCAAAAAGCCTCACACAAATGACTACCGACTGGTACAAGACCTCTGGGAAGTAAATAAGAGAGTCACGGACATACACCCAACTGTTCCCAACCCATATACTCTCTTGAGCTCCTTGGCACCCTCCAAGGTCTGGTATACTGTACTAGATTTAAAGGACGCCTTCTTCAGTCTGCCGCTGGCACCCCAGAGTCAACCCTTGTTCACCTTCAAGTGGCATTATCCAGAGGAGGGCTACAGTGGGCAACTCACCTGGACACGGCTACCTCAGGGATTCAAAAATTCACCCACCATCTTCAACGAGGCACTACACGAGGACCTGGGTGAGTAGAGAAGGGAGCAGCCTGGCCTCACCCTCCTACGGTACATAGATGACATCCTGACTGCTGCCAACAGGGCCAAAGACTGTGAGCGAAGGACCCAGGACCTGCTGGCTATCCTGGGGGCCTTAGGGTACCAGGCGTCTGCGAAGAAGGCTCAGGATATGCAGGGAGAGGGTAAGTTACCTGGGATATATCCTGGAGGGCGGACAGCGGCAGTTATCAGATGCCAGAAAAGAAACTGTCCTAAAGATCCCTACTTCCACCTCCGGAAGAGAAGTGAGGGAATTCCTAGGATCAGCCGGCTACTGCCGCCTCTGGGTTCCAGGTTTTGCTGAGATCGCCAGGCCCCTATATGAAGCTACCAAAGAGGGGAAAACATTTAAATGGGCTAAAAAGAAGAAACTGCCTTTAATCAGTTAAAAAAGGCCCTCCTAAGTGCCCCAGCCCTGGGCCTACCAGACATTATGAAGCCCTTCCACCTCTTTGTAGATGAACATAAGGGAATAGCAAAAGGGGTTCTAACTCAAGCCTTGGGCCCCTGCAACCGCCCGGTGGCTTACCTGTCCAAGAAACTAGACCCAGTGGCTGCCGGCTGGCCGCCATGCCTAAGAATTATTGCAGCGACACCACTCCTAGTCAAGGACGCAGACAAACTGACCCTAGGACAGGAGATCTGGATCACGACCCCACATGCCATGGAAGGGGTCCTGAAACAGCTTCCTGATAGATGGATGAGCAACACATGTATGACTCATTACCAGAGCCTCCTACTCAACCCTCCTCGAGTGCGGTTCCACCCCAGTGCAGCCCTCAATCCTGCAACACTGCTGCCCGACCCTGACCTAGGTGCCCCACTACATGACTGTCCGGGAATCCTGGAACAAGTACACGGATTCCGGACGGACCTGACCGACCGGCCCCTCCCCGATGTCAAGGCTACTTGGTTCACTGATGGCAGCAGCTTTGTGTGAGATGGACACAGGTATGTGGGTGCAGCAGTGGTCACCGAAACGGACACTGTATGGGCAGAGGCTCTACCCTCCGGAACGTCAGCCCAATGAGCAGAGCTCATAGCCCTCACCAAGACGCTGATGCTGGGAGCTGGAAAACGGCTTAACATCTACACAGACAGCTGTTATGCGTTTGCCACAGCTCATATTCATGGGGCAATTTATCAGGAGAGGGGTTACTGACGGCAGAAGGACGGACTATAAAAATAAGCAGGAGATACTTAACCTGCTTATGGCCTTATGGCTTCCTGCCAAGCTAGCCATTATCCACTGCCAAGGGCACCAGAAAGCTGATAACCCAGTAGCTAGAGGTAATCCAAAGGCTGACCAGGCAGCCAAGGCAGTAGCATTTACTTCAGTCCCCACCATGACCATGTAACTACTGGACCCAGGAGACCCAGTTTCACCAGACCAGCCCAAATACTCCCAGGAGGAGTTACAGTGGATCAAGAAACTCCCCATGGCCCAGGAGATAAAGAGATGGTGGTATACACCTAACAAGGAGCTCGTGCTGCCAGACCAGCTCGGAGTCTCAATATTAGAGCAAATGCATCTGTCTACTCACAGGGGGGCCTGAAAATTAAAAGACTTAATCTGACATGCCAGAATCAAGATTCACCAACAGGACACCAAAATAGAGCAAGTTGTATCTGCCTGCAAGACCTGCCAACTCACCAACGCGAGAGCCACATCAAATAAAAAAAGGAACCAGGCTCAGAGGCACCAGGCTGGGAGCACAACGGGAAGTCAACTTCACTGAAATCAAACTAGGAAAGTATGGTTATAAATATCTTTTAGTATTTACAGACACCTTCTCTGGCTGGGTGGAGGCATACCCAACCAAGCATGAAACGGCTCAGATGGTGACTAAGAAGCTACTAGAAGACATCTTACCCAGGTATGGTTTTCCTGACATGATAGGATCAGACAATGGACCAGCTTTTATCTCACAGGTAATGCAGGCAGTAGCCAAGGTGGTGGGGGAAAACTGGAAATTACATTGTGCTTATAGGCCCCAGAGCTCAGGACAGGTAGAAAGAATGAATAGAACCCTAAAAGAGACCCTTACCAAATTAACCATGGAGACTGGCGGGGACTGGGTGACTCTCCTACCGTATGCCCTTTACTGGGTTAGGAACACTCCTTACACCTTGGGTTTTACTCCCTACAAGATCATGTTTGGCAGGCCACCCCCTATTATTCCCAACCTTCGAGCTGAACTTCTTACTGAGTTTAAAGATCAAGAACTTTTTCTTTCCTTGAGAGGGCTCCAGAGGGCGCACGAGGACATTTGGCCATGCCTCCGAACCATCCACGAGGCTGGCCCGACTCCAACACCTCATCAGTACAGGCCGGGAGACTGGGTCTACGTCAAGAGACACCACTGAGAGACCCTCGAGCCGTGCTGGAAGGGACTCTACATCGTGATGCTGACAACCCCCACCGCTCTCAAAGTAGACATCATCGTGACCTGGGTCCATCACACCCCCGTTCAGCCAGCGGACCCCTCCTCGATCCGGAAGGACTTCGTCACGTGATGGGCTATCAATCGGGACCAACACAACCCGCTCAAGCTCAAGCTACAGCGCATTTGACCCAGCTAATATTGTTAACTCTGTTAGCTCTGCTTGTCACTGCTCATGCTGCCGGGAGTCCCCACGCCCCCCAAAACATCACTTCACAGATCATAGACAGCAGCTCGGGGACAATACTTAATCAGACCTCCCAGAGCCACCCCAGGGACACTTGGTTCCCAGAACTCTGCGTAGACCTCCAAACTCTGTTCCCCTTGTCACCACACACCCCCAGATTCCATGCGCAGCACCTTTACAAAATAGAAATGCAGCCAGTCCCATGATTGGGTCCGCAAGCTACATGACAAGGGGGGAATGAAAGAGCGGACCTACACTGGCCGACTCTATCCTGTTCTGTGTCCTCTACCTTGAGTGACTATGTCCCCGACACGGCCCCTTTCCGGGAAAATCGCAGAAACCTCAGACCACACCTCCTCCCCTTGAGTAAACTCCCGTTCACCTGTTCAAACTTCCCGATCAAAACACGCCTGGCGACCTGCGTAACGGGCTCCGACCCTTCCCCAGCCAATCGGCTGAGGCCACGACCCTTCCCCAGCCAATTGGCTGAGGCCACAGCCATTACCTCACCAACTGCCCCTAGACCCCTATAAAACCTTTGTGCTTTTGAAACTCGCTCTCTGTCTCCGGTATCTCACCACTGCGTCGGTGCAGGTAGGGGATTGAGCTCGAGCTAGCTCGAATAAAGGCTCTTTGCTTTTGCATGGGACTCAGCTCCCTGGTGGTCTCTGGGGATCACGAATTCTGGGCAAACAGACAGAGCTGAAGAGAAAGGACAGGTGTGTGATTGCTGATAAGTGAGAACAGAGTTCAGATGCTAAAGACTGGGTAGGTGGGTGGTGCCATTTTCACTTCCTGCATATGCGCATACGCACCTATAGGTGCCACAACAATCCATCCCAGGATGCTAGAAGCGCCATCTAGTGGAGAACAGGGTCATTACACCAAGCCCTGCCCAACTGGGCCAACCTAACTCTTCAGGAACACATCTCTGCCTGCTTAGTTTATGGACTATAAAGCACTTCATAGTTTCACTTCTAGGGCAAAACAAAGTAATTTCAGTCGTATTTCAGTGTGTTTGCCGACCCATCTATTGAATTTTTCTTTATTTTTTTTTATTTTTTCTCTTTTTAGTTTCTTTTTCTTGAATACAGAAAGAGAAAAAATTCATTTTTATTTTCAATTTCTATTACAAATATTTTTCTTTCATTTTTTTCTACCATATTTTTTACTTTTGTGTAAATTTTTTCAAATTCTATTTTACTTCCATCATTGCATTTTAGTCTACTTCAGTGTATTCATTTTTTCAAATTTTCAAACAATTTCCTTTTTTTTAATTTCCCCTTTTTTCTCTAAGCTATCAAGCCCCTTTCAAAACCAAAACCAAAACACACCCAGGATCTAGCATCATTTATTCGATTTGTATGTGTGTTTATTTTTAATTTTTTTAATTTTAGTATGTTTTAAATTTTAATATTTTTTAATTTTTACCTCATTAATCCCTTTTCTCCCTTCAAAATGATGAAATGAAGGAATTAACCCCAAGAGAAAGAGCAGGAAGAAATGACAGCCAGGGACTTAACCAACAAAGATACAAGCAAGATGTCTGAACCAGAATTTAGAATGACGATAAGAATATTAGCTAGAGTCAAAAATAGATCAGAATCCCTTTCTGCGGAGATAAAAGAAGTAAAAGCTAGTCAAGATGAAATAAACATACTATAACTGAGCTGCAATCTTGAATGAATGCCATGGAGGCAAGGATGGTTGAGGCAGGAAAGAGACTCAGTGATATAGAGGACAAACTTATGGAGAATAATGAAGCAGAAAAAAAGAGGGAGAGTAAGGCAAAAGAGCACGATTTAAGAATTAGAGAAATCAGTGACTCATTAAAAAGGAACAACATCAGAATCATAGGGGTCCTAGAAGAGGAAGAGAGAGAAATAGGGGTAGAAGGATTATGTGAGCAAATCATAGCAGAAAACTTTCCTAATCTGGGGAAAGACACAGACATCAAAATCCAGGAAGCACAGAGAACTCCCATTAGATTCAACAAAAACTGACCATCAACAAGGCATATCATAGTCAAATTCACAAAATACTCAGGGAATGAAAGAATCATGAAAGCAGCAAGGGAAAAAAGTCCTTAACCCACAAGGGAAGAGAGATCAGGTATGCAACAGACCTATCCACAGAAACTTGGCAGGCCAGAAAGGAGTGGCAAGATATATTCCATGTGCTGAATCAGAAAAATATGCAGCCAAGAATTCTTTATGCAGCAAGGCTGTCATTCAAAATAGAAGGAGAGATAAAAAGTTCCCAGACAAACAAAAATTAACGGAGTTTGTGACCACTAAACCAGCCCTGCAAGAAATTTTAAGGGGGACTCTGAGGGGAAAAAAGATGAAATAAATACATACATATATACATACATACATACATACATACCCGAAACAACAAACACTAGAAAGGACCAGAGAACACCACCAGAACTCCAATTCTACAAGCAACATAATGGTAATACATTCACATCTTTCAGTACTCATGCTAAACGTCAATGGACTAAATGATCCAACCAAAAGACACAGGGTAACAGAATGGATAAGAAAACAAGATCCATCCATATGCTGTTTACAAGATACCTTCAGATTGAAAGTAAGGGGATGGGGAACCATCTATCATGCTAATGGTCAACAAAGGAAAGCTGGAGTAGCCATATTTTTATCAGACAATCTAGACTTTAAAATAAAGACTGTATCAAGAGATGAAGAAGGGCATTATATCATAATCACAGAGTCTATCCACCAAGAAGGCCTAACAATTGTAAACATTTATGCACCAAATGTGACAGCACCCAAATATATAAATCAATTAATCACAAACATAAAGAAACTCATTGATAGTAATACCATAATAGTAAGGGACTTCAACATCCCACTCACAGCAATGGAGAGACCATCTAATCAGACAATCAACAAGGGGGCACCTGGGTGGCTCAGTTGGTTGAGTATCTGATTTCGGCTCAGGTCATGATCTCACAGTTTGTGAGTTCGAGCCCTGTGTCAGGCTCTGTGCTGACAGCTCAGGGCCTGGAGCCTGCTTTGGATCCTGTGTCTCCCTCTCTCTCTGCTCCTCTCCTGCTCACACTCTGTCTCTCTCTCAAAAATAAATAAATATTAAAAAAAATTTTTTAAAGAAAATCAACAAGGAAACAATAGCTTTGAACGACACACTGGACCAGATGGACTCAACAGATATATTTAAAACATTTCATCCGAAAGTAGCAGAATATACATTCTTCTCCAGTGTACACAGAATGTTCTCCAGAATAGACCACATACTGGGACACAAATCATCCCTCAACAAGTACAAAAAGACTGAGATCGTACAGTGCATATTTTTAGACCACAACACTATGAAACTCGAAATAAATCACAAGAAAAATTTTGGAAAGGTAACAAATATTTGGAGACTAAAGAACATCTTACTAAAGAATGAATGGGCTAACCAAGAAGTTAAAAAATTCATGGAAGCCAATGAAAATGATAACACCACAACCCAAAACCTCTAGGACGCAAGAAAGGTGGTCATAAGAGGAAAGTATATAGCAATCCAGGCCTTCCTAAAGAAGGAAGAAAGATCTCAGATATACAACCTAACCTTACACCTTAAAGAGCTGGAAAAAGAATAGCAAATAAAACCCAAAACCTGCTGAATACAGGAAATAATAAAGATTAGAGAAGAAATTATTGCTATCAAAACCAAACCAAACCAAACCAAACCAAACCAAAACAAAACAGTAGAACAGATCGATGAAACCAGAAGCTGGTTCTTTGAAAGAATTCACAAAATTGATAAACCACTAGCCAGTTGGATGAAAAAAAAAAAAGGAAAGGAACTAAATAACAAAAATCAATAATGAAAAAGGAGAGATCACAACCAACACAGCAGAAATAAAAACAATAATAACAGAGTATTATGAGCAATTAAATGCCAATAAAATGGGCAATCTGGAAGGAATGGACAATTTTCTAGAAACATATACACTACCAAAACTGAAACAGGAAGAAACAGAAAATTTTAACAGACCCATAACCAGTAAAGAAATCGAATTAGTAATCAAAAATCTCCCAAAAAACAAGAGTCCACGGCTGGATGGCTTTCCAAGGGAATTCCACCAAACATTTAAGGAAGACTTAACACCTATTGTCTTGAAGCTGTTCCAAAAAATAGAAATGGAAGGAAAACTTCCAAACTCTTTCTATGAAGCCAGAATTACCTTGATTCCAAAACCAGACAGAGACCCCACTAAAAAGGAGAACTAGAGACCAATTTCCCTGATGAACATGCATACAAATATCCTCAACAAGATATTAGCCAACGGATCCAACAATACATTAAAAAAATTATTCACCACGACCAAGTGGGATTTTTACCTGGGATGCAGGTAAAGACCCAATGCTAATATCATCCTCAATGGGGAAAAATTGAGAGTTTTCCCCCTAAGGTGAGAAACACAACAGGGATGTCCACTCTCACCACTGTTATTTAACCTAGTATTGGAAGTATTAGCCTCTGCAATCAGACAATACAAAGAAATAAAAGGCATCCAAGTCAGCCAGGAGGACGTCAAACTTTCACTCTTGGCAGATGACATGATACTCTATATGGAAAACCCAAAAGATACCACCAAAAAAACTGCTAGAACAGATTCATGAATTCAGCAAAGTTGCAGGATATAAAATCAATGCACAGAAATCAGTTGCATTCCTATACATCAACAATGAAGCAACAGAAAGAGAAATCAAGGAATTGATCTCATTTACAATTGCACCAAAGTCCATAAAACACCTAGGAATAAATCTAACTGAAGAGGTGGAAAATGTATACAATGAAAACTATAGAAAGCTTATGCAAGAAATTGAAGAAGACACAAAAAAGTGGAAAAAGATTCTATGCTCCTGGATAGGAAGAACAAATATTGTTAAAATGTTGATACTACCCAAAGCAATCTACATATTCAATGTAATCCCTATCAAAATGACACCAACATCCTTCGCAGAGCTAGAACAAACGACCCTACAATTTGTATGGAACCAGAAAAGACCCCAAATAGCCAAAGCAATCTTGAAAAAGAAAACCAAAGCAGGAGGCATCACAATCCCAACTTCAGGCTGTACTACAAAGTTGTAATCATCAAGACAGTATGGTACTGGCACAAAAACACTCAGATCAATGGAACAGAATAGAGAACCCAGAAATGGACCCACAAACGTATGGCCAACTAATCTTTGACAAAGCAGGGAGGAATATCCAATGGAATAAAAACAGTCTCTTCAGCAAGTGGTGCTGGGAAAATTGGACAGCAACACGCAGGAGAATGAACCTAGACCACTTTCTTACACCATACACAAAAATAAACTCAAAATGGAAGAAAGACCTAAATGTAAGTCAGGAAGCCATCCAAATGCTACAGGAGAAAGCAGGAAAAAAAACTTTTTGATCTTGGCTGCAGCAACTTCTTACTCAACACATCTCTGGAGGCAAGAGAAACAAAAGCAAAAATGAACTACTGGAACCTCATCAAAATAAAACTTCTGCACAGCTAAGGAAACAATCAGCAAAACTAAAAGGCAACTGACAGAATGGGAGAAGATATTTGCAAATGACATATCAGATACAGGGTAGTATCCAAAATCTATAAAGAACTGATCAAACTCAACACCCAAAAAACAAATAATCCAGGGAAGAAATGGGCAAAAGACATGAATAGACAATTCTTCAAAGACGACATCCAGATGGCCAACAGACACATGAAAAGATGCTCAACGTCACTCATCATCAGGGAAATACAAATCAAAACCACAATGAGATACCACCTTACACCTGTCAGAATGGCTAACATTAACCACTCAGGCAACAACAGACATTGGCGAGGATGCAGAGAAAGAGGATCTCTTTTGCATTGCTGGTGGGAATGCAAGCTGGTGTGGCCACTCTGGAAAACAGTATGGAGGTTTGTCCAAAAATTAAAAATAGAACTACCCCAAGACCCAGCAATTGCACTGCTAGGTATTTATCCAAGGGATACAGGTATGCTGTTTCAAAGGTCCACATGCACCCTAATGTTTAGCAGTGCTATCAACAATAGCCAAAGTACGGAAAGAGCCCAAATGTCCATCGATGGATGAATGGATAAAGAAGATGTTGTGTATATACATATGATTATTACTTGGCAATCCAAAAGAATGAAATCTTACCATTTGCAACTACGTGGATGGAACTACAGAGTAATATGCTAAGCAAAGTTAGGCATACAAAGACAAATATCAATGACTTCACTCATATGAGGACTTTAAGACACAGAACAGATGAACACAAGGGAAGGGAAGCAAAAATAATATAAAAACAGGGAGAGGGACAAAACAGAAGAGACTCTCAAATATGGAGAACAAACAGAGGGTTGCTGGAGGGGTTGTGGGAGGGGGGATGGACTAAATGGGTAAGGGGCATTAAGGAATCTACTCCTGAAATTATTGCTGCACTATATGCTAACTAATTTGGATATAAATTAAAAAAATAAAATTTGAAGAAAAAAAAAGGGAGTTAGTTTGAAAAAAAAAAAAAGAAAAGCAGAAGATCTGTAACAAAGATCTGAGAAATGGGAATACATTTTTGTTGAGGGTAAAAGAAAGTAATTTTGTCCTAAAGGAGACTGGTTCTTTGGAGAAAAATGGCTTAGGTCAAAATCTGAATGCAAAAGAAAGTTGTAGAAGGTCTGTAAAGAGAAAGCCTTAGAAAGAATTTTGTGTGGTCAGACTAAGATTTAAAATATGAATTTTAGTGGCACCTGGATGGCTCAGTCGGTTGAGCATCTGACTTCGGCTCAGGTCATGATCTCACAGTTTTGTGAGTTCTAGCCCCGTATCAAGCTCTGTGCTGACAGCCCGGAGCCTGGATCCTGCTTCACATTCTGTCTCCCTGTCTCTCAGCTCCTCCCCTGCTCATGCTCTGTCTCTCTCTGTCTCTCAATAATACATAAATGTTTAAAAATTTTTCAATAAAATTAAATTTATAAATTAAAAAATGAATTTTAAAAGCACACTGTCACAAAATTAAAATTCTGCTTTTCTCTCTATTAAAAAGACATTTTCTTGGAATGTTGGTTTACTCTTGATATGAAAATGTAAACCAAGTTTGTTTGTTTGTTTGTTTTCTTCTATTTTGTCTGCCCAGAAAACCCAAGTTTCTGTGTTTTTTTATCTGGTCTTTGGTAACTTAAAAAAAAAGTTAAAACTTCTCAATTTTGACAGAGCTAAGTTTTGGAGACAACTATATAACCCTACATATTTGCCTTTAAAATCTCTTATTGCCACCTTGGTTAAATAAATAATTAAGTTTTATAATGATCCATAACTCTATTTAGGCATGTACTTTAAAACTTCCTGAGGTTTCAATAAACTTTCCTAAGATTGGATTGTAAATGAAGTCTTTTGACGAATTAGGCTTATTTGGTTACTTCCAAAGCACTGTCAACAAATAATGATAAACCTTAGTTTGTGTTGCACTTGGGCAAATGTTGTAACTGTTCAAATACACACACACACACACACATATTTATACATACATATATATGTATAAAATTCCTGACGTTTTAATTTGTTTTGGATAGAAAGTCCTCACTTGATATCCTGATCATTGGAATGTTATGTCATAAATAACTAAATTTCTTTGTCAATTGCATTATAGTCTTTTGTCATTTATAAAATGAATTTCGTCTTCAAGAAGATTCATAAAAAAGTACTTTTTAAGACAAATACATGTTTTTGATATCTTTAAAATTGTAAAACTTGGGGGCGCTTGGGTGGCTCACCTGGTTAAGCGTCTGACTTCGGCTCAGGCCATGATTTCACAGTTTGTGAGTTCAAGCCCCACATCAGACTCTCTGCTGTCAGCACAGAGCCAGCTTCAGAACCTCTGTACCCCTCTCTCTCTGCACCTCCCCTGCTCATGCTCTCTGTCTCTCTCAAAAATAAATATGTAAACTTTACAAAATAAAATAAAATCATAAAACTGAAATGGGCAAGAATTTCCTGAATTAATGGGAAAAGCTGCATTCAAACTGATCAAGAATTAGTAATATGAAACTAAATGAACTGAAGAAAATGAATATAGTTTTAATGATCTTGTTTTGAAACATTGCTGGTTCTCTAATATTTGCTCTTCCAGATTAAGGAAATTTTCTCTTAGGCTATCTATAATATACAAAAGCATAATAAAATATTCCCTTGTGAACAATTAGAAGCATTTAACTATTCTCTCTGCCTGAATGGTCTGAAATTCAGAAACCCTCAGTGAATATTCTTTCTTTCATAGCAATTATAATAATTTGTGTAAGTTCAATAACAATTTGTTCTCCTTGCAATAGGACACCATTGGAAAGATTGGTTACTTTGCCAAGGCTTTGACTGGAAATGTCATATTTGAGACACACGAATAGACTCAGATATGACCATACAACTTTAAGGAACTGAGGTTGACTTTATGAAATATGGAGCCATAAAGCCCCTTGGAAATGTGGACCTGATACCTTGCTTATCCAGCGGCCTTACCAAGGTGAATAAAGAATGTCACTTCCTGGCAGGTGCAGGAACCTCAGATATTTTGAGGACCTCAAGAAGACGAATTCACCCAAATCTACAAGTATTGTAGGCATGTCTGAGGACAAGTACTTGGCTTTGCTTCTGGCCTTGAGAGGCCAACTAAAATTTCAACAGATTCCTTACAAAAAGTTCCAGAAAGGCAAATTTTAAAAGATTTATATGATCAATCGCGATTCTTGCTGAACTTACGTACATAATTAGGCCAAGTTTGTTAAAATTGGACCTGTTTTATAAACACATTAGTCTTGCCTTGGCTATCTCTGGAAATAAGGGTGATCATGAAAAATTAGGTATCAATAACATATCTTTGCAGATGTTAAATTCTAGTTCTGATTGTCTTTAAATGTTTGTTATTTACCAAAGCTAACACCTTGAGGTAAACCTCAGAGAAATTGCCACAAAAACTCACGTATAGACAATCTTTGTGCCTGTTGCTCTATAGACCATTCAAAAAGATCATCAGAGGTATCTGAATTACAAACCAGAAATACCCATCTTGATTCCTGCTGCTGCCTGTTCCCACTCCATCTGAGGACACTTAAGACCTGACATCTAAAAAATCTTCTCACCTGCAGCACACGAGACTAAGATACTGGGTTTATAATTTGCTCTAACCATTACCCTATATTTTTCTTTTGTTTCCATAGAAGTGCCTCTTATTAATTACCTCATTGCTTACTAAACAAATCATTTTGATAGTTAACACCACCTGCTACACAATTAAGGCCTTAAATGACACTCAAAACTGCATTATATTATTAAACACTGAAATAAATGCATGAAGCAGTTCTACAAAATAAAATGGCATTAGATGTTTTAACAGCTGCACATGGTGAAACTTGTGTTCTCATTAAAACAGAACACTGTGTATACATTTCAGATTACCACAAAAATTCTTCTGGGTTTCTGACATAAATACTCAAAATTGGTGTTTTAAACAATCCCTCTCTTTCCTTTCATAATTGGTTAAATTCCTGGACTAAAGAAAGATTTTTGTCAGCTATCAAAAGACCCTTTTTTTCCTAATGTTTATTTATTTTTGACAGGGGGAGACAGAGCATGAGTGGGGGAGGGACAGAGAGAGAGGGAGACACAGAATCCAAAGCAGGCTCCAGGCTCTGAGCTGTCAGCACAGAGCCCGACGCGGGGCTCAAACTCACAGACCGTGAGATCATGATCTGAGCCGAAGTCGGACACTCAACCGAGTGAGCCACCCAGGTGCCCCTCAAAAGACTCTTATTTAGGCTTCTTTTTCATTTTGTTATTCTAATCATGTTTTGATGTTTTTTCCCATGCCTCTCCACCTGGTGCTGAGACTCCCTCACTGCCTTAACTTCAAGCTGACAGATGATTCTTTCTACTCAAGGAGATACCCATATGTTACCAACTCTAGATACAGCTGCCTTAACCTTTCCTAATCCTATTAAATTCTCAACTGACCAACCTTGACCCACAAGTAAGGATGAGGACATCTCTACCCTCCTGTTCAACAGGAAGGAGTTACAGAACTTGAGACCTTCCACCTTCAACAACCTCAAAGATTTAACGGTCAAAGTTGTTGGCGGGGAGGGAAATGATGAGAGAAACAAAGGCAAGAGAAATAGAGCTTAAATTAAATCTTACAGCCTGCAGCCCACTGATAGATACCTGAAACATGCAGAGTGTGACCTTCCTCAAGGACCTCATGGCTGCATTCATGCCTTCATGTTTATGTTTTATTAAAGACTAAAATAAAAATCATCTTAACAGCAGCTAGCCCCTCAAGGTCCTGAAAACCTCGCTTCCAAATTCTTTAGAGACTTACACTATCCTAACCCCCACTAATTAAAAGTATACAATCAGGGGCACCTGGGTGGCTCAGTGGGTTAAAGTGTCCCACTCCTCATCTTAGCTCAGGTCATGATCTCACCATTTGGGTTTGTGAGATGGAGTCCCACGTCAGAGCTCTGTGCTGGCAATATGGAATCTGCTTGGGATTCTCTCTCCCTCTCTCTCTGCCCTCCCCCTGCTCTCTCTCTCTCTCTAAATAAACTTTAACCAAAAAAAAAAGTATATAATAAATTACTCCTCACAATTCCAGTGCAGCTCTCTCTGCCCACAGGTCCTGTCCCCATGCTATAATAAAATGACCTTTTTGTACCCAAAATATCTGAAGAATTCTTTCTTAGCCATTCACTTTCAAACCCAGAATTTCCAAAATTTCATAATTTAATCATCTTCCACTTTCTTCTTTCTCAAGATTGCTTCAACTTTTCAGGGTCTTTTGTGGCTCCATACAAATTTTAGAAGTATTCTATTTCTGTGAAAAATGCCACTGGAATTTTGATAGGGATTGCCCAGAATCTGTGCATTGCTTTGGGTAGTGTGTTTAACAACATTATTTCTTCCACTACATGAGCAAAGAATATCTTTCCATTTATTTGTGTCGTCTTCAATTTCCTTCATTAATGCCTTATACTTTGCAGTGTATACGTTTTCACCTCCTTGGTTAAATTTACTCCTGGGTATTTTGTCCTTTTGGATGCCATTGCAAATGGAATTGTTTCCCTTTTAGTTGTATATGGTAGAAAATCAGTATGACTGTCTTCATGAACAGGTCCTGCTATAAAAGATGAGCTTCATTTCCATTCTGTTTATGATATGTTCCATTAAAACTGGTATACTTTGGGGGGCACCTGGGTGGCTTATTGGGTTAAGTGTCTGACTTCAGCTCAGGTCCATGAGATCTGGCGGTCCATGAGTTCGAGCTCCGCATCCAGCTCTGTGCTGACAGCTCAGAGCCTGGAGCCTGCTTCAGATTCTGTGTCTCCCTTTCTCTCTGCCCCTCCCCCACTCGTTTTCTCTCTCTCTCTCTCTCTCTCTCTCTCTCTCTCTCTCAAAAATGAATAAGTTTAAAAAAAAACCTGGTATACATCCCCATAGTTATCTCCTGAATAAAAGCAGTAATAGAATAAATAGATCCCTTTTGGGGCAAAGTTTCCAGTGAAACAAGAAGCTTATAATAGCCTTAGGATTAAAGAAGACTGAAAAACAATTATTCCATGCAGCTAATGTGAAATCATCATCAAATGAAATGCCCCTTTGATCTGTACAATTAGTAAAATAATGGAAGTTTTTCTCTTTTTCACTGGAGAGTCAATTCATGACTTGTCTGCATAATCATTATGAAAGACGCTAGAAACATCCAGTGCTTCTTTTACTAGCTTCACACAGCTCATACACGTGTGTTTAAGCACACCACACTCAAAAGTTTCAACAAGCCCATTATATGCTGAAGTGCAAGCTGTATGTACAATAAAAGGAAAGAAAATTATTTGTAGGCTCCTTGTCCAACGTGGGGCTTGAACTCAGGTGTCACATGAGCGTCATATGCTCTACCGACTGAGCCAGCCAGGTACTTTGAAAATCATTTGTGACAATAAAATAATAGTTTGGGATTAGTGGCTTTTCAATTAGAAAGTAGCAGTGAATCCTTCTGCTACTTTATACTTTTTAAAGAAAGCCTCTCGGGGCGCCTGGGTGGCGCAGTCGGTTAAGCGTCCGCCTTCAGCCAGGTCACGATCTCGCGGTCCGTGAGTTCGAGCCCCGCGTCGGGCTCTGGGCTGACAGCTCAGAGCCTGGAGCCCGTTTCCGATTCTGTGTCTCCCTCTCTCTCTGCCCCTCCCCCGTTCATGCTCTGTCTCTCTCTGTCCCAAAAATAAATAAGCGTTGAAAAAAAAAAAAAAAAGAAAGCCTCTCGTCTACTAAGATTTTACAAGGTAATAAATTGTCTGGGGCGGTATAAATTAGCTCTTGCTAAAATTTACTGGTTTAAAACAACTATTTAGGTCATGCTTCTGTAGGACGGAGAGTTTTAGTCTGGGCTCAGCTGGGTGGTGTTTCTCCTTTCAGCTGGGTTCTTTCACGTGTCTAAGGTCAGCTGCAACTTGAGAGATACTGGAGGCAACTGAGCCACGTGTCTCAGTATCCAGAAGGCTAGCTGAGTCTTCTAATGGGGTTCTAAGAGAGAACAAAAACTTGAGGTCTATGCTTGAAACTGGCACAAGTCACCTCTGTCACATTCTATTTGTTAAAGGAAGTCACAAGGCCAGCACTGATTCAGGTGGTGGGGAGACAGACTTCATGACTTAACGGGAAAGTCTTCAAAGTAATACTGTAAAGGGATTTAGACACAGAGGGAAAAGTAACATACCATCTTCCTCTCGACCATAATCATTCAAATAAGTCCCACATACAAAATATACTCCCTTCCTCTCAAGACCCCCAAGAGGTTTACCCAATCTTATCATGTTTCAAGTCTAGGATCTTGTCACCTACACTGGGTCTGGCTGCCACTCTCAATCTGAGGACTAAGTGATTGAAACACAAGTTATTTTCCAGTATGTACACTTGACATATAATAGTGAGACTGAGACAAAGTAAGCACATAGATCCTCCTGTTTTTTTTTTTTGTTTAAAAATTTTTTTAACGTTTATTTATTTTTGAGAGTGGGGGGGTGCATACATGTGCATGAGCAGGGGAGGAGCAGAGAGAGAGGGAGACACAGAATCTGAAGCAGGCTCCAACCTCCAAGCTGTCAACACAGAGTCTGATGCAGGGTTTGAACTCATGAACTGTGAGATTATGACCTGAGCTGAGGTTGAACGCTTAACTGACTGAGCCACCCACACGCTCCTAGACTCTCCTGTTTTGAAGGGGGATGAAGAGGTAGCATGTGCAAGTCACTGATCCATAACAGTTATGAAATTTCACTAGACAATTGTTGCCAAATCTCCCTACTCTATAGGCAGAAACTCTTTCTTTCTTCCTTTCTTTTTCTTCTTTTCTTCTTTCTTTTCTGTCTTTCTTTCTTTTCTGTCTTTCTTTCTTCCTTTTCACAAAAAAACACATAACATCAGTTCTATCCTGTTAACTTTTTAAGTATACAATACAGTATTGTTAACTATCAGCACAATGTTGTACAGCAGATCTCTAGAACTTTTCATCTGGCATGACTGAAGTTCCATATCCTGTGAATATAGATTCCCCATTTTCCCCTCCCTCTAGCCCCTGGCAACTAACATTCTACTTTGTTTCTACAAATTTGCTACTTTAGATACCTCACGTCATACAGTATTCTTCCTTCTGTAACTGGTTTATTCCATTTAGCATAATGCCATCAAAGTTTATCCAAGCTGAAGCACATGACAGGATTTCCTTCTTTGTTTATGGCTGAATAATATTCCACTGTACATGTATACCACATTTTCTTTATTGATTCATCCATCAGTGGGCATTTTGGTTGTTTCCACCTCTTGACTATTATGAATAACGTGGCAATCAACATGGGAGTGCAAATACCACTTCAAGATCTTTATTTCGATTCTTTTGGACATAAAGAATTGGGTGGGATTGCCAGAACATATGGCACTTCTGTTTTTAATGTTTTTGAGGACTCCCCATGCTGTTTTCCATAGCACCTTCGCCATTCTACATTCTTGCCAACAGTGCATAGGGTTCCAATTTTTCCATATTCTTGCCAGTCCTTGTTATTATCTGGTATTGGTTGTGGTTTTTGGTTTCTGGTAATGGCCATCCTCGTAGTAATGAAAAGGTCTCTGGGGATATACCTGTTCTGAATAACAGTAATTCACAATAGCCGCACTTTCAGCTTCGTGGAGGAAAGCTTTATTAATCATAAGGGAAAGGAATATACAGAATTAAACAATTACAGTAAACATAAAGAGGGAGAGGAGTATAAAGAAGAACGAAGAAGGCTTAATTCATTAAATTGGGTACTCACAACATCCAACCTTCTGGCGGGGGAAGCCCTGAGGTGAACAGCGGCACTGGAGTCCCAATTGAGGGTCCTGGGCAATGAGTCCTCTGCTCAGGTGAGGCTTCCAATTAACTATTCCTGCAGGGGCAATAGAGGTACCATCCGTGTGTAATTTATATTTACTTACTAAGTTTACCTAAGTGCAGTCCTCAGCTGTTTGTTTGTTTGTTTGTTTTCCCTTCTGTTTCTCTTACCCTATCTCACAATCTTAGGAGCCTGGGCATTTGTTTATTCCTCTTCCCTTCCAGATCCATACCAGGGGGCCATCCTGGTCTGGCTCCAGGAGAAATGTGAGGCACATTAATCCTTCTTAGCATCCTGAACTGAAGGGCCAAATCTGATCCCGAGGCCAGATACCCATGGAGCACAAGTAAACTAAGCCCCCCATGATTGTGTATGTGCAGCTCTGGGAAGGAATGCATGACAAGTCACACAAACAAGTTCTATACATAATAATATCTAGGCTCACAACTGGTTCATGTCACTTCTGCTGCCTAAGCAAGATTCAAATGGTGGGAAGATAGACCCCTGCAATCTAACCTGGCTATGGGGCCAAATTATAAGTCACTCTTGTGCCAACAATGGAATGGGGTCCGTTGTAGACCAGCAAGAAAAGTGCCCTTTTCTATCTTTGTCACTGGTCCATATCAAACACAGAGTCCTTTTCAAAATAACTCATTATTTTAAAATTTTTTTTAATTTAATTAAAAATGTTTGTTTGTTTGTTTGTTTAGAGAGGGAGGGGTAGGGAAAGAGGAAGAGATAAAGAATTCCAAGCAGGCTCCATACTGTCAGCACACAGCCTGATGTGGGGCTTGATCCCACAAACTGTGAGATCATGACCTGAGTTGAAATCGAGTTGGACGTTTAACCAACTGAGCCACCCAGGTGCCCCTTGGTTTTATTTTTAAGTCATCTCTACACCCAAAATGAGGCTCAAACTCACAACCCCGAGATCAAGAGTCACATGCTCTACCCACTGAGACAGCCAGGTGCCCCCAAAATATTTTAAAACACTGAACTATCAGCACAGCCCTCTGCTGGAAATCTCCATAATAGAAGACCACTATTACTCACCACAAGATGAATTTCTGACATGTTCACTATTCCAGAACTCTGAATTAAAGAACACAAATAAGGAAGCAAGAAACACCCACAAGAGCCACCCTAATTCTCTGGCTATTTCACAACATCCTGGCTTGTACACCTGGTAGTAAATCTTCAAGCCAAACCAAACCGAAGGGCAAAGAAGAGTGTTACAAAGAGAAGAGAGGCCCGAGCTCAGAAGTCAGCACATTGTGCACTGATGTTTGTCCATAGTGACAGTCAGGAGTCCTCACACAAATAATGTGAAATACTTAGTTTTCAAATTCCACTAAACTGGTTACAATAAAATGATACATTCAGTTACACAGAAATTCATTTGTGTCAGAAATGACATTCCAGGAAGAGGCTGTAAAATGATTCCTCAGCCCACTTGTTTCCAGATTAAGAGCAACAAGAAGGCTGATTTTCATGGAAAGATTTTCTCATGGAAGATCCCCATGGCCACTGTCATTTAATACATGGCTCTGCAAGGAATTCATAGAAACTTCCATCTGTATCCAAGAGGGAAAGGCCTGGAATAACGTGTATACAACATCGATGATTTTCTCCTATCCCATGAAATATGACTCACATTGATGAGAAAGAACAAATTTTTATTTTTTTAAATCTGATTTAAATAGGCTGCATTACTGCCATTCCAAACTACATTCTTTGCTGTACTAGCACTAATAGTAAAGAATCTTTAGGACGAGAAGACTATAACTTTAGTAAATTCCTCATTCAGGAACGAAACACTGGTAAATTATATTTTATTCTGGTAAATTGTATTTTGTTCTGGTAATGAAATACCCTTGCCCTATGTTTCTTCTGAATGTTGCCTAGAAAATTTGCTACTGGAGTCTGACTGGGGCAGAATGTACTCTTAAGAATGAGCACAAAAACAGGAATGAATGTAATGAATCTTGGCTGTTGTTTTACACTGCTCAAGTCATTTTTATTTCTCCCACCCTCTCTTGTCAAATAGGGGTATTGGAAATGAGAAATCTCAGCAACTGACTTCATTTAACAGCATTTTAAAAAGGATAGAGAAAAATATATATGCTCCTGGAATTTCCTAAAGACAGAGTAATTCCATCTCTTATGAGAAAAATAATACAACATCAAAACCAAATCACCTCAATGGCTATTTATGGATCCAGATCACTTTAGGGAAGAGAGGACTAAAACCAGAGCAATCTACATTCCAGCAATTGCCTTTCTGAAAACAGGCTGGGGAAGAGGCAGGTGTATCAAAGTCAGCATTGTATTTTCTTATCACTACCAAGTTTTGAAAATAACATCTGACTATGGAATTTCATCTCATCTCCAGGATTTTCCCCCCACATTTTTTCTTTCACACCTGAACAGGTCTCCAAATTCCACATGTTCTCTTTGGAATTCGGAAGCATTCATACTACTTATCATAGCAGGAAACTAAATGAGCAAAAATGATGAAGGACCTTAAATTTTAACAGAAATGCTAATAGCTACCATTTCTTACATATCAACTATGATCTTAGCAGTATATCAACAGCTTCACATGCCTCCGATACCCAGACAATGAAGTATTCTTTTTCCCTTTTGTATTGAGGACAAAACTTAGACCTATAGAAGGTTAAGTAAGTTTCACAAGTGATAGGTCAGTTGTGTCCAATTCCAAACTTTACATTCATAATGGCATATTTACTCTACCCCTTTTAAATGGAGGGTTTGTAAAAGATTAGGCCTAAAGGAAGGACATGGATTGGAAGTGCTTTTAATTTTATCATTGAGGCCCTGGAGAGCCATACACGGGAATAAGATGACTAATGGCCTTTTAAAATGATTGCTCTAAAGCAGCATGGAAAACAACTGAACAGGGGTGAATATAGAGGCAAGAAGAGCAAGAAGGCTTGGGCAGGATTGAGATGGTGAGAGCCTGAAGTCACACAGAAGAGTGGGGTGGAGAGAGGAGATGGATGAAGAAATATTTAGGTAGCAGAACTGACAGAACCTGGTGTCTTGGTATGAATGTGTAGAGACACACATTCATGCTGCATGGCAATATGCAAAGTATGCGGTATAAGTTTCTGTGCCTAGAATCGTCCTTACAACCAGGCAAGAAAGGTCCCTTCCATGGGCTCCACACTTTAAGAGCTATGCATATCACAAACACATGAAGAAATACATGTCCTAAAGAACAGTGCACCCAAGATCTGGCATTCAGCACTGGTGTGTGCAACCTATAACCCTAAACATCTATTCAGGCCCCAGAGAAATGCTTTTCCTCAGCTCTTGTTTCCCCTCTGTCCTCAAAACAGAAGGTAATTACATGTGAATGAAAGGAGGACTCTTGGGCTGTGCCATTGGCTGCGATGGACAGCCCTACAAAGGGTGGGGGATTGGAACAGTGGAAGCACTGGGGTAGGAAAAAGACACTGATCAACTTGTCAAATCTTTCCTCTTAGCCGAAGTGCCAAGGATTCTTAGTTACCTGAGGATCTTTTCTCAGGAGTGCCTGGCACCGTTTTTCTGCTCCCCTTTTTTGTTTGGGATTAGCCTGATATTCTCCTCTGTTGCACACGGCAGCAGAGTAAGAGCTGACATTGTTAATCATTTCACATCACCTCCGGATGTGAAGCACATGGGCACAATACTAGTCTTGACATTTCTGTATAGCTCAATGTCTTGAATGAAGAGATGGTAACAATCTCAGTATGAGTTAATGATATATGATAAAAATACATTTTGTAGTATTTTCTATGAAAAAGATAGTTGATCATATGTGATTCTATTTCATTTTATTTTTTTATTTTTATTATTTAAAAACAACTTTTAAGTTTGTTTTATTTTGAGAAAGAATGTGTGCGTGTAAGCCAGGAGGGGCAGAGAGAGAGGTAGAGAGAGAATCCCAAGCAAGGCTCCGCACTGTCAGCAGAGAGCCCGATGTGGGCTTGAACTCACAAACCATGAGATCACGACCTGAGCCGAAGTCAGATGCTTAACTGACTGTGCCACCCAGGCACCCCTGGAGAACATTTTTAATTTGGTTAAGTGTTGGACTCTGAATTTCCGCTCAGGTCATGATCCCATGGTTGTGAGACTGAGTCCTGTGTCGGGCTCTGAACTGGGCCTGGAGCCTGCTTAAGATTCTCTTTCTCCCTCTCTCTCTGCCCCTCCTCTGCTAGCACACGTATTCTCTCTCTCTCACTCAGCAAAATTAAAATTAAAATTAAGATTAAAAAATGTAATCTTCAAAAAAAATGTAATCTTCATAATAAAAAAATAAATAAAAGTAAAAGACTACACAAACTGTGGTACATCCATGCAATGAAATATTATTCAACAGTAAAAAGGAATGAGCAATTAAGGCATGAAAGTCACGAGTGAGACTTGAATGCGTTTGGCTAAGTGAAAGAAGTCAGTCTGAAAAGGCTATATCCTCTGTTGTTCCAATTACCGACATTCTAGAAAAGGCAAAATCATACAAGTGGTAGAAAGACCAGCGGTTGCCAAGATGTGGGGGGGAGAGGATATGGTTGAACAGGTAAACACAGGGGACTTTTTCTTTACTTTTGTCCTTTTAAAAAGTATTTAACCAGCATCAGGTTGGTTCTTGGCACCTAACAGGCATTCCAGTGCTTGAGGAAGGCAGGCAGGAAGGGGGCGGGGGGTGGAGATAAGCTTTTAAATTTAGGAAATCTGTACTCTTCCAGGAGCTAGGTGGCGTGGTTCATACTGTTGAGTGCCAGCATGGACACATGGCCAAGATTTCAGGGCTACTTGGAAATTTTAGAGGATAAGCCAGAGCCAATGAGCTGTACCTATGGTAATAGAAAAAGAAAACCTCGCCATTCCTACTACATCCATTTAAAAAGTGAAAACCTGCACCTGGGTGGCTCAGTCAGTTAAGCATCTGACTCCTGATTTCAGCTCAGGTCATGATCTCATGAATTCGAGCCTTGCATTGGGCCCTGTGCTGATGGTACTGAGCCTGCTTGGAATTCTCTCTCTCCCCGTCTCTGCCCCTCCCCCACTCATGCTCACTTGCTCTCTCAAAATAAATAGACCTAAAATTTTTTTTTAAATAAAAAAAAGTGAAATAAATGTGATAAACATCTTCAAACACCAGATGAATCATTAAGAAGGCAAGACAAACCCACAGAACTGAGACCTGCCTTAAGTGTATTTGGACCCCAAGGAAAAAGGAGCTGGCTAAAGACTTACTGAAGTTATTGAGAAAAGTTCAGGAAGATTTATTTCAGTTCAAAGCAATGATAAATACAATAAAAACCAGGATGAGCATTTCAAAAATATGACAAATTTCTTAGTATAATGTTAAATTGCAGAATAAGAAACGTATAAAACTAGAATTTAAACAATAGGTCCTTTCACTGTGATCTTTGGTATACTTTTATTTTATATATTTATTTTATATAATTATGTGTATATTTATTTTATTTTTATTAGTATATATATTATCCTATTTTATATGATTATTTTATAATTTGATCGTATCAATTTTATATAATTTTTAATATAATTATGTAACTTTTATTTTCATATCATTGCATTTTTTATTATTTTATCTAGTTGTTTTATTTTGATTTTACATCATTTTATTTTCTACTTTGGAGAAATATCGATGGCCATTAGTTAGCTTGTGACAAATCATTGCTGATTTCTTTCATGTTATTCATGTACCTTTTTAGCCCTCACTTCAACCTTCACTCTCCACCTGTGTTCACCTTCCTGCTTCCCCTCCCTTCATCCTAGCCAGCCATACATTGTCATGAGAGAGCACATTCAACTCTTAATTTTGATTTAGCTAAAATCATGAAACTGGGTCACTTTTTTCCTCTCACTCTTCACCTCAAATAACCCCTACTGATACCTTGCTTTGCAACAAAACTTTCTTGTCCATGCAGACCAATTAATGGACACTGGTTACACATGCTCACCACAAAATGTAAGTAAAATTTATAATATATTCATCAGAAAACGTAAAGTGTGCAACAATCTTTAAAAAATAGTGATACTGGGGCGCCTGGGTGGCGCAGTCGGTTAAGCGTCCGACTTCAGCCAGGTCACGATCTTGTGGTCCGTGAGTTCGAGCCCGCGTCGGGCTCTGGGCTGATGGCTCAGAGCCTGGAGCCTGTTTCCGATTCTGTGTCTCCCTCTCTCTCTGCCCCTCCCCTGTTCATGCTGTGTCTCTCTCTGTCCCAAAAATAAATAAAAAACGTTGAAAAAAAAATTAAAAAATAGTGATACTTAGGGCACCAGTGCGGCTCAGTCAGTTAAGTGTTAGACTTTGGTTCAGGTCATAATCTCATGGTTCATGGGCTTGTAGCCCCATGTCAGGCTCACTCCTGTCAGTGCGGAGCCCACTTTGGATCCTCTGTCCCCCTCTCTCTTTGCCCCTCCCCCACTGGTTCTCTCTCTCTCTCTCTCAAAATAAATAAACTTAAAAAATTGATTTTAAATGCCATAAAAATAAAAATAGTCATATTTCACTGACTCATTTATATTTAAGGAAATGATCAGATTCAAAGTACTTGTCTCCTCTCTCGTTCTCTATTTCTCTAAATTATAAAATTCAAATTCACACTACAGATGATCAGAAATAACATCAAGTGTTCTGTGGGCCGTGTCAGATTGTGCAGGATATTCTAGTGAAATTGGGCCCACGAGTTACAGAGATTTATCATCGAGGGCAATTTGTTTTTCAGATGCTAACTCTGAGTATGTTATCATCAAAGGCATTATATTTCAAATTTGAAGATGGCAGTATTTGGATGTGGTTTCTAAATATGTCGGGGCGCCTGGGTGTGCTGACAGCACAGAATTATTTGTTTCCTAAACATGAGAAAAGATCATCAGGTTGTGAGTGGTCAGATTTTTGGTGGTCAGGTTGGTTTTCACTACGGTTTAGTTTCATTAAGAAATATTGGTATCTAAACCTCATTAATAAATATCATGATTGTTTAGTCGGGAGATGCTGTTGTTTGTCTTGTTTTGAGAGAGAGACAGAGACAGAGACAGAGACAGAGACAGAGACAGAGACAGAGAGAACCAGTGGGGGAGAGGGGCAGAGGGAGGAGAGAGAAAATCTTAAGCAGGCTCCATGTTCAGCACGGAGCCCAATGTGGGGCTTGATCCACAACATTGGGATCATGACTGGAGCAAAAATCAAAAGTTGGGACACTCAACCATCTGAGTCACCCCAGTACCCCTGTGTGAAATGCTGTTTAATATCCTATTCAAATATCTGAGACATGCCATTCAAAAACATAACAATGCCTTTCTTGGTCTTATCAGGGCCATGAAATAATCATACCTCATTTCTCACTGCAAACACCTGTTTGGGGCACTTGGGTGGCTCAGTCAGTTAAGCGTCAGACTTCGGCTCATGATCTCACGGTTTGTGAGTTCAAGCCCCATGTTGAGCTCTGTGTTGACAGCCCAGAGCCTGAAGCCTGCTTCAGATCCTGTGTCTCCCTCTCTCTCCCCCTCCCCCACTCACTCTCTGTCTCTGTGTCTCTCAAAATATATAAACGTTAAAAAAAAAACAAACAAACCCAAAACACTCGTTTGAGCCTGCTTCACAGCCAGAGCTCCTTGTGAGGGAGAAGCAGTCTTGTACCTGCTGCTGTGGTGGTTGAAAACGGTAGACAAAATACAAAGTCATATCAGTGAAAACTGAGTAACAATTTTGTAAAAATTATATGTACACATATACAATTTTCTTAAAGACTAACAAAAAATTACCAAAATGTTAACAATGGCCATCTCTGCATAGGAAAAATTTTATTGTCTCCTTTATACATGTTATATGTTCCAGATAGTCTACACTAAACACATATAATTTTGTCCTCCTTAAAAAGAAAGAAGAAATGAGTGCTCCAACATAAGAAATAAAAGCCACAATGGGGAAACATTCCAGGAAGCCTACCAGTCACAGGTGTGTGGATTTGGGCAAGGTGCCTGATTGTGCCTGGTCACATTTATGCTGGTTGATCATTATTATATATACATATATAAAGTTTTCAAGAGATCATTTCTTCATTAGAACCATTGTCTTTTGCTAGCATCAATTGGGAGCAGAAATTTAAGATACTTCACTGCCTTTCCCCAAGACAAGTCATGATCAAACTTCTTCCTACATCACTAAAACTAAACTCTTCAGCATGCAGTGTAGATACTTGTATATAAAATTTGCAGTTGAGGGGCACCTGGGTGGCTCCATCAGTTAAGCATCCAACTTTGGCCCAGATCACAACCTCAGGGTTTGTGGGTTCAAGCCCCGCGTTGGGCTCTGTGCTGACAGCTCAGAGCCTGGAGCCTGCTTCAGATTCTGTGTCTCCCTCTCTCTCTGCTCCTCCCCTGATTGTGCTGTCTCTGTATCTATCTCAAAAATACATAAAAATAAAACTCTGCAGTTGAAACCAGGAGCACTTGTGAATTCCTTAGGGAAGACCATCAGGAGCCTGAGGATGACTGGTGATGCCCACACATGTGTGAAGTGCAGAACTGGAAACCAGTATCACTGGGCATCTACAAAAGACCCCGTGACAGTCATCTGTGTGCACAGGGAAAGGGAATTCGGAGTGCCAGGAACAAGCGGAAACCAATGCACAAAACACAAAAGTCAGTTGAACTTCTTATGATTCCTAGACAAGAATTATCTTCATCTGGTTTTAAAGGTATTAACGTAGTTAGCAAATCAAATCTATCCTCTTAAGTGTTCACTGTCAGCACAGAGCCTGTCACGGGGCTCAAACCCACGTACTGTGAGATCATGACCTGCACTGAAGTTGGACGCTTAACCAACTGAGCCACCCAGGCACCCCTGCTTCTTCTTCTTTTTTTTTTTAAACGGTACCCCTGCTTCTTTTTTCCCTCTTGTATTGCCTTCCCTGCACTAGGTTCACATTCAATTCCCAGTTTTCCTATTCCTCTCTCCATCTGCTGTGAAGGCTCTGCCTTCTCCTGGGCTGTGGTCTGCTCTATGAAATCCTGAACCTCTAGGACATCTCATTCCGCCCTGGTCCCCCTGACCCTATTGGGTAAGACTTATTTGGTCACAAACATCTTTGCCCACTATGCTCATCCTGACTATGCAACATTGCTGGCCAGGTCCCTGCTGATCACTGTACTCTAAAGCTGGGGCTGGCCACATAACTCACTGCCCCCAGACATTCTCAGTATCAGCAAGAAGTTATCTACTTCCTGTACTTAGGGTGAGGAGCAGCAGACGTTGTGATATGTAGGAGGTCCCAGTGAGGCTAGGGAACAGGCAGAGTCAGGGCTGAAAGGACAAGAGGTTGTCTTTGAGGCAAAGCTGACCAGGGAGGCATGGCCAGCCCTTTGTCCATGGACAGCTGACATCCTGCTGACTCAAGCAAGCTCATACCAATCAGGGTTCTGATGTCCAACCCAAGTCAAGGAAAAACTTCACATCTTCAGTTCCCTGTACCAATTAGGTACCCGCGAATCAGGGACAGCCGAGGGGAGTCAAGGAGCACTGAGCCAGGAAGAGGTCAACCCTCCAAGCCAACAGGGAGAGCACAGACAGCCATGGGGCTGGCCAATCACTATCTCTCACTGAGGGGCCTGGTAGGAAGCTGTGGCCTGAACTCATTTCTAAAATGCTCCTAGATAGGGAAAGGCAGAACTGACCATTTCTAGATTCTGTGTAGCAGTGGCCCTGAACTCCTATACCTGGCTCTCAGTGGCCTAAGGTAAAGACAAAAGGAAAGGTCATTCATTACAATCACTCATTGTTGCATTTATTTGTTCACTCATTCAGTATTTAGTGAGCTGTGACCATTCTTATCACTAAGTATACAAAAATGAAACAAGTGCAATCTGTCTCTACGAAACTGTCTAGTGGTGACACAGGAAGTTAAGGCCACCACAGTGTACTAGAGCTACAGCTTGATCTGTCCAGGAACCAGAAGAAGCTCTGAGTTGTTTCTTGAAAGGCAGGGAGAAGTTTTCCAAGCAGGTAGAGGGATAGGGGCTGATTTGGAGAGAAGGAGTTTGTGACAATAAATCAGAATCCTGTCACCCTCTCCTCCTCACACACATGCTTTAAACACACTAGTCTCCTTGACATTCTTTGAAATCTCCAGGCACTGCCCTGCTGCAGAGCATTTCCATGTTCTCTTTGGTCTGCCTGAAATGTGCTTCTCCTCTTGCATTTAAGTGGCTCGTTCCTTTTTTGTCTTCATAGCTTCTACTTAAATGCCCCCTTTTAGAGCTTCTCCATCATCCACTGCAAATAGCAGCCCCCCCATCTCTCTCTGCCGCCTTGTCCTGTTCTACCTTTTCTTGTAGCTCTAATAGCCTCAGAGATGGAATCTTAAGCCCATATGTAGCTTTAGGTGAAGGTAGATATGGAGGGGGTGGTATGGCATTTCTTCCCCCAGGCTTTGTTGGAAGGGGAGCTGCCTTTCATCAGAGATAACGCATAAATATCAACTCTTAGTAAATTTAAGATTAAAGGTGGAAGACAGAAAGCATGAAATCTTTAGAAGTGTACATAAGAGAATGTTATTATGTCAGGGGAATGAAAAATGTCTTTAAGAGTCACACAAAGTGTAAAACATAAAGAGAAACATTGATAAATATGATCTTATTATAATTAAGAACTCATGCTCATCTAGAGACATCATGAAGAGAAGGAAAAGAAGAGCCATGAAGCAGGAGGTGATACCTGTAAGAACTTTCACAAATAAATATTAAAAGATGGCAAAAAGGAAAAAAATAGGCATTTCATGGAAGGGGAACTATGGATGGTCAATGAGGATTTTAAAAGATGCTGAATGTTGGGGCACCTGGGTGGCTCAGTCAGTTGAGTATCCAACTTTGGCTCAGGTCATGAACTCCCAGCTCGTGAGTTCAAACCCCGCATCAGGCTCTGTGCCAACAGCTCACAGCCTGGATCCTGCTTAGGATTCTGTGTCTCCCTCTCTTTCTGTCCCTCCCCTGTTCACACTCTGTCTTTCTGTCTCTCTAAAATAAATAAAATGCTGGGGCACCTGGGTGGCTCAGTCGGTTAAGCGGCTGACTTTGGCTCAGGTCATGATCTCACGGTCAGTGAGTTCAAGCCCCGCATCAGGCTCTGTGCTGACAGCTCAGAGCCTGGAGCCTGTTTCAGATTCTGTGTCTCCCTCTCTCTGACCCTCCCCCATTCATGCTCTGTCTCTCTCTGTCTCAAAAATAAATAAACATTAAAAAAATTTTTTTTAAATAATAAAATAAATAAAATGTTAAAAAATTTTTTAAAGATGCTGAATGTCATTAGTAATACATAAAATGCAAATTGAAATCAAAGTCCAACACCCTTTCACATTTCATAATTGGGCAAATGTTTAAGAATAATAATGAAAAGGCAGGCTTGGATGAGGAATAGCAGGAACCACGATCCCTGTTACCAGAAGCATCCACTGTTGTCATTGTATTCTACGTTTGAATGAGTATCTTGCTTGTTTCATTAATTCTTATCTAAAGCATAAAGCAGATGCATTCCCATAATAGCAACAAGCTGGAAACACTTAAATGTCCATTAAAATGATGAGATAGACTTTGGTATAGCGAAGTATGGACTGGGAAACTGTAAAAGTATGTCAACTGCATGCCACAACATGGATGAATCTCAGAGACAACATTACACACAAAATAAAAATTATGTCACAAAAGGATAGTCCCTATGTGAGGAAAAGCCACTATACTGTTCAAGAATACACATGCAGGGCTGCCTGGGTGGCTCAGTCAGTGAAGCATCCAACTTCGGCTCAGGTCATGATCTCACCAGCTCATGGGTTCGAGCCCCGCATCGGGATCTGTGCTGATAGCTCAGAGCCCGGAGCCTTCTTCAGATTCCATGTCTCCCTCTCTCACTGCCCCTCCCCCACTCACTATCTCTGTCTCTGTCTCTGTCTCTCTCTCTCTCTCTAAAATAAACATTAAAAACATTTTTAAAAAGATTACACGTGCAGGTGAAAATCTGTAGTAAAAGCAAGGAAATATCATAGGCTGAGATACACAGAAGAAGTAGAATATTCTATTTCTGAAGCTGGGTGGTGACGACATGAGTATTTATTTTATTAGTATTCTTTAAACTGTCATTTATGTTACCTATACACCTTTCTTTATATTTTTCTCAATAAAAACCATGCCACACATCAAAATAAATTCCAAGTGGCATTGAAATATAAACTTTGATACCATAAACATCAAGATGAAACTATAAATCTTGACATGGGGAAGACCTTTATAAACTGTTATGGCCTGACTTGTGTTCCCCAAAATTCATATGTTGAAGCCCTAACTCCCAGTACCTTAGAAGGTGACTGTGTTTGGGGGCGCTTGGGTGGCTCAGCCGGTTAAGCATCTGACTTTGGCTCAGGTCATGATCTCAGGGTTCGTGGGTTCCAGCCCTGCGTTGGGCTCTGTGCTGGCAGCTCAGAGCCTGGCGCCTGCTTCGGATTCTGTGTCTCCCTCTCTCTCTGCCCGTCCCCCACTTGTGCTCTGTCTCTATCTCTCAAAAATAAATAAACGTTAAAAACAAAAAGAAGGTGACTGTGTTTGTAGATAGGACATTTAAAGAGATGAGTAAAAAAAAAAAAAATGAAGTATCATTAAAGTATACCTTACTTCAATATGCCTGGTGTCCCTAGAGGAAGAGGAAATTTGGACACACAAAGAAACACCACGGATGAATATACAGAAAGACTATATGAGGACACAGTGAGAAGTCGTCATCTGCAAGACAAGCAAAGAGGCCTCAGGAGAAACCAGCCCTGACCACACAGTGATTTTGTGCTTCTAGAGTCCAGAACTGTGAGAAATTCAGAATCTGTTGATTAAGCACATTGGTCTGTGGAATTTTGTTATGGCAGCCCCAGCCAAATCATACGTAAGCATCATCCTGAATGCTGAACCACATAGAAAAAAGCTTAATGGGTTTTGCTAAACAACATTGTTAAATATTTTCATGTCAAATATAAAAGCAACACCACAAACTCAAAATGCTATTTGGGACATATTTGACAGAAGTCTGATATTCCTAATAAACAGCTTCTACAAATCTATAATAAAATAAACATTCCAACAAGAAAAGAATGGTAAGACACATAAGCTGGAAGTTTCTCATAAACAAATACAAATGCCTACAAGAAAAGAGCAAAAACATCAACCTCTTGAATGAATGGAGACTGAGATAATGTTCTCTTCTATTGAAAGATAAGAATCTTTTGATATAATACCATACCACTTGACAAAGACTGGAGCTATATACTCTACAGCCCTTCGGGCTTGGCCCATTGGTGATATGTACAAATCACAAAGCTTTAAAAGGTTTCTGTTTGGCCTAAAATTGAAATTCTCATTTCTGGAAATTTGTACCAAATAATTAGATACACTATTGTAATTATAAGAATATTTACTCTAACGTGAGAAATAATCTGAACCAAATCAACACTAAGGATTTGGTTAAAGAAAGCATAGTGTCTTTTATATCATGCAAATATTTAAAATGGAAAGGAAATAAACCAAAACATGAAGACAGAAAATCGCTGACATACAGATTCTCTGGACTGTGGAATTACAGGAGAATGTAAATTTCTTCTTTAATGTATATCAATATTTTCAAAGTTTGCTACAATAAGCATACAATACTTTGGTAACAAGAAAATATACAAAAGCTAGTTCAAGAGAAACAGGAACACACTGGCTGAATTGTGGGTGAAGACAGTAGAAGAGCTTTGTGAGACATGAACTTTGTGTGGCTGTGAGGGCCCAGGAATCAGACTCACCTCAGGCTGAGTCTTGGTCACTTCCTCCCCCTGTGGTCCTGGACAAGTCCTAAACGCACCATGGCTCAGTTTTGTCATCTAAAAAGCGAGGACGGTGTTAGTACTGGCTCAGAGCATTGTTAGTAAGATTAAATAAGACCCGGAACTTAAGGACTCAGGGTGGGCACGGAGGAGGCTGCATGCCGCCCAGCCCTCCAAACACACAAGGTCAGTGTGGATCAAGGGGGGCCTAGAAGTAGAAACAGGCCATGAGACACGAAAAAGCACAGAAGCAGGACCAGAACCAACAGACCCCAAGACTGGTCACCCCGTGCCATTTAGGCAAGAGACTAAAAATGACCTCTAATCATTCGCTGACATTATTGGGGATTGCTACCTGTCCTTAGATATGTGCTGACGCATGCTCTGCCTCAGGTAAGTCTCGAACAGCTCTGTGGTGGAGGGATCATCTTCTCTGATTGAGAAGGAAGGACACCAGGGTCAGAGAGGTCAGGTGACCTGTCCAACATCACACAAGGAGGAAGGCATGGCACTGGGACTGGCGTTTTGTCTAACCCAGAGCCAGCTTGTGTATTTCCTGTAAGCATCCCCATTTCTAAACGGACAAGCCACATCTAACACACGTTGTTCCATTCTGGTTTGGGGAACTGTGCCGATCAATGGTCTTCCACTCGGAAAGCTTATTCTTACTTTTTGTAAAATAAAAAATGACAGACGTAGGGTTAAGCATCAAATCAAACATGCTGTCACTTTCTCCTAAGGATAATATGGAATAGAAAGAAAACGGACTTTAAATAAAACACAATTTAATCAATTAATTAATTTCCCAGGTTAACTCCCTGTCTTCTGTCAGCGGGCCATCTTCGAAGCTTCTGGACGCTCATCGCTTAGGGACTGTGCTCAGCTGCTGCTGAAGGTACAGATGCACAGACCTCAGGAGGCCCTCTTGGGATCTCCCTCCCCCAGCTCAGCTGCCCTCAGAAGCCCTCAAGCAAGGTCCCGGACACACAGCCCCTCTTTGCTTGGCCTGTCCTGAGGCTCCTCTGCTCATGGTCCCTGCCTGTCCACAGGGGAGGGTTCTCAGCCTCTGCCCACAGCTCCCCCCTCTCTCTCCCAGGAGAGTGACTTCTCCATTGATTCTCTGAGGAAACATATGATCGGGGTTACCCTTTTTCATTTGAACTTCCTGGTACAAGGAAGCCCCACTTACCAATATGACAATATCTGTGCTGTTCAAAAAGATGCACCTCACTGGCCTCTGTTAGTTTCCGATCGCTGCTGCAACAAAACACAACACATATTCTCTTGCAATTCTGGAATCCGGAGTCCCGTGTGTCTTACGGTGCGAACCTCAAGGAAGGTTCTGACGCTTGGCAGGGCTGCACTCCTTCTGCAAGTTCTAGGGCAGAATCTCTTCCATGCCTTTACCAGCTTCCAGAGGCCACCCACAGTCCTTCCTCATGGCCCTAGCCAGCTCTCACCTCACCCCTGCCTCTGCTTCTGTACTCATGTCTCCCGTGACTCTGATCCTCCTGTCTCCCTCTTTCACCTATGAGGTCCCCATGATTTATATTACACACACACACACACACACACACACACACACACACAATCACAATCCAAGAGTGTCTCCTCAGGTCCACATTCTTAATTAAATCACATCAGGACATTTTCCTTCTGCTATGCAAAGTAATACGTTCATAGCTTCTGGGGATTAGCACATGGACATCTTTAGGGAACCATTATTCATGCCTACCTACCCTATCGGCCCAACTTGAAAGAAAATTATCTTATACAATTCAGAATTAATTTACGGGAACACCTGGGTGGCTCAGTCAGTTAAGTGACAGACTTCAGCTCAGGTCATGATCTCACAGTTCCTGGGTTCAAGTCCCGTGTCAGGCTTTGTGCTGACAGCTCAGAGACTGGAGCCTGCTTTGGATTCTGTGTCCCCCTCTCTCTCTGCTCCTCTCCCACTCATGCTCTCTTTCTCTCAAAAATAAACATTAAAAATTTTTTTAAAGACTCAATTTGTCAAAGTATGAGTGGCAGATAATAAAACAATGGGGAGAATCAGCATAGATCACAACAGATGGATCTAGAACAGTGCTTTCCTAATTTTGCTCCAGGAGGCAGCAAGGAGGCAGAGACTCTAGCAGATGAAACCTGTCAGGGCAGGTTCATGCAGAAGGTGACACCTGTCAGGGCAGGTTCATACAGGAGAAGGTGGGGAAGGGCTTGGGGGGGGGGGGGGGCAGCACAGCCTGGGATGAGAAAGGACAGGACCCGGGTATACACAGGCCCAGAGTCCCGGAAGACGGCCAGTCCTGCTCCCGGGTGTATGCAGGAGGAGACCAAGACATTAGGGTCGATGAGCAGGGCTTGGCACTAAGCAGCTTTGGGTGTGGATTCTCCCCGGATGCTATACGCTCCTCCCTTCAGTTTATTTGTGCAAGTACCCTGCCCTCTTTTAGCTCTGCTCTCCCCTTGAGTCTCTGCTCTAGAATCCATTCAAAACAAAGACAAAAACACAAACGATGAGCAGTAGCGTGTTGAGGGCCACAGAGGGAGCTGAGGACCACTAGGGTGGAGGAGAAAGACTGGGAAGAGGCAAAAAGCCGTTAGTTAAGACCGTGAAAACCTACTTTCTTTTTCTGCCGCGGAGCCAGGAAAGGGCAGGGAGCCGAGACTTGCTCCTGACCTGGGTCCGGGGACGAATGGCCTTGGCAGTCACCAGCTCCGTGCGGGCTCCGGGCAGGGTCCGTGCCAGATTCCCCGAAGCCCACGCAGCGCAGCCACGGGGAGGCGAGGGCAGCCGCTGGGGCCGCCAGGCTTTCGGCAGCACCGGGCGCCAGCCTGTCCGGGGGGGGGGGGGGGGGCGGGGGCGGGTTCCACCTGGGACTGGAGCCCGGCCGCCCGGCGGCTCGGTGAAGCAACGCGTGGCGGTGACGCAGGCGCTCCAGGTTCTCCGTCCGCGGGGCGCGCGGCCTTCGGCTTCTCTTCCGCAGGGAGGCTGCGCCCGGCCGGCAAGTTCGCCCTTCACTGTGCGGAAGGAGTCCCTCCGCGGCGGGATTGCGCGGCGGCGCTGTGCGCGCGGGACGAGTGTCCTGCTGCAGGACGAGTGTCCTGCTGCAGGACGGCGTCCTGGAGACCCGGGGCGCATCCGCGGAACTCGGAGGTCTTGACCTGTCTCCTTGGGGACCCCCCGCCGCCCAGCCTGGCCCGCGGAAAGCCCTGCAGCGAAGCTTAAGAGCCACAGGTGCTGGTGCTGGTGCCGCCGCCGCGGCCGCCGCACGCCCTGCCTCCGCCGCTTCCCTCCGCGCGCCAAGGGCCCAGAGCAGTTCAGGGTCCGGAGCTGGCGGCCTTCTCCCCGCCACTTTCAGAGCTCTGGTCGCAGCGCCGGTGGAAGCAGCCTGAGTCCCCAGGCCCTTTGGCGCTTGGGATGGTGGAGGTGACGGGCTCCAGCTGGGTGCCGGCTGCCCCACTAATTTCCATACGGGGCAAAAAATGTTCTTTAACATATTTTGTAGAAGGCGTTCTCTCCCCCTGCCAAAATAAGATGTTTGGTGACCCCCCAAAAAGCAGCAAAATTTGGTCCACCCCCGCCCCCCCCCCCAAAAAAAAGATATTTGGTGAACTGAAATGTCACAGTTATGATTAGGCCTTCCCTGTGAGCCCTAGGGCCCGTCACAGACCCCAGCCCCATTTGTGGAGACAACGCACAAATGACCCGTAGGCTCCATTTGGCCCTTAGCAGTGAGAGAAGCTGGACTCAGTGTCTGAACTATACGCACAGGAGATGGAGGGTGGAAAGTGTCTTTCTGTTCCTCCTGGAGCCCCAGAAGGAGGCGGTGACTTGATGGATGCGGAAACTATGCCCAGTAAGTAAACGGTGTCAGAACTACATGGGCACCCTGCACTCTGCAGAACTGGGAGCACCAGGTCTGGGCACCTGCACTCATTCCTAGAGTCTGGGGATGCCAAGATGAGGTGGCCATGCGTGAGCAGGGTAGATGGGCATCCTGGGTGAGGACTTGATCCTTCACACCCTGGTCAGGTCTTGGTACTTTGTCTGCTCTCAGTGTTTATGTTTTCAGCACGTGGCTACTGTAATCCATTCATTGTGGAATGGTAGTCTCTAAGGATGACTAGTTTGGCTCTTGCTCTGTAGCCAAATTCTTCCTATGGCCTGTTTTGGTAGGACCTACAAGCTACGAACTGCTTTCATGTTTTTTAATAGTGGAAATACTTTTCAGAAAGAAGCCTGAAGAATTATATCATGCTTAGATGTCAGGATTCATAAATAAAGTTTTATTTGAGCACAGCCATGTTCCTTCATTTACCTTTTCTCCATGGCCGCTTTCTGGCTACAATGGCAGACTTCAGTGGATGCAGCCGAGGTCATATGGCAAGCTCCAAAATATTTACAAAAGTTTGCCAAACACTGCTCTAGAAAGTAGTAATTTTTAAGCTTTATATGCTGAAAGCTGTACTTAAAAAGCAGCTAAATTTTTAGTGAATTTTGCCACTTACAAACCACCTTTGGGTAAAGGTAAAAATGTTTACATTTCTCAGGAATCCTGGGTGGCTCAGTCAGTAGAGCATGCAACCCTTGATCTCAGGATTGTTGTAAATTCAAGCCCGACTTTGGGTGCAGAGATTACTTACAAATAAAGTCTTTGAAAATGTTTCCTTTCTCTCAGTGATGTTGGTTAAAATAAATAAGAAAACACCAAATGTGCAATTATTGCTGTGCTGGGGAGGGGAATCTCCCTGCTGCCCTGTTTCATCTAAGAAATAATCACCAATCAGTGTAACTGAAATACAGCATCTGCATTAGCATCAACTACAAAAGCTGCCAAATACTTCTGTCCATCAAAACCAGGTGTCTAAACTGCAGAATTATTTATTTTTCACTCTGGTTTGGAGTCATCCTTTTCGACTGTGGCAGTGTTTGCCTAAATTCACTGATGATGGTGAATTTCTCAAATACTAATTTTTTGATAGAATACTGTTAGAAATCATTGAATTAGAACTGACACTTTGAGTAAAGCATGCTATACAATATGTTCACATCCAGTGGAAGAACAATTTACATAAGCTTATAAAAATTTTGCAACAGTGAGAGGCACCTGGGTGTCTCAGCCGGTTAAGTGTTGGACTCTGATTTCAGCTTGGGTCATAGTCTCATGGTTCATGATATCAAGCCCCACATTGGGCTCTGTGCTGGCAGCATGCAGCCTACTTGGGAATCTCTCTCTCCTCCTCTCTGTGCCTATCCCTGCTTATGTGCTCTCTCTCTCTCTCTCAAAATAAATACATAAACATTTTTAAACACACACACACCCCCAAAGTACAACAATGAAAATAACCAATTATTAGAATTATATCATTTTTCTGTTAGTAAATGCAAAAGGAATCAAGCGTTTTCATGCACCTTCTAGGTATTCTTGAGCCTGATTCATTTCCTCTTAAAAGTTCCTTATAGATCAATACATTTTGTATTTATCTTATGCACTTATAAATACATTTTACTTCAACATTATCAATAGTGTAGGTAAACTATAAAACAGTTTGTGAAATGCTAGTTTTTATGGTAAGAATGTGTTATTTTGAATTGCTTTGGATTACTTAAAATTAAATTAGAATGAAATTAGGAACCCAATATACTGATCCAAATAGACGTCTTCTTTTCCAGTATCCTTTAAAATGGGAACACATTGATCCTGAGTAAAATATAGGATAAATGGAACTTTTAAAAATGTTTGTTTATTTTTGAGAGAGAGAGAGAGCATGAGAGGAAGGGGCAGAGAGAGAGAGAGAGAGAGAGAGAGAGAGAGAGAGAGGAGACAGACTACAAAGGATATCCTGACCTCTTCAGGAAAATCTGCATGTCCCCTCCTGAGCTCAGAGGCAGCCCCCACCTGCAGAGAGTTACACGGAGAGGCTCTACGCCTCCCGGTAGCCATCTCTGCAGAAAATAAATGTCTCAAGGACCTCCCGAAAAACATTTCCAAGCCCTTTCTCTGCTGCCGGGATTGGCCGTGTCGGCCAAGGTCCCAGAGGTAGACAGCTATGTTGGTGCTAGAGACACTCCACTTTTGTCTGGCTGAGAGGCAAGAGGTGGGCGAGGGCAAGATGGGGTGTCTGAGGAACTCACCGTTCACCACTAACCCCTCCATCCGGATCCACCCCACTGATATGTCACCAGTTGTCAGGCAACACCTGCTGTGTACTTTTATGTAACTAGTTCCTCCAGAGCGCTGGTGAAATTAGCAAGGGATGGGATTCGCGGCGTGGGAAGCAGCTTCCAGGAGGCTGTGCCGTGGTGTTGGCACATTTGTCCCAGTTGGATGGGTGCGAGTGTGCGCTGTGTGGCCCACACTGTGCTCTGAGGTTGTCAGGGGTTGGCATGTGTTGGTCAACCAGCAGGCTCTGGCGCCCCTCTGCCTACAGGGGGACCTAAGAGGACTGCCACAGGCCAACAGGAGACAGTGTCCAAGCCCTATGCTCTTCTTCGTGGGTCCCAGTGGTCCTTTCGTTTCCCAGTCTTTCCACAATTTATCTGGAGGTGGGGCCTCCCCCCGGGGGTTGGGAGAGCAGCAGTAGCACGACAGTGGTGGATCCCAGTCATGGGAACGTCAGATTTACTATAAGTCCCCTCTCCCTAGCAGTGGAGGCAACGTGGCATGGCAGAGGCAAGGAACCACGCAGAGGACCTCCCAGGGCCTCCCTGTCTTTCTAATGATGAGACTCTAGAAGACCGTGGTCCCACCTGGCCATGTGTTCCCCTCACCTCCTGTCCTCAGTCCATCCAGTGCCGACTTACTAGGTCGTAGTGTGTTACCTGTCAGCAGTTTGGAGATTTCCCCAGAGCTCCCCGGGAAACATTCGTGGGGGTGGACCTGAATGCTTTGCCAGAGATTGACTTTGGGAGGCCGTCTGCAAGGGTGGGATCATCCTAGTGGCATCCTGGGATCCTCCTGGTGACATTGTCACCAGCTGGGTGTGACCTGGTGGCTGGTCCAGAAGATCCACTAGATAGCTGGATAGCAGTGGGGGGTGAAAAAAAAGGGAGTGATTTAAGAATTTTTTTGCTGATATGAAACAAACAAGAAACAAGGTAGACATTAGCAAGGTGGCAAATCCTGAGGTTTGTGGTACCACAAATGACTATTGTCATTGTTTCATCATTATTGCTTGCAGTTGATGATAAAAACACTGAATAAAATTTCTGTATCCACACGGTTTCTGATTGAATGAAGATAACGAAGGAGGGACTTTGGTATGCAAAGTCTCTAATCCCCCCAGAGACCAGGGAATATCTCTTCTTCTCTCTCTCTTTCTTTCCCTCTTTCTCTCTCTCTCCAATCCCCAGGCCCTGACAATAATCTGCACCATCGGCCCAGAAAGCCGGACCAGCACAACGTGTGCAGCGACAGCCCCAAACTGTCAGGACTTGCCCACTGACTGACAGCTTCCTCACTTTTAATCCTTCTTTCAATTTAAAACCAAATGAGGGAAAGCCAAATCTGTTCCCCTAAGCCATCGGGTCAGATGCCTGCCTTGGTCTCCAGCTTCTCCACACCACAACCTGAGATCAGCACAGGCCTTCCTCCTTTCCCATCACACAGCTGTCCCTCTCCTCCGCCTCCCTTTGCTTCTGCCAAACGCACATGTGATGGCCGACTCCCTTGCTACGTGGAATAGCTCTGAATAAGGAGCGCCTGGTCTTCGGGAAATCTTCACGTCTGCATTGCTTAGTAAGTGGGAACCAAGACAAGCACTCAGGATAATATGCATTTCTCATGTTAAGACTTTTTTTAAGAATTATTTTATTTGTTTATCCCAGTGTTTCAAATGGAGACGCAATTCACATACGATAAAATTCACTTTTGAAAAGCACACAATTCATCTCTCCCTAATCTAGAACACTTCACCTCAAAAAGCAACCCACTATCCATTAACAGTCACTTTCCATTCCACCCTCTCGCTTCTCTTGGCAACTACCAGGGTGTTTTTGTCCCTATGGAGTTGCCTATTGTTCTCACAACCAAGTACTGACTCCGTCCGACCTTGCCTAGCTTGTGAGATCAGGAGCCATTCATTGGGTGTCTTCAGAAGCAGAGATATCGGCAGCTCAGGCACCCTAATAGTCTATGCTATGCAGCCCTGCCATGCCAGGCTCCACCCACGGATGAGTGCTTCAAGGAACCCTGTGATCTTCAGCAGCTGTGGGCAGGGTGCTGGTAACACCTCCTCCATTGCTCTGTGGGCCAGATCATCAGGTTGTGCCTTCTGAGTTCCTAGGAGATCGTGCACACTCGGGGTTTGTGGTCAGTGGTGTCAGTGATGGGATTTTGGAGTGGTGGGGGTCTGGAGCTGACTGCCAGGAAAGAATTCTTGAGAGGTCTTTGGTGTACAAAGGTGATTTTATTAAAGCAAGGGGACCCCTGGGCAGAAAGAGCTGCACTGGGGTTGGAGAGAGGGACTGGTCATATACTATGGAGTTGGGGGAGGTACAGGTAAAAAGGACGCCTCCAGAAAGACTTTCATATGCTAAAGAGGACTCCAAAGATATCTGAGGCCTAGCTATTGTCAAACTAAGGTGGTTTTTTCCTCTAGTAAGGCATTAACATTATGACAGTAAGGGGTTTCTGGAGAAATGTTATACTTTGTGTTTGCCTCAAGTATTTGTCAGTGGGCTGCAGGTTATAAGGCAATTTAATTTTACCGGCCATTTCCTTCTTGCCTTTGTTCCCCACATCACTATGGAGGGGAGGGTGATGTTGGGACTCCAGGAAATTGAATCTGTAGGTTTCTGGAGATTCAGCTATTGATAAAGTTGACCTTTTCTTGTAATTCACTAAGGTATCTGTAAACTGATGGAGACTCGTGTCTTGCCTGACTGACCTCTCTATCAGTTAGCAACTTGTTTTCCTTTCTTTCCTTTGTTCTCGAGCAGTCAGGGGTACCGGAGGGATATCACACATATCCCACCTGGGGGTGGTGGTGATTGTGGGGTGTCAGCTTGCCTTCTGGCCCCTCATCATCAGGGCCTGGGTCAGCTGGAAACGGTTGAGGAAAGTCAAGTCTCCTGGGTTTCAGTGGTGCCCCAGAACCACCTGCGCTTCTCTGACTCACTCCTGCACTGCCCCGTCCCGGCATTCCCCACACATAGCTACGTTGCAGGCTGCGATTCCAGGGACAGTAGTCACAGGGTACAGCAAGAGTGGCAGCCTCTCACAGTGACCAGCGACCTGCCTCTGCCCCGCCCCACTTCCAGCAGCTGGTCCAGCACAGCATCACTGTCAGATTCACTTAGGATTAGGAACAGAGGCTCCAGAGTTGCCGGCAACTGGTCCTAAGTCATACACAGGGCTTTGAACCTAGGTCCGGTGGCCTCTAAAGCTGTCCCCAAAGAACAGATGGTCTGCCAAGGACACGGGTTGTCTCCAGGTAATTACAGTTAGGTTGGTTCAATACAAAGAAGGAGGCAGGTGTCATGATGGGGGAGGGGGAAGGGGGGAGCTTCTGCCTCCAGCTGTTTGTTTCCCCACTTCCTGCTGCCCTGAGACCCAGCCACTGAGCCATCTCCTCCTCAACATTCTAAGCTTCCATGTTGTCCAGTGTTGGCTCAGGCACCAGACACAATAGGGGGATCCCTGCCCTTAAGTGATCATTAAGTTTCTCAATATCGAGGGGTTCAGTCATGAAATGTCTTCACAGTAGAAACAACAAAGTTAAAGGTAAAAATCCTTGGGGCGCCTGGGTGGCTCAGTCGGTTAAGCGTCCAACTTCGGCTCAGGTCATGATCTCGTGGTTTGTGAGTTCGAGCCCCGCGTCAGGTTCTGTGCTGACCGCTCGGAGCCTGGAGCCTGCTTCGGATTCTGTGTCTCCTCCTCTCTGTGCCCCTCCCATGTTCATGCTCTGTCTCTCTCTGTCTCTCAATAATAAATAAACGTTTAAAAAAAAAAAAAAGCTAAAACTCCTCAAGAGGAGATGAGGGTGAGAGCAAGTCCCTTGGTCTGCTCGTCCTGCAGGAAGGGAAGGAGAAGAATCTGACTTTTGGCGAACTTGACCCATAAGTGGCCTACATTAAATCCTTTCATCTTTCAGTCACTGAGACACCAGCACATTTTCCTGAACCCCTTTCTGCATCTGGCCCAGTGTCCTCACAGAGTTTACAGGCTGAAGAGGTCATCAGAGTGTGATCACAACATTTAGGGGTCCCACACGAGGCCAGAGGGTGCAAGGAGGAGGGGTGGGGATCAAGAAAGGCTTCAAGGAAGAAGTGACTTCTGAACTGGGTCTCCCAGATGAGTTATCATCTAGACAAAGCATGGCACTGAGCACGAACCAAATACAAGATGATGAATGAATGAATGAATGAATGAATCAGTGCATGAACGAATGAATGAATGAATGAATGAATGGCATTCCCCTAACACAACATGAGGAGGGCCAGCTCATTCAGGCCGAGCCATGGAGACACAGGACACACTGGGGGAACAGAGGGGAGGGGCTGCAGCATGATGCCAGCCTCACCCCCTTTGTGGGCATCTTGCTGCCACACTAGCTTGAGCCCTGGTGGCTCAGGGAGCCCTTGTCTGTCCTCTTCCCTGGGATACTGCTTCTCGTTCCCAGCAACCCTTGACTGTGTGGACTCAGTGTCCCCACGTGTAATTGTACTCCCCTCAAGGGGACTTTCTGCAGAGTGGGGGTTGATGTATAGCCCAAGTCAACCAAAGGGAAGAGAGAGTGACAGTGGTGCGGCAGCACAATTATGGCAGGGGACACGCTGGGGTGGGGGTGGGCAGAGCCTGGGCCTTGAGGCTTGAGGATGAGGCTATTAGGGGCTTCCTGCACTGAGAGGAACTTCACAAAGAGGAGGCAATGGTGAGGCAAGGGAGGAGGTCAGTTTGGAACACACAAACTTTGAGAAGCTCTAGGGACGATTGGGCAGAGAGGGCTGGGAGCAGCTGAGCATAGGGGACAAAGCTGGGGACAAGCCTGACAGAGGGTCAGGGTTGGAGATTGTGACCCATGTGAGATGGGGAGGAGGCACAGTGGAAGGGGCCTGAGGACACAGAGGAGGTTCATTAACTGCAGTCATCAAGGTGGAGACCCAGCCCTTCCATTTCACAGCCTCCTAGTTCCTACTGGAGCACCAGGCTCAGGAAGGCCACTCAGTGAATATGTGTTAACCAGACCAAGTCCACCTCTGTTTCCACTTTGAATCACTAGAATAGAATTTTCTGAAATCAAGAGATGTTTCACAAAGTTCAGGTTATTCAGCCAAGAAAGTCATACCAAGGATTACAAATAAAAGCATTTTAGGGGCGCCTGGGTGGCGCAGTCGGTTAAGCGTCCGACTTCAGCCAGGTCACGATCTCGCGGTCCGTGGGTTCGAGCCCCGCGTCGGGCTCTGGGCTGATGGCTCAGAGCCTGGAGCCTGTTTCCAATTCTGTGTCTCCCTCTCTCTCTGCTCCTCCCCCGTTCATGCTCTGTCTCTCTCTGTCCCAAAAATAAATAAAAAACGTTGAAAAAAAATTAAAAAAAAAAAAGCATTTTATACGGACTCAAGAGAAAACTAAGAATCCTGACTAACAACCAAGACTCTAAACATGCAGCTCACCATGGCCTCAGGGCCTTTGCACTTTCTTTTCTCCCAGCCTATAAGTCTTTTGAACAAACAACAAACACCTGAGTAAGTTTAACAGTTGTTGTTGTTGTTGTTGTTGTTTTGATAATGCACACACCCAACGTGGGGCTCAAACTCACCACCCTGAGATCAAAAGAGCTCATGCTCTTCTGACTGAGCCACCTGTGCACCCCTAAAGATCTTTAGTTTTATTCAAGTTTTCACGAATCAGGCAGCAACCAATCTGGCAGATAGAAAGGAACTCCAAGGAGCTGTACCTAGTGAAAGACGTTTATAGGAAGAAGGGAATGGGAATCAGAAAGTTATGCTCCTAAAAAAGCTGGTTGGTTACCACAAGGTTACTTCCCTTTGGGAAATCAAGGTCTACCAGGCAGATTGCCTGACTTGTGCTAATCAGGTAAACCTGACTAGCTGGTTTAAGTTTCCTTTTCTGGGAGAGCTGAAACTCTTACAAAGTTAATTCTCAACTTGGTGATGTGGGGCTTACCGTAAGCAACTCAAATTGGGGCCTATTGCCTTGTTTTTAACAGTCTCTTGAGTGCAGTAACCCTGTTTGGCATTGGTGGGTCCTTGTGTTAAGCACAGTGACTGGCATATTCATTCCCCATAAAGCTTGTCGAGTATTCAGTATGTGCCAGGCCTGTGCTAGGGGCAGGGACTCAGCTAGGACACATCACAGTCCTGATGTTCCAGAGGGCACAGACATTCACCCAACAGGGAAACCGCAAACAGGAACATTTCAAGGAGGAATAAGGTGAGAGGCCTGAGAAAATTGAAACTTAAAAGCTTAAGTTACGGGAAACTGAAACCTAACCAAGCTTAACCAGCTTGTTCCACTTCTGTACAATCGCTTGGCGCGCCCATGTATTCCTGATCAATCATTGTTGCCTGGCACAACCGTATATTCTTGATCAACCATTGTTACTTGGCACATCCGTGTATTTCTGATCTCCCCATGACTTGTGTGTACCTGTCTATAAAAGGGGTGTAAAAACCTCTCTCAGGGCCTCTTGGCGTCACCGGCAACGAGGGCGCAGAGGTCCAGGTTCGAACCTGCAATAAATGACCCTTGCTGCTTAGCTTTGACTCTGGACTCTGGTGGTTCGTTTTTGGGGGTCTCTTAGAATCTGGGCGTTTCAAAGCGTTGTTCATTCACTGTTGACTGAGCCCCTGCCATGTGCGTGGCACTGGCCTAGGCCGTAGGCAAGGCAGAGAATGAGACGGACCAGCCCCCTGCTGCTCCTGTGAAGCCAGGCTGTGGAGGGCAGACGAACATAAGCAGCACGCAGCACGTTGGAAGGATCTGTGCTGGGGAGACACAAGCAGGGTCAGGAAATCAAGAGTGCGGGGTGGGGGGGGGGCGGTGCAGGGAGTGGGCTGAAAGAGGAGACGGTGGTGGGGGAGGAGACTGTGCAGAAGGAGACTGTGCAGAGCCTTGCTCTGGATTTGCACTTCCCTGATGATTAGTGACGCGGGGCACCTTTTCATGTACCTACCTGTTGGCCATCTCGACGTCTTCTCTGAAAGTTTTCTGTTCCATTCCTCCGCCTAAACTAAAGTTGGATTGTGTAGACCTTTTTCTATTGAGTTGTAGGAGTTGTGTACTTTGGATAGTAATCTCAATTTACGGTACATATCAAGCAATTCTACTTTTGAGTAATGTCATGACTTTAATCTGCTTCCAGAGAGCCGTTCAAGGATCGCTAGTGGCGCCTTGTAGGGGTCCCCATGTTCTTTCCAGGTTTTCGGTATTGCGCTGACGACAGTGAAAAGTATGTAAGACCCATCAGAGATGACTTTTTACTGCAAGTAAGAATTTTCCGGAGAGACAAGCTTCTCACGTGGAATGATTAGTGTCCCACGGTGTTTTAAGCAGATACTCCCAATACCTGAGCTCTCAGTAATAGCGCTAGGAGGGAGTTATGAGGGGCACCGGCGTGGCTCAGGAAATTGAGAGACTGGCTCTTAATTTTTCTTTTTTACATTTATTTATTTTTGAGAGACAGAGAGAGACAGAGCACAAGTGGGGAGGGGCAGAGAGAGAACGAGACACAGAATCGGAAGCAGGCTCCAGGCTCTGAGCTGTCAGCACAGAGCCCGACACGGGACTCAGACTCACAAACCGTGAGATCATGACCTGAGCCGAAGTCAGATGCTCAACCGACTGGGCCACCCAGGCGCCCCAAGAGACTGAGTCTTGATCTCAGCTCAAGTCTCGATCCCAGGGCAGTAGATCGAGCCCCACATACAGGCTGAGCTTGGAGCCTGCTTGAGGTTCTGTCTCCCTCCCTCTGCCCTTCTTCCCAGCTCAAGCTCTCTCTTTCTTTGTAAAATAGAAAATAAATAAACAAAAAACGTGAAAACAGGAGGTGGTTAGGAAATGACCGCAGCACAGTGTGACTACCGTTAATTTTATGCAGTTATGATTTGATTCTGCACCTTTTCCCTTGTGTACATTCCTCTAGACTAAGAAGGGCCCCAGATGGTCTGTGTTTGTATGCAAAGGATTGAATAAATCCTAACTTTTTATGATGGATTTGTGCATATTTTATGATAGTAAGTGATAAAATAGATTCATATCGACATATATTTTTTGCATTCATCACATATCTCTTCTTAATTTTTAAACTATTTCTCGGTTATGTGGTTTATCTGCAAGTTTTTTCAAATTGTCACAATGCTTCGAAACATTTTCCTGTGTCTGAACTCTTCAAACCTGTGTTGTTCAAAAGCCAAATGTACTTACAAATTATTAAAGGGATAAATATTGTGTATATTTCATTACAATGAGAACGTAAAAAGTCGAAGAGAATTTGCAGTAGCGGCATGTATGAGTGCATGGAGGCAGAAAGGGTCTTTAGCAGGAAGAATGAGCAAAATGGGTGACGGGGGGTGGGAGATACAGGCTTCCAGTTCTGGAATGAGTCGGTCGTGGGGATAAAAGGCACAGCAGAGGGGATACAGTCAATGGTGTTGTCATAGCGACGGATGGCGACCCATCCCTGCAGCAGGCACACTGCAGTGGGCACAGCATAATGCATAGACTTGTCGAATCACTATGTTGTATACTGGAACCTAACGTAACATTGTGTGCCACCTATACTTTAAAAAAATAAAGAAGGAAAATGTCGTTAACGTTTCAAGACAGCAAGGGAATTTATCTGGGCTTTGAAATGGGACCTGTCCTTGACACATGGCACGCACCTTAGTGTCTATCCTTTCAAATTTCACAATTTCCAATTGATTACATTCCCTTAGGGTAGAAGCCAAAGGCCCCTTTTCTCATTTCCTTCCTGCACCTGTCCTGTGCCTTCCTTTATCCACCGAGGAGATAAAGGAGGACAGACCGGCAGCACGCAGCCCTTGCCTGTTAACCACCCACCTCCGTCCCCTGGCTCCCAGGCCACATCAGGCAAAAGTCCCCGAGTACTTCCTGAGCAGCGCCACCAATGCGCTGACAGTTTCTCTGCTTCCTCTAATCCCCCCATGGGGGCCTGTGACAAAACCTGCCTGGCGACAGGCAAAGGAAGAGGCTCCATCTCTCCCCAAGGCAAGCTTTCCTTTCCTTGTCTGACATAGAAATGCTGCTCCATTTCCATCTTTTGCAATCGAATGCAGATTGCATTTGCTGCATCACGCATGCAGAAGATCTGACCGTGGACATCATAGCTGATGTCCATGACTTCCTTGTTTGGGAGAATGTTGAGTGAAAATCTAGAACCAACTGAAACAAAATACACGTGAGAGATCTTCCAGGAAAAGCTTCTTCTCTATATTTTCTCCCCGGGCCATTGACTGTACCACTATGTCCTGTCTTGTCTGACAGGAGAGAGAACAGAGTCCTCGAGAGAACAGAGACCTGTGCCAACAGTGCACACACAGCACGATGGCATCCTCACAGGGGTCTTGGTTTTTATCTAATCACGGGTGGAGGAAAGAATAAGCGGAAATAGTACATATTCTGGAATCACTCACTTTCTGAAGTAAAATCGAGGTGATGAACAAGGTGGGGCTTTCTTGCCTGCTTTGGTCTAGAGAGAAGCCCTGATTCCACCTTTCTGCTTTCAGAGAGGATTGGGGATGTAGTGAAAACACGATTATCCAGTAAAGAGCTACAGCCAGCCGTGTTCTACAGTCCCTGAAAACAACTATGACATTGAGGTGGTGTGGGTTCTTGTGTCTGAGGTTGGGGAGACTGTCTAAGGGACATAGACTAAGGGACACTGGACAAGTTTTTTACTCTGATTTCGGGTTCATCCTCTCTAACGGTTCCAGGAACGTTTGGTCTTGTCTAAGGTTAAGATGTCTCCCAGGTAAGGTCACCGCGGGCACAGAGCGGACACTGCACATGTGGAGTTGGTTGTCAGTCTGTCCCTCAGGTCCACAGGAATCCCAGCCCCCTTACCAGTGCTCCGGACACAGGAAGGGATGGATGGGTTTATTGGGGTAGGTAGTGGTGTCTCTTTTACCTTTCCTCCAGTGTTCCCATAGTGGACAACAATATGATTGCTGGAGGTGGACAGGCAGAAAGCAAGTGGGCCATAGTTAGGAGAGATGAGAGGAAGGTGAGCAGTGGGGACAGGGAGCCAGGAGAGAGGAAAAACAATGCTCCCTCCCCGCCCCCACCCCCCACACACAGAAGGGCATGGGGACCATGACTGCCTGTAGGAGGGACAGGAAGACCCAGGCATTCACTCCCGGTCATTTAGAGAATGGGAGGGCTGAGATCAGAGATCACCTCCCTCATTGCAGAGGTGAAGGGACCGTGACCATAGGAGGACTGCACGGCTGAGGACGTAATCCCAGGAGCAGTGGGAACCTGAGTTCTCACCTCAACAAAATCTCTTCCCGTTCCCTTGGCCACCCCAACACTGTTGCTGCCCGGACACCTGAAGACCACTCGTGGGTTTGGATGACTCCGGCGGCAGGAACAGCATCCTTCAGGTGAGCATTTCTTCCCTCCACACTTTTTCATTTGTCCTTTCCATCCATAAGCTCCTCCTTGTAGCTCTTCCCCTTTTCCTCCCCTTATGATGCTCATCCTGAAGGACCAGGGCTCAGTCAGGTACTTGCGGTCCTTGAATCTTCAATGTCCATAAATCGCTCTGCAGCACCCCTCACCCACACTCACGGTGGTGTCCTGGCTCCCGAGCCTGGGTCTGCACCACTGAATCCTGCTGAGCAGCCCTGACTGTCCCCAGCAGGGAGCTGGGCTGGGAGCCAGAAGAGGGAAGCCCATCCCTGCTGGGGACCCCCGGGAAGTCTGCTGTGCCCGGGGCACCCCCCACATGGTCTTTTCCTGCCCTGGGTGGCTCTGGATCTGCCCCCTCTCCTCTTCCTTCGGCCTGTCGATTCTGGATTCAGAGGAGAGAACAGGAAGGAATCTGCGGTGAAGAAGAACAGGAGAAGGAAACGAGAATGTGGGGTGTTTGGGATGTGAAGGGTAAGGCCAACAGGTGCACATATTCTCCATCAATTCCCTGACTTTCTGGTTGGCCCTTCTGGGAAACCAGCCGAAACACTGGGGTGGTCTCTGTGGCATGTGGCCACAGAAGTGCAGACAACAGGATGGTGATGATCTGCGCAGGCAACTCAAGGATGCCCTGAGCACATCTTCCCCAGGGAAGGGGTGCCCCATGCATAGGAGCCCACTGAGGTGCTGGGCTACCTCCTCCGATGGCTGCTTCATTTGGAGGGAGGGTTGTGGGTGCCTGGAGCGCCACCATGGGCAGGACTGGAGGATGAGCTGTGCATTACTCCGTGTGAGGAGTGCCCCTGCACTTGCCCAAAGTCTTAGTCTGCTCCGTCCAGCCCTACCCTCCCAACCTGCTCACGTCAGCAGGGAGCATCCCCAGTGAATCACTAGGTGTGATGAGGCTCCCCCAATTCAGGCCTCCTGCGAACAGCATGAAGGAGACACGGGACCCCAGCGCTCATGCAGACAACTCACCTAGCCCCATGTGCCATCCCTGTGGGCGCTTGGTAGGGCCTGGTATCGAGGAGGGGACACTGTAGGGTCCCAGGCTGACCGGAGGCTAGGTGTCCCATTCGTGGTCCTCTCAGCATCCCTGAAGCCCCAGGGAGGGTATGGGCTCACCTGATGGCACCGTTCCTCAACCCGAGGTTTGAGGTTCTATAGCTTCTTTTGCGTATTTGTCACAGTGAAACAAAATGATAAAGTAATTGTAATCATATACATGTTGTTTGAGAGATGTAAATGTTAATAGCTATAAATATTTCTATCACAAAGTTTATAGTACATATGTAATTGTACATATTTATAATTATGATAAGGGCACCTGGGTGGCTCACTCAGTTTAAGTGTCTGGCTTCAGCTCAGGTCATGATCTCACAGGTCATGATTCATTTGAATCATGATCTCATAGTTCATGGGTTCGAGCCCCTGCATCGGGTTCTCTGCTGTCAGCGCGGAGCCTGCATAGGGTCCTCCGCCACCCTCTCTCTCTGCCCCGCCCCCACTGCCTCTCTCAAAAATAAAGAAACATTACAAATTTTTATAATAAATATGACATTTATGAGTAATGTACTAAATTAATAAAGTAGTTGGTAAATCAACAAAGTGATAATCAAATTTTTATGACAAAACTCATTGGCGCACTGGCATCAGAGATGCTGCTTTTGCCCCCTTGTTCCAAGCTGTTCTCAGTACTTCGGGCTGCCAGATGTCTGCTCTCCAATAACTGAGGTGTTTCTGTACATGGATTATCAGTATTTTAGAGCACCTTGCTGTAAGGGATCGCCGCCTCCATGACCGGACTAGGATCTGATTTATGGAGGCCTCATGAACTCTGGCGAGACCAGTGTGTGGTCAAAGTTCCGTAGCGAAAGCCCTGACAGTGGTCGTGCTGACCACAGATTTTGTGTCAAGGCAGTGCCATTGGAGAATGCCATCTTGACGGCCGCCTGGCTGGCTTAGGCGGTGTGGCACGCAACTCTACATCTCAGGGTCTCCCCACAGTGGGTGTAGAGATCACTTTAAAAAAAAAAGTGAGAATGCCATTTAAATGTAAGAAAACTTGAAGGCGGATAATAGCTTGAAAAACTGGAAATACCACCAAGGATCTCAGAGGTGATAGTTGTGTGGCAGTGCCTCTTGGGAACATGACTGAGAAATGCTAGAAATGAACTGCACTCAGCTCTTCGGCACCCACAATTATACAATGTATCCCTTTTCTTATTTGCCAATGGTCCAAGACAAGCCATGTGCTCACTCAGTACAAGAGGCCAAAAGTATTTTGAATTTGAATCGCTGGTATGTGGAAAATGCTGGAATCTTCAGCTCGATTCACCAGATGACACGGCTGCACTGAAACACAGCTTCTCTCAGTTGATGAATTCGTCACAAGAAAGAAATCAGTGTGAGGCCGTGAGAATGTGAAATCTGGCAAAGAAAATAGGTTCCCCGAGGTCGTGAACCTATCATGTTAGTTTCTCATGATGATTTTATTTTGATATCAAGTCTAGATTGCTTTCAATATGCCTCTACTTATCTCAGACTCTCCTCTCTCTATGCAAGTGAATATTCTGTAAATCGGGCAATTTATCATTGGCCTTAACATTAAGCACAAACAACCCAGAGAGAATGGATTCTCTGCTTACCACTCATTATTCTCACCGCATGCCTCCTCCTTCTGTTGTAAGTTTTTCCTCTAAATTCTGTACTCAAATGGATGGCTTTTGTGGCTCAGGAAAATCAAATCCCTTATGAAGAATTCAGCCTAGGTCCCCGGGGGGAGTGTGCTGTGACCGGTGCTTTCCGTCCTATCTCTATTGGTTTCAAGATCTCTTGGGTTTTCATTTTTCAATTTTGGTATAGGAGCCTTATATGTCAGGAGAAAAATAAGTGCCAAAAATGTCAGTGAATCGCTTTAACAGAAGGAGCATCCCGCCTTAGTAAAATTCACTTAAAAAGCCTTAAAGACAGCATGTCCATTTCCTTGATTACATCGGAAGCCTCACTCCACTCCTCAGAGCAGACATAGTTTAGTTTTGGAGAGGAATTAGAGGAAACTTAGGCACAATGCATGTGGCATCACTAATTACTATTATATGACCTTCAAGTATTTTTTCATGGACTAGACCACTCCGCATATCACATAGGTAGACTTGCCTAAACGTCTTAAACGTTTGAAATAGAGAAAAATGATTTTTAAAAGAATAGATCAAAGAATTGTTTTACACCGCCAAAGGGAGGATAGTTTATACGAGCTAAAGTTTAAGCGGGCATGGATTTCACAGAGGTAACAAAGCTAGAATCACCTGTGTATTCATCCATTAACGCTCGTGTATTTTACGGAGCTCTCCAGCCCGCACTGGCTGTAAAGGTGCAACACCGACAACCAAGGGGGCCTTGGAAAATTTGTGCGTGGGGCCCTGGGCCACGGACGTCGGCCAGGTAAAGGATGGACTCTCCCAGGCACATCCTGGTCCAACTTGGACCGTTTCTTGCCCCCCCCCCCAACCGGTGTGAGTGGTCCCCGGTCTCACAGGTATCATTCAGAAATGTCCACAGACCAAAACTCATTCTTTCTTCCTCATCTGCACTCCACTGGATACCCTTCGTGGGTAGAGAAACTAACAAATAATAGTCCTAGTCATCACGATAATGTGATTAGAGCAATGACAAAAATCGTCATTCTTTACTATTTCTAGTATTCCATATTTATAGTTTTAGAAATTCATAGAATTCCTATGTATATAAAATGTCTACCATTTGTGTATTTATAATAAACTATGTTGGTAATAAGAATGATCATTGATGTGAATCTCAGGACACATACCTCTTCCACCTGCCAGACAAATCTCACCCTTAACTGTCAAAGTGTCTATTTGGGGTTCCAGTCCCTCCATCTGGTCTACCTTCTGTGTGTGTGTGTGTGTGTGTGTGTGTGTGTGTGTGTGTGCGCGCGAGAGAGAGAGAGAGACAGAGAGAGAGAGAGAGAGACAGAGAGACAGAGAGAGAGAGACCAAAAAATTTTGGATGCCTCATTTTGGCACCAGAGATGAAGTCCGCTTATTTCGAAGGCATCTTGGAGCCAGAGTCGAAGACCGATTTTCCAATGACCCAGGGGGTGACAGTGTGCAAAGAGTTATTCAAAACCTCAAGTATATGCAAACAATCCATGCACGAATCCTGACGGCTTGCTGGTCAACCGCCCAAACCCCGCCCCCCCCCTGAAGCCCCAGCCTAGCAGACTGCTGGTCAACCTGGACTGCGGAAAGAGGCACGCAAGGCAGCGTCCAACCCGGCTCCTCCGTCACACACGCTCCCTGCAACAGCCACATCAGTCGCACACTAGAAGTGTCGAGCCGCCCCCCATCCCCTTTCTCCATCATTGCCAAGGCTCCCCAACCCCGTCCCCGCCCACGTTGAGCCGCGGCGAGGTGGGGAAAGAAGCGGGAATCCAGGAGCATTCACGTTCGGCGGGTAAGTGCGACGGCAGTGATCCACGTAGGACCACGGGAAACCCCGTGGCGCCCGGTCCCCGTCTCCGAGCCCGGGCCGCCCTCTCCCCTTACCCGCCGCGGTCGCGGTCGCGGTCGCTTCCCGCGAGCCGACAGGCGGCGAGCGGCGTGTGCTGGTCGACCCGTCTGGGCAGCCCCACAACCTCTGCCGGAGACGCGACGACAGCCTCCCTAAGAGACCTACTCGCCCAATCCCCAGCGAAGGCAAGACCCGCCGACGCCGTGGCACCGCCGAGCACATCCTGCTGGCGCTGCCGGCCCCCTGGAACTCTGCGGCGCTGACTGCGGCCGAATCCATCCGTCGCTAGTCTCGCGGAGCTCCGGGGGAAAAGGCTAGAGAGGCGGGCGCCAGGTGGCGCTAGACAACCGGGCCGGCTCCGGACCGCAGGCGGGCGAGGGCGCACCACCGGCCGCCTGCGAGTCCGAGCTCGTCCCGGTCCCCTCGGATGGCGCTTCCAAGCGCCAGGTGGGCGGAAGGTGTCCCGCGGGGCCCCGGGTAGTATTCCCTCCCCCGCCCCCCCCCTCCCCAGGAGTTCCCTGCCTGGATGGATCGGCCCTGCCTGACAGGGCTCGGCACCTACAGCAGAAGGGGGAGTTTGAAAACCTTTTTCTGGAAATCTCCCTGGAATCGCCTTCCCCTGCCTGGGACGGCGGACGGGAAGGGGACAGACTGGAGGCGGCGACTCGTGAGCCGGCGCAAAATTCCCCAGAGTCGCCGGCGCGTCGAGTCCCCTAGCCCACCTTCTTTCTCAGAGCGACAGCGGTGCTTCTCGGCGTCCTAGATGGACAGGACCTCTGCGGGGGTAGGGTGGGCCGGGACCGAAAACTGAAACCATGCAAGTACTGGTAGAAAGCGTGGAGGGACGCCTCTCATTCTATGATGCTGGAATGGAGGTCTCCGGAAAGCATAAAGCAAAGTCCAGAATCCATCGAAGAAATGATTCATCAACTTGCCCGCGTAATGAGTAACCAAAATGGACCTTTGCATATACCACAAGGAAAGTCCCTTGGCAACAAGGGGGCGTGGGGAGCATTTGGGCACACGCATGGGTGATAAGAATATTGATGTCAGCACTATTTGTTACAAGAACAAAAAGTTGGGAAAAGATCATAGCCATGAAGGGGAGCCACGTGGAACTCTGGTGTACCCCATACAATGCCATACTATCAATTGTCTTCTGGTTTAGGGATTCATCTACCCAGTCCTCTATAACAAGTATTATACACTTGGTGACTTATACAACAACGGAAATGTATTGCTCACATGTCTGGAGGCCAGAAGTCCAAGATCAGGGTGCTGGCATGCTTGGGTGAGGGCCCTCTTCTGGGTCACAGACTTTCCTTGGACTCTCATATGGTGGAAAGATCTAGGGAGCTTATTATAGGATTTTTTTCCTTTTTTTTTTTTAATATATGAAATTTATTGTCAAATTGGTTTCCATACAACACCCAGTGCTCATCCCAAAACGTGCCCTCCTCAATACCCATCACCCACCCTCCCCTCCCTCCCACCCCCCATCAACCCTCAGTTTGTTCTCAGTTTTTAACAGTCTCTTATGCTTTGGCTCTCTCCCACTCAAACCTCTTTTTTTTTTTTCCTTCCCCTCCCCCATGGGTTTCTGTTAGGTTTCTCAGGATCCACATAAGAGTGAAACCATATGGTATCTGTCTTTCTCTGTATGGCTTATTTCACTTAGCATCACACTCTCCAGTTCCATCCACGTTGCTACAAAGGGCCATATTTCATTTTTTCTCATTGCCACGTAGTATTCCATTGTGTATATAAACCACAATTTCTTTATCCATTCATCAGTTGATGGACATTTAGGCTCTTTCCATCATTTGGCTATTGTTGAGAGTGCTGCTATGAACATTGGGGTACAAGTGCCCCTATGCATCAGCACTCCTGTATCCCTTGGATAAATTCCTAGCAGTGCTATTGCTGGGTCATAGGGTAGGTCTATTTTTAATTTTCTGAGGAACCTCCACACTGCTTTCCAGAGCGGCTGCACCAATTTGCATTCCCACCAACAGTGCAAGAGGGTTCCCGTTTCTCCACATCCTCTCCAGCATCTATAGTCTCCTGATTTGTTCATTTGGGCCACTCTGACTGGCGTGAGGTGATATCTGAGTGTGGTTTTGATTTGTATTTCCCTGATGAGGAGCGACGTTGAACATCTTTTCATGTGCCTGTTGGCCATCCGGATGTCTTCTTTAGAGAAGTGTCTATTCATGTTTTCTGCCCATTTCTTCACTGGGTTGTTTGTTTTTCAGGTGTGGAGTTTGGTGAGCTCTTTATAGATTTTGGATACTAGCCCTTTGTCCGATATGTCATTTGCAAATATCTTTTCCCATTCCGTTGGTTGCCTTTTAGTTTTGTTGGTTGTTTCCTTTGCGGTGCAGAAGCTTTTTATCTTCATAAGGTCCCAGTAATTCACTTTTGCTTTTAATTCCCTTGCCTTTGGGGATGTGTCGAGTAAGAGATTGCTACGGCTGAGGTCAGAGAGGTCTTTTCCTGCTTTCTCCTCTAAGGTTTTGATGTTTTCCTGTCTCACATTCAGGTCCTTTATCCATTTTGAGTTTATTTTTGTGAATGGTGTGAGAAAGTGGTCTAGTTTCAACCTTCTGCATGTTGCTGTCCAGTTCTCCCAGCACCATTTGTTAAAGAGACTGTCTTTTTTCCATTGGATGTTCGTTCCTGCTTTGTCAAAGATGAGTTGGCCATACGTTTGTGGGTCTAGTTCTGGGGTTTCTATTCTATTCCATTGGTCTATGTGTCTGTTTTTGTGCCAATACCATGCTGTCTTGATGATGACAGCTTTGTAGTAGAGGCTAAAGTCTCGGATTGTGATGCCTCCTGCTTTGGTCTTCTTCTTCAAAATTACTTTGGCTATTCGGGGCCTTTTGTGGTTCCATATGAATTTTAGGATGGCTTGTTCTAGTTTCGAGAAGAATGCTGGTGCAATTTTGATTGGGATTGCATTGAATGTGTAGATAGCTTTGGGTAGTATTGACATTTTGACAATATTTATTCTTCCAATCCATGAGCAGGGAATGTCTTTCCATTTCTTTAAATCTTCTTCAATTACCTTCATAAGCTTTCTATAGTTTTCAGCATACAGATCTTTTACATCTTTGGTTAGATTTATTCCTAGGTATTTTATGCTTCTTGGTGCAATTGTGAATGGGATCAGTTTCTTTATTTGTCTTTCTGTTGCTTCATTGTTAGTGTATAAGAATGCAACTGATTTCTGTACATTGATTTTGTATCCTGCAACTTTGCTGAATTCGTGTATCAGTTCTAGCAGACTTTTGGTGGAGTCTATCGGATTTTCCATGTATAATATCATGTCATCTGCAAAAGCGAAAGCTTGACTTCATCTTTGCCGATTTGGAGTCCTTTGATTTACTTTTGTTGTCTGATTGCTGATGCTAGCACTTCCAGCACTATGTTAAACAACAGCGGTGAGAGTGGGCATCCCTGTCGTGTTCCTGATCTCAGGGAAAAAGCTCTCAGTTTTTCCCCATTGAGGATGATGTTAGCTGTGGGCTTTTCATAAATGGCTTTTATGATCTTTAAGTATGTTCCTTCTATCCCGACTTTCTCAAGGGTTTTTATTAAGAAAGGGTGCTGGATTTTGTCAAAGGCCTTTTCTGCATCGGTTGACAGGATCATATGGTTCTTCTCTTTTTTTTTTGTTAATGTGATGTATCACGTTGATTGATTTGCGAATGTTGAACCAGCCCTGCATCCCAGGAATGAATCCCACTTGATCATGGTGAATAATTCTTTTTATATGCCGTTGAATTCGATTTGCTAGTATCTTATTGAGAATTTTGGCATCCATATTCATCAGGGATATTGGCCTGTAGTTCTCTTTTTTTACTGGGTCTCTGTCTGGTTTAGGAATCAAAGTAATACTGGCTTCATAGAATGAGTCTGGAAGTTTTCCTTCCCTTTCTATTTCTTGGAATAGCTTGAGAAGGATAGGTGTTATCTCTGCTTTAAACGTCTGGTAGAACTCCCCTGGGAAGCCATCTGGTCCTGGACTCTTATTTGTTGGGAGATTTTTGATAACCGATTCAATTTCTTCGCTGGTTATGGGTCTGTTCAAGCTTCCTATTTCCTCCTGATTGAGTTTTGGAAGAGTGTGGGTGTTTAGGAATTTGTCCATTTCTTCCAGGTTGTCCAATTTGTTGGCATATAATTTTTCATAGCATTCCCTGATAATTGTTTGTATCTCTGAGGGATTGGTTGTAATAATTCCATTTTCATTCATAATTGTATCTATTTGGGTCATCTCCCTTTTCTTTTTAAGAAGCCTGGCTAGAGGTTTGTCAATTTTGCTTATTTTTTCAAAAAACCAACTCTTGGTTTCGTTGATCTGCTCTACAGGTTTTTTTAGATTCTATATTGTTTATTTCTGCTCTGATCTTTATTATTTCTCTTTTCTGCTGGGTTTGGGGTGTCTTTGCTGTTCTGCTTCTATTTCCTTTAGGTGTGCTGTTAGATTTTGTATTGGGGATTTTTCTTGTTTCTTGAGATAGGCCTGGATTGCAATGTATTTTCCTCTCAGGATTGCCTTCGCTGCGTCCCAAAGCGTTTGGATTGTTGTATTTTCATTTTCGTTTGTTTCCATATATTTTTTAATTTCTTCTCTAATTGCCTGGTTGACCCACTCATTCGTTAGTAGGGTGTTCTTTAACCTCCATGCTTTTGGAGGTTTTCCAGACTTTTTCCTGTGGTTGATTTCAAGCTTCATAGCATTGTGGTCTGAAAGTATGCATGGTATAATTTCAATTCTTGTAAACTTATGAAGGGCTGTTTTGTGACCCAGTATATGATCTATCTTGGAGAATGTTCCATGTGCACTCGAGAAGAAAGTATATTCTGTTGCTTTGGGATGCAGAGTTCTAAATACATCTGTCAAGTCCATCTGGTCCAATGTATCATTCAGGGCCCTTGTTTCTTTATTGACCGTGTGTCTAGATGATCTATCCATTTCTGTAAGTGGGGTGTTAAAGTCCCCTGCAATTACCACATTCTTCTCAATAAGGTTGCTTATGTTTATGAGTAATTGTTTTATATATTTGGGGGCTCCGGTATTCGGCGCATAGACATTTATAATTGTTAGCTCTTCCTGATGGATAGACCCTGTAATTATTATATAATGCCCTTCTTCATCTCTTGTTACAGCCTTTAATTTAAAGTCTCGTTTGTCTGATATAAGTATGGCTACTCCAGCTTTCTTTTGGCTTCCAGTAGCATGATAAATAGTTCTCCATCCCCTCACTCTCAATCTTAAGGTGTCCTCCGGTCTAAAATGAGTCTCTTGTAGACAGCAAATAGATGGGTCTTGTTTTTTTATCCATTCTGATACCCTATGTCTTTTGGTTGGCGCATTTAATCCATTTACATTCAGTGTTATTATAGAAAGATACCGGTTCAGAGTCATTGTGATGTCTGTATGTTTTATGCTTGTAGTGATGTCTCTGGTACTTTGTCTCACAGGGTCCCCCTTAGGATCTCTTGTAGGGCTGGTTTAGTGGTGACAAGTTCCTTCAGTTTTTGTTTGTTTGGGAAGACCTTTATCTCTCCTTCTATTCTAAATGACAGACTTGCTGGATAAAGGATTCTCGGCTGCATATTTTTTCTGTTTAGCACACTGAAGATCTCGTGCCAATTCTTTCTGGCCTGCCAAGTTTCAAAAGAGAGATCAGTCACGAGTCTTATAGGCCTCCCTTTATACGTGAGGGCACGTTTATCCCTTGCTGCTTTCAGAATTTTCTCTTTATCCTTGTATTTTGCCAGTTTCACTATGCTATGTCGTGCAGAAGATCGATTCAAGTTACGTCCGAAGGCAGTTCTCTGTGCCTCTTGGATTTCAATGCCTTTTTCCTTCCCCAGTTCAGGGAAGGTCTCAGCTATAATTTCTTCAAGTACCCCTTCAGCACCTTTCCCTCTCTCTTCCTCCTCTGGGATACCAATTATGCGTATATTATTTCTTTTTAGTGTATCACTTAGTTCTCTAATTTTCCCCTCATACTCCTGGATTTTTTTTATCTCTCTTTCTCTCAGCTTCCTCTTTTTCCATAACTTTATCTTCTAGTTCACCTATTCTCTCCTCTGCCTCTTCAATCCGAGCTGTCGTCGTTTCCATTTTGTTTTGCATTTCGTTTAAAGCGCTTTTCAGCTCCTCGTGACTGTTCCTTAGTCCCTTGATCTCTGTAGCAAGAGATTCTCTGCTGTCCTCTATACTGTTTTCAAGCCCAGCGATTAATTTTATGACTATTATTCTAAATTCACTTTCTGTTATATTATTGAAATCCTTTTTGATCAGTTCATTAGCTGTTGTTATTTCCTGGAGATTCTTCTGAGGGGAATTCTTCCGCTTGGTCATTTTGGATAGTCCCTGGCGTGGTGAGGACCTGTAGGGCACTTCCCCTGTGCTGTGGTGTATAACTGGAGTTGGTGGGCGGGGCCGCAGTCCGACCTGATATCTGCCCCCAGCCCACCGCTGGGGCCATAGTCAGACTGGTGTGTGCCTTCTCTTCCCCTCTCCTAGGGGCAGTGGGGTGGCGTGGCCCATCTGGGCTACTTGCACACTGCCAGGCTTGTGATGCTGGGGATCTGTCGTATTAGCTGGGGTGGGTAGGCAAGGTGCACGGGGGCAGGAGGGGCAGGCTTAGCTCGCTTCTCCTTAGGTGATCCACTTCAGGAGGGGCCCTGTGGCAGCGGGAGGGAGTCAGATCCGCTGCCGGAGGTTTGGCTCCGCAGAAGCACAGAGTTGGGTGTTTGCACGGAAAGAGAAAGTTCCCTGGCAGGAACCGGTTCCCTTTGGGATTTTGGCTGGGGGATGGGCGGGGGAGATGGCGCTGGCGAGCGCCTTTGTTCCCCACCAAACTGAGCTCTGTCGTCCGGGGGCTCCGCAGCTCTCCCTCCCTTTGTCCTCCAGCCTTCGCGCTTCCCGAGCAGAGCTGTTAACTTATGACCTCCCGGACGCTAAGTCGCGCTTGCTGTCGGAACACAGTCCGTCAGGCCCCTCCGCTCTTGCCAGCCAGACTCTGGGGCTCTGCTTGGCCTGCGAGCCGCCCCTCCGCCCCGGCTCCCTCCCGCCAGTCCGTGGAGCGCGCACCGCCTCGCCGCCCTTCCTACCCTCTTCCGTGGGCCTCTCGTCTGCGCTTGGCACCAGAGACTCCGTTCTGCTAATCCTCTGGCGGTTTTCTGGGTTATTTAGGCAGGTGTAGGTGGAATCTAAGTGGTCAGCAGGACACGCGGTGAGCCCAGCGTCCTCCTACGCCGCCATCTTCCCTCTATTATAGGATCTTTTATTTTTAGTTTTTCATGTTTCATCTTATTTTTTAAACGTTATTTTTCTATTCTCTTGTATGTTGCAATATTTTAATTCATTTTTTGCATTTTATTTTATATTCTTCATTTCATTTATTTCCTGTAGAGGTAACATACAATGTTGATTCCTTTCCGGTGTCCGATGCAGTGATTCAACACTCCATAACATCACCCAGGGCTCAGGAGGACAAGTGCACCCCTGAATCTCCATCACCTGGTTCACTCATTCCCCCAGCCACCTCCTCTCTGCTCACCATCCTTCTGTTTTTTACAGCCAGGAGTCTGTTTCTTGGTTTGTCTCTCTCTCTCTCTCTCTCTTTTTCCTTTGCTCATTTGTTTTGTTTCCTAAATTCTACATACGCGTGAAAACATAGGGCATTTGTCTTTCGCTGCCTTTTATCACCGAGTTCCATCTGTGTGTTGTTTTTCTCCCCCTGTGAAGGAAATTCTTTCTTTTTTTCTTTCTTTTTTTCAGGAATAGAATTTAGTGAGTCATCATTTACATGTAACACCCAGTGCTCATCCCAGTAAGTGTCCTCCTTAAAGCCTCTCTCTCCTTTAGGGGTTCCCCCCACCCAACTCCCCACCAGCACTCCTCAGTTTGTTCTCTGTATTTAAGAGTCTCTTATGGTTTGTCTCCCTCTGTGTTTTTACATTATTTTTGCTTCTCTTCTCTTACGTTAATCTGTTTTGATCCTTAAATTTCACATATGAGTGAAATCATATCATGTTTGTCTTTCTCTGTCTGATTTTGTGTAGCGTAATACACTCTACTTCCGTCCAATTTGGTACAAATGGCAAGGTTTCATTCTTTTGGATCGCCAAGTGCTATTCCACTGGGTCCATATACTACATCTTCTTCATCCATTCACCACTTGGTAGACATTTGGGCTCTTTCCATTCTTTGGCCATTGTTGATAGTGCCGCTAAGATCATCGGTGTGCCTGTGTCCCTTCGAATCAGCACTCCTGTATCCTTTGGATAAGTACCTAGTAGCGCAATTGCTGGGTCGCAGGGTAGTTCTCTTTGTAATTTTTGGAGGAACCTCCATACTGCTTTCCAGAGTGGCCGCACCAGTTTGCATTCCCACCAGCAGTGCAAAAGGGTTCCTCTTTTTCCGCATCCTCGCCAACATCTGTCGTTGCCTGAGTTGTTCATGTTAGCCATCCTGACAGGTGTGAGGTGCTATCTCGCTGAGGTTTTGATTTGTAGTTCCCTGATGATGAGTGACCTCGTGCATCTTTTCATGTGTCTGTTAGCCATCGGGATGTCTTCTTGGGAGAAGTGTCCGTTCGTGTCTTTTGTCCATTTCTTCCCTGGATTCTTTCTTTCTTTCTTTCTTTCTTTTTTTTTTTTTTTTTTGGATGTTGAGTTTGATAAGGTCGTTCTAGATTTTCGATACTAACCCTTCATCTGATCCGTCATTTGCAAATATCTTCTCCGATTCCGTCGGTTGCCTTTTAGTTTTGCCGATTGTTTCCTTCACTGTGCAGCTTTTTATCTTGATGAGGTCCCACTAGTTCATTTGTGCTTTTGTTTCCCTTGCCTCTGGAGACGTGTCAAGTAAGAAGGTGCTGCGGCCGACGCCAAAGATGTTTTTACCTGCTTTCTCCTCGAGCATTTGGATGGCTTCCTGTCTTATGTTTAGTCTTTCCTCCGTTTTGAGTTTATTTTTCTGTCTGTGTAAGAAAGTGGTCCAGGTTCGTTCTCCTGCATGTTCGTGCCCGGTTTTCCCAACACCACGTGCTGAAGAGACTATCTTTATTCCATTGGATATTCTGTCCTGCTTTGTCAAAGATCTGTTGGCCATACGTCTGTGGGTCCATTGCTGGGTTCTCGATTCTGTTCCATTGATCTCGGTGTCTGTTCTTGTGCCAGTATCATACTGTCTTGATGATTACAGCTTTGTACTACATCTTGATGTGTGGAATCGGGATGCCTCCAGCTGTGGTTTTCTTTCTCCGGATTGCTTTTGGCTATTCAGGGTCTTTTCTGGTTCCGTACAAAATTTAGGATTTTTTCTTATAGCTCTGTCAAGAAAGCTGGGTTTCTTTCGGTAGGAGTTGCGTCGAATATGTAGATTGCTTTGGGTGGTATTGGCATTTTAACAATATTTGTTCTTCCGATCCAAGAGGATGGAATACTTTTCCATTTTGTGTGTGTGTCTTCTTCAATTTTTTTCATAAGCCTTCTATAGTTTTCAGTGCATAGGTTTTTCGCGCCTTCGGTTAGGTTTATTCCAAGGCATTTTATGGACTCGGTGCAATTGGAAATGGGATCGATTCCTTGATTTCTCTCGCTGTTGTTTCATTATCGGTGAACAGGAATGCAACCGATCTCTGTGCCTTGATTTGATATGCTGCGACTGTGCTGGACGCATGGATCAGTTCTAGCAGTTTTGGGGGGGAATCTTTTGGGTTTTCCGTATAGACTGTCACGTTGTTGGCAAAGAGTGAAAGTTTGACTTCCTCCTTGCCAGTTTGGATGCCTTCCAGTTCTTCTTGTTGTCTGATTGCTGAGGCTAGGACTTCCAATATAGGTTGAATAACCGTGGTGAGAGTGGACATCCCTGTCGTGTTCCTGACCCTAGGGGAAAAACTCTCAATTTCCCCATTGAGGATGATATTCGCATTGGTCTTTCCCATGTGGCTCTTATGATCTTGAGGTATGATCCTTCTATCCCTACTTTCTTAAGGGTTTTCATCAGGAAAGGATGCTGAGTTTTGTCAAATGCTTTCTCGGCATCTACTGAGAGGATCGTGTGGTTCTTCTTTCTTTTATTAATGTAGTGTATCACACTGATCGATTTGCAGACATGGAACCAGCCCTGCATCCCAGGTATAAATCCCACTTGATCGTGGTGAAGAACTCTTTTCATGTATTGTTGGATTCGGTGGGCTAGTATCTTGTGGAGCATTTTTGCCTCCATGTTCATCGGGGAAATTGGTCTCCAGTTTTCCTATTGAGTGGGGTCTTTGTCTGGTTTTGGAATCAAGGGAATTCTGGCCCCATCGAATGAGTTTGGAGGTTTTCCTTCCATTTCTATTTTTTGGAACAGCTTCAAAAGAAGAGGTGTTAATTCTTAATTAAATATTTGGTAGAATTCCCCTGAAAAGCTATCAGGCCCTGGACTCTAGGTTTTTGGGAGATTTTTGGTGACTAATTTAATTTCTTTACTGGTGACGAGTCTTTTCCATGTTTCTATTTCTTCCTGTTTCAGTTTTGGTGGTTTATGTTTCTAGGAATTTGTCCGTCTCTTCCAGAATGCCCATTTATTGGCATATAATTGCTTATAATATTCTGTTGCGACCGGCGCAACAAACACCGAGATCGGGGTCCTGAGGGTAGGGGAGTGTAAGAAAGAGAAGAAGAGAAGCCAGTTTGGGAACAGGAGGGTCCCCTGGGCTGATGGCCCAAGTGACGGCTTTATTGTTGCTGTACACAATCTTTTATATCAAGACTCTTAGGGGTCAGGTCATTCTAAGAATAAACAGGTTTCGCATGATCGCTGCCAACCAAAACATTTAGTTCTGTGTACATTGTGAACTTTCTAAACGGGTCACAGCAAGGTCCTGTTGGTAGATTGCTAGCAAAACACAGTTCCCGTGTGTGTTTCTATTTGACCCGGGGTAGAAAGGGGGGTAACATTACTGCCAACACCCACAGACCACAGGCTTCAGGAATTAGGTTTCTCAGCCTTGGCGAGGCTTTCGTATGCCTTTGCAAGCGGGGGAATGGGAGGGGGAACCACCGGGTTGGCTGAGTCAACAGGGAGCCGTTGCTCAACCCGGTCTCAGCCTGGCACCGGGGTCCGGCCTCCTACAATATTCTCTTATTATTGCTTGTATTTCTGCAGTGTTGGTGGTGATCTCTCCTCATCCATCCTTGATTACATTTATTTGGGTCCTTTCCTTTCTCCTTTTGATCCACCTGGCTAAGGGGTTATCAGTTTGGTCAATGCTTTCAAAGAAACAGCTGCTGGTTTCATTGATCGGTGCTACTGTTTTCCTTTTGTATTTGGAAAGTGTTCATTTCTGCTCTAATCTTTCTTGTTTCCCATCTTCTGCTGGCTTGGGGTTAGCTTACACTTGAAAGCTAGTTCATTTCATCTGGGACTGTGTCATCTGCCTTGATTGACACTTCAGGTCCAGGGGCTGGCAAGAGACAAATTAGAGCCCCTGTGTCCCAGTGCGAATTCCCTGAAGATTACCCACATCTGGCTGCGTGTGGTCAGCACCCAGCCTTTCTCCAATTTGCAGTGCAGGCCAACTGAGAACAGGGGACAAAGGGTAGAGAGATATCAAGAACACCGTTTTGTTTCTGGACAGCTAGACTGTAGGATGCACCCTGTTCCTACTCAGGGAATGGGAACATTCTGCTCTGCCCTTGCTGAAGGGAACAGACTCACACATTGGCTTACCGGGCTAACTGGAACGTGTGGGCTGGTGGAGACTTCAGGATAAACTGGCAGAGCAGGGAGGACAAGAGGAGTACACAGCATGCAAACCAAGATTGAGGCAGAGACCCAACGGCAGGAGCCCCTTAAGGACTTGGCCATCATCGATCCCATCCAAGTGGCCTAAGAGCCCAGTGGACTTCCGCCTCCCCTCAGCACTATGCTTCCCTCCTTGTGTAGGCAGATCGGAACGAGAGTGCGGCACTGACGAGATTGCCCCCACACTGTTTTCTCTTGAAAGTGACCACGAAAGCACACAGGTAAAGAGATCGCTTCCTCAAAATCCCTTATCCAACTGGCGTCGTCTTCTCAAGAGGGATTATGGAAGCAGGAAGTTCTCTTCCCATCTGGAGAGTTCTCCCAGAACAGTGCGTGGGTACATGGACACGCCACAGGGTGTTCACAACTCCAGCCTTTGTTTTTTCCCCTCGGTGGTGCTGGGGCCTTATCGATTTTATCATTTCACACACCAATTGTTGACTTTTTTATTTTCTCTGTGGCTTATCTTTTTCCTGTGTAATTGATGTGCCCTTTGTCCTTCTGTTCCCCTCCGTGGGTCTGATTTGTTGGTGGGTTTTCTAGCTCCTCAAAACGGAACTTAAACAAGTGATTCTCAACCCTTGCCCTCTGCTAACAGAAGCATTTGAAGCGACGGGCACTGCCCTAGTGGCATCTCACCACCAAATTCCATGTTGTATTTTGATTATCAGTCTGTCCTGTTTTACGTGTTCCATGTAATTTCCTCTCTAAACCATGAGCCTTCAGGAAATCTACCGTTGTTGTGCAAACATTTAGGGATTCTCTGGACGTCTTAGTGTTGTCGATTTCTACTTTATTCCCAATGTGTCAGAGAACGTAATTTCTAATAGTTCGTTATCCTGATGATTATTGGGCCTGTGTCATGGCCCAGAATATGTGGGTGAATGTTCCATGTTTCTAGGAAAAAGTATGTCTCCTACAACAGTGAGGTGGTTAGTCTGTAAATGTCCGTTTCATTCAGGCCAAGGGTAGCAGTCAGATCTCCTGTGTTATCCCTCGTGACACGAGCCGGTGTCCCTGGGATTTGACACCTACCAGTGCTTCTCAGACTTCTTTCCCCATCAGGCGAGAGAATGCTAGAGGGAGCTGGGTTCCTTCCTGCACAGGGAAAGCTGGAGGGGACTGGATTTGGGCATCTCCTTTCCCCCAGGCCGGCTGTGGATGGCAGAGGCAAGGTGGTTGCTCTGGGAGAACCGTGTCCCTCCAGGGAAGGCTTCCTTAAGGAGACCAAGGGCACCCTGGGTGTGTTCAGAATGGCGGTTTCCTTCTCCCGCTGCCAGATGTACTGAGGATTTTGCTTTGCACTCTGAATGCGGTGGAGCTCCTGGAGGCGAGCTCATGAGTGTGGAAGTCCCGGAAGGCTGCGTCCCCCTGGGGTTTAACCTGTCCGTCTTGCGGACACGGAGCCTGCACACAGTCATCAGCCACCGTGTGAGTGCTGCTGCCCAGATCCCGCTCCACCAGCGGCCTCTGCTCCGTGAAGCCGTGAGCCTCTGCGTTCACCCGTCTCCCCTCTTATTGCGGTGATGCTCACCCTGTGGTCTCAGTTCTCTGACGGATTTAAGGATTGTTGGTGTTCACGCCGTTCAGGTTTCTCTCGTGATGACAGAGAAACCCCATTAAGAAGGTCCAAGGATAAAAGGCGTAAAGTAGGTTACGGGGACAGGGAGCCAAAATAAGTTATAGGCCTGTTTTTATTACGTGAGATTTTCACAGACATAACTCCATGATAGTGAACTTGGAAACAGATGAGATAGTTGATGTCTAGCAACACACGAATTATACGAAAATTGCTGCAAGCAGCGGAGAGGAGTCCACCCACAACGTGGGGCCACTGAAGGGGCTGGAGGGAGTGGCCGCGGTCTGGAGACCCCCGGGCCGGGAGCTAGTCGCACATGGCAGAAGGGGCTGGTGGCCCTGAAGGGCAGTAGGGTGGGGCCAGTGAGGCGGCCAAGAGTCCTGTGGTCCTGCAGCAGGGGCGGCGGGGACCAGCTGGGGCAGGGGAAGGATGGGGATGAGACAGGAAACGCAGCGTTTGAGGAGAACGCAGGGTGCAACCCTGCAGGGTGAGGCGAGCGGGGACGCAGGCCCGTCCTCTCTGCGAGGGCACAGGCAGGTCTGGCTGCTGTGGTGATGACGCCCTGGGCGAGTGGGCTCAGGGGGCCAGCCTCTCTGGAGTGCCGCCGGTCCCCTGTGTCAGCTCTGTGACTTCATGTCTTAGAGGGCTTCCTGCAGACACACCAGCCTAGGAGACCCAAGATCTAGCTCTATCTCACCATTGTCCAAACCATGGGAATGAAGGAACATAGAAGAGAGAATTCAGTTGGGAAGTCAAAGACCCAAGGACGATGTCCCAACTGTAGGGACTCTGAAGGAAGTCCTAAAAGCCTTGCTAGGGGAACAAAGCAACTGAAGAAGTCCGTGTGGTAAAATCCCTTGTTGGGTTAAAAACACGTTTCAAAAGCTATAGAGAGACATGCTTGAATGGCATGGGGAATTTATGGAGCGCTACCCAAGTAAATGCTTTTAGAAGATACTCTGTGCAGGGAAAGGGGAGACTTACATTTTCACTGTGTGTCCTCTAGGCTATAATGTCTTTATTAAAGATATATTATTTGTATGTATTTGCTACACGCAATGGGGGCTCAAGAGTTGAATGCTCCCCCTGAGTCATCCAGGCGCCCCTAGACTATAACCTTTTATGGATGAAACATCGTTTAAAGGAAACACTCTTTCTCTTCTCCTCTTCCAAGGGATATCCTGCCTCCCAGGAGACCCCATGGACCCCGGAGCACAGTTAGAAACATTGTATGAGGGGTGGACAGCCTGTAACACAAAGCTAGGTATGCAAACAGACCTCCCCTCATTTTCCAAAAGTTCCATTCATTTCTCTTTCTAGTGTCCAATTCTACTGAAGACAGGCAAGTATTCTGAAACCCAGGGAGTTATTTCTCTTGCATCTGAGACATCACCCGCCTCTCCACTGCTGTCCATCCTGGGCTCGGGGGCTGTAAGGAAGGAGGTTCTGTGTGCACAGTGGGTCTCCCCCCGCCCCCGGCCCCCCGCCCAGCGCCGATGGAGCCGGTCCTGACGTGCCTGCTGGTCCTGGGTCCGCCCTACCATGGCAGGCCGCGTCTTGCATGGACTCGTCCCTGAGGCAGGTCCCAGCAGGGCAGAACCCCTCGCAGCTGCTGGGGTCCATGTGTGGGACCCCAGGCCCCTCTGCTGGCTGCACTGCTGTCCACTCGCTAGAGCTGTCATCGAGGACAGGAAACCGTAAAACCGTCTGCAGACCCAGCTACCTACTTTGTAGGGACCGTGGCAAAGCGAACTTTCAGATCCCTTGTGCAAAAAGCACGGGGAATATATAGTTATTGGCACAAAAGGCCAGCCCTCCTCTTCCTCTTCCTCCACCTACTCAGCTGGAAGATGAGGAGAAGGAAGACTTTTATGATCGCCACCTGTTAGGTAAGGAACTGATGCACAAATTCTCCTTCCCGACACCTACAGTCATTTGTTCCAGCTCCCTGAAGGCTGTGTCTTCACCGAAGAACAAGAGCCATGTTCTTTTTATCCAGTCCATGGGCTCTGTAGAGAAATGATTCCTCGTTTACCATGTTCCTGACTGTGGTGGGCTTAGGTCCGTGGTGGACACAGCAATAGACATGAGTGAGAGCAGAAGCATCTGGACGAGAGGGCAGGCAGTTGTTCCATCGGGTGAGGCCGGTGTCACAGACGGTGGGTGGAGACGGTGCAGCCCTGAGGTGGGAGAAAAAAGTTTAGACCAGAGGGAGCAGTGAGGACCCACTCACTATGTGAACATTCTTTAACATATTCAAGTTTTTATAGATTGTACTTGAACATTGTGAGAGCTTCAAAAAAAAAAAATAGATGAATAAAATTCCCTCCAAAACTTGTCCCTCTGTGTTATTAACCTTGTTCAAGCTTAAAAACTCAATGCAAATACACGCCAAGCACTGTTTTCTTGATTATGACTGTTGGATGAGGAGAAGGAATGGAGACCACAGAAGAAAATGTAGGCTCCTGGTCACAGCACGATGACAGACTAGGAAGTTTCGAGCTCCCTTCCCACAGGAAGCAGTAACACCAAACTAACAGAAACAACTCAACCAGATTGGAATCACCTGGGGTTGTCAATTCAAGGGGCCAGGAAGTGGCAGCGATGGTCTCCCGAACATTTTCTGCCACCAGCACTGCTGGGCCCCAGGAGGAGGAACATTTGGAGCCTGGGGAGTGTGTGTGTTTGTGTGTCTGTCCCCTGCCTTCTGGAGACCTGGGACCTGCTGAACGCTCAGGCTGCCCTGTGAGAGCAGGGGGGATGCGCGGGCCAGGGAAGGCCTCGGTCATATTGTTTCTCCAGAGTGGGGGGGGGGCACACAAAGTTTGTAAGATAGGGTCCAGGAGCAAAGAGACACTGTCCCTTTCGCTCATCCCTGCTGCAGGAGGGCATGCCCTTCTCCCAGAAGGTGGCCCGAGTCTCCAGGTGGGGGCTGTGCTGCCCCAGGTGGGGGCCACCCGCCCTGGGGCTTGGATGGTCTGGGCTGCCGACTGAATTGCCAGGGGCTCGAGGTGTGGGAAGTGGCTGAAGACGTAGGGAGTTGGGGTCCTGTCCACCCCGGTTGGCTCCAGGCTGGAGGGAGCAGTGGAGCTCAGAAGTTGGGACACCACTGAGTGACTGGGCTTGTGGTGACGGGGACAGAGAGGCAGGTGGGGCTCATCTTTGTGTCTGAGGGCACTCTCATTTCTGGCTCCTGACTCTAGGATCCTCTCCTTTTATTCCTAACTTTCTGGATGTTTCTCACAGCGCTGTTTGCCTGCATAGGCTCCCCTGCCTAGATTTTTAAATTTGAAGTGCATCATGGTACAAGTCTGGGCACTAGTCTTTTCTCGCTACATTTTCATCATTTTAAATAATCTCTGTGTGATCTAGTCCATTTCTAAGGCACTCTCACCTCAGTGCTTATAAACCCCATTTATCTCCACCCATAATCATACATTAACTGCCTGGTTGATTTTCTGATGTGGATGCCTCCTGGACATTACATTAAAAAATGACACAAAAACTTAGGTCTCCCTCACCTTGGGCATTCTCCAGACTTCCCATCAGAATGGATGGTAGCACTGTTCACTTAGTGACCCTGTTCCACCTTCCAGAAGCCTTTCCTCATTCGGTCTCTCCCACGTTATAGAGAATGCATGGCCCCCTCCCGTCCATTCTTCCTCTCATGTGTCTCCAAACGCTTCCCTACATTTTTGCCACTACCTGCCCTATACCCTCCTACCCTCCCCCAAGTATTCACCCCTTGAAGTACATCCATGTTGTTTCCAGTTTGGGGCTGTGAGGTACAGAGCTGTTGAGATCATTCATGTCCAGGAATTTGTGGGAACGTAAGTGGTGTCGGGCTTGGGATGGGGGTCCTCCAGACCACCGTCAGGCTGGATGTCTCACTCCCTAGAAGGACTCGCAGGACTCTCACAAAATTCCAAGACGCTGACCTCCTGGAGGTCATCCTGATAGCACATGGCCCAAGGCCCCCCACCAGAAGTCACATTGTGGGCCTAGATGACCCAAGGCCCCAGCTAAACAAAGGTCCAGGCAGGACCTTCCAAGGGCTTAGATGGGCAAGGAGACAGGCAAGGTCAGGCCTTTCTCTGGAATGTGCAATTTCCTTTCTGAACATCCCAGACCTGCTGAGCCAACCCTTTGCTGCACAATCTCTTCCATTCGTCTGGGATAGTCGCAGGTTATGCAATTTGCATGGTTTTTGTTTGTTTTGTTGTTTTTTGCTGTTGTTGTTTTAAACTGCCACCCTGTTTTCCAGAGCAGCCATTCCATTTTATGTCTCCGCCATCGGTGTGCGAGTGATCAAGTGTCTCCACACGTTTGCCAGCACTTGGTCCTACATTTTGAATGTAGTATGGAGAGTATGGAAAGAGCCCAAATGTCCATTGATGGATGAATAGATAAAGAAGATGTGGTGTATATATACAATGGAGTATTATATTACTGGGCAATCAAAAAGAATGAAATCTTGCCATTTGCATCAATGTGGATGGAACTAGAATGTATTATGCTAAGTGAAATGAGTCAGTCAGAGAAAGATAAATATCATATGATTTCACTCGTCTGTGGAATTTAAGGAACAAAACAGATGAACATAGAGGAAGAGAAGGAAAAATAAGATAGAAACAGAGAGGGAGATAAACCATAAGAGACTCTTAAATACAGAGAATAAACTGAAAGTTGGTGGTGGGTATTGGGTGGGTGGATGGGCTAACTGGGTGATGGGCATTAAGGAGGGCACTTGTTGGGATGAGCAGTGGGTGTTGTATGGAGTGATGAATGACTAAATTCTATTCGTGGAAATATTATTACACTATATGTTAACTAACTTGAATTTAAATAAAATTTAAAAAAGAAGTAAACAAAATAAGATGAAAAATATAAAACAAAAAATTAATAAAAACAAGAACTAAACCCCAAAACCAAAATCTACAAATTAAAAAAATATATATAAAATTTAAAAAATCAACAAAATTGCCAATGCTAAAAAAATAAAAAATAAATAAAAGGTCACGTCACTTGCAAGCTTTCGTGTCGGAATATATTCGAGATAAAAACTATGTTTTCATTACCACAGCATAATGCTTTTTTTTTTCCTAAACTTTAAAAAGCGCAGGCAGGTTAGTCTGGGGTCTTAGAAAGAAAAGGATTGGTGAGAGAAAAAGGAGGAGCTCCAGGGAACTACCTGTCCACTTTGTGCACGTCCCACGCTGGGTCTTATTGTGTGTGGGGACAAGGGCGGGCTTCCCACCCCCGACCTTGTGTCCTCAGACCTGCTGCTGCTCAGGGAGCCCAGTGGTGTGACTGGCCTTTTCATCCTGAGTCTAGAGGCTCCCCTTTCCTGGGTGGCAGTTCATCCAGGGTCCAATTACTTAAGTCGGCCTGGCCGAATGCCCAGGAGAGATCACTCCTGGAGGACATTCCTAGACATTCTCAGCTGACAGACAACACAGTCAGCTGAGAGCAGCAAAAGGTCCTAGTGCCCAGCAGATCTGACTCCTGGGGATGCCAGGGCACAGAGTCACTTTCCAGAGATGTGGCGCCCTCTGGGTCCCAGGCACCCACCCCGGGGATCCCTCCTCCATCTGTCTCTGTGCCTCCCCAGTCATTCCAGCACCTGTTTCCGATGCAGACTCTGGTCTGACACCTGTGAGGGAGGGGCCCTGGGGTCCTCAGCCTGGGCCTCCTGGGGGGTGGGGGTGGAGCTCACACAGGGCTGACAGGCTCACTCCCAACAGACACCAAGAATGGCCTCACTGCCTTTTGTCTCCCTGGGCACCTAATGTAGTACATTTAGGGTTTTATTGTATATGTGAAGTATATATTATACATTAGTATACATTAGTGTTAGATGTATGATCTGTATTTCCTATGGAAGGCTTTATACTAAATACTATTTATGTACTACTACTCGCTTTTAAAATATTTTTCTATAAAATCACTAACATATATAGAAAAATACCCTAAAGGAAGTTAGAATTTACTGAATCCATATAAGGCAGCCACCACAGTGACTCAGGGCATCACCAAGGTCACTCCCTCTCTCAGATAATCCTCATTCAGGCTAATTAAACAAAGTAACTGCAAATTTAGTACTTGCCTCTGTTCTGATGTCAATGTCTTTTTTTTTTTTAACGTTTATTTATTTTTGAGACAGAGAGAGACAGAGCATGAATGGGGGAGGAGCAGAGAGAGAGGGAGACACAGAATCGGAAGCAGGCTCCAGGCTCTGGGCCATCAGCCCAGAGCCCGATGCTGGGCTCGAACTCACGGACCGTGAGATCGTGACCTGAGCTGAAGTCGGACGCTCAACCGACTGAGCCACCCAGGCGCCCCTGATGTCAATGTCTTTATAGGGATTTCCTGTACTCAAGTCTGTTCATCTCACTGGTCTTGGGAACAATGTTAACCTAGGTCTTTCCTGATGACTTGGATGTCAGGGTCTTTGATACTAAGAAGTCAACTAGGCTGGTATGAAATTCATGACTCATCAGTTCTTTCCTTGAGGATCTTTAATATGTTGCTCTAGTGTTTCTCTCACAATGGTTGATGAAATTCTCAATGTTGTTTCTATACATGTCACTTGCTCTTGTATTCCAGACACCCAGAGATTTTTCTGTTTCTTTAGGGGCACCTTGGTGTCTCAGTTGGTTGAGTGTCTGACTTTGGCTCAGGTCATGATCTCACGGTTTGTGGGTTCGAGCTCCGCATCGGGCTTGCTGCTGTCAGCTCAGAGCCTGATGCCTGCTTGGAATTCGGTGTCTCCCTCTCTCTCTGCCCCTCCCCCACTCATGCTTCCTCCCTCTCCCTCCCTCTCTCTCTCAAAAATAAATACATATTTTTTTAAAAAGATTGTTCTTTTTCTTTAAAGCCCACTGATTTTACTTGAATACCCATATTGCTGTTAGTTATTACAAGAGATGCTCAGTGTTCTCTTTCCTAAAAGTGTCAGGTGGCGATGTTTTGGGTGATGGTGGGGTTTGGAGCCAACAGCCAAGGAAGAATTCTTGAAGATGTCTTGGGTGCAAAAAGGTAATTTTATTAAAGCACAGGGACAGGACCCATGGGCAGAAAGAGCTGCCCTGGGATTGTGACAGGTAACTGATTATAGTCCTACAGGTTGGGAGGGAATTAGGGATACACTAAGTCTCTAAGGTATTTTGGAAGCAACGTTTCCAGGACCTTGAGGGGCTAGCTGTTGTTAGGAAAATGCCATTTATTACCATTTAGTAAAACCTCAGTCATGAGACCCTTCAGATGTATATCGGGGGCCATAAGCTTGGAGTATGATTGCCAGCATATATCTTGGGGGAGTTGAGATAAAGGACATTTCCAAAGGAATTTTTATATGTTAAAGTAGATTTACAGGATCAGGGTGGGTCAGGATAATGTTAAGCCAGGTTTCCCTTTTGACCCTAGCAAAGCGTCATCCTTGAGGCAGCTGAGCTCCTAGACGGAGGTCACTCTGCCTGTTTCAAGGACTAGTCAAAGGGCTGTAGGCAGTAAGGGAATTTAAGTTTTCATGTGCTTTATTTTCCCACATCACTACAGCAAGCACTTAAACCCCTTTACTCTGTTCTTGGGTAGCTGGGAGTGTGTGTGAGGAATATCACACGTATTCCACCTAGGTGGGAGGGGCTGGTGTTAGCTTGTACTTTGCCCTCAGCTTGCATTATGCTCCCTCATCATATCCCTCCTGAACAATTTTGACCCTTACATCTTTAAGGTTGCTGACGGTGGAGGTCTCGTTTTCCGTGTCTTCCTCCTGCTGAGTAGGGGCATAGAGATGTCCCCACCTACGGGTCAACATTGGTCGGTCGGGAAGGTATAGGGGAGTCATGAAAGGCAGAGGCAGCTGAATCCAACACTGACAATGTACACGAAGCTCCTGGAGTAGAAAGGATCATCTGTTGGCTTGACGTTATTGCAGTGATGGAGTCTCGGCACGAGGCAGACAGACATGGGAGAAAACAGCAAAACATAATTAGAATAACTAGAAAGATTAGCCCAAATAAAAGTCCTTTGGTAGCTGACAAAAAACCTCCAGTCTAGATGTTTAACCAATCATTAAAGGAAAGAGAGGGATTGTTTAAAGCGCCAGTTTGAGTATTCATGTCAGTTAGAAATCCAGAAATAGTTTTGTGGTATTCTGGAATGTATACACAGCACTTTGTTTTTATGAGAGTATAAGTTCCACCTGTGCGGCAGTTAAAACATCGAATGTCATTCTATGTTGTAGAACTGTTTCATGCATTTGAGTTATTTTAGTATTTAGTAATATAATGTTATTGGGAGAGTCATTTAAGGCCTTAACTGGGTAACAGGTGGTGGTTAGCCATCCTATAGATTATGTTTTGTTTAGTAAGCGATCAGGCAATTAATAAGTGCGGCCAATGAGATTTTTAGATGTCAGGCTGGAAGCATCCTCACATGGGAGTGGGAACGGGCAGCAGGAATCAGATTGGTCTTTCTGGTATGTAACTCAAATATCTGTGGTGATCCTTTTGAGTGGCCCATCGTAAGAAGGAATTATTAGTAGAAATTGGGGAAAGGAGAATGAAAACGAAAGGTACAACCATCATAAGAGAAGTTTGATTTCTCCACAGGTTCACAGGAATTAGAGGTCACATTAGTTCACTCATTGATTTCCTGTAAAGGGGTACAGGTTTTATTTAGATGCAGGAGCCCATGAAGAGTGCCCTCTAACTTTATGGCAGTGGAAGTACATAATATGACCCTTTCATTTCGGAGTTAAATTCCCTGTTGTATTAGACTTTCGATCCTTTAAATAAAGCAGGCTTTGGGGTTTATATGGCATGGGTTGCTAGTAATCGTCAGATCAGGTTTGGAGGCTATGGTTTGCATATTTAGAGACTCATGATTCAATCCGGCCGCAAGTGAATAATTTAATAAGGCACTATAGTCTTTATCTGTTGATAGACTTACAGTGAGAAAAGTCGTTTCATATACAATTGTTGGGGTAATCCATACCATTTTCCAGTTGTTTAAATCATATGCCCCTGGGGTTATTATTACTACAGAATAACAAGCAAGAAGATTGTCCATGTCTGTGCTATCGTGACCATTTTTCTCAAGTTTACCTCAAGTTGTCCAGTTTAGGCAAACAACAAACATTTAAAGACAATCAAAACTAGAGTTTAACATCCATAAAAGTGCATTATCAAAAATAGTTTTTCTGTCTAAAAACACTCATATTCGGAGACAGCCGAATCAAGACTAATTCGTTTGTAAAAACAAGTCCGGTTCTAGCAAACTTGGCCTAATTATTTACATAAGCTCAGCAAGAATAGCGATTGATCATAAGGACCTTTAAAAATTTTTTTTAAATATTTATCTTTGAGACAGAGAGCATGAGCAGGTGAGGGGCAGAGAGAGAGGGAAACACAGAATCCCTAGCAGGCTCCAGGCTCTGAGCTGTCAGCGCAGAGCCTGACGCTGGGCTTGAACTCAGAAACGGAGAGATCATGACCTAAGTTGAAGTCAGACGCTTAACCAACCGAGCCACTCAAGGAGCCCCTAATCATAAGGATTTCTTAAAGTTTGCTTTGCTGCAAACTTTTCTAAGGAATCTCCAGATTGAATTTTTAGTAGCCTCTCCAAGCCAGAAGCCAAGCCAAGTACTTGCCATCAGACATGCCCGCAATACCTGTAGAACTGGGCGAATCCCTCTTCACGAGGTCCCCAACGTACCCTGAGGTTCCTGCACCTGCCAGGAAGTGACGGTACATTCTTTACTCAGCTGGTGAGACTGCTGGGAACCCTGTAAGCAAGGTATCAGGCCAACATTTCCAAGGGGCTTTATGGCTCCATGTTTCATAAAATCAACCTTAGTTCCTTAGAGCTATTGGGTCATATCTAAGTCTATGCATGTCTCTCAAATAGGACATTCCAGGCAAAGCCTTGGTAAAATCACCAGTATTTCCAATGGTGTCCTGTTATAAGGACAAGACTCTTATTGAACTGATGCAAATAAGTATGATTGCTAGAAGAATGCTCACTGAGACTTTTTGAATTTTAGAGGGTTTAGGTAGAGAGAAAAGATAAATGCTTCCGTTTACAAATGAATACTTTATGACATTTCTGTATATCATAGATATCTTAAGAGAAAGTTTCCTTAATCTGGAGAGGAAACATTAGAGAACCAGCAATATTTCCAACAAGAGTCACAAAACTATAATCTTCCTCAATTCATTCAGTCTCATGTTCCTAATTCTTGTTCAGGATGAATGCAGCTTTTTAGTTCTGGAAATTCTTACCCATTTTAGTATTAATCTTAAAGATGTCAAATACCTGTAATTGTCCTAAAAGTCCTTTTTATGAATCTCCTTGAAGATGAAATAGGTTGTGTGAGAGAATAAGAACAATTCTAAATGATAATGACAAAATGGACATTGGTAAAGATCTGATGAGAGTTCATTATGATGCAATTGACAAGGGAATTCAGTTATTTCTGTGGCACATAACACTTCAATAATCAGAATATCAAAACAACAACTTTAGGAATTGCACATATATTTGACAGTTACAGCATTTACCCATGCAATACAACCTAAGGTTTACCATTATTGGACAGTGCCTTTCCAAGTAACTTAGCATCCCAAATAAAAAGGCCTAATTGTAAAAAAAAAATTCATTTACAATTTAAATCTTGGAAGTCCGTTAAAAACCTCAGACAGTGATAAAGCGCATCCTAAATAGGATTGCAGATCAGTATTTATTTAAATAATTTTTTTCACCAAAGTGGCAATAAGAGATTCCAAAAGCAAATAGGTATGGTTCTACAGTTGTCAGCAAAGCTAAGCTCCTTTAACATTGAGAAGTTTTAACAAAGTACTCAAGTACCTGAAAAAGACAAAACGTAAGCTTTGGTTTTTCAGGCAGAGAAAAGAGAGGGAAAAAACCCAAAAAACCCAAACCTTTGTTTACGTTTTCTTATCGAGAGCAGCTCAACAGTCCAAGAAAACTTTGTCTTTCGAACAGAGAGAAAAGCAGAATTTTAATCTTATACCTGGTGCACCTTTAAAATCCATTCACCTCTATCTTAGTCCATCCTGACCACACATAAAATTCCTTTCCAAAGATTTCCCTTTGGGAACCTTCTACAACTTTCCTTTGCATTCAGATTTTGCCCCAAACCATTTCTCTCCAAAGAACCAGTCTCATTTAGGACAAAATCACTTTCTTTTACCTCCAACAAAAAAATGCATTTGCCATTCCTTCTATCTTTCTTATGCATCTCCTACTTTCCTACATACAGAGTTGCTTTCCTTATTTCCATCAGTATTAATTATACTTAACAGACTTTTAACTCTAGAAACCTTAGTCTCCAATGAGAAGTTAGTAACCCCTTGAGAACTGTTACACCAATTTTTTTTAAGATGGTAAATTTATCAATTAAGCACAAAGCAGGTGTTCCATAGTAAAAGCTCCATAAAGCACAAAGCACGCTTACCAGACCCAAATAGTCTTAGTTAGTCTGCAATAAGTCAAAAGCACAAACCTACATCTAGTAATCAGTGCTTTAGCTTTTTATCTCATTTGCTATCCAATGAATTCAATCCCATTTATTGTGCAAGCAAAACTTTAAAGTTTCAGGTTACCAAAGGCTTTGAAAGCTGTCTTAACAATTACCCATGAAAACTTTGAGACAAAATTAATCATTACCATTAGTCATCTTCTTGCTAACAACTTGCAGAGAGAACATGAGCTTTCTTGACCTTCAGCAAACCTAGGTAGAATAAAAAGTTTCATATTTAATGCTGATAATGCTAAAGGCATGTCTATCTTAATTAAAGCAAAAGCTTAAGTCAGTTTAAACAAATATGTTCCATTTGGGTCCACTTAAGAGACAATCTGTTCCCCGTTGTCAATCTTTACCTGGGACGCCAGTGGGGGGATCTGAAGTGGGCAGTCCAAGTGGGTGCTCTTTGTTCCTTGACGGGAAGCTGGGAGGGGGAACCAGTGGTGCCCGAGTCAGTGACGATGGCATGGGAACCAGTTACGTAAGCCCCACCCAAGGTGGTGCAGAAACAGGATGGGGAGGGGAAGGCAGAAGAGGTGAGGTGCCAGCAGAAGGCACAGAAGGAAGATTCCTGGCTCTAAACCTTGTCAGCCTGGACAGAGGAGTAGACACCATGGTTTATTTGGTTTTTTCTTTTTCTTTTTTTTTTTTTTTTGTTTTGTTTTGTTTTTGTTTTTCTTTTTCTCCACCAAAGGGGAAATATGGAATCCATGTCTGGCTGGAGAAGACAGGGAAGTGAATGGAGTTTAGGCAGCTGCTTGCGAATATTCCTTAAAGCCCCCATCCTGAGGTAGACTAAGCACAGTTGGCTCTAATTATCACAGCCATTAACCTGGGAAGTGAATGAGGGAGAAGCCCTCGCATGTATTAGGAGGAAGAAGAGAGAGAGTCAGTGTCCCCTTTATCAGGGGTGGCCTGTGTTTCCTCCAGCGACTGAGTTCTATCAGGAGGAGGCCTAGCTAGATAGTTATCATCCAATATTATCAGGAGGGAGTTTACTGGCCTGGTTACTGACCAGACCGTGCAGGCCTGGACCTAGGGTACCTCTGTCCATTTTCCCTGTTTACTAAGGCCATGCAATGTTCCAGGAGATCAGCCCTTTTCTACATTTTGCAAGCCTAATTGTTTCCAGTGGGTTAAAAAGGCATCCCAAGGAAGAGTCCTTGGGGACCGAAAAGGAGCTCCCATGCTCCTCCCAGAGAGAGAGAAGTAGAGAAGTTCCATTACCACATTGCTGGTGTAGCCGTGCTAGATAATGTTAAGCCAGGTTTCCCTTTTGGCCCTCGCAAAGTGTCGTCCTTGAGGCAGCTGAGCTCCTAGAGGGAGGTCACTCTGCCTGTCTCAAGGACTTGTCAGTGGGCTGTGGGCAGTAAGGGAATTTAAGTTTTCATTTGCCTTAGTTTCCCGCGTCACCATGGCAAGCACTTAAACCCCTTTTCTTTGTTCTTGTGAAGCTGGGAGTGTCTGAGGAATATCACACATATTCCACCTGGCTGGGGGTGGGGGGGGTGGGGAGGGGTGGTTGGTGCCAGCTTGTACTTACTCTCAGCTTGCATTATGCTCCCTCCTCAAAAGTGTTTTCCGTCTGCGGACAAAAGCGGAACTAGAATTTTTTCTACTTGTTTTCTATCTTGGCTTTGTCTTTGCTCTTTCAAGCACCTCAGTCATTCATATGGCCCATCTCTTTTCATTATCTTCAACTTTTGACACTTTTATCAAATCTCTTACAATCTCTTATTTAATTGCTTTTTCAATAGTTTCCTCTGTTTTGCCTTCTGTTGCTTGTAAGGCTTATTTGACATTGTTTCTTCTGGTTTGAACTTCATTTAAGAGATGATTTTTCCAGGAGTGGCACCTGGGTGGCTTTGTGGGTTAAGCCTCTGACTTAGGCTCAGGTCATGATCTTGAGGTTCCTGTGTTTAAGCCCCACGTCGGGCTCTGTGCTGACAGCTCAGAGCCTGAAGCCTGATTCAAATTCTATGTCCCCGTCTCTCTCTGCCCCTCCTCCATTTGCACTTTGTCTCTCTCTCTCAAACATAAGTAAACATTAAAAAAAAAAAAAAGAAGCGACTTCCCTTTTTTTTTTTTCTTATTCTTTCTTGGGTTCTGTCCCTTCATTACTAAATTTTTCTATTTCTGATTAATGATGTATATCTTACACTGAATCAGTTTCTTAATAACTTAAAATTATTTATTTATTTATGTATTCATTTATTTATTTATGTTTGAGAGAGAGAGTGCCTGTGCAAGAGGGGCAGAGAGAGAGGGAGAGAGAGAATCCCAAACAGGCTCCGCACTGTTAGCACGAGAGCCCCATTGAGGGCTCAAACTCACAAATCTGTCAGATCATGACCTGAGCTGAAACCAGGAGTCAGACTCTTAGTCCACTGAGCCACCCAGCTGCCCTGCTTTCTTAATAATTTTTATCTTATTTAAAAAAAAATGTTTCTTTATTTTTGAGAGAAAGAGAGCACGAGCAGGGGAGGCGCAGAGAGGGGGACAGGGGATCCAAAGCAGGCTCTGCGCTGACAGAAGCGAGCCTGTTGTGGGGCTCGAACTCACAAACCCTGACATCATGACCTCAGCCGAGGTCAGACACTTAACCGACTGAGCCACCCAGGCGCCCCGACTTTTTTCTTGTTTTTAAAAGCTGCACCGCACAGCACATAAGGTTCGTCGAGATGGGGACTCTTCGTGTTCTGCAGTGGTTACTCCGTACTTCCTCCTCTTACCCCTGAGGTACCTTTGTGTGGGGTGAGCCCATTCCCACGCTGCTAGAGTATGCAATATACTAGCAAAAATACCGCTAGAGAAATAGTATTTTTCTGCTAGTCGTTTATGTGACAATTGTGGAAAGCAGTATGCTTCCGAAAAGCATTTCCAACCTCACAGGTTTCTTTCTGATGGGTCTGGAAAATGCTCATAAATGTGGCGGCCTCTTTCCAGATATTCGCTGTGGCCATTCTTCTCCCACTCCCTGCTCTGGGGCCTCTCTCCCGTCACCTCCTCCGTGGCACCTGGCCTTCTCTGGTTTGACTCTGCTTCTGATCCCTGCTCCCCGTGTGGGAGCCTGTCTTGGCAGGGAACAGCTCCCTCTCGCCAAATTGGGACTCAGTTGGCGACTTTTTGATGGATCTGCATTCTCACAGTCATTTACAGTTTAGTTACTTTTCACTATTTATTTAAAACCTTATTATGTCTGAATTACTTATGTTCGTTATCTCTGCCAGTGTTTCACTCTTAGAGCTACTAATTTTTCGTGTCTTCTGGTTTATCTCAGTCATGGCATGCCTTTGCTTTTTGAGATTCACATTTGAGGCATTTGACTTTATAGCTACTCGTTGTCACTTTATCGTTAGCTGTCTCTATTTTCAGAGTGATCTGGCTTTAGCTGTGGGAATGGACTTTTGGTTGGTAAGTGACTGTTATTTCTTTCTAGCCCGTTAGATTCCTAGCTCCAAGCACAGAGGGCCACTTCTACCTGGACCTACAGTTCCATCAGCAAATGGCTTTGCTATTCCCAGTCACAGACAGCAGGCTCATCATGGTGCCGGGTGAGTGTCACAGACTCCCCCAGGGTTGTCCTTAAATGCTTGCCCATGTTATATTTAAAAGCAGAATTTTAAGCTTATTTATTTATTTTGCAAGACAGAGAATGTGTGCGCGAGCTGAGGAGGAGCAGGGAGAGAGGGAGACAGAGAACCCCAGGCAGCTTCCACCCGCACGTGGAGCCCGACTGCGGGCATCTCACCCCCATGAGACGCTGACCTCAACCAGTATCAAGAGTCGGTCGCTTAACCAACTGAGCCACGCAGGCACCTCTAAAAGCAGAATGTTAGAAATAACGTCTAAATGAAACAACTTTAAAGTTCTACTGATTTTTAAAAATCGAAGCCCACATATAAAAAACACGTCACCCATATTGTGCTGTGAATCCTATTATGGAACAATTTGAAAGCATGAATATAAACAGAGGATTCCTTTGCAGAAACAAACTGTTGGGCTCGTACCAATGGGATTACCTTTCAGGATTTCAGAAATGCAACTCGCAGGCTTCCCCTAACGGGGGTACGTCCCGCTGCTCACTGGCCATGGACTGTGTTTGAAGGAGGTTCACACCTGCATCCGAAACGCCTCCTTGGCTTCTCTCCTTAGCAAAAGGGAAGAGCTACATAATACAAAGGCCTTCAAGCCCCTGACCCCTGCAGCCCTGAACAGGCCACCTGTCCCAAAGACTGGGTGAAGACTGGCTGCCTTGATGGATGACGTGGGGTGTACTGTGTCCTCACACACGCAGATGCGGCAGGAAGCACCTGGCATGGAGCCGAAGGGTGGGTCAGGCTGCCTGGTGCACATGTGTATGATGGGGACAGTCCTGGGACAGTGGGTCCCCAAGTAGTGATGGCAGCAGAGGTGGCAGCCGTTATAGCCTTAGGAGAGAGGACCAGGACCTCTGCAAGGGGGTGTGCCAGGACCCGCAGTGGCAGGCTGGCTGGTCTGGCTGTCCTGCTAGCCTGTCCCCATGGCATCTGCACCAATACGAATGCCCACCCTGGATGCTGGCACGAGAACTGTGTTACTTGGGCAGCAAACTAGGTCAGTAGCTTGCTGCAAAATAACAATTCATTGCAATACATCATATCGGGGACCACTGAAGAATATTAGAATTCTTCAAGGGCTGAGTATCTCTGGTATGAAAACTGCTACAACATTACAAATCCAGAAATCCACAACCTCAGAAATCATAGATTACATTTAACGGTCATTGCGTGCAGCAGAAAAGAACACTATTTTATAGGAAGCTTCAGAAGAACCATCTGTTAAGGAGGAAGACAATTTTAAAAGTAACATTCCAGAAAATTGAAGGTACAGTGTTAGAATGAATTGAAGGGCATTTTGTATTATATACCAACCTGGAACCCAGTTTTGGGTATTTGTACACCCTCAGCACGTGATGAGAAAGGTCAGCGGAAACCTTAAAATGCCAAAGTATATGAATTTACACCTCAAATTACATTCGGAATACCCGAAATTGATGGTTTGGCTTGATTTCTTTGAAGTTGACTTTCTTATTAGAAAACTTGTTCCTCAAGGATCATGAGTTCTGTGGGTGATGCAATTCATATTTTGAAATAAGTTATCGGAAACCCATCCAATTTACCACAGCCTCAAAGATACTCTGAACAGCTCCACCTGCATTCACACCACCAAAAAGACGCTTCCCCAAACCATGAAACACAAGTGTGTGGGGTCTTCCACGTGCCAGTAGAGGCCAACACTACTCTCAACTACATCCACCAAAGATAAAAGTTGCTAAAAGTATCCATATATTTTCATGACACAGTAAGGGAACTTGCATAGAAGTGAGCCCTAAAATGATACCACGTTTTCGTATAACATAGATAAGGTGTTATGTAGTGTATTCTATAAAAGAAGACCCTGGAAATATTGCTTTTAACGTGTCACCCTAGTAGTTGCTCATGTGCCTTTGATAACTTATTATGTTTCATAAGTAATATAGTATTAAGGAAAATGCCTTATATTTTAGTTCCAGTAACTGTATATTCCCCGTGCTTTTTGCACAAGGGATCTGAAAGTTCGCTTTGCCACGGTCCCTACAAAGTAGGTAGCTGGGTCTGCAGACGGTTTTACGGTTTCCTGTCCTCGATGACAGCTCTAGCGAGTGGACAGCAGTGCAGCCAGCAGAGGGGCCTGGGGTCCCACACATGGACCCCGGCAGCTGCGAGGGGTTCTGCCCTGCTGGGACCTGCCTCAGGGACGAGTCCATGCAAGACGCGGCCTGCCATGGTAGGGCGGACCCAGGACCAGCAGGCACGTCAGGACCGGCTCCATCGGCGCTGGGCGGGGGGCCGGGGGCGGGGGGAGACCCACTGTGCACACAGAACCTCCTCCCTTACAGCCCCCGAGCCCAGGATGGACAGCAGTGGAGAGGCGGGTGATGTCTCAGATGCAAGAGAAATAACTCCCTGGGTTTCAGAATACTTGCCTGTCTTCAGTAGAATTGGACACTAGAAAGAGAAATGAATGGAACTTTTGGAAAATGAGGGGAGGTCTGTTTGCATACCTAGCTTTGTGTTACAGGCTGTCCACCCCTCATACAATGTTTCTAACTGTGCTCCGGGGTCCATGGGGTCTCCTGGGAGGCAGGATATCCCTTGGAAGAGGAGAAGAGAAAGAGTGTTTCCTTTAAACGATGTTTCATCCATAAAAGGTTATAGTCTAGGGGCGCCTGGATGACTCAGGGGGAGCATTCAACTCTTGAGCCCCCATTGCGTGTAGCAAATACATACAAATAATATATCTTTAATAAAGACATTATAGCCTAGAGGACACACAGTGAAAATGTAAGTCTCCCCTTTCCCTGCACAGAGTATCTTCTAAAAGCATTTACTTGGGTAGCGCTCCATAAATTCCCCATGCCATTCAAGCATGTCTCTCTATAGCTTTTGAAACGTGTTTTTAACCCAACAAGGGATTTTACCACACGGACTTCTTCAGTTGCTTTGTTCCCCTAGCAAGGCTTTTAGGACTTCCTTCAGAGTCCCTACAGTTGGGACATCGTCCTTGGGTCTTTGACTTCCCAACTGAATTCTCTCTTCTATGTTCCTTCATTCCCATGGTTTGGACAATGGTGAGATAGAGCTAGATCTTGGGTCTCCTAGGCTGGTGTGTCTGCAGGAAGCCCTCTAAGACATGAAGTCACAGAGCTGACACAGGGGACCGGCGGCACTCCAGAGAGGCTGGCCCCCTGAGCCCACTCGCCCAGGGCGTCATCACCACAGCAGCCAGACCTGCCTGTGCCCTCGCAGAGAGGACGGGCCTGCGTCCCCGCTCGCCTCACCCTGCAGGGTCGCACCCTGCGTTCTCCTCAAACGCTGCGTTTCCTGTCTCATCCCCATCCTTCCCCTGCCCCAGCTGGTCCCCGCCGCCCCTGCTGCAGGACCACAGGACTCTTGGCCGCCTCACTGGCCCCACCCTACTGCCCTTCAGGGCCACCAGCCCCTTCTGCCATGTGCGACTAGCTCCCGGCCCGGGGGTCTCCAGACCGCGGCCACTCCCTCCAGCCCCTTCAGTGGCCCCACGTTGTGGGTGGACTCCTCTCCGCTGCTTGCAGCAATTTTCGTATAATTCGTGTGTTGCTAGACATCAACTATCTCATCTGTTTCCAAGTTCACTATCATGGAGTTATGTCTGTGAAAATCTCACGTAATAAAAACAGGCCTATAACTTATTTTGGCTCCCTGTCCCCGTAACCTACTTTACGCCTTTTATCCTTGGACCTTCTTAATGGGGTTTCTCTGTCATCACGAGAGAAACCTGAACGGCGTGAACACCAACAATCCTTAAATCCGTCAGAGAACTGAGACCACAGGGTGAGCATCACCGCAATAAGAGGGGAGACGGGTGAACGCAGAGGCTCACGGCTTCACGGAGCAGAGGCCGCTGGTGGAGCGGGATCTGGGCAGCAGCACTCACACGGTGGCTGATGACTGTGTGCAGGCTCCGTGTCCGCAAGACGGACAGGTTAAACCCCAGGGGGACGCAGCCTTCCGGGACTTCCACACTCATGAGCTCGCCTCCAGGAGCTCCACCGCATTCAGAGTGCAAAGCAAAATCCTCAGTACATCTGGCAGCGGGAGAAGGAAACCGCCATTCTGAACACACCCAGGGTGCCCTTGGTCTCCTTAAGGAAGCCTTCCCTGGAGGGACACGGTTCTCCCAGAGCAACCACCTTGCCTCTGCCATCCACAGCCGGCCTGGGGGAAAGGAGATGCCCAAATCCAGTCCCCTCCAGCTTTCCCTGTGCAGGAAGGAACCCAGCTCCCTCTAGCATTCTCTCGCCTGATGGGGAAAGAAGTCTGAGAAGCACTGGTAGGTGTCAAATCCCAGGGACACCGGCTCGTGTCACGAGGGATAACACAGGAGATCTGACTGCTACCCTTGGCCTGAATGAAACGGACATTTACAGACTAACCACCTCACTGTTGTAGGAGACATACTTTTTCCTAGAAACATGGAACATTCACCCACATATTCTGGGCCATGACACAGGCCCAATAATCATCAGGATAACGAACTATTAGAAATTACGTTCTCTGACACATTGGGAATAAAGTAGAAATCGACAACACTAAGACGTCCAGAGAATCCCTAAATGTTTGCACAACAACGGTAGATTTCCTGAAGGCTCATGGTTTAGAGAGGAAATTACATGGAACACGTAAAACAGGACAGACTGATAATCAAAATACAACATGGAATTTGGTGGTGAGATGCCACTAGGGCAGTGCCCGTCGCTTCAAATGCTTCTGTTAGCAGAGGGCAAGGGTTGAGAATCACTTGTTTAAGTTCCGTTTTGAGGAGCTAGAAAACCCACCAACAAATCAGACCCACGGAGGGGAACAGAAGGACAAAGGGCACATCAATTACACAGGAAAAAGATAAGCCACAGAGAAAATAAAAAAGTCAACAATTGGTGTGTGAAATGATAAAATCGATAAGGCCCCAGCACCACCGAGGGGAAAAAACAAAGGCTGGAGTTGTGAACACCCTGTGGCGTGTCCATGTACCCACGCACTGTTCTGGGAGAACTCTCCAGATGGGAAGAGAACTTCCTGCTTCCATAATCCCTCTTGAGAAGACGACGCCAGTTGGATAAGGGATTTTGAGGAAGCGATCTCTTTACCTGTGTGCTTTCGTGGTCACTTTCAAGAGAAAACAGTGTGGGGGCAATCTCGTCAGTGCCGCACTCTCGTTCCGATCTGCCTACACAAGGAGGGAAGCATAGTGCTGAGGGGAGGCGGAAGTCCACTGGGCTCTTAGGCCACTTGGATGGGATCGATGATGGCCAAGTCCTTAAGGGGCTCCTGCCGTTGGGTCTCTGCCTCAATCTTGGTTTGCATGCTGTGTACTCCTCTTGTCCTCCCTGCTCTGCCAGTTTATCCTGAAGTCTCCACCAGCCCACACGTTCCAGTTAGCCCGGTAAGCCAATGTGTGAGTCTGTTCCCTTCAGCAAGGGCAGAGCAGAATGTTCCCATTCCCTGAGTAGGAACAGGGTGCATCCTACAGTCTAGCTGTCCAGAAACAAAACGGTGTTCTTGATATCTCTCTACCCTTTGTCCCCTGTTCTCAGTTGGCCTGCACTGCAAATTGGAGAAAGGCTGGGTGCTGACCACACGCAGCCAGATGTGGGTAATCTTCAGGGAATTCGCACTGGGACACAGGGGCTCTAATTTGTCTCTTGCCAGCCCCTGGACCTGAAGTGTCAATCAAGGCAGATGACACAGTCCCAGATGAAATGAACTAGCTTTCAAGTGTAAGCTAACCCCAAGCCAGCAGAAGATGGGAAACAAGAAAGATTAGAGCAGAAATGAACACTTTCCAAATACAAAAGGAAAACAGTAGCACCGATCAATGAAACCAGCAGCTGTTTCTTTGAAAGCATTGACCAAACTGATAACCCCTTAGCCAGGTGGATCAAAAGGAGAAAGGAAAGGACCCAAATAAATGTAATCAAGGATGGATGAGGAGAGATCACCACCAACACTGCAGAAATACAAGCAATAATAAGAGAATATTGTAGGAGGCCGGACCCCGGTGCCAGGCTGAGACCGGGTTGAGCAACGGCTCCCTGTTGACTCAGCCAACCCGGTGGTTCCCCCTCCCATTCCCCCGCTTGCAAAGGCATACGAAAGCCTCGCCAAGGCTGAGAAACCTAATTCCTGAAGCCTGTGGTCTGTGGGTGTTGGCAGTAATGTTACCCCCCTTTCTACCCCGGGTCAAATAGAAACACACACGGGAACTGTGTTTTGCTAGCAATCTACCAACAGGACCTTGCTGTGACCCGTTTAGAAAGTTCACAATGTACACAGAACTAAATGTTTTGGTTGGCAGCGATCATGCGAAACCTGTTTATTCTTAGAATGACCTGACCCCTAAGAGTCTTGATATAAAAGATTGTGTACAGCAACAATAAAGCCGTCACTTGGGCCATCAGCCCAGGGGACCCTCCTGTTCCCAAACTGGCTTCTCTTCTTCTCTTTCTTACACTCCCCTACCCTCAGGACCCCGATCTCGGTGTTTGTTGCGCCGGTCGCAACAGAATATTATGAGCAATTATATGCCAATAAATGGGCATTCTGGAAGAGACGGACAAATTCCTAGAAACATAAACCACCAAAACTGAAACAGGAAGAAATAGAAACATGGAAAAGACTCGTCACCAGTAAAGAAATTAAATTAGTCACCAAAAATCTCCCAAAAACCTAGAGTCCAGGGTCTGATAGCTTTTCAGGGGAATTCTACCAAATATTTAATTAAGAATTAACACCTCTTCTTTTGAAGCTGTTCCAAAAAATAGAAATGGAAGGAAAACCTCCAAACTCATTCGATGGGGCCAGAATTCCCTTGATTCCAAAACCAGACAAAGACCCCACTCAATAGGAAAACTGGAGACCAATTTCCCCGATGAACATGGAGGCAAAAATGCTCCACAAGATACTAGCCCACCGAATCCAACAATACATGAAAAGAGTTCTTCACCACGATCAAGTGGGATTTATACCTGGGATGCAGGGCTGGTTCCATGTCTGCAAATCGATCAGTGTGATACACTACATTAATAAAAGAAAGAAGAACCACACGATCCTCTCAGTAGATGCCGAGAAAGCATTTGACAAAACTCAGCATCCTTTCCTGATGAAAACCCTTAAGAAAGTAGGGATAGAAGGATCATACCTCAAGATCATAAGAGCCACATGGGAAAGACCAATGCGAATATCATCCTCAATGGGGAAATTGAGAGTTTTTCCCCTAGGGTCAGGAACACGACAGGGATGTCCACTCTCACCACGGTTATTCAACCTATATTGGAAGTCCTAGCCTCAGCAATCAGACAACAAGAAGAACTGGAAGGCATCCAAACTGGCAAGGAGGAAGTCAAACTTTCACTCTTTGCCAACAACGTGACAGTCTATACGGAAAACCCAAAAGATTCCCCCCCAAAACTGCTAGAACTGATCCATGCGTCCAGCACAGTCGCAGCATATCAAATCAAGGCACAGAGATCGGTTGCATTCCTGTTCACCGATAATGAAACAACAGCGAGAGAAATCAAGGAATCGATCCCATTTCCAATTGCACCGAGTCCATAAAATGCCTTGGAATAAACCTAACCGAAGGCGCGAAAAACCTATGCACTGAAAACTATAGAAGGCTTATGAAAAAAATTGAAGAAGACACACACACAAAATGGAAAAGTATTCCATCCTCTTGGATCGGAAGAACAAATATTGTTAAAATGCCAATACCACCCAAAGCAATCTACATATTCGACGCAACTCCTACCGAAAGAAACCCAGCTTTCTTGACAGAGCTATAAGAAAAAATCCTAAATTTTGTACGGAACCAGAAAAGACCCTGAATAGCCAAAAGCAATCCGGAGAAAGAAAACCACAGCTGGAGGCATCCCGATTCCACACATCAAGATGTAGTACAAAGCTGTAATCATCAAGACAGTATGATACTGGCACAAGAACAGACACCGAGATCAATGGAACAGAATCGAGAACCCAGCAATGGACCCACAGACGTATGGCCAACAGATCTTTGACAAAGCAGGACAGAATATCCAATGGAATAAAGATAGTCTCTTCAGCACGTGGTGTTGGGAAAACCGGGCACGAACATGCAGGAGAACGAACCTGGACCACTTTCTTACACAGACAGAAAAATAAACTCAAAACGGAGGAAAGACTAAACATAAGACAGGAAGCCATCCAAATGCTCGAGGAGAAAGCAGGTAAAAACATCTTTGGCGTCGGCCGCAGCACCTTCTTACTTGACACGTCTCCAGAGGCAAGGGAAACAAAAGCACAAATGAACTAGTGGGACCTCATCAAGATAAAAAGCTGCACAGTGAAGGAAACAATCGGCAAAACTAAAAGGCAACCGACGGAATCGGAGAAGATATTTGCAAATGACGGATCAGATGAAGGGTTAGTATCGAAAATCTAGAACGACCTTATCAAACTCAACATCCAAAAAAAAAAAAAAAAAAGAAAGAAAGAAAGAAAGAAAGAATCCAGGGAAGAAATGGACAAAAGACACGAACGGACACTTCTCCCAAGAAGACATCCCGATGGCTAACAGACACATGAAAAGATGCACGAGGTCACTCATCATCAGGGAACTACAAATCAAAACCTCAGCGAGATAGCACCTCACACCTGTCAGGATGGCTAACATGAACAACTCAGGCAACGACAGATGTTGGCGAGGATGCGGAAAAAGAGGAACCCTTTTGCACTGCTGGTGGGAATGCAAACTGGTGCGGCCACTCTGGAAAGCAGTATGGAGGTTCCTCCAAAAATTACAAAGAGAACTACCCTGCGACCCAGCAATTGCGCTACTAGGTACTTATCCAAAGGATACAGGAGTGCTGATTCGAAGGGACACAGGCACACCGATGATCTTAGCGGCACTATCAACAATGGCCAAAGAATGGAAAGAGCCCAAATGTCTACCAAGTGGTGAATGGATGAAGAAGATGTAGTATATGGACCCAGTGGAATAGCACTTGGCGATCCAAAAGAATGAAACCTTGCCATTTGTACCAAATTGGACGGAAGTAGAGTGTATTACGCTACACAAAATCAGACAGAGAAAGACAAACATGATATGATTTCACTCATATGTGAAATTTAAGGATCAAAACAGATTAACGTAAGAGAAGAGAAGCAAAAATAATGTAAAAACACAGAGGGAGACAAACCATAAGAGACTCTTAAATACAGAGAACAAACTGAGGAGTGCTGGTGGGGAGTTGGGTGGGGGGAACCCCTAAAGGAGAGAGAGGCTTTAAGGAGGACACTTACTGGGATGAGCACTGGGTGTTACATGTAAATGATGACTCACTAAATTCTATTCCTGAAAAAAAGAAAGAAAAAAAGAAAGAATTTCCTTCACAGGGGGAGAAAAACAACACACAGATGGAACTAGGTGATAAAAGGCAGCGAAAGACAAATGCCCTATGTTTTCACGCGTATGTAGAATTTAGGAAACAAAACAAATGAGCAAAGGAAAAAGAGAGAGAGAGAGAGAGAGACAAACCAAGAAACAGACTCCTGGCTGTAAAAAACAGAAGGATGGTGAGCAGAGAGGAGGTGGCTGGGGGAATGAGTGAACCAGGTGATGGAGATTCAGGGGTGCACTTGTCCTCCTGAGCCCTGGGTGATGTTATGGAGTGTTGAATCACTGCATCGGACACCGGAAAGGAATCAACATTGTATGTTACCTCTACAGGAAATAAATGAAATGAAGAATATAAAATAAAATGCAAAAAATGAATTAAAATATTGCAACATACAAGAGAATAGAAAAATAACGTTTAAAAAATAAGATGAAACATGAAAAACTAAAAATAAAAGATCCTATAATAGAGGGAAGATGGCGGCGTAGGAGGACGCTGGGCTCACCGCGTGTCCTGCTGACCACTTAGATTCCACCTACACCTGCCTAAATAACCCAGAAAACCGCCAGAGGATTAGCAGAACGGAGTCTCTGGTGCCAAGCGCAGACGAGAGGCCCACGGAAGAGGGTAGGAAGGGCGGCGAGGCGGTGCGCGCTCCACGGACTGGCGGGAGGGAGCCGGGGCGGAGGGGCGGCTCGCAGGCCAAGCAGAGCCCCAGAGTCTGGCTGGCAAGAGCGGAGGGGCCTGACGGACTGTGTTCCGACAGCAAGCGCGACTTAGCGTCCGGGAGGTCATAAGTTAACAGCTCTGCTCGGAAAGCGCGAAGGCTGGAGGACAAAGGGAGGGAGAGCTGCGGAGCCCCCGGACGACAGAGCTCAGTTTGGTGGGGAACAAAGGCGCTCGCCAGCGCCATCTCCCCCGCCCATCCCCCAGCCAAAATCCCAAAGGGAACCGGTTCCTGCCAGGGAACTTTCTCTTTCCGTGCAAACACCCAACTCTGTGCTTCTGCGGAGCCAAACCTCCGGCAGCGGATCTGACTCCCTCCCGCTGCCACAGGGCCCCTCCTGAAGTGGATCACCTAAGGAGAAGCGAGCTAAGCCTGCCCCTCCTGCCCCCGTGCACCTTGCCTACCCACCCCAGCTAATACGACAGATCCCCAGCATCACAAGCCTGGCAGTGTGCAAGTAGCCCAGATGGGCCACGCCACCCCACTGCCCCTAGGAGAGGGGAAGAGAAGGCACACACCAGTCTGACTATGGCCCCAGCGGTGGGCTGGGGGCAGATATCAGGTCGGACTGCGGCCCCGCCCACCAACTCCAGTTATACACCACAGCACAGGGGAAGTGCCCTACAGGTCCTCACCACGCCAGGGACTATCCAAAATGACCAAGCGGAAGAATTCCCCTCAGAAGAATCTCCAGGAAATAACAACAGCTAATGAACTGATCAAAAAGGATTTCAATAATATAACAGAAAGTGAATTTAGAATAATAGTCATAAAATTAATCGCTGGGCTTGAAAACAGTATAGAGGACAGCAGAGAATCTCTTGCTACAGAGATCAAGGGACTAAGGAACAGTCACGAGGAGCTGAAAAGCGCTTTAAACGAAATGCAAAACAAAATGGAAACGACGACAGCTCGGATTGAAGAGGCAGAGGAGAGAATAGGTGAACTAGAAGATAAAGTTATGGAAAAAGAGGAAGCTGAGAGAAAGAGAGATAAAAAAAATCCAGGAGTATGAGGGGAAAATTAGAGAACTAAGTGATACACTAAAAAGAAATAATATACGCATAATTGGTATCCCAGAGGAGGAAGAGAGAGGGAAAGGTGCTGAAGGGGTACTTGAAGAAATTATAGCTGAGAACTTCCCTGAACTGGGGAAGGAAAAAGGCATTGAAATCCAAGAGGCACAGAGAACTGCCTTCGGACGTAACTTGAATCGATCTTCTGCACGATCTTGCACGACTGGCAAAATACAAGGATAAAGAGAAAATTATGAAAGCAGCAAGGGATAAACGTGCCCTCACGTATAAAGGGAGGCCTATAAGACTCGTGACTGATCTCCCTTTTGAAACTTGGCAGGCCAGAAAGAATTGGCACGAGATCTTCAGTGTGCTAAACAGAAAAAATATGCAGCCGAGAATCCTTTATCCAGCAAGTCTGTCATTTAGAATAGAAGGAGAGATAAAGGTCTTCCCAAACAAACAAAAACTGAAGGAACTTGTCACCACTAAACCAGCCCTACAAGAGATCCTAAGGGGGACCCTGTGAGACAAAGTACCAGAGACATCACTACAAGCATAAAACATACAGACATCACAATGACTCTGAACCGGTATCTTTCTATAATAACACTGAATGTAAATGGATTAAATGCGCCAACCAAAAGACATAGGGTATCAGAATGGATAAAAAAACAAGACCCATCTATTTGCTGTCTACAAGAGACTCATTTTAGACCGGAGGACACCTTAAGATTGAGAGTGAGGGGATGGAGAACTATTTATCATGCTACTGGAAGCCAAAAGAAAGCTGGAGTAGCCATACTTATATCAGACAAACGAGACTTTAAATTAAAGGCTGTAACAAGAGATGAAGAAGGGCATTATATAATAATTACAGGGTCTATCCATCAGGAAGAGCTAACAATTATAAATGTCTATGCGCCGAATACCGGAGCCCCCAAATATATAAAACAATTACTCATAAACATAAGCAACCTTATTGAGAAGAATGTGGTAATTGCAGGGGACTTTAACACCCCACTTACAGAAATGGATAGATCATCTAGACACACGGTCAATAAAGAAACAAGGGCCCTGAATGATACATTGGACCAGATGGACTTGACAGATGTATTTAGAACTCTGCATCCCAAAGCAACAGAATATACTTTCTTCTCGAGTGCACATGGAACATTCTCCAAGATAGATCATATACTGGGTCACAAAACAGCCCTTCATAAGTTTACAAGAATTGAAATTATACCATGCATACTTTCAGACCACAATGCTATGAAGCTTGAAATCAACCACAGGAAAAAGTCTGGAAAACCTCCAAAAGCATGGAGGTTAAAGAACACCCTACTAACGAATGAGTGGGTCAACCAGGCAATTAGAGAAGAAATTAAAAAATATATGGAAACAAACGAAAATGAAAATACAACAATCCAAACGCTTTGGGACGCAGCGAAGGCAGTCCTGAGAGGAAAATACATTGCAATCCAGGCCTATCTCAAGAAACAAGAAAAATCCCCAATACAAAATCTAACAGCACACCTAAAGGAAATAGAAGCAGAACAGCAAAGACACCCCAAACCCAGCAGAAAAGAGAAATAATAAAGATCAGAGCAGAAATAAACAATATAGAATCTAAAAAAACCTGTAGAGCAGATCAACGAAACCAAGAGTTGGTTTTTTGAAAAAATAAGCAAAATTGACAAACCTCTAGCCAGGCTTCTTAAAAAGAAAAGGGAGATGACCCAAATAGATACAATTATGAATGAAAATGGAATTATTACAACCAATCCCTCAGAGATACAAACAATTATCAGGGAATGCTATGAAAAATTATATGCCAACAAATTGGACAACCTGGAAGAAATGGACAAATTCCTAAACACCCACACTCTTCCAAAACTCAATCAGGAGGAAATAGGAAGCTTGAACAGACCCATAACCAGCGAAGAAATTGAATCGGTTATCAAAAATCTCCCAACAAATAAGAGTCCAGGACCAGATGGCTTCCCAGGGGAGTTCTACCAGACGTTTAAAGCAGAGATAACACCTATCCTTCTCAAGCTATTCCAAGAAATAGAAAGGGAAGGAAAACTTCCAGACTCATTCTATGAAGCCAGTATTACTTTGATTCCTAAACCAGACAGAGACCCAGTAAAAAAAGAGAACTACAGGCCAATATCCCTGATGAATATGGATGCAAAAATTCTCAATAAGATACTAGCAAATCGAATTCAACGGCATATAAAAAGAATTATTCACCATGATCAAGTGGGATTCATTCCTGGGATGCAGGGCTGGTTCAACATTCGCAAATCAATCAACGTGATACATCACATTAACAAAAAAAAAAGAGAAGAACCATATGATCCTGTCAACCGATGCAGAAAAGGCCTTTGACAAAATCCAGCACCCTTTCTTAATAAAAACCCTTGAGAAAGTCGGGATAGAAGGAACATACTTAAAGATCATAAAAGCCATTTATGAAAAGCCCACAGCTAACATCATCCTCAATGGGGAAAAACTGAGAGCTTTTTCCCTGAGATCAGGAACACGACAGGGATGCCCACTCTCACCGCTGTTGTTTAACATAGTGCTGGAAGTGCTAGCATCAGCAATCAGACAACAAAAGTAAATCAAAGGACTCCAAATCGGCAAAGATGAAGTCAAGCTTTCGCTTTTGCAGATGACATGATATTATACATGGAAAATCCGATAGACTCCACCAAAAGTCTGCTAGAACTGATACACGAATTCAGCAAAGTTGCAGGATACAAAATCAATGTACAGAAATCAGTTGCATTCTTATACACTAACAATGAAGCAACAGAAAGACAAATAAAGAAACTGATCCCATTCACAATTGCACCAAGAAGCATAAAATACCTAGGAATAAATCTAACCAAAGATGTAAAAGATCTGTATGCTGAAAACTATAGAAAGCTTATGAAGGTAATTGAAGAAGATTTAAAGAAATGGAAAGACATTCCCTGCTCATGGATTGGAAGAATAAATATTGTCAAAATGTCAATACTACCCAAAGCTATCTACACATTCAATGCAATCCCAATCAAAATTGCACCAGCATTCTTCTCGAAACTAGAACAAGCCATCCTAAAATTCATATGGAACCACAAAAGGCCCCGAATAGCCAAAGTAATTTTGAAGAAGAAGACCAAAGCAGGAGGCATCACAATCCGAGACTTTAGCCTCTACTACAAAGCTGTCATCATCAAGACAGCATGGTATTGGCACAAAAACAGACACATAGACCAATGGAATAGAATAGAAACCCCAGAACTAGACCCACAAACGTATGGCCAACTCATCTTTGACAAAGCAGGAACGAACATCCAATGGAAAAAAGACAGTCTCTTTAACAAATGGTGCTGGGAGAACTGGACAGCAACATGCAGAAGGTTGAAACTAGACCACTTTCTCACACCATTCACAAAAATAAACTCAAAATGGATAAAGGACCTGAATGTGAGACAGGAAAACATCAAAACCTTAGAGGAGAAAGCAGGAAAAGACCTCTCTGACCTCAGCCGTAGCAATCTCTTACTCGACACATCCCCAAAGGCAAGGGAATTAAAAGCAAAAGTGAATTACTGGGACCTTATGAAGATAAAAAGCTTCTGCACAGCAAAGGAAACAACCAACAAAACTAAAAGGCAACCAACGGAATGGGAAAAGATATTTGCAAATGACATATCGGACAAAGGGCTAGTATCCAAAATCTATAAAGAGCTCACCAAACTCCACACCTGAAAAACAAACAACCCAGTGAAGAAATGGGCAGAAAACATGAATAGACACTTCTCTAAAGAAGACATCCGGATGGCCAACAGGCACATGAAAAGATGCTCAACGTCACTCCTCATCAGGGAAATACAAATCAAAACCACACTCAGATATCACCTCACGCCAGTCAGAGTGGCCCAAATGAACAAATCAGGAGACTATAGATGCTGGAGAGGATGTGGAGAAACGGGAACCCTCTTGCACTGTTGGTGGGAATGCAAATTGGTGCAGCCGCTCTGGAAAGCAGTGTGGAGGTTCCTCAGAAAATTAAAAATAGACCTACCCTATGACCCAGCAATAGCACTGCTAGGAATTTATCCAAGGGATACAGGAGTGCTGATGCATAGGGGCACTTGTACCCCAATGTTCATAGCAGCACTCTCAACAATAGCCAAATGATGGAAAGAGCCTAAATGTCCATCAACTGATGAATGGATAAAGAAATTGTGGTTTATATACACAATGGAATACTACGTGGCAATGAGAAAGAATGAAATATGGCCCTTTGTAGCAACGTGGATGGAACTGGAGAGTGTGATGCTAAGTGAAATAAGCCATACAGAGAAAGACAGATACCATATGGTTTCACTCTTATGTGGATCCTAAGAAACTTAACAGAAACCCATGGGGGAAGGGAAGGAAAAAAAAAAAAAAAAGAGGTTAGAGTGGGAGAGAGCCAAAACATAAGAGACTGTTAAAAACTGAGAACAAACTGAGGGTTGATGGGGGGTGGGAGGGAGGGGAGGGTGGGTGATGGGTATTGAGGAGGGCACGTTTTGGGATGAGCACTGGGTGTTGTATGGAAACCAATTTGACAATAAATTTCATATATTAAAAAAAAAAAAGGAAAAAAAATCCTATAATAAGCTCCCTAGATCTTTCCACCATATGAGATTCCAAGGAAAGTCTGTGACCCAGAAGAGGGCCCTCACCCAAGCATGCCAGCACCCTGATCTTGGACTTCTGGCCTCCAGACATGTGAGCAATACATTTCCATTGTTGTATAAGTCACCAAGTGTATAATACTTGTTATAGAGGACTGGGTAGATGAATCCCTAAACCAGAAGACAATTGATAGTATGGCATTGTATGGGGTACACCAGAGTTCCACGTGGCTCCCCTTCATGGCTATGATCTTTTCCCAACTTTTTGTTCTTGTAACAAATAGTGCTGACATCAATATTCTTATCACCCATGCGTGTGCCCAAATGCTCCCCACGCCCCCTTGTTGCCAAGGGACTTTCCTTGTGGTATATGCAAAGGTCCATTTTGGTTACTCATTACGCGGGCAAGTTGATGAATCATTTCTTCGATGGATTCTGGACTTTGCTTTATGCTTTCCGGAGACCTCCATTCCAGCATCATAGAATGAGAGGCGTCCCTCCACGCTTTCTACCAGTACTTGCATGGTTTCAGTTTTCGGTCCCGGCCCACCCTACCCCCGCAGAGGTCCTGTCCATCTAGGACGCCGAGAAGCACCGCTGTCGCTCTGAGAAAGAAGGTGGGCTAGGGGACTCGACGCGCCGGCGACTCTGGGGAATTTTGCGCCGGCTCACGAGTCGCCGCCTCCAGTCTGTCCCCTTCCCGTCCGCCGTCCCAGGCAGGGGAAGGCGATTCCAGGGAGATTTCCAGAAAAAGGTTTTCAAACTCCCCCTTCTGCTGTAGGTGCCGAGCCCTGTCAGGCAGGGCCGATCCATCCAGGCAGGGAACTCCTGGGGAGGGGGGGGGCGGGGGAGGGAATACTACCCGGGGCCCCGCGGGACACCTTCCGCCCACCTGGCGCTTGGAAGCGCCATCCGAGGGGACCGGGACGAGCTCGGACTCGCAGGCGGCCGGTGGTGCGCCCTCGCCCGCCTGCGGTCCGGAGCCGGCCCGGTTGTCTAGCGCCACCTGGCGCCCGCCTCTCTAGCCTTTTCCCCCGGAGCTCCGCGAGACTAGCGACGGCTGGGATTCGGCCGCAGTCAGCGCCGCAGAGTTCCAGGGGGCCGGCAGCGCCAGCAGGATGTGCTCGGCGGTGCCACGGCGTCGGCGGGTCTTGCCTTCGCTGGGGATTGGGCGAGTAGGTCTCTTAGGGAGGCTGTCGTCGCGTCTCCGGCAGGGGTTGTGGGGCTGCCCAGACGGGTCGACCAGCACACGCCGCTCGCCGCCTGTCGGCTCGCGGGAAGCGACCGCGACCGCGACCGCGGCGGGTAAGGGGAGAGGGCGGCCCGGGCTCCGAGACGGGGACCGGGCGCCACGGGGTTTCCCGTGGTCCTACGTGGATCACTGCCGTCGCACTTACCCGCCGAACGTGAATGCTCCTGGATTCCCGCTTCTTTCCCCACCTCGCCGCGGCTCAACGTGGGCGGGGACGGGGTTGGGGAGCCTTGGCAATGATGGAGAAAGGGGATGGGGGGCGGCTCGACACTTCTAGTGTGCGACTGATGTGGCTGTTGCGGGGAGCGTGTGTGACGGAGGAGCCGGGTTGGACGCTGCCTTGCGTGCCTCTTTCCGCAGTCCAGGGTGACCAGCAGTCTGCTAGGCTGGGGCTTGAGGGGGTTTTGGGCGGTTGACCAGCAAGCCGTCAGGATTCGTGCATGGATTGTTTGCATATACTTGAGGTTTTGAATAACTCTTTGCACACTGTCACCCCCTGGGTCATTGGAAAATCGGTCTTCGACTCTGGCTCCAAGTTGCCTTCGAAATAAGCGGACTTCATCTCTGGTGCCAAAATGAGGCATCCAAAATTTTTTGGTCTCTCTCTCTCTGTCTCTCTGTCTCTCTGTCTCTCTGTCTCTCTCTCTCTCTCGCGCGCACACACACACACACACACACACACACAGAAGGTAGACCAGATGGAGGGACTGGAACCCCAAATAGACACTTTGACAGTTAAGGGTGAGATTTGTCTGGCAGGTGGAAGAGGTATGTGTCCTGAGATTCACATCAATGATCATTCTTATTACCAACATAGTTTATTATAAATACACAAATGGTAGACATTTTATATACATAGGAATTCTATGAATTTCTAAAACTATAAATATGGAATACTAGAAATAGTAAAGAATGACGATTTTTGTCATTGCTCTAATCACATTATCGTGATGACTAGGACTATTATTTGTTAGTTTCTCTACCCACGAAGGGTATCCAGTGGAGTGCAGATGAGGAAGAAAGAATGAGTTTTGGTCTGTGGACATTTCTGAATGATACCTGTGAGACCGGGGACCACTCACACCGGTTGGGGGGGGGGGGCAAGAAACGGTCCAAGTTGGACCAGGATGTGCCTGGGAGAGTCCATCCTTTACCTGGCCGACGTCCGTGGCCCAGGGCCCCACGCACAAATTTTCCAAGGCCCCCTTGGTTGTCGGTGTTGCACCTTTACAGCCAGTGCGGGCTGGAGAGCTCCGTAAAATACACGAGCGTTAATGGATGAATACACAGGTGATTCTAGCTTTGTTACCTCTGTGAAATCCATGCCCGCTTAAACTTTAGCTCGTATAAACTATCCTCCCTTTGGCGGTGTAAAACAATTCTTTGATCTAGTCTTTTAAAAATCATTTTTCTCTATTTCAAACGTTTAAGACGTTTAGGCAAGTCTACCTATGTGATATGCGGAGTGGTCTAGTCCATGAAAAAATACTTGAAGGTCATATAATAGTAATTAGTGATGCCACATGCATTGTGCCTAAGTTTCCTCTAATTCCTCTCCAAAACTAAACTATGTCTGCTCTGAGGAGTGGAGTGAGGCTTCCGATGTAATCAAGGAAATGGACATGCTGTCTTTAAGGCTTTTTAAGTGAATTTTACTAAGGCGGGATGCTCCTTCTGATAAAGTGATTCACTGACATTTTTGGCACTTATTTTTCTCCTGACATATAAGGCTCCTATACCAAAATTGAAAAATGAAAACCCAAGAGATCTTGAAACCAATAGAGATAGGACGGAAAGCACCGGTCACAGCACACTCCCCCCGGGGACCTAGGCTGAATTCTTCATAAGGGATTTGATTTTCCTGAGCCACAAAAGCCATCCATTTGAGTACAGAATTTAGAGGAAAAACTTACAACAGAAGGAGGAGGCATGCGGTGAGGATAATGAGTGGTAAGCAGAGAATCCATTCTCTCTGGGTTGTTTGTGCTTAATGTTAAGGCCAATGATAAATTGCCCGATTTACAGAATATTCACTTGCATAGAGAGAGGAGAGTCTGAGATAAGTAGAGGCATATTGAAAGCAATCTAGACTTGATATCAAAATAAAATCATCATGAGAAACTAACATGATAGGTTCACGACCTCGGGGAACCTATTTTCTTTGCCAGATTTCACATTCTCACGGCCTCACACTGATTTCTTTCTTGTGACGAATTCATCAACTGAGAGAAGCTGTGTTTCAGTGCAGCCGTGTCATCTGGTGAATCGAGCTGAAGATTCCAGCGTTTTCCACATACCAGCGATTCAAATTCAAAATACTTTTGGCCTCTTGTACTGAGTGAGCACATGGCTTGTCTTGGACCATTGGCAAATAAGAAAAGGGATACATTGTATAACTGTGGGTGCCGAAGAGCTGAGTGCAGTTCATTTCTAGCATTTCTCAGTCATGTTCCCAAGAGGCACTGCCACACAACTATCACCTCTGAGATCCTTGGTGGTATTTCCAGTTTTTCAAGCTATTATCCGCCTTCAAGTTTTCTTACATTCAAATGGCATTCTCACTTTTTTTTTTAAAGTGATCTCTACACCCACTGTGGGGAGACCCTGAGATGTAGAGTTGCGTGCCACACCGCCTAAGCCAGCCAGGCGGCCGTCAAGATGGCATTCTCCAATGGCACTGCCTTGACACAAAATCTGTGGTCAGCACGACCACTGTCAGGGCTTTCGCTACGGAACTTTGACCACACACTGGTCTCGCCAGAGTTCATGAGGCCTCCATAAATCAGATCCTAGTCCGGTCATGGAGGCGGCGGTCCCTTACAGCAAGGTGCTCTAAAATACTGATAATCCATGTACAGAAACACCTCAGTTATTGGAGAGCAGACATCTGGCAGCCCGAAGTACTGAGAACAGCTTGGAACAAGGGGGCAAAAGCAGCATCTCTGATGCCAGTGCGCCAATGAGTTTTGTAATAAAAATTTGATTATCACTTTGTTGATTTACCAACTACTTTATTAATTTAGTACATTACTCATAAATATCATATTTATTATAAAAATTTGTAATGTTTCTTTATTTTTGAGAGAGGCAGTGGGGGCGGGGCAGAGAGAGAGGGTGGCGGAGGACCCTATGCAGGCTCCGCGCTGACAGCAGAGAACCCGATGCAGGGGCTCGAACCCATGAACTATGAGATCATGATTCAAATGAATCATGACCTGTGAGATCATGACCTGAGCTGAAGCCAGACACTTAAACTGAGTGAGCCACCCAGGTGCCCTTATCATAATTATAAATATGTACAATTACATATGTACTATAAACTTTGTGATAGAAATATTTATAGCTATTAACATTTACATCTCTCAAACAACATGTATATGATTACAATTACTTTATCATTTTGTTTCACTGTGACAAATACGCAAAAGAAGCTATAGAACCTCAAACCTCGGGTTGAGGAACGGTGCCATCAGGTGAGCCCATACCCTCCCTGGGGCTTCAGGGATGCTGAGAGGACCACGAATGGGACACCTAGCCTCCGGTCAGCCTGGGACCCTACAGTGTCCCCTCCTCGATACCAGGCCCTACCAAGCGCCCACAGGGATGGCACATGGGCTAGGTGAGTTGTCTGCATGAGCGCTGGGGTCCCGTGTCTCCTTCATGCTGTTCGCAGGAGGCCTGAATTGGGGGAGCCTCATCACACCTAGTGATTCACTGGGGATGCTCCCTGCTGACGTGAGCAGGTTGGGAGGGTAGGGCTGGACGGAGCAGACTAAGACTTTGGGCAAGTGCAGGGGCACTCCTCACACGGAGTAATGCACAGCTCATCCTCCAGTCCTGCCCATGGTGGCGCTCCAGGCACCCACAACCCTCCCTCCAAATGAAGCAGCCATCGGAGGAGGTAGCCCAGCACCTCAGTGGGCTCCTATGCATGGGGCACCCCTTCCCTGGGGAAGATGTGCTCAGGGCATCCTTGAGTTGCCTGCGCAGATCATCACCATCCTGTTGTCTGCACTTCTGTGGCCACATGCCACAGAGACCACCCCAGTGTTTCGGCTGGTTTCCCAGAAGGGCCAACCAGAAAGTCAGGGAATTGATGGAGAATATGTGCACCTGTTGGCCTTACCCTTCACATCCCAAACACCCCACATTCTCGTTTCCTTCTCCTGTTCTTCTTCACCGCAGATTCCTTCCTGTTCTCTCCTCTGAATCCAGAATCGACAGGCCGAAGGAAGAGGAGAGGGGGCAGATCCAGAGCCACCCAGGGCAGGAAAAGACCATGTGGGGGGTGCCCCGGGCACAGCAGACTTCCCGGGGGTCCCCAGCAGGGATGGGCTTCCCTCTTCTGGCTCCCAGCCCAGCTCCCTGCTGGGGACAGTCAGGGCTGCTCAGCAGGATTCAGTGGTGCAGACCCAGGCTCGGGAGCCAGGACACCACCGTGAGTGTGGGTGAGGGGTGCTGCAGAGCGATTTATGGACATTGAAGATTCAAGGACCGCAAGTACCTGACTGAGCCCTGGTCCTTCAGGATGAGCATCATAAGGGGAGGAAAAGGGGAAGAGCTACAAGGAGGAGCTTATGGATGGAAAGGACAAATGAAAAAGTGTGGAGGGAAGAAATGCTCACCTGAAGGATGCTGTTCCTGCCGCCGGAGTCATCCAAACCCACGAGTGGTCTTCAGGTGTCCGGGCAGCAACAGTGTTGGGGTGGCCAAGGGAACGGGAAGAGATTTTGTTGAGGTGAGAACTCAGGTTCCCACTGCTCCTGGGATTACGTCCTCAGCCGTGCAGTCCTCCTATGGTCACGGTCCCTTCACCTCTGCAATGAGGGAGGTGATCTCTGATCTCAGCCCTCCCATTCTCTAAATGACCGGGAGTGAATGCCTGGGTCTTCCTGTCCCTCCTACAGGCAGTCATGGTCCCCATGCCCTTCTGTGTGTGGGGGGTGGGGGCGGGGAGGGAGCATTGTTTTTCCTCTCTCCTGGCTCCCTGTCCCCACTGCTCACCTTCCTCTCATCTCTCCTAACTATGGCCCACTTGCTTTCTGCCTGTCCACCTCCAGCAATCATATTGTTGTCCACTATGGGAACACTGGAGGAAAGGTAAAAGAGACACCACTACCTACCCCAATAAACCCATCCATCCCTTCCTGTGTCCGGAGCACTGGTAAGGGGGCTGGGATTCCTGTGGACCTGAGGGACAGACTGACAACCAACTCCACATGTGCAGTGTCCGCTCTGTGCCCGCGGTGACCTTACCTGGGAGACATCTTAACCTTAGACAAGACCAAACGTTCCTGGAACCGTTAGAGAGGATGAACCCGAAATCAGAGTAAAAAACTTGTCCAGTGTCCCTTAGTCTATGTCCCTTAGACAGTCCCCAACCTCAGACACAAGAACCCACACCACCTCAATGTCATAGTTGTTTTCAGGGACTGTAGAACACGGCTGGCTGTAGCTCTTTACTGGATAATCGTGTTTTCACTACATCCCCAATCCTCTCTGAAAGCAGAAAGGTGGAATCAGGGCTTCTCTCTAGACCAAAGCAGGCAAGAAAGCCCCACCTTGTTCATCACCTCGATTTTACTTCAGAAAGTGAGTGATTCCAGAATATGTACTATTTCCGCTTATTCTTTCCTCCACCCGTGATTAGATAAAAACCAAGACCCCTGTGAGGATGCCATCGTGCTGTGTGTGCACTGTTGGCACAGGTCTCTGTTCTCTCGAGGACTCTGTTCTCTCTCCTGTCAGACAAGACAGGACATAGTGGTACAGTCAATGGCCCGGGGAGAAAATATAGAGAAGAAGCTTTTCCTGGAAGATCTCTCACGTGTATTTTGTTTCAGTTGGTTCTAGATTTTCACTCAACATTCTCCCAAACAAGGAAGTCGTGGACATCAGCTATGATGTCCACGGTCAGATCTTCTGCATGCGTGATGCAGCAAATGCAATCTGCATTCGATTGCAAAAGATGGAAATGGAGCAGCATTTCTATGTCAGACAAAGAAAGGAAAGCTTGCCTTGGGGAGAGATGGAGCCTCTTCCTTTGCCTGTCGCCAGGCAGGTTTTGTCACAGGCCCCCATGGGGGGATTAGAGGAAGCAGAGAAACTGTCAGCGCATTGGTGGCGCTGCTCAGGAAGTACTCGGGGACTTTTGCCTGATGTGGCCTGGGAGCCAGGGGACGGAGGTGGGTGGTTAACAGGCAAGGGCTGCGTGCTGCCGGTCTGTCCTCCTTTATCTCCTCGGTGGATAAAGGAAGGCACAGGACAGGTGCAGGAAGGAAATGAGAAAAGGGGCCTTTGGCTTCTACCCTAAGGGAATGTAATCAATTGGAAATTGTGAAGTTTGAAAGGATAGACACTAAGGTGCGTGCCATGTGTCAAGGACAGATCCCATTTCAAAGCCCAGATAAATTCCCTTGCTGTCTTGAAACGTTAACGACATTTTCCTTCTTTATTTTTTTAAAGTATAGGTGGCACACAATGTTACGTTAGGTTCCAGTATACAACATAGTGATTCGACAAGTCTATGCATTATGCTGTGCCCACTGCAGTGTGCCTGCTGCAGGGATGGGTCGCCATCCGTCGCTATGACAACACCATTGACTGTATCCCCTCTGCTGTGCCTTTTATCCCCACGACCGACTCATTCCAGAACTGGAAGCCTGTATCTCCCACCCCCCGTCACCCATTTTGCTCATTCTTCCTGCTAAAGACCCTTTCTGCCTCCATGCACTCATACATGCCGCTACTGCAAATTCTCTTCGACTTTTTACGTTCTCATTGTAATGAAATATACACAGTATTTATCCCTTTAATAATTTGTAAGTACATTTGGCTTTTGAACAACACAGGTTTGAAGAGTTCAGACACAGGAAAATGTTTCGAAGCATTGTGACAATTTGAAAAAACTTGCAGATAAACCACATAACCGAGAAATAGTTTAAAAATTAAGAAGAGATATGTGATGAATGCAAAAAATATATGTCGATATGAATCTATTTTATCACTTACTATCATAAAATATGCACAAATCCATCATAAAAAGTTAGGATTTATTCAATCCTTTGCATACAAACACAGACCATCTGGGGCCCTTCTTAGTCTAGAGGAATGTACACAAGGGAAAAGGTGCAGAATCAAATCATAACTGCATAAAATTAACGGTAGTCACACTGTGCTGCGGTCATTTCATAACCACCTCCTGTTTTCACGTTTTTTGTTTATTTATTTTCTATTTTACAAAGAAAGAGAGAGCTTGAGCTGGGAAGAAGGGCAGAGGGAGGGAGACAGAACCTCAAGCAGGCTCCAAGCTCAGCCTGTATGTGGGGCTCGATCTACTGCCCTGGGATCGAGACTTGAGCTGAGATCAAGACTCAGTCTCTTGGGGCGCCTGGGTGGCCCAGTCGGTTGAGCATCTGACTTCGGCTCAGGTCATGATCTCACGGTTTGTGAGTCTGAGTCCCGTGTCGGGCTCTGTGCTGACAGCTCAGAGCCTGGAGCCTGCTTCCGATTCTGTGTCTCGTTCTCTCTCTGCCCCTCCCCACTTGTGCTCTGTCTCTCTCTGTCTCTCAAAAATAAATAAATGTAAAAAAGAAAAATTAAGAGCCAGTCTCTCAATTTCCTGAGCCACGCCGGTGCCCCTCATAACTCCCTCCTAGCGCTATTACTGAGAGCTCAGGTATTGGGAGTATCTGCTTAAAACACCGTGGGACACTAATCATTCCACGTGAGAAGCTTGTCTCTCCGGAAAATTCTTACTTGCAGTAAAAAGTCATCTCTGATGGGTCTTACATACTTTTCACTGTCGTCAGCGCAATACCGAAAACCTGGAAAGAACATGGGGACCCCTACAAGGCGCCACTAGCGATCCTTGAACGGCTCTCTGGAAGCAGATTAAAGTCATGACATTACTCAAAAGTAGAATTGCTTCATATGTACCGTAAATTGAGATTACTATCCAAAGTACACAACTCCTACAACTCAATAGAAAAAGGTCTACACAATCCAACTTTAGTTTAGGCGGAGGAATGGAACAGAAAACTTTCAGAGAAGACGTCGAGATGGCCAACAGGTAGGTACATGAAAAGGTGCCCCGCGTCACTAATCATCAGGGAAGTGCAAATCCAGAGCAAGGCTCTGCACAGTCTCCTTCTGCACAGTCTCCTCCCCCACCACCGTCTCCTCTTTCAGCCCACTCCCTGCACCGCCCCCCCCCCCACCCCGCACTCTTGATTTCCTGACCCTGCTTGTGTCTCCCCAGCACAGATCCTTCCAACGTGCTGCGTGCTGCTTATGTTCGTCTGCCCTCCACAGCCTGGCTTCACAGGAGCAGCAGGGGGCTGGTCCGTCTCATTCTCTGCCTTGCCTACGGCCTAGGCCAGTGCCACGCACATGGCAGGGGCTCAGTCAACAGTGAATGAACAACGCTTTGAAACGCCCAGATTCTAAGAGACCCCCAAAAACGAACCACCAGAGTCCAGAGTCAAAGCTAAGCAGCAAGGGTCATTTATTGCAGGTTCGAACCTGGACCTCTGCGCCCTCGTTGCCGGTGACGCCAAGAGGCCCTGAGAGAGGTTTTTACACCCCTTTTATAGACAGGTACACACAAGTCATGGGGAGATCAGAAATACACGGATGTGCCAAGTAACAATGGTTGATCAAGAATATACGGTTGTGCCAGGCAACAATGATTGATCAGGAATACATGGGCGCGCCAAGCGATTGTACAGAAGTGGAACAAGCTGGTTAAGCTTGGTTAGGTTTCAGTTTCCCGTAACTTAAGCTTTTAAGTTTCAATTTTCTCAGGCCTCTCACCTTATTCCTCCTTGAAATGTTCCTGTTTGCGGTTTCCCTGTTGGGTGAATGTCTGTGCCCTCTGGAACATCAGGACTGTGATGTGTCCTAGCTGAGTCCCTGCCCCTAGCACAGGCCTGGCACATACTGAATACTCGACAAGCTTTATGGGGAATGAATATGCCAGTCACTGTGCTTAACACAAGGACCCACCAATGCCAAACAGGGTTACTGCACTCAAGAGACTGTTAAAAACAAGGCAATAGGCCCCAATTTGAGTTGCTTACGGTAAGCCCCACATCACCAAGTTGAGAATTAACTTTGTAAGAGTTTCAGCTCTCCCAGAAAAGGAAACTTAAACCAGCTAGTCAGGTTTACCTGATTAGCACAAGTCAGGCAATCCGCCTGGTAGACCTTGATTTCCCAAAGGGAAGTAACCTTGTGGTAACCAACCAGCTTTTTTAGGAGCATAACTTTCTGATTCCCATTCCCTTCTTCCTATAAACGTCTTTCACTAGGTACAGCTCCTTGGAGTTCCTTTCTATCTGCCAGATTGGTTGCTGCCTGATTCGTGAAAACTTGAATAAAACTAAAGATCTTTAGGGGTGCACAGGTGGCTCAGTCAGAAGAGCATGAGCTCTTTTGATCTCAGGGTGGTGAGTTTGAGCCCCATGTTGGGTGTGTGCATTATCAAAACAACAACAACAACAACAACAACAACAACAACAACAACTGTTAAACTTACTCAGGTGTTTGTTGTTTGTTCAAAAGACTTATAGGCTGGGAGAAAAGAAAGTGCAAAGGCCCTGAGGCCATGGTGAGCTGCATGTTTAGAGTCTTGGTTGTTAGTCAGGATTCTTAGTTTTGTCTTGAGTCTGTATAAAATGCTTTTATTTGTGATCCTTGGTATGACTTTCTTGGCTGAATAACCTGAACTTTGTGAAACATCTCTTGATTTCAGAAAATTCTATTCTAGTGATTCAAAGTGGAAACAGAGGTGGACTTGGTCTGGTTAACACATATTCACTGAGTGGCCTTCCTGAGCCTGGTGCTCCAGTAGGAACTAGGAGGCTGTGAAATGGAAGGGCTGGGTCTCCACCTTGATGACTGCAGTTAATGAACCTCCTCTGTGTCCTCAGGCCCCTTCCACTGTGCCTCCTCCCCATCTCACATGGGTCACAATCTCCAACCCTGACCCTCTGTCAGGCTTGTCCCCAGCTTTGTCCCCTATGCTCAGCTGCTCCCAGCCCTCTCTGCCCAATCGTCCCTAGAGCTTCTCAAAGTTTGTGTGTTCCAAACTGACCTCCTCCCTTGCCTCACCATTGCCTCCTCTTTGTGAAGTTCCTCTCAGTGCAGGAAGCCCCTAATAGCCTCATCCTCAAGCCTCAAGGCCCAGGCTCTGCCCACCCCCACCCCAGCGTGTCCCCTGCCATAATTGTGCTGCCGCACCACTGTCACTCTCTCTTCCCTTTGGTTGACTTGGGCTATACATCAACCCCCACTCTGCAGAAAGTCCCCTTGAGGGGAGTACAATTACACGTGGGGACACTGAGTCCACACAGTCAAGGGTTGCTGGGAACGAGAAGCAGTATCCCAGGGAAGAGGACAGACAAGGGCTCCCTGAGCCAACAGGGCTCAAGCTAGTGTGGCAGCAAGATGCCCACAAAGGGGGTGAGGCTGGCATCATGCTGCAGCCCCTCCCCTCTGTTCCCCCAGTGTGTCCTGTGTCTCCATGGCTCGGCCTGAATGAGCTGGCCCTCCTCATGTTGTGTTAGGGGAATGCCATTCATTCATTCATTCATTCGTTCATGCACTGATTCATTCATTCATTCATTCATTCATCATCTTGTATTTGGTTCGTGCTCAGTGCCATGCTTTGTCTAGATGATAACTCATCTGGGAGACCCAGTTCAGAAGTCACTTCTTCCTTGAAGCCTTTCTTGATCCCCACCCCTCCTCCTTGCACCCTCTGGCCTCGTGTGGGACCCCTAAATGTTGTGGTCACACTCTGATGACCTCTTCAGCCTGTAAACTCTGTGAGGACACTGGGCCAGATGCAGAAAGGGGTTCAGGAAAATGTGCTGGTGTCTCAGTGACTGAAAGATGAAAGGATTTAATGTAGGCCACTTATGGGTCAAGTTCGCCAAAAGTCAGATTCTTCTCCTTCCCTTCCTGCAGGACGAGCAGACCAAGGGACTTGCTCTCACCCTCATCTCCTCTTGAGGAGTTTTAGCTTTTTTTTTTTTTAAACGTTTATTTATTATTGAGAGACAGAGAGAGACAGAGCATGAACATGGGAGGGGCACAGAGAGGAGGAGACACAGAATCCGAAGCAGGCTCCAGGCTCCGAGCGGTCAGCACAGAACCTGACGCGGGGCTCGAACTCACAAACCACGAGATCATGACCTGAGCCGAAGTTGGACGCTTAACCGACTGAGCCACCCAGGCGCCCCAAGGATTTTTACCTTTAACTTTGTTGTTTCTACTGTGAAGACATTTCATGACTGAACCCCTCGATATTGAGAAACTTAATGATCACTTAAGGGCAGGGATCCCCCTATTGTGTCTGGTGCCTGAGCCAACACTGGACAACATGGAAGCTTAGAATGTTGAGGAGGAGATGGCTCAGTGGCTGGGTCTCAGGGCAGCAGGAAGTGGGGAAACAAACAGCTGGAGGCAGAAGCTCCCCCCTTCCCCCTCCCCCATCATGACACCTGCCTCCTTCTTTGTATTGAACCAACCTAACTGTAATTACCTGGAGACAACCCGTGTCCTTGGCAGACCATCTGTTCTTTGGGGACAGCTTTAGAGGCCACCGGACCTAGGTTCAAAGCCCTGTGTATGACTTAGGACCAGTTGCCGGCAACTCTGGAGCCTCTGTTCCTAATCTTAAGTGAATCTGACAGTGATGCTGTGCTGGACCAGCTGCTGGAAGTGGGGCGGGGCAGAGGCAGGTCGCTGGTCACTGTGAGAGGCTGCCACTCTTGCTGTACCCTGTGACTACTGTCCCTGGAATCGCAGCCTGCAACGTAGCTATGTGTGGGGAATGCCGGGACGGGGCAGTGCAGGAGTGAGTCAGAGAAGCGCAGGTGGTTCTGGGGCAGCACTGAAACCCAGGAGACTTGACTTTCCTCAACCGTTTCCAGCTGACCCAGGCCCTGATGATGAGGGGCCAGAAGGCAAGCTGACACCCCACAATCACCACCACCCCCAGGTGGGATATGTGTGATATCCCTCCGGTACCCCTGACTGCTCGAGAACAAAGGAAAGAAAGGAAAACAAGTTGCTAACTGATAGAGAGGTCAGTCAGGCAAGACACGAGTCTCCATCAGTTTACAGATACCTTAGTGAATTACAAGAAAAGGTCAACTTTATCAATAGCTGAATCTCCAGAAACCTACAGATTCAATTTCCTGGAGTCCCAACATCACCCTCCCCTCCATAGTGATGTGGGGAACAAAGGCAAGAAGGAAATGGCCGGTAAAATTAAATTGCCTTATAACCTGCAGCCCACTGACAAATACTTGAGGCAAACACAAAGTATAACATTTCTCCAGAAACCCCTTACTGTCATAATGTTAATGCCTTACTAGAGGAAAAAACCACCTTAGTTTGACAATAGCTAGGCCTCAGATATCTTTGGAGTCCTCTTTAGCATACGAAAGTCTTTCTGGAGGGGTCCTTTTTACCTGTACCTCCCCCAACTCCATAGTATATAACCAGTCCCTCTCTCCAACCCCAGTGCAGCTCTTTCTGCCCAGGGGTCCCCTTGCTTTAATAAAATCACCTTTGTACACCAAAGACCTCCCAAGAATTCTTTCCTGGCAGTCAGCTCCAGACCCCCACCACTCCAAAATCCCATCACTGACACCACTGACCACAAACCCCGAGTGTGCACGATCTCCTAGGAACTCAGAAGGCACAACCTGATGATCTGGCCCACAGAGCAATGGAGGAGGTGTTACCAGCACCCTGCCCACAGCTGCTGAAGATCACAGGGTTCCTTGAAGCACTCATCCGTGGGTGGAGCCTGGCATGGCAGGGCTGCATAGCATAGACTATTAGGGTGCCTGAGCTGCCGATATCTCTGCTTCTGAAGACACCCAATGAATGGCTCCTGATCTCACAAGCTAGGCAAGGTCGGACGGAGTCAGTACTTGGTTGTGAGAACAATAGGCAACTCCATACGGACAAAAACACCCTGGTAGTTGCCAAGAGAAGCGAGAGGGTGGAATGGAAAGTGACTGTTAATGGATAGTGGGTTGCTTTTTGAGGTGAAGTGTTCTAGATTAGGGAGAGATGAATTGTGTGCTTTTCAAAAGTGAATTTTATCGTATGTGAATTGCGTCTCCATTTGAAACACTGGGATAAACAAATAAAATAATTCTTAAAAAAAGTCTTAACATGAGAAATGCATATTATCCTGAGTGCTTGTCTTGGTTCCCACTTACTAAGCAATGCAGACGTGAAGATTTCCCGAAGACCAGGCGCTCCTTATTCAGAGCTATTCCACGTAGCAAGGGAGTCGGCCATCACATGTGCGTTTGGCAGAAGCAAAGGGAGGCGGAGGAGAGGGACAGCTGTGTGATGGGAAAGGAGGAAGGCCTGTGCTGATCTCAGGTTGTGGTGTGGAGAAGCTGGAGACGGGCTGACTTACAAGGCAGGCATCTGACCCGATGGCTTAGGGGAACAGATTTGGCTTTCCCTCATTTGGTTTTAAATTGAAAGAAGGATTAAAAGTGAGGAAGCTGTCAGTCAGTGGGCAAGTCCTGACAGTTTGGGGCTGTCGCTGCACACGTTGTGCTGGTCCGGCTTTCTGGGCCGATGGTGCAGATTATTGTCAGGGCCTGGGGATTGGAGAGAGAGAGAAAGAGGGAAAGAAAGAGAGAGAGAAGAAGAGATATTCCCTGGTCTCTGGGGGGATTAGAGACTTTGCATACCAAAGTCCCTCCTTCGTTATCTTCATTCAATCAGAAACCGTGTGGATACAGAAATTTTATTCAGTGTTTTTATCATCAACTGCAAGCAATAATGATGAAACAATGACAATAGTCATTTGTGGTACCACAAACCTCAGGATTTGCCACCTTGCTAATGTCTACCTTGTTTCTTGTTTGTTTCATATCAGCAAAAAAATTCTTAAATCACTCCCTTTTTTTTCACCCCCCACTGCTATCCAGCTATCTAGTGGATCTTCTGGACCAGCCACCAGGTCACACCCAGCTGGTGACAATGTCACCAGGAGGATCCCAGGATGCCACTAGGATGATCCCACCCTTGCAGACGGCCTCCCAAAGTCAATCTCTGGCAAAGCATTCAGGTCCACCCCCACGAATGTTTCCCGGGGAGCTCTGGGGAAATCTCCAAACTGCTGACAGGTAACACACTACGACCTAGTAAGTCGGCACTGGATGGACTGAGGACAGGAGGTGAGGGGAACACATGGCCAGGTGGGACCACGGTCTTCTAGAGTCTCATCATTAGAAAGACAGGGAGGCCCTGGGAGGTCCTCTGCGTGGTTCCTTGCCTCTGCCATGCCACGTTGCCTCCACTGCTAGGGAGAGGGGACTTATAGTAAATCTGACGTTCCCATGACTGGGATCCACCACTGTCGTGCTACTGCTGCTCTCCCAACCCCCGGGGGGAGGCCCCACCTCCAGATAAGTTGTGGAAAGATCGGGAAACGAAAGGACCACTGGGACTCACGAAGAAGAGCATAGGGCTTGGACACTGTCTCCTGTTGGCCTGTGGCAGTCCTCTTAGGTCCCCCTGTAGGCAGAGGGGCGCCAGAGCCTGCTGGTTGACCAACACATGCCAACCCCTAACAACCTCAGAGCACAGTGTGGGCCACACAGCGCACACTCGCACCCATCCAACTGGGACAAATGTGCCAACACCACGGCACAGCCTCCTGGAAGCTGCTTCCCACGCCTCGAATCCCATCCCTTGCTAATTTCACCAGCGCTCTGGAGGAACTAGTTACATAAAAGAACACAGCAGGTGTTGCCTGACAATTGGTGACATATCAGTGGGGTGGATCCGGATGGAGGGGTTAGTGGTGAACGGTGAGTTCCTCAGACACCCCATCTTGCCCTCGCCCACCTCTTGCCTCTCAGCCAGACAAAAGTGGAGTGTCTCTAAGCACCAACATAGCTGTCTACCTCTGGGACCTTGGCCGACACGGCCAATCCCGGCAGCAGAGAAAGGGCTTGGAAATGTTTTTCAGGAGGTCCTTGAGACATTTATTTTCTGCAGAGATGGCTACCGGGAGGCGTAGAGCCTCTCCGTGTAACTCTCTGCAGGTGGGGGCTGCCTCTGAGCTCAGGAGGGGACATGCAGATTTTCCTGAAGAGGTCAGGATATCCTTTGTAATCTGTCTCCTCTCTCTCTCTCTCTCTCTCTGCCCCTTCCTCTCATGCTCTCTCTCTCTCTCAAAAATAAACAAACATTTTTAAAAGTTCCATTTATCCTATATTTTACTCAGGATCAATGTGTTCCCATTTTAAAGGATACTGGAAAAGAAGACGTCTATTTGGATCAGTATATTGGGCTCCTAATTTCATTCTAATTTAATTTTACGTAATCCAAAGCAATTCAAAATTACACACTCTTACCATAAAAACTAGCATTTCACAAACTGTTTTATAGTTTACCTACACTATTGATAATGTTGAAGTAAAATGTATTTATAAATGCATAAGATAAATACAAAATGTATTGATCTATAAGGAACTTTTAAGAGGAAATGTATCAGGCTCAAGAATACCTAGAAGGTGCATGAAAACGCTTGATTCCTTTTGCATTTACTAACAGAAAAATGATATAATTCTAATAATTGGTTATTTTCATTGTTGTACTTTGGGTGTGTGTGTGTGTTTAAAAATGTTTATGGGGGCGCCTGGGTGGCGCAGTCGGTTAAGCGTCCGACTTCAGCCAGGTCACGATCTCGCGGTCCGGGAGTTCGAGCCCCGTGTCAGGCTCTGGGCTGATGGCTCGGAGCCTGGAGCCTGTTTCCGATTCTGTGTCTCCCTCTCTCTCTGCCCCTCCCCCGTTCATGCTCTGTCTCTCTCTGTCCCAAAAATAAATAAAAACGTTGAAAAAAAAATTAAAAAAAAATGTTTATGTATTTATTTTGAGAGAGAGAGAGAGAGCACATAAGCAGGGATAGGCACAGAGAGGAGGAGAGAGAGATTCCCAAGTAGGCTGCATGCTGCCAGCACAGAGTCCAATGTGGGGCTTGATATCATGAACCATGAGACTATGACCCAAGCTGAAATCCGAGTCCAACACTGCAGCGTCATAGAATGAGAGGCGTCCCTCCACGCTTTCTACCAGTACTTTCATGGTTTCAGTTTTTCGGTCCTGGCCCACCCTACTCCCGCAGAGGTCCTGTCCATCTAGGACGCCGAGAAGCACCGCTGTCGCTCTGAGAAAGAAGGTGGGCTAGGGGATTCGACGCGCCGGCGACTCTGGGGAATTTTGCGCCGGCTCACAAGTCGCCGCCTCCAGTCTGTCCCCTTCCCGTCCGCCGTCCCAGGCAGGGGAAGGCGATTCCAGGGAGATTTCCAGAAAAAGGTTTTCAAACTCCCCCTTCTGCTGTAGGTGCCGAGCCCTGTCAGGCAGGGCCGATCCATCCAGGCAGGGAACTCCTGGGGAGGGGGGGGGCGGGGGAGGGAATACTACCCGGGGCCCCGCGGGACACCTTCCGCCCACCTGGCGCTTGGAAGCGCCATCCGAGGGGACCGGGACGAGCTCGGACTCGCAGGCGGCCGGTGGTGCGCCCTCGCCCGCCTGCGGTCCGGAGCCGGCCCGGTTGTCTAGCGCCACCTGGCGCCCGCCTCTCTAGCCTTTTCCCCCGGAGCTCCGCGAGACTAGCGACGGCTGGGATTCGGCCGCAGTCAGCGCCGCAGAGTTCCAGGGGGCCGGCAGCGCCAGCAGGATGTGCTCGGCGGTGCCACGGCGTCGGCGGGTCTTGCCTTCGCTGGGGATTGGGCGAGTAGGTCTCTTAGGGAGGCTGTCGTCGCGTCTCCGGCAGGGGTTGTGGGGCTGCCCAGACGGGTCGACCAGCACACGCCGCTCGCCGCCTGTCGGCTCGCGGGAAGCGACCGCGACCGCGACCGCGGCGGGTAAGGGGAGAGGGCGGCCCGGGCTCCGAGACGGGGACCGGGCGCCACGGGGTTTCCCGTGGTCCTACGTGGATCACTGCCGTCGCACTTACCCGCCGAACGTGAATGCTCCTGGATTCCTGCTTCTTTCCCCACCTCGCCGCGGCTCAACGTGGGCGGGGACGGGGTTGGGGAGCCTTGGCAATGATGGAGAAAGGGGATGGGGGGCGGCTCGACACTTCTAGTGTGCGACTGATGTGGCTGTTGCGGGGAGCGTGTGTGACGGAAGAGCCGGGTTGGACGCTGCCTTGCGTGCCTCTGTCCACAGTCGAGGTTGACCAGCAGTCTGCCTGGCTGGGGCTTGAGGGGGGTTTTGGGCGGTTGACCAGCAAGCCGTCAGGATTCGCGCATGGATTATTTGTATCTATTTGAGGTTTGAAGTAACTTCTTGCGTACAGTCACTCACTGTTGATTGTAAAATTGGACTCACTTCTGGTTCCAAGATGCTTTTGGAATAAACAGACTTCATCCCTGGTGCCAAAATGAAGTGTTAAACAGGGGTGTGTGTGTGTGTGTGTGTGTGTGTGTGTGTGTGTGTGAGTGTGTGTGTGTTTGAGTGTGACAGGGACTCTGAGGCACCTGCCTATAAAAACATCATGAAATGAAATTGCTCTAGGCCCTAATCTCCTTGCAGTTTCAGTCTGTTTCAAAATGAAAGCTCTTTATCTGCCCATTTGCAATTCTTTTTTCTGAGACATTTCTTTCGTAGAAAACTTTGGGCCCCCTCACATAACCCATTTCTCTAGCCCACCGTGCAGGTGCTGCATACAATCAAGAAGCCAAACCCACAAGCTTGAAACAGGCTCTGGGGCTCAACTTACAACTGGCCTGCTGGGACAAAGACTACACCAGACCAGCCAGAGCGACAGTGGACCCCAGCACCTACCTTTCCCTGACTTTTCCCCTCATAAGGCTAAAAATCACACCCAGGGGCAGAGAGTTATCACGCAAATAAAACATACCACGTATGAAAAAGCATGTTCTGTCAACTGCACCTGCACACCCAACTTCCTATATTTCTCCACCCTTACAGGGTTAGATGTCACTCCTTTCCTGCCTTCTACCCTTCGAAAACCTTCCCTGGGGGCACCTGGTGGCTCAGTAGGTTAAACATCCAACTTCGGCTCAGGTCATGATCTCGAAGTTCATGGGTTTGAGCCCCGCGTCAGGCTCTATGCTGACAGCTCAGAACCTGGAGTCTGCTTCGGGTTCTGTGTCTCCCTCTCTGCCTTTCTCTCTCTCTCTCTCTCTCTCTCTCTCTCTCTCTCTCTCAAAAGTAAACATTAAAAAAATAAAAACTTTCCCTGGCCATTGTTCAGGGAGCATCCTAGTATTCCTTACCAAGACTGTCTCCATCATGCCCGGGCATGAGCTTGTACTAAATGCTATCCACACCATCCCTGGCCTCATGTCTCTTTCTACGCTCTAGAGTCAAAGATCCCCAAGGTCAGTAACATATATATGCATATGTGCATGTATATATTATTAAGCGATAAAAAAAAAAAGAAGGAAATCCGCCATTTGTGACAACATCCTTGACGACACGGTGCTAAACAAATAAATCAGACATAGAAAGACAAATACTGTATGGCTCACTTATATGTGGAATCTTAAAAAGTCAAAGTCAGAGAACCAGATTATAAAATGGTGGTTACCAGGGTTTGGGGGTTAGGGGAAACGGGGAGACATTGGGCAAAGCATACAAAGCTCAATCGTAAGATGAATACGTTCTGGAGATCTAATGTACAGCGTGGTGACTACAGTTAATAATACTGTAGTATTTTATACTTGAAATTTGCTAAGAGAGTAGACCTTCAGTGTTCTCACCACACCTACAAAATTTAACCATGTGAGGTGATGGCTATATGAATTAACTTGATTGTGGTAATCATTTCACAATGTACACACAGATAAACCCTCACGTCATACAACCTAAATATACACAATTTTTGTCAATCATACCTCAGTAAATATGTTTAATAAAAGACATGATTGGGTTATTAATAACATATAAAGTGACATCAACTATTTTTAAAGTAGTATATTTTGGCACATACCAGGCTTTTCTGTGAGCTTTTCATAAAATTAAGAAAGAACCCTTCCCTGCTAAATGCATATACACACTGAAAGAGTTTCCCTCCAGCATGATTCTGCATATCCTCAGGGTCACACACAGTCTACACACACAGCCTTGGTTGGTCTGCAGTGTTCCCAGGAAGGAAAGAAGTTAGGAAGGAAGGAAGGAAGGAAGGAAGGAAGGAAGGAAGGAAGGAAGGAAGGAAGGGAAAAGGAGAGAAAGAGAAGGAGAGGAAGGAAGGAAGGGAAGAAATAAAGGAAAAAAGGAAGAAAAGAAAGACATATAATTCATAGTATAATTGCTGTGGATGAACTTTAGCTATTAAATGCTAAAATTCTCCCTGCCTTTCAGAAATTCCCTTACTCCAAACCAAGAAGGAGAAGTTTTTTTAAATTGTGGTAAAAATACATATCACCACTTCAGCTATTTTTCTTAAATTTTTATTTAAGATTTTGATTTTGAGAGGTGGGGAAGGAGGGACTGAGAGAGGGAGAGAGCAAATCCCAGGCAGGCTTTGTACTATCAGCACAGAACCCACCACAGGGCTTGATCCCACAAAATGTGCAGTCAAGGCCTCAGCCAACATCAGGAGTTGCACACTCAACCGACTGAGTCCCCCAGGTGCCCCACCATTTTAGCTACTTTTAATTGTGTGGTTCAGTGGCATTGAATACATTCACACCCTTGCTGTGTTCACTCTTTTGTCTGACATTTAAAAAAAATTTTTTTTTAATATTTATTCTTGAGACAGAGAGACAGGGTGTGAGCAGGGCAGGGGTACAGAGAGGGAGACACAGAATCCGGAAGCAGGCTCCAGGCTCCCAGCTGTGCCACAGAGTCCGATGCGAGGCTGGACTCACAATCATGACCTGAGCCAAAGTTGGACGCTTAACCAACAGAGCCACCCAGGTGCCCCTTAGTCTGACTTTTGAAACAAGCCTGGGATGATGACTTTGAGTCACAATGAGAGCCCCACCTCTCCCACCCCCTCCCTGCTTCATTCAGAAGTACCATCTCTGAGGTTCATTCATGTTTGCCCATCTTCCTCTTTGACATGGCCAAGAGGCAGTGAAATCCCTTGGCCAGAGTACCTGTGGGTGTCTAGACTCAGACTGAGGATTTCCCATGGGGATTGTGTCTGAGACTCAGACACTTGTTATAGCAGAGGGAAGACTTTACTCAAGAGGGACCACTGCAGGGGTGCCTGGAAGTTTCAGTTGGTTAAGCGTCTGATTTCAGCTCACGTCATGATCTCACAGCTCATGAGTTCCAGTCCTGCATCGGGCTGTGTGCTGACAGCTCAGAGCCTGGAGCTGCTTCAGATTCTGTGTCTCCCTCTCACTCTGAAGTCAGTGGGGGTTTGCAGTGGGGAAGAGAGATTGAGATCAATGGCAAATACAAGGAAAAGTGGAAATTTATAGCCAGAGAACACATGGGGGCGAGCAGCTGGAAAATTACTAAGAGGAAACATCACGGTGAGGAGGAATCTTCAATCAACTCAACAGGATTCTTGCTGCAGAATGAGAAATTTGATCGGAATTCAATTATGGGGAATTTTTACTAAACTTAATGAGCAGGAGGATTCTTGCTAAAATTGGATGAAGCTGGCCAAGGACAGAATGCAAGGCCCAGGCCTAGTCAGAAAGAGGACTCAGAGGAGTACAGGTAAAGAGAAAGTTTGGTTAAGGAGTGTCTGCCAGATGCCCATGGGAGAGTAGGAACATAGTGGAACTTGAAGACTAAGGACAAAAACCATCACTTTGAGCAGAGTACTGCACTAGGAGTGTGCTGGGCCCAGAGCCCAGGGCTGAGGGCTCAAAAACATCCCCCACCAGGCCTTCCTTACCATTCCCACTTGTGTTTGGACTATGAACTCTAAGTCACCAATGTAACCTGTTTAACATCCTCCTTTGACTTGCCCCCCGCCCCCCAAGGAAGGCTTGCAGTGAGACGTTAGCCTTCACATCCACGATTCTTAAATGACTTAGTGGGGTTTCCTGGGGCAGGAAAAGGAGGAGACTTTTTGCCCCAGACAAGGTGAGTGGCTCAGACACCCTCCCTCCCTCCCTCCCTCCCAGCAGTTTGGAAGCTGAAGGATGAGGGTGGGACAGGCGAAGAAAGCCATTCCTTGGAGAGAAGCCCAAGCTAGGTCAAAAGCTCTGACTCTACCAGAGCTTTCTGCATTTGAATCAAGTGCCTAGGGTTCCATCTTAAGTGGTGAACTAGGTCCCAGATCTGCAGGAAAATCACACGTGGGTACAGCGGAGTTGGTATCTCAGGCAAAGTGGTCAAGGTGTTGGCAAGATGTCTGCAGATGAGAGGAGACTTGTTCTGGGACCACCCTCCCAAGCACTGCTCTGGCTGAGAAGAAGGGGGGGGGTGCAGTTTGATCCAGAACCCTGATCAAACAATGACGTTAGCTGCTGCCTGCCTGGAGCCTGAGGGGCTGATGGCAGCAGGGTATGCCAGCCCCTCCAACTCGATTTATTCTGGGAACCTTCTGTTGTTACTACTGAGGTGCCAGTTGCTACAATGACCAAAGCTAAACTCTCTGTGTCTAGTTTCTAAAAGGCCTGATTCTCTTGTTTTCTTGCTAAATGTGTAGCTGAACTAACACAAGTTTTCTCCTCCATGAGTCACAGATAGAAACTACATCAGGTGAGTTATCGCACAAAGTCAACTTTATTGCAGCAAATAAGGAGATCACAAGGAATAACTTCCAAAGCTGTGACTCCCCCAGCAACAGTAGATGGATTCCTTTCATTTAGGGTTAGGATGAATATTTAGGTTTGGGAACCTTGTCACTGGCTATAGAGGTGGGCACAAGGTGATGCATGCACCTTAAAGAAACATGCCTATCCGTACATCGTATGTTATGTAAATGAGGCTTCTGCTCCCCATTAGATGGAGACTTTAGTATTAAAATGAGGTAGAGGTAACTGTAAGTCACTCCACAATTTCTGACATGATGGGGAAAAGAAGGATAATATGAGTGCAGACCTTGTTCATCTTGTTTTATCAGGGAAGATAATTTGGCTCTTGCCTGATGGGATCGAATTTTTTCATGAATGATGAGGCAAGGTAGTGGGAAAAGAAGGGAAATCTAGGATGTAAGAACATGAAGAAGATTGGTTATAGATACTGGGGTTCTGGAGAAAGTATTTTGTGAAAGAAGCATGAGCTTACTGATTTCTGGACAATGTTTCTGGCTGATTTGGCGTGTAGGTCATTTTGAACCAGTCTGTGGGTCCACTTTTGGATATTGTCTCCAGCTCACCTGAGTGGTGTGGTCGTGTAAATATAAGATGGGGTCTCATCCAGGGATGGAACCGTGTCAGAGAAAGGAGACAGCAGCAAGTAAGGGACTTCAAAGTATAAGACAGTGACTCTCTAAAGTGGATGAGGGAGAAGGACACCCTGACAGTTCTATTTTTAAAGTCAGCAATCCCAAGGACTGGAACTCCTGGTTAAAGGAAATGTGGGTAAATGGAAAGATACTTCCAAGTTGCCCTTCAAAATGATGGTGCCAAGCGTTACTGGAGAGAAACACGTAGTTACTTTCCCTCACCCCGAGCTCACGTGGCACATTACTTAACTCTCGCACCTTTGCCGTCTGACCTGATGCTAAAGTGGTTCAGAGATGCATCTATCTCCTCATATGCAAGGGGCCTGGGGATAGCCTCGCATGCCTAAAAGCCATTTGTGTCTTTCAGGGAGTTTTGTGAATGTTCCAGACACCCAATCCCCAAGTTACTTGCCTCCCCCACTTCCCCCCCCCCCGCACCACCCACACTGCCAAAATGGACTGTCCCTCCCACCACCTCTGCCTCCAGGGATTCTAACCTGACCACAGGGTTCTTCCCAGCACCTAAGATGGCCATCTGGGTCGCAGCCTCCCCTCTGTGCACGCTTCCTGGGCCCCCACCACGGCAGGGCGTGGAGGCCTGACCGGCCCCGCCCCAGCAAAGCCCACTGTGTCTGTCAACAGATGGAGGCATGGTTTGCTGTATCGGTCTAGTAATACGAAATTCTAGAGCAGGCATGGTAACCGGAAGGACGGATGTCAGTGGCTCCCTAGGCAATGGGCAGAGACTAGGTCTTCGGCGAAGGGGCACTAGCGAACCTTCTGAGTAATCGGAACGTTTTGGATCTTTATTGTGATGATAGCCCGCCCAGTGGGGGCACATTTTATCAAAAGTCATGGACTTGTACACTGAAAGTGCCTGTTGATGTACGCAGATTATACCTCAATAGAGTAGATATCGAAGACAAAAGCAAACACTGCTCTCCAATGTAGGCTAATTTATACAGCAAATGAGGGATATGCATTCTCTGCAGTCAGCTTCCTCCCTGCTCTAGGCAGCAGGGTCTTTGATGCTTCCCCCTCACTTTTATGATTGCTCCTCTGTACGGTATTATTTTTCTTCTGCCTTCTCCATTTGTACCCTTAACACTTTTCAGCAGGGAGATCAGTGCTCTCACAAAGCCCTTTCACTACCGAGTGGCTAGTCGTCCTACAAATGTAATAAAATTTTGAGGCATAAATAAATAAACAAGTAACCCACTGTCTCTGCCCTCAAGAATCTCATAGTCTGAATTTAAAATTGTGGAAGAAAGAGAAAGAAAAGAAAAGAGAAAAGAAAAGAATGCCTATAGTCACAGCAGCAGACCATGACACATGGGAACATGGAACAGAAAAAAAGGAAGTGAAAGCGATACAGAACAAAGACTTTTCTCTGAGGTCTCAGAATTGCAATTCAGTGAGTACAGACTCCAGAATAACCAAAAACGTGTCCCACTTTTGTGGGGAAAGCAAGAGGTTTTTGTAAGAAAGAAGAGGCTAATTACATGGTTTAGAAAAAGAAAAGAAGTGGGGGCGGGGAAATCTGTTAATTTGGGGTGAACTGGTCGAGCCACTTGGATGACTATCTAACTGATTATTTTGTTGGTGCTATCAAATGAAGCTATTCCTGCTATACATTCGTTAAGGATTCTGTCTTTATAAAGTCAGTGCTGTCACCAAACCCAAGTTCATCTGTCTGAGGGGCAGCAAAGCCAATCACTGAGACATGTTATATGTAGCAAGGAAAGAGTGTATTGGAGAGGCAGCCAAATGAGGACAGGACAGCAAGCCTCAAATGTGCCTCCCCCAAAAGGGAGAGTCAGGGATATTTAAAGGCAAACTAGAAGGAGGAGCCAAGATGGCAGAACAGCATGGAAGCTTTTTGTGTGTCTCACGTCCATGAAATACAGCCAGATCAACACTAAACCATCTTGCACACCTAGAAAGCTGATTTGAGGATTAACGCAACAATCTGCATGACCTGAACCACAGAACTCAGCAGGTACGCAGCGCAGAGAGGTGAACTAGGAGAGAGAGAAGCCACAGAGGGCAGGGAGCTGATTTTGTGTGAGGAGAGGATGGAGATGGGGGTGGGGGGGTATGGGAAAAGCCCCCCCCCCCGCTAAGCAGCTGGAGAGAAAGTAGAAAAGTGGAAACAGCTATAGGGACTGAACTAAAAAGGGACAAAGGAGAAAGGAGAGGGTTTAAATTCCATCAAGACTCTATAAACAGGGGACCACAGAGTCTGAGGCCCCACTGCTCCGTACCTGGAGGTGCTCTGGTGAGAAGGGCGAATCCCCAGGAGCAGAGTGGAGTCCGGGGTCTTGAGGCCACACAGGGAGAGGTGGTTTTCCGGCTGGGAGGACAGCTGGTAGAGGCTGTGTGGGTCCCCCAAAGGCAAAGGCTCCAATGGACCCGGGAGAGCAACCACATTCGCTGGTGCTGGAACGAGGTCATTGGGGGGTGAAGCCTGGTGCCAGATTCATGTTGTAATTTACCATAATCTCAGAAACACTGCTGCTGCAAGATCGCATGAACTTTTTCTGGGGTGGGCTGGCACCCGGCCACAGTATCGGGGCACCGGCAGCAGCCCGGTCTCGCAAACGTTCCTGGGTGAGGCCGGCAACCGGCCATTGCTTGGTGAGACCCTCCTGCAGAGGGGCAGAACGAGTCAAAGCCGCAGTCCCTCAGAAATAAGGGGTCGGAAAACAGCCGCATCTGAAACAAAACTCAGGAGGGAGGTGCTGCCTGAGGCTTGGTCACAGACTGTGTAAAACCGGGGAGTGGGCAGAAGCCAAAGACAAAGGACCTGTGTGCAATTGCTAATCAGGGAGAACAGAGTTCAGATACTAAAGACTGGGTTGCTGGGCGACGCCATTAACACCGCTCCCACGCATGCGCACACGCACCTACAAGTGGCACAACAATCCATCCCAGTAAGCTGAGCAGCGCCATCTAGTGGAGAACGGAGCTGTTACACTAAGCCCCGGCCAACTGGGCCAACGTCGCTCTTTAGGAACACATGTCTCTCTGCCTGCTTAGTTTATGGACTATAAAGTGCTTCATACCTTGACTTCTAAGGGGAAAACAAAGTGATTTCAATCGTATTTCAGTCTGTTCGCTGGTCCATCTGTTCAATTTTCTTTTTTTCCCTTTTTTTCGTTTCTTTTCTTTTCCTTGAATACAGAAAGAGAAAAAAAATATCTTTATTTTCAATTTTTATTAAAAATGTTTTTCTTTATATTTTTACTATATTTTTTACTTTTGTGTAAATTTTTTTACATCGTATTTTACTTCCATCATTTCATTTTATTCTAATTCAGTGTATTCATTTTTTTCAAATTTTCAAACGATTTCCTTATTTTTTTCTTTCTCCTTTTTTCTCTAATCTATCAGGCCCCTTTCAACCCCCAGACCAAAACAAACCTAGGATCTAGCATCATTTATTTGATTTTTTGTGTTTGTTGTTTTTAATGTCTTAATTTTAATTTTTTTATAATTTTAATTTTTTTATAATTTTTTACCTCATTAATTCCTTTTCTTCCTGCAAAATGATGAAATGAAGGAATTCACCACAAAAAGAGCAGGAAGAAACGATAGCCAGGGACTTAACTAACACAGATACAAGCAAGATGTCTGAACCAGAATTTAGAATCACAATAATAAGAATACTAGCTGGAGTTTAAAATAGATTATAATCCCTATCTGCAGAGATAAAAGACGTAAAAAGTAGACAAAATGGAATTTAAAAATGCTATAACTGAGCTGCAATCTCGATGGATGCCATGGTAGCAAGGATGGATGAGGCAGAACAGAGAATCAGCGATATAGAGGACAAACTTATGGAGAATAATGAAGCAGAAAAAAAAAGAGGGAGATTAAGGCAAAAGAGCACGATTTAAGAATTAGAGAAATCAGTGACTCATTAAAAAGGAACAACATCAGAATCATATGGGTCCCAGAAGAGGAAGAGGGAGAAAAAAGGGTAGAAGGGTTATGTAAGCAAATCATAGCAGAAAACTTTCCTAACCTGGGGAAAGACACAGACATCAAAATCTAGGAAGACCAGAGGACTCCCATTAGATGCAACAAAAACGGACCACCAACAAGACATACCATAGTCAAATTCAAAAATACTCAAGGAAGGAAAGAATCATGAAAGCAGCAAGGGAAAAAACAGTCCTTAAACTACAAGGGAAGACAGATCAGGTTTGCAGCAGACCTATCCACAGACACTTGGCACGCCAGAAAGGAGTGGCAGGATATATTCAATGTGCTGAATCAGAAAAATATGGAGCCAAGAATTCTTTATCCAGCGAGGTTGTCATTCAAAATAGGAGAGATAAAAAGTTTCCCAGACAAACAAAAATTAAAGGAGTTTGTGACCACTAAACCAGCCTTGCAAGAAATTTTGAGGGGGACTCTCTGAGGGAAGAAAAGATGGAAAAAATAAATAAATAAAGACCAAAAGCAACAAACATTAGAAAGGACCAGAGAACATCACCAGAATTCCAACTCTACAAGCAACATAATGATAATACATTCATATCTTTCAGTACTCACTCTAAACATCGATGGACTAAATGCTCCAACCAAAAGACATAGGATAACAGAATGGATAAGAAAACAAGATCCATCCATACGCTGTTTACAAGAGACCCACTTTAGACCTAAAGCACCTTCAGATTGAAAGTAAGGTGATGGAGAACCACCTATCATGCTAACGGTCAACAAAAGAAAGCTGGAGTAGCCATACTTGTATCAGACAATCTAGACTTTAAAATAAAGACTGTAACAAGAGATGAAGAAGGGCATTATATCATAATTAAGGGGTCTATCCACCAAGAGGACCTAACAATTATGAACACTTATGTTCCAATGTTGTGGCACCCAAATACATAAATCAATTAATCACAAACATAAAGAAACTCATTGATAATAATACTATAATAGTAGGGGACTTTAACACCCCACTTACAGCAATGGACAGATCATATAATCAGAAAATCAACAAGGAAACAATGGCTTTGAATGACACACTGGACCAGATGGACTTAACAGATATATTCAGAACATTTCATCCTAAAGCAGCAGAATATACATTCTTCTCCAGTGCACATGGAATGTTCTCCAGAATAGACCACATACCAGGACACAAATCATCCCTCAACAAGTACAAAAAGATTGAGATCATACAGTGCATATTTTCAGACCACAATGCTGTGAAACTCGAAATCAATCACAAGAAAAATTTTGGAAAGGTAACAAATACTTGGAGACTAAAGAACATCCTACTAAAGAATGAATGGGCTAACCAAGAAGTTAAAAAGGAAATTAAAAAGTTCATGGAAGCCAATGAAAATGATAACACCACAACCCAAAACTTCTGGGATGCAGGAAAGGTGGTCATAAGAGGAAAGTGTATAGCAATCCAGGCCTTACTAAAGAAGGAAGAAAGATCTCAGATACACAACCTAACCTTACGCTTTGAAGAGCTGGAAAAAGAATAGCAAATAAAATCTAAAACCAGCAGAAGACAGGAAATAATAAAGATTAGAGCAGAAATTAATGCTATCGAAACCAAAACAAACAAACAAACAAACAAACAAACAAACAAAAAAACAGTAGAACAGATCAATGAAACCAGAAACTGGTTCTTTGAAAGAAGTCATAAAATTGATAAGCCACTAGCCAGTTGGACAAAAAAGAAAAAGGAAAGGACCCAAATAAATAAAATCAATAATGAAAAAGGAGAGATCACAACCAACCAGCAGAAATAAAAACAATAAGAGAATATTGTGAGCAATTATACACCAATAAAATGGGCAATCTGGAAGGAATGGACAAATTTCTAGAAACATATACACTACCAAGACTGAAACAGGAATAAACAGAAAATTTGAACAGACCCATAACCAGTAAAGAAATCGAATTAGTAATCAAAAATCTCCCAAAAAACAAGAGTTTCCAAGGGAATTCCACCAAACATTTAAGGAAGACTTAACACCTATTCTCTTGAAGCTGTTCCAAAAAATAGAAATGGAAGGAAAACTTCCAAACTCTTTCTATGAAGCCAGCATTACCTTGATTCCAAAACCAGAGACCCCACTAAAAAGGAGAACTAGAGACCAATTTCCCTGATCAACATTCATGCAAAAATCCTCAACAAGATATTAGCCAATTGGATCCAACAATACATTAAAAAAATTATCCACCACGACCAAGTGGGATTTTTACCTGGGATGCAGGGCTGGTTCCATATCCGCAAAACAATCAGTGTGATTCACCACATCCATAAAAGAAAGGACAAGAACCATATGATCCTCTCAATAGATGCAGAGAAATCATTTGACAAAATACAGCATCCTTTCTTGATAAAAAAAAAAAAAAACCTCAAGAAAGTAGGGATAGAAGGATCATAATTTGAGATCATAAAAGCCATAAACAAAAGACCCAATGCTAATATCATTCTCAATGGGGAAAAATTGAGAGTTTTTCCCCTAAGGTCAGAAACACAACAGGGATGTCCACTCGTGAGAGTGTTATTCAACTGTTATTCAACCTAATATTGGAAGTCCTAGCCTCAGCAATCAGACAACACAAATAAATAAAAGGCATCCAAGTCAGCCAGGAGGACATCAAACTTTCACTCTTCGCAGATGACATGATACTCTATATGGAAAACCCAAAAGATTCCACCAAAAAACTGCTAGAACAGATTCATGAATTCAGCAAAGTTGCAGGATATAAAATCAATGCACAGAAATCAGTTGCATTCCTATACATCAACAATGAAGCAACAGAAAGAGAAATCAAGGAATCGATCTCATTTACAATTGCACCAAAGTCCATAAAACACCTAGGAATAAATCTAACTGAAGAGGTGGAAAATGTATACAATGAAAACTATAGAAAGCTTATGCAAGAAATTGAAGAAGACACAAAAAAGTGGAAAAAGATTCTATGCTCCAGGATAGGAAGAACAAATATTGTTAAAATGTTGATACTACCCAAAGCAATCTACATATTCAATGCAATCCCTATCAAAATAACACCAGCATTCTTCACAAAGCTAGAACAAACAATCCTACAATTTGTATGAAACCAGAAAAGACCCCGAATAGCCAAAGCAATCTTGAAAAAGAAAACCAAAGCAGGAGGCATCATAATCCCAACTTCAGGCTGTACTACAAAGTTGTAATCATCAAGACAGTATGGTACTGGCACAAAAACAGACACCCAGATCAATGGAACAGAAGAGAGAACCCAGAAATGGACTCAGAAACGTATGGCCAACTAATCTTTGACAAAGCAGGAAAGAATATCCAATAGAATAAAGACAATCTCTTCAGCAAGTGGTGCTGGGAAAACTGGACAGCAACACGCAGGAGAATGAACCTAGACCACTTTTTTACACCATACACAAAAATAAACTCAAAATGGAAGAAAGACCTAAATGTAAGTCAGGAAGCCATCCAAATGCTAGAGAAGAAAGCAGGCAACAACCTTTTTGATCTTGGCCGCAGCAACTTCTTACTCAACACATCTCTGGAGGCAAGAGAAACAAAAGCAAAAATGAACTATTGGGACCTCATCAAAATAAAATCTTCTGCACAGCTAAGGAAACAATCAGCAAAACTAAAAGGCAACTGATGGGATGGGAGAAGATATTTGCAAATGGCATATAAATAAGGGTTAGTATCCAAAATCTATAAAGAACTTATCAAACTCAACACCCAAAAAACAAATAATCCAGGAAAGAAATGGGCAAAAGACATGAATAGACACTTCTCCAAAGAAGACATCCTGATGGCCCACTCACACATGGAAAAATGCTCCACATCACTCATCATCAGGGAAACACAAATCAAAACCACAATGAGATACCACCTCACACCTGTCAGAATGGCTAACATTAACAACTCAGGCAACAACAGGTGTTGGCGAGGATGCAGAGAAAGAGGATCTCTTCTGCACTGCTGGTGGAATGCAAACTGGTGCAGCCACTCTGGAAAACAGTGTGGAGGTTCCTCAAAAAATTAAAAATAGAACTACCCTACGACCCAGCAATTGCACTGCTAGGTATTTATCCAAGGGATACAGGTGTGCTGTTTCGAAGGGGCACATGCACCCCAGTGTTTATAGCAGCACTATCAACAACAGCCAAAGTATGGAAAGAGCCCAAATGGATAATGGAGTATTGCTCAGCAATCAAAAAGAATGAAATCTTGCCATTTGCAACTACGTGGATGGAACTAGAGAGTGTTACGCTAAGCGAAATTAGTTAGAGAAATACAGATATCATATGACTTCACTCACATGAGGCCTTTAAGACACAGAACATATGAACACAAGGGAAGGGAAGCAAAAATAATATAAAAACAGGGAGGGGGATAAAACATAAGAGACCCTTAAATATGGAGAACAAACAGAGGGTTGCTGGAGGGGTTGTGGGAAGGGTGATGGGCTTAATAGGTAAGGGGCACTAAGGAATCTACCCCTGAAATCATTGTTGCACTATAAGCTAACTAACTTGGATGTAAATTAAATTAAAAAAAAAGTATATTTAATACTCTTGTTTTCATGGAACCAAAGTATAATCAACACAAATATTCAGCCTTTATGATAAAGTGCATGCCTTTGTTTAGATTTGCATTATGTGTGAGTAACATAGGCTATGTTCAATAATCCATCATAACAAGAAAATCTGTAGGAATAGAGACCTGACTACATGATTCTTCTACTACATGTTTTAAAAGACTGGAGTTCCCGTCCCCTGTGCTGGTGCATTGCCCAGTGTACCACTGTTCCTGTGGTCTGCAGCCCACTGCTTCCTGCCCTAACCCCTCCTGCCCAACCCCCAACGTTTACTGAAGGGCCGTGTGGCGGTGAGACAGGGCACGCCTGCTGGCACTGAGCCCTTAGCCTGCTGTCCTGCCACACAGCCCCTACAATGGAAGCTTTGTACCGGGGAGGGGCGGTCAGCACCGCCACTTAGCCCGAGCCAGGAGAAGAAACTGCAACCATAGAGATCCCCGACGCACAACCCAGGCGCCTGGACTCCCCCACCCAGGCCTCCCTGAGGTCCCAAACCTAAATCCGCTGTCTTGGGGACCACTGCACAGATGCGTTCCTGCCGGCTCCCCCAGCCCTCACCCCACTTAGGGGACTCCCCCATGACCGGGCCCTCAGCCATGGACACCGGTTTTCCAAAGCTCACACTGAGAAGGGGTCATCCCGCAGCTCCAGCTGACCCTGCGATGCCAGACCTCTCACCTGTCTACACCCTTCAGACCCCGGGGCAGAAAGCAGCCAAAGCAGACGCTTCTGGTAGTACCGGGCACCACGGCCAATGGCAAGTGACAGCCGGTCGTTACTAGACAGGATCTTGTCTCTCCATAACGAAGCGACCAGTCATGCGCCCCCGAAGGTGAAAGCAATCTGGACCAGTGGCTGCTTGCGTGGGTGGACTGTGGGCAAATTGCAAAGTATAGAAGTCATTGTCCAGTACGGTAGCTACTGTAGCACTTGAAACGGGGCTAATTTGAATTTAAATATGCTGTGAGTGTCATAGCCAGATTTTGAGACTTCGTATGATAAAAAGAATATACAATATATCATTAATAATTTTATATTAATAACATGTTGAAATAATATTTTGAAGTAGTGAAGTAAATAAAATATACCATGAAAATGCATTTTACTCCTTTAATGTTTCGATGTAGCTTCTGGAAAGTGTGAATTTACACAGGTGGCTGATATTACATTTTTATTTAACAGACATCGCTGTCCTAGGAAAACGATGATGTGAAAAATGCATACATTGTTTGGAAAACCCTGCCCTCCCTAATTTATAAATGTACATGGAGACAGACACAGGAGGAGAGCAAGGAGATTTGAAAGGAATAATGAACAATGGAGGGGGAAAAAAAAGAAGGTGGAAAGATGTTTGACTTACTCATATTTCAATATCGTGTCAATCATTCCCTGTCTCTTCCCTCCATGATTCTGTTTTCACCATAGGATAGAAGACATTTGTGGAATAGACACCACCAAAGAGGCCGAATACTGGATTTTGACTGAGCACTGGGTTTGAAATAGAAAGCAATGGCCTCTCCCAAATGGCTCATTCCAAGGAGAAATTTGGAGAGTTCTAACCCTTTGAGTCAAATATTGTTCAGTGCTGGTCGCCACAAAGGTGGGTCTGTGAGGCCCCTCTGAACAAGAATCCACACCTTCTTGGGAGAAACTGTTCGGTGGCTAAAGTTGTCCCAGCATTTCTTACATTCACCAACTTGGAGGTGCAGACTATTTTGCCTCTCACAAAAGAAAAATAACATGAATCTAGTCCATGTTACAAGTAAGTGGTTGTTGTGCCTGTGTAGTTGTTTTTTATTTAAAAAATTTTTTTAACTTTTTTTTTTTAATTTTTTTTTCAACATTTATTTATTTTTGGGACAGAGAGAGACAGAGCATGAACGGGGGAGGGGCAGAGAGAGAGGGAGACACAGAATCGGAAACGGGCTCCAGGCTCTGAGCCGTCAGCTCAGAGCCTGACGCGGGGCTCGAACTCCCGGACCGCGAGATCGTGACCTGGCTGAAGTCGGACGCTTACCCGACTGCGCCACCCAGGCTCCCCTTTTTTTTTTAAATTTTTTTTTCAACGTTTATTTATTTTTGGGACAGAGAGAGACAGAGCATGAACGGGGGAGGGGCAGAGTAACGTTTATTTATTTTTGAGACAGAGAGAGACAGAGCATGAATGGGGGGAGGGTCAGAGAGAGAGGGAGACACAGCATCAGAAGCAGGCTCCAGGCTCCGAGCTGTCAGCACAGAGCCCGACCCGGGGCTCGAACTCGTGAACCACGAGATCATGACCTGAGCTGAAGCCAGACACTTAACCGACTGAGCCACCCAGGCGCCCCTGTGCCTGTGTAGTTGTATAAAGACTCTTTTATAGGAGACATGGAAAGGGGCTGGGGAAGTTTATTTTATTCAGGGAGTCTTTTTCATCCATAGCTGTCATTATTTATTTTTTACATTCAAACTGTCCAAGATGTAGCCAGTGGGATCCCCTTCAGGCTGCCTTGTCCTTTTGACAGGTCCCCCTAGTTCTCTGAGCGTGTCCTACTTTCCAACATGTTCCAGGATCATCTAGAACATCGCTTGCCCCCAGCCTTCCATTTCCCCCAGGTTCCCTGGTATCTTTCGGTGGGGGAAGGGTATGCTTCCTGCTCCCAGGATGCCATTGCTTTTAGGAACTTTTGAGGAACTAGTTAGGGCACTAGGTGTGCGTGTGTGCCTGTAAAATCATAGGTTTATACTAATCCTCCAATTTAAATCAAACACCAGCAGGTTCCTCTCTATTTTTCCCCATTCCCGGTTTGTATTCCCTTTCTCCCATGGGGACAGCCCTGGTTACCCCACAACATTAGGAAATGTATGCATTTCCTCAATCCTATAACCTCCCAAAATAGTTTCAGTGCTCCCATGCCTGTTGTAACATCAAAAACAAAACTGTCAAGCAAAGTTGAAGATTTCCTTATTGATCTTTTGGTTCTTAGAGTACATCCCACTAGGGAAGAGTATATATTCGAAGTGTTGTTTTTGAAAGCCACTTGAATTATTTATTTATTATTTATCATTTTATTATTTATTTTTAACGTGCTCAGTTGTGGTATCAATTTGCTGCACAGGTTTGTGTTCTCCTGTTTGTATTTGATTTTTGTATTTTGTTTTTTATGCAACTTTATATTTAGCTTTATTTCCAACTTGGTAAAATGTTGACACTGTTAGAAAGTCAAAATTATATTTTTGAAAGTGTACCCGGAGAAATTGCCTTCCAATCCCTATCCTGTCCATACTATTCATCTAACCCTGAGAGGAAAGCATTTTCATTAATTTCTTGTTTATTCCTCTTGGGTTTCTTTTTGAAAGAAGAAACAAATACATATGCATCTATATCTATATATTCTTACTCTCCTTCTTTCTTCAAAATGCACATACACTTTGTAAACTGCTTTTTTCACTTAGCAGTATATCCTTGAAATCACTCCATAGCAGTTAAGCAGATGGCTTTCATTAGTTTTCACAGATGCATGTTTTGCAATTTGTTTTAGATGTAGCGTATTTTATTCAACAAGGCTTCTCAGCATGGACGTTTAGGCTGTTTCAATATTTTGCTGTTGCAAACAATACAGCCATCAACAAGCTTATGTGCACTGGTTTTGTGTTTTGTTGGGGGAGGCTGGTTATCCTTTGAGGTGTAGTTTCAAGCTTTCTCCTAGAAGTGCAGTTGCTGGGTCAAAAGGTCAATGCATTTGTGGTTTTGTTAGATAGATAGTGTCAAATTTCCCCCCACGGCTGCTACACTGTATCCATACCCCACACTTACAGAGGGTGTAGTTGAGGTCTGGGAATTTTTGCCAATCTGAGAGGTGAGAAGTGAGATTTTATATAGTTTTTCTTTTGCATTTGTATAATAAGTGAATTAAAAATCTTTAGTGTATCATATGATCCATTTTCATTCACTGTTCTTTTTTTCTGTCAATTTTAAGAGCTCTTTTCCATTAAGTAGATTAACCTTTTGGAACGACATGTTGTAAATATTCTTTCAATTTTATTTGTATATTGGCTTAGCTTATGGTGCTTTCTGCCCATGCAAGAGTTTTTTTTTTTTTCTTAGCACTTACGCATTAACCTATCAGTCTGTTCTTTTATTGAATCAGAATTTTTGGAGCGTAGTTATGAAAGCCTTTTCCACGCACAGGTGACAATGGAATTACCCAGATTGTTTCTTCCAGTTCTTAAATGGTCTCAGTGTCTCCATTTATATCTCTGGTCAATATGCAGTGTATTCTTGCGTAAGGAGCAAGACACAGACCCGACTTCACTGGGGTCTGTGAGCAGGGGCTGCTCACACCCACCCTGAGGGGGAAGAAATCACGTTTCCCACCGAACCACTGGAAACACAGTCTTCACTTTGCCCCCTCCCTTGCTCCCACGTCTGCAGTGACTCCCTACTGTCTGCAGAGACATGTTATTTGGGGCCTCACTGTGAGCTGACGTGGAACCCCTAGGACCCTGCTGAGCCAGGCCACGCACTGTCGCACATACTTAAAGCACTCCTGCCTTCTATCCACTGTCCCTGTCTTCCAGAATTCCACTTGCCCAGACCTCTCTTCATGATCCTCAGAGATCAGTTTCCTCCTTCTCTGCCTCCTTCCTGCTCCAGCAGCCGGGATTTAACTCATTTCCTCCTCTAAATCCTCCTGGAATAAGTTTCTATAAACAGAGTTTAATTTGGTCCTTAGACCCTAGATGAATTTTCTTTCCTGGGTCACGGACTGAGCTACATTCCCCCGGATCCCCTCCGGCTGATGTCCCAGTAAAGTCTCGGCTTCCTGAGTCAAACTTCAGGGCTGGTGGCTGCACGGTTCTAACCACCAGTCAGTGCTCAGTTCAGGGCTGGGGTGGGAGGAGTATCTAGGTGGAAAGAAGGTTCCAAGACATAGATGCGGCCAGGGAGGGAAGGAACCTTCTGGAGAGGTGGTCAGGACTAGCCACTTAGTCCTGTGGCAGCGGTGAAATGTGAGGAATCCAAGGATTCACCCCCTGTGAGAGTGAGGAGTGAGGAGGAAAAGCCCAAGGACCAGAAGGGAGAGTGAGGAAGGCATTGCCCGCACTTCTCCTTCCCTGGAAATCTATCTGTTGGTTCGACACCCTCCCTGGAGCCTCCGACATGAAATCTGAATCTGGCACCTATATTCAGAGGGCAGGGAGAGGCTGACGGAAAAGGCAGGCCACTCCAGATCGGTAGGTGGCAATTGTAATCACAGCAAAGGGAACTTACATACGAGGCTTGTCTTGGGCAGCAGAAAGATGAAGCATCCCTGCCCCCACCCTCCAGCTATTAAAAGGTTTGCAGAGAGGCGCTAACTGGGCTCAGTCACATACATAAAGCGTGCAGGCGTTTTCAACACCACGTCACCATCTCAAGACTCTGTCCTTGATCACATTCCCTAACATCACCCCTCCCTTCACTCCTGAAATTCCATTTCTGCAACCTCAGCGCACACACCGTCTCCCCCAGGAGGCCACCCCCTAAGCTGTATGGTTGGCACTCTGTCGCCCTACCGTGACCCAGTGTAACACATTGCTCTTGTCCCTGCGGTCTTCCCCGCTGCTAGTGGGCGGTGGCTGGTGGCGTGCTTCATGCGATGAGCCGTGACGCCATTAGGCGGGTTGCCTGACTCCATTAGGACAGTGTCTTTTTCAAGTTTGAATTGCCATGCCTCTCATGCACATGGAAGGTCATTTTGTGGACCCTGAAGAATTTTCTAAGTGTGTGGGAGGGCCTGGGAGGCTGAGAACTGCTCCAATAGGCTGGGAGGCCAGGCAGAGAGACCCTGGTCCAATCGATCATCCTAGAATGTTGAGGGTTCCTTATACATTCCAATACCAGCCCTTGGTTGGCTATATGGTTGGCAAATATTTCCCCCCATCTGTATTTTGTCAGCCCCTCCTCCTTTAAGGGTGTTACACAGAGCACAAGCTCTTAATTTTGCGGAATTCTAATTTATCCAATTCTTTCTAGGGACCACGCTTTTGGTGTCAATCTAAAATCTCTTTGCCTAGCCTTAGATCATAAATTCTTCCGGAATTCCCCCCGCCAAAGCGTGTTCTAGTTTTATGTTTTACATGGAAGTATGAGTTCATGTTTGTATGAGCTGTGAAGTGTGGCTGTTTAGGTTAAGAAATGTTTGTGTGCTGGCTTCCGTGTTTTGCCTGGGGATGTCCAATTGCCCCGCTCCTCTTTGATGGAGAGGCCACATCTTTCCTCCCTTCAATGGCTTTTGCACATCTGCCAAAAATCAGTTGAGCTTGGGCATATTTGTTTGAGTCTCTGTTCCATCCCATTGATCAACATGTCTCTCCACCTGCCAACATCACCCAGCCTCTGTCAGCTCTGTAACAAGTGTTAAATTAGGGGCAACTTTATTCTTGGTTTTCCAAATTTCTGTAGTCCTAGTTTCTTTGCCTATTTGTAGAAATATTTTTAAGGTAAATGTGTACATTTTGTAACACCAAAGACATTTCTACAACTTGTTTTTTTTTTTTTTTCATTTGACTGTTCATCATGAACATTTACTTAAGTCTTAAAAACCCCACAAATTTATAGTATTGCATTTATGGATATGCTGGAATTTATTTAACCCCTCCCCTCTTAATGAGTGGCTATTGTTTTCCTCGTTTTTTTGTTTTAATATAAGTAATGCTAAAATCAATATTCTTATCACACATGTATTTGCGCAAATGTCCCCATACCTGTTTTCAGAATCCACATTCTTTTTTTTTTTTTTTTTTTTTTTAATTTTTATTTTTGGGACAGAGAGAGACAGAGCATGAACGGGGGAGGGGCAGAGAGAGAGGGAGACACAGAATCGGAAACAGGCTCCAGGCTCCGAGCCATCAGCCCCGAGCCCGACGCGGGGCTCGAACTCCCGGACCGCGAGATCGTGACCTGGCTGAAGTCGGACGCTTAACCGACTGCGCCACCCAGGCGCCCCTCAGAATCCACATTCTTAAAAGATGGGGCCACATGGAGGCAGGGCTAGACTTCTGAGGAGGGGCCACCCCCTGGCCATGGAGATACCTCTGGGGCGGGCAGGCAGAGCACTATTCTGAGCTGGGACCCAGACCTCCGGAAGAAGGTCTTGCTGAAAAGTAGAACAATCAACTTTCTAGAAGACATAGGAGCGTGTCTTCTTTATGTTGTGGTATTTATGAATTTGGTATAAGAAGTGCTTTCTTAAATGGGACCCCTAAAACGCAATAGCCATAAAAGAAAAGTTTGTTAGGGATGCCTGGCTGGCTCAGTCAGTAGAGCATCTGGCTCTTGATCTCAGGGTTGTGAGTTCCAGCCCCACGTTGGGTATAGATTTACTTAAAAACAAAACAAAACAAAACAAGTAAAGAATCTTTAAAAAAAATAAAAATAAAAGATTGTTAAATCGGACTTCATTAAGATTAAGAACTTTGAGTAAAAAACAACAGCCAAGGGGTGTGTGGGTGGCTCAATCAGTTAAGGGCCCAACTCGTGATTTCAGCTCAGGTCATGATCCCAGGGTCGTGGGATTGAGCCCCAAGTTGAGCTCTCTGCTGAGCGTGGAGCCTGCTTAAGTTTCTCTCCCTCTCTCTCTCTCTCTCTCTCTCTCTCTCTGTCACCCCCTCCCCTGCTCACACACACTCTCTCTTTAAAAAAAAAAAAAAGACAGGGGCGCCTGGGTGGCGCAGTCGGTTAAGCGTCCGGCTTCAGCCAGGTCACGATCTCGCGGTCCGGGAGTTCGAGCCCCGCATCGGGCTCTGGGCTGATGGCTCAGAGCCTGGAGCCTGTTTCCGGTTCTGTGTCTCCCTCTCTCTCTGCCCCTCCCCCGTTCATGCTCTGTCTCTCTCTGTCCCAAAAATAAATAAACGTTGAAAAAAAAAAAAAAAAGACTAAGTCAAAAATTTACAAGACTAGCAAAACAAGTGTTGCTGATGGGAGTGTAAATTAGTTCAACAACTTTGGAAGATCTCTTGGCAGTATCTATAAATCTAAACATACATAACACACCTCCTATGACACAGCCTGACAGTGGTTATTGCTAATGCCCACCGAAAGATGCAGAAGTAGGCAAAAGCTAGAAAAGTCAGACACAAAGCAATTTTACATCAATCATAGAGGAGATACGCATATTTTGATATATTTGAACAACAGTAGTGCATAGCAATGAGGAAATCAACTATCGCTACATGAAATAATATGGATGAAGTTCACAGACATGACCTTGAGTGAACAAGCTAGAATAAGAAAAGTGCCTAATGTGTGTTTTCATCACTGTTCTAGCTTTCATTGCTCCTGTTTGTTTCCTAACTTTGCTTTCACCAATACTCCAGCACAATAGCAAATAACATGGATGGAAACAGACATTGTTGCCCCTTAGCTAATTTTAAAGGACATACTTCTGCTTTGTAATTTCCCGGTTTAAAGGAAAACACCCTCTTACATATGGGTCAATCTATTCCTACTTATTCTGGAGTCTTAAAATTTTAAAGATGTATTTATAACTATCTCAAATTATATTTGAGATGACAGTTTTATTTTTGCACGTTAAATGCTGATAAATAGATGTCCAATTGTTGCCAGCAGTTGGATGAAGAAGCCATGTTCCTGGTGGCATTGTCATTGTAACTACTTCAGGCACATTTGATCGCTTATCTTCCAAACATCATTCTCTCTGAACACAGTATTTTTTTTTTGAGTACAGAATTTAGTAAATAGTGCCATATTAAGGAAAAAGAATAAGTTTAAAATTGGAAATCTCAGTAAGGTATTCATTCTGTATTCTTTTTTTAATGTTTATTTATTTATTTGAGAGAGAGAGAGAGAAAGTGGGAGAGGGGCATAGAGAGAGGGAGAGAGGATCCCAAGCAGGCTCCCACCTGCCAGCGCAGAGCTGGACACGGGGCTCCATCCCAGGAAGCATGAGATCATGACCTGAGCCTAAATCAAAATTCGGACGTTTAACCGATTGAGCGACCTGGGCACCCCTCATTCTGTATTCTTATTTATACTATTCAATCTGACTTCACTGGATCTTTCATGAAATCAGTTTTGAGTGGATTATGTTTCCACACAAATGCGCAAGAACGAAAGAGGAAAGAGTACCTGACGTTTCCTATCCCCAGACCTAGTGACTGGTCTTTTGCTGCCCTCTGCTGGTTCCAGTTGGAAGCCCTTGTTTAGATACATTCCAAGAAAACAGCTCTATGGTAGAATTTTTATAGAAGTTTACCTACACACAAAACCAACAAAAATAAAATAAATAAAAAATGAAATCCTTGATGTATATACACTTAGTCAAATATTTAAAAAGGCAAAAGTACTCTGATCCCAAAGAATATTTCAAATCTACATTATTTGGCTCTTGGTGCCATTTGAACTTAATCAAAACTCTGCAACATTTTACCCAGAACGTGAGATTCTCAGTTAATAGTAGAGGTCAATAGCGACTCCTTTCGTGGGAGTGGTTTCCCCAGGCCATTTGCTGAACAGACTGTCTCAGCTGCAAATCCTAATAGACTAACTTTTCTCAAAGACAGGAAGAAAAAAAAAAAAAGCCATGTGTGACACATCTAAACATAAGTCAAGCTGACAAAGTCTTAATATTCCAAATGCTTTTTATGTGATCTTATTCATGTAGGCACCAAGATTTTCACCACTGGAACCAGAGAACTTCCACCTGGTTCAAGCAAACACACACACACAGGGGGACATGCACAAGAGCACACACACATACACACACACTCACAAGATGATACAGAAGCTCCTCATAGGTAACCCAGGTAGCCCAAACTCTCTCAGGACTCACACATGGCCCAAACAGAGTTTCTTGTTTTCACCTGAACAATCAAGGTGACCTTGACTCTGTGTTCCCCACTGTCTCTCAGCAAGTCAGGACTTGCTTTCATGCATTCTTTACTCGTCTGTCCCCTGACTGCTTGTCTGTCCCGTGCCTCTGTCTGCCTGCCTCTATGTCTGCTGATGAGCTGTCTATCTTGTTCTCTATCTACCTTCCTCTCTTTACGTCTGTCTGTCAACCTGTTGCTCAATTAGTTTCTCTATTTGCCGTTCTGTCTGCCTGAATTTTTGTCTGCATATCTGTCACTGTGTCATTCTAGCTCTGTGCATGTCTGTCTGCCTTTCTGTCTTTCTGATAACTTTCTCTGACTGTCTTTATATTCATCTGGCCATCTCTTTGCCTGTCTGCCAATCTTTCTGTCAGTTATCTATTTGACCATCTTTCTACCTGTCTGAATGCCTATATAATATCCGTTTGTCTGCCTTTCTGTTGATCTATCTATATTATAAATCTACTTGTCTCTCGAACAGCCTTTCTGTTTGTCTGTCTCTTTGGGTTTTTATGTATCTTTCTATATGTATATTTGTCTATCCTTCTACCGGTCTATCTGTATAACTACTTACCTCTAGAGATATGTGTACATCTATTTGCATGTCTACCCTTGTGTCTGTATGCCTTTCTATCTCTTAATTAGTGATCTACTTCTCTATCCAGCTCTCTGTCTATCCATTTGTTCATCTATCTGTCTATATGCCTGTCTGCTGCTCTTTCTGTATATTTGACTGTCCATTTTCCATCAGTCTGTTTCTCTTTCTCTCTCTCTACCTGTCTGTAGACAGATAGTGTCTTTCAGTCTGTCTCACTCTCTGTCTATCCATGTGTCTTTCTATAAATATTTGTCTGTATGCCTGTCAATCTTTCAATCTATCTCTCTTTTTTTTAATTTTTTTAATGTTTTTATTTATTTTTGAGACAGGGAGAGACAGAGCACGAGCAGGGGAGGGGCAGAGAGAGAGGGAGACACAGAATCCCAAGCAGGCCCCAGGCTCCGAGCTGTCAGCACAGAGCCCGACGCGGGGCTCGAACTCACAGACCGCGAGATCATGACCCGAGCCGAAGCCAGACGCCCAACCGACTGAGCCACCCAGGCGCCCCAATCTATCTCTTTTTATATATTTGTCCACATGTTGTCCATCTGTCTCTCAAGCTATCTTTTTACCTATCCATTTGTCAGTCTATCTGCCTATCTTTCTATCTCCCTGTTCATCTGTCCATCCATCCATCCATCCATCCACTTGCCTGTCTATTTTTCACCTCCTTTCTGTTTTTCCTTCTATATTTCTGATTGTATCTTTATCTGCCCATCTACCAATCTATCTCCCAGTCTGTTTCTCTGACCCTCTTCCTGTAAATCTATCTACCTCTGTCTACCTACCTAGCTGTATGACTCCCAGTCTGTCTTTCCATCTGTCCATCTGAATCTTTGTCTGTATGTCCCCTTATGTTTCTATTTGTCAGTCTGCCTCTCTATCCATATATCTATATGTCTGGTTATCTCCCTCTGTCCAGATAGATAGGCAGATAGTAGACATCTGTCATCTTGAATGGCTGTGCATCAGTCTCTTTCTATTTTCTACCTCTGTCTGTCTGAGTCTTATGTGCATATGTGTGTCTGTATGTCTACCGATTTCTCTGTCTCTGTAGTTGTCTGTCTACATGTATCTCTCTATTCGTGTTCCTGTCGTTCTATGTATTGTCCATCTGTGTCTGTCTGTTAACGTGTCCGTCTTTCTGACTGCATCTATTTGTCCACCTATCAGGCTATGTCTTTCAGGCCATCTGTCACACTCTCTATCTTGTCTCTGTGTCTGTTTTTATTATTTTTTATTTTTTTAATGTTTATTTGTTTTTGAAAGAGAGTGATAGAGTGTGAGCAGAGGAGGGGCAGAGAGGGAGACACGGAATCCGAAGCAGGCTCCGGGCCCTGAGCTGTCAGCACAGAGCCTGACGCGGGGCTCGAACTCACGGACCGCGAGATCATGACCTGAGCCGAAGTCGGCCGCTCAACCGACTGAGCCCCCCAGGCGCCCCTCTGTCTGTTCTGTCTCTCTGACTATATTTTTTCTCAGTATATCTCTGTGTATACATACATATAAAATTTGACTGTCGGCCTTTTTGTCTCTGAATATCTGTCTGTCTTCTGTAGATATGTGTACCTATCTCTCCAAACGTCTTTTGGTTTATCAGCTTAACATTGTGTCTGTGAGGAGCTATGTCTCGTGATGTATTTGCTTGAGATGCCACGTTTACTGGTGCCAGTGTGTGTATGAGACAGAGAGACAGAGTTGGGTCACCGGTGTGAGTGTGGCGAACTGTGTTCACTGACATGCGTGTGGCACTGCGTTCAGTGATGCGTGTGAGAGACTCAAGCGTGTGAGATGCCGTGTGCAGAGGTACGTGTGTCAGCACCTCACCTGGGTGCATGTGGCCTGTAGGTGACGACACCTTAAAAAGTCTTCCTTTTGAAACCTCAAGCCTGTGGGGGCCTCTGGGCTCTTTGATCCAACAACCCCATCTGTAGACGGACCACCGAGGCTGGGCCAAGCCCTGAGCGCAGGTGATGTGAATCGCCTCTCCCTTTATGCTCGTGTCCCGGTCTCTTGAGGGTGAGAGGGTGGGGGTGTCCGCGCGCCCCAGCGGACGATGTGGCAGGAGGAGATGGCGTCATTCTGATGCCTCATCTGCACAGCAGAAGCCCCAGTCATCCTCGGTGCCTCCCTCCCTCCCTCCCACCACGTCCTGCTGCATCACCTGTGTCTCCACCATCTCGCGACCGTTCGGTTCCATCCACACGCCAGTGAGTCCCCGGTCTTGACCTTCAGCCTGATCTCTTCTCCAAAACCCAGCACATTGATGTCTCTGCACACGGGTTTTGTTGGCAACTGCTTCTTCTTCCCCTTTATTTTGTTCAATAAAGTATAACTGACCTACATTTATCCTTCGTTGTGTGGAGTCCTGCGAGTCTTGACAAATTGCACCTAGCTGTGTGACCGTCATTACAGTCGGGATATACAGCATTTTTCATAGCCCTCCCTCCCATCCCTTGGTAACCCTGCCTCCCTGACCGACCCCCACCCCACCCCCCACCCCCCACCCAGGCCCTGTTGACCACGGATGTGTTCTCCATCCATATCATTTGGGATCTTCCAGAATGTCACATAAATAGGAGACTCCTGAGTCTGGCTTCTGTCACTCGGCCTCATGCCTTTGGGACGCATCCTGTCACACCATGCATCAACATCCGTTCCTTCTCCCTGCTCAGGGGGATTCCGTTGTGGGGACAGGCCACAGTCTGCTCACCCACTTACAGGTGAGAGACACCTGGGTCTCTTCCTGGTGTTGGCGATTACAAATAAATCTGTTACAAACATCCGCTTACAGGTTTTTGTGTGAAAATGAGTTTTCATTTCTCTTGAGCAGCATACAGAAGGGGAATGGCTGGATCGTCCACCGAGTGTATGTTTAATTTCGTAAGAAACTGCCAGACTGCCTTCCAAAGTGGCTGTGTCGTTTGGTGGCATCTTAAAATGCCCAGAGATGCCATCCCTCTGGGTGAAGCTCGCTCCTCCCCACCCACCTGGCGGCCCACATCAAAATCAATAGGGCCAGCCAGATGCCTCAGTGGCCCCATGAGCCCCCCTCAGCCCAGCGGCCATGCAGACTCCTAAACGCGGCCCCGGCTCCTCCTCTCTTCCCAGACAGCACACTGGCCTCACTGCCCACTTCCTGCACGGCAGCTGGTGTGATCTTCTTAAGACGCCAACCATCTCACAGGCTTTCTTGCTCCCACCGTGGACACCTTGGACCCGGTCAGCAGACCCCATCCCCAGCCCATCCGTCCTCTTGTCCAAGCTCTGTCCCTGGCTCTATCTACTCCAGCCACCCTTGCCTTCCTTCTGCTCCCCCAGCCCATGGAGCACCAGCCCAAGGTTGCCCCCACCTTGGGTGCACATCCCCAGATCATGGCGATGAGAGACAGTGCCCATACTTACACGGCCTCTTTGTGTGTTGCTATTTCTTATTCATTTAATCCCCATGCTTCTTCGTGATTATCAGCCCCATTGTACAGAGGTGAGAACTGAGGCACAAAGAAACTAGCTCACTGGGCTGGGGGCACAGAATCAGGGAGAGGCGAAGATAGGTTCACAGCCAGGGTGTTGGAGTTGAGAGCACGTTCACACTCTCCCGGTGGTTTCAGGGCCACTGTGAAGGTCACCTTTCCAAGGGTCCTTCCGACTGCCCTTTTCCTCTGCCAACCAATTAGTTTGAGCATCATTGGCATTTATCACATCCTAGGCCAGGCATGGAAGGAGTACCCATCTACTGAATGAATGAAAGTCACACTTCACTGTCTCCACCGCTGAGCGGGTCCTGGGGAGACGTCACAGCCGCCTGAACTTTCCTAGTGCTCCCCCTTTGGGGCCACCTTGCTGGGCGGACGGAGGGATGCTCTGTCTCTGAAGTAGCAGAAGGCTCAAGAAATGACCCCAGCCCAGTCCACCCTCTATGATCGGAACCCCAGGACCTGGGGCCTCATGGTCACTTGGGGGGGTTCCTCGTCTCAGAACTGGGACCCAGGGGCTCCTCCCTGGGAGGAGCTGGGGCTCACGACTCCCCACCCCAAACAAGGCTGTTTAGCAGAGTTCACTAACGCACCTTCTATCACCTGCCCTTCTGGCCCCAGCAGCGGAGCCCCGCTGTTCTTCCGAGGGGACAGGGCGAGTGGGGCCTGATTCTGAGGGGCTGGGGTGGGGGTGGGGGTCCTTGTTTGTGCTGAGCCATTCCTGGGAGGGCCAGAGCCCGTGTCAAGCAGCCTGTTGGTGTCTCTGAGCAGTGAGGGTGTTGAATGTCATGTGCCCCTCGGCTGACACCCGCCTCAGTGAGGGGCTCACCGCCCACCACGTCCCTCCCAACTCGCCCTCTGACCGCCAGCTCACCTTCCTTCACCCTCAGGCGGCACAGCCCACCCCACCCGTCAGCCCCCTGGCCTCTGTCTGCCTGTCCCTTGCAGGCTCTGCCTCCAGGATGACTGCTGTCAGCGGTGGCCGGCTGAGAGGGCAGCACAGTGCAACCTTGGGTATAAGTCACCTCCGACCTTCAGCTGTGAAACCCACTCTCTGCTGGGCAGGCCGTATGGACACAGGACCTCCCCTTGTCAGGCCCTTCCTCTCGATCCAGGCACTGCCTGTCCTCTGAGCCCAAACCCAGCCCCCTGCTCCAACAGGAACCACCTGTTCCCATAGGCGACCACTGCCCCGATGTCTACCACCACAGATTAATGTCTATTCTAGAATTTCATGTGGATGGACCTCACCACCGTGTGCCCTCTTGTGTCTGGATCCTTTCATTCAACATTGTGTCTGTGAGGTTTGGCCGCGTTGTTCCCCGCAGCGGGAGGCTATCTTCTCCGTGGCCACGTAACTAATATTCACACACGCTTATATGCGTGTGTGCTCAGTGTGTGCGTGTAGCTGTGTGTATGTTGGGGGTGTGTGCATGTGTCGGTGTGTGGGTGTTTGTGTGTGTGTCTGTGTGTTGGCATTGAGGCTGCACCACCTTTCAAACATTTTCTAGCTAGTCAGTGAGTTCACAAAACAACTTATAAAAGCTGATTACAAAAGCAGCCCCCATCTCTGCCCCCCATCCCTGCCGTCCCATGCCACATGTTCCACGTGTGCTGTGGGTCCCCCACCCCTGCTACATTGAATCCAGGGCAGTTCCTCTCTGGAGCCCTGAGGCAGCGAGGACAGGAAAAAGGCCTCAGAGATTGCATGTTTGTATAGGCTGTGAACGGCACCCCTGGGTTTGTGTAATACACCATCTGGGCAACTGCACCGCTCCAGAGCCCGGCCTGCAGCCCTGCCGTGGTCCAACGCTGTGGTCTCAGAGTTCCAGCTCAACCTCTATCCCAAGCCTCAGCTGGGAACCGCCAGGGTGCCTGGTGGCTCAGTTGGTTAAGTGTCCGACTTTGGCAACCTCGCGGTTCGTGAGTTCGAGCCCCGCGTCGGGCTCTGTGCTGACAGCTCAGAGCCTGAAGCCTGCTTGGGAGTCTGTGTCTCCCTCTCTCTCTGCCCCTCCCCCACTTGTGTTGTCTCTGTCTCTCCCAAAATAAATAAACTTTAAAAAATAATAATAATAGGGGCACCTGGGTGGCTCAGCCAGTTAAGGATCCCACTTGGCTCAGGTCATGATCTCACAGTTCATGGGTCCGAGCCCCGCGTCGGGCTCTGTGCTGACAGCTGGGAGCCCGGAGCCTGTTTCGAATTCTGTGTGTGTGTGTGTGTCTCTCTCTCTCTCTGCCCCTCCCCCGCTCACTCTCTGTCTTTCTCTCAAAAATAAATAAACATTTTTTTAAAATGGTCCCAGGCCTCAGCAATGACCCCAGCATTGATCCAGGAAGGGAAGAAGATCTCTAGCACCTGGGCCCACAGAGCTGGCCCAGCACTCAGGGCCATGAGAAAGCACCGTTCCTGGTAGGTCAGATTGAAGATGGGGAAACTGAGGCCCAGAGAGGAGCTACAGCTGGCAGAGTCGGGGAGGCTGGAACCAGGCACAGGTTTGTTCAGCTAAACTCTCTGCCAGGACACCATCCCTGCCAGTGCCTCAGTGGATTCATGGGGGTCAGAGAGCCCAGATCCCCCAGTCCCAAAGCCAGGGGGCCCCAAAGACTTGCCCAGGTCAAGAAGAGAGCAAGAAAGCCCCAGTGGGCCAGAGAGGGGCTAGTGGCCGTCATCTGAGAAGCAACGATGGCGGCCTGGACCAGCGGCAGTGGCATGGAGAAATCCAGTCAGGCTCCAAACGAATTTTAGAGATTAAAAGGGTCAGCATGTTGCGCCAGAGGGGGGGCGTGAGGAGAGAAAAGGGGCATCAGAAATCCGGCTTGAGCCACAAGACAGGCTGCTGGCCCATTCCTCTGCTCCTTGAGCCTCACTTTCCTCATCCATAGAACTCTTTCGAGGCGCTGTGTAAGCATCCATTGGAATTACTCATGCCTGACTTCTCCCTGTGTATGTGCCAAGCTCGGGCTAATAAATGTATTCTCTTGTTATCTGTCTTTTGTCCATCTAATTCGCAGGGCACCAGGTGGAGAACCTAAGAGGAGAGAAGGAAGAATGTTCTCTCTCCTACACCAGAGAGGGGCTGCGCGGCCTGGCACCTCCGTGGGGGATGCCAGGTCACCCGGAATTTGATGAGAGCCTCGGCTAGAGGGTTAAGTCATACCTCTGGGGCTCCGTCCTGCCTGGCGTTACAGGACATGTCCCTGGACAAGCAGCAGCAGCTCTGCAAGTGAAGCCCCCACCGCAGCATAGCCTCCTCGGGGAGCTTGTCGGAAATGCACGTTTCGGGGGCGCCTGGCTGGCTCAGTCGGTTAAGCTTCCGACTTCGGCTCCGGTCAGGATCTCACGGTTCATGGGTTCGAGCCCCGCGTCGGGCTCTGGGCGGACAGCTCGGAGCCTGGAGCCTGCTTCGGATTCCGTGTCTCCCTCGCTCTCTGCCCCTCCCCTCCCCGTGCTCTCTCTCTCTCTCTGTCTTTCAAAAATAAGTAAATGTTTAAAGAAGAAGAAGAAGAAATAAAAAAGAAATACACGCTTCAGGCCTGACTCCAGACCTGCTGAGTCTCAAAGTGAGGCCCAGCCATGGGAGTTGGAAGACGCTCTCTGGGTGTTTCTGACGCAGCCCGCAGCCTGCTTCTGTATGGCCTTCCAGCTAAGAAGCGTTGTTGCATTTCTTTTTTTTTTTTTTTTTAATTTTTTTTTTCAACGCTTATTTATTTTTGGGACAGAGAGAGACAGAGCATGAACGGGGGAGGGGCAGAGAGAGAGGGAGACAGAATCGGAAACAGGCTCCAGGCTCTGAGCCATCAGCCCAGAGCCCGACGCGGGGCTCGAACTCCCGGACCGCGAGATCGTGACCTGGCTGAAGTCGGACGCTTAACCGACTGCGCCACCCAGGCGCCCCTAAGAAGCGTTGTTGCATTTCTTAACGATGGGGGGAGGAATCAAAAGAAGAGTTTTTCATGTAATGTGAAAATTACATGAAATTCAAATTTCAGTGTCCATAAATGAGGTTTCATTGGAACACGGCCCCTATAACAACTAACGGACTTGATTGGAACCCATTAGTGGATATACTGTCCACGGCTGCTTTTGTATGACAACAGCTGGCAGCTTCCACAGAGGCCTCACGACTGCAAAGTCTAAAATATTTACCATCAGGTCCTTTGCAGACAAAGTTTGCCTGCCCTGCCTCCCAGCAGCAAGCCAGTCCCCTAGCCACTGAAACCACAGGGGCCTGAGCCCGGACCCACAGCCCTTCAAGGGCCCCCATTTAAAGGGACACACATGGGGCGCCTGGGTGGCTCAGTCGGTTGAGCGTCCGACTTCGGCTCAGGTCACGATCTCGCCATTCACGAGTTTGAGCCCCGCATCGGGCTCTGTGCTGACAGCTCGGAGCCTGGAACCTGCTTCGGATGCTGTGTCTCCCTCTCTCTCTGCCCCTCCCCCGCTCAATGCTCTGTCTCTCTCAAAAATCAATAAACGTTAAAAAAATTTATAAAATGAAGGACACATGCATCTGGGTGCGAAGACTATATCTCCACGTTGTTTCACCACTAACACAAATTAAGTATTCTCATCCTTTTATAATGGAGGCGACCGTGGGGGTCATGACCCCGCCCCTCAGTTTTGTGGGACCCCCTGGCAGCGAGGCTGTGCTCCTCACTGGGGAGATGACAGCAGCGGAGCCACCGCCGGGGGGCGCTCGCCCATCGGTGGTTAGCGAGGAAACACAGCCGCTAGCATGCCACAAGTTAATTCGTTCCCGTTTTGATGACGGCATTCCGGTGAAATGGGTCTCCTATGCAACCCTGTGTGTTTTACGTGGTACATTTCAAATTTTTATTTTATCAAATTCGACTCCCCAGCACAGGAAACCGTCAAAGCCTCTGGGCAGCGGCTCCCTACGACCCGAGGCTGGAGATTTGCTCGTGCGCGGAGAATGCCAACAGGCAGCTCCACTGGCCTTTTTCTTCGGTGGCTCTTCCACAGCTTGAGAGCAGCCAGATGGAGCACCTACTCAACTGACTGAGCACCTAGCGGGTGCCGGGTCTTGCGTCTCTGGGCGCTGGGCACAGTCGTGAAGCAGGTGGAACAGGGCTTCCCCGGCCCTGCAGAGGCTGACCTTCCGGGAGGTCGAGGCCGTGAGGCTGTGGCACAGGCCTGAGAGGCCGAGTGCCGGGAATGGGGACCCTTCACGGTCTTCCCTGCCCCTCCCCCAACGGAGTCGGTTCCTTCTGCTTCTCCTTGTGCTCTCTCCCCACTCAGGGCCTGGGAACTCCTCCTCACATACTCGGCAAAGCCTGACTCATCCCTCAGATCTCAGAGGAAGTGTCACTTCCTTGGGGGACCCACCCTGGTCCCTCTCCAGGCCTCCCTTTGCTTTTCTTCCCACGGCACCTTGCGTCCGTCCCATTACCGCTCAGGCATCACTCCGTATTGTTACTGCTTGGGGCGGTAGGCTCCGTCCAAGCTGGGGCGATGGGAAGAGGTGGAGATTGTAGGCTGGTGAGACCTGCGGACCCCTTTCGGGGTGGGAGGCCCAAGGGACCCGCCCCCCCTCCACTCAACCATCCATTAGGCAAACTCACACGAGGCACATACTGTGCCGTGCACCGGAGACCCGGCAGTGAATGAAAGAGAGGACAATCCCTGCCTTCATGGAGCTCTCTGACACTGGGTCAGGGAAGGCCTAGACGGGAAGGAGGAGGTAGATCTGAGGGGAAAGTGTTCCGGACAGAGGGAGTGTCATGTGCAAAGGTCCTGGGGTGAAGATGAAAATATAGTGTTCTCAAAACAGTAGAAGGAGGCGGGTGCCTGGAGCAGAGGGGCACAGGGAAAGGGGGAGATGAGCTGGCTGAAGTCAGGGCAAGGTGGAATGGGGCTTCAGGGGCGGAGAAGTAGTTGGAATTCTATTTTCAGTGTAGCAGGAAGCCAGGGAGGGCTGCAGGAAGTGGGGTTACAAGGCCTGATTCTGTCACTCTGGTGCTGGATGGCTGGTGGGCCGTAGTGGGATAGGGTATGTCCTCTGAAGCCCCCACTATCCCCGAGGGGCAAATAGACAGCAATGATCTCGACCATCCACACTGAAGGGAAACCCACTTGTGAGTCCTTCCTGAGCCAGTGGGGCCCTTCACTGCAGGAGACAGATGATTGGAAGGATAAACGGAGTCCAGGGCAGGCCCCCTGGCTGGGACGTCAGCCCTCCACCGGCCGAGAATCTAACCCCAGCACGGGCCACTGGTAGACAGAGGAAAGGTCCTGGGTGGTCTGGTGCCTGGGAGGGTAGTGGCGTCTGGGTGAAATGAAGGCCGCAGGAGGGCTTGGGGACCCAAGGCCTGGATCAGATCCCAGCTCAGATAACCTCCCTTGAAAGTCCCTTAATGTCCCTGGACTGATTACCTCTAAAGCAGGTAAACCCGGCACCTTAGAGGCCTCAAACTTCAAGTTCGTGAGCGCTCACTAAACACTCATCACCCCACCACCCACGCCGTTCTACCTTTTAAAAAGCAGATTCTGAGTTGGGCTCATCTCATCCTTGGGAGGCAGGTAAGTGCAGGGGAGCCTGTGGTCTCAGCCACACACAGACCTGGTGTTGCTGCAACCTCGAGCCTCGGGCTCCTTCCACGTGCACCGGCCCCACCTCGTGGGCTTGTATATGCAGCATGTGTGCAAGGCATCTGCTAATTAAAGGTCCTCTTTCTCCTTCTCGTTCTTTCTGACAAGTGTGAGAGCTAGCAACGATTATGGACACCCCTTCTTTAGAGACCAGGAGGCCGAGGCCACAGGAGAAAAGGAATTCAATATAGGTCACCAAGCAAAGGAGTGGCCTGGGGTCTGCCCGAGAGTCACAGCCAGGACAGGGGGTATCTCAAGGCTCCTGAGCTTCAGTGCTACGAAGTTTGAACAATAAATATTTATCAAACGCTGACTGGGGCCCCATACCCGTCTGTGGGAACTAGCACTCAGGGGGCTGGGGGAGGCCATCGCTCCCTGGCCTCAACTGGCTTAGATTCAGGTACTGCGGTGCCAAGGAGGGCTCCAGGGTTAGGAGAGGATGAGCTCCAACCCCGCCCCCAGATTTAGCCGTAACCACCCTCAGCTCTCCCTGTCTCCAGGTTCAACCCCAGGGAACAACAACCTCCAAGAAGCCTTCATGACCTGCCCCCAACACCTCCCAACCTCCGGTCCTTCATCAGTGCATATATCACCACTACCCAGGCTTCCTACCTTGTGGTCTGGAATCATCATCTGAATCCTACAGAATGAAGGTCCCCTGGGGTCCTTCACTGATGCAGAGGGGTTCTCCGGCCACGGAACTAGTTTGGGCAAAGGAAAGAATTCTCTCCCTGTGGGCCCTCTGCTAGAAAGCCACTGAAATCCCAGAGACTGAGCCCTCCTACAGATAAAATTCTCCCTTCCCCAGAATGGGACTTGCTGGCCTTCCTGCTCCCCCTTCTGGCCGCACTTGTCTCTTCCCTCTGTCCTGCATCGGCCCAGCCTCCCTAGGGGGGACACCACTCCAGGTCCTCCCCGTCACCTCACGGCGCCAGGCTGCAGTAGGGGTTCCTCTCCCCTACGGTGGTGAGAACCGGGGCTGCTGTCCAGCCAGGGCTCCTCCGCACCCGAGTCCCAGGAAAGAGCTACTGTTTCCCTGCAGTCGGCACACGCGTGCGTGTGGACGCGCTCCTCAAATCTCTGCAGAAGGAGCGCAAAGCGGGGAGGTGTGGGCCCAGGGAGGACAAAGCGGTGGCCCAAGGTCACGTGGCTGGGGAAGTGTGACAACCGGTCCGAGTGGGTGGTGTGCCCCCGGGGGTCTGTGTGGGACAGGGTGTGCGGTCACAGGAGAATGAGGGTCTATGTGCCAGTTGGAAGAGCCCGCTGGGGCCTGCGAGCAGGTTGTGTTCTGTCCTCTCTCCCAGAGCTCCTACCGTGACCCACCCACCCCCGCCCCCACGGCCCCTGGGGAGCCCCGTCGCCCCAGGACACAGGGGGCTGAGGGAGCATCGGAATGCCAGGCAGGGATTTTCAAACACATATCTCCACACGGTGGCACTCAAAGAGATCAAAATGCATTTAATGTGGTCTAGTCTCGTGGCCTATGTCTTTAGATACTGCTATGTATTGAAAATAACATGAAAATTCTCCAGTTTCACCATTTAAAATAGATTTGACATTCTATGACCTCACGCAGGGCAGACACCCCTGTGCAGGGGCCTCCTTCCCATCAGGCCCCCGCTCCCGCCCCCCCGGCCCCCACCGGGACCCTCAGCAGGCGGGGACGGGGCGGCACAGCACCAGCAGGGCACGGGGGGGCGGCCAGCATGTTCCTAGCAGCACGCACGAGCGTGCACAGACACACCATTTCCACTGACATCCGTGTGCACACACCCCTGGGACCTGCACATGCTCACACGTGCCCATACACGCTGCCCCCAGCAGGCAGGCGCCAGCCCTGCTCACAGAGCCTGGCCCAGCTGCCACGCAAATGCTCCACACGTGCATACGTGTTCACTGGGACAAATGCACACATGCATAGGCCATCCTTGGATGCCATGTACTCACGCACACACGAAGACACTGCCTCGGAGCCTCCGGCACGCACATTCCACACATTCCCCTCCGGACACGATCAGGGCAGGGGGTCAGCAGGACTACTGCGTTCAGCTGTGTGCCCACGTCCGGAGCCGGCATCCGTCCTGGGCGGCGCGTCCCCTGCCTTCCAGCCTGGCTAACAGTTAAACCAATGCCCATGTATGGAACGCACACCCACAACCACGCCTACGGGTAAACGCACACACGAGTCTCTGCGTGTATCTGCGTACGCACGCGTACACATCCCGCATGGATGCCATCAGCCCGGATTCACACACGTGTGGAGATCGCCGTGCGCACACACCTGTACGGCGCTCCCATGACGGGGTGAATCCGCACACCCGGGCACTCAGGCAAAGCTGTGACTGCACACATCTGCTTGAACAGAGATGAGATGGGATGATTGTCCACGTCAGTTCCCACACTCGGGGCTCGCACACTCACGCTCCTGAGCACACTGCCAGCACGGCCCCTTTCCCACACAAGCGGCTCGGTGTCTCAGGCGGGAGGGCGTCAGAGGCCACATTCTGGGCCAACTGCAACCCCCACACCTCCTAGTTCAGGCCGTCAAGAAACCCCTTGGAGATCTCAGTGCCGGGGAAGGCAAGGGAGGGACCGGATTGGTACGCACACCTGCACGGCACACAGACCACACACACGGGCACAAACGCTCCCCACTCACCTGTGCTCAGCACACACACCACGCACGGCATGTGGCACACTCAGAGGACTGACGTGCTCGCCACACGCCACACACACGTGCACAAACATGGGTGCGCACGCACGCGCGCACGCGCACACGCACACACACACACGCGGCACACACTCCCAGGGACCACGTAATCCTTGCTCTGCACACACACGGCTCCTCCCATCCACCCTCCCGTTTCAAGTGCACTAAAGAGGGAGACTATTTTGGTCTTTAGCACAAGCAATAAATAAATAAATAAATACAGGGGAGGAAAAAAAAAAGAGGGCAGAAGAGTTTGAAAACGCAGCATCTGCCTTTGGCAAGAGATGAAAGGCAGATCAGGGCTGCTCTCCCGCAGGGTCTGGGGCTGAACCATCCGGTGTGGGCCCAGGAGGGGGACAGGCCTGAGAGGAGGCGCACCAAGCCGAGGTGGCTGGGGCCTGGGGGGAACCCAGAGTCCCTCGCCCCTGCTCCGGAGGGTGGGAGCGGAAGCCGGACACACCCGGCCCTGGAAAGATCTCCAGCTGCTGGGCACAGCAGAATGCAGGCTCCTATGCCAGCCCCAAGTGACCAGGACCACCTCGTCCCTCCCTGGCTCCCTGACAACATGGGCGGGGGTGGGCAGGTAAGCCCTCCCACATCAACTCCACCCTCGAGCCCCAGGGCTCAAATGGAGAAAGCCAGCTCTGGAAGCCAGGCCCTGGGCTGAGAAGGAGCTGAGGTCCCTCCAGCAGATCCTGAGAGGAAAGAGCTGCCTCCGAGGCCTGAATCATCCCAGCCAGAAATGAGGGTGGGGCCTGAGGCTAGGGCAGGATGCTGGGAGTCAGGCACACCTGAGGGCACGGGCCCAGGGTGTCTATGGGTGGGAACTGACAGCTCGTGCACAGACCCTCCATGGCCTCTGACTGCAGGCCAGGTCTCCGGCTTCCCTGGGGGCTGGAGAAGGAGAGAAAAGGCAAGGGCCCCCAGCCCAGGCACCCCCCCCCCCGGCCTCTCCCTGCCTCCCAGGACCCACCCACTCACTGGGTGACCTTGCACCCTACCTGTTTCCCCACTTGGGCCAGAGTCCTTGGTGCCTGGCTGTCTTGGGGGACGTGGATTGGAGTGGCCTAGACAGGCAGGCTGGGGAGACACACATGGGCTTTCTAATTAAGGACTTCCTTCCAGGCCTGGTTATTTGGGAGGACAACATTCTCAGCTGTCCTGGAAAGGGCCCCAGCTCCATCTCTGCCATCTGTGTCCTCCACCAAGAGCAAGCCCACACTGGGCAGCTCCTGGTCCAGGGGCCTGCTCTGGGCCAACAGAGCCCAGTGCCCCAAACCCCTTCCTGACGAGGGTGCCTGGTTGCATGTGCCACCCCCAGTCGTCTCTGCTGACGATGCCACACCTTTTCTAAGATGATTCCTCTGCCGTTCAGCAGCAGAGTACAGCCCGTGCTGCCCCAGGCGTGCAGAGAGCACCAGGACGGCCCAGCCTCTGCAGACAGGCTGGTGGGGACTTCACGGTGGAGTCAGGGGCGGCTGGGAGGAGAGGCGAGTCCGATAAGAACAGAAACAACCGGAGCTGGCCCACCCGGGTCTCTAAGGCACGACTCACTGGGGTCCCGTGGGAACGGGGCTGATCTGCTTCCTTGTAGTCTGGGAACCCGGCCCCCCTTCCCACGGGGCCATCTCCTCCAACGTTTTCCAAGTATCCCTCACTGTGGAAGGGGTGGGGGCTACTGGGCAGAAAAGGAGAGAAAAGTAAAACGGGAAAATCTGGCGGGTGGGGGGAGAGCGGGCCCTCCACGGCAGGCAGATCCCATATCCAGCCCTGAGACGCACCTCTAAGGTACAAAAGTCAAACTCAAAAAGCTCAGACTGGTTTTTTCCCAGCCCCTACCCCCACCTCTACCGGAAAGCTTTTATTACGATCATTCACATGGTCTTGGTTTTCTATCGCAAACGTCATCTACCGCGCCCGTGAGCACGAAGAACCACGGGTGAGCACCGCGCTCGCCCTTGCGGATGCGCCGCCCGGCACACACCCGCCTTCGCAGAGGAGAGGCCCGTTCGGCCTCAGGGAACCTCGTGGAGCCTCCATCTGACTGCTTCCATCTCAGCAGACTAGTGGGATTCTAACTGTCCTTTCTTATAACCCCCACAAAGTAAAGTGTTTTCAATCACGTGTTATTATTTTTTTTTTTTTGTAAACAGTCTTACTCAAGCTAAGGTTGAGAAAGCCAAAACTGGTGTTTCTCCCCAAGTTAAAAACCAGCGAGGCGCACTGCAGCCTGCCAGCCTTCGCCCACAGAGGCTGGGTGGCTGTGGAGCCGTTTCCAGGCAGGCTGCAGTTCTAGCCTCAGGCAGAAGCCCCCGGCTCCTGGCCCGGACCCCGAGAGGCCACCTCCCTGTCCCTGCACCTGCTCTGGCCCCTGAGGCCAGGGGCAGCCCACTGGCCGCCCACTCTCCCGCCAACCTTGCCAGGCCACTGTGAAGAAACATAAAACATCTAAAACGCTACTGAGTCTGCAACCGGGGCACCTGGCCCGTTCTGCTCAAACCCGGGGCCCTTGCGGGACGCCGGGCCTCTCCCTGGCGGGGCGGATGCTGCACGTTGGCCGATGGCGGCTCAGATCTCTGACTCCCGTCTGTAGGGCCGCTGCTCGAGGCCGCCGCCGCCGCCGCCGCCGCCGCCGCCACCGGCCTGGGGTCTATCAAAGTCATGCCGGGCCTGGGGGCTGCGGCCATCCTGGTCTCCATCTGCCTCGTCCTCCTCATCACGGCTCAGAAAGGCCAGCTCGTTCTCGTAACAGAAGGAGTTGGCACTGGGAAGCAGGAATTTGTTCTCCACCAGGTCCTTGGCGCTGCAGCGGGGTGTGGAGGGCACCTCGTAGGTCTTGTGGAAGTGGGAGTAGTCGATCTTGTACTGGTTCTTCTCCTCAAAGAGGACAGGCTCAAAGCGGTGGCCCCACAGGATCTCGTTGGCCAGGTAGGAGCTGCGGGCCTGCGTGGTCATGGCCGTGGCCTCCACCATGCCCTCCAGGATGACCACGATCTCGAAGTCATCCGTCTCCAGGTCCTGCCGGCTGATGCCAAACAGCGGGCTGGCCTCGTCGATCTCATGCAGGATGGTGATGGGTGACACGAGGAAGATGCGGTCGAGGCCCTTGTCAAAGCCGACATCGATGTCGATCTGGTCCAGCGGGATGTACTCGCCCTCCTCGGTGACCCTCGGCTTGATGAGCTGGGCCCGCACGTGGGCCTCCACGATGTGGCTCTTACGCAGGTTGCCCACGCGCCACATGAGGCAGAGCTTGCCGTCGCGCAGGGCCACCACGGCGTTGTGACTGAACAGCAGCGTCTGTGCCCGCTTCTTGGGCCGAGCCATCTTGGCCATGATGGCGCCGATCATGAAGGAGTCGATGATGCAGCCCACGATGGACTGCGCCACCACCATGAAGACGGCCACGGGGCACTCCTCCGTCACACAGCGCAGCCCGTAGCCGATGGTGGTCTGCGTCTCGATGGAGAAGAGGAAGGCCGCCATGAAGCCGTGGACCTGCATCACGCAGGGCGTGCGGCCGCGGCCCTCTGCCGGCTCCAGGTCGCCGTGGGCCACGGCGATGACCCAGAAGATGACACCGAACAGCAGCCAGGAGGCGAGGAAGGCCAGCGAGAAGATGAGCAGCATGTAGCGCCAGCGGATGTCCACGCACGTGGTGAACATGTCGGCCAGGTAGCGCTGCGACTTCTCATCCATGTTGGCGAACTCAATGTTGCACTGGCCGTTCTTCTTGACGAAGCGGTTTCGGCACCTGCGCCGCGTGTGCACCTTGCCGTTGCCGAAGCCGTTGGCGCCCGACATGGTGACCAGGTGCAGCCCGTCCTCCTCTGATGACACGATACTGTAGGGGTTGGCCCTGCCGGCCGAGGTCATCCCGGGGGTGGGGGGGCCCTGGCGCGCCCCCAGGCCGGCTCCGGGTGGGGCGTCTCCTGTAATGGAGAAGACGGCATGGCTGGCGGAGCAGGCCACTCCGGCCCGTGCTTCCGCCCCCACCCAGCCCTCGGACGTGGCGGGCGGACATTTCGCCCTAACTCACCCATCACCGGACTCTCCATTTCCCCTCCTAAGCCGGCTCCTCATCCTCCCTCTCGGCTTGGAAAAGTGACACTCCATCCTCCCAGTAGCTCCGGTCAAAAACCTTGGATTCGTCCTCAACTCCTCTTGGTCCCACCCCCAAGGCTCTGACTTCAAAATCTATTTGGGATCCTGCCTCTTCTCCCGCCTCCGCGGCCCGAGTCCCCATCATCACCCACCCGGACCAGTATGGCGGCCACCTCGCCAACCCCGATGCTCCTGCCCCGACCCCAGTCCAGAGGCAGCCGCGGTGGGGGCGCCTGTCCGTCCTCCGCTCAAAGCCAGAGTCCCTGCTGGCACTTGCAAGGCCTGCGTGAGCGGAGCCCGGGACCCCTCGGAACCCACCTCCCGCCTCCGCCTCGCTCACTCGGCTACAGCCCACCGCCTCCACGTTGTTCCTCAAGCCTGTCCTGGACGTTCCTCCCAGACATCCTCCTGACACCTCACCTCCTTCGGTCCTTGGCTTCAATGCCACAGGAGCATCTCCAGAGGTCTTCCTGCACCCTCGGGAGACCGCACCACCTCACCCAGGTCCTCACTGTAACCCCAAAGCACCGACCGGTGACCTGATAATGGTGGTAATAACAGCAATGACATGCACGGGGTTGGCTTGGCTGCCGTTCCCACTACGAGATCCCTGGCCACCAGAACACGGGGGGTGTGCTGTTTCGTTCGCTGCTGTCTCATGCCCAGGGTCTGGGACACAGCCTGGCCCCGAGGACACCCTCCTGACGCTCACGGGCTCTGCCCCAGGGCACCCACTCCCAATACCCCTTCTCCACGTCCTCTGAGTCCCCAGCAGTAGCTAGGAGGGGGTCCACGAGTTCAGTGCCCAGAGAGGTCCCTGACTGACCCCGGCCCAGGGGCCTTCCCTATCCCTGCCTTTCTCAGCTCCAAGTGACAGCACATAGGGAGCGCTCAGAAGCATCACTGTCCTGGGCCCACGCAGGGGAGCACGTGGTTGACTTGCCACAGACACGCACACATACACTCAAGCACACCAACAAGTCTCAGGGCGTGCCCCGCTGCACAGCACCCGTGGCCGGACAAACACTGCTCTCATGGCCGGTAGCACGCGTTCAGCCCCCAGACACACAGGCTGGCGGCCGCCCCTCCCCCAGTGCCCCGTTGGCTCCGGGCTGGCCTGTTGGTGCCAGGCTGAGGCATCTGCGGGCCGGAGGCCACGGTGCCGCCCGGCCCTGCGGGCACTGAGGCCATCTGGCCATTAGCATCGGGGCTGCAAGTGCTCAGGCCCCCAGCCTGGCTCAGCGGGGCTGGGCTGGAAGGAGGGGGAGAACCCTGGCCGGCCGGCCTGGCCGAGGCACTGAGGAGTCAGGTGTATTCCTCTCCACTCACCCCTGATCCCCTCCTCTGGTCACGCTAGAAGGTCAGTGCTAGACAAGGCTGGGAGCCCTCGAATGCCCAGAAGACAATGAGGCCCCAGATAAGAAGGCCCCCACGGTAGCCGGGCCAGAAGCAGAGGCAGGTGGCTGGGCACCCCCCAGAGACCGGGAAACAGGAAGTGACACAGCCAGGGGGAGGCGACACTGGCATTCAGCCCGGGTCTGTGTGACCAGGGGCAGCCAGAGCCTCCGGGGGAGCGTGACATCTGACCTCTGCTTCAAACCCCTGGGAGACAGGTGTGGGAGAAGCTCACATGACCACCCAGGCTGCAAACCCGTCCCAGGGTGTGTCTCAGCTGCCAGGTGCTTCTGGATCCCCGGGGCTGTGGCACATGTGTGACACTCTCGTTTCTCATTGCCTCAAACTGCAGAGAAAGCAGGCCAGACTCATCAGCATTTGCTGGTCTTAGGTCATCCTCTCAGAGACCCAAGAAGGTGGCCACTAGCATTACTTCTCCTCTGACTGGAGATTCAGAGAGGCTAAGCGACTTCTCCACAGCCACACAGCCGCAAGGCAGGAGAGGTGAAATTCAAACCACTCTGTCTAATGCAAGGTCTCATGCCATGGGGGACTCTAGGCTCCACGGGGGCCTCTTCTCGCACTTCCCTCCTCCCCCCGCAGCTTCTCCAGCTGACCACCTCACCATGGGTCTGAGGAGCTGAGGCCTGAGGCTGTAATGGTGGATGCTGCTTCTGCCCAGCCCAGGAGGCAGGGAGCCGGCGATTGTGGGGACCCCGGAGACTGCGCCGAGAAGATGGCTCAGCCCCGGGTTCCCGGACCCTCCAGGCAGAGGTGGCCAGGCTCGGGGTACTTAGATGCCGGCGGGAGGCCACCGGATCGCAGGGGGCAGGTTTATGTGGCCTGGAGGCCTGGAGGGATGTCCAGCGGGTCATGGCTGCTCCAACTGGGGCTCTGAGCGGCTCGAGGCCTGCAAGGGACAGAATCGGAAGAATCAAAGGCCGGAGAGCCCAGCCTGGCGCGCTGCTCCCACCAGCCAGGCAGCCTCGCACCTGGCCAGCAGCACCCAGACAGGGAAGGCTGCTGCAGTGACTCCTGGTGTCTGTGCCCGGGCTGGGCACTTGGGACCCACCCAGTGTGTCACACAGGCTGGGGAACCCCTCTTCTGTTGGTGTTCCTCCTAAAACCACACAGAGAAAATCAACAAGGTCACGTTCGCACCCTGCTCCCCTGTTTCTCAGGTAGAAACTGAGACTATGAGCAAAGTCACCCAGAAAGTAAGGATCAGAGATAGAGTCAGAGCTTCAGGCATCAGTCCGGTCCTCAGCTTCCCATGGCCACCCTCTGCTGGGTGTATATGCCTGCCAGTACATGCACGTGTGTGTGTGTGTGTGTGTGTGTGTGTGTGTGTGTATGTGATTCTAGGGGGGTGGGGAGCCCCTCTCAGGCTCTTGGTGAATACAGCACCGCAAAGAAAGACCCAGAAGAGGACCCATGAGTAGAAAACCCAGCACCACAAACTTGCCAAACGTCCCAAGGACACTCCACGCAGACAAACACAGGTGTGGCAAGAAGGTTACGCAGCTCTGTGGTCTTTAAAGACTTGATTTAAGAAATGTGGGACAATATCCTCAACCAAGGATACGCAGGCCTGTTTGGCTCTTGCTCAATGGATGCATATAGTTAGATCAGATAAGAAATGGAATTAGATTTGTTTTGCTGGAAGAGGCCTTAGCAAGTAAAGAGGCCGGCTCCCCATTTCCCAGATTCAAGAGCTAAGGCTGAGACTCGTCCCAGGTCACAAAGCCACTCGTGGGTTTGGAAGAGACAGTAAAGACAACAGTTGGGACCGCTGTGGGCAGATGCCCAGGTTGGCCAGTGGGGATCCCAGGCATTGCCTGGAGGGGAGCAGGAGAGAGGCAAGGGCTGTGCTACCTGAGCGAGCCAAGGTGACTTCAACGCCGCAGGCAGGGAGCGAGGCAAGTCCAGCAGGCAGAGAAGGAGCAGTGGGCAGCACAGACCCAGACACCTCTGAGAGACGGGGAAGCTGTCCCAGCCCCGTTGTCTCTTGAGCCCACTTCCTTGCCGGGCACAGCGTCTGCAGACTCAAGACTCCTGGCCCCCAGTGTGTTCAGAAGGCGACAGGGCCCGGGCTGGGAGCTTTTAGAGAGGCAGCTACCACATGACCCAAAGGTGGGGCCCAAAAGTCACCGGGAGGTGCCTCCGGATGCAGCAGGACACCCCATGCCCAGTCCCCTGAGGCTCTGGGCACCTCAGGTTTCGGTGACATCCGGGAGGGGAAGAGGACAGGGCCTGGGCCCACATTCTCAGATATTGAGAAAGCGCTAACTAACTACAACAGCCAGTGGAGGGAGCCCGGAGTGGGAGGGGCTCAAGGTCCTGCCTCTCGGGCTTTCAGCTGGCCAGAGCACCTTCCGAGGTGGGAGCACACTGATCAATGCATCCTGAGTGCTCACTATATGCCAGGGCGGGTTCTAAGAGCTCAAATTATCTCACTTAATCCCTCCACAACGTTATAACTATTATCCCCATTTTCCAGATGAAGAAACGGAAGCTCAGAAAGACTAAATCACTCGCCCAGGGTCACACTGCCTTTAAGCAGCAAGTTCCCAGTCTACAGGGTTAGGAGAGAAGCCAACACCCCATCCTACCAGGCCCTGAGGCCAGACTCCAGGCATGACACTGAATTCCTGTCTCAGTTCTCAAGGCCTTTGTCACGCCGTGCGCTGAGAAGACATACAAATCCCAAATCTTGGCACCAAAAGCAGAGGTAAGCCCCGTACCAGCACCCCTGACCCATGGCCACTTAGCCCTTGCTTGGACCATCTAGGGATGGGGCACTCATTACCTCGTGACCAAAGCCTACAATTAAGAAATCCTTGGAGATCACTTGGTTCAGGGAAAGCCAGTGTGTGGCCTACACGCAGCTGGCACCCCCTCCTCTACCCCATACCCATGGCAGACATCACTAATCCATCAGAGAACTATTTCTCACGTGTCCTGGCACAGCCCCAGAATCTTTCTCAATCTAGTAACTATCCATCAGGCTTAGAAAGAGGGTTTGAATGGGGCGCCTGGGTGGCTCAGTCGGTTGAGCGTCCGACTTTGGCTCAGGTCATGATCTCATGGTTCGTGAGTTCGAGCCCCGTGTCAGGCTCTGTGCTGACAGCTCGGAGCCTGGACCCTGCTTCAGATTCTGTGTCTCCCTCTCTCTCTGCCCCTCCTCCACTCATGCTCTCTATCAAAAGATGAATAAATGTTAAAAAAAAATAAAGAGGGTTTGAAGAATCCAGTCTCTGATTTGTAGGCTCCAAGAGGGGCTCCCCTGCTCAGTCACACAGGAAGTGAGAGGCAGGGCCGGGCCTGGAGGGTGCACCCCAGCCAGGCAGAGCACCTCAGCAGCGAAACGCACCCAGGGCTGGGAGTGCACAGGCAGGGGGCGGGGCACTGCTGGCAGGGGGTCGGGGGCACCGTGGAGCAAGAGGGAGAACATGCTGGCACACTCAGGGGCCAGGGAGGAGGCCGAGGTCACCTTGGAGGGGGCCAAGAATTTGCATGGAGGGGAGATGGAGGGTTGGGGGCACCCTTTCCATTCTCACAACGGGGAAGAAGAAGACAGTGTCCTTTGACCTTTCCAGGCCAAACTCCCCTCCCCTCCGCCAAAGCACAGACAGCCGTTGCCCCCAGTGCACACCATGGCCTGCAAACATTCAGGGTCAACACAGTGCAGGTGTTCTGTGGCAAGCCCATGCCAGGCCCAAGGAGAGAAACAGTGATGACACCCCAGTACGATGCTGGAGATGACTGGTGCCCTGTCCATCCCCTAGGCCTCACCACTGCAGGGCCCACCTGCTCAATTTCCAATCGCTAATGCTAGTCTTTTTGCCCGAGCTCTCTCTGGCCACAGGCACGCGCTCTGCTCACGCATCGGGCAGGCTAGGGAACTAATGCCCCCAGGGCAGCCTTCCTTGAGGGGCAGCTCCCTGCCCCTCACAAGCCTCCTCTGGTGCCAGCTCTCTGCTGCCTTCTCAGACCCGAGCCTCCCCTCCTGGATGCTCCACAGGACCATGTGGCCAACTACGGCTCCCCCTCTTCTCCCAAAGCTCCTCCCTCCTCCTGTGCCCTTCCCCCCTCCTCCCCCTCCTCCTTGCTTTTCTCGCCCATCCTCCCCTCCCCCACATCCACTCCTCCCCCTCCTCTTGTCCCTCCTCACCCTCCTCTTCATCCTCATCCTCTTCCTCTTTACTTCCTTCTCCCTCCTTCCCTCCCCCTCCTCCTGACCCTCCTGACCCTCACCCTCTCCCCCTTCCTCCTTACCTCCTCCTCACCATCCCCCTCCTCCTGTCCCTCCTCATAGGGTCATTTGGTAACCTGACCACTTCCCCAATTGCCTGGCCTCCTCTCTCTCCTTCAGCCCCTATATCCACTGCCTCACCAGGTCCTGTGTAGTTTTCCCTCCTGAATTCTCAAAGTTGTCCACCATTTCCTCACCCACATCTTCCTTCCGGTCCAGGCCACTCCTGTTTGGACACACCAACAAGCATCTAATGGCTTGTGCTGTGGCAACCTTCCCCCCCATGTGGTCGGACCCCCAGATCACAGCTAAAGTGAATGTTTAAAATCCTCCCATCTGTCAGGGATCAGCTAAAGGCCCCCACTTCCGGGGAGCACTTTTGGATTCTCTGGCCCCGGGCTTCTCCTCTTGTGGCCAGAAGCTACCTTCTTCGTTGTGTGAGTTGCCCTTCCCCAGGCCCCATCTCTGACCAACCTCAGAGGTCCAGAGAGGATGGTGCAGGCCTGGCACAGAGGGGACACCCAGGAAACGCCCACTGACCAAACAAAAGGATGAGGGGATATGCAGCAGGTAGCAGACGGATGAGGAACTGGATGGATCAATTAATGAGGTGACAGATACACGCACAGGTGGGTAGTCGAGCACAAGCATCAATAAATGGGACGGATGGACGGATGGACAGACGGACGGACGGATGGGTGGTAACCAGAAAGATGGATGGGTTAGGTGGATAGGAAATGATTCAGTGGGTTGGGTGGATGGATTAGTGGGTCGATGAAGAGACGGATGGATGGATGGATGGATGGATGGATGGATGGATTTGTGGGCAGGCAGATAAACAGATAGATGAATGACTAGATGGATGAATGGGTGGATGGAAAAACAGATGGGATTTTGGGTGCATGGATGAATGGCTGGGATGGTGGGTGAATGATTGGGAAATGGGTGAATATATGGATGGAAAGATGGCTGGATGGGCTGGGTAGGTGAGTGGATAGGTAGATGGAAAGAAAGCAAATGGGTGGAAGGATGTGTGGAGCTGGTGGATGGATAATGGGTTAATGAGAGGTCAAACAAGTGGTTGCATAGGGGAGTAAACAGATAAACAGACGAGTATTTGGTTGAGTGGATGACTAGATGGATAGATGCACATTGCTGACCTTAATCTTACCTCTTGAATCCTATCTTCTAAGTAACGGTGCTGAGGGGGCAAGTGGCTGTCTTCAAGTCTGTGTTAGCAGCAGTTGCCATTTCCCAGGCACCAGCTGGAGAGGAATCAGTTGCTAGAAGACCCTAAAGTTAATAGGACAAAGCCAAGTTACTGTCGGTGGTTCTGCTCTCCTCACAAGTGCTCAAAAGTCTGAAATTTCTACATGAACCCACATTGCTGCTGCTTCTCTTGGGGCCCCACAGGAGGTGGAAGAGGCCTCCAGCCCACACCTCTGTTACCTCACACCTTCGCAGAATGTGAGTCTATCTATCAAACCTTTCGGAACCAAATAAGGGCAGAACACAATGGGTCCCCAGAGAAAATAACAACTGATAATTATAGAGGGCCTACCACATGCCAGACACTGTGGTAGGTGCTTTACAGAGATCAGCTCATGTAATCCTCACAACTACCCCACAAGGTTGAAACCATTGCTGTTCTCATTCCAGAGATGTAGCTAATGTGGTAATTTTCCTAAGTTCACGGAGGAACTCAGATCCCTAACCTATGCTCCTAGCCACCACCTACAGAGCCTTCCCAGTGCCAACCACAGGATTCAAGTGTAGATGGGTAGAAGGACGGATGGAGGGATGGATGGATGGATGGATGATGAATAAATGGATGAATTATGGATATGTAGGTGGGTGTGTGAGTGGATGGATGGATAGATGGATGGATTATGGATGGGTAGATGGGTATGTGAATGGATGGATGGATGGATGGATGGATAGCTGTATGTATGGATGGATGGATGGATAGATGGATGGATAAATGGATGGATTATGGATGGGTAGATGGATATGTGGATGAATGGATGGATGGATGGATGGATGGTGGATGAATGGGTGGGTGGATTATGGGTGGGTGAGTGGGTGTATGGATGGGTGAGTAGGTAGATTATGAAGGGGTGGATGGGTGTATGGGTGGATTATGGATGGATGGATAATTAGATGAATGGCTAGTTAGATGGAGGGATAGTTGGATTGATGGATGAATGGGTGGGTGGGTGGGTAATGGATAGATGGATGAATGGGTGGGTGGGTGGGTGATGGATAGATGGATGAATGGGTGGGGAGATGAGCAGGTGAATGAATGCCTGGATGGATGAAGTGGTTGGGTGAGTGGGATAGATGAACAGACAGATGAGTGGATGGGTGGATAAATGGCTACATGGATGGGTACGCATCAGTAACTTGTCAGAGACTTGTATTAGGCATACACATATCCTACGTGGTCCCAGCATTCCATAAGCCTCAATTTTCTCACTGTCAAAGGAGGCCTCTGCTTTTCTTTCCGGCACACCGTGTGGATCGGGGGAGAGTGTGGCGGGAAGGGGCTCTGTGAATTTCCAGAGGCAAACTGACTTGAGAGGCCCTTCTCACCTTTCCCCACCTCCCAGCCACTGAGCCCGTGGAGCCCCACCCTTTCGCGGCTGAGGCTGGCTGCAATCCACTGTCACACTGGCTTTTCTGGCTGGGATTAAGGGAACTGTGGGTGAGTCACCCCCACATCATAAGCCTCCTGGGGCAGGTGACAGCAGTGGGTTTAGAGGCTCACAGGCCTGGGTTCAAGTCGCAGCTCTGCCCATCACAAGCTGTGTGACCTTGGGTGACTCACTTCCCCCTTCTGGGCCTCTGCTCACTCCATAAGGGAATGTCTTGCTCGTCCCTCTTCACCTTCCAGGCTTTCACCTCAAGACTTCCAGTCCTCAGCACCCTGCTTTCTTGTCCCTCATCATTCCCTGAGCAGCTGCCATGGGTCTACAGGGTGCCTCCCTTAGCCCTTACACTCTCAAAACTGATGGGGAAATTGGGACTCAGGGAGAGTCCATCACAGACCGTATCACACAGCTGGGAGACTCCATGGCAAGGACTTGTGTCCAAGTCCCTGATCTTATGTCCTTCCCCTTGAAGGGGCCTACACTTTGTCTGGCCCTGAGTGTTCAGCTCTTGGCTTCAGTTATTCCAAACTTCACAGCCCCACCTTGAGGGAGAGATAGTTCTCCCAGCTGGACAGACTGGGAAATTGGGGCTGGGAGAGGCTAAGTCACTTGCTCCGGGGTCACCTGGAGCTGGAACTCTGAAAGAGGAGGTGTCACAGGGCAATGGGAGCCAAAGTTTAGGGAGAAGGGTGCGAGACAGCCTGCCCCTCCCCGCTTCCTGTTGGTCACTTGGCCTGCCCCAGGCTCTCTCAACCTTGTTCCTGGTGCCCTAGTTCCTGGAAGGGGCTTTCTTCAGACCCACAAACCCAGACACATTTTTTCTCACAAATGGGCAAAATTAGCTCCATTCTACGGGTAACTGAGGCTCAGAGCAGAGAAGTGACTCGCCCAAGGTCAGAAAGCCACTGAATGAGAGGCAGCTTGGAGACAAGAACCCAGGTCTCTGGACACCCTGTCCAGTGGTCCCCCTGCCACCCTGTGGTGGCCACAGCAGCCCATGATGTGAACTCAAAACTTCTGAAGTCCTCCAAATGCTTCTACGGGTCACGGTCACAGTCCTAGCTGGGACAGGCTGGGTGGGGGGGCATGGCTTGCACATAACCCTGGAGTGGCCCGAGCCCACACAGGCCAGACCGGCCCTCAGTCTCCCAGCAAGTGAAGGCAGCACCTGGATGGACACTGAGGCTTCCCTACTCCTCTCCGTCAGTGCCAACCTGTCAGCCAACACTGGGCTGACATCGCCAGGGACGTGGGGCAAGGCACTTCCCCTTCCTGAGGCCCAGCTTCCTCCTCCACAAAATGGGCTGATGACGCCTGCCCAGCGGATGTGCCTTGCAATTCAGTGTGGTGAGGGAGGTATGCTCTGGGCACAGGGCCTGGGACAGCAGGGCTCTGGGAGGAGGCAGCTGTCACCAACGTGCACAACAGTCCTCCCGGGCGGGGTGCGGCCGAGGGGGCCGGTGATCCCCGATTCCCTAATTCAAGCCTGGCTGACCCCAGCTCATGAAGGGCCCTTTCTGGGCCTCAGCCTCCTCATTTGCAAAACAGGTACACCCCGCCTATCTCAGGAGACTGTCGAGGGAGTAAACTGAGGCCCTGTCCCGGTGCAGACCCACGACAAGTGCCAAGTCCCTTCCGTGTTCTCCGAGAGCGGGTTTCCGGCTCTGACCGGCACCGGCAGCTGACAGCAGAAGTGGGGACTCCCCACAGGACTGAAAGGTGGCATATGTATCCCTGACCCTCCCACACAGCCCCGCGTGATCCTCTCCGAGTGCATCCCAACAGGCAACAAAGCAGGAGAGCCATGACCTTGCACAGACAGAATCCTGGCTGCCTCCTTCCCCTGTGCCTGGACGGTGCTGGCTGGCACGCAACCCTCAGGCCCCTCGTGTTCCACAGCCCATGACAGGGGCTGGACACATCGATCCCAGGGACAGGCTGCGCCAAGTGGCCAGGAGAAGCGGACATCTGCCTTCTGAGCCCCAAGGTGAAGCCAGGGCAGGAGGTTCTGGCCCCCAGGATGGACGGCGGGTCATGCCAGACACTAAGGAATGTTTCTGAGGGTATTTTTATCTTGAGAACATCCTTCTACGGGGGGGCGGGGCCAGGAGGGAGACAGGGTGTCCTTGGCCCCAGGCCCCTGGGAGCAGCAGAGGACAGAGGCCCCTGGGAACCCTCCACTAGAGTGGCCATTACAGACACTGTGCCGTCCCCAAGCTTCACTGAGTCCCAGGAGCAGATGACACCTAGAGGGTCTTGGGGGTTTCAGGGGCTTGCTGCTCTGCTCCGACTCACTGTGCGACCTGGGGCAGGTCTCTGTCCCTCTCTGGGCCTCCCTCTTGCAGTCAACCTTTCCTGAGGGCCTGCTCCTGCCGGGCTCAGCTGGGCACCAGTGACTTGGATGGGCCAGCAAATAAATGCCTGTCTGCATGGGGCACCCTGCCAAGCAAGGGAGATAGTGAGTTTACCAGCAATCACAACAAGGCTGGATCAGAGCCACGGTCAGAGCCCTCGGAGCCCAGGGGAGATGTCTAACCCGGTCAGGGTGCAGGGGGACTTCCTGGAGGGAGCAGCAGGAGGAAGCCCAGCCCAAGACTGACCGCAGTGCAGTGAGGGGCGCTGACAGCCTCACGAATCAGGGTCCCCACCTGGCTCTGCTCCTCACACACCGAGCCTTGGGCAAGGCTCTCCCCACCTCGGAGCCTCCCTGTTCCTATCCCAGGGGCTGGCCCTTCCAAGCCCAACATTCCAGAATCCTAAGGGATCTGGGGCCGAGGAGGGTGTAGAGCGACAGGCGGGGACATACTTTATCACTCTAATAACAGAGAAGTGCCTGCATGCACAGGTGCTGGGGCCAAGGCATTACATTAACAGATGGAGAAACCAAGAACCTGAGAGGCGCCAGATAACATATTAAGGAGGTTGGACTTGATCCTAAGGGCTATGAGACGTCAGAAGGAAATCTGAAAGTACGAGCTCTGGGGCAATATGACCTGGGTTCAAGTCCCATCTCTGTCCCTTCCTCTGTGTCCTTAGGCAAGTCATATCATCTCTCTGAGCCCCTCTTCTCATCTGTAAAATGGGATTAATAATGGTATCTATCTCGTGGGGTTTCAGCAAGTTAATACATGGAGGTTGCCTAGCTGGAAATTTCCTGGTCCCCCACCCGTTCCCATCATCATATATCTGAGGCCCTGATTCACTCTAGAAGAGGGGCATAGGCCCCTGGAGGGCCTGGACTGGACCTGACTCCAAGTAGGAAGGAATGAACAGATGGGAAGAGTGGGAAGGAACTCCAGCAAGAGGAATACAGTGAGCAAAGGCACCATGGCCTCTATATTTCTTACAGCTGTAATGCTTCAAGCTTCAACTTAATTGGAGTCTCAGACATTTCCTAAGCATCCAGCATGTGCACAGGAGAGCAAAGACCTGAAATAAAGTTACAAGAACCAACCTGGGACAAGGAGGACCGTGAAAGAAAAGATAGGAAAATTTACCAACATAAAAATATTTACGATGTTGTTGATCACAGTCCATCATAAGCAAAAAAGGTAAATGAAAATGTTATAGAAAGGACTGGAATGCTTAAATATATAAAGAGTTCTTATGAATCAACAACAGAAAAAGACAGAGTAGAAATGAACCCAGTGCTAGAGCTGGGCTCCCCACTGAGTATCATGTGATCCCCAGCAAGTGATGACTCAGGAATGTGCACACCTCAGAGCCCAGCATGAGATGGCCCCTGACAGTGGAATGCCTTGCTCTGCCTTCCAGAACTCAATGCATTCTTCAGGCTCAAAGGATGCCTCCTCCATAAAGCCTTCCAAGATTTCCCTGGGTCCCCTGTTACTCCTTGCTGAGTCCCCACAACATGTCGCGGGCCCCTTGAACTGAGTGCCTGGCTTCAGCTGAGTGCCTGGCATTGCATCAGAGAATGTTCCAGGTGGAATAGCACGAGCATTTTTGACAGAGGAATAAATAAGGCAGAGAAAGGATCATGGCCATGTCCAAGGTTACCAGACTGCGAGCTGAGTCTATCACCCAGGTATCCTGCCTCCGGTCCCTCTGTGCTCCAGCCACCTCCTCCCTAGTGAGTCCTCCAGACCTGCCTTGCCCCCATCGGGGAAAAGGCCCCCTCTTGGAAGCTGCATTTCTTCGTATCAGGCTGGGCCCAATGTGGGGCCTGTCTGGGACAAGGCAGGGCAGGATCGGGGCCTGAACCCCTGGCCTCAGTCCCCCAATGACCCCGATGCTCTGCAGGGGGAAACACAGGGATGGTTGTTTCCTTAGCTTCCCTTTTTTTTGTCCTCATTTGGCAAATTTGTTTTTATTTGGAGAACAGAAAATGCACTGGGAGAGCCTGCCAGACCTCTCTGAGGGGCCCGGGGTTCCTTCTGGCATGGACAGGAGGCTGAGCTCTAAGATCAGGAGTCCAGGAAAATAGAGGGGGCTTTCTAGAAGGCTCATCACTCCACCCCAGGACTCCTCTTTACAGTTCAGGTCTGGGGGCACCGCCAAGGGCTTGGGCCTTCACCTCCTCACCAGAATCACACTTAATACTCACTAACTCACTCAACAGGTATCTACTGAGAGTACAACGTACAGATACAGTGCTTGGGGCCAACATTCAAGTGGAGCAAGACGGACAATGAACATGTTAGAGGGGAAAAAAAAGAAGCAATTCCAGAGGCAACGTGGGCACTGTTCCAGAGGTCTTTCAGAAAACTTGAGACCTACGGGAGAAAATGTGGGAACAGTGTTCCTGGAAGTAGGAACAGCAGGAACGAAGACCCTGAGGCCAGAAGGTTGCTCCATGTGTTTAAGGAACTGGAGGGAGGGCAGCAGGGCTGGAGCTGCGTACACCAGGGAGAGGAGGGGAGGTGAGAGGGGACAGAAACAGCTCAGAGAGAGGACTTGGCTGGGGACACACCGCCAGCTGGGTAGATGGGAGCACCTGAGCTGCTTCTTGCTCACCTGCCAGTGGCAGTAATGACCCAGGTCCCAAAAATGGTGCTCCGAGGAAATGCTTCCCACCGCCTTGCCTTGCCACATGCCGGACCCTCTGCCCAAGGCCCTTTCTTCCTCTTTCTCCCTCAAACTCTTATGCATCCTTCCAAGCCCCTACCGCTTGTGCTTCACTCTGTCTTTGAGCAGACCGTGCTGGGTGGCACTTACCTATCCCTCCAAGTTTTCCCTACCAGGCCAGGGGCCCCCTAAGGCCAGGGCCTGGGTCTGACTGCCCTGAGCACGGTCCAGGTTCTAGAAGAGGCTAAGGAGGGCAATGGAGACTAAGCCTCAGAAGGCCCCTCATGATTCTGCCACTATGACCCAGGAGTACCCTCGAGGCATGCACTGCAAAGCAGCGGGCATGGCTGCCGTCCATCCCAAGACCACTTCAGTCTCAACTTGCCACGGGACCTTGCTCTCTCTGGGCCTCAGTCTCCCCATCTGTCAAACGAGAAGCTCTTCTGGGTTTGTTCATGTTGCCTCAGGGAGAAGGCTGTGGCCCGGGGAACGGGAGTCTCCCACCCCCTTCCCCTATTAACGGCTCACAGCAGAGCAGCCCTGCAGGGTGCAGGGGCAAGGCTGTCATCATCAGAGTCCCCTCTGAGCTCTGGGCAAGCCCACGGAGCAGGAAATGTCAGCTTTCTGCCAGGTCAGTGGGGGGGGGTGGGGGGGGGGGTCCAGGCCGAGCCTCAGGGTGTTGGAGGGTCCTCCCACCCCTAATAAGACCCTGCTGGGAAACATCCCAGTGCCTGCCTACCCAGAACAGCCATGTAGGTGGCACTGAGGGTGCAGCTAAACTTTTCTCCCTGCCATGGCCTGTGTTGGTCCCCAAACCCTCACGAGGGCTGCTCAAGGACACCAAAGCGAGGGAGCCTGAGTGAGGGGAGAGGGGTGCAGGGAGGTCCGGAGGACCACGTGGGGCAGAGGCAGGGCTGTGTGGTCCCTGCCACTCAGTAGCATGTTCCAGGGGGTCCTACCCTGGGGCCCCAAAATGGAATCCAGGGCTCTCTGAACTTGATGGGGAAAACACCCGAACTTCGCCTTTTCTCTCTGTAAAAGGTACCATCCCTCTGCGACAAATGGAGGCAGCAGAGCCCAGCAGCCTGGCGCTCAGTGCGGCTGGTCCCGGGGCCTGTTGTAGGTGCTGCCAGCAAAGGCATTCTGAAGCAACAGCGTGCTAATTACCGTATCACACATTCTAAAATAACGTTTTGATAAACAGTTCACGTTTCTGGTTTCCTTTGTGGTCCTATGTGGGTTCTCTCACGCGTTCAAGAACATTATCCTGAGCAAGTGCACATCAAAGGCAACCACGGCCAGGCAGGTCGGGACTGGGGCATCATCGTGAAATGGTGGAGTCACCTGGGCCGTCTCGTTCGTTCATTCGTTCATTCATTCATTCACGCGTTCACTCATCCATCCGTCCGTCCATCCCACAAGCATGTCTTCATCGAGCACCAACTCCATCTCTGGAATTGGTGTAGTGGGAACAGGGTGAAAAGCCCGTGCCCCTTGGTGTTTCTAACAGGTAGGGGAAGAGACAGACACTTCAGAAGGAAGTGAATGAATGGAGAAGACTCACGCTGCACCGGAGGCTGTACGACCACGGGGGGAGGCGCGGTCCGGCTGCCTGGAGGGAAGCCAGGGCTTGCAAGAGGACACAGGGCTCAAGCAGGGAGGGCAAACGCACAGGCCAAAGGCAAGGAGTTGCTCTCTGAAGGAAGAAGGTTGGCAAGAGGGAGGCGGGCAAGATGAGGTCTGAGCGGGCATGGGCGGGTGCTCGGCCTGTGACCCACCTGTGATGCCCCCTGGCCTGGTCCCAAAGTCACTCGGGAGCCCTTCTGGGGCCCAGGCCAGGAACATGAGCCTGAGGAATTCTCTGGAACACAGGGATGAGTATTGACAGCATCGTCTTCCAGGCATTGCTTCGTCTAGTCCTCGGTGAGGTACAGGATCTTCTTGGCCCAATGTCACAATGAGCTGAAGCTCAGGGTGGGAAGGGACCCACAGCCAGAGGGCAGTGATGCTGTGACCTCACAGCTGTCTCACCCCGACTCCCCCCACCGCACACGCTTCTCCAACCCCAGCAAACCAGAGCTGCGCACCAACCGTGCACCAGGCACACCCAACACCGTGACATATGCTGCTTCAGTTCACAGCATCGTTCCTCTTGATAAAGGCCAGAGATGGGCTCAGAGAGGGTGAGCACCTTGCCCAGAGCCACACAGCTGGTCCACAGCAGAGGGGATGGGAATCCAAGACTTCCAGGGCCATGGGAAGAGAGACCCTGGACAGGACTACGCCAGCCTGGCCCTAATGTCTCCAGGAGAACCCAGTCTCTCCAGATGTCTCAGGACCACCTCCTGCAGTGAGCCTCCCTGTGCGCTGCTGTCTGCCTCTTCCTGAAAGCTAACTGATGCTGGGGCAGGACAGCGCGGGGAGGGGGGGGAGGGGGAGGGGGGGCGGGGGCGGGGGCACTGCTGACAGCCCAAGGCTGGCGGGGCAAGGGCCTGGGGGTGTGACCAGCAGGTCTCTGCCCCAAGAGCAGGTGGGGCAGCCACTGAGAACCCCAGGAAAAGCTTTCTCATGCCTGAAGCTTTCATTTAGCACCTCTTCTATATTCCTCTGAACAACCCTACGAGACGCTGCCTGATGTCCTCCCCCAAGAGGAAGAAACAGGCTCAGAGAGGGAATCGAGCACCTCAAAGCTACAAGCCAGTCAGTGCGCAGAGGGCCGTCTCCTCCTCAGGCGAGGCCTGGAGGCCTGGAGAGTTCGTGTGTGTTAGTGGCTGGGGTGAATGGCCAGAGCTCAGAGGACAAATGAGGCTGCTTCCTGACCCCATTCTCACACCAGCATCTGCCGGCAGGAGGAAGATGTTAGGGGCCCGGGGATTCTTCCCACACTTGGTCCCAGCCCTTGCCTGCTCCAGCTTGCCCTGCCTCCGCCTTTAAGACACAATTACAGGATTAACCCTTGCCTCAATTTCCACATCGGTTACGCGGGCCAATTATATTGCCTGCCTGGTACTGCTGTTTAGGGAATTAGTGGAGTTAGTTTATGCAAAGTGCCCAGATCAGGGGCCAGCACACAATAGGTGCTCATGTGTGGGCACATCCTTGCATGGACCTACAGCCTGAGGTATGGGTGCATGTTTTTCTAGGAGTGTCAGGGAAGTGTAGACACTTGGCCCCACTTTGCATTTCCCCAGAAAAGACCTTGAGTGAAGGATGCGGGAGCAGGAAGTTTATTTGGGAGGTGATCCTGGGAGCGGGAAACAGAAACAGGGGAAGGACGGCAGCAAGTCACTGCCAAGGGCACGTAGGCTCCGGCCCGCTGGTGCCCAGAACTCGAGCCTCGGTTATCCCCCCAAGGGGCAAGGGGCGAGTGGTGCTGGGGGAGGCGGGGGTTGCGGGGGGCCTGACGTCCACTCCACTGATGGGTACAGGGCCCTGGGTGGGGGTGGGCGTGGGGGCGGTGCGGGAAGGACATGTTCATCCCCCCCCCCCCCCCCCCGCCGGCCACACGTGCAGGCAGCTCCGGTGACCAGAGGAGGCGCTTGTGCAGAGAGTTAGGGTGTGGTCAGAAGCGAAGTGGGAGGTATGAAGCGGGCAGCCCCGAGAGCTGGTGTCTCACACTCGGGGGTACACGTACGGCTGGGGCTATGTGCGCTCCTGCTCTTCGGCAGGAACACATGGGTGCCTGTGCAATCTGCGGTGTGTGCACACAGACACAGACCTGTGCCTTCACGAGGACAGATCTGTGCCTACATTTGTGCTGGGGCTGGACACCATGGGGTGGGTCTCTACGTGTCTGCCCTTGCACACATGTAGGTATACGTTTAAGCTTTACAAGGCGCGGCACACACATGCATGTGTGCTCAGCCTGGGTGCATGTGCATGCACTGTAGTCCCTCGCCCAACCCTGGCAGCGGCCACAGGATGGCAGAGATGGTCTGGTCACCTTGGCAACGGGGCAGGAGCTGGCTAAGCTGGGACAGCCTTGGTTCAAAGGGAAAAAAAAAAAAAAAACCAAACCACTGAACACAAAGAGGCTGGGAAAAGAAAAGGAGGTGGAGGGCCCGGATGGGGCGAGGCTCAGCCCCCAGCCCCCAGCTTCTGCTCACAGATCTCCTACCCCCACTGGATCTGAGGCCCAGTCCCTGCCCTGGCTGCCGGCTGCCAGGAGCCAAGACACGGGTCCAAGGACCCATATCAGGCCCAGTTTTCTGAGCATCCCCTGTGTAAGATCCCTTTAGAGTCCTGGGAGCTCACCTAGGAGGAAAGCAAGAAGGGACGAGGTGGGTGCCACAGACCCCGACTGCCAAACACCCCGGGAGAGCCCTCTCCCAGATTCGCTGCACCCCAGAAGAGGGCGCCCCAGACACGAGGCACTTTGCAAACCAGGGGACCCTGGGCCGAGCCCACACAGAAGTCACCCTCTCTGGACAATTAACGCACAAATTGCGTGCACCGCCCCACAGCCGGGCCATTAGCCCAGATCCTGCGATGATTTATTCACGAGCTCCTATCTCCTTCTCATCCCCACGGCCAGCTCATCGGCCTCACTGCCTAGGCCGGGAGGGACGACCCACAGACGCTTTCCTGGCCTCGCTCGAAAACATTGCATGCTATTTATATTTCATCAGACGAGTGCACGGGATGAAACCGCTGGTGATCTGCTCCCGCAGGCAGCCGGGAGCTGAAAGCCCCACATGGGTGGCCTCTGGGAAGGGAACTCTGGCTCTCAGACAGGAGAAGTCCAGATTTCTCTCACTCTTTCACGGTGGGCCCATGCTGAGAGCCTGTGGCACAGGACCTCGGCTCACATTGACAGGGGCTTTACCTTGACTGCCTCACTGTGTCCTGACAAGGCCCCACCGGAAAGATTCTGCCATTATCCTCATTTAACAGATGAAGAACGAAGGTTCGGAGAGATGAAGTCACTAACCTGAACCACACTGCCTGTAAGAGGCAGAGCTGGGAAGTAAACCGCAGGCAGCCCCAGAGCCTGTACCTTTACATCCCAGCATCTGGCCTCCCGGAGCCCCAGGGCAGCGCTACGAGGTCGTAGGTATCCTGTCTTACAGATAAGGACACCAAGGCTCAGAGAAGTACAATGACTTGCTCAGGGTCACACAGCCAGGAATGGAAGCCAGGCAGGTGACCTTGACTGATAATGTGCTCTAATCCTTGCCCCGGGAGACGCCACTGATGTGCCCAGGGAGCAGCCCCAGGAGAAGGAGAATGGCTCGGGGCAGCCAGTCTCCACTGCTACCTGAAGCCACAGCCATGCAGGGTCCCCTCACCTGCCAGGGGGTGGCCCTACCTCAGTGCTCAGCCCCGCCTCCCAGAAGCCAAGTGGAGGCGCAGGGTGGGTGGCTCTGGTATAGCTCCAGCTGTCAACACAATGACAAGCGTGAAGGGCACTCAAATCACAGCGCTACCCTCTTGTCATCGCCCTCACAGAGAAGGGACCCTCACACAGTCGGACGGGTCAGGCCTCACCAACATCGGGCTGGGGAGCTCTGGATAACCCAGAGCTCCCATAACCCCTGGATTTTCCTGAGACCCCTGGGAGCGGAGTTGGCTAGAATCCCAAATCCTGCCAGACAGACTGCCCCCTCTTTGAGCCTCAGTGTCCTCATCTATAAGATGGGAACTGACAGTGCCTCCGAGGGCTGGGGTGGACATGTGAGAACTTGGTAGCCAGCATGAGGCCGGTATGCAGTGGTCACCCAGCAAGTGGCCACTGTGCATTCACGTTATTTGCAAAGCCCGAGGTACCGCACCTGCTTGAATACAGACTGCACGAGCTTTGCAGTGGGCCAGCTCTGGGTTCAAATTCTGACTCTGTGACTCCCTGGTTGTGTACCTCGGGCACCTGGCTTCCCCACTCTGAGCCTCCGTTTCCCTGCCTGTCAGCTGAGGATGTCACTCCTTCCCTATGAGACTGTGGGAACAAACTACATCCAGGCGTGTACAGCACTGATCTCCGACCTCAGCAAGCACTTGAGAGCCAACCAGCCCCTCACTCGCATTTCAACGCCAAGGTCAGGGTGGCAGGCACCTCTGAGCAACCCCCGGCCAGTATCTGCCTTCTAGAGACCCTGAGAGGTCGCCATGCCAGGCCTGGCAGGGACCCAGGGACGAGAGGACTGTGGCCCAGCTGGGGAGCAGAAGGTGTCGCAGACTGGCTGCAGGGGCTCAGGGCCCAGAGAAGGGCAGGCTGTACCTGGACCACACAACGGGACAGGGTGGGGGACTGGGGGGACCCAGCCAGGAGAGCCCCTCTCCCCGACTCACCCTGCCTAAGCCAAAACCAAAACACCCTTCTCCTCTCCCTGAACCAGTCCACAATCCTTGCCTGAGCACCAACCGTGTTCAAGCACTCTGGGCCTCGGTTTCCCCATCTGTAACATAGGGGTGAGACGACGTGATCGCTGTGATGATGAATGAGTTCATAAAAAAAGAACCGTGCCTGGCATAGAGAAATATTATTAACACGTCAACATGATCAGCAGCAGGTGCATTTGTGTGCCAGGCCCCGGGGATACGGAGGGAAGAGGCCCGCGGATCCCAGCGCCGACCACACTGTGTGTTCGTGGTCTCTGTCCAGGCCTGCCAGCTCCGGGACTCCTCAAGCACTTTCAGGCACCCCTTTTCTATGACCCCAGCAGGGCCAGGAAAGAGTTTTTGGAAAGAAAATGAATTGACAGTTTATCTGACAGTTTATCTCTGGCCACACTCAACTCCCAGCAGGCCGTACCCCTACATGCCTTGGCCCAGGCTGTCCCCCTAACCCGCAGGGTGTCCACCTCCTGGCTGACCTCTGGCTTCTTCTTCAGGCTCCCAGGCTGGGTTTGGAGCCGCCCCTAACCCTCTGCAGCCCCCTGGGTTTTTCTCTGTCACAGCCCTGACCACACCAGGCACCCCTACCACCCCTGCCTCAAGCCGACCTTCTGGTCACCCAGCACGGGGCCGGGCACAGTACAAGGGCTCCGTGTCTGCGTTCAGAACAACAATCTACAATTTAAGCTTTTATGTTTACTAAGCATGCACTATATACCACACCTTGTCCCCAAGGACAAAGATTTCCTTGTTTAAGCTATACAAGAGTCCTACGAGGTAGATATTGTAATTTTACAGGGGAGAAACTGAGGCTTGGGGAGGTGGCCTGAGAACACTGGAGACTTCATGTGAGTCACAGCCCAGATCTGGACTCCTCTCTCTGCTCCAGCCCGTGGGGCGGCAAGAGAGGCCCGCACTGGTGACCATTAGCGCCCTCAGTGCCCCAGCCCCAGCTTGAAGAAGGATCCTTCTGCCAAAGAAGGGCCCTCAGTGTGGGGGCAGGACAGAAGGGGCACAAGGGCTGGCTTCACACTTGGGGGGCTGAACTGTGCATTCCAGGCCTCTGGGGCCTCATCTGTAAAGTGGGGACACTGAGACAAGCCTGGCGCCTGACACAGACCGGGCACTCGGCAATCAGTTGTTGAAGAAAAGTCTGGAGGGGCCCTCATAGCCTGGGATCCCCTGGCCTCCCTCTGCATAGGCCTCTGCCTAGTGGTGGCCACAGCTCAGTCCAGACAGGGGCCCCAGGCCCCCAGAAGGACATTAGAGGCCCCCAACACCAGATCGATGGCCTGCAGAGAGTGCTGGCCCTGTGAGCAAGAAAGCAAAAACACCCGAGGCCTTGCACAAGGGCAAGATGCTGCACGGGCTCTGTGTGCACAGGGAAGGGCAGCAGGGGGCGGGGCCAGCCCCGGGAACAGCCAGTGACATAAGGACAGACTGTGTGGGACCCTGAAGCTGGGCTTCGGAGGGCTGCTCCGTCAGCCAGAGCCAGACCCCTGGACCTGGGCTCAGAGGAGCACCTGGGGGCCCAGAAAATCCCTCAAACCTCTCTGCGCCTCACGTCCTCCTTTGTAACTGGGGATACCAAGAGGACAGCATTTCCACGGTTATCTTGTGAAAGTACCCATAAAACTCTGAAGCAGCAGAAGCCTCCAGTAAACATCCTTTCCAGAGACCCAGGAGCCTGCACTTTCCCTCCAGCTGTGGGTGGAGGGCAGGTGACAGGTGAGCCAGAGAACCTGGGAACTGGGGAGACACGGGCACCGGGGTGCAGGGAACGGGGTGTTAGAGTGATGTCAAGGGACACAATAATGACTTACAAATCCAGCCCCGGCCTAGAAGCAGCCTCAGCCCCTCCCCAGAGAGAGGTGGGCTGGGCAAGAGGGGCAGAAGGTACCGAGGGTCAGGGAAAGGGGAGGCGGGGGGACCAACCCATGTATACTCCCCACGCCCACCCGCGCCGCCCTCCCCACCTGTGCCGTCGGGCCACATCCACTTCACTGGCCAGGACACACACATCTCTCCCACCCGCTCACAGAACTCAGGCGCACGCCCTCTCCACGGTCAGGGCCCCTGCACGACCACCACACACACGGAGCCACGCACCCCCATCTCCAATGGCTTTCCACCTGTCTCTACAGTCCACGTCCGTCTACACTGTCCCCAAACGGGACTCATCACCACGGGCCTGGCGCTGTGAACACGGCTGGTTCACACTGACCCCATGTGCCTGGACTCCTGGGTTGTGAGGACGGGAAACAGAGAGGAGGGCAGGGGACCGTGAAACCCTCCACTCGCAACAGTACCAGCATCCCCAGGCCAAGGGGAGCCAGGTGGCTTGGACGCCCTCCAAATCCAGCCGCCAGGCACAGCCCCGGTGGGGGGCTCCTGCCGGATCCTCGGTGCTGACAGGCTGATGAGGGGGTGGGGGATCAGCTGGGTCTGTGCCTCCGCCTCAAGCAGCTGCAGTCTCGGGGGAGGGAGGGGTAGAGGGGGGTCCTATCAGGAGGTGGCATCTGTCCCCTTCCTGCCTTTCCATCCCCACTGTAGCAGGCAGGGCCCCCCTTCCCTGAGGAGCCCTGCCTGCCAGGCTGGGCACTGCTGAGCACACTCGTCCGTGACCCCCAAGCAGGCACAGGTTGAGAGCCCACTGTGTGCCGAACTTGTGGGAACTCCTAGACACAGAGCCCTGCTAGGACCTCTAGTGGGTAGCTTATTATTCCCACTTTACACATGGGGAAACTGAGGGTCAACAAAGCTCTGTGGCATGCCTGGACCGCTTCCTGTAGAAGTTGCTGCAGCTCAGGAAGAAAGACAGGATAGGAAGCCGCTTCAGAAAGCCCACCCCACCCCCATGCAGGCCACACACTGGGCACCCTCCACTGATTGTCTTGCTTCACCGTAAGGACGGTCCTTGGAGGTGGACAGCTGGATGCCTGCATCCACCGTTCCGATGAGGAGTCCAGGCCACAGCGGCGGAGCCAGGAAGCAGTCCTGCCGGAAGGCCAAGCCGTGGCTCAGTTCCCCCAACCCGCTGGCCACCTGAAGCCCTGCTGGGAGTCGTGGGAGGTCGCCTGCCGCCCGGGGAGGGGGCAGAGGATCAGGGGAAGGTAAGAGCTCGCAGGGGAGATGCTGCTGGGCAGGGAGGGGGCTGAGCCTGGAAGTGGAGGGCAGGCCTGGATGAGAGATGAGACCGAGAGCTGGCTGAGGACACGGCTGAGGCCCGGGGTTGGCGGGGAGGAGAGGGCACCCCAGTGAGCGCACCTCAAGGCGCTGGGGCGGATGTCGAGCCACGCAGACCTTCCCAGGGGGAGCCAGGGCCCTGGGCCCAGACGGTGCTGACAGTGAGCCAGACGAACTCTGGAGGTGACCAAGGGGGACCCAGGTGACCTGGACCTGAGCAGTTTGTACTGCCACCATAGGTACAAAGATCAGGGGCAAAGGCCAAGAGGAGAAATTGGGGAAAGCGACTGGGGACACACGCAGTGAGGAGTTCTGTAGTTACAGGGAGCAGAGAAATGAGCAGAAGCCAAAGGGGAGGGGGCGGTCAAGAGAGCGTGCTTTCAGTGGCGGAAGATAATATATCCTCAGAAGCTTAAACACAGGGTTGCCATATGACCCAGCAGTTCGCTCCTAAGTATGGACCCAAGAGAACTGAAAACCAGTGTTCACACATGACCACGTACATGACTGTTCCCAGCAGCACGACTCACACCAGCCAAAGGCGGAAACTGCCCCGACACCCGTCAACTGCCCAAGGATGACCAAAATGTGGTACGTTCACCCATGGACTATCATTCGGCCCTAAAAACCATCAAGTACTGAGCCACACTGAAGTCTGGACGAGCCTCAGAAACACTCTGCCAAGCGAAAGCAGCCAGACACAAAAGGCCACAAGTTGGATGATTCCACGTATATGAATGTCCAGAATCGGCAAATACACAGACGCAGAAAGCAGTGGCTGCCAGGGGATGGGGGCATGGAGAGTGCGGGTTGGAGGGTGGGGGGTGATTATTTAATGCGCACAGGGTTTTGTCCTGCGATGAAAACGTTTTGGAACAGGATGAGAGGTACATTTGCACACCCTTGTGAATGTATTAGATGCCACCGAATGGCTCGCTCTCAATGGTTAATTTTATGTCATGTGAATTTCGCCTCAAAAAATATTTTTTTTGAGGAGTCACATGAAAGGGATTTGAACCCAACTAAAGCCTGACAGATGCAAGGCTAACTCCTCACACCCACTCAGCGGGGCCACGGCCACGGCCCAGAGAGTGGGAAAGAAACGCTTGCTGTTGCAAGAAAGAAGGAAACAATAGCAGAGCACTGCATGGCCTCCGGGCCACCTGCAAGGCCCCCTCCTTACTCACACTGCTCCAGCCATGATGTCTGTTCTCCACACCAGTCCCTGACCCCGACGGGGGAACACCACCTACCTTTGGCCTCTCCCCGGGCCCGCTTCCCTCCGATATGCTCCTGGCTCCTCCCTGACTCCATGAAGGTCTCCGATCAGATGTCCCCTTCCCTCCCGTGTATTCTACGGTCACTTATTCAGAAATCTATGCTCAGTTGCCCCTTGACATGTGAGGGCAGGGGGTTGGCATCCAAGACTACTCGTTTTCCAAGACTATTTTGTAGAGGTGTTCTAGGTTCACACCAAAATTGAGGGGAAGGTACAGAGATTTCTCATATACCCCCTGAGTCTACACATGCACAGCCTCCCCCACTGTCAACATCACTCACTAAAGTGGTACATTTGTTACAATTGGTGAACTTAAACTGACACATCATAATCACCCAAAGTCCACAGTTTACCTTAAGGCTAACCTCTGGCGTTGTACTTTCTATGGTTTTGGACAAATGTGTAATGACTTGTATCCATCATTATGGCATCATACAGAATAGTCTCACTGTCTAAAAATCCTCTGTGCTCTACCTATTCATCTCCCCTTCTCCACGCCCGGCAACCACTGACCTTTTTATTGTATCCATGGTTTTGCCTTTTCCAGAATGTTACATAGTTGGAATCCTACAGCATATAGCTTTTCCAGACTGGCCTCTTTCACTTAGTAAATCTGCACTTAAAGTCCTCCGTGTCTTTTCACGGCTTGATCTCTCTCTCTCTCTCTCTCTTTTTTTTTTTTTTTTTTTTTTTTGCTGAATAAGGTTCCATTGTCTGGATGCACCATTTATCCATTCACCTATTGAAGAACATCTTGGTTGCTTCCAAGTTTGGGCAATTGTGACTAAAGCTGCTATAAACATCTGCGTGCAGTTTCTGTGTGGATGTAAGTTCTCGACTTTGTTAGGTAAATACCAAGAAGTATGACTCCTGGATCATACGGTAATAGGATGTTCAGTTTTTAAGAACCAAACGTCTTCCAAAGAGGCTGCACCATTTTGCATTCCCACCAGCAATTACAGTTCCTCTTGCTCTGTGTCCTCGCCTACACTTGGTGTCAACAGTATCCTGGATTCGGGCCATTCTAATAGGTGTGCAGTGGCATCTCGTTGTTTTAATTTGCATTTCCCCGATGACATATAACGTGGAGTGTCTTTTCCTATGTTGCCTGCCATCCGTGTATCTTCTTTGCTGACACGTCCATTCAGGTCTTTGACCCATTTTCCAATTAGGTTGCTTGCTTCCTATTGTTGAGTTGTAAGACTTCTTTGTATATTTTGGATAACAGCCTTTTATCAAATGTGTCTTTTGCAAATGTTTTCCCCAAGCCCATGGCTTGTCTTCTAATTGTCTTAATACTGCCTTTCCCAGAGCAGAAGTTCTTAATTTTAATGAAGTCCGGCTTGTCAATCATTTCATTCACGGATCGTGTCTTTGGTGTGGCTAAAAAGGCATCACCAGATCCAAGGCCATCTAGGTTTTCTTCTATGTTATCTGCCAGGAGTTTAATACTTCTGCATTTTACATTTAGATCTATGATCCAATATGAGTTAACTTTTATGAAGGATGCAACGTCTATGTCTAGGTTTTTTTTTTTTTCTTATGAATGTCCAGCTCTTCCAGCCCCTTTTGTTGAAAAGACTATCTTTGCTCCATTGTCAGAGCTGGTTGACAATACTTATAGGGGTCCATTTCTGGGTTCTCCACTCTGTTCCTTTGATCCATTTGTCTATTCCTGTGTCAATACCACACTGTCTTGATACCTGTAGCTTTACAGCAAGTCTTGAAGTCACGTGGTGTCAGTCCTCTGACTTTGTTCTTCTTCAATAGTATGTTGGGCTCATCTGAGTCTTGCCTCTCCATATGACTTTAATCAGTTTGTTGATATTCATAAATTAACTCATATTTTGATCGGAATTCCATTGAGTCTATAGATCAGACAGGGAAGAACTAACATCTCGGCAATATTGAGTCTTCCTATCCATAAACATGGAATATCTCTCCATTTATTTAGTCCTTCTTTGATTTCCTTCATCAGAGTGTTGGAGTTTCCCTCTTAAAGATCTTGCATATATCTTGTTAGACTTGAACCTAAGCACTTCATTCCAGGGAGTGCTAACATCAACGGTATTGTTTTTAATCTCAAATTCCACTTGTTCGTTGCTGGTATATAAGAAAGCAATTGACTTTTGTATATTAACCTTGTATCCTGCAACATTGCTAAATTGCTTATTTGCTCCAGGGCTTATTTGTTTTTTGTCAATTCTTTCAGACGTTCCTACATAGACAATCATGTCATCTGTGAACAAAGACACTTTTATCTTTCTTCCCAGTTTGTATGTCTTTTATTTCCTTTTCTCGCCTAATTGCATTAGCAAGGACTTCCAGTATAATGCTAAGAAGGAGTGGTGAGAGGGGACATCCTTGCCTTGTACCTGATCTAAGTGGGAAAGCTTAAAGTCTCCCGTCATTAAATATGATGTTAGCTATAGGGTTTTTTGTAGATAGTCTTTATCAAGGCAGGAAAGTTCCCCTCTAGTCCTAGTTTGCTGGGAGTTTTGACAATGAATGGGTGTTGTCAGGGCTTTGTTTTGTTCCCTGGAGAGTCCTGGTACTTGCAGAAAGTGCTGGCCTACGGTGAACCCTTAATGCCCACCTTTGGAAGAAACAGGTGCAGAGTGTAGAGAAGTGTCTAGCAGAGAGAGGGAGACTCACCACAGTGATGATCTTGGGTAGGTGCAAGGGATGGGGGCCCAGTGGGCAAGGCAGGAGATCATTCCATCCGCAGGAAAGAGAAGAAGGCACGCTGAGGGGCACAGGTGCCAGGACATGAGTGGCTGTGGTGGGAGCAAGTAGAAGTTCTCTTCTTTGATTTTCTCAGTGAAAGAGGAGGCCACACTGTCAGCTAAGGGTCCAGGACCTTGAAGTGAAGGGCAGGGCCCCAGAACTGAGGGAAAAGGTTCCGGAACAGGCAGGAAGGAGACAGGCCTGGGATCAGCAGTGTAAGCCGAGAAGCAGCACCTGGAGTGAGGTGGGGCTAACTGGCCACCCCAGGCAACAGACTCAGGGGTTCGTGTCCCTTACGTCTTTCTCCCTGGTGTCTAGGAGGGTCAGGGTGTGCCCAAGAGGCAGGTGGCAAGAAACCTCTCTGCCCCAGGCCCTGCCCAGGGCCCCAGGGATGGCCTCTCTGAAGGAGAGTCTGAAGGACTCTCTAAGGTCTCCACTGGCTGGAAACTCACCCTGGGAGGCACTGGTGTAGAGACACCTCCTTAGGGTGCCTTCTCTGCTCTGCCATCCCCCCGTCCTCTGCAGAAACTTCTCCTCAGGCCATGGGTTAATTTAAGTCCATAATTAAAGGAATCAGTGAGTGAAGGAAGAAGTGATCAACGGCTCCTCTGTCTGCACAGGCACCAGAGCGGCTGCCATCACATCCCAGGGCATCAAATAACATTCGTGGCCAGGTCTATAGGCAGCGTGCTGTGCCCCCACCCCATATCCACAGACCCACAGAACTCAGCTGTGGGTGGGGTTGGGGCTCTAGGGACGTGGGACCAATAAACAGACGTGAGAAATGGATGAAGGGGAGGAACCCCGACCCTGAGAGCTTTAGCAAGACCTCGACCTAAATCTTTCCCCTGCATGAGCCTCCCAACACACAGTAGGTGCTCAAGCGATGACCTTTCTGCTCTAGTCCTGTGGGGGTAAGAATGAGGGAGATTGGACGGACGCCGTGTTCGGTGGCCGAGGTCTCAGGGGACAGAGGACAGCAGGTCATTCAATGTGGGCATCAGCTCTGCCGGTCCCTCCCTCTTGGGGCTTCAATTTCTCCCCCTGCAAAATGGACAGAACTCTGGGAGACCTCCATCGTCTAGAGCTCTGTAATAGTGCTAACACTTGGCACACACGATCGCAGTTTAAACGGGGTGTAGACTTAGCCCCATTTCTCAGAGTAAGGGAGTGAGGCTCAGAGAGGTGAAGCTGCTTGCCTCAAGACACACAGCTAGCAGAGGGCGACAGCCCCATTGGAATCCAGGCCAACCTGGCTCCTGCCCAACATCGCATTTCCCGGATCCTTGGCCAGGGCATCTCTGCCCCCTCGGGGGCTTTCGTGCCTTTGGATAGAAACTGAGGCCCGCTCATAGGGCCTGTCAATCTGGGTTCAAACGCTGTTTTGGCCACCTGTGTCCCTCAGTGGCTCCTCTCTCAAGCCCTACGCCCCGCCTGGCCAGGACGTTTTGAGAATTAAATGAGATAATGTTCGGGAAAGCACTGAGCACAGCACCTGGCACCAGAAGACACTGGGTAAACAGTCATTTTCATTATTATTTTTGGGTGCCAAGTCTCAGCGAAACGTCACGTCACTTCCTGAGAAATAAAGGCACCCAGTACCACCACGGGCTGCTGATTTCACCACCAGGGCATGCATTTTGCTAAAGCCCCCAAAACGTCCTGACGGCCACCGGAAGCCAAGGGAGGGGCTGAGGACACCCAGGCTCTCCTGGCCACGTGGCATCAGGCCAGGGCATCGCAGCGGCTCATCCGTGGTGGCCCGAAGCGGGGGCGACGGCGGGAATAAAACCCAGCCCCCTCCCTCTGGCAACTTCGAGCTCTCAGGGAAACCCAGACCCCTGAGGAGCCCACCCCTCGGGCTCCGGGCGCAGACTGGGCTGTTGAGAGACACGATGGGCTGCGCGCGGCCTCTCTGAGACTCCGTTTGGGCATCCGCAAGACGAGGCAGCCGCTTCCTGTCCCTGGCGTTAGTCACGAAGACCCACTGCGATGAGAAAGGGCAGGGGCATGCCACCTGACTCCCAGTGACCTGAGCCTGGGGGAAGGATGAAGGTCAGGAAAACAAGGTCCTTGCAGGAGCTGGCTGCGGCCAGAAAAGCTATGGGAAGGTGTCTGGATGTAAAGAGCTGCCCCACCTGACTCCAGAACAAGCAACGGAAGTGCAAGGGCCACCGTCACAGCCAGGACTGGCAGGGGCTGGGTGGCCAGCGACACTGGCGGCCGTGGGTGCGAGGGCGCAGGCTCGCTCGGCTCTGCCGAGAGGTGAGGACGCCGGGATGACCCGGAGGAGGGCACGGCAGTGACGGCTCTCGACGTCACAGAGGCACAGGCCCTCTGACCCCACAGGGCCATTTCTGGAACGTTTGGCTTGGGCAACCCAGGCATGGGGACCTAAGTCCGGGCAGGAACAGCCCAGGGGTGGGCGGAGACACAGAAGCGTAGCAGGATGAGGCGGGCTGACTAAATGGAAACTCAGCCTCGCATGGGAAACGCCAGCTAGACTTTAAAACCATTTCACTGGTTGGTATACTAACAAGAGGTGTCACACACACCCCATCCCAGGGCTACGTGTTTCATCTGACTGCTCCCAACAGCCTAATGGACAAAGGACCCTAATAGCTCCATTTTGCCAATGAGAAAACTGAGACACAGAACAGCTGAATAATTTGTCCAAGGACACACAACTGGCACAGTAGCAAAGATCAGGCATGTAACCCCAATGCTGTATGTCTCCAAAATACATCGCTAAAATAGAATACGTTTCTTTTTTTTTTTTTTTTTTTTCAACGTTTTATTTATTTTTGGGACAGAGAGAGACAGAGCATGAACGGGGGAGGGGCAGAGAGAGAGGGAGACACAGAATCGGAAACAGGCTCCAGGCTCCGAGCCATCAGCCCAGAGCCCGACGCGGGGCTCGAACTCACGGACCGCGAGATCGTGACCTGGCTGAAGTCGGACGCTTAACCGACTGCGCCACCCAGGCGCCCCTAGAATACGTTTCTTAAAAAAGAAAGGACAGCGTATCCAGGTTGACCATGTGTAGTGGGTTGAATGAAAGCCCCCCCCCCCCGCAAAAGATATGTCCACCCAGAACCTGTGAAAGTGACATTATTTAGATAAAAGGTATTTGCAAATAAAATTAACCCAAGGATCTGGAGATGAGATCATTCTAGATTAGGATGGGCCCTCCATCCAATGACAATTGTCTTTAGAAGAGAAGAAAAGAGAAGACCAGACAGGACACGACAAGACACAGACAGAAGAAGGCTGGGTGAAGAAACGGGCAGAGATTGGAGGGATGTGTCTATACGGCAAGGAACACCAAGTTTTGGTGTCAGCTACAGAAGCTGGGAGAGAGGCATGGAATGATTCTCCCTCAGAGCCTCAGCAGGAAGCAAGTCTGCCGACCTCTTGATTTCAGACTTCTGGCCCCCAGAATTGGGATATGATAAATCTGTGTCGTTCTAAGCCACTCTGTTTGTGGTAATTTGTTATGGCAGCCACGGGAAACTAATACAGGGTGCGGTTTGCTCCCCACTGTCCCTGCGTCTGTTTTCCTTTCTGGGACCTGGCTGATTGTCCCCCCTGGACTGCTGCCTCCGTGCTCCTTCCACCACCCGGACACAGTTTCAAGTGTATGTGTTCATTCAACCCATTTTCCCTAGTGTTCCCATTTCACAGATGAAGAAACTGATACCACTGGCTCGGATCGCTGGTCCAGAGGACCCCTGGAGCCTGCCCAACCACGGCTGGTCCTGCGACCACCAGGAAGGTAGCTGGGTCGGGACAGGGCCCAAAGCCTGGTCACCTGGCCCTGGAGCTTCAGAACTAGGGCATCTGCTGCAGGATGAGGGCCAGGCCCCAGGGGTGCCTGTGAGGCTGCGGCTGGCAGGGTCCACAGAGGAAAGGAGGAAGGCAGCCAGGGGCTCCTCATTATGCAGCCCCCAGGGAGGGGCTGGACCATTCTGTAGCTGCCCCAAGGTCTGCTGGGGGCACCCCTTCCAGTGGTCCTGAAGGCTCCCCAGGGCCCAGGAGGGGGCCTGGCCGCCCCAGCCAGGCAGGTGCTGCCGACAGCTTGAAGCTCAGCAGGCCAAGAATATGGGCACGGTTGAGCCTCCGGCCCGAATGGCAGAGGGCGGGGGAGCAGAGAGAGAGAGGAAACTGCCCTGCCCTGCCCTGCCCTGCCTTGACCGCAGAGCCAAAGCCAAGAGGGATGAAAAAGTGGGTGCCCAGATGTGGGCCTGGTGTCCACACCCATTTCGTAAATGGGGAAACTGAGACTGGGGGTCCAGGAGCAGTGGGGGTGACTCACACCCCTCTCGGACTTAGGCTAGCAGATCCTCTCCACCAGGGGCCCTCAGTGGACCGAGGCGGGCAGTGTCTTTCAGATTCAGGCTCAAACCAGGTTATGGGAATGATGGGCTCGCCAAGCAGGTGGTAGACATCTGAGATGGAGAAGCTCAGAGATGAATCAGGGGTGACCGGTTCCCCAGAGGCCCTTCCCCCCACCGTAGCTCTGAAGACCATGAAGAAGTAAACGATGGCAGTGAGCACCTTCCCCGTGGTGCATGAGCTGTGGGTCACTAAAGCCCAGAGGGGGTGGGATCTGCCCCGGGGCAGGGAGTTCGCAGTGGCATGGGGACCGAAGGGGGCTGGGCTGGGGGCTCCGAGGATCGGAAGATTGAAAAGTGCAAGTTCCCAGGCTCTACCCCAGACCCTCCGAACCAGAATCTCTGGGGATGGAGCATGCTCCCAGAGAGGTCTGAGGAAGGAGGTACCCCGTCCAGGATTCGGCACCTCTCCCACGGCTAAGATGCGCCAATTCTGCAACTCTGTAATCTCGGTCTCAAAGAGGTTACAACTTCCCAACTCAAAGAATCCATGACCCGTACGCTTGGGTGGCTCTGGATATTCAAAGACTCCACAGCTAAGACTCTATGATCTGGACTCTGTGACTCAGCCCTCAAGCCAATGCCCATCAAAGGAGAAAGGATGAAGTCCCTGGGTCTGGAGCCCTGGGGCATCAGCAGGGACAGTGCGTATGGAATGATCCCACGGGGGAAAAAAAAAACAGAAAGCAAGAAAGGAAGAAAGGGGAAAGGGAACTATAGATGTTGGCATGTTTATATAACTACATTCACATGTTTGCGTAAGCACTCAGACAATCCAGAAAGTTCTCTAATAATGGTCACCTCAAGAACATAAAGCTTTGGGCTGGGGTGAGGCGGAAGACAGAGTCTGAGAAGGAGAGATTCACTTTCTGTCCCTACACTTGTTTAATACTTTACCATGAGCATGTAACACTCTAATAATTAAAAACGATAATGATTCATGGGGAAAAAAAGGCATGACAAAGTCTATGCTTCCTTATGTGTTTGTTCGCTTGTTTCTTTTATCCTCTTCCACCCACCAAGACATCAGCCGCGATCCCAAGGCACAGGGCACAGCTCACCGTCCTCGCTCAAGAGCTAATCGTGGAAAGCATGAATGGCGCCAAAATCCTGACATCCCCAGAGCCTGCACACTAATACTTGACCGGAGAGACCTCTCCGAGAAGGGAAGGGAGGGGCCTGGGAGAAAAGAGATGCCAGGGGCTGGTCCTGAGGATGGGGTGGCACCGGGATTCCCAGGTCCTGTCACACCCTGCTTCCATGAGGCCACAGTCAAGGCCGCTAGGAAACCCCACTTTTGAGCTCCCTACCTGCCCCCAGATCCCCACGCCCTGCATCCACCTCTGCCCTCCACGTGACCCAGACAGGCCTCACACTCTCTGGGCCTTACCAAGCTCTAGTCCCCTGAAGGAATGGGGCGTGAAGGGATGGGGCCAGCTCCCCCCGGCCATCCCCAGTCCTCCTCAGGCCCCCACAGGCCCGAGTGGAAGCCTGGCCTGGCCTTGGCCCGGAACCAAGAGCCCAGAGGCATAGGGTCGGGGGCAGGAGGCAGGCGGCTGCTACCACCCAGAACGCCAGCTGCTGGCAGTGATTTATTTTTGCTTTAAGTGCTGGAGAATTGCAGGGCTGCAGCCGCCAGCTCAGGGGGCTCAGGCTGCAGCTGGAAGGAGAGGGAGGTGGGCAGGAGGTGGGGGCCGCACAGCCCCTCCCTGACCTCTCTTGCCCTCAGCCTCTCAGAGTCTCCATCACACACACACACACACACACGCTCACGCTCACACACACACACACACACGCACACACACACACACACAGAGCTCAGGACCTCCCTATCTCCACAGGCTCCCTCCTCCCCGCCCCAGCTCTCCTAAGTAAGTCTCAGAACAGCTGCAAGGAGGCTCTAGGGGGCAGAGTCTCCACCACGACCCCCCACCTTGCTTCTGAGACATTTCACCACCTCTGGCTGGGGCTGTCCCTCTCTGGCCCACTCCCACCTTGGGATGTCATATTCACCCTTCCCCCAGGACACCCACTCACAGGTCAGAGGCTAATGACACTCACAGGCAATCTGGAGATAGCTCTGGTTTTCATTATGACCTGATCCCTTTTCTGCCCGGAGGGTGGGCCTCAGGAGACAGTGCCCTGCCCTGGGGCACATCTGGCTAAACGGCCGCTGGGCACCTGGGGTTGCTGAACAGCCCTGGCCGAGGCCCGGCCCCTCGGGAACCTATCTGCACATCCACAGAAGGAGTGTAAGCCTTAGGTTGGCAGAGGCGATGGGGTGATCTGGGGGAGCCAAGGGGCTGTGCTTTGCCAGCTAGAAGGCTTATAGGTTCTTTTTACAGCTGGAAAGCTGCTAAAGTTGGTAATGGCCAATCTTGAAACATAAAATGTTTCAACCTGGGTGTGGTGCTCAAAAACAGAGACTGTGCAGAGGAGGTAAAACACACCGAGGAGGTAAAACACACCGACACAAAACAAAAGGCCGATGGGCATGTGAAAGTGCTTAATTGGGCAAGAAATGGAGACACTGTCCCCTCTGCCACCCCCAGCCCCTGCAGCCGGCCTCCACACATTCTACTGAAGGCCCAAAGATTTATAAACGTGAAGAGAAGCGCTGAGGACCGAGCGGCCCTGACCCTCTGCACCTCAGTTTGCTTAGATCTGCAATGGGAATGTGGTTTCTGCCCCTCACAGGGTGGGGATGGGGGACGCCCTAAGCTGCAAGCAAGCCAAAGGCCAGGAAACACGGCAAGGTTCAGAGCTTGAAGCTGATAAGGTCACAGACAGAAAGAGCTCAACGCAGAGTTGGGGCCTGAAATAAATGCCACTTCTCTCCCCCTCACAGACAGACGGCAGGCCAAGGGCTCAGAGGAGAGGTCTGAAAGCTGGTTCTGCCCCCGACAAGCTCCTCAGTTTGGGGACAGTGATGTCACTTCTCCGAAGCTCGGTTTTCTGATCTGCAGAATGGGATGATAATTGTGGCTACCACTGCTACTGAGCACACTCACTATCTATCAAGCACCGCACATGGAGGAACCAACCCATTCATTCCCCACATGTTTATCGAGCATCTACTACACACAGGGTAGTGCTGTAGGTGCTGGGGACGTAGCTGGGAACAAATAAGACCCAAACCTCTGCACTTAAGGCACTTATATCCCAGTGGGGGAGACAGACAATAAACAAGATAAGCAAATAAAACATAACATGGTGGATGGCATTAAATTTGACGCGTCGAAAAAAGCAAGAGAGGGAATGTGGGCAAAGGGAGCCCATGGTGTCATCCAGGAGAGGCGTCATGGAGGAGGTGGTCTTTGGACAAGACCTGAAGGTGGTGAAGGAGGAGGCTTTGTGGGGATCTGGGGAAGAGTGTTTCAAGCAGAGGGAGCAGCAAGTGCAAATGGCCTGGGGCAGGAGCAGGCCTCAGGTGTTGGAGGCACAGCAAGGAGAAAGGCAGGGCGGCCTGAGGAGAGGGAGACAGTGGGGGGCAGAGAGGGTAGTACCAGACTGTGCAGGGCCCTGTGGACCACAGTGAGGAGTGTGGCTTTTATTCTGAGTTGAGGGCAAAAGGGGGGGGGGGGGCGGGACACGGGAGGATCCTGAGCCCAAGACCAAGACGACAGCACCCAGAGTGTGTCAAGTACACAGTAGGTGCTCAAGCAAGCACGGCCACTCTGAAGGCTTTATCTTTGTTCCCTGGCCCTTCCCCAAGCCCGAGTCCCCCAAAGAGACCCAGACCACAGATGATGGAAGGAGGGGGAGGCTTCAGTTGCCCAAGTGGTGGGAGTGCTCAGTCCAGGCTGGTTGAAGGGGGACGGGTCCCTGGCAGGATCCAGGAGGCTGCTCCCACCGACTCTGGGGCAGCACCAATGCACAGCCGGGGTAGACCTGCTCCCCGGGATCACTGAGAAAGGGGCCCCCGCTCCTGTCTGGCCGTGCAAATGGGACTCTGTCTGATGTTACAGGGCCGAAGGCCAATTAGGGGGCTGGACCAGGGGTCCCCAAGGTCCCCTCAGCCTCACGCTGCCTCTGCAGCTGCCACTTCAGCAGCTGGGCAGGAAGACCTGCGCTATGGAACGTCGGGGGGGTGGGTGGAGAGAAGGGGTGAAGAAGGGGAGGGGGCACAAGACACACAGCAGGAGCAGGAGGCCTGTGTCTGAGGCCCTCTCCCGCTGCAGCAAACCACTTAGCCTCTCTGGGCCTCAGTTTCCCCACATGTCCAAGGACAGGCTGCACTGGAATGACAGATTCTCAAGGCTCTGGTGCCACATTCCCCTCCTTCGTGCAGCTCCCTTTCCACACCCCCACTTCTGCTCAGATCCCCCCTGCCCAGAAGCACACACGGAAGCTCACGTTTCTACTCCCCCCCTCCCAGGTGTTCTCAGGGGTCCCCCCAGCTGCGACTTTGATCCCACTTCACAGATGATAAACTGAAGACCATGAGGAGAAGTGACTCAGCCCCGCTCACCTTGGCTGTGTGCCCTGAAGCCTCCTCCCAAACAGTGAGATTCTCGAGGGAAGGGGCTGGGTCTCCATTCATTCACCACCAGTTTATTAAGCATCTCCTGTGTGCCGGGCACTACACCGGGACCACGGCTGAGGGTGCCAGGGTCTCCACCACTAGAGCTCACGGCCCGCCACAGCTCCCATCATCACAGCGAGGCCTCTGTGGCCAGAGAAAGCAGCCTAGACACAGACCCACCAAACATTTACAGGGCACGCCCGGCCTTCCCTGGGTCCCAGGGATACCACCACCTGGGCACTGGGATGCCGAGCAGGCACCCTGCAGCCAGCCTGGCACACAAACGCAGCCGGGCAGGGTGTCTGGGGAACAGAGGAGGGTGCAACTCTGTCCCCGGGAGAGCGCCAGGGCTCTGGACCAGAGGGACACAGGTTCCAGTCCCTCCCGGTGCCTCCTTGGGCCTCAGATCTCCTGTCTGTACAATGGAGCTAATGCCACCCTAGGTACTGGCAGACCATTAGGAAATTAAATCAGGTGGCAGAGTGCTGGGCCCTCGGCCAGTGCCCGGGCGAGGGCTCCAGTCCCGCCTGCCGCCCGGCTCCTCTGGAAAATCCGCCTGCCTCAGTCCAGCCCCGCCCCCACCCCACCCCCAAGGCTCCTCTGAAGCCTCCAACCTCCCTGCCCCGCCTGCGGCCCAGTTTCAAGCCGGCTTTCTTTCTTTTATCTTCGGCCTTTGCTGTCTTCCTATCACGCAGCCAATTCCCCTGGTACAGCCAGCCTGTGGGCCCGAGCCCACACCCACCACACCTTGGAGTGGCCGGCCCAGCCTCCACCCTCCCGCTGCCCACGAGCTGCCTCCCTCTCAGCCTCTTCTCTGTGCCAGCCTATGGCAGCGCTCCAGCTGCAGGCCCCAGGGGAGGGGCAGGTGTGCCCATGTGTCACTCACAGCAAAGCCCTGGCGGGGGCCCAGCACCGCACACCAGGTGCACCTGTCGGAAGGATGGCCCAGCCCAGAGCCAAGAGGCAGCGAGACCAAGAGTGGCCATCGGGTGGGCTCTGAGGGAGCACCAGCAGCCTTCAGCCTGGGGCTGGGCGAGGGCCGCAGGGGTTGCCGGGAGTGACGACGCAGTTGCTTCTGCCCCAGACGTGTGCCAAGGCCGCCGGGTGCCATGCCCGGTGCTGCCAACTGTGGCCCAGGGCACCAGAGGGAACTGTTCACAAGCAGAACCCGTCCCAGTACCGCATAACTGCAGGGAACTGCTGCCATTGTTACTGTTATTACTATCTTCATTGTTGTCACTATTATTTCACTGCTGCAGGGCCACCAATGTTACCTCGTTCTGCTTCAGGAAGACTTGAGGGGAGGGACACTGTGGCCCTGGGACAAGAAGCTTGACAGGGGCAGCACCCTGGCCTGGGAAGAGCTAGATGATTCTGCTCAAACCCCTGACTCGCTGTGTGGCTTTGGGCAAGACCTTGCCCCTCTCTGGGCATATCTTTCTCGCAGCACAGCACAGCTCACTGAACATCCCTGGATCGGGCAGCAGCCTCCACCACATCCCTTCCTGAGCAGCCTGGAAGCCCTACGGGGGCCTAACGGGGCAGGTGGCCATGATGGGGACAGAGGTCCAGGGGCAGGCCAATAAACCCAGAGCTGCACCAACACCCAGCATTTACAGAGCACCCCCTACCTATATGCATTCAGCAGCGCACCAGTGGAGAAGAGGGGACCCCTGGCATCTGGCACACTGGAGCGCCCGTTCTTGTCCCCGGGAATGCTCAAGCAAGTCCCTCCTCCTTGCACCCTATTGCCCCTAAGGAGTCTTGACCCCACCTGAAGGGATCCCGTCCAACGTCTCCTTCTTAGAGCTGCCAACCTCCAGTCCCCTGGCCGGAGAGAAGGGACCCCCAGAAAGCTGATGGCAGACTTTACTGAAGATTCTCTTTGGGCTCTGAGCACGAGGAGTGGGGTGATTTTCTGAGAACAGAGGAGCGGGGACTTCACAAAAAAAAAGACCATAAGCCTCCAGTGGGCCCAAGACTGGGACCTCCTCCCTAACCCTCCGGCCATATGGCAGCGGCCTAGGGAGGAAGTCCCCGGTGAGGGGCCACAAAGGAACAACCTAGCAGAAAGTGAGCCTGGGGTCACGGCGAGGCAGCGGGACTGGCCTTACTCGGCACCTAAGGGAGGGGGTCAGGGATAAGGCCGGAGGCTAACGCCTTGTAGGTTCTACCTTCCAGACGTGGCTACTGATTTCAGCGGCATATGGGCACCTCCGTGCTCCTGGAAGACAGAGCCTGTGAACCTGGGTTCCGGGAGGTGGGTATGGGGGCAGGGGCAGGAGGTCCCCAGCACTTTACCCCAGGGCTCCAACCTGGGCACAGGGAGCAAAGAATAAAGTAGAACGGATCACAGGCAGTGCAGCACTCCCAGATGGGTACGCCCCCTACGAAATGGGCAGCAGGGTGAGGGGCCAGGAGAACCTCCCAAAAGAGAAGACCATCTCTAAAGAAACACTTTCCTGTGGCCTCCCATTCTAAACACAGGTTTTAAAATATTCACATGACCAGTGCACACTCAATCAGGACCGGCAGCAGAGACATGCGCTGGGGCCTCAACTCCCATGTGAAGCACCCCCCCACACACACAGGAGCTCCCCACCCCAGGTGCCACTCCAGTGAGCCCCCTGGTTCCCCACGCCGCTTCCCCATAGGGCATCGGGAGCAGAGGTGAGCACCTAGGAGCCACTTCTGCCATGAAACCCTGGGGGCTTCTCAGCTGAGGGGTCATCGCCTCTGCGATCAAGGCCGACTTCTAAAAGCAAAAAGGTGCGGCTGGAGTTGGCAGCTGGCTAGCGGAAAACACCATTTCCAGAATATTTTTACTCCATTAGAGCACGGGAGGTGGGAGAGAGAAAGGACTCCGAGGACCCGCAGATCTAGGGCCTGGAGGCATTTTCGGGCCGCTGGTAGACTGCGCCCCCTCTGCACCCCCACTTTAATCCCGGGGTCTCCGGGAAGGTCACGCATAGGATTGATGCCGCGCGCGAAAGTGCCTCCCCACGCTCCCTCCCGAGCCCCCATGTGCGAGTTGGCCAGAGGGGGGCCGAGGGCGCCTCAAAGTTTCCCGGAGCGCCCCCAGGACGAAGGTTAGCAAGGAGCAAAGTTCCCTGGTGGCAGTAGCCGGAGACATGGCAGGGGAAGAAAAGCTCGCAGTCAGCATTTCCTCCGATGGCTCACCAAGGGAGGAAAAAAAACAGAAACGAGAGGAAGAAAAAAACCTCCCGCCCCACCTTCCCTGTTGCAGCACCACCTCGTGCTCGCTCCGGGCCGGGGAGGGGGCCTTCGGGGTGCCGGAGTCGGGCCCCCGGGGGGCCGGGCGCCGGGCGGCCGCGCACTTACCTCGGTCAGTGCCCCGGGCGCGGCGCGCTCCGCGTCCTCCGAGCTCCGGGCGGCCGTTCCTGGCCCCGGCAGCCGCCGCGCTGGCTGCATCGCCGCCGCCGCCTCAGGGCAGCCCCCGGGGGCGCTCCATGCCAAGGGGCGCGTCAGTGTGGGGCGCCGATCTCCCCGGTTCAGCCACGGGTCGGGGGCGCGCGCCTGGACGGCGCCCCCGGCCGCGGGGCGCTCGCTCTGGCCGGCGCGGCTGGCGTCCGTCCCTCCGTCCGGCTGGGAGCGCGGCCGGCCCACCCCCTCCCCCGCCGGCTGTTATCTGATCCCGGGCAGGGCCGGGCGCGCTCGCCTCTACGCCCCGGCGCCCCGCGCCTCCCCGCCCGCTCCGGCCGCGCCAGCCCCTCGCCCCCGGCTACCGTTCCCAGGGAGGCGATGGCAGCGGCAAGGCCCGGGGAAGGCGGGGAGAGCGGAATGGAGGGCGAGGAGGCGGCGGGAGGCAGAGGCTCGGCGCGCACCCAGCTCCGCGCCCCGCTGCCACCAGAACCGGGCTCGGCAACTCCTCTAACTCTCCGCCGAGAGCACGCCCGCCCCGCGCCGCGCCGCCGCTGCCCCCGCCCACCCGGGCCCTAGCCTGGCCCAGAGCGCCCCCAGCCCCGGGCCGCCCCCCACACACACACCGCCAGCCACTTGCGCAATGGGGCGCGCGCGCGCACACACAGACACACACACACACAGAGGCATGTCCTCCAGGGACACGCGCACACACAGGTGCATGGCCAGCGCACAGACAGGCAAGGGAATCTTGCACACACGCGTCCACACAGCCTGGTACACAGCTCAGGTGGCAGCATACAAGCATGCAAAATGCATGTCCTGACATGCATGATGGTTCCAAGTGCACAGGTGCATACACACTCACACGTGTGCATGCAGGGGGGGTATCTGCACGTGTGCATACGTGCACACAGATCCTAGCTTGTACATCATTCCCATGGAATCCTTTCTTTTTGCACACCAGGCATACACTCTATGCACACTCATATACATACATCATTTCCCCCTCTTTAATAGCATCTCTCTCCTCCCCATCTTGTGCTCTGTTTGGCTTCTCCCATCTCCTTCTTTTTCCTCCGTGCTCCTCCCCCCTACTCTCTCTCTCTCTCTCTCTCTCTCTCTCTCTCTCTCTGCTGACTTGACCCCCATGTGACCCTCTTCTCTTGCCACCCCAGCAAGGCTCAGGCTCTCTTCCCAGCCTGTCCCCACTCGCCCTACCCTCCCAGCCTCCTGGGGCCTATTGTCTGGGCCTCAGATCTCTCAGCCTCCCGCCGGGCCCAGGCCTTTCATCCTGGCAGACAGACCTGCCCGACTGGGCCTTGGCCCAGGAAGACCCCATTTTATCACCAGTCTGACCCCTTGTTCAGCCTTGGGGCCACAGAATTGGGCCAAGGAGGCAGGTCTGTGCCCGGAGCACAAGCCTCAAAGGGCTTCCTGGCCCCCTTGGCTTCCAGCTTCCCCTTTAATGTGAAATATAATTATGTGTCTGCACAGCAGGGAGACTGGCTGCAGGATTCTAACCAAGGAGGATGGCTCTCTGGCCACCGCCCAGATTGCTGGTAGCTGAGACAGAGCGGTCTGCAGGCCCCACCAGCCCCAGGCTCCCAGCCCCAGGCTCCAGGCCGCTGGCAGCTGGTAGGTGCCACCTGGCCCAACCCACCCAGAGAACTCACCGACCTCAGGCTGTCCAGGGTTTGGATTCCGCCAACTCTATTGACCAGCTGTGGAGGCAAGTCATTTCATCTCTCCGTGCCTCACTATCCCTGTCATCAAGTGGGGAGAGTAACCATTCCTGCCTCACGGAGCCGCAGTGAGGATTAAATGCGTGTAAAATATACCTCAACAGTTGATACGGCTCCTGGCTGGGTGAAACAGCTAACACTGAGTGAGCACTCAAGACGTGTGAGGCTCTGTGCTAAAGACCTGGCTGGAATTATTTTGCTGTCGCTGCAACAGGGTAAATACACTCACTGGCCCTATTTTACAAGTAAAGGAGTCGAGGCACGGGGAGGCCCATTGTCTGTCACAGGGCTGTTGAAGGTAGTACCAGGACTCAGGGCCCGATCTGTCCCCAGAACAAGAGCCCCTGCCCCCTTGCCTTGACAGCTGCTAAGGGCTGCAGTGGAGAGAAGGGCCACCCCAAGAGACTCCAGCCCCATGCCCCACTCTGCCCCTAACTGGTACACCGTGTCCTGGTTTTCTCCTCCTCCTCGGAGACCAGCCTCCCAGAGGACCAAAAGCTCTCAGGAAACTTTTCCTCCTTCTCCCTCCAAGCGACCCAGGAGGGAATTGATTCAGCTCCCCACCGTCCCCCGCCCAGTTTCCCGGAAGACAGAGAGGCCACAGTCCCGCCCCAGGAGGAACCGGCCCCAAGGCACTCCTCCCAGGCTCCGCCGCGGGTCCCCAGAGGACCCCGGATGCCCCTCAGCCGGGAGATAGTTCCATCCAAAGGTCATAGCTGGGGAATGGACAGGAACACCTTGGGGCACCTCTGTGCCTAGGATTCTGACAGTTCCTGGGACAAGGGTAACTCCCAAGGTATCTGCAACCCTAGAATGTTCCCTACACAGAGTGCCCACCTAGATCCTCACCAAGCCAGGTCTTATCCCTGGGCCCCAGGCCTCCCCCAGAGCCATTATCAGACCCATTTCACAGAGACAGCAGGTGTCTTTTGCCCCAGGACTTCCGGCAAGGCAAAGAATATCCGGCAAAGGTGAAAGCCCGACTCCCCGGGCCACTGCTTTTAGGCTCCCCTATCCCACCCCCCTACCTGCTGGAATGGAATTCAGTTCTTAATCATATCCTAGAAGCGGCTGTTAGCACCCTGACACCCAGGCATTTGCTGGGCAATTTGGGGCACCAGCCTCCCTTTGGTGAACACAACCATGTTCCAGATGCAGGGACCAAGGTACAGAGGGACAGGGACATGTGGGGGTCTTGCTCTAACCAGCTCACATACCTGGCTCCAAGGCTTCCTGGTGTGTAGGCAGAGCGTCCCATGGCCCTATAAGGGCACTGCCCGTAGGGGGTGGGGATCATGCCTCCCTCTAGGGTTGAAGGGGGCCAAGCAGGGCTGCATAGAGATGTGGACACAGCCCTTGCTGAGGTCTCTGTAAAATAAGCCCCTGTCACACGGCCGTGAGAGCAGCCAACGAGATGAACGGGAGTTCAGTGCCCTGCACACAGTAGGAGTTTTAGCAACATAGGTAACACGCTTTGAGTGTTCCCGGCTTTCCCTCAATCTGAAGTGCTTTCTTTCTGAGGAGTGGGGCAGTCCCTCCCCACCTGGGGCGTGGCACGTAATAGCTGTTCAACTAATATTTGCTCATCTCAGCATCCTCAGAGCCACAGCCAGGAGGCCAAAGAGCCCCCTGGCCCACCTGGAATCACTCCTTAATTTGAGGAAAGTGAGACCCAGAGAGGTGAGGTCGATTCCAAGGCCAAAAAGCCATGGAAGGGGGTGACGAGAGCGGGAGGCACCCCCCCCAGGCTGGGGTTTGCTGGTCGGGGTGGGCAGCAGGCGCAGAACTGCCATTTCTTTTAATATTCACGTCTTCATATCCCAACGCCGATGCATTTGCGTCAGGCATAAATTGATCATTGGTTGAGATGTGAACAACAGACTGTCCCTCACCAGTACAGCTGCACCAGGGCTCCCCAGAATCCTCCTGGGGGCTGCCTCCTCCCAGGAGCCTGCCCAGCTTTCTCCTGCCACACCTAGACCTCGGCCCAGCCCCAAGCCCCACGTCAGGAGACCCTTGAAACATAAAATGGGCTCACGGCCTGCCTCGTTTAGCCCTGCCCAGGGCAGGTGTGAGAACCAAAGCCCCAGAGGCCCACGACCTGCCACCCGCACCTCACCTACGCTCCGCGGCTTCCCGGTTCCAGACACACCAGCCAGCCAGCCGGGCTCTTGGATGCCACCCACCAGCTTGATTCTGTCCCTAGGCTCCCTTCCCCAAGCCACTCTTCCTTCAGAGGCAGCTCGGGGGAGGCCCACCAGAGTCTCCCATCTCCTGTTTACCACCATCCCCCGTTTCACCTTCCTCGTGTCTGGCCACTCTCTGAGACTTCTTGTTTACTACTGGTCTCCTCCGAGGCTTGTCAGTTCACGAGGGCAGGGACTATGTCTGCCCGGAGCGTTCACGGCCCAGGGCCTGGCACACGGTGGGTGTACAGTAAGTGCCTGCAAAATGAGGATGAATGCACGCAGGATGGAAAGACCCAGACAATCACAGGTTGGCTCTCAGCAGAAGCCTTGCCTCCTCCTCCAGGCAGGTGGCCAGGGTCCAGGGCTCACCCTGCCTCTCACCGCAACCCCTGAGAAAGGAGAGAGACCTGTGCCTAGCTGATCCAGGATATGCATTTCTTGTGGGATGCATAAAGCCCTTGACTGGAAGTCAAGAGGCACAGGATTGCATTCTGCTGGGGCCAAGGGAGGAGAGAGCCCCGACCACCTGGGCAGTGAGCAGCAGAGCAGAGCCTGGACCTGGGAGTCCTACCTTCAGCTCAGTCTCCTCCCTCAGCGCCTTTAGTCCCCAAGACAAAATGACAATAACAATGATGGTAACAATGGCTGCCACTGACTATACATTTGGCCTGTGCTACGCTTTGGGTTAAATGCCCACCTGCGTGTACTTATTACGAAGGACCACGGTGTTACTACTCCAGTTTCTAAGCAGATAGATGCCACTCCAGTTGGCAGAGGAAGACATGATGCCCAGACAGGTCAAAGGAAGGGATCGCCTGGGGTGGTTGTGAGCTGCTCGTGTGCAGAGGTGTGCAAGCCAAGACAGGTGGCCCTTCCTCTGGGGCGCGAGGGAGGGGTGGTGATGCCTGCCAGGGAGGTCAAGGAAGTGACTACCCTGCGCCCTCGCAGCCACACGCCGGTCGGGCCCCGGGCTGACCCTGCAGCATTGATTTGAGGAAAGCAGAACTTCAGCAACGGGCGGCGGCCCTGCAAACAGGACACTGAGTCCCTCCCACCCGTCAGGAAGCAGGCATTGATCCGCTCAGCCTGGCTGACTTATTCCCCTCTTGCACAGGCTCTGACACTCGCCCTGGTCACCCCGGCCCCTCCTCTCTGCCTTCCATGGAGCTGCAGCCGGCAGGAGAACGCGCTAATGGAGGCCAGGGAGGTAGAGCCCGTGACTCTGGGCCACGCTCATCCGGCGTCTTCTGGGCATCGGGCCGTTTCTGTCCCGGCTACCAGACTTTAGAGGCATCGGTGGTCCACGTCCTCCCGTGGTTGGGGCCCCTCTTCTGGGGACCTTTCTCTTGGGGGACCCGCCCACCCAAACCCCCACCTCTCCGCCACGTGCTTCTTCTCGGAGGCTGGGACCATCCCCAGGGCCCGAGGTGAGCAAGCCACCCAGGCCTGGCTGTGAGCTTTACTGTGATTGGTTGAGGAGAGACATGTGATTGAAGTCAGCCAATGAGAACTGACCCTAGGACTTTGGCTGGATAAGCTGCAAAAGGAGCTCTAGCTGCCTGGGGCCCCTGGGGACCCCTTTGCCCCTATGTGGCTGAGCCACCTGAGAGGGGACCCACCCGGAGGAAACCAGAGCTGATCTATTGAGCGAAAAAAGATTCCAGACAGGCTTCTTTGAGGCTCTTAGATCCACCCCTGGATTTTTGAGTTCTGAATAATCCCTCTTCTGATTTAAGAGATTTTTGAGATGGAGCCTAATACTCCTCTCCTTGCCCTGGAGGGGCTGTCTGTGGACATGGTGGGTGAAAGACCGGCAAGGCCTCCAAAATGTCCCTCAAACTTTCTGAAGCTCTTTCCTCCTCTCTAACATGGGGTCCTTCAGAGAGCCACAGCTCTGCCACATGGGCCATAAACCCTGAGGTGCAGGCCAGGGTGTTTTCTCTCTCCCCTAAAGGGACAGAAGGTGGACAAGGCCTGCAGGCCCCAGTATGACAAGAATAAAGGGCAATAAAGGGAGGGAGGGAAGTCGCTTCAGCCTCTCAGAGTTAAAAATAGCTTCCCCCAAGGAGGCCTCCCTGCTGGGATAATCCGGCCAATTACCCAGGCCCCCTCCACCCTGGTGGGCACTGCCAGCCTCCTCTCTGTGCACCCCCCCCCCATTGCGGTCACCACGTGGGGCCATCTCTCCCTGCCCCCATGACCAGCCCCCCTTGCCCTCAGCAAGGGAGCCCGGCTTGAGGCCTCCGACTCAGTTTCCTCTTCTCTGAATTGGGCCTGACTCTGAAACAGAAAGAGATCTGTAAGGCCTGACAATGGAGAGTTTATTGGCCAAGTGTCCCCTCCCACCCTGCCACAAAAAGAACCAAGAGGCAGAATAGGGTCTATTACATGATCCTATTTATGTTAAGAAAAACTACAGATATTTTTGCATCTGCAAAGCAAAAAAAAAAAAAAAAAAAAAAAAAAAAAAATCTGAAACCTTGGAAATGAAACTGCTGCTGGTGTGTCCTAGGAGGGGGGCCTTTTTCCGCATTCACTTTTGTGGGGAGGCAAATGTCTACACCGGCTTCCTGAGTGCTCTGGACTCAGACCCACCTGGGTGGGGGGGAGGGGGTCCCTCCCCACAGCAGGAGCTCAGCCTCTGTTCTGAGGAAAGACAGTAGTTTACAAGTGTGGGACACAAGGGCTCATGGTACCTCGTCAGGGCTGTTTTGTTGGAATTTTGTATAGAAAGCATTTATTGCTTCAACAATTTTTTCTTAAGTTAAATTATCTTGTCAGTGTAATAAAGCCTGACAACCCAGCAACAGGATGGACAAGGCTTCCCGGGATCCTGAGGTCCAGTCCCAGGAGTCAACCGGGGCCAGAAGTTCCTATTTAAAGAGCACCCACATCCTGGGCCGTTCTCAGGGGTGGGGGGAGGGGTGGGGAGACTGGATTCCTGGAGCCTCAGCTCTTGGCTTCTCCCTCCAAGCCTTGGTTTCCTCAGCTGCACAATGGGCATGACACTCGCCTAGTAACGTGCCAGCGCCTAGGAGGCCCCCAGTTATCATTGGATAAGTGATGGACGATGCAGATCTCCAGGGGGACAGCTCCCCAAAAGCATCCAGCACAGCAACAGACACACAGCAGATGCTCATGAAGAGACCTGCTCCCTGGATGCCCCACCCTCTTAAACCAGGTCCCACACCTCCTCCAGGCATCCACCGCCTCCTGGGCTCCCCCCCCACACCTCTCCTGAGCCATTGTGCCTCTCCAGTCCTGCCTCTCCCTCAGATCGGGGGCTCCTCGGGGGCAGAAGGGGCTTCTCTCCTCTCTCTCCCCCGGCGAGTCCCACTTCTGACCCCCGAGTCTCCCTCTCGATCCACATCAGCACCACTTCCCTGGCTGCAACCTAAACCCTGACATTTCAACCACAGTCTGGTGACAGCTGGCCAAGTTCAGCGGATACACCCCTTTATCCCAGGAATTCCACATCTTGGAATTTATCCCACTGATATGCTTGCACGCGGGTGCCCAAATGTACTTCCAAAGTTACTCACCTTGCGATAGCAACAGGCTGCACGGTATCCCCAGGGAAGGAAAACACAAGGTAGCACATCAGTGGCGGGGGGTTGGGGGGGCAGTGCACAGCTATGGGAGAGCAAGGACCCAGACTCCATGAGGACAGAGGTCTGAAAGCACTTAGAAGACGCTCAAGAAATATTTGTCGAATGAATCTAACGGGAAAAGTTCTTTAAGACAGAATGGAAAAGCATGATGCAGAAGAGAGGGGATGGATGTCATCATTGGAATTTTTATTTTTAAGCAGGAGACACATACGTGCACACACGTACACACACACACACACACACACACACACACAGGTGTTTCGTAGAATGTTCTGGAAAGAGACATCAGGAAGGAGGTGAACTGTTCTCCGTAAGTCTGTTGTATCTTTATACCATGCTCAAAGAGTCCATGTGCCTCCCCAGATTAATCAATTTTTAAAATAGCCCAAAGCTGAGGCAAAAGGGAGGCTTCCCCCTTCTGGGGCTCCCCGTTGCCCTGCGAGACTGGTCCAGAAAGCTGTCCTGAACAACTCCCTTCAATTTTTCCATGCTGATGAGCTCCTTCCTGCTCCGGACTCCCCGTGGAGCTGCCCGACCCCATCCTGTCTGTGGTGATTAATAAACACTCTGTGATGACCTGAATCTCACAGAAGCTCCTCGGGGACAGCCTTGCCCGGTGCTCATGGACCAGGAGGACTTTTGCTGGGATGGGAGGCATGCCTGGTTCCCCTGGCATGCATGTGTAGGGTCCCACTGCCACGCCTTCGCCCACGCTGTCACCTTGGCCCTGAGCACTCCTTGCTTCCATTTCGGCCTATTTAAACCCTCACCCTAGGTTTGCTGATGTTCTATGTGAAGGAATTTGGTCCTAGAGCTGTGGAGGAACCTCTCCCCCCAGGCCGGCCCATCCACAGCACGGGGGCAATTAGTATCGACTCCATTTAAAATCCATTAACCTGCTTAGGGACGGGGATGATAAATATAGAACCAATTGTAAATCCAGGGAGCCCAGCCCAGCCCCAGGGAATCCTCCTGATCACAGAGGGTTCAACAACAGCCCCTTCAACGAGCCAAACATCTGTTAGACCCCAGGTGTACCCCAGGCATTCTACTGGGTAGGGGGTGAACGGCACAAGCTCTGGGGTCAGAAAGACCTAGGTTCAAGTCCCGACACCAACACTCACGAGCTGTGTGACTTTGTGCAAACGACTTGACTTCTCTGTGCCTCAGTTTACTCCTCCACACAATGGGAATTTGACAAGGGTCAGACGTGGGGAAAGTTCTCAGCCCGTGTCCCACACAATGCAAGGCCTCCATAAAGAGCAGTGGCCATCATTTGTCACCGTTGCTCACTGAATGTGGCATCATAATGCTTCTGCTCCTCTTCCTGGCAGGGAACACAGGAGCAGAAGAAATGAGGTTGCAACTCTAAGTCCATGTATTTGAATGGGAAAGGATCACTATTTTTATCAACCTCCAGCTGAAATTTAGTGTTTCCTTCAACTTTGCATTGAGACAGCAAACCCTGGTATCATCAGCAGTGCCTAAGACTTTGTCACCAAGGCAAGTCGCAGATGTGTTCAAATCCCTTTCCTGGGGCTGCAGAGCTTTCTAAATATCATTGACGCTCACGTCTGGCCTAATATTGTGGTTGGGATGAAACCTGCCATTCAACTTGATCATCGATGTGTTCACAAAGAAGCACGTCCTTAACCATCACAAAAGCGCTTTTTAACTATCGTGATAACTGGCTCCTTAGGAATTCTGGGTGTTATTTGATACACGTGAGACCAGAATTCTAAGGAAGGGTCCAAGGCACAGAAAAGGGTCAGAGGCCCCCAAGCGGACGACATCACGGCGGTGCTAGACCCACTGACCTGCGACCCCATCTTGACCTATGACCCCATGACCCCAGGCCTGGACCTAGCACCTGCTGGGGCCCCACACCAGCTCCTCCTCGCTCTGGGTCCCGCACCTCCGTTTGCACGAGCCCCAGGGTCTCACAGCGCTTCAGGTGGATCAGACCAAGAAGGGGATGTCTGAGCCCTGGGCCAGGGGTCTGAGAGAGGGTGCTGACGGTGTATTTGGGCCTTCCCACACCCACCTTGGGCTCTGAGAGGCCTCCCGCATTCACCCCCGGAGCCTCGACTTCCAAATCTGCCCGAGGGCCCCGTCACTGCCACCTGCAGGTTTCCATCCCTCCCCAGAAACCCCCTGTCTACGTCTTCCAATGCCTCTGGCCGCCTCCAGAAGCCCCTGGAAACCCACAGTTTCCGGCCTCTGAAACTGGCACTTAGAAGACAGGGGAAAGTGACAAGAAGAGCTGGCAGGGGTAAGACCCCTCCCAAAGGGAGGCTGGAAGGCAGGGCAGGGGCGGCGGGAGGGCCGAGGAGTTGTGTCCACAACAGGGGGCTCTCACACGGGGGAGGGAGGGAGGCCTGATGGAGAAAGCAGCCATTCCTCACATCCCGGAAGCTGGCAGCCGGCTGACCTGGTGGCGCAGAACCCCCAGGCTCTTGGGCGGGAGACCTCAGGGTGTTTCAGCTCGTGCCCGGCATCAGCGCAGTGCCGTCTCCAGGCATCCTCTCTCTACCCACATCTCCATAGCCATTAGAGCATTTTTCCCATTTTACAGATGAAGGAAACTGAGGCACAGAACTGTTTAGCCCAAGGTCGCATAGCCGTGAAGCTGCTGACTCCGGAGCGGATGCTCGTACCCGCTGCCCTGTGTCCCTTTGCTGGGGGTGAGTAGCTTCTGGGCTCAAGTTCCTCCTGTAGTTCTCTGGTGTCTACAGGCCCAGGATTGTGGGAACAATGGGAGCAGGAAGGGCATCCAGGCCAGGGAGAACAGGAAGAGCGAAGGGCTGGCGGTAGGAACCAGGTGTGGCCAGTGGAACCGAGGTCCCTTGGAGGCCAAACCTCAGCCTCTTTCTGCACTGATGCAGAAGAAAAAATAACTTTTCCTACCATTCCAGCAGCTCAAAGGCAAACACAGCTGCCCTGGGACGTAGTGAGCACCATGTCACAAGAGGTGTCCGAGGACCAGAACACTTCTGTCCCTGGGTAGCGGGCCTGGGGTGTCTGGGCAGGGGTGCCGGTCAGCTCGTCCTGTGTGTGTGAGGTTGGTTGGGGGGGGGGGTGCCAGAGATCAGGCCCATCCAGGCATGGCCCCGAGGTCAGTGCCCGGAGCTGGGGCACCATTGTCCCGGGATCCCTCCTGGGCCTTCGGCCTAGCCAGGGCTTAGGCACAAAATGGGTGCAGTGAGGGAAGCAAGATGGGGAATTCGGGGCTTTGTGTCAGCACATAGCTCCCGCTGGGTGAGGCGGGCACTGCCCCTCCCACCCAGGCCCCCCATCCCAGGACGGGGCCCCTTTCAGCCTCTCCAGTCTCAGGGGCTCTGAAGGTTAGACACACTGCTCCCCCAGCATTATTTGAGGAGCACAGTGGGAGGCTGAGAAAGGATTCTTATCATCTTGCTTTCTAAACAATTTCGGTTTATGCCAAGCCAAGCTGTGCATGTCCTTAGGGGTTTCTGCCTCGGGAAAAATTTGGACCACAAACTGCTTCCAAATGGAGAAGATAAAGTTTCTAAAGGTGACGGTGGCAGTGCTGCGGGCTTGGTGCAGTTGTATAACCACTTCCTGGCACCTGCCTTCGTGCCCATCCTCAGTTTCCCCCTTGCTTTTGGACCCGGGAGCCCAGGTTTGGGGTCTCAGGTCTCAGGCCGGGTGCGGACGGAGGGGATGTCTCCCAGCTTGAGCGTCACGTGCTCTTGGTCTCCTGATGCCACAGCTCTTGCCTGGGGCCTGGGAGGGAGACGTCACCGGCTCTCTGCAGCCTCCACAGGGGCCACCAGGGGTGGGAGGGAGTGGAGCTGGCGGCGGAGGCGGGAAGCCGGGCTCAGCTACTAAAGGGCCGAGGAGACTGCTCTGCTGGGGACAAAAACATATGTGCACCTTCCCCATACATCACAGTTTGGGGGGCCCATTAAAACCCTCTGCTCTAAACCGTCCCATGCCCCCCAGCTCAGCCACGGCCTCAAGGCCCCCCATTGCCTCTCATCTTACCTCCTGTCCCTCTCCTCCACCTCCTTGCTATTCCTCAAACACACCAGGTTGTGCCCACCCCAGGTTGTTTGCACTTGCCTCTCCAGAGCCAGAATGCTCTTCCCCCAGATCTCTGCAAGGCTCACTTTTGTCACTAACCTCAGGTCTTTGTTCAAACATCCCTTTTCATGGATATGCTTTCCTGGACACCTTATTTTAAAATTTTTTTTAACGTTTATTTATTTTTGAGACAGAGAGATACAGAGCATGAACGGGGGAGGTTCAGAGAGAGGGAGACACAGAATCAGAAGCAGGCTCCAAGCTCTGAGCCGTCAGCACAGAGCCCGACGTGGGGCTTGAACTCACGGACCGCAAGATCATGACCTGAGCCAAAGTCGGCCGCTTAACCGACTGAGCCACCCAGGCGCCCCTGGACACCTTATTTTAAATTGTACCCCTCTTGGGGCACGTGATGACTCAGTTGGTTAAAAGTCAGACTTCAGCTCAGGGCGTGATCTCATGGTTCACGAGTTCTAGCCCCACATCAGACTCTCTCCCATTTCGGATCCTCTGTCCCCCACCCCCCTCTCTCTCTGCTCCTCCCCTTCTCACTGTCTCAAAAATAAATAAACATTAAAAAACTTGTACTCCTCTGTAGTCCATTCTCCCTTTCCCAGATTTACTTTTCTCCATATCACTTATCCTCACTTGATATGGTCTGTAATTTACTTATTTGTTATGTTAACTGTCTTTCCCTGAAGATAGGAATGCTTGTTTTCCTCACTGCTCTCTCCGTGCACATAGAATGGTCCCTGGGAAGGGGCGCCTGGGTGACTCAGTCGGGTAAGCGGCCGACTTTGGTTCAGGTCTCGATCTCGCGGCCCGTGAGTCCGAGCCCCGCTTCGGGCTCTGTGCTGACAGCTCAGGGCCTGGAGCCTGCTTCAGATTCTGTGTCTCCCTCTCTCTCTGCTCCTCCCCTGCTCACATTCTGTCTCTCTCTCAAAAGTAAATACAGATTTAAAAATTAAAAAAAAAAAAGAGTGGTGCCTGGGAAAATAAATCTTTGTTTAAAGAATAGAATCTTCCTAACAAAGCTGCAAGGCTGGCATCTGCATTCCTATTTTAAAGAAAAGGGAACTGAGGCTCAGAGTAGTGACCTGACCAGGGTCCCCTACAAGGATGTGACAGAGCTGGTTGGGATCGTCATCAGTTGAAGCCGAGCACCTACCATGTGCCAAATACTCGACATCCATCACCTCGCTGGGGATGATGCTGCCCAGTTTCACCTGTTAGGCACTAAGGCTTGGAACAGCGAGGCCGGGGCACAGGCCATGGGGTTCATGGTGCCGGCTGGACCGGGCTCCCTTTGTGATGAGTCATGGAGCCCGCCTCCCACCCACACCCCCTGCCCCATAGCGGGGCTGCTGGGTACCAGTGGGGCATGGAGGACTGTGGGTGAGCTGCTCTTGTCCTCACTTCTCTGGGGCCAGATGTATCTGTAAACATCAGATTGGACCCAACAGATCTTTGCAGCAACTTCCTTCTCCAGAGGTCAGCCAATGGGATCTTCAGAGATGCCCAGATGGGCGGGGTGCTCACTCATGTGGTGGGAACCTCGTCCTGAACAAGGCAGCCCTGGAGCCTAAGCTGATCTGGGTACAAGCCTGGCTTCAACCTCTCCTCAGCCCTGAGGCCTTAGTAAGTCATTTCATGTCCCTGGGACCCAGTTTTTCCATCTGCAAAATGGGGACATAAAAGCCTCCCCTCTTAGGTTGTAATAGGAATTAAATGAGATTGATCATGTGATGTGCAGGCAGAGCACACGAGAAGCACTCAGTAAATAATGGCTGATGGTTAGCAGCAGCACCATCATCCTAGCCGTCTGTCTACCCATCTGACCACCCATTGATTCATCCATCCATCCATTCATTTACCCATCTATCCACTCATCCATCAACTTGTTTGCCCATCTGCTCATCCATCCGTCCACCCATCCCTCCATCCACTCATCCATCCATTCATCCATCCATCCATCCATCCATCATCCTTCCATCCATCTGCCTCCTCATTCACCCATCTATCCAACAGTTTCCTTTCTTCATTACTTATAGCATCAACATTCTCACCCATCTCTCACCTCCAGAGATTTCTCTAGCATCTGACCCCAACCTTCCCAGGATAAACCCTCTCTCTACCTCCCACTGCTGACAGAGTCAGACCCAAACTTCAAACTTAGCTGGGGCCTCACCCTCCACACTGGACCCAGCAGAGTCCTTGGGGCTCGTGTGGTGGAAGAGGACGGCAGCTGGCCATCCTGACCCCTTCCCACTCTTCTCCAGCCGAATCTAGACGGGCAACATTGGAGCAGGGTGTCCTGCAGGCAGCCAATCAATCATTCATTCATTCATTCAGATAATATTTGCTGGGCACCCACTGTGTGCCAGTGACGGCATCAGCTGCGGAGACAGAGCAGTAAACAAAACAGACAGAAACCTTGCCCTTGTGCAGCTGGAGCCCTAGTGCAGGAGACAGAATAAATAAACTAAGTGAGGAATCAGAGTATTATATGTTACGGAGAAAAATAAATCAGGGTGAGGGGGTCGGGTGAGGGGTGCAATATTTGGATGAGCCACAAATGTTTTACTGAGAAAGACCTGAAGGAGGTGAAGAAGGAGCCATGAGGATGACTGGAGAAGGATTGGTTCAGGCAGCAAGAACAGCATGTGCAAAGGTCCCGAGGTAGGACTTATCTAGTGAGTTCCAGGAGAAGCCCATGTAGCTGAGCAGAGAGAGCAAAGACAAGAGGCGTGGAGACTCATGTCAGGGGCTCGTGGGGAGCCTTGAGGTCTTTGGAAGACTTTGCCTTTTTCTCCTAGAGAGGGGGAGTCATGGGAAGGTTTTGAGCAGGGGGGTGATCTGAGCTGACTTGGGTTTCAAAAGGGAGTCAGGTGAGGCCTCTGGAGCAAATAAGTGAGCCTGACCAGCAAGCCCCCTTGACTCCACCCCCAAGACCCTGGGGTGGCAAGTGGCTGTAACTGTGGATTCTCCTGCACAGGTCCTGGAAGGTGTCTACCTCCCTGACCTGACTGAAGGGGCCTAAGGGCAGAGCCTGTGTCTGTCCCATTGTCCCACTCAGCATGAGGTCTGGTGCTCAGTAGGAGCTGGGGAAACATTTACTGAAATCAAGAAGGGAGGGAGGGTGGGTGGGGTGATGTGAACAAGAATAAATGAACAAAGGAGTGAATGAATGAGGGAGGGAGTGAATGAGTGAATGAATGAATGAGGACAGAGGCTGGGGTCTTTGCTCCTCTTCTTCCTCTCCTTCTCCTTTTCCCTGACCTCTGAGGCCGCCACTGCCCACCTATAAAACGGGACAATGCCCTTGACCCAGGCCTCCAGGCTGTGGGGCCCCTGGCAGCCTCAAGCTGGAGCCCTTGGCTTTCACGGTCCTGTGAGGACAGCCCTCCCCTTCCTCCACAGATTCCTGTTGCTGCTCCTTTCCTGCCACTCCAGCGGCTGCCTCCAGACTCCTGATCCCAGACCAGGGAGGGATGTTGGGAGGACCTCCAAGAAGCCCACCTCTGCCTATGACAAGCTGGGCTATACACACGCACGTGCGCGCGCACACACACACACACACACACACCCCTCCACTGGCTCTTACAGACACCCTCAGTACCACTGAGCCTCTGTAATGGGAGCTCGGCTCCCTGGAGGCCTCATCTTGGCCCCAGGACCACAAGGACAATTAGCGTGTCCATTTCACAGATGGGAAAGTAGAGGTCCCTGGGGCCAGCCCTTGAGAGCCCTCAGCAATGATTCTATATCAGATTCCCACTTCCCAGCCCCTGTTCCATTCCCAGACATACTTGTGAAAGCAAAATGTTCTTTTAAATTAGTTTGCAATTTAAAAAAATTTCAGGTAAAATGGAAATAATAATATCTGCTACATCTCATTTGCCCCGACCGCCTGCCAAGGGCCAGGCATTGCTGGGGGTGGAGCCCCTTGGGGCGGGGGGTCTGATCTGTGGCCAATCACTGTGGAAGGAAAGACCTTCTCTGGGTCTGTGGTTCCTCTCTGTACACTGGAGATCCTGGTCCCTATAGCTCAAGCATTCCAGAATTCCGAAATTTCAGTCCAACACCCCCCATCGGGTAGATGAGTTAACTGAGGCCCCGGCAGGGGCTGATGTGCCCAAGGACGTAACAGAGACTTCGTGCCGGCAGGGCAGATAAAATACACAAGATGATCACAGAGGAGAAAATGGTTTAAGATGGCATAGGTTTTTCGTATATGAACAAAAAGGGCAGGGAACCAGCCAGCGGGAACAGCAAAAGCAAAGGCCCAGAGGCAGAAACGCCCCAGGCCCGGGTTAGACGAGAGCCGCTGACGAGGCCAGAGGAGGCGTCTGGGGAAGCCCAAGAGGACAAGTCACGGGGGAGCAGCAAAGCTGGGGCTTTCTCGGGACGGCGATGGGGAGCCACGGAGGGAGGCCTGGACGGAGACAGATGTGGGCCTGTCCTTCCCAGGGCTCCCGTCTTTCCCTGTCCACAACAGCCCGAATCTCTGAGTCCGTGCCCTTTTCTCGCCCCGGCAGAGGCAAGGAAGGCTCTGGATGCTCATCCGATGTCCCCACGCCGCCTGAAATACCCCCACCGGTGGTTCATCCGTGGAGCGGACGGTGGGGCCGGAGGACCTCGCTGCTGCTGAATCGTCGCCACCGGGAGAAAGAACCTCCATGCCTCCCGCCCCCAGCAGCACCACACACACACTGCAGCTTTGCAAATGTTTGTGGCTCGCTCCTCACACTGGCGGGCTCATTATACAATAATTGAGCACTTGTAACAGTTTTTCTCCTCGAGGATCCCAATTAAGACATCACTTTACGCTCTTCCTCCCTTGAAGACCGTCTTCGATTCCCCTCCCCTCGCAGGCAGGGCAGGCAGCCGGCTAAAAATACTGTGCCAGGCGCTGTTCTCTCTGCCCACTTTTCCCACCGCTCCTCTCCCGCCCGACCGCCCCGACTTGGGCCCCGAGGGGCCACAGGATCCCTGGCTGAACCTCAGTTTCTTCATCCACGAAATGGGAACAACAATGGCATGCATCTCATCACATCCTCGTGAGAAGCAAATAAAGCAGTACTGTGAAGGGCTCGACACCGGACAGGCTGGGTCACGCGTCCCCTCCCCACCCCCTCGACCCGCTTGGAGGGACACCGGGTGATGCTTTCAGCAGCTTGCCCTTTATGGCCACCAATACATTTGATGCAATACATCTGGGGCAGGGATGGGGTGGCAAGAGCAGGATAGTTTTCAGGGCAGCTGAGCTCAGACTGTCAAAGCTGGAGCACAGAGAGGGGCTGTTTCAGTCAGGGGCTGGGACGGGACCCGGGGGACTGAGGCTACACAGAGGATCAGGTCCCCCAAGCTTCCTGCCAGCTTCTAATGCCAAGATTCCGTGAGGCTCCTAATTCTAGTTCTAATTAGGAGAGTCTAATTCTAAGATTCATGAGGCTTCTAATTCCTGGTGACTCAGACTGCAAGCAGATCGGAGTCCATCCCTCCCCTCCACTGTCCCCGCCCGCCCTGTGTGCGCCAGCGAGGGCCCAGTCATAGCTCACCAGGACGCGGGCAGTCGTCACTTGGCGGGCCTTCCAGCCACCCCTTCTGCCCCACACAGCCAGAGGGACCCTCTGAAATTCAAGCCAGATCACATCCTGCCCTGCTCTGAGCCCTCCAACAGCTGTCCTTTGCATGCCAAGTAGAACCCCATATTACCTCCCCTTGCTATCCCACCTCTGTCCTCCAGCCCCTCCGGCTTCCTCTTCCTCACCACAGGGACTTTACACGTGCTGTTCCTGCTGCCTGTAACATTCTTCCCCTCGCTCTCCACTTACCATGCCCCTTCTCGCCACCCAGAGCCCAGCTCCGAGGCCCTTTCCTCAGGGAGGCCCCCCAGATGCTTGGACCACAGTGGCCACTCCCACCCTGCCTCAGTGACACTATATTTGGTTTCCTACGTGGCCCTTTCCTTCTGGAAGTTTTGCCGTCCGTTCCTTCACAAGCCCGTTTTCCATCCCCCTCACTGGGATGTTTGTCTCTTTCACTGCTGTGTCTCAGGGCCTGGCATACAGTGGGTGCTCAATAAGTGTTTGTTGGTGAGTGAATGAATTCTGTAATTAGGAGAGTCTAAGTCTTTGCCCTCCCACCCAAGGTCTGATGCTTTGTGAGCTCAGTCAATGTTTGTTGATTGACTCACCGACCTGACACGGTCCTTCTGGGTAAAAGTCACTTCACATAGGCTGGGCGGGAGAAAGCTGGAAACAGCACACAACTCCGATTTGGCGAAGAGGCAGAGGCGACTTCATGCTAAGTGGCTGGTCCCAATGCCCACACCTCTAACCAGCCATCACCACCTGCTCGGTGGGTCCAGCCACCAACTCGCACCTGCCGGGCTCTCCCTTGCCTCTGACCGCCCCCAGCTCTGCAAGGGTCAGCCACAACCTTGCACGGGCTGACCAGGCCTTGACCGTGGATGGGGGCCTCTGAGACCCATTGGTGTGAGTGAGGGGCCAGAAGCTCTGCCAGGAAGCACAAGGCAAGTTCTGAGGCTGGAGTTGGGGGTTTGGGGGTGAGGGGAGAATGAGCTAATGGGCTGCTAATGGCCTCACAGCTGTGACCTGGTGACCTCTGGCTCCCCAGGGGCTATTAGCAGTGCTAATGGGGCTGAGGTGCTCCCTCCTGCAGCAGTCACTCCCCTCCTGGTCCAAGGGCATCAGGGCTGTTAAGTGCCTAAGTGGCGGAGAGGAAAGGGAAAAGCAAGCACCCCTCCTCCACCCTGGCCCTCAGGCCACTTAGGGAGCCTAGAAAGCAGCTTAGAATGCGGGGGAGGACATTACAGGTGGGCAAACTGAGGCCCAGACATGAATGCGCTCCCATTCCTCCCCCCACTGCTTCAGCCCCTGTGATCATGGCTCACCTTTCTTCTCTGGGCTGCCGAACCCCAGCCACAGACCCTTGGAAACAGCTTCCAACCCACGGCCTAGGGGGATGGCTGGGGACAGTTCACCCACTGGGCACAACAGCCACAGTTCCCAGGGTCCCCAAACCTCTAGGATCAATGGCAGGAGCAGGGAGTGGAGAGACATGACAGACTGGCAGGGCCTTGAAGCTCAGCTAAGTTTGAAGTTTGGGTCAGATCCGTCATCAGTGAGAGGTGAAGAGGTGACTTGTGTTGGGACTTGGAGTCAGATGCTAGAAAAATCTCTGGAGAAAAGATGAATGCAGAGACTGATGTCATAACGAAGAAAGAAAACAGACAGACCCGTCCGTAGACAGACGGACAGGGCATGTCAGTTAGTTGTGGCGAGCAGGGGGTCTGAGTGGGCAGGCTGGCCGGCTGGGGGAGTGTGTGGACGGACAGCTGGGTGGATGGATGGATGGATGGATGGACGAATAGAGGGGTGGCTAGGTGAACAGATGGACTCGGATGGATAGAGGGACAAGCGGATGAATGGGTGAGCAGGTAAGGAACAGATTAATATTCATCTTTATACCAATGCAGTCAGAATATAATTGATTATTTTTTGTGGCGGAAGGAGCTCATGGAGGCAAAGGTACCATGGGGGCTTGAAAGTCATAATGTGGCCCCGGGGAAGGCCTGACAACCTGCTCGGGGCCCTGTGTTCCCACTTTCCTCCCTCAAGCAGGACTCAGCCTCTAGGAGGCCTCGCTTTCCCCCACCGCCAGGTCCGTGCTCGGGCTGTTTCTTCTGCGGGGAGACCCCAGAACCCACACTACCCACGTTCTCCTCCTCCAGGAAGTCCTCCAGGGCTGGCTTAGGGCCTCATCTGGAATCCGGCAGGCCTTTGGTCTTGTGTTTGAAACAGTTTTCACCCAGACATGAGCTCTGGGCCCCATCAATCTTCCCACATGGACTGGAGCTCTAGGGAACTAGGGAAATAGCCCCAGTTACCCTGATGTTTGCCAGACCTTGACCATGTGCCAGGCCCCTCCCTCGCTGTGGCCTCTTACCAGCCTTGGGAGGAAGACTGACACTGTCCCCACTTTCCCAGCGAGGAGACTGAGGCATAGCCAGATGACCAGCTCCAGCTCAGTAAGTGGCTGGGTCCTTACCCTGCCTCTGGATCTGGGCTCAGGGGGAGTGGGCCTGAGGCCCCGGGGAGAAGAGGGGCAGAGGCTAAAGGATCTTGAAGGCAGAGCCCAGGGAGAGCAATACAAGGCTAACATCAGAAAGAAAAATGCAGCTTCCACAATCACATCGGCTCGGCCCCTTCCTCACTCTGTGACCTGGGAGACCTTTGTAACCTCTCTGAGCCTCAGTTTTTTCACCTGGAAAATAATCCCCAGAGGGCCAGGGGGATCATGATTAATGGATGTCCGAGGGTGCATGGGAACATTCATAATTGTCATCACCGTGTCCCCTGGGCTGGCTTCTTGGCTGCTTCCAAATCTGGGCAGCAGAGTTCGTGGGAGCAGTCAAGGTTGAAACTACCTAGCGTGGCTCTCGGCTGCAGCACTCAGCGGCCACGTGGCCTCGGGCAGGCGGAGGGACCTGTTTGTCGTGAGTGTGGGAGTGGGCGTAGGGAAGGGGTTCAGGGTGGGGACAGTGGAGAGATGGGCCAGCTGGGGCCGGGGAAAGGCCTTGAACGTCACGCCAAATGGTGCGGCCTTCACTCAGGAGGGCAGGCAGGGCAGGACTACACCACTCGTTCATCAAATGCAGAACCAGTGGGATTCAGCAGGCGGCTCACTGGAGGTGTTGGAGGCAGGGCAGGAAGGCAGGGGGACTGACATTCCTTCCTTCCTTCCTCTGCCAGGCACCCAGTGGGGGCCAGGCCCTCTCCTGGGCACCGGAGACCTAACAGTGACCCAAAGAGACAAGATTCCCCGGCCTTGTGGACCTGACGTTCTCGTGCAGGAAACACAATAAAAATGGAAATGCACAGACTTCAGGGCGATGTTTTTCGGCAGTGTTAGGGCCATGAAGAACCGAGATGGCAGATGGAAAACGATGGCCACTACCGATCTACTTTCCGTCTGTGAATTTGCCTATGCTGGATGTTCTGTGTAAATGGAATTATATGATACGTGATCTTTTGCGTCTGGCTGTTTTGGCTCAGCATAATGGCTTCGAGATCCATCCGCGTAGCAGCGTGTCTCATTCCTTTTCATGTTCATTCCTTGTTGTGGCTAAACAACGTTCCGTCAGATGGCTAGACCACATCTTGTCTGTCCACGCACCCGCTGATGGACATCGGCCTCGTTTCCACCTCTTGGCGACTGTGAGTTGCGCTGTACGAACGTGCGATTCTCTACTTGTTTGAGTGGCCTTCTCATTTCTCTTGGGAGTGTACCCGGGGTGGTCACAGAGGAGCTCTGCGTCCACCCGCCAAACTCTTTCCGTGGGACATCTGCAAGGAGAGTCTGTTTCGTGCTCTCGACTGTCTTCCAGCTGCCGTGGGAATAGGAGGTTAGGTGCGCAAGCGGCAGCCTCTGCACGAGTCCAGTGAGCGATGACGGTGGCCGTGGAGGCGGCAGAAGTGGCTGGATTTGGAAGTGAGCAGGTGTACCTGCAGGGTTTACCGAGGGGCTGGGCGTGGGCGTGACAGGAACAGAGGCAATGCCATCTCCTGAGTCAAAAATTCCAGGAAGGGTCCCACCTCGGAGCCTTTGCTCTGACAGTTGCCTCTGCCAGAAATGCTCTTCCCCAAATGGTCTCTTGTTTTGTTTTGTTTAATTTTTTTAATGTTTATTTATTTTTGAGGGAGAGAGAGAGAGAGACAGAGCTCAAGAGGGAGGGAGACACAGAATCTGAAGCAGGCTCCAGGCTCCGAGCTGTCAGCACAGAGCCCAACGTGGGGCTCGAACCCACGAACCGTGGGATCGTGACCTGAGCCGAAGTCAGACACCCAACTGACTGAGCCACCCAGGCGCCCCTTAATGGTGTCTTGTTTAATCCTTCACCTGCGTCAAGCCTCTGTGCAACTATGGACTTGTCACGGAGGCCTTCCTGGACCAGCGGCTCTAAAATGGCAGTCCTCCCCACCCTGGCAGTAGGGCCCCTCTCCCCTGCCTTACTCTTCCAAGGCATTGCCAACCGATACGTATCAATCCCCAAACTCCAATGTCAGCTCCACAAGGGCAGAAGCATCGCTCGTCACCGCTGAGTCCCTTGCACACGGTAGGTACCCAGTAAGTGTCATAGAATAGGAACAACTGACAGGGGATATGGATTTGGGGGAGGGAGCGGGTGGGTGGCGGGACCAACCACACCTCGGGGTCTAGATATACTCTTCACCTTTCCAGGCCTCCCTGGCACGGGGCTAGTTGTGACCAAAGGGCTTAGACAGAGCTCGGCCCCCACACGTGGGACTTGTCTTCTTTGCGGCAGTGGGTTCCCCACCAGCAGAGGTGTGCAAGCAGAGACGTGACGGCACCCCGCTGGGGGGCCCAAAGGGATTCAAGCATCCCACGGGGGCAGGATTCGGCCCTTCCACATCCAGTCTCGGAGATGGGTCTAGGGGATCAGACGGTGCCCGAAAACCCAGGAGGATCCGCACAGAAGGTGGCAGGGGCCCAGGCTGTTCCAGTGATGGGGTGGGGACCGGGTCACTGGCCAAGGCAGTTCCAGCAGCAAGTGTGCAGCAGGAATCAGAGAACAGAAGGCGGGATGGCAAGAAACGTGAGCCTTCCTGAGCAGCGCGGGGCCCTGGCAGATGGCACCTGGAAGGGGGACTCGTGTGCCCAGCATAGCCACTCACACCACTCAGTGCCCTGGCCCCACTTTAAAGACGAGGAAACTGAGGTTTAATGAGGTCATCCAGCTGCTACCAGGTGGCAGAAAGAAAACAATGAGCCAGACCTGATACCTAAGCCCTGGCTGGCTGGCTGGTTCATCACCTTCTGGAACAGCAGGTGCGTGGGGCCCCTTTCTGCTCCCTCCGCCCCTGAGGGCCAGGCCAGAGGCAGTACAGCACAAAGCAGAGGGGGTCTGATGGGGGACACGGAGGCAGGGACATCCCCTGAGATCCTTCCCCCAGGACCTTCAGAGAGGGTTTTCACGGCTGGAGCAGAGAGGAAGTTGCAGCCCATTCTCCCACGCACACCCTGGGTCTCCTCCAAAGTTCTGGGACTGAAGGTAGGAAGGAGTCCCCCGGGTACTTCGGTGCTATTTCCCCAAATGAAACAGTGACTCATCCTCGTAGAATAAGTTCAGAGGTCATGAAGTCCAAGTCCCCAGCCCGCTCCGACCACCTCTCAGCCAGCATGACCGTGGAGACCAGTGTAGGATAGACTAGACCCTGCCTGCCCTCAGCCTGGGATCACGCAGAAGCTTGTGTACGAGGGCGGGGGAGGCGGCTGGCGACAAGACCCTCCCAATCTGGCCCCAAGCCCTGTGGCTACTTCACACTCGTGGCTCCTCCTCTACTCGGCTCTAGCCACTCTGGGCTCCTGGAGCGCCCAGATGAGACGCGGCTCCCGGGGCTGCCGTCTCCCTGAGACCGTGCCCTGGAGGGCCCACCGTGGAGCCCCACAGCCCGAGCCTCCGGCTTTGCCTCAGAGACGGGGGGATGCGATGGGCCCCCACCGGGTGCATAGTCAGCACTCCAGCCACCCTGGGAGCCTAGGGGAACCCTGCTTCGAGAAGCCTCCAGGCCCCAGCGACGCAGCGGCTCCACAGGCTCCGCCGCTCATTTCACCTCCCAGCGTCAGACGGGGACGGGCACCAAGGGACACGGCGTTTGTCTCCTTTTTTCCGGCTCCCTTCACCCCCAGGCTGGGGGGCCCCGCTCTTGGGGAAGGAGCCGTAGGGAAGTTGTTCACTGCTACAGGGCGGGGGGGGGGGGGGGTTGCTGCTCGGCTCATCACTGAGACCTCGGGCATGAGCAGAGGTGCAGCACAGGCAGCCCGACCCCCACAGGCACGGAGTTAGACACGGAGAGAGTAGTAAGTGCTCCTCCCCTTCGCCCCCTCCCCTCCCCGTTGGAGGCCTTGCCCTGTGACCTTGGGTGGACTTCCTCTCTGAGCTCGGGGCTTCTACTGGGTCCTCCGAGGGAGCTCTGCCAGGATCTCTGAGGTCCTGGGATCTGGGGGCTCCCCTCTGTCTCTGCAGGGGGCCGTACTGTGCTGACTGGTGAGCAGAGAGGGAGGAGAGGGATGCTCTCAGTCCCCGCAGCGCCCGCTCGGGGTGCCCTCTCCTTGGCCTAGTGGCTGACGTGGGACTGCTACGGGGGAGACCGTCGGGGTGTTTGTGGAGCGAATGGGCGCTGGAGTTGGGCTCGGTGAGGGGCAGGTTTCCCAGAAGCAGGCTGGCAGCCGCGAAGAGCCTGGGAAAAGTGATGACAGGTGAAAACATCTCCAGCCTTGGCTTGGTGTTGAACTACCGCTACCTGGTACTCCACTTCCCTCGTGTCAGATGGGAATAATAACCCTCCCCTACCTGCCTCAAGGGCGACACGGGGGAAAGGAAAGCCCCGGTCCTCCTCCTGATAGCGCCATTGCGCCCCTCCGAGCCTCAGTTTACCCAAATGCTGAGCGAGAATGGACCTGTGGCTTCTGGCCTCTCATTTGGGGCCTGGAAAGCGCCCCCCACCCCAGGCGGGGAGAGGGGCCTGAATGATGGGGGAGGCGAGGCCAAGCCCCAGCCCAAGCCCAAGCCCAAAATAGCCTGGGATGGCAGGATGATGGAGGCGGTGCCGGGCTGGGTGGCAGGAGCTGATAATTGATGGTTCCGCGCTGGTCGTGAATAAAACATCAGCCTCCGCTCTGTTCTGGGTTCATTATTTGCTATAAGGGGGACAGGCCTCATTTGTTAGGGTCGCCCCTTCTCTCCTCCCCCCCGGGTCCTCCCTTCTCCCTCTCCTGACTTGGCTCCCCAGTGCCCAGAGGACAAGCTGAGGCGCTGTGACACGGCCTGTCCTTATCCCCTGCAGCGCAGACAACAACACTCCCTGCTTCTTGAATCCACCCTGACTTCCACCCCTGCCTGCCTTTGCCGGTGTTCCTCACCCGCCCGGCTGCCGTGCCCTCTCTGTCGCACCTAAGGGAATCCTTCATGCATCATAAGGCCCTGCTAAAGCAAATCTTTCAGGAAGTTTCGTCTGTCCTTGACATGCACCCTGGACATGTGCGGGAGCCCTTCCCCACCCTGAGCATGGTCAGTGCTGTCCTACCCGTGTGACGGCCGACTGCCTGGCCAACGGTCCCTCCCCCCAGCCCCCTACCCTCTACTCGGCCAGCTCTAAACAGGACAAACGAAATACAATCTACCCTGAGGGGCCATTTTCACCCTCAGGTTGTCAAAGACCTCAACACGGCGGAGGGAGGTGGGTCCCACATTCATCGCTGGTCAGATGGCCGCCAGGGAGGGCCATTTAGGCAAACTTGCCAGAAACCGCTGGCCCCAGGCCCACTGAAGACAGCCCACGGATATCATGCTCACTACAACCTGTTCGCGAGAGCCGAAGGCCACACACCGGGATGCCCACCACGGGGGGCGGATGTGACAAAAGTAGGTGACGTCGTACCACAGAGTGTTATAGGGCAGAGAAAAAGAACGACGTGGCTTGATCATTCTGACGTGAGTCACCGCTCAGATATCTCACGTTCAAAGGAAAGCAAGACGCAGGGTGGCACTCACACATGCTACACCCTCTGTTAAAAATAAGAACCACAGGGGCGCCCAGGCGGCTCAGTCGGTTAAGCGTCCAACTCTTGATATCTGCTCAGGTCATGATCTCACGATCGTGAGATTGAGCCCCACGATGCTCTCTCTCTGTCCCTCCCCCACTCGTGCTCTCGCTCGCGCACTCTCTCTCTCCCCCAAAATAAATAAATAAACATTAAAAAATTTAAGAACCACAGGAAATACTTCGTATCAATCCTGTGTCTGTGTGGAAGCCTCTGGAAAGCCACACAAGAAATCCAGGGGTTGCCTCTAGGGAGGAGAAGTGAGAGGATGGGGGACAGGGAAGGGCAGGTGACACCCACACCGCACCCTAGTGCTCTGGGCACCATGTGTTCAGTACAAATTTCCTATCAGTGCGCAACCCACGGACCCGTTGACCCAGGGATTTTACAACGACGCACGAACCTGCTGGAAGTAATCGGGGCACGCGGGAGTTCTCAGGGCGCTTCAGCAGCATCGTTTCCACGGCAAGTGGTGGAAAGGGCCCGACGCCCGGCAGGAAGGGCCAGTGTGCAGCATGTGTGAGGCCGAACCTGCAGCAGCCAGGACAGCCATCCACGCAGAAGGGGCTGACGGTCCAGAAGGCACCTCCAGAGCCAGCGACCCGCAAAGCAGACGGCAGATGGCACGAGGAATAACAAGGCCTGTGTAATGCCAAGAGAAGTATCTGGAGGCAACATCCGATGGTAGCGAAGCCTGTCCCAGGTTTTTGACCTCTTCTTTTTGCTGGTGGGGTACAGGGACCTACCCTAGGCTCACTGCCCCCGCACAGGCCGAGGCAGGGACCCCATAGCACCCCTGAGCCTACCCTGACACAGCCTGGGCTTCATGGGGGCGTGGTTAGCAATATCTATGCGCTGTGTCCTGTGTGCCCGCACGTGCGTGTCCTCCCTGCTGGCTCCTCCGGGACAAGGCCACATCTGATCATCACTGTCCCCGCCACGGGGCTGGGCATCAGGGAAGGAGCCAGCTCAGGCCACCTACTAGCCCATCCTTCAGGCTGCCACCCCTGGAGCCAGCCACTGGGTTCACATTAGCTGAGACAGCCCCCCCCACCCCTACCCCTGCACAGCTGAACCGGCCCCCTGACCTGTGGTGACAACGGCCATCATGCCTCCTGGCCTCACACCCACACCGAGAAATCCATGAAGGAGAGAACCAGGGCTCACGAGGAACTTTGAAAGGCTGGTCACCCCCTCACGCTGCACCGTACCCCCTGCATCCACAGACAGGGCCCCACACGGTGCCGTCTGAGGACTCGGCCCAGCGGAGGCTCGAGTTCCCACCTGCTGCTGATTGCTGTGTGGCCTCGCACAAGGTCTGGCGTGACCATGGGCAGAACGGGCACTTTCAGTCTGAGCACTCAGGCCTCATTGTGCCCCACATCCTGAGCTTCTGGGGAAAGAAGAGAAATGGGAAGGAGTGAGAGCCTGGGAGGCATCCGGAGACCACGCACGGTGAGGGCAGAGGCTACGTGACCGCAGCAAAGTGGCTCAGCTTCTGCGGGCAGCCCCTCTCTGAGCGTGTGACAGGACCCCATGAGCTCACACGCCAGGGCTTTTCGAGATTCCCGGAGCTGCCTGTGCGAGAAGGCCCTGCCAGATTCAACCACGGGCCCTGGGATGCCGAGACGAGGCCGTAAAACACACCCTCTGAGCTCCCCAAATACCTGGAGCTGAGAACAGACGGGGTTTAAGGAGTAAGTCAGGCCTGAGAGGTATGAGGGTTTTCAGCCTATAGGAACAAGAACGCAAAGGAATCCTGGGTCTGAGGCTTGGAGCCCCTCCCATCTGCAACTGAGGGAGGCAGGAGGTGAAGTCAGGCCCTGGTGGCTCGGCCAGTCCTCTCTGCCCCAGACACTGGAGGCCAGGGGTCTCCCACCCAGCCTCCTTCGTTACTAGGTGAGCACATGCTCCCGTCCCAGACACTGGGACCCGAGGGCATGTCTGCTGGAGCTGTGGCAAAGGGAGCCCTGTCTTCTCAGGCAGGATGCGCCCAGAAGACGTGAGGCACCACTCATTCCTCGGTACTCGCTGAGCACCTGCTGTATACCAGGGCCACTGGGTCAGGCACTGTGGTGAACAAGGGGGCCTGGTCCCTGCCACTTGGCACTGGGTAAGGACGTAGGAAGGTGATCCCAGTTGCTGATAAGAAGACCGCTGGTAAGCCCTCAGGTGCGAGCGGATTGGGATAGCCTCCCCGGGGAGATGACATTTATCCTGAAACTTGAAGCCTGAGTAGGAGAGGGGTGTTCCCTCTCCCAAGCTCGGGGTGGGGGGGGGAAGGGGGGGGAAGAGTGGGGCAAAAAGCCCGTTGCTGGAAAGAGGTCGGGATATTCAAGGAGAGAGGGTCACACTGGAGCAAGGGCCGAGGGAATCCGGGCGGGGGAGTCCTGGCGGAGGCCAGCTGTCTGAGGGAGAAGGATCCTTTATCTCTGGGACAGAGACAAATAAGTCCCTTCTAGCAGGTGGGTGGAGAGAAGGCAGAGACGCCGGCCCTTGTCTCAGCCCTGTCACCACGATGCTCATGCCCATCCCTGGTCCTCAGCTGCCCAGGGTGGGAGCTGGGGGGACAAACCCGGAGCCCATAGGTCCCGGCTCAGTTCTCCGGCTGTTGTTTCATGTCTCTGTTCCAAGCCAAAGTCTCCGGCTGAAAATGGGCCGCACAGGGGGCTCTGCCCATGGATTAGGGGCCAGACCATGGTGGGCAAATCCCCAGCAGGCCAGGGACCCAAGCCTGGCTGCCACCCCCCGCCCCAAACACTCACAGAGACCTGCTTCTCTCATTCGTTCACTCATTCATTCACTCATCCTTGCAAGAAAGCCCGTCTGACACCTCCTCCAGGTCCAGCTGTGCAAGCGAGCCCAGGTCCACGGCCACCATGTAGTAGCCGTGCAGCCCCCGGCAAAGTGTTCGTCCTCCTTGTGCCTCAGCTTACCTACCTATTAAAACACGGTGAGGGCTTAGAGTGCCTCATGGGATAATTGCAAAAGGGAAATGATTTAAAGGTGTGTTACCCCATGTGATTTCTAGACGCTAGTTGCTTCCAAATCTGGAAAAGAGAAAAGAGACTCCAGAAACAGAAGCCCCTCTAAGGTCTCCCGGACAGAGACCCTTGCTCCTAGAGTAATGAATCCGTGGGGGACAAAGTCTCTGAGAAGCTGAACGGGACACGGGACAAACACCAGCTACTTGCAACAGCAAAGCTGCCCCACTCCGAGACCGGAGGCGAGAGGAGAGAGAGAAAGTGACCAAGTGCAGGGTGCGTTCACACAGCAGGAGCTGGAGCCACAGAAGAGGTGCGGCTTCCAGAGATGCGGGCAGAGAGGCAGGGAGGGAAGCACCCTCTAAGCTCCAGGGGGCAAGGGCAGGGGGCCACAGCAAGGCCCTGACACACAACAGGTGCGCAAGGATAGGGGTTGAACAATGAAGCGGAGATAAGGGCAGGTAGGAAAGGAAGGAGGAAGGGAAGCAGAGAGAGTGCATTAGATCCCAGATCCTGGGGCCCTGAGTGCTGGCGTGGGTTTGTTCTAGAAGCTGGCATGCCCCCAAATCTTCTCTTTTTGACCCTAACTTGCAAATGACTAAGACTTTTAGCCCCAAAGCATCATGGTCCCTGACTGCTCCCATTTCTGTCCTGAGCTAGATTCATCAGTGTTTGTTTACTCCCATTTTCCGGACAGGGGCACCGAGGCACAGAGGTAGAGTAACTCAGCTGAGTGACAAGGCAACCTGCCCGAGACTTTGTGGTTACAGGGGCAGCACGGGCACAGGAAGGAGCCCCCCACACCCTTTCCAGGGGTAGAAAAACTGCCGTAAACTGCCGGGGACCGGGGAGACCTACGGAAACAACACGGCATAACCTTTCAGTCCTGCCCCGTGTGGTAGAAACGGGGCTTCTATCCTTCAACCACCAACTCCTCTCCAGACGGGATGAGAGACACAAGACCTGTGATGAAGCCCGAGCCTTGTGAGCCCCGGGCCCCCAGCACCCGGCGGTGACCCTGGCCAGGGGCCGCAAATGGGAATCCTACGGACTCAGCGCATGAGGACAGAGCAGGTGAGCAGCCACGGGGGTCAGAGGGCTGGACGCTGTTGGCTCCAGCCTTCCAAACCCAGGGCTCAGGATCGTCAACACTTTCGTTTCTTAGGAGAGGCTGGAAATCTGGAATTTTAAAAAATTGTTTTAATATTTATTTATTTTTGAGAGAGAGAGAGAGAGAACGAGTGGGTTAGGGGCAGAGAGAGAGGGAGACACAGAATCCGACGCAGGCTCCAGGCTCTGAGAGGTCAGCACAGAGCCCGACGCGGGGCTCGAACTCACAAGAAGCGAGATCATGACCTGAGCTGAAGTCGGCCGTTCCACTGACTGAGCCACCCAGGGCTCAGTCCCCAATCTGGATTTTTGATGGGGAAAAAAAAATCTCAGATTTTAAAATGTTGGCCATGTGGGGCCCAGGGGGCCCAGTCGGTTAAGCGTCCGGCTTCAGCTCAGATCATGATCTTGGAGTTCGTGAGTTTGAGCTCTACGTCGGGCTCTCGCTGTCAGCGCAGAGCCTGGAGCCTGCTTCGGATCCTCTGTCACCTTCTCTCTTTGCCCCTCTCCCTGCTCGCACTCTCTCAAAAATAAATAAAACATTGAAATAAATAAATAAAATGTTGGCCGTGAATTCAAATTTTTAAAAGCATCATGAGAGCTAACTCTCTGCAGGCCAAACGGAATGTGCCGGAAGGCTGGACCAAGTCTGTGGTCTCTGCCAGTTCTTAGGTAACTTCCTCAAACGTGTCAAGCGCTCGCCAACCTCTGGGCCTTTGCACGTACTGCTCCCCTGCCTGGAAAGTTCTTCAGAAGTCTCATGGCTCACTTCCTCACTTGGTTCATGTGTCTGTTCAAATGTTATCTTCTCCAAGAGGCCTTCCCTGACTTTTTCCATCCCATCTCTCTGCACCATTTGTCTTCATAGCCCTTAAGTCCACCTGGCATTTTAGAATTATCTCTTTTCCTGATGAGAACATCATCTCCACGAGGTCAGAGCCCCTGTGTCAGGCATACCCTGGATACAGAAGGGCTACCTTACACGGGGTAGATACTCAGTCAACAATTGTCGAGCGAGTGGCTCGTCTCCTCCCCAGAATCCTGAGGCACTCATGAGGCACTAACACAGGGGCTGGTGTTCATGGCCAATGGGACACCAACGATCCAGGATTCAGCAACATGGCAGCACTGGGCCCATGGCCTAGTCAAAGGAGGCCGACTAACGTCTGGGGCGGGAGCCAGATGAGCTGGTTCCCAACCCATCCCCACCCCCACAGCCTTGGTGGGTAACCTTGGAAAAGCCCAAGCCCACTGGAGGCCTCAGTTTCCTCACCGGCACAGCGAGGCAGTGGCAAATACCCCCATCTTGGGGGCCACTCATGGAATCCCAAGATGGCTGCCATTACCAGCTACCTCGGCCAGGCCAGAGGGACAGATCCATTGATCAGTTCGATATTTATGGAGTGTCCACATGCTGCTCAGAGGGGGACAGGAGGGACAGGGAGAGCAGCCAGGGCCCCTGGAGGAAGGAAATAAAGCCGCCGCCCCAATCCATTCCAAAGCCGATGGCAAGGAGGGCCATGCTGTGCACAGGTGGGTCTCTTTCCTTGCCACCTTAGGACTTCAGAGAGTCTCGAGTGAGCTTGGGGCAGCCGGGCAGAGGCGGGAGTTGGCCACCTCTCTTTGGAAGAGGAAGGGGAGGGCGAAGATACCAGCGAAGTGCACACCCCAAGGAGGCCGCCTGAGGGTTTTGTTCCAATTTTAGTATATGTGCTGCTGAAGCGAGCACCGTCCGGGAGTTCCGATCACATCCCTGACACTGAGCAACGGGGGACTGCAGGGGATGGGTCCCTGGCGTGTCTCAGGCCATCAAAGCCAGGACATTTCTTGGATGCCTGTGACTAGGGATGAAAAATTCTTGTGAGGTTGGCAGTGTGCTGCAGAATCCAGCTGGGGTTTGTTTTCGCATAGAAGTTTCACATCCTGCCTCAGATCTTCGAGGAGAGCCGATGTCCCAGGAAGGTGGGATGTGAGTGTTCTGTGGCTCGGCTTTCTCCAGGGGTACTGTCCCCACGTGCAGGGACACGCAGTAACGGTGAGAGCCGGGACTCGGGGGTCCCACTGGCCTGGGGTCAAAGCCCAGCTCGTGTCCCTCTCACTGGGCCAGACCCCTTTCCTCTGCAGGCCGTGAACTTCCCGTCTGCGACCTGGTCCCTCAGAGCCCTGGGCTCCTGGCCAGAGCCCCAGTGATAAGGAAGGGAAGTAGCCAAGCGCAGCCTTGCTCGTTAGCAAGCAAACACTGGCTTGTGCGCATAAGGAGGACACATGCAGGGTCAGGTCCGCAAGGGGAACAGGAGGGACACGATGGGTGTTGGGCACAAGGCTTGTTGTCAAGTCCTCAGCCAGCAGGTCCTTGAAACAGCAGGCCCATGACCCAGTCACTCCCCCGTGAGGTCTCTGCCCCCCAAAACTGAAACCGGTGTTCACACAAAACGGGCACGTGAATGTTGCTAACGGCACTCTTCACGATGGCCAAAAGGCGGAAACGACCCAAATGTCCATCCACACATGGATGGACGGATAAACAAAATGTGGACTATCCGTGCCACGGAATATTGTTTGGCCCTAAAAAAGGAATAAAGTCTGACACCTGCTACAATGTGGCTGAAGCTTGAAGACATCAGGCCAAGTGAAATCAGCCAGACCCACAAAGCCACGTGTGGCATCCGGGTCCCTCTGTCCAGGTTCAAGTTTCGGCCCAGCTGCTCGCCAGCTGTGGAACTTTGTCTCCCCTCAGATGGAGAGGGAGTCAGGCTCGTGCACCGGGCCGACGGCAGTGATGAAGCGGCAGGTGAGGATTTGGATCCCAGCTGCACCACTTCCCAGCCCTCCACCCCTCGGGCCCCGGTTGCCCCAGTCAGCCGGCCTCTCTGTGCCTCAGTCTCCCCGTCCATAAAATTCGAATAATAATCGCAACTACTTTGCAGGGTGTTGCGAGCATTCAGTGAGTCTGTGAGAGCAGTGCCTGGCCCTCCAGGTGCAGATTCTTGCGGTGTCTGCCTCCGACAACAACCCGTCCTTCAGGTGAGGAACAGGGGGTCATGAAGGGAGCTGGCTGCAGGGGCGAGGATTGAGAGCCCGGGCCATGCCCCTTCTGTCCTAAGCAGACTGTGCTAAGCCGGCGTCCCCCCAGGACTGGAAATGCAGGCTGGCAGGTAAGGAAGGAAGGGGGCTGAGGGAGGGAAGCCGGTAGGGAGCTGCCCCCCCACCACACAGGAAGCCCGGAGTGGGGAGTGGGGAGGGGGGCGGCGTGGCCTGTGCGGAGCGCAGATTCGGCCCTACCAGCCACACTCTATAAATTTTGCATCATCTGGGCTATGAATAGCTTCCTCCGCAGCAAGACAGACAGTTCAAAGGGAAAAGAAGGGCCTGAGGCAGGGAGGGGGAGGGGTGAGATGCACCCCAAATCCCTAACTCAGGTCCGGAGAATTGGAGGGACAGGGAGGCCGAGACGAGCGCGTCAGAGGTAGGGAAGACCTCCCACCACGCCCCACAGGGGCCACGTGAGTTTCCAAGTCCAGGAGGGGACGTGGCACAGGGGTCCCCACGGAGCCCAGGCAGCCCCCCGAAGGCTTCCAAGCCTGGGCCCGGGAGGAGGCAGCAGGGGGGCAGGGAGGAGCCCCAGAGCCCGGAGTGGCACAGGAGCCCATCCCGAGATCCCCACCCCCTCCCAGCCCTGTGAGGCCGCAAGGCCATTTCTCAGACAGGAACAATGAGGCCCGGGAGGCCATCCTCCACCAGAGGTCACACACGCTGGCCTGGGCCTGAGGTGAACGCACGAAGTGGCCGATTGAACTGAAAGGGAGGGGTGAGTAGAGCAACTAGACGGGGTAGCTGGGCCCTGGGGAGTGAGGTCCAGTGGGGTGAAGAGAGAGGACTTGGGGAGACCATGGCGAGGCTAATGTGTGACAGTGACTTCCACAGCCTCTGTGGCCAGAGAGCCCAGGTTCAAATATCAGCTTCAGCCCTTCCCGGCTGGGTGGCCCTGAGTACGACACGCAAACGCACGCAAACTGCTCTGTGCCTCAGTTTCCCCAATAATAAACACAATAAAATAATAAAAGTACCCACTCAGTAGGGTGGGAATTAAGGTGCGGCCTCTGGGCCCCTCCGCGTGGATTCAAGCCCAGCTCTGCTGCCAACCAACCGTAGAAGTTTTGTCTCCCAGCTCAGTTTTCCCATCTGCAGAATGGGCTGACTCTGCTCCCTTCCTTGTATGGCTGTGAGAGGATTCGGCGAGTATGTCCAGCATTTCGAACAGGCCTGGTAAGACCTAAGGGCCATGTGAGCACTTACCACCATTGTTAATTTTTGATCAGTGAAACATGAAAGGACCGTCCCTGGAAAAGACAAAGTCACTAGTGGGCAGTTTTCTCTTGCCACCAGGGGGCGCCCCGAAGCGTCAGAGGCTCAAGTTCAGTCCCCACCAGGTCCCAGTAAAAGGATGCTCACGTGCTGGCAACTGGCCCCAGTGGGTGAGCACCAGGCAGGCAGGCAGTCCCCTCTGACGGAGGGGGAGGGGGCGACGGGGCCCTGTCCTCCTGGGGCTCAGCGGGGCACCCACTGCGCATGTCCCGACTCAGGGCGCTCAGACCACCCCCTTAACCCTGTGCCTGGGTGCTGGTCTGCACACTGGAGAGGGTGTGCTGCCACGTCATCGGACTGCGGTGACGAACGTGCCCAGTATCACCTCCACGCCAGTTATCAATGTCACTGTGACAGCCAGCTCTACTGAGCACTTACCACGGGCTGGACAGGCACCGTTCTAAATACTTTAGATGTGTTAACGCGATCCGCAAAATGAGCCTCTGAGACAGGTGCATCCCCTTTTACAGATAGGGAAACTGAGGGCGGGGAGGTGAGGGAGCTTGCCCAAGATGTGGGGCCTCACCCTTGTCTCTCCATCATCGTCGCCGCCTGGCATTTTGGTCCTGTGTCTTCCATTCAAGCGTCCGAAGACCAGGAAGACGTCTTGCGCCTTCTTGACAATGTCCAGGAGTGCCGCGTCTGAGGTAAAGGGAGCAAGATCCTCGTGCGATGCCTGGCCTTCCCCTAGTAGCTGGAGGCGAGTCCTTAACACTCTCTGTGCCTCTGTTTCCCTCTCTGTAAAATGGGAGCATAGCAGCTCCCACTCCCAACACTAAATGAGGCAAACGCACCAAGTTCTCAGGGCGGCGCCTGGCCCTCGGGACGTGCTCCGGAAACGAGGGTCTCGCTCTTCTTGTCGTAACGTTGCTGTGAACTGAGGGGTCTCCAAGACCCCAGACCAGGGAGGACAGGGAAGCTCCAGGCCGCCAGGACCCCTCAGAACAGACAGGTCTGGAGTCAGGTCAAGCTTCCCTCCGTTCTTCCCACGGCCTCCCGCCCGCCAGAGCCCCACCTCACACGAGCTTTTCTCTTCCCTCCGGCCCAGTCGGAGGGGACCCCGAGGAAGTAAAAGTTAAGGCGTGAACCTTCCCCAACAGGAAAGGTGGCCTCACCGGTCCCTTGGAGCTCCACTCCCCAAGCGGCAGCTGGCCACATGCCCTGAAGCCTGGACCACATGCTTCACATCCGGGACTCTTCAGAGCTCCAACTACTTGGGTCTGATTCCTGGCTCTGCACCTTATCCGCTGTGTGACCTTGGCGGGTGGGGTAACCTCTGAGACCGCAGGGGATGGCAGCCCCGCCCCACAGAAGGCTGTGGAAGCCCCGCACCGGGACACAGACAGAGCAGCTGGCTGGGCCCCATGGGGCCCCACATCCAGGCTCCTGAGACCAGTCAGCTTAAGTGGGAAGGAGCAGGGCCCCGGAGGGTCGACGTTCCCCGGTCCACGCCTTGACTCATCGCGTGACCTTGGGCAAGCCACTTCACCCTTCTGTGCCTTGGTTTCCTCATCTGCAAAGCAGACTTAATGATACTTACCCCGGGATGCTGTCAGGACAGTGAAATGAGGTGAGCCCGGGACCGACTCGGCAAACAGCGAAACAGCGCCTGTGGCTAATATGGCTGCTCTGCTCCCGTGCTCCCCACCGCCCAGGAGATGCCGGCCGCCCACCCAAGTCTTCCTCTGGGCAGGCCCCAGCCTGGGAAACACAGGACCTTGCCATTCGCCTCAGACTGAGCCTTTCTCCTCAGGTAACAAGGACCGGCCGGCGGACGCATCTCCCCCTTTCCCAACTGACACGTGACAAACACATCAGAGAAGAAAAGAAGGTCACACGGGACAGCCGTGAGAGCTTGGTGGCAGCATAGGACAGAGTAGGGGCGAGCGAGCCGGTGGCTCCCACGATGTAGGGCTTGTCTGGGGTCCCAGGGTGTGCATCCCGGAGACCTTCCTACCGCCTCTATTTTGGAGGCTCCAAATGGGTTCGGCCTGGCCTCTGTGCCCAAGTCCCCAGCCTCCCCGCCCACACCTGTACACACACCTGCGTGTTGGGGCCCAAGCATCACTCGCTTTCCTGGGAATTCTCACCTACTGAATCATTGGGTCAAACAAAGTCAGGTGGCCTGGGACAAGTGCAAAAAGCCAGACACCCTTAGGTTCCAATCCTAGACCTGCCTCAGGCTGTGTGACCTCACCTGCTCTGGGCCTCAGCTAATAACCCAAAGCCAAATAACCTGAAGATAGTCATGAACACCCCTGGTAAATAATAAATGCAAAATCAATGGCCGCTCTCATCCCCTAGAGCCGTAGGCACTTTATAGTTTAGAAAGGCCATTAGAGTTTATTCCCCACGTCCCACCTCCATGACCTCATTTCTGTGTTAGGCCAAACCTTCCCCTTCTAGCACCTTGGATGTCCCCCCCATCTGACTATGTATACCTCCTCCGTCAAACCAGAGGCTTCTGGAAAGCAGAAACTGAGCCTGATTTCCTTCTGTGGCCCCAGCAACACCCAGCATAAGACATGGGAGCTCAGAACATCTTTACTGATGGACTGCATGACTCCTATCAGCCGTGTGTAAATTGCAAACACAGCCCCAAATTCTTTGCAGCAACTTCCATCAAGAGCTAGAATTCAGGGGCACCTGGGTGGTTCAGTTGGTTAAGTGTCCGATTCTTGATTTCAGCTCAGGTCACGACCTCACGGTTTGTGAGTTCAAGCCCTGTGTCGGGCTCTACACTGATAGCACGGAGCCTGCTTGGGATTCTGTTTCCCTCTCTCTCTCTGTCCCTCCCCTGCTTCCTCTCTATCACTCTCAAAGATAAATTTAAAAAATAAACTTAAAAAAAAGAGAGAGAGAGATAGGACGCCTGGGTGGCTCAGTCGGTTAAGCGGCCAACTTCGGCTCAGGTCATGATCTCACAGCTCGTGAGTTCGAGCCCCCCGTCGGGCTCTGTGCTGACAGCTCAGAGCCTGGAGCCTGCTTCAGATTCTGTGTCTCTCACTCACTTTACCCTTCCCCTGCTCATGCTCTGTCTCTCTCTCTCTGTCTCTCAAAACGGAATAAATGTTTAAAAAATTGAAAACAAAAAAAGAGAGAGATCCTGTCCCCTTGAATCATGGGATTTGCAGGCCGGTAACATGAGAGGCAGGTGTCAGACGAGGCCAGGCCAGGGGTCAGACGAGGTTTCAGGAGGCCTTGCGGCTCCCACTGCCGTACTGGAGACCCTTCTGCCACATGGTCTAGCCCGGCTGGCCTGCCGGAGGGTGAGAGGCCTCTTGGGGAGGGGGGCCCAGCCGTCCCAGCCGAGACTGCACGTGGTGAGCAATCCCGGCGGAGAACAGCTGAGCCCAACCCAAATCGCCAATCCACAGAATTGTCAGCTAAATGAAATTGTTGTTTTGTACCCCTGCGCTTAGGGGCTGTTTGTTACGGTGCGGTAGCTATTGACATCCCCCATGTCCCCACTTGATAGTGAGGAGATCAAGGTTTCCATGGGCCGAAGCTCAAGGCCTCCTCTCCCTCTGAAGAGGGACATCCGACCTCCCCTCCCATCCAGAGGAAACCAAGGATGCAGCCCATGAGAAGTGCCCACCAGGGGATGGGTGGCCGTGACAGGTTCTGCCAGCAGCTTCGGTGGCATCATTAAAAGCCTCGTTCATACAGATGTATTGCGGACGATAAGGCTCATGCCTTCTAATTGGCCCTGACATTTCTGCACTGGCTGCTCATTGATTGAGTGGCAGCCGAGCCCCTGCCAGAGAGACTGAAAGGGCCGGCATCAGCCTCCTCCCTCTCACCTTCGGGGCCACGAGGAGGGGGCTCCTTCTCTAGCTGCAAAGTCAGCTGTGCCCTGAATGGTGGCCAAAGAGAGGAGAGGAGAAGGACTCTGGCTGGCTTGGCTTCCGGCCGGCTGGCAACCATCCCCCTCCCGCCTGCTCCACCCCCCTCCCACCCCGTGCCTGCCGCCCCGGGGGCAAGTTCAACATTTTCTGCACAGGCCACACACCTTTGCAACTGCTGTTCCTTCTGCCCGGTGCACCCTTTTCTTCTTCCTCGCCAAACCACGGCCCCACGCGTATGCGATCCTCAAGGCCCAGACCAGCTTCGCTTTTTTGGCCCTGCTTGCTCTCCTCTGATCTCAGGTAGGACTTATCTCTCTGTGACCCCTTGGTCCCCAGCGCTGAGCTAAAACGATCACTTCAGCCCCGCCTCTCCTACTACCACGAGAGTCTTCGGAGGGCAGGAACCACGCAGGGAAACCGAAGCCAGGCACCATCTCTGACTGCAGTTCTCCAGGAAAATGCATTTCTGAGGTGCTGCGTCTGTTCCCACCGAGTCAAACCCAGTCGTGGGTCTGAGTCACTGGGTGGGGACCGGGGGATGAGCGTTGTAAAACATCATGGGTCATGGGGCCCCGCCTCAGACTGCAAATCAAACCCCGCAGGGATAGGGCTCCAGAATTTGTATCTTAACAAGCCTTGCCCTCTCCCCACGCCCGTGACTCCCACACGCGGCCAGGGCTGGGACTGGCTGGACTCGAACAAGGAGGGGGGGGCCCGCCAGCCTGGGTTCCCCAGCAGCCAGCAGACTGCTCGCTCAGCCACCCTGGTCTCTCTCCTTTCCTCCAGTAGACCTGGCTTGTACCTCACCGCAGGCCCTGTGCACGTGCCCCTGCCGGGACCACTGTCCCCTAGCTCCCTGCATGGCCAGTTCCTTCTCATTACTGAAGCTTCGACTCTTTGTCACCTCCTCTGACAGATTCCCGCACAGCTCAGCCAAATGCTGGACAGCCGCCCCTACCCTCTTCCCTCTCTCCATGAGCACCTCTTAGGCCTGTAATTATGATTATTTATTTCTTTGATGTCTGTTAGCTCCACAGGGGCAGGCTGTGTTCGGTGCTGTGTCCGCAGACTGTCTGCTCACAGCGGGGCCGGAGGAAACGTGTGGAAGGAGTAAGCGAATAAGTAAATGAGTAAATGAATACATGAACGGATGGCCAAACCAAGAAGCTCCTGAGGTTGCAAGCAGGAATGGAGGTTTCCAAGGAGCAGAGGCAGCGATCAGCAGGATGAGGGAGTGGGGGCCTGAGGCCTGCGCAGGGAGTGGGGGTCGTGGATGCGCCGGGATCCGGAGATGAGGGAAACCAGCGCCGCCAGTAAGCGCTCAACAGCCAGCCTCTCCTGGAGGGTAACCGTTAGGAGCCCGGGCCAGGAAGCAAAAGCACCGGCGTTCCAGCGTGTGTGGCCTCGCGCCCGTGTCTTACCTCCTGAGAGCGGCTGCCCACGCGGTCGCTGTGGACATGCCCTGCGGGCTGGTAGGGAGAGAGCAGAGCCAGCCACACCAACGTAGGAATTGTTTCTGAGGGTTTGCCATGGGCGGTGGCAAGGCCCACGCCCACCCCCCGAGGTAGTGCTCTGTATGATACCATTTGGTGGAGGAGGAAACTGAGCCCAAGGATGTATCACTGATCAGAGGTGGAGCTAGGCTTCTAGACAAGTCTTCACTCCAGAGCCCAAGCGCTTCCCCCACCGCGGCAATAGGGCACCGGCGTCTGGTGGCTTTTCAACTCTCAACTCTGCCCCACCCCCCCCCCAGCACACCCTCCCACATACATACTATGTGACCTTGTCCACGTCAATGCCTTCTGAGCCTCGATTTTCCATCATCAAGTCATGGCTCATTGCCCCGCCCAACTCCCTGGGAAGGCCTGGTCAGCCAGATGCCTCTGCCCACCACCTCGCCCATTTATCCTCACTGATGGCGCAGAGCAGCGCTGGGCTCTCAGCTCGCAGCCAGCGAGGTTAAAAATACACCCAAACGATGTTTCCATTGACTTGCCCCTGAGTTATGGGCTGAGGCCTGCGGCTGCCTCCAGCTCTGACTCCAGAGGCCTCATAGGAGACCATACGTGCTCTGGGTGAGCCAGACCAGGTGCACATCCCAGCTTCCAGCCCGGTGGGACAGCCTCGCCTTTCTCGCCTGTGAAATGGGCTGGCGATGCCCCTCCCTGAGGGCGGCTCACATTCACATTTCTCCAGACGACGCATCTGCAATTGGCTCCTCCTGTCCTCAGTGGTCCAGCAGGCCGGAGCAAGTTAAAGAGTGTGACTCAGGACAAGATAAAGCACATTCAGAATTATGCCGCTGTGTCAGTTTCTCTGTATTCTTCAGGCCCTCAGCCCGAGAGACCCTACGCGGGGCTGGAACGTTTAATAGAGGCAGGAAATCAGAGCTAGAGGGGCTTCGGAGATACTGGAGAGGAAATGGGTTTCTATAGCGCTCAGGACGGGGCTGGAGGTCTTGGACGTGGTGAGGCCACACCCTCGGTTACTACCCACTCACCAGCTGCCTCCCTTCACCCCAGATAAACCTACCCAGACCTTACTTAGCCAAAGGCGAATTGCCCAGACCCTAGCGCTGTGCTGTCCATTACAGCGGGCTCTAACCACGTGGAGCTATGTACATTCAAATTAATCAAGGAGCACCTGGGTGGCTCAGCGGGTTAAGCATCCAACCCTCAATTTCCACTCAGGTCATGATCTCACAGTCGTGACATCGAGCCCCGCATCGGGCTCCATGGTGAGGGCGCAGCCTGCTTGGGATTCTCTCTCCCTCCCTCTCTCAAAATAAATTAAAAAACATTTAAGTGATTAATCACAATTCAATTCAATAAAAATTCAATTCCCCAGTCTCCCTAGCTACGTACAGTTCAAGTGTTCAATAACCACTCGTGGCTAGTGGCTACCATATTGGACAGCCCAACTCTAGAGGATGAATCCTGTTGGGTCTAAGCCAGTCACGAATCTCATCCCGCATTGCCAGGAGTTGGTCTATGGTTGTCGTGGGACTCGTTCCGATCAGTGAGACCGAAGGGAAGGCTGGGAAAGATGGCACTCCTGGAACAAAGAGAGAGATGCCGGAGGAGCGGACTCTACACATCGGCTACCCCGTTGCCTCCAGCCTCTGCAGTGAAAGGATGTGATGGATGAATCTGAGGCGCCCATCTTGCAGCTGTAGCACAATAAGCCTGTGATGGAAGGCAACACACTGACGGGGGGCAAAACTGAAGGATGGAAGGAGGTGGGGCTCCATCGAGCTAAGGAACCAGCTGCCTCTGAACTTTATATGATCATTCAAGCCACTGTGGCTGGGGACCTCTGTCACCTGCAGCTAAATGCTTTCTAACCGACCAGGCAGGAAATGATAGCTGCATTAGACTTTCAGGCCTGTGGCTTGGTTGTTCTCTCAATGTCTCTCTTCTTAGCTCTTTACAAGCTCCATTCAGGTGTTAGGGCCCAGATCAGGGCCACCTTCTCTCAGAAGCCTTCTCTCCACATCCCTCACAAGCTGGAAGTGACCACTCTGTCCTCAGTCACGGGCAGAGTGAGGGCAGGGTCTACGTCCGTCTTCACGGAGCTGCACCCCCAGGCCCTAAAGAGTTCCTGGCAAGTAGCAGGTACTCGATTAATACTTGACGAATGAAAGATGAAATGCTTTCTTTTAGCATCTCTACACGGTGTACGTTTACACTAAAGCTTGTAAAATGAAGGAGTGGATTTCTCACAGTTCTCAGAAGTGGAGAAACTCAGAGTAGGCTGCCCGCCCCTACCTCACACCACACACCCAGATGCATTCCTAGTAAATTATAGAGTCAAATGCAGAAGCAGAGAGTTGACATTTTTATTTATTTAGTTTTTAATTCCATGTGGAGTCCATGAACGGATAAACGGATAAATAAAATGTGGTGTATTGATACAATAGAATATTATTTAGCCTTAGAAAGGAAGCAAATTCTGATGCATGCTACGACATGGGTGAACCTTGAGGACATTATACTAAATGAAATAAACCAGTCACAGAATACAAATCTTGTATGATTCCTCTTATATAAAGTACCTAGGGTAGTCAAATTCATAGAGACGGAAAGTAGAATGGCTATTGCCAGCGGCGGGGTGGGGACAGGAGGGAGTGGGGAGTTGTCGTTTAATGGGGGATGGAGTTTTAGTTCTGTAGGACGAAAGAAGTTCTGGAGATTGGTTGCGTAACAATGTGAATATACTAGTGAACTGTATACTTAACTTTTATGGTAAATTTTATGTTCTGTGTATTTCACCACCATTAAAAAAGCGTTTAAATGTTACGTGGAATATACATGCCAAAGGACATATAAAATGACTGTGTCCACTTTAAACCAGAATGCTAAGATGAACCCCAGTGGGCCCACCACCCATCTGAAGATGAGAGAGCATCCGTTACCTTTGAAGCTCTGAGAGTCCCTGCCTGGTTCCACCCCACCCTCCCCTGTAGAAGGAATGGCCCCTCAGAATGCCGTTCATTTCCTTGCCTTTCTTAGAGTTTCGCTTAAATAATACATAGTTCAGTTTTGCTCAGTTTTAATCTCTGCATAAATGAAACGAAGAAAGCAAATGCCGTGTCCTTCCTGTGACTTGTTTTTCTTCTGATTATTTTTGGGGTGTGCACTTTTATTGCTATGATTTGTCAAACTTGCATATGTGTTGTGGACTCTTTGGTGTGCCTCATAAATGTCACGGTTACAAAATAAATACACAAAGTGCTAAATGTAAAGATTGAAGTTCTTTAAAACATAAAGGAATCTAGGTGACTATTTTTATAATCTTCAGATGAGGAAGGCCTCTCCAAGCATAACACCAAAGACAGCAATCACAAAAGAATCGGTTGACATGATGGATGACAAAACAGTTTAAAATGTCTGTGGATGAGGGGCGCCTGGGTGGCTCAGTCCGTTGAGTGTCCAACTTCAGCTCATGGTTCATGAGTTCTAGCCCCGCACCAGGCTCGCTGCTGTCAGCATGGAGCCCACTTTGGATCCTCTGTCTCCCTCTCTCTCTGCCCCTCCCCTGCTCATGCTCACTCTCTCTCTCAAAAATGAATAAACATTTTAAATAAATAAATAAGTAAATAAATAAATATGTCTGTGGATGAAAACACCCTGAGCAGAGTTAAAAGGACAAAAAAAAAAAACCCACAAAACAAAAACTGGGAAAACTGTTAACGATGCATAAGACACAGAAAAGACTGATATCCCCTTTATACGAAGGGGGTCTGTCAAATTACATGAGAAATTTCAAATTACATGAACATGCTACCATACTGTTGGTGCCCTTATGAGTCGGTACAATGGTTTAAGAAGGCAATAGATGTCAATATATCTCCAAAGTCTAAAGCAAAGTCTGTACCCTTTAACCTGGAATAACTTCAGGAACTTCACCTTAGATAATGAGCGGAGACGTGCACTGCAATTCACGTACGAGGTGTCCTTCACAATCACGCCTACCATCGGGGAGATAGACAAGTGACCTAAATGTTAAACAACGGGATGGTTTGAACTATCAAAGCCATTGAAGTCGTGTCTCGGAAAAATGTCTCCCTTCAGCAGGGCAATACTAGTTAAGTTGGAAAGCAGGTTACACTCTGATAGACTGGAATCCAAAACGGTACAGCCACGTTGGGAGATGGTTTCTTCTAAAGTCAAACACACATGGACCATACAACCCAGAGATGACACTCTTAGAAATGGAGCCGAGAGAGATGAAAATGTGACCACAAAAACTTGGGCGCAAATGGTAATAAGTTTTATTTGCAGTAGTCAAAAACTGGAAATAACCCAAATGTCCATCGGGTGATGCGGCCATGCTGTGGCCTTCTAGTTGACAATAAAGAGGAACAAACTTTTGGATGAATCTCAGAGACGTTGTGTTAAATGAATGAATCTAGACACCAAAGGCTAGTTGCAGTGTGATTCCGTCTATGTAGCAGTCTGGAACAGGCAAAGCTACAGTGACAGAAAACGATTCAGTGTGGGTCAGGAGCTGGGGTGAGAACAGAGTTCGAGTGCAAATCAGCAAGAGGGACTTTGGGGGGAGGGGGGTGAAGGAAGTGTTCTCTATCTTGTGGTTACACAGCTGGGTACACTTACTAAAATCATCAAAATGACACTTAACATTGGGGGATTCTATTGTCTGTAAACGATTTGATTTATAGACAAATATTTTAATTTTTTTAATGCCTATTATTTTTGGGAGAGAGAGAGAGAGAGAGACATACAGACAGAGCATGAACAGGGGAGGGGCAGAGACAGAGGGAGACGCAGAATCCGAGGCAGACTCCAGGCTCTGAGCTGTCAGCACAGAACCTAACGTGGGGCTCGAACCCACGAACCGTGAGATCATGACCTGAGCCGAAGTCGGACACTTAACCTGACTCAGCCACCCAGGTGCCCCTACAGACAAACATTTTGTTATCTGTAAATTGTACCTCAGTGAAGCTGATTTTTTACAGTTTTTTTTTTTTTTTGAAAGACAGAGAGCAGGGGAGGGGGGAGAGAGAAAGGGAGAGAGAGAATCTTGAGCAGGCTCCACGCTCAGCACGGAGCCCAATGCAGAGCTCGATCCCACAACCCTGGGATTGTGACCTGAGCCAAAATCAAGAGTCACTGACTGAGTCACCCAGGCGCCCCTTAACAGTTTTTTAAAAGCATGCTATAAATAACATGGCTGGAAGGCTCGATTTTGTGTGAAAAAAGTTTACTACTTATCTCTGTTGGCCAAGAAGACTAAAGATGTGCTATGGTAACAAACCCCCACAATGTTGGTGGCTTGACCGAAGTAAGGTTTTTGTCTCATCCCCATGTCCCAGTCTCAGATAAGTTGGATGACTGTCCAGGGTAGCTCTCTCCTCCACGTGGTGTCCCAGGCGTCCAGGCAGCCTCCATTTTGTGGCTCCACCATCTCCACACGTGACTTCCACAGTTACCACCACCAACGGACAAACGTTGGGGGAGAGTTCCAGTTCTTATCTGGGTCAACTTGAAATTGACCCAGGTCGGGGTGCCTGGGTGGCTCAGTGGGTTGAGCGTCCAGCTTCAGCTCGGGTCATGATCTCGAGGTTCGTGAGTTCGAGCCCCGCGTCAGGCTCTGGGCTGACAGCTTGGAGGCCGGAGCCTGCTTTGGATTCTGTGTCTCCCTCTCTCTCTGCCCCTTCCCTGCTTGAGCTCTGTCTCCCCCCTCTCTCTTGAAGATAAATAAACATTTTTTAAAAAGATCTTTTTTTTTTTAATAGAAATTAATCCAGGTCACATCTGGGATTAGTCCGTGGCCAGAATGAGTCATATGACTCCACCCCCATGGCAAGGAAGACTGGAAACACGGATCTTCAGCAAGTGCTGGTTGTCTCTGCCATAACACTTCAAATACGCCCTGCCCCGTCCTTCCTACACAGAGAATACACCCCTCCCTTAAGGGAGAACACCTAGGTCCCACCCAGTCACTGCCTCCCGCTGAGAGTGCAGGGTCCATGGGCAACCTGCAGTGGTCCCTCCTCTTTGTCCAGAGCCTTCTGAACTAAAACCACAAGTCACATACCCCTTTAAACACACACCCGATGTATTCCAGTGGAATAGGGATCCGATAACCACAATCTGCATTCCTGTTTGGAATCCATCAAGACATTTCAAAAATTCATCTATAATTTTTAAAAATTTTTTAGTGGGGGCGCCTGGGTGGCTCAGTCGGTTAAGCGTCCGACTTCAGCTCAGGTCACGATCTCACGTTCCGTGAGTTCGAGCCCCACGTCGGGCTCTGGGCTGATGGCCCAGAGCCTGGAGCCTGCTTCCGATTCTGTGTCTCCCTCTCTCTCTGCCCCTCCCCCATTCATGCTCTGTCTCTCTCTGTCTCAAAATAAATAAACGTTAAAAAAAATTTTTTTTTAATTTTTAATGTTTATTCTATTTTTGAGAGAAAGAGAGAGACAAAGCATGAGTGGGGGAGGGGCAGAGAGAGAGGGAGACAGAATGTGAAGCAGGCTCCAGGCTCTGAGCTGTCAGCACAAAACCCGATGTGGGGCTTGAACCCACGAACCGTGAGATCATGACCTGAGTCAAAGTCAGATGTTCAACCGACTGAGCCACCCAGGTGCCCTCATCGATCATTTCTTTTTTATTTATTTATTTTTTTTTAATTTTTTTTCAACGTTTATTTATTTTTGACAGAGAGAGACAGAGCATGAACGGGGGAGGGGCAGAGAGAGAGGGAGACACAGAATCGGAAACAGGCTCCAGGCTCCGAGCCATCAGCCCAGAGCCCGACGCGGGGCTCGAACTCACGGACCGCGAGATCGTGACCTGGCTGAAGTCGGACGCTTAACCGACTGCACCACCCAGGCGCCCCCCTCATCCATCATTTCTAATAAAAAAAACTTCTGGAATTTGAGAAATCGCGGCAATGTTGAGAACTCACCAGGGATACTTTGTGCAGCCCCCACCTTGAGGGTGAGAAGTTTCCTGACTGCAGCCCTGACTCCTCCCTCTGAGAGAATCTCCAAGTCCAATGTCCTCCACGGTGACTTTTGGGACTCTTCTCTGCCCCCTGGGTTTTATTTGCCTTCTTGACCATTTCTGGAGTGAGTTTTCTCACGTTCTCAGTCTGCTTCCTGTCTCCTAGGAAGGGTGAAGGCTCACACATCATTTCATTCCATTTGAAGTCTCGAATTATCAAAGGCTTTTGCAGGCCAGGCATGGGATCTCATCGGAATTACAGTCCCTTTAAAAATCTAGTAGGCATCTGACTGATTTGACTCAGGTCTGTTCTACGTGCACGTTCTCACCTATGTGTCTTTGCTTGATCACCTCTGGGCCCTTTCTCACAATTTAATGGCTGAATCCACCTGAAACGACAGGTGAGAAGGCCACGCCCTACTCTCATATTTACCCTCAATCACCTTGATCAACTGACAGATGTTGCTGGGTTTTAGGCCCAAAGCGTCTTAAATACCACCTCAGACTGTTGGGAATCCAGAAGGCCTGAGTGTGTCCGCCCTACTCGGTCCTGACCTTCTGATTGATCCCAGCTCCTTTCCATTCCTTTTGAGCTGATGTCTTCCTCATAATCCTCACCAGATGCAGCCAACAGCAGTGAAGAAACTTTATGTGCATCTTCTTTTCCAACCTCTTTCTCTAGAACTATAAATCCAGGAGGTACTCGTACTTTCCAAATGGTCACAGGAGACGGGCTTGTGAAATGTGTAACATGGATCTCTGCCTCTCTGGCCTCTGATACATTTCCTTAGCACCTGCCCCTACGGTGCTAAGCCAATACCACCTAGTTCAGAGCTTTGCAATGCCAGCATTTCTCTTACAAATCAATTTCTGTGGGAGTCACAATTGGACAGGCTGTGTGAATAAGCCCCAAAGTTCAATGGCTTACCATCACTCTTTGCTCACGTTCGGTCTGAGCAAACATAGGGACAGATGAGGGATCCAGGACTCAGAGGGGTCCGGGCCCTTCCATCTTAGATGAAGCTCCGTCTTCCAAGACGACCACAGCAGTGAAAGAAAGAGGAAGAGGGGCAGACCCAGTCTTCGCGGCTTCAGCCAGGAATGGATATATGCTTTGTGGAAACTGGGAGGACTCGGCACACAACTCCCAAGTGTGGGTGAGCACAAGTGGCCCACGGAAAGATCTGAGGAGGCTGCAGCAGAGTGGACCCTGTGAACTCTCGATACTAATGAACTGAAACTCCACTTCAGGGCAGGGCCCCAGATGAGAAGGAGTAGGAGACAAACTGGAAAAAACAGAGACAATAGAAACCCAAAAGTAGACACAAGAGGAAGAGAAAGAAAGAAAGAAGAAAGAAAGAAAGAAGAAAGAAAGAAAGAGAAAAGAAGGAAAGAAGAAAGAAAGGAAGAAAGAAAGAAAGAAAGAAGAAAGAAAGAGAAAGGAAAGAAGGAAAGAAAGAAAAGAAGGAAGGAAGGAAGGAAAAGAAAAGAAAGAAGGAAAGAAAGTAAAGAAGGAAGGAAGGAAGGAAGGAAGAAAGGAAGGAAGGAAAGAAGGAAAGAAGGAAAAAAGAAAGGTCTACGTAGAAAGGAGAAGGGGTTTACAAGACTTTTTTTTTTTAACATTTCATAGACACAACAGAAGAGGGGACTATGGAGCTACAAAGCTGATTCTGACCCATCCCTCCTCTGGAAAGTTCAGAAAATTCTTTCACATAAACATGAGCATCAGAAAATGATTATTGTAAAGTTATCGTAATAAAAATGAGAATAACGGGCAACGTCCCTACAGATAATGAGGGCATCCCAGAAATGTGCGCCCATACAACACATGCCTAAGAACATAAAAAACCGTATCCTGGTATTTAAAAATGAGTCAACAGAAATTTTTTAAGTAATGAAAGATACAGAAGAATATTCAAAATGAAAAGACCTCAGAAAAGTTGTGCTAGAACTGAGATTGAAATTAGAAATAAAAGGAAAACCTCATTAAAGAATAAAGCCTAGGGGTGCCTGGGTAGCTCAGTCAGTTAAGCGGCCTAAGCATTGGACTTCAGCTCAGGTCATGATCTCGAGGTTCGTGGGTTCAAGCCTCATGTCAGGTTCTGTACTGAGAGCTCGGAGCCTGGAGCCTGCTTTGGATTCTGTGTCTCCCTCTCTCTCTGCCCCTGCCCCACTCGCATTCTGTCTCTTGCTGCACAAAAATAAATAAACATTAGAAAAGAAGAAGAAGAAGAAGAAGAAGAAGAAGAAGAAGAAGAAAGCCAAAACTGAACAGAGCATCAGAGCAAATAAACACAAAAGACATGCCGAAGGAAGTCAGAACATAAGTGGTGGGGCATTAAAAAAAAAAAAAAAAAATGGAAGGGACACCTGGGTAGCTCAGTCAGTTAAGTGTTCAGCTTTTTCAATGTTTATTTATTTATTTATTTATTTTTAATTTTTTTTTCAACGTTTATTTATTTTTGGGACAGAGAGAGACAGAGCATGAACGGGGGAGGGGCAGAGAGAGAGGGAGACACAGAATCGGAAACAGGCTCCAGGCTCTGAGCCATCAGCCCAGAGCCCGACGCGGGGCTCGAACCCACGGACCGCGAGATCGTGACCTGGCTGAAGTCGGACGCTTAACCGACTGCGCCACCCAGGCGCCCCAAGTGTTCAGCTTTTGATTTTGGCTCAGGATGATCTCACCGTTTGTGGGATCAAGCCCCGCATCAGGCACTGTGCTGTCAGCACAGATTCTCTCTCTCTCTCTCTCTCTCTCTCTTTCTTCCCCTCCTCAGCTCTCTCTCTCAAAACAAAGAAATAAACTTTTTAAAAAAATGGAGGAGAGAAGCTGGATTTGAGAAAAAGTGTCTATACAGAGAGCAGCCAGAAAGACCTAACGTATGTGTAATAGAAGTCACTGAAGAAGGTAATCAAGGCTAAAGAATCAAACAAAGGCCAAACACTATAATTAAGAAACAAACAAACAAAACACTTTCCTGAAATAACTAACTTGAAACAACGCTGGGTACCTGGAAAAACTGACCCAGAATATCCAACAGGGAGATGTCATATTCTACGACACAGTCTGCAGATGCCTTTGGGAATCCAGGCAAAAAAGACGCAGTCACTTCTCAGGAAAATCGGGTCTTTCTCAGACTTACCCACATCGCCACTTCCTGTCAGAAGCAACAGAAGGCGTATTTGCAATATTAAGGGAGAACAGCCAGAGCCAAGGGTGGCATATCCAGCCAAACCGATTTTCGAGCGTAAAGGTTATGAACAGTTATCAACAACCAAGAACTCTGAGAATATTGTTCCCGTGGGCACCTCGTGAGGACCCTATCAGAAAACCAGTTCAGGGGCGCCTGGGTGGCGCAGTCGGTTAAGCGTCCGACTTCAGCTCAGGTCACGATCTCGCGGTCCGGGAGTTCGAGCCCCGCGTCGGGCTCTGAGCTGATGGCTCAGAGCCTGGAGCCTGTTTCCGATTCTGTGTCTCTTTCTCTCTCTGCCCCTCCCCTGTTCATGCTCTGTCTCTCTCTGTCCCAAAAATAAATAAACGTTGAAAAAAAAATTAAAAAAAAAAAAGAAAACCAGTTCAGACAACTAAAATGACCGGAGACACACAAACAAAGGGGCTGATGGTGAGTGGTGGTCGTAGGGGGCACATAGTTACTTGTACGGTTGAGACCAAAGAGTGGCTGTAACAGACACAGGATAGGGCGCTGCGGTACGACCATCAGATGTTGGAGGGAGCGTCAGAGGAGCGCAGAGAACCTGGAAGAAGCTTACTGACTGGTCAGTGTCTGGGAGCAAACCGGTGTTAATTCGAATCAGAGGCTGAAGAGGATCATAGCAAGTTTCAGTATCGCCCGTGGTAGAGAACCACTAGACAAAAAGAGAGGGAACTGAAACTATTTCCTACGGAGATTAGTGGAAAGGGAGCAACAGTTAGAGCAGAGGCGCCCGAGTGGCTCAGTCGATGAAGCGTCCGACTCTGGATTTCGGCTCAGGTCACGGTCTCACGGTCCGTAAGATCGAGCCCTGCGTCGGGCTCCACACTGAGAATGGAGCCTGCTTGGGATTCTCTTTCTCCCTCTCTCTCTGCCCCTCCCCTGTTCTCTCCCTCTCGCTCAAAATAAATAAATAAATGTTAAAAAAAAAATGTAACAATTGGAACAAACATATGAACCTTTCCTAAGTACCAAAGAGATAAAGTCAAAGAGGGAGAGGAAATAAAAAATATATCGAAAGACAATTTGTTTTAAAAGCTTACATAGGCATAAGTGTAACATAAAACAATATGACAGAACTGAGGCTAAACATATTGATTCTGTGGTCTTAACTCACCTATTAATAGAAAAACGTTTTTAGGTTGTCTAAGAAAGGAAACTTTCTTTAAATCTCTCTGGAGTGATGGCCAGAACATATACTGTGTGGTGAAAAAAACGTGAGGTGGAGGGAAGTGACTATGGTATATTTTATCTATTAAAGGAGGCGGATGCATGTGGATGATATGGCCAGCTTATGTTACAAATCCAAAAGGAAGAATGTTCTGATTATCTATTGTACCATGAACTACCCCAACAGTAGGCTTAGACAGTTATCTTGTTATTAAATTGGTTTCGTGGGTCAGGAATTCAGGGAGGGAGGGCTGGCTGGCTGGGTTTTGCTTTTCCACATGGTGTCGGTGTGGGTCACTCACTGGCATCCAGTTGGAGGTGAGCTGGCCTGGAAGGTCCAGGATGGCTTTACTCACGTGACTGGCATTTGGTGGGGCCAGCTGGCAAGCTGGGCTTCGAGGGGACTGTGCATCGATGCGTGATACCCGTGGCCTCTCCAGCAAAGACCCAGCAAAGGGTCTTGGAGCAGGGAGGGGTCCAAGCATCGGTGTCTTGAGTGAGTCAGGATTAGGTTCTGTGGCCGTGTACAACAGAACTCGGAAGGCCCAGAGAATCACTCCTGCCGCACGCTGCTGGTGGCCGAAGTGGTCACAAGTCACCCAGAACCAAGGGGGGGGACATAGACTGCATCTCTCAGTGGCATGAATGTCCAAAAATGTGTGGCCCTGTTTTACAAGTGCCACCAAGAATAAACCGTATATTTTTTTAATGTTTCTTTATTTATTTTGAGAGAGAGAATGAGCAGGGGAGGGGCAGAGAAAGAGAGAGAGAGAGAGAGAGAGAGAAAGAGAGAGAATCCCAAGCAGGCTCTGCACTCTCAGTGCAGAGCCCAACCCACGGCTCGAACTCACAAACCATGATATCATGACCTGAGCAGAAATCCGGAGTCAGAAGCTCAACCGACTGAGCCACCCAGGGGCCGCTAAACCATATATTTTTTAACGATTACATGCAGGAGAGAAACCCCCAGTAAGGGTGACTCTCACAACCAATTGAAATATATAAAGTATCTTTGAATCCAGGCGTTCAAAATTATTTCTTCAATCCCTGTTTGGTCACCGTTGGACGACGAATGTAACTTAGAAAACTACAGGGACTCCACAAGCAGGCCCTCCACCTTTTCCTTTACAATCTGTATCACCAGGTAGGCAAATAGGAGACGAGGGTGAGTTTCTCTCCGCAGAAACATTTCAGCTAATGAGTGAAGAAGTGACAACAGAATTAGGATGTCACCAGCTTGCAACCACTAACAAATGACCATCAGCAGCTGCTCACGCCGCAGAGACAGCGGGACTCCGTGCCTCCCACAGGACGACCACAGAGCTCTCTACCAAGCGTTCTTGCCAAAGAAAAATTCCAAGCTGAATCTGATCAAGTCTCTAGACCCAGCTCCCGGTTTGCAGGAAGAACGCAAACCACGGGAAGCTGTAGGCCTCTCAAGCCCTGTTTCTTCAACAAGTAAATTAAAAGGAGGAAAACACGGCAGGGTAACCTCAAGACGAAAGACACTTGGGAGATACGTCAGCCAGTGTGACGGGGGGACCTCAGATCCTGATTCAAACTGGTCTTTGCTTCTTTTTGACATTTCGGAGACGTGCTAAGTTTGAACAGAGACTGGATGTTTGCTGATATTAAGGAATGATTGTTACACCTGAAGCATCCAATAATGATCTTGTTACTGTTTTTAAAGGCCTAATCTTTCACAAGCACACTCTGGAATAGTATTTGTGGATGTAATCATACGATGTCTGGAATGAATGGGACGTAGGCCCTAAGAATTTGGGAGGTAAAGAAGTAAAGTGGGCAGGGGTAAAGACAGGACTGGCATGCATTGAGCACTCTGGGTGTTGGGTATGTGGCGGCTCGTTACTTGCTCTCATTTTACATATGTCTGGACTTTTCATACTAAAAGGCTCATGTGTGCAAATGTTTGTACAATAAAAAAAATTATATAGAAAAAGGCTTGTGGGGCACTTGGGTGGCTCAGTCGATCAAGCATCCAGCTTCGGCTCAGGTCATGCGCAGTTCATGGGTTCGAGCCCCGCCTCGGGCTCCGTGCTGACAGCTCGGAGCCCGGAGGCTGCTTCGGATTCTGTGTCTCCCTCTCCCTCTGCCCCTCCTCCGCTCACGCTCTGTCTCCCTCTCCCTCTCAAAAATAAATAAGCATTTAAAAGAAAAAAATTTTTTTAAAAGAGGAAAAGGCTGGAAAGATATACATCACTTAAACTTACACAGTGCTCTATGTCAAGTATGTCTCAATAAAAATAAATTTAAAAAAATGCCAAGCATAAGTCGTTTTGGCAGATGGGATGGATCATAGGCGAGCTTTCTTTTTAAATCATTCAATATCTTCTAAAATGGCTACAATGAACACGCAGCATAATCTGGGGGAGAAAAATGAAACCAAGCTAGCACACCCTTCCTAGGGAGGGAAGGTTTCTCTCAGGCTCTGCAGGTGGACGGCTAACCTGGCACAGCCGGGCCAGGAAGCCATGTGGCTGCGCACACTGTGGCCCTTCCAGGCAAATGTGCTTCCCTTGGCCCCACTTCTGGGAATCGTGCCCAGGGAAATCATCCGAACCCTGAAACGCCAACCAAGCTGCCTGCTCAAGGATGTCCACGCTGGGGTAGTTACCGGAGTAGAAACTTGGAGTCAGAGACCACATCCCACAACAGGGAACTGCCTTGGCGAAGAACGGAACGTGGAATGCTAAGAAGCCATCAAAATGGTGATTGTGGGACAGAGAGCCTCGGACCTAATGCTGCGTGAACCAAGGGTGTGTGTTTGTATGTCTGACACGATTCTAGTTTTGCAAACATATGCGGAAAATGAATAGAACCCAGTTATCAGCCTCACAGAACAGCCCATTAATATCTGCCTCTACCCCTTATAAGACAGATTTGGTTTCCTCAAAGCTCCTCCGGAATCCTCAGGAGGCAGATGGCTCCCTTAAACCCCACCTGTTCCAGTGCCCCGTGTCTCTCGCATTCTCAGCTGGGCTTTGTCTTTTGCGACGAATCCCCCCACTGCCTGCCTGGTGAGGCACCCGAGAGCCCCCGGCTCCTTTCCTCAATCTGCAACTCCCTTCCAGGCTCCTGTGCGTGTCACACTTTAACTGAAAAGTGGAGAAGCTTGGGTTTCACAGTGAAAGTATCCTCACCACAGGCGGCCCCCCACCCCGGCCACTTCTTGTCCCTTCCTCCCCCACTCCTGGCCCCAAGGTGCCCCGGTGCACCGCACATCTCTAAAAAACTTCACAGCATCCCACGGCTCCCCTGTGCCGTGCTGCCCCCACCCCCCGACAGGAGTCCCCTCATCCACAGAATCCTCAGCATATTTTCTTAAAGACCATTCTCAGTGAAAGAAGACTTTTGTTCCAGCTTCAAAGTACCATTTGTGCCCTTATTTGTGGTGGGACTTGTTAGATTTCCCCGTCTCTACTCCGCCTCCTTCTACAGGCATATAGCCCCTGCTGTCTAGGTAGGGCCCTGGCTGCCTACACAAAAACTACATTTCCCAGCCTCCCTTGCAGCTACAGATGAGCATGTGACCGAAGCACGGCCAATGGGATGTGACCCAATGACGTACTACTTCCAGGTTATGCCCATATCCAAAGGATGGGATATGCCCGCCATCCTGCCACTCAGAACATGGGGTTGGGAGCTGAGGAACCATCTGGGTCACAAGGATGAAGGCATCAAACACCCTAGGAACAGCAGAGCAACAAGATGGAAGGAACCTAGGCCCTGACACCATGAAGCGGCCACTGTTGCTGCAGATCACTGTCCCTCAGGCTGTTACGGGAGAGAGAAAAATAACCATCTGTCTGGTTTAAACCATCATCAGTTGGATTTTGCTGTCGGTGTTAATAAGCAGCCAAACCTGGGTCGTAATGATAAACGTGCTCTATTAAAAGGCGCCGTGGCACCCAGCGCCAGCAGGCTCGCTTGTGTCAGGAACAGCCTGGGACCAGGATTCAGGAGCAAGTGCTTCATGAAGGAAGTGCTCCCAGCAGAAACCAGTAAGGGAGTGAGGGAAACAGGAGAAATGGGAGAAACCGAGCAACGGTGCGTTTCTGCCCCCTGGCCGGGGCCTGATCCTGGGGAGCTCTGGAGTGTAGGTTATACTCCGGAGTATTATCCGGAGGGGATCCGGTATGAGACCCCCGATGGGGGTCGGCAGCCTCTGGAGCCTCTGGTCCCCACGCGTGGGGAGCTGAAGCCTTCCAGGCCCTCTGTGATTCCCACCCCATCGACCTCTTTCCCCAGCCTGGGCCTGCCCTCCTCATCCAAACAAGATGAACAAGGACAACCCCAAAGATACCCCCCTGGAACCCTTAGCCAGGAGCGCTGGCAGATGCCATGAGACCCACAATTCGGTTGCCCAGTAAACCACGCCGGCATTTGCCCAGAGAAAGCAACAGGGCCCAGCACACGGAGCTCAGGATGTGGAGAATCAGAGAGGTGCAGCGACTTACCCAAGGCCACACAGCCGAAGCGGAGGGACTGAGGTGGGTGGGTGAAGGGCGGAGCAATGTAACAGAAAAGCCTACGGCTGTGAGAATCTGTGGGGAGCTGGGGGAGCTTCTGGGGGCAGGGTGGCCCCATGTGGGGTAGGGAGAACCCCTGTAAAGACTTCAGGTGGCATTTACTGAGCATTTCCGCGGACTGACAACCTGGCCTCTGTTAGCATCGGCTTTCCCCGGTAATTCACAGAGGCGCCACCTCCTTCGGAGCGCCCGCAGCAGAGGCTGAGAGGAGGATTCGGGAGCAAGGAAATCCTGGGAAAGACCCACAGGGAAGTGAGAGCCGGGCAGAAAGGAGCCGATTTAGGTGCGTTCTCAACACAGTTCCCCGGGGCTCCTGGAGCTCTGTCCAGCTGGGGGAAGCCTGGGACAGCGATAGCCCGTGTCTTGCTCTCTCCAGCAGCACACTGGCCACAGAAAGCTCCTGGGCAGAGCCCTGGAGCCTGAGGCAAAGGACAGGCACAGGAGCCCCTGCGGCGGGTAGGTAATTTCATTCCCCCACATAGAGGGGAGGGGCCGCTCCTGGCCACGCGGGCCACACTGGGAAACACTGTCGGCCCAGGTCCGTTTGACCCAGGACTCCAGAAGTTCCCACTCGTTCCAGCTCTTCCTCCCTCTTACTCCTAAAAATAGCATTTGCCAATGTTTTGAGACCCGTGTGCTTTCTTCATTTTAACAGCTTCAAGACTTGAATGACTCGGAGCTTTTCATTTACACATTGGCATTATATTTACTCGGCTCCATTAACCCACTCTGGGGCGGGGAGGGAGGTCTTCAAACACCTGAGAGGAAAAGAGCAGCTGAGTGGCCAGACCCCTCCCCGAATGGGGCTGGACTCTCCCTCACTCACCAGCCCTTAGAGCCAGGCTACCTGAGTTTAGATCCCAGGCCCGGCCCTCACCACCTCTGTGACCTTGAACAAATCGCCTAGCATCTCTGTGCCTCGGTTTCATCATCTGTAAAATGGGAAAGGCAACAGAACCCACTTCCTAGGGCTGTGGTGAAAATTCAACGCAATAACCCACGCAAAGTGCAGGGAGCAGTGCCTGGCAGAGGGTAAGTGCTTAATAAATGCCAGATCGACCTGTGTTTCAAAGGAGCAGAGTCGGCTGTAGGAAGGGGACTTGGACATAGACGTGGCCACCCGGCGCGATTGGGGCTGGATAGAGGGAAGCGAGGTGTTGCGGGAACCCTGAGAAAGGAGTGACGAAGACAGGAAAACCGCACAAAGGCAGAGCTGGAGGAAGTAGGTTTTGAGGGGTGAGTAGGAGTTCACAGGCAGAAAAGGGAAGGTGTAGTGAATGTGTGTGTTGGGGCGGGGTGGCTGTCCCCCATCTAAACCTCTTCTTAATTGAGAGGAGCTCCTGTGTAGAGTCCCAGGTAGGCAGCATCCTGTCTCCCCCTGCAGAAGCTGAAACGACCAGACTTTGGTTTGGTGCATAGGCCACTCTTGCCTGGGACTTTGAAGCTTACCACTGGGCAAGGGCCATAGTGGAGTCCTGGCCCAGGCTGGCTTGGATGCCCAGGCCCCAGTATCTTCCTCAGTCACTGAAAGTCCTCACATCCACTGGGTAAGCCCTGAGACTGAGCTAAGAAATCCTCCCTTTACCTCGGGTGGACAGTCGCCTTCTGTTGCTTGCAACCAAGAGTTCTGAAGGGAATTCCTGGCAGAAAGACCAGAAAGCCCCCCCCCCCAAGCTTTCCTCATCGACATTCACTGAGATCATACAAGGAGGCAGGCTGGTGGGCGGACGGACCTCTCCACTCCATCACACAGGCAACAAAACTGAGCCCTGAGAAGTAATCATTTGCTGAAAGTTGCCCATAGAGGGGAAGGCCCAAGTAGTCTCTGATGTAGGGTCAGACACCTGGCCAGGCTCTGCACCTCCTGCAGTCAGAGGCGCCAGGACCCTGAATTGGGCACCTGCCATAGAAGCCCTTGGAATCTTACAGTCCCAGGACAGATGCTGAGGCCAAGATATGTGGCCATGGCCACATATCCTGGGGGGACTATGGGGAATGGGGTTTTAGTTTCAAGGCAATTGTGAGACAGAGAATGGATTTGGAGCCTGAGGAACACAGTGCCTGGTGCTCACCATCCACTGAAGTGGCCCGAGAAGGTGCTTAAGAACAAGAACCAGAGGGACAGGTTCATTAACTGAGCACCTACTGTGTGCCAGGCCCAGGATGCCCCTCCGGGGTTTCATGGAATCCACCTACAATCCAAGATCAGTGTCAGCACCCCCAATTTGTAGAGAAGGCAACTGAATCTCGGGAGGTACTGTGACATCTTCAAGGTCACACAGCTTCGACAGAGTCAAAGCAGGGCGATCTGACCCAAGAGCTGGGGACGGGGTAGGAGGGGGTAGATAAACCTTTGCAGGGGCATGGAGCAGGACTTTGATGACAAAAAGGCATTTATGTAGCAGAGACGAGGACATTTCAGAAAAAGTGTTACTGTTCTTAGTGCAAGTCTGACCGTTTCTCTCCTCTGCTTAAAATCCTTCGACCACACCCCTTATGCCCTGAAAGTACAGTCTAGAGTCTTTGCGTGGCCTGCAGGACACCATGTGATCTGTTCCCAGCCCTCGATTCTCTTCAGCGGCACCAAGTCCCCTCCCTCCTCAGGACCTTTGCACAGACTGCTCCTGGAATGCTCTCTCCATTCCTCGCCTCCTTAATTCCTTCTCCAACTGCTGCCCCCTTACATGGAGTCTTCTGAGGCCGAAGGCTGTCTCCCATGGCCGGTACCCAGTAAGGGTCCCACCCTCACGTCTCCCCTTTTCTTTCACGACGCTGACTGCGTGCATACTCATAGCCATACATCTGGCAAAAGTTGGCTCTTGGGGGAGTGACAAAATGCTTAGGTGGTACAATTATTTGTGGCCCCCACATGGCAAAATCTTTATTCCTTCATACTGTGTCTCTCGTTCAGGAGAAATTAAATTTAAATAATTTACCTAATTAATTGAATTTAATTACTTAATTATAATTAAGTTTAACAAAGGTAAATGATTTAATTAATTAATTAATTTAATTTGATGCTTCTCCTTAGGGAGTGATGATGTAAAAGAAGTAGGAAATGCTTCTTTAAGCGTCTGTGAGTTTGCCTTGTGCTGTGTCTGATGCCCTGGCGGAGCTCACTGAGGGCAGGCCCAGGTCGGCCTCAGCCCTGCTGGAGCTCCAGTTCTAGAACACTGCCTGGCACACGGCGGGTGCTCAGACAACACCCTCCGTGCGCCGAGCCCTGCAGCGAACAATCCAGACGAGGCTCTGCTGCAGGGAGTCCCCACTGAGTTCCCTTTGCCTGGACCCTCGGGCAATGGGGAGCCGTGGAAGAGAAGAACTCCCTGAACTGGTGCATCCCAACAGAGGTCACAGCTGCTGCCGCCTCCTAAGCCTCCTTCCACCCAAGTCTCCCCGCGAGGCCAGCCCAGGACGAGAATAGAGCAGCCCACGGCTTCAGCAAGGCTGGCGGGGGCGGATGCAGCTAAACCTGGCTTTGGCAGGTGGCTCCCTTGGGTAGGGCCAAGCTTGGGCCGGGGGTGGGGAGTGGGGCAGGACTCCAGGGTTTCTGGGTTCACCCAGCTCTGCCTCACTGTCCGGGGGGCGCGGGCAGGACCAGACCCTTGCTGAGCCTTCGTAACCTCCGGGAGAACCCGAGTCCCCTGGGTGTGAGGATACACGGGCTACGATAAACATAGCACAGCTGATGTATATATAGACCCTCCCACCTGGTTTCCAAAAGGATTCGAAACGGCTTTCACAAGAGGCGAAGAAATGAACATTTGCAGCGTGCCAGGGTTTACACATGAGGCGCTCACGTCACAGGCCTCAGGGAGTAGAACCAGGACAAGTAGAATCTCTGATCCCTCCAGGAAGCACGTCTAAAGGGGAATGAGCTCCCCATCGGGGAAGGTGTGCAAGCAGAGGCCACAGACCCTAGGTGGGGGGTTTGGCTGGGGAAGGATCGGTACACGGATGAAGGCTGGGCCAGATGCTAAGTCCCTGCTGGGAGAGGAAATGATTCCAGCCCTGCTTGCTCAACCTCCGCCCCTGCCCACGGGCAGCCAGGGATACAGCCCAAGATGAAGCTGGGCGTTGGGAGCCGTTTGCTAGCCCCTTCCCCCTTCCCTGGGCCAGCGTTACCCAAACAGCTTAAAAACTGGAGCAGGGGAGTAAACCTTAATCACGGTTCTTGGGACTGCCCTGCTAAAGTCTGCAGCGTCACTGGGAGTCCTGCCTTCAGACACGGAGCGAGGCAGCTGATGTTTGGGAGACACCAACTGAGCCCTGGGTGCCCAGCTCTCGTTGCTGCTTGCCGTGTGGCCTGGAGCTCTTTGCTTCCCTTCACCGAGGTGCAGGCTCCCCACTCAGTACAATGAGGGGGTTACCTTGCTCCTAGAGAGCCCTCCCAGGACTGATGCCCCAGAATAAATAGAACTACAGCCCCCACCCTCACCCCCCAAACCTCGGCACAGTTCTGGCAGGGCTGGGCTCCCAGGGCCCCACTGCCTTGGTTCTAGGTTCAGCCTTGAGGCCAGAGGGCACCTTCCCCGCACCTGCCCTTTCCTCTGTCATTGCCAGACCCTCCTGGCCCCATTCCAAGCTCTAAACAAGACAGACCCATCCAGGCCCTAGAAGAGCTCATGGTCTAGTGGGAGAGGTGGCCAGTGGACAAAAATGTAAATAAATAAACGTGAAGAATATAAGCTAGGGTGAGGGAACAGAGTGACAGGGTGGTCAGGGAGGCTTCGGTCAGGAAGCCACATGTGAACAGAGATATTTGAGCCAGCCTGGAGGACATCTACGGAGAGTGTTCTGGGCAGAGAGAAGAGCTGGTGCAAAGGCCCTGAGGTGGGTCCAGGTTTGGTGTGTTTGAGCACCGTGTGGCTGAAGCTCAGAGAATAAGTGGGAGCGTGTTGAGAGGGCAGGCCAGCTGGCATGGGCATTGTGGGCCATCAGGAGGTTTGGACTGGGGAGGGGAGGCGGGAGCCACAGCACAGTTCTGAGGAGAGGAGAGACTGGGCCGATATTTAACAAGGGAGGCTGCCTCCCTGGCTTCCAGAAGGGAAGTCACCAAATCTTCCTTCTGGGGCCGCCTTCCCATTCCCAACCAGGCCCAAATGCTGCATTTTAATGCTACCTAATGAGGAGGCTCTCACAACTGTGATTGAAACAGAAAGTCCACGTGCCTCTGCCATCTATCACTCCAGAGAGACTCATTAACTCCAGGGATAGGCACCTCTGAGTCCCTGCTGCCTGGAGGGAAATGGAGACATCCAGCCCTAGCAAAAGGGCCTCTGACCTCCACGTCACAGCCTGGGGACAGGGAAGAGGGGGCGCTGCCACTTTCAGTGAAGAGCAGGCAGGAAGCCTTCACTGAGGTCATGGGTTGTATAAACCGTCCAGGGCCTGGGGACTGAGCAGGTCCTTTGTAAATGTCAAAATTATCTGCATACTGGCTTCCCTTGCTCAGATGCCTGAACACCCTGTAAAAGCTGAAGGATCCCATAAACAGTAATGGAACCTGTAAACAACTGGTGTTTGCACTCATATGCAAACTCTAAAGTGCTTCCCAATGGGGAGAGTGCTTGGTAAACTACCTGGTAAACTACAAAGTGCTTTATAATCCTGTACAGTTTTGCAAATGTAAATTACTCTGTAAACGATTTTGTAAAGAGCCCCCAGGTCCGCACAGCGCGAAGTCCTTTGTACGCTGTATCACTCTCTGTAAACCGTAGAGCGATTTGCCAGCTATGGAGGGGGGTGCACCCATGAGCTTCTGTAGACGAGTCAGGACTGTACCCTGTCACTCTGCATCAGCCCCAGACCTCCCAACAGGGCCCATGCACGCAGGGAGAGGGGTGGGTGAGCACAGGCGGGCCAGACAGCTGATGGTGCAGGGAGGGAGAACTGTGCTGAGAGGGTCGGACGCCGGCGCTGACCCTTGGCCCACCCCGAGACCCCGCCCGGGGCTCCAGAGCCTCGAGTGCGGGTTGGGGTGTGGGGAGTAGAAGGGGCGGGCGGGGCGCTCAGAGGCCGGGCGGGGCTCAGGGGACACAGGGTCAAAGTCAGGGTTCTGCCGCCTCCTGGCGGCGGCAGGAGGAACTACTGGGGCCGCGCCCCTGGGACTCAGGGTCCGACGGATCCCGTGCGCGCACACATGTATACATTCGCGCGCGCGCACACACACACGTGCCCGCGGGCCGATCCGCGCACGCGCAGACGTCCACGCGCGCACCTACACACAGAGCCTCAGAATTCATTCACTCCCTCATCCTTTCCTTCGTGTATTCATTCATTCGCCTTTTCATTCAACAAAGGTTGACAGAATGCTTGATAGATGTCAGCACTGGGGACAGAACAGTGGCAGGTCCAATCTACCCAGATAAAGCTGATAGAGATTAGCTACACTGGCTGGACCAGATGTGGGGAGGCCTCCCTGAGGAAGGGACATGGCCAACCAGGAACGGTGGTGGGGTGGCAGGCAGCCACAGGATGGTGGGTGAAAGGGATTCCAGACCGAGGGCTCAGTCGGTGCAGAGGCCAGAGCGGGGAGAGGGAGGGAGGTGCACAAAAGTGCCTTGAAATGATGAAGTGCTGTGCCAGGGAAGGGCTAATAGGCAGAAACCTATCGCAGACTGGGGACCAACTTGGGGACAAAAACCAGACCTTACTTCCGGCTGAGCCGAAGATGAGAGGCGTGTGCACGAAGGCAGAGTAGAGATGGATCCCAAAGGGATCAGTGCCTCCTTCTGGGAACATGCCCCCATTTCCCATGGAGGACGAGGGAGACCTTGCTCTCAGACCCTGAGATGTGGGGAGGTAGGTGGACTCTCCCGTGTGTTTGTTCCTCCTGGCCCGTGATTGGTTGGAGGATGACCATGTGAGCTCTTCCTAGCTAAAAGATCAGCCCTGAGACGGGGGCTGGAACTTCACTAAGCTGGGGGAGCCACTGAGTCCTGACTTGCCCTCATGAGGGAAGCATGAAGCCGAGACAGAGGAAACAAAGCTAAGCTGGACACAAATTCCTCGCGATATTAACCAGGTTCCTGGATCTAACTGTGCCTGAAGCCAGACACAGTTCTTATACAAGCAAATACATTCCCGTCTGCTAGGGAGGGTGTCAGCCCTAGCCCAGGCCTCAAGGATCACAGGATCACAGAGCCCCACTGGACCCTGGCAAGGAGGCCTTCCTTGAGCTGCCCCCCGCTCTCCTCAGAGCCCTCTCCAGGGGGCCTATACCTGTCCCCAAGCCTCAGTTCCTCCATCTCCCAAGGTGTGTGGCTTTGAGCAAGTCACTTCAGCTTTCTGGGCCTGTTTTCTCCTGTGTGAACCGGGGAGTACAATGTTACCTGCGACAGGAACACAACACCCTCGAGGAGGTGAGTGTGCCAAGGCTGATGCAACCTTCAATGGCGGCGGGACGGGCTGTTCCCCCAGTGGATCGGGCCTGTGTCTGCTCTGTCCAGCATCCAGCACAGGGCCTGGAGCCTTGTCTGGGAGCTTCCGTGTCCTCACATGGGGAAGGGCCTGTCAAGTGCAGGGCCCTGGGGAGTTCAGCAGGCACCCCCTCCCCCAATCACACTCCCCTGGCCCTGTCCCAGGACCAAGGGGTCCTTCCGTGGGCACAGATCTTCACCAAGGAGTGGGGCTCGCCGCTATGACACACAGTCTCACACAACCTTTGTCCCACTTTTTTTTTTTTTTTTTTTAAATTAAAACAACAATCAGGTAACTGCCCCAACCCATCAGGGAGAAGACCCTGGGCAGTCTTTCTTCAAAAAAATATATTTTTTCTTTTTTTTTTTTTTTTAAACAACACCAAAAGCAAATCCACAGCCCCTGTTGAGCCGGTCCCCAAGGAGAGTGAGCTAGACAGCTCCCCTAGCACCTCTCTGAGCAGAGACCTTGGGCCCGTCCCCCTAGACCCCAGCCTGAGCAGAGGCAGGGGTTCTCCACCTGCTGGTCCCTAGGGGGTGAGAGAAACGTGATCGGCTCCAAACCATGCAAGAGAAACCAGGCAAACCCACAAAGCAAGAGAAAAAAAAAAAAAAATCAAGAGGATAAATTAAAACAAAAAAGTGAAACAACCCCCCCACTCCCGAGGCAGTGGGCGGGGCTAGGCTGAGCCCGAGTGCCCTTAGAGGCCCTATTTGCCAGTGCTGGGGTGAAGGCTCGGGCGGCTCTGTCCTCGCACTCGTGGGGGCTCTGGCGGATTCACATGGCTCATCCCCCGATCGTGTCCCCCACACTGATGCCAGGACAGAGGTGTGGCCACCCTAGGCCAAAGTGTGCAAAGTCCATTCGGTCAAGAGATAAAAAAATATACAACTTGGGTGGCATCCAGGGCTTGGGCCAAGGCAGCTTCCTGAACACAGGCACTGGCTGCCTTCTCTGCGAGGGGCAGCGGGGTCCGGTGGAGGCCATCCAGGCCCCTCCAAGTCCAGGATCTCGGGGGCTGGAGACTTGGGGTCCTTGGAGCAGCAGGGGCAGAGGCACTGGTGGGGCCCACGTGGGCCTGGCTGGGGGCTCTGGCGGTCTGGTTCTTTGGCACTTGGGACCAATGGCCTGTTGCCAAGCCAGACACGAGCAGCCCCCTTGATTCTTCCCCAAACACCCAAGGCCGGGGTGGCAGTAGCTTATGGGTGTGGGCAAGCACTGCCCTGGCAGGGAGGGCTGTGGGGCGCTGGAGGGCCAGAGTGGAGTCCACGGCCCCACCCCCTACGAGTCCTCCCCCAGGATCTCCTTCACAAAGGCAGCAATGTCCGTCTTCTTGGTTTTGTGCAAGGTGAAGAAAGGGTGCTCCTGGTGGGACAAGAGAGGGCAGTCACCTCGGGTAACGGTGAGGAGGCGAGGTGGAGACGCCCCTACCTCCCCAAACCAGCCCCAACCCCTGGGTGCTCCTCCTGCCCAGGACACCTCTCTCCTGCCTGGCCAACTCCTACTCATCCTTCTAGGACCTCCATCTTCAGGGAGCCCTCCTTCTAGAGACAGGTTGACGGCTTCCTCCTCGGCCCTCCTGCAGCCATCCCCTGGCCACACCACACTCCCTTTTCCCCATACACGCCAGGCCTCCAGCCAAGTGGAACGCCCTCTCCGGCAGCAAATAAATCCTCACTCACCCTTCCAAACCCAGTTCACATATCACCTCCTCTGTGAAGCCTTCCCTGATGCCTGGGGATAAAATGGCTCGCCTCCCGCCACCGTGCACCACGCCCCGCCCCTCCGCCCTGTGTGTCAGAGCGTGGCCGTGTGCCCCTCCACAGGGCCTGGTGTGGAGGCGGGAGAGCGCGCCAGGGTACGTCCGAGCCAACGGCTGCACACCTGAAGAAATCAAGACAGAGGCGGGCCGAAGGTGCCCATCTCTGTGCACAGGGAGGCAGCCCCCTCCCCAGAGCCCCGCCAATCCACTGCCCGTGCCCTGCACTTACCATCAGCTCCAGGTAGCTCATGCGCTCCGCGGGGCTCTTCCTCAGGCTAGGAGAGAACAGGGCAGGCTGAGCCAGGCCGGCATAAAGGAGGTCTCTAGGCCGGCCGAGCCAGGGCGGGCTCACCCCTAACCGGGCACTTAGAACACACGTGCTCCTGGGGCAACGGCAAGGAGGGGGCGGCTACTCGGGGGCGGGGGGGGGGAGTAAGGGGGGGGGTCCTGAGGATGGAGTGGGATCTGTGGGTACAAACTACAGAGACTTGGACGAACTTCCCTTGCCTCTTGGGGTATTCGTTTTTTTTGCCTCTAGAGAGGTCTAGGGAGTTCTCAATGACCCCAATACCAAATGACATTGAGATGCGATAGTTAACAATCATGTCCTCAGTATCCTGACTCAGAAGGGAAATTCCTTATCACGGGTCTTGGGAGAGGGGAGGCCTCAGTGCAAGGGATCAAGGTGACCAGGCACTCTGTTTGTGGGGCTCATTTGTTTTTGGTCTTTCTTATTTCCTAATAAAAGAAATAAAGAATACAAATTTTCCTCTGAGTTGCTCTTTGCCCACACACATAGATATGTTGATACGTTCTTTCACTTCTGAATACTTTGTATTTCTATTTTTCAAACCTCTTTCAAACCCCAAGAGTTGGTCACAAGAATTTACTTTGAATTTCCACGTATCTTTTTCCTCTTCAGTTACGCACTTTTTGTTTGATTTAACTACAGGCAAGGAACATGACCTATATGACTCTGCCTTTTCCCTTCTCCCCATTTCCTTTGTAATCTCTAACACGATATATATTTTTTTACATGAAGCTCACACGGGCATTCTTTAATTTGGTACAAAGTTCTCAACAGCAATAAAAGCAACTCTGTTAACGCTGTTCAAATCCTCTGTTTTTTGTTTGCTTTTTCGGTCTACCTGGTCTGTCCATCTCTAGGACTATCCCCCTCTAGGACTCTCCACCTCCGGGACTGTCCACCTCCAGGACTGTCCCCCTCTAGGTCTGTCCACCTCTAGGACCACAGCTTGCCAGATTTTCCTCGTGTTCTATTTCTGCCTTGCATATTTTGAGGCTATGCTGTTTGGGGGTTTGTCTGCTCAAGGAGAAGGGGGCCAGGCGAGGGAAGAGCGGGAATCTGGCCGGGGCAGGGAGGGGTGCTGACCGGGCTTGGGGAGGCCCCAGAGCCACCGCAGGGCCGCTCACTCACCACTGTGCGGTGAAGTCCACAAACTCGGGAGAGAACGAGTCAGCTGGGAGCTGGGGAGATGGCTCCTCCACAACCTGTTTCAGCTGCTGGAACGGGGTCCCCCAGGATTCATAAGGAAACCGTAGAATGGCCATCTCGATCTGCGGTGGGGACAGCGGCACGGGGTCAGATGCGCCCACACTCTGCACCCGGAGACAGAGCATTTGGGGAAACCTGCCTGTCTTGGCTTGGCGCCCCAAGCCGGGCCACAACGCGGGTTGTGAGAGCCGGGGTGACATCAACAGCCGGTTCCTGTAACCCAGCCGGCAGAGACCACGGCTCACGAAGCAAATCTAGGCCCGGGTTGTAACTGGCTTGAGTGTCATCGGGCTCTTAAACAATCTAAATGCAGAAAGTTTTTTTTTTTTTTTAATTTTTTTTTTAACGTTTTATTTTATTTTTGAGACAGAGAGAGACAGAGCATGAACAGGGGAGGGGCAGAGAGAGAGGGAGACACAGAATCTGAAACAGGCTCCAGGCTCTGAGCTGTCAGCACAGAGCCCGACGCGGGGCCTGAACTCACGGACCGCGAGATCATGACCTGAGCCGAAGTCGGACGCTTAACCGACCAAGCCACCCAGGCGCCCCTAAATGCAGAAAGTTTTACGTAAAAACCCAACTTCCAGCTAGTCTGGAAAAATCAGAGCAGCCGGCGACCCTGGGACACCTGCCACAAGGCAGCCGTCGGCAAAGAACTGCCACTCCTCTCCCTAACGTCTCCACAAGGTCTAAGTATCTGCTGCCACTTATTTGGACAGTTGTGGTTATGACAGAGCAGGCAAATGGGAAATGGAATTATTCTCAGAAGCCGATCTGTCCCTAGAGCTGTAGACGGTGAGGCCGGCACTTGGTCAGCTGCTTCGTCTCTGCAACAGCCCCTCAGGCCCCTCGAGAACTAAAGTTTGCAGATGCCCCTCCTCCTTCTCCCTCCCTCACCCCCACCCAGCGGCGTCCTGCAGGACCCATTTCCAATGCCTCCTCCTCCAGGAAGACCTCCCAATCCCTGCTGACCCCCTGGACACATGGCCACGGTGGCCTTGTCCCTCCTCCTGAACCCAGGCCTGCCTGCAGGTGACATCAAGGCCACCTGGCCTCGGCACCCGTGCCAGGCACCTAGTTGGTGGGAAGTCATTTGTGGAAAAGACCAGCTATCTTACGATAAACTCTGGGTTCCGAGTTTGACTGCCAAGATTAAAAAAAAAAAAAAAAAATCAGGTCAGCCCAGGCCCCCGCCTGGAATAGCACAGAGACTGCTCACTGACAGGCCATAATCACCATAATGAACACAAGAGACCTCGGCTCAAACAAATGCTTCGTGTTGGCAACTGGCGCCTGAACAGATCACTAATTATTGTGCTAAGAAAGGGCCTTCCCATTAGGCTCAAGGCCCCTTTCCAGCCAAGACATAAATAAAAACTCTCAGATGGAGGGTGTGCGCAATCCAGCGGGAATGGTGGCGATCCTGTGTGTATTTTCACGGGACAAATTCAGGGTGCTTTTTCCTAGAATGTGCACCGATTCCAACCAGCAGAAGTGAGGATCCTCTACGGGCTTCCAGGGAAGGACCCTGTGGCCTACTAGAGCTCATAATTAGGAAAACAGAAAACGGTCCAGACTCTTGACCTCGTAATCCTTTTTCCCGGTAATTTTTTCTAAAGAGCGCAAAGTATGAAACCCAAAACAAAACAGCCTCTGGGCACAAAAATGCACGGTGTGGTGTGATCTGTAATAGTGAACATTAAGAAGCAGTCTAAACACCCAGTGCCGGGGACTGGCCTGCCACAGGGCGGCTGAGTCTCGGCCGTGCCCGTCATTCAGGTGTTCACATGATCGGCACTTGATCAACACTCGTTATGGCCCAGAGCCTTCCCAAATATCATGCCATATCTATATGTTCCGGCTGTGGTCAAGTGCCTGCAGAGGGCCCCTTGGGGTGGGCTCAGAGCACTGGAGAAGACCACCCAGAGTGACAGGCCCGGCGCACAGCGCTTCACCGGTCACTCCCCTAGGTCGGCCGGGGATTTCAAATGGAAAGAAAAAACCAGAAACGAGTGAAACGCCTCACATTAGGGACTGAGTAGATGGTGGCAGTTGGCTGTGGAGTCTCTCGAAGAGATGCCTGCAGGGATTTGTAACTACCCAGAGGAACACGAGTGATGAGATGCTAAATGAAAAAAGTGAAATAAAAACCATAGAGGTTTTTTAGAAAAAGGCAAAACATCTAGAAGGAAACGTACAACGTTGGCAGCTGAGAGCAGGAAGAAGGGGCTGTGTGTCTTTGAGAACAGTCACACTGATTTTTCTTCCCCCTTTTATTTCTTCTGTATTCCTAGATGTTGTTCTATTACTTTTGTAACTTATGGGGAGAGGGGACCTAACCTGTACCAAGGCAGCCAGTTCCCTAAGCTGCTATTACAGCTTCTCCTGTGAGCACCTGCCGGCCCCCCCCATCTAGACCTGGAGTTTATTCCTCCTTGAACCTGGGCTGGCCTGTGACACTATGACCAACGTAATGAGGCAGAGGAGACACTAGGCCAGTCCTCTGACAAGCACGTAAGAGCTCTCCCCTCGTAGAAGCCACCACAAAAGATTTCAACTACCCTCCCCACCACGTTATAAGGAACCCGGCGGGCAGTCAGCCAGGAGGAAGCTGCGTGAAGGCCCCACGTTTGCAAAGCCTTCTTGGACCTTCCGCTCCAGCCCTGACCCCCAGCCAGAGCCAAGTGTAGTGGAAGAACTGCCTGGCTAACCCGGTCCGGAATACAGAAACAGCAGAAAAAATAAGCTATTATTGGTTTATGTCACTAGGTTCAGGTCCACTTTGTTACGCAGCATTTGCTAACTGAAGTACGCACTAAGCACGCACTTGCCCAAGTTCCACCAGAGACACCAGAACGTCACCGGGATGCGGTGGGTCCCCAGTAATGACAGATGGACAGACGGATGGGAGGGAGGGATGGATGGGGGGGGAGCAGGGGTGTGTGTGTGTCAAGCGGTCATGAACGGGGTCTCTAACATCCAGCCAGTTCTGTGCAGTCTGTACATCCTGCAGGAGTTTGCTCTTATTTTCTTTAACTCAGGAGGTGAGAAGCTCTTATCTACAGGCACAGTGTGCACCTTTAGGCTCTGACTACTCCTCTCTGCTCCGAGAAAAAACACACTTAAGTAAAAAACGATCGTGTTGGCACTATCAAGCAAAACCAAAGGCATCACCCGATTCTGTGTCTCTGACAAATGATTTTGATTTTGGACCTTTCCTGGTTATTGCACACAGACACAGCTTACCAGTCACAGCGATGAGGGGAACAGGATGATAAAGCTGCATTATCGGTAAGATCCAAAACATCTACGGTGATCCTGAACTCCCGCCTTGCCCTTTTCTGATCTCCCCTCGATTCTGGCCCCCAGGCAGATACTAGGCACACCCCACCTCAGGGCCTTCACCCAGAAAGCCCTGTGGGTTCCTCCCACACCTCCTCAGAAGATTAATGCTGCTCCACTCCTACCTGAATCTCTCCTCTCCACGGACCTTCCCACGAGGTATTTTACTGGTTTGATTTTTGATTACCAGTTATACCCTGTCCCTAAGAGCTGGCGGCCAAAAGGGCTGGGACAGGGAGGGTGCTGACACCAAGCAAACATCACGGGCTAATCCACACCCCAGACACAACCCATTAGTCCCAATGGTTGGGATCGGAATAGAGGCTGATGACCCCTCAGCCAACTGAGTCAGTCCCGTGTGCATACTGGGGCCACCATGACAGTAACCTTTTCCCAGGTATTCTTGCGGGGGGGGGGGGGGGCGGGAGGGGTACTCGCATCCTGGTCTTTTTCCTGTCCCTTCAGCCCATTCTCCACATGGGTACCAGAAGGGGCTTTCTAAAGAAATATATAAATAAACCTTGACCTACACCGGAGCCAAGCCCTGACTCCGGCAGGAGCAGGCGTTGGCTGGGCAGTTCTAGAAACAGCATGCAGCACACGAGCCCCGCCCTCCTCTTGGACCTCGTGCAGCCACCCCAGCTCCGCCAGGCACCTGCCCCACCCCACCCAAGCCCCCACAGCCCAGGACTGAGAGCCCACTGCCCCATCCTACCACACTCAAGGAAATGCACAAGGACCTCACAAGCAACAAACTTGTTGCTATGACAGAAAAAGTTTTTTCTTTTAATTTTTGCCATTTTGCTTTTTAAATTATTTGGGTACCAGAAGCCCACTTAATTTGGACTTGCCTGTGATTTCTCAACAAGCACAGTGAGCTCTGGAGAAAGTCTAACGGACAAATTATCACAAGCCATCAAGAACTTTCATGGAGGACACACCTCCCCACTAGGGAAGGACCTAATGCCATCTATAGATATTCTCTTAAACATACCATAACTTTTGATGGTACGTTTTCTTCTCAGATTGTGAAGCCAACACTTTTTTCCAGGCCTAAACTATCTGATGGGCCCTCCAAAAGCTCATGGACTGGGCCCGGCCCCACCCTGGCCCCCGCCCGACCAGCAAGGGCTGGACCCAGCTCCGAGCAGTACCATGGTGATGCCGAGGCTCCAGACGTCGGACTTGACGTTGTAGCCCTTCTGGTTCAGCTCCGGGTTGATTCTCTCGGGCTGTAAAAGGGACCAGCGAGACATGAACACACACACCCCGGTGAGGGGCCAGAGGAGGGGCCGCCCAAGGTTCCCTCGGCTGGGTCTTGCCTCTCCCACCCCAAACGGAGGGGTCAGTGCTCATCCTATCCCACTCCCCACCCCCCATGGGGCAGGTGAGAAAACTGAGGCCAGCGAGGGCCAGGGTCTTGTGGTGAACGCCCGAACCATGCCTCGCAGCTACCCCCCCCCCCACCAGGCCACTGGGACAGACCTGGGATCCACAAAGATACCACAAGCCACCACCACGTGGCTGTGTATGAAACTTATCACCCAAACGGGCACTTTGGAGCACAGCTAATACCCGGGGTGAAGAGGGGCTCTGGCCACCCCGATGCACAGAGGACGTGGCCCGACGATGAGCTCCCAGGCACGTCCCTCCTGAACCTCAGCTGTGCTTTGGGACCCGGAGCGGTGTGGGGCCACTCACAGCCATGTAGGGCTTGCAGCCAGCATCCAGCGTCTTGGCCACAGAGTCCACCAAATAGCCGCTAATCCCGAAGTCGCACATCTTCACATGGCCCTCCTTGTTGATGAGGACATTGGACGGCTTCACATCTGCCAGGGACAGAACACACCTTCTTCTTCATGTGGGGTTGTGAGTCTCCGCTGGAGGCCGGCAGGCTCCTCCTACGCCCCAGTCACCCAAGGGGCACGTGATGCCAGGGAGTGGATGAGAGATAAGGCTCTGAGAGGCTCCGCTCCAGGCCAAGGTCACAAAGATGGAGGCAGCGAAGCCAGAACGTGCCCTAGTCACCGGCCACGAGTGGGGAAGGAAGTGAGTCTCTACCAGGACCTCGTCTCTGTGTCCACCATCAGCACTTTGGACACAAGGTCCGGGGGCGAATCTCACACCCGCCGGGCAGCCCCACAGCCGGACTCGGCCTATTTCCTGGTATAACCTCTAGCTCTGGGGTCCTCCCGGGCTGGGGATTTGGTGGGGCGGAGCATCACTGACAGAAGCCAGAAATCACCCGAGCGTCTATGCTGAGAGGTCGGGAGGTTCGGCCAGGAAGCACAGGGCAGCAGCAAAAACACAGGAGAGGCGCATGAAAACACAGAGCCCACGCCATGACTCGAGGTCCACACAGAGCATGCCACGGGGCACGCGGCAGGGAATCGTCCAGCAAAAGCACACACAAGACACATGTAAACCGGCATGCTTTCCTGTGTGCGTCAGGATAGAAATGCATAGGAAGAGAACCACAGGTTCCATACTGAACCACCACAGGGGTGACCTGGGGCCAGAGCTGGGATGGCGACTGAGTGGTCAAAGCAGGCCTGGTCTAATTTAACTTTGTAAAAAACAGTACGTCTGGGATAGTGAACTACTCAGAACGAAAAGGAAAGAACTGCGACACACACAGCCCCGGTGAACCTCAGAAACATTAGGCCGAGTGAAAAAGGGCGGAGAGAGGCCATGTGAATCCATTCACATGAAGTTCAAGGACATGTAAAACCAACTTACTATAGGAAAAATCAGATGAGAGGTGCAGGGGGTACGTAGGGGCGGGGGCTGACCAAGAAAGGCACAGAGAAGTTTCTGGGGGTGCGGCAGAGGGTGGAAACATCCTGCATCCTCAAAAGGGCCAGGGTTTCATGTGGATGTAAACTCTGAACAGACTCATTGAATGGTAACTACAGATCTGAGCATTTCATGATACATAAATGATACGTCGAAGCAAATTCAGCAGCATTCCCAGGACGAATGTCCAGTTTTTGCTCCAAGCACCAGCAAACCTAAGGGAAGCATGTGGGGGCGTGGGGCTGGGGGGGGGGGGGGGGCGGAAGCCAAGGAAAATGGTTTGGAGAGGTTGACAGTGGCCTGGACTGGGAAGCAGGCTCAGCTCCTGACCCCAATGGGCACATGACTACCTATCACCTGAGAAGGTGGCTCATCTTGGAAAAGGGGAAGGTCCACCCTCCTTGCAGGACTGGGCGGGACCGTGTATGAGTAGCCTACAGGCCCCTCCCGGATGGTGAGTGGCAGGCACTGACCTCTGTGGATCACGGACAGCTTGCTGTGCAGATGCTCCAGTGCCCGGACGATCTGGCATCGGCGCAGGAGGAAAGACAGACTGTGTTACTTCCGGTGGCATCGACAATGACAGATCAGGAAGACCCCTACCCTCGTCCACCTGTCTCCCTCTCCCATACACATGGCCCAGCCCCTCGCTACCCCAGGCTCTTGCTCCCATCCCCTCATTCACCCCGCTGTCATGGCCTTCTTGGTGCAGGCACACCCAGCCTCCTACTTTTCTCCCACCAACCCTAGAGGGCCAAGGTCTCAGGCCCAACCAAGCCTTTACCAGGGAAATGATGTACCCAAGACCCTCAGAGTCCCGGACCTGTGACCCCTCCAAGAGGCTGTCAACACCTCCTACCAGGCTATGGGGTAAAACCTAGCCCTTCTGCAGCATCCCTGGCCCCTCTCCTTCATGAGAGCCAGTGGGCTATATGCTTAAGCCATTCCCCTCAGGGAGACACAGGGGAAGCCTGGACAATTACCCCAAAGATTCTGACTCCCTACCCTGGCATGGGTATGTTTTAAATGTTCCTGGATGTAGTCAAGATCGAGAAGCACCCCTTTTCCCTCTGGCTGCCAGGATGCTCAAACCCAGGGTTGCTACCCTCCTTTAGAAATGTTCAACCTCAAAAGGTGAACATTCTGAATGCTAACCTTCCCCCCAACTTAGCTTGTACCTCTATGAGCTGTCTCAGGGCATCTTTTGGCATGAGGAAGTTGCAAGTACTAAGTTCTTTCTTTAAAAATGGTCTTGGGGAATCTGGGTGGCTCAGCTGGTTAGGCATCCGACTTCAGTTCAGGTCATGATCTCATGGTTCATGAGTTCAAGCCCTGTGTCAGGCTCTGTGCTGATAGTTCAGAGCCTGGAGCCTGCTTCAGATTCTGTGTCTCCCTTCCTCTCTGCCCCTCTCCTGCTCACACTCTGTCTCTTTCTCTCTCTCAAAAATAAATAAACGTTAATAATAGTAATAATAATGATAATAAATGGGTCTAGAAAGCTCAGGTCTGTACACAAAGGCCTAGAGGCCTGAGATCTTCCAAATCTGTGTGGCTCTGGGAGCCCCAGCCTCTGGGGTCTCCTCGCAAAAAGGCTCTGACCCAGAGTGGGAGAGCTGGGTCCCTGGAGGGCAGTTACCCAGGTTCAGGGCCACACTGGGGACCCACCTATGCTCAAGTTATCACCATTAGGCTGAGCTCTGTGCCTACTGGGGCAGGGCTGGGGCCTCTGGCTATGTAACTGGGACCCCCCCAGCCCCACCCAAGCCTGAGGCAATTACTTACAGACACAGCAATTTCCCCCAGGATGTCCTCTGGAATGGTCATGTTTTTATCGAGCACTTTCCGGTAGAACTTGTCCAGGGATGTGTCCATGAGCTCCATGCAGATCCACACATCTCCCTGTGGAAGGACACCTGGAGGTCAGCCTGGGTTACCTGAGGCTGCACCTGGGCCTGGACAGCCCGCCCTGGTGCCAGCATCAGCACACGCCTGCCTCCCCCGTACCGGTCAGGCCTTCCTACAGACACGTCTGCCCGCCCACCTCAGCTCACAAAGATTTACTGAGCTCCCAGCTCCACCCTTTCTTCCCCCAAAATCTTTCAGCTTCTGCTTCTCCACCTTCCATGCTTGTCCACACTACTAGGTAGGTAGTATACCCACCAGCCTTGCCCACCTCTTTTGCCTCTGGTCTCCCCGATCCGATCCCTAATTCCATGGCAGTTTTCTAGAAAGAAGTGACTGAAACACACACCTAATTATGCTCCTCCCAACAAGGGCTCTCAGGATCTGGCTGCAGCTCAGCTCCATGACCCTGCCCTGCAGACCCCTCCTGACCTCAGCCCCTGCGGCCCCCAACACGCATGGGTCACCCCAGCTCTGGCCTTGATGGACGGTTCCCTTCTTCTCCTGCAAAGCCCTGCCTCCCCCACGCCCTGTTGCCCCACAAACGCCCACCTATCTTTCAGGACAGCCTTCTGGGAAGACTAGGTATGGCATCTCCTTGGGGTACCCACAGGACCCCGTGCCTCCCTGCCAACTCTGACCCAACGTGCAGTGAGGCCCAAGTGTGTGTCCTTCCCCCCAGCAGCAAGGGGATGACCAGCCTGCACCTGGCACTCAGCAGGTGCTGAGCCAATCAGACAGGTGGATAATGAGGGGCTGACTCACAAATGGGTCCACCGCACCCAGGAAAACTGGGAACCCAGTAGACGGTCAGGGAGCATCCCGCGGGAGCCCATCCTTCCGCCATGGCATCACCCTGACCCCTCTCTCACCCCGCATCCAGACCTTCCCACAGACTAAGAGTCGGACCCTCGCATACCTCCATGACCGCCCCTACCTGGAGCCCCGCCCTGCCAGCCTGGAGGCCGGTGAAGCACACAGGCAGAGTGAGTGCCAGGCCCTGGGCCACATCACTTCAAACCCATGCAACCTTTCGAGGTGGACACAATTACTGGCCTCATTTCACAGGCAAGGAAACTGAGGCAGGAAGCAGGGGAGCCAGGCAGTTTGGCCTCTGGGCCTGAGCTCTCAAGACCCAGCATGTACCATCTCACTCTTGTGCCTGGCACCTGGCACACAGGGGCGCTCAGCAAGTGTCTGCTGGGGGCCCCGCATGAGCAACAGCGGACCGCAGGCTAGACGGAGTGGGGCAGGTGTGCAGAAGAGAGGTGGGGGTGGGGCAGCGTACCCTGGCACCCACCTCCCACCCTCCCACCAGGGCCGCACCTCTCTGAAGAGGGCCCCATAGAAGGTGACAGTGTAGAAGCAGTCGACCGTGCGCATGTTGATGTCCAAGTCCATGAGCAGACGCTTCTGCTCCTGTGAGTTCACAGTGGCCCGGATCCGCTGCAGGAAGAGAGGGTTACGGTTCAGGCGCCACACGTCAGAGGGCGACCACCCCACCAACCCTTCAAGGAGCTTCAAGGGGTGCCCTCAGCCTCCCCTTCAAGGCTCAGCCCCCCATGCCTCCTCCAGGAAGCCTCCCAAGTGTCCCCTCCCTGACTGGCTGGGGCCCCGCTTACCTTAACGGCCATGATGGTGCCACTCTGGGCATGCCGCACCTTCTCCACCACCCCATAGGCTCCACGGCCCAGCTCTGAGATGGTCACCAGGTCATCGGCCTCCACCTCAAAATTCTTGGGGGACAGAAATGAGAGAAACCACAAGTTAGGAGCCTACCCTCGCACCTTGCCCAGTAGAGAGAGCTGGGGCAGCAGAGATTAAAAACAGCCAGTGAGACCTGGGCTCAAATCCTATACCAACCACCTTCTGCCGTGTGACCTGGGGCAAGTCACTGAACTTCTCAGACTCACGTCACCCTCTACAGAACAGGCATAGCCCCAACGTCCGAAGGCTTCCACAAGGTATAAGTGAGACCACCTATGAAATGCCCCCGGCAGGCACAGAGAGCTCAAGAGATGCCCTTCCCTCTTGTCCCCTAGCCCATTCAGGTGGTAGGACTAAATCTTTCATTCAACCAGTATTTACTGAGCACCTACTATGTGTGAGCTCCTGGAGAGAACAGAACAAGGTCTTGCCCTCACAGTGAGCAGTGTGGCCCTAGGCCCTCTACTGTAGGGCAGACGAGAAAGGAATAAACAACTAGATGAACGGGACAGCACCCAGTGACAAGTGTCGGAGAAGGAAAATTAGCCTGGGAGAGGCTGTCAGCCAAGGGGAGGCCTCTACGGTGGGGTCCCTGCCTGGAGACCCTTGGTATCTCCTGCGGGTGAGGCACCGTCCCTGAGCCAGGGTCTCAACCACTGGTGTCCACGCATCAGGAGGTGCGTGTGAAATGCAGGTTCCCAGGTGCTGGTTCTGAGGACAGAGCCAGGAGTCTGCACATTCCACACACCATTCCCACAGGTGAGGTGGACGCAGGCGGCCCCGCGACCCAAACTCTGAGATCAGGAGACTTCACACTGCTCTGGCTCTCCAGGGCTCCACGAGGCAGGCCGACTCGCCCCAGTCCAAATGTGGCCGTCTGAAAGTGGGCAGCCCAGGGCCACACGGCCACCATCTGGAGCGTGAGGCTCCTCTCCCAAGCCCAGCTCCCTCCACCTCCCAGAGCCACCTCCAAGAGGCCCTACAGGGTCAGCGTGGGCTCATCTGTCATGAAGACACCGAGATTCAGAGACATGAAGGCCCCACCCCAAGTAGGCAGCCAACACCTACCCTGTCTCCGATGGTGATGAAGGTCCGAGAGTCCAGGTTCCGGGGGGGTCTGTGGGGAGGAAGCACACCCCATGAGCCTCGGAGAGAACCGCATCCTTCCCCGAGAGGAGGAGCAAACCAGGCTGGCACGGGAGCCAGAGATGCGTCCTGTCCCCGGGAGGCAGCTTGAGGCAGGTGGTGCTCTAGGCACCTAGTCTCAGTCACTGAGCATCTGCCGTACCAGACACAAGGCGTGGCCACACAGACATGGCCGGAGCCTCGCCTTCCCCTCTCTGAGATGAGTGAGAAGGGGACCCAGAGCGGATGTGCGACGACGCCTGTGAGCCCTGTGGCCACCCCACCAGGGCCGCCCAGGACACGCTGCCCCCTGCTTGCTCCCGTCCCCTGGGCCCTCTCCAGGCTGAGCCAGGGGAAAAGCTGAGGTGGACTTACGTGGGGTTGGGTACAGGCGGCTTGGACATGCAGGATATCCGTAAATCCTTCTTCCTCTTGGATTTCCCTAAGATGGAGAGAAGGTCAGGCATCTGGTCAGCTCAGTCTATCAACATCCCCTGGGCACTCCCTAGGCCGGACAAACCTGGGGACAGAAACGGCTCAGGCCTCCGGCCCTCAAGGGGCCGCAGGTGCAGACACAGATGCTGAGGGTCAGTGTGGGCAGGGCCCTGATGAGGCCTGGAACCTCCGGGCACCTACGGGATGTTCCTGGCTCAAGCCCCACTGGCCCTCCCGGCAGTGGCCCTCAGGTGCCACTGGGCCCCGGGCAATCACCCCCCCAAACCACCCGAGAAAAGATGGCGCCTCCAGAGTACGCCTCCCGGGAAGGTGGCTCCATTGCAGATCTGTCCCACGGGCCACACATCAGGCTGCCACTGAGCACCCGCCTCAGGGAGGAGGGCCGGGTCTGAGCAGCTGAGGTTTCTGCCGGGGCCCGGTGCTCCCACCCTAGGCGGAAGCCCCGTGTCCTAAAGTTTCTGGTAAGGGTTGAGCTGCGCCCCCTGAAAATTCATGTGCTGAAAAGTCCTAAGAGTGTCACCCTATTTGGAGACGGGGTCTTTACAGAGATGATTAAGTTAAAACGAGGTCATGAGGGTGGGCTGTAATCCAGTATGACTGGGGTCCTTACGAAAAGGAAATTTGGACCCAGAGACAGGCACGCACAGCTGGAAGGTGAGGAGACACAGGGAGAAGATGGCCACCTGCAAGCCAAGGAGCTCCTAAGGATACCAGAAGCTAGGAGAGAGGCCCGGAACGGATCCCTCCCTCACAGCCTCAGAAGGAACCAGCCAGCCAACACCTTGATGGGACTTCCGGCCTCCAGAACTGTCACACAGGAAGTTTCTGTGAAGCCCCCCAGCCTGCGGTGCTAAGAAACAGATACAGCCTCCTTCTCCCACTTGTGCTGCTAACCTTGGTGGGGCGGGGGTAGGGGCAGCATCTGAGGCAGAGAGAACTCCTTTCAGATCCCAGCTCTGCTGCCCACCCCTCTTCTGAGCCTCAATTTCCCCATCTGTCACCTTGGAACGCAGACGCCCACCTCAGGGATGGCTGGGAAGCCCGAGCGGACGCAGGCTGGGGAGTTGCAGGCCGAAGCCTGGTGCCTATTTCTGTCCCACCCCCACGAAGTTCTTGCCTTTGCCGCCCCCTCCAAGAGCACCCCAGGAAGCCCGCTTCCCTCCTGAGGGCTCCGGGCAGGCCTTGAGTCCCGAGGCCGCACCTCCCTCACCCTCACCCCTAAGGACGGGAGAGGGGCTTCCCTTCTCCAAGGCCCAGTGCCCACGTCTCCTGGGCTAGCTGAGAGAGCGTGGCCGGGTGCCCTAAGGAAGAATCCACATTCTGGAGCGCTGGACACGGCTGGAGCTGGGCACAGCGGAAGAAGCTTCATTAGGCCACCCTCCAAAAAGGTACAACGCCACCTCACAGTCAGGAAAGCAAGTTGAGGGACCTCAGGGAGCCCAGCGGTGAGGACCGAGGCAGGCCTGAGTCCCCAGCCCCTGCTCCCAGGCAACCGGGACAAGGAGCTCCATTTTCCAGAGCAGAGAAGTAACTTGTCCAGGCCACCGAGGATGTGGGTGGCAGAGCTGGGACTTGACCGGGACTCCCCGAAACCTCCCAGGGCACTTGCCAGCTCCTGCAGGAGTATCCTTCTCACCTCCCAGGCAATGCCCTGCCGTCGGCTCTGCCCTCCCCGCCAGCCTCACGAGGTCGCCGCAGACATACCACTGGCCACCCAAGGAAGTGGGAACTGCCCGAGGCCCTGCACCGCCTGCTGTGAGTGTGCACAGAGCACTAGGAGACCTGAGCCCCTGAAGCCACCTCTGAACTGGGTTCAGATCCAGCCTCCACCACACCGTGCCGTGCGGCCTCAGTGCCCCATCTGGGAGCCTGGCTTGGGGACCTGGACCCCGCAGCCGGGCAGAGCCTGACGCCACTGTCGAGTGATGGGATAGGGAAGACGAGGCCCAGCCTCAGCTGTCCTCAGATGAACCACCGAGAAGTAGAACGGCCCCAGCGGGGATGGGGGTCCCAGTGTGTGCACCGGGGTGGGCGGGCAGAGCGCTGGGGGTGACGGAGGCAGACACCTGCAGCCTCCCCACAGAAGCCGCCCAAGGCCCTCCAGACGCCTGGCTGCGAGGCAGGTCTGCCTGTGCCCCAGCAGCCGGCGACAGAGCCACAGTCCCAGCCAAAGGCCCTGACCCAGGGGACCCCCATGCCGACTACTAAGTCAGTACCCCAACGGCACAGTCCTCAACCCCAGAGCCGGGAGTGAGCCTGCTCACTCCATTCTGGCCTCAAACTCAAATCCCGCCTTTGCCCCTTAGAGGCTGGGTGCCCTGGGGCAAGTCCCCATGCTTCTCTGAGCCTCAGTATCCTCATCCAGACAATGGGGATAAAGAAAGCACCTGCTCGGTAGTCATCACAGAAGGCACTCAGAACAGCACCCTGCTGCCATCAGAGCTGCTTGACCCCCCAGCCCGGGCCTGTCCAGGACCAACCCGGAGGCCTCAGGAAACAAGCTTCTACAAATAGTATTCACTGGGATTCACCCTCTGCTCCCTGTCGCTGAGATAAACCAGTCACCTCATCATGAGCACACGTGGGAGGTGTTTTCATCCCATTTTACAGATGAGGCAGCGTGGCCAGTTGTCAGGGGCTGGGTGGGTCTCTCTCTTGTCCAGCGGCAGCAGCAGTCAAGGTCACACGAGTGGCCCTTCCCATCTATTCCAGATGTTCCAACAACCCTAGAGGGAGGAATTCTCAGCCTTGCTTTACTTGAGGAAACCGAGGCTCAGAAGCGAAGATGCTGCACAGGGAGTCAGGGGACCGGCCGGGACTCCCTTCTGGATTGGTCCACTCGGAGACCACAAGGGGCTCGTGGCACCCCGTCCTGCTGGGGAGGAACTGGCAGGCTGCGCTCCCCCGCGGGGAGCACTGTGCCATCTTGTGCTGAGCAGAAATCTAGAGGCTTCCCTGGGTTTCCCTGGGCCCAGCACATTCCACATGGCAGAGGAGAACAGAAAAGCCGAGGCGTGCGGGGCCTTCTGGGTCAGACTTCTGTGCTGGCCTCGGGTCAGGCTACATCACCGCTGACCTCTGGCGTGGGAGCAGGGGCCCGGGGCCGCGGGGCCCGAGGCCTGAGGAGGCCACTGGCCAGGCCGGTGCTGCTGACACCGCACTTGGCACGCGACAGCCTCTGCCCGAGTCCAGCTCGGCGCCCCTGCTGAGACGCAGCCCTGGACCTGTCTCCGCCCCTCGAGGCCCGCGTCTCTGAAGCAGGAGCGCCGAGAACACGCGCCCCCTGCGAGGCAGGCTCGTCTGCAAGGTAACTGGCACAGGCTGGGCACTCAGTAGGTGGGCCTATGTGATGGCCCCTAAATGGTCACTATAGTTATTATAAGCCTGTCCACGGAGGTGAAAACATCTACCCTACGTAATGAGAATTATGGGTGGCTTTAATTCTTCACTTGAAACTTTATGTAACCAGAAAGTAAAACACTTTGTGTTAAAAATGAACAACCCACTCGGGGGTCTCCTGGGGCTCACGGCCGCACCCGTGCCCGTACCACCTCGGCTCTTGGCCCTGCTTGCCCCTTGTCTGGCTCTAGCCTATGCACCCATCCCCCACCCCAGGATCTGTGAACGCAGTGAGATGGGCGCCCCCTCGCCAGGCCTCAGTTTCCCTAGCTGTCAAGGCAGCTTCTATGCCTGCGGCCAGGCTGGGTGGGGGAGGAGTAAACAAGAGCTCCCATCTGCCCCTCCTCCCAGGCGGGCCTGAGGGCACAGGCTGCTCCAAGCACCTGGGTGGGTGGGTGGGAGGAGTGTGGTCCTGGCCTTCTCACCTACCTGCCCGTCAGGGCCACCGGGCCTGCGTCCGGAGGGACATGCACTCTGTGGGGCAGCTGCGCCAGCTGTCAGAGGGAGTGGGTGAGGCCGCCATGGCGACAGCACAGAAACAGGCCGCGGGCCACCAGCCGCTGCCACCGTCCGTCACACACGTCAGCGCTGGGCCCAGATGGCCAGGCAGCCCGGGGCTGCCCAGGTGTGGACTCAATGTGACGACCGTCACCACAACAAACAGAGGTTCACAGGCTGCCACCAGCAAACCACAACAAGCCTGCCAGCCTCAGCTTGCAGGGCCTCTGGCACAGGTGGGCACAGTGCCAGGCATCTGTGTGTCCTCGGCCCTCTCCAGTCTCCCAGCGGTACCACGGGCAGAGAGCAAGGAAACCAGCCACTGACCTACGGGACAAGCCAGTGGAGAGAGGCACCCCACGCTCCCACAACTCCTACCCCTGCCCGGCCCTGCTCATCATTCCTTGCATAAGTCACCTTCTTGCCTGTCTCGGTACGTTTGCGCGTTCTGTTCTCTCTGCCTAGAACGTTCTTCCCTGCAACTTTTGTTCTAGGTGGTATACGATCCTCACCCCTCGCCTAGTCAGAGAGGCTTTCCTGATCACTCCAGCTAAGCCCCCTTGTCCCTGGCTCTCCCTGTGTCCAGCCAGCTTCTCTCCTGTCACGTCTCACAAGTCACAGTTCTATAGCTACTAGCTCAGGGGCAGCTATGGAATTGTTGAGGAGCACCGACTCTAGAGCTAGGCAGCCTGGGTTCAAACTACAACTCTGCCACTGCCTAGCTGTGTGCCCTGAAGCAAGTGTCTTAACTCTCTGGGCATCGTAGACTCCACTGTGCAGCGGGGATAACGGCCCCACAGTTATCCCAGGGCTACCAGGCATGTCCTACCAGGCTATCAGTGCCCTGCTGCAGCGGTGGCTGACATGCAAAGATTAGACTGAACCAAACCCGCAGGACCCAAAACAACACTAGGCCCTCAGCCCCAGACAGTCACTCTGTTCATACTCTCCGCAGCCCCACAGAATAAAGTGTTTTCCTGTCTGTACCTGTTGTACCGGGGCGGGGGGAGGCGGGGGTCAGAGAGGAGAGGTAGCTTGACCAAGGTCACACAGTGGGAGTCTAGCAAGGGGCAGACATGAAGACGGGTCTGCTTAGCTCTAATGAGCAAACATCAACAGAAAGCCTGAGAGAGGGCTCTCCCCACCCCCTGCGTCACCCCTGCCCTGGGACCTTGGGGAGATTCCAAATAGACTGGACTGTGCCACTCCCTCTCAGGCTGTGTCCACGGTGGGGGCTGGGGGGCCCTGCCACAGACTCCACTCACAAAGGGAGCCCCCCACCCCTCATCGCGTTCAGTCACGACCCCTGGTTTCCCATGACAAGCGCATTGCTCCCTGCTGCTCCCAAACTGTTACTATTCCTACCCCTACTTTGGGGTACTTCGGGTGCTTCTTGTGGTTTCCAATTCCACCGGAAAAGTCCCAGGCCCTGAGCGTCCGTGCCCGCCATGGAGATGTGGGAGGCCAGATGTCCCAGGGCCACCGATGCCCCCTCCCAGCCTCTGCCCCACTCAGCCTGTCACCTCCGTCCTATGGGAGGGTCCCTCACAGAGAGAGCGCCTCGACCAAACTACTCCCGCGGCGCAGGCAGCTATCGAATAGCTCTTGTCAGCCGGCACGGCACCTGATGCTCAATGCCGCCGCCCACTGCAGCCATCACACCGGCCCCACACTTACCGCCCCTCGGGCGAGCGCGGCACCCAGTCCACGGACCGGCCCACCGAGGCCCTGCGATGCTCAGCAGGAACGGCAGGGCCGGGCCCGTCCCACCTGTGTCTGAGGCTGCAGTCTCCGCCCCCTGGTACCTTCCCCTCAAAGAGGCCCCTGAGGAGCTGGCGGGGACCACCACCACCAAGTGTCGGCAGGGAGCAAGGACAGAGCCGGCTCCCCCAGGCAGGGGGCCAGTTGGGTCCCCGGCACGGTGGCGCCCGCTCCCCAAGGTCCTGAAACAGATGAAGGGCTCTCTCATTGACGGGTCCCCTATACACGTGGCACCTGCCAAGGGCACCGTGTACCTCATCCCACAGGCGAACGACGGGCTGCGCCACGGGGGCCGCTCAGCCCATGGCCCTGCCCTGTCTCCTGCTGTGTGCCAGTCACCTGGGCAGGCCCTGGCTTCTGAGGCCCTCGGCACCCCCTTTCCCTTTACCTCTCAGGCCCGTCCTCATCTGCAGAGCACGTTGGGGGGGATTCGGTGCCCGCCGACCTCACAGCATCCGTCCCTCCCTCAATGAGCAGACCGCGCCCTGCCCTCCGAGGTCATGCGCCAACCGCGGACCTGTGGCGATGTCTGAAGACGTTCCGTCAGGGGGGTGCTACCGGCATCTAGCGGATAGAAACCAGAGATGCTGCCCCGCAACCCACGGTGCACACTCAGCCCCCACAACTGAGAATGATCCAGCCCAACAGGGCAACGGTGCCAGGGCTACGCCTGGGGCCGACAGGAGAGGCAGGACCACAGGCAAACAGCAAACTAGCAAACAACACCAATATGTGTAATGTTTACACAGAATCCCGTGCGCGCTAAATGCTCTACAGAATAAAGGGAGCTGGGGACAGGGACCTTTGTGAGGTGGGATTTGAGCTGAGGAGGAGGAAGGAGGAAAGCTCTAGAGCCACGATGGTCCAGGCACAGGAGGCAAGTGCACAGGGACGTGGGCCTAGAAGAGGGAGGGAAGGGGGAGAGGCCGGGACCAGCGGGTGCGGGTGGGAGACCTGGTCTCACCCAGCCTCGCGGGCTGCGCTCGGGGCGCAGGGCACAGAGGGCAACCAGAGTCCGCCCCCTTGCTGCTGGGAGTCGCGTGAGCTCACAGGGCCACCACCTTGAAGGCACCTCGGCACTGTCCAAACGCCCACTGACCCAGAAAAGCGACCTCAAGGAACTCATCCCTACCATACAACTCCCACGAGACAAAAAGAATAAAGAGCCGCCGACACTTGGCGAGCACCTACTGTGTGGCCTGTGCTAAGCGTTCAATCGCATCTCGCCGGATCCCTTCAGCAACCCCCAGAGGCAGGGATGAACAGGATCTCCATTTTACAGATGAGGACCCTGAGGCCCAGCGTTTGTAAAATCAAGAGACTGGCCCAGGGAACTGGCAAGGGTCCAGCGGGCCCCTGGGCAGGATGGCAGGGCGAGTGCTCTCCACGCAGGAGGAAGAATGCAGATTTTGTGAGAGAGAGAAAACGAGCGTCTCTCCACAGAGGATTCCAAGGAGCAGGACACCGCCTTTCTGCACCTTTGAGATGATCCTAACCACGTGTATGAGCTGCTTAAATGCAAGTGAATTTAAATTAAATAATCAGAAAGAGAGAAGCCCTGTGTAAACCTTGTGTCCTGGGCTTCTGTGGGTCTGGGGCTCAGGTTCCTCCTGCCTCTGAAAGGGGTAGCCAGGCTCACCGGTGTCCTTCATGGGGGCTCTCAGCAGCAGGGCCTGCTGGGAATTGGATGGCGCCTCCGAGGCTGGCCAGCCCGGATCCTGGGGCCAGAGGCCTGGAGGCTTGCACGGGGTCCCATGCCAGGGCAGCGGCAGAACCAGGACTCCGACACTGACCCCAACTTCCTAGACCGGCTCTTCTCCCCGGGGTCACCAGATCCTGACTTCCCACACCTCAACCGCAGCCATGACAGCATCTCGCAAGCCGCTGCAGTGGAGGCCGACAGATAGTGAGTTGAGGAAAGACAGGCTTGGGCACCGGGAGACCTGAGCTGCTGTGTGACCAGGGGCAAGCCACACCCCCTCCCTGAGCCTGTTTGGTCCCTTGATGATCTGGGGAGCGCAAAGACCTTGACCTCCAGGAGAGGACTAGTCAGGGGTTGCTAAGAAAAGGCCGGGGCAGACCTGTGTGACCTTGGGCATTCAATCCCTGCTCTAGGCCGGCATACTTGTAAAACTCAGGGATGACAACACAACCATGTTGCTGGGTAACCATGACAGCTAAGAAAGATAGTGCACGCAAAATGCCTGGCACAAAACGGATCGGTTCAGCGGCCGCCCTGGCCCAGAGGCCTTCAGTCACCAAGGTGGGCCCCAGACTGCAGAGTGAGGCCCCCAGACAACAGAGCCCACGCCTCGAGGCTAGGGGCAGGGAGGGACGTTCCCGGGTGGCACCTAACCTTCCCAGAGCCCCAGGGAAACGGGCCGCTCCTCTTGCTTGGATGCGTGGGCTGAGCTCCTACAGGTCTGCACTTGGGGCCGCTGTGAGATCACCCAGGCCACCCGGAAGCACTGCTGGGCCCCATGTTCCTGCCCCTGGAAAACGGTAGCAGCACCTTCCCTTAGCAAAGACCACGCTTGCTTTTATCATCATTTGTCTCGGAACAAAATCTTACAAAACATGGGGATAACGGACAGAATACCTAAATGGGTATTCTTGGTGACAAAAATGCTAATACATAGCTCAAGTTCAATTTCAGCACCGAATGGGCACCTACGGTGTCCCTGAATCTGCCAGGTCTCATCCCTTCTCGCCCTCGACAACAGCCTGAGAGGTGGGTGTTTCCATTCCCTTGGTTCATGTGAGAACACTAGAGCCCAGGACATCACAAAGGGAGTCGGGGCAGAATTGGGCCTCGAACCTGGAAGTCCCCCCAGGCTCACCCAGCAAGGCTCTACCAGCACTACCTTGGGGTCTGCCCCAGGCGGTTGGGGGTGGGGCAAGCTGTGCCTGCAGTAGGGAGGTATGGGGCAACCCAGAAGGCTAAGACACAGACCCGCTGAAGGACAGGGAGGGCAGGACATGCTCCCCAGGCCCCACACCCAGGGCAGTCTCGGGCAGGCCCCCCGCCCCTGCCTCAGCAGGCGCTGACCACCAGCAACGACGACCCACTTAGTGGGAGCCCAGAAATGCTTCTCAGCTCTCTGTTTACTTCCTGATAGAACGCAAACATCTCCACTGACATCCAAGGCCCTTCCCTCGTCGCTTCACACCCGCTGGCTCAGGCAACCCTCAGGACACGCCTCGCACAGTGATGCGGATAAGGAAAGTCAGGGCCCGTCAGGGTGTCGCTACACAGGCTGAGCACAGCACAATTCGGGCCGGGAGTTTAAGATTTGCTTAAAGCAACAGTAACAGCTGCAAACACTCGTCTACACCAACTCCGAGCCAGCCCCCATGCCGAGCACCTGCATAGGCTAATGCAGTGAGTCGTCACAACAGCCCTGCAATTTCGATTCTAGGAGCATCCCCGTGAGACAGACTGAGGCCACACGGCTCGGGAATGGGGGAGACGGGCGTGAACCCAGCCAGCTGGCCGCAGCCCCTCCCCGCCATTACGCGGCTGTGCAGGCCCCATGGGCCGCAATGGGGGCCAGCCTAGGGATTCTGAAGGACAATGAGCCGAAACATACCCCTCGTACCTTAGCACTAATAAAGAAGCGATTATGACAAAAGTCAGGACGGCTGTAAGGGAGATGCAATACTGAGGGGCACTCTGGGGTACAGTAACGTTCAATTTCTTTAGCTGAGTATTGGGTACACAGCACTCATTCGTAAAAACACGGCGGTACCTTCTATATACCCTTTTGGTGTCTGCAGTATAGTTACAATTTGAAAGTTTGAAAGCGACGGGCTGGGAGCAGGGCAGCTGGACACCGCCTCCCAGAGAAGCCGGGGCGGCCCCTGGATGCCAGCTCAGCCACAACACCCCAGAAAGGGACAGGGTGACAGGGACCTGCGCCCGAGACTGGGGGTAGGGAGGAGAAAAGCTCCTTCAGGGTGAGCCTGGTTACCCTCTCCCGACTTGGATACAGCCCCCGGGCTTGCCGTCTATGAGCGGCAGAGGGGCCTTCCGGGTTGCCACTGCCCAGCCCCATCTGTTCTTCATGACCTTTGTGTGAAGCTTTTGGGGGCTGCCGTGGTCAGCGCTGGGGAGGGCATCTACAGACACAGCTGGGCAAGCAAGCCTGACTTGTGTGCGCAATGCCGAGAAGGAAGGCCAAGGGGAAGCATGGGTGGTCCCTGGAGGCTGCAACCCCAACGCTGGGAGCCGAGCAGAAGGCAGGCCGGTCTCATCACCCCCATCTGTGCGGAGGAGGGCTCTCTGTGTGGCACCCTCTGTGCTGCCCCCCGGTGTTCCTCCTCTGGGACCCAATCATGACACACGGCACCCAGCCTGAGACCCTGACCACACTCCACATGGCCACCAAGGCCCTGCACCCAGGCAAACCCTGCATCGAACTGCTCCCCCCTTCACCTCGGCCCCCCATCCACCCACACACTTGGCCTTGGGTCTGGACTCTCAGAACCATGACTCCCAAGGCCTCCTCCTGCACCCCAGGCAGAACTCTGTGAGAGCCAGGGTGCTCCTCGCTCACCCCCTGTATCCCCAGAGCCAGCACCATGCCTGGCAGTGATGAAGTTCCACCAGCTAAGGGGCTGGCCTAGAAAGTCCCCATCCTCCTGATTCCCTGCCCCACGCCTCCCTATGCTCAAGGGAGGCGGACCTGAAAAAAGAGGCCAGCACCCAGTCCTCTCTGTTCCCCACAGGCCCTCCCCAGGAAGGCCCAAGAGGCAATGGGAGCCCTAGCTCCAGCTCGGGGACCAGTGGGGAAAGGGCCTGGTACATTCTGCCGACATTACAGGATCCTGCAGCCACAGAGTCCCACGTCACAGGGCTTATGAGTCTGTCACCAGAGGTCAGGGTCCTACTTATTCATCCATCAATGAACACCTTCCATGACCATAACAATAAGAAAATAATAGCAGATGCCATTCGTTAGGCAAACACTATCTCCAATCTTTACCACCACCCTGCAAGGGATGGGTGTTTACTCCCACTTGACAGAAAAGGAGACTGAGGGTCAGAGAGGGCACATGAGGAAGTCAGGAAGCAGCGAAGTGAGTCAGAATTTGAACTCGGCCTGTCTACCCCGAGCCCAGGCTCTGCACCCCCTTCCTGTCTCGCCAGGGCTTTTTTGGGACTGAGGACAGTCTTGCTGGCCCACTACCTGACACTTAGCAAGAGTGGAATGAGGCTGTCCACAGCCATCCTTGTGGCTGCTAGCAAGACAGGAGAGGTCCCTATTCCCATTCTGCAGGTGAGGAAACGGAGGCCTCTCATCGGAAAGGTAGGCCATGCCCAGGGGACTGAAATCACTTACAGAGTGCAGTGAATGTACCTTTTCCAACATCACACAGCAAAAGAGACTGAACTGAGATTTGACCACAGGCACCCCCACCCTGTCTTTCGGGACCTCAGGCCAACCCTGCACCCCCTCTCCTCCCCCGCATCCTGGAGCCCCCAGCAGCACATCTGAGCCTGAGGGTTCCCTGGGCCAAGGGTGGTGAACAGCCGCCGCCACCTGCTTCTGTTCCGTGAACAAGAGGAAGCAGGGCCCTTGCCTAACAGAGGAAGTTCCTGGGCGGGGCGGGAGTGGGTCCAGGAGGGCCTGCCCAAGGGTCCCGGCCCAGTCTGAGGTCCAGGAAGGGGGCCACCTCTGATGCCCATCTCAGGGCTAGATGTTGACCTGAGAGGTCGGGGCTCACAGCCCCCTACCCATCCGCCAGCCAGCAGGCATCGCCCCTTTAAGCAGCAGCCAGTTGGGCTGGCATGCCCGGCGGGTGAGTCAGCACCCAGTGCCCGCTGACTCACCCACCGGAAGCCTCCCGCTGCCCCAGCCCTCTCCCCACACAGGCAACTGAGAACTTTGCTCCTTTCGGGCCTCGAGCCACGGGCTGGCTGATAGAGAGTTTCCTGTGCGTCACGCCAGGGGTGGGGGAAGTCCCCAAGGTGTCACCCTCCAGTCTTTCCGACAGCAGGGATGGGACAGGATGGGGGTTGAGGGGGGACAGTGGCCATGGCAGGCAGGACCGGGACACGGTGCTCCTGAAGCCTCAGTGCCCGCACTGGGCAGCCGGGAGCCATGTGAAGATCAAATATAAAGTGCCCGCACTGGTGGCACTCACAGTGCAGCGGGGACGGTAACAGGGTACATGTGGTACCCCCGAGGACAAGCGTGGCTTGAAGCAGCAGACCCAAACCACGCCAGCTAAACGTGCCCCTGACCACTGGCCCCAGTGCCAGCTGCCCTCAGCCTCTGACCCCAGCCAAAGATGGCATGTGCGAGAGGAGACTGGGGAAGACCAGCAGGGCTGTGGGACCTGGGGTCTCATGGGCTCATGGAAAACTCCCCAGGCCTGCGGCATAGAGGATGGAGCAGGGCACCAGCTGCAAGGCAGGAAGGTCAAAAGGAAAGCTCCCTTAAGGTCAAGTGCCAACCACGCCCTGTTTTGTTCAAATTCCTCTGAGAAGGTGGAGAAGAGCACAGTGCCGGGGGCCCTGTGCCCAGGACGGGAAGGGCAGCCAGGTGAGAATCCCCGCTCTCCGGACTCAGTCCAGCCGCTCCCCTTGTCTGACCCCAGTTTTGTCATCTGTCAAATGGGACGGACTGCGGTGAATATAAAATGTGCCAACTGTAGAGGGCTGTGTACACGAAAGGCATCACCTCTGGCTCAGTCCTTCCCCTGGGTCAGGCACGGCCTGGGGGAGACGCCTATGAGACAAAGACGTCATGGAGAGTGCCACTAGCTGGGACAGTGGGACGGTGGGACGGCGGTTGGCAGGGGGCAGCGGGGCGGGGAAGAGGGGGCCACCCAGCAGCTCAGCTCAAGCATCTAGCACAAGAATGGAACATAAAAGAGCACCGGGGAGACCTTTGGAGATAGACAGTCCTAGATAGGACCCTAGCTCCACCTGTCACAGCTGTATGACCCAGGCAAGGCACCGAACACCTCTGAGCCTCAATAAATGGGGCTGTGAGGAAGAAATGAGAGAGTACCTGGAACAGGGAAAAAAGCTTGATAAGTGGTAGCTGTCAGGGTTTTTGGTGAGGTGGTATCGCGGCTCCCCACCACATCCTTCCGCAGACCCCAAAGAGGTTGACGGGGTCCCTAGGCCTTGCAGAGGCTCCTGACCCTCCATCTAACCCACCCACCATCATCTATTACCTGGACCCACAAAATGGAATTTCATCCCAATTCTCTCTCTGCAGAGAGAGGCTCAGAGAGAGCAACACCAGGACTCCAGTCACACGGCGTATGGGGACCAAGCAGTGCCTCTCCAAAGTCCCTTTCCCCTTCACACCTGTGACCTCTCTACCTTCACAATTCTACAGCTTTAACTTTTATTTGGACGAGGCATCCCCCCCTGGAAGAGCTGAAAGGGCATTCAGAGACAAACATTGCTTCCGAACTCTTCCTTCTGCCCATGAAAACACTGTGGCCCAGAGAAGGTGGGGGACCTGCCCTAAGTCCCCCAGCACTGACCGAGCCAGGCACACACCCCAAGCTGGAGAAGAGAAATGTCTAATTTCCTGGGTCTCCAGGACGGAGAAGCTTATGATTTCCCGGTTCTCGAGCTCCACGAGGTCTGTGCAGTCCAAGTCCCTCCCCAGCCACCTCCCCCCTTGAGTGCCTCCTGAGTTACTCACAGTGGTTGGGCAACGGTCAGGGATCCGGCCTCCCACTTACGTAAGACGTAATTACCCTGCCCACCGGGCCAGCAGGGCTCTGGCCCACAGCCACCACAGCCGCTGGCGGCAGGGGCAGAGAAGGACCCGTGCCCTCCCCAGGACCCCACATGCCCTCCGGCTGCCGGGGCCCCTCCAGAGAAAGAGAGGTAGGAACAACCTCTGATCAGAGGCCCATTAAGTGCCATGTGTTACCTTTCTCCACCTCACTCTGCAGCTGCAAACAGAGGCAAGGCCTTGACACTGCAAGACTGAGGCCTTCCCAGCAAGAAAAATGGTAAAACCGGGGTGCAGCAGCTGTCCCTCCCTAAGCTTCTACTATGTGCCAGGCACCATGCTGAGTTCCTTGTCTCCTCAGCCATGCTTGCTTAAAACTCTCCAGTATTCGCTACCTCGTATCATATCCAGAACGCCACACAAGGCAGGTGTGATTACTCCCATTTTGCAGATAAGGAAACTGAGGCCCACAGACACTCCTGCTGCTGGGGTGAGGCAGCAGCAGGTTTAGAGAGCCAGGAGGCAGCCCATTCATTACAGCTATGTCCGGTTTGGAACTCTTACACAGCCCAGCCTGCTGAGGCTCCCACATGCCAAAAACATCCTTTCCTCTTCCTGCAAAAAAAAAAAAAAAAAAAAAAAAAAAATCCCCCTTTCACCCTCCAAGTTCCCACCCCCACCCCCACCCCCGCATGACAAATCCTGCTGCCGCCCGCAGCCGCCACCTCACAAAAATTTCCAGGAAGGCCAGCTACTTGGAGAAGACAAGAGCAAGCCCACTGCACGGCCAGCACGCCGGCCTAGTAGTAGCTGGCCCGGGACCCAGAGGCAGCAGGGACAAGCCTGGTATCGATCAATCCTGGAGACACAGGGGAGCAAAAAGCGGTGGGGTCCCCAAGTACAGAGAGAAACTTGCAAGTCAAGACAAGGAGAGCTGATGGAGAGGGCGCTGTGTGTTAGGGCAGGCTGGGAGGACAAGAGAGGTTCCTGGGGGACAAGGCTGCAGGGCTGCAAGCCCACCAGGGATGGGGCAATGCGGGGCCTACAAGGATGGAGAGAGTTAGGGGAGAGGAGAGAGTTCTTAGCTGGACTGTAGCCAAGGCACTCACATGGTGGGGGCAGGGGGGGGTGAGGGGGGTGAGGGTGGTTACAGTGATTCCCCAGCAGGGCAGCACTGCTGGGGTGTCAGTTAAATCCCAGTCTGGCTACAGCCCTGGGACCAGGGAGTGGACGGAGAAGGAGGGGGGAGGCGGCTGGGTGCAGGATCACAGTGAATCCCCCTAAATCCAGCTGAGGTACCCACGTTGGGAGAATTCATGTTCTGGGTGCAGTTAAGGCCTAAATGAGGAGGTCAGAGTGAGGTTTCTGACCTGGAGCGGGGTAATCAGAATAATCAGAAGGAGATCCTAGCTTGAGTTCGGGCCCGAATGCAGTCCCAAGGCCTAAACTGGGGGTCCAAGTGAGGTCTAAGCTGAGACCGAGACCCAAATAGGGACGGGTTCTGGGCCGATGTGCTGCGTGGGTCCGGTACGGTATGGAATGGGATCACACAGACGGAGGTCTGGGTTCGCAGCCCGGGCCCGGATTGGGCGCGGGGGCGGGGGGTCAAGTCGCGCTCCCTAGCAGGGGCTCCTACCTTTGGTCGGGGGCATGCTGGAGGGCTGACTGGAGGCGGGCGACTCCATGGTGCAGGCGGGTCCAGGGGCAGCGGAAGGAACTAATCGAGAGGACGGCGGGCTCTACGCGGACGGAGAGCGCTCATGGCTGCGGGCAGGGGGCCCGGGCGCGGTGGCGGAGCAGAGGCGGCAGAGGCGGCGGCGGCGGCGGTGGCGGCAAACACGCGTCCGCGACGGGCGGTGCCGGAGCCAGACTGGGCAGCGCCGCTGGGGCCCCGGCCGGACGGCGCCGACATCGGCCCCGCCCCCGCGCGTCGATTGGCCCGTCAGTCTCCAGGGCCCGTCCCCTGCCTATCCAACGCCGGCGTTGACCTGCCTGTCACGCACAAGCCTTGCCCCTGCTGGCCCCAAATCGGGCTCCTCCCACTGTCTGTCAAGCCCCGCCCCCCGCCCGGGAAACCCAGGCCCGCTCAGGCTCTGTCCCCTCCTAGGCTGGAGCGGTGTCCCTCCCGCTGCCTGTCAAGACGCAAGCCCCGCCCACTCCCGGGGACTCGCTGAGCGCGCCTGGCGCCTGTCAGGCTCTAGGCCCCGCCCCCGCGCTCTCCCAGGCCAGTCGTGCTCTGCCAGTGAGCTTTGTGGGCCCGTCTGGGGTGCGTAAGCTGGAAAAAACCCCAGCTATACTGGGGTGGCGGGGCTGGGGCCCCCGGGAGCGGGAAGGCAAAGTGCTGTGCAGGGGTTAAAAGAGCGTCCCCTGGGCGAGACCTGGGCTCAGATGCTTACTTGCCGGTGACCTTGGGCAAGTCAGGTAACCCCTGAGCCTCGGGTTTGGCCTGTGTGAAAAAGCAACCGTAACAGCCCTGCCTCCTGGCGCTGGTCAGAAGGAGACCCGGGCTTTAGCGGACTATCATTGGTGACTGAATGTTGTAAAACGCTGAAAGCACGGTGTCTGGCGTGCGCACGTCTATTCCCTGCTTCTGCAAACATCCACCGAGGGCCTGATGTGTTCAGGCACCGGAAAATGGGTGGAGATACAGTAGTGAACTTTGTGGTACCTAGCGAGAGGTCAGTAAATGTAGCATTCATGGTCATGTCTTTACTGCCCCTCCTTCTCTACCTGGCAGGGAGTAAGGTGTTTCTCTTCTCTGCTCTTGGGGCCTCAGTCTATATGTACAGACTGTATAAGGTATAATGCAGACAGACCAGTCCTCCCTTGTGCTGCCACATGGAGTCTAGGGGCATTTTAGGAGCCACTGACCAATCTGGCCCTGGGATCAAGTGACTCAGATGGAAAGCCATGGGCTAGTGAGGGCAGGAAGCGCTTGGCAAGGGTCAAGGGGTCAGCCCCTTGCCTCTGGGCAGGCATGAGTGTGTGACCTGCCAGGGACCTCACGTGAGGGAAGCAGATTCCACCACCTGCTAGAAACGCTTGGAGCAGGGAGCTGACCTCTGTCTGCCCATTTGTAGAAAGGGGTGACCCCTGCAGAGCCCCACCCACACAGTGATGGAGAGGGCCCGATGAGATAAAAAAAGGGGGGGGGGGATATGTTATAATTATCATTATTCTCTTCCTGTGTCTCTCACTCACCCTTTCCAGGAAGTGGACAGAAAGTCATGATCTGTGGACTCAGGTACGGGTTTGAGTGTCAACCCTGCCACTTACTAGAAGTCATGGAACAGCTCCATGCCTCAGTTTACTTACCTGTCCCATGGGGGCAGTGAGGCCCTCTGAAATTAGTTCACGAGCTGAGGCTTGGAAGTATCCGGCTTAGGGCCTGACACTTCCTAAGTGCCCAGGAAATATACTGTGGGCCACCTCCTCCAGGAAGCCACCTCAGCCTTACCACTCCTGGGTGTCTGGAGTGCTCTGTTCCAAATGGGCCATGTGACCTTGGGCTAGTCATTTCATCTCGGAACCTGCTGCTTATCCATCTGGAAAATGGGCACCCAGCAGCAGCTACCTCCCTACCAGGACCGCAGGCCTGGTCCGGCGGGTTTTCTAGGTTCAGGCCTCTGCCATCCACTTGGACTTCCATGCTTCCCATACTCCCCCTCGCCCTCTCTGTTCCTTGCTAGGTTCAAGGGTCTTAGTGCTGTCCATCGAACATGCCGGTACCGGTCCTGCCTCGTAGGGCCTTCACCCTCGCCGTCTCCTCTGCCTGAGACACCTTTCCCCGCCCAGATTCTGGGGGTGGCTCCCTTCCAGCCTGCAAGCCTCCGCATAAATGAACTCCTCTAAAAGGCCTTCCTGGTCATGCCCCCAAATCCGCGGTTATTCTCTGCACGGCGCTCGGGCCACCAATGCCTTTCCTATTTGCTCTGTTTTTAAGCCAGCTCTCCCTCTAGACCATCGGCCCTTCCTGAGCAGGAATCTTGCCCACTCATCCCCTGCCGCAGTCCTGATGCACAGCCCCGGGCCTGGTGCATAGTAGGTGCCTAATAAGTACCTGAGGAATGAACAAAGAGAGGATGAAAAGCACGCCACAGACATCGATGAGGTGACTCCAGTCCCGTGCCAGCCTCCCAGGCACCCATATGACTCAGACAAGGCCCTTCAGTTGGAGGAGTCGACGGTTAGTCAGGGAGCCTGACAGCCCAAGAATCACAAAACTCCGTGTGGGGCGCTATAAATAGATGCCCGAGCAAGAGTCTCAGGAAGGTGCCAGACACCGCCTGGGTGAGGTCAGGGAAGACTCCTCAGAGGAAGTGACTTTGAGACGGACCTTTAAGAATCCCTAGGAGCTTGTCAGGCAGAGAAGCAAGGAAGAGTCTCCCTGGCAAAGGGGCCACGTATGAGGGCCAGACTGGGGCACAGAGCTGCGTTGCTGCCACGGGCAGAAACACCACGGGAGGGCTTCTTCTCCTCTTCCCGGCTAGTCACCGCAACATCTGCGGGCCACCCTCCGCCTCTAAGGAGCACAGTGAGGCTGAAGGACTCCACGATCCCCCAGAAACCAGAAGGGGTGTTTGATGGGGTCACAACAGGTTGCCTCGTACCCCGACTCTGAGAACAAAAGTCCCAAACACCCCTGTCGGTAGACTCAGGGAAACTGAGACACAGGGAGGAAGAGGGTTAGGAGGTGGGTGTGAGCAGAGGTGAGAGGGACCTGGAATGGCAGAGGACTGGAAAGAGACGATGGTCTGAACCCAGGATTGGGGAAGCTCACTCATTCATTCATTCAACAACAATTTGTTGAGCACTTACTCCGGGCCTAGCACTGAAGGCACGACAATTGAACCAGACAGACACAACACGACTCCCTGCCCTCGGGAAGGTGATGGTCTAGTGGGCAAACCAGACAAGCAAAATGCCTAAGTTACCTTGCAGTCTGTCAGTGGATAAGAAGTGTTATGGGACAGAGGAGGGAGGGAGACAGGGAGTGAGTCTGGGTGTGGGGGCCGTACTTCTAAAGATGGAGGGCCGGAAAAGCCTCACCGGAAGGTGCCGTGTAAGCACAGAGCTGAGGTGGTGAGAGAGGAGTCATGAGGATGTCCGGGAGAAAGGCACGCAGGCGGAGGGAACAGCGGGTGCAAAGACTCTGAGGTGGATGGCTTCTAGGGGAATACCAGTGTGGCTGGAGTAGTGGGAGATGGGGGCCCCTGTTCTCACCCATATGGATCTCTTGTACATTCTCACCCACTCTTACACAAAACCCCACAAGCCCCCTTTCACACCTGTATAAGTACACACACCCCCAAATACCCTTGCACACAGGAACACAGCAAGGGACACAAGTGTGACCATGAGTGTGGAGTGGCCACACAGCTGCAGAAACAGCCCACAGGCACAGCTGTGCCCACACCACCCTGACACCAGCGGAGGCCTCCAAGGTTGCTGACACACAGCGCCCTCTGGTGACCATTTCTGGCATGGTGGCCGGACGCCTGCCGGTCACTTCACGGAGCCCTGGGCAGCATCGGCCACCCTCTCTCCTCCTCCTCCTCCTCCTCCTCGCTTTGCTTCCTGCCCCCAGTTCCTCCACACCACAGCCAGAGAGCGCCTTCCAAAAGACACGGCGGCCCATGTCCCAAACCTGCCAGGGCTCCCTAAGTGGGGAACTTCCCCAGTCATCTCCCCCTTCCAGCCACTGCCAGCCCAAGTTTCCTCCCTAAACCTTTCTTTGCAAAAGCTGTTCCCTTGGCCAGGAAGGCCCTTCCCTGCCTTCTCCACCCGATGCATTCCTACCCTCCTTCAAGGCCCAGTTGTGAAATCGAAAGGGGAGGCTTTCCCTGACACACACCCCCTGCACCTCCACCCCAGCCCTCTCATCAAGGACCCTGGCTCTGCCAGTGGCCGCACCCCCATCTGCCTCTCCGTCGAACTTGCGCTCCTCCAAAGCGGGAGCTGGGACTGGGTCCTTCAGGCCCAGCACAGCGCCAGCGGGTGCTTCAAGGCCGTAGGAAGTTCCCCGGGAAGAGTAGGGCAGCAGGTGGGAGCCTGTTACTCAGAATCAGGCTCTGAAGTTACAGTGTACAGAGGAGAATGGTGAGGGGAAGGCAGGGGCTCACCTCCCTTGTTTACACTGTCACCACTCTCAAGTATCAGAAGGTGAACTCCTGCAAGCTCAATGACTCTGCTAGCAAAACAGCAGGTACTATTTTTAGAGCACCTACTGTGTGCTAATCCCTCAAAGCACATCACGTCCCAGGAACATGTCAAGGGGCTCAGGGGCTCTGGACACCCAGGAGCCTCAGTCCAGAGCCTGTGTGTCCCCAGGTCCTCAAAAGTGGCACTTCCTGCCCAGGAGGCAGGGACACGTGTTGAGGGACACCTGTCACACTCCAAGGCTGAGACTTGACGTGACCCAGCGAGGTCAGCACGGTTAGACGTCATCTCACAGACAAAGAAACAGAGGCCCAAGGCTTCAAGCAGCTTCCTGATTCTCAGTGCCAGGAAGAATGAAACCAGACGTTTAACCCAGATCGTCAGGACAGCCTACTGTGTATCAGGCATTTTACTAGAAGGTTCACGCTTGTTATCTAGAACCCAGGACGTCGGAGTTGTCTTTATCACCAGGGTATGGGGGAGGAGTGCAAACATAGAGACAAGCAAGTTGCCCAGCCTGACCAAGGAGGAGAGAGGCAAGCTGCATCCAGATCAGGCCAACTCCATGACCTGGGAACACCCCAATATCTGCCTGCAAAGACTGCTTTTGAATCTAAAGGGCATCCTAACTCCCCCAGGAAAGAGCTGAGTGACCTTGAGCCAGCCACGTGTCTCAGGCCTTGAAGATTAGCGCACCTGTTCTCTTCAATGCTTCTGTGCCCTTTCAGCCATCCCCAAGCCTAGACTTACATCCTTCCTACGACAAGGGTCTCATGCCCTCACTGGAAGTGTCTTCCGTTCCTAGGAACTTCTGACCATTACCATCTTCTTCCTTAAGTCATGCTGAACTTTGCCTCTTGGAGATTCCAAACTTAAATCCATCCATCCATTTGACATATATTTCCTGAGCATCCATTTGACATATATTTCCTGAGCATCTACTTTGGCCTGACTCCATGTTAAGGACTGAGGAGACAGGAAAGAACAAGATATACAAGGTCCCTGCCTTCGTGGAGCATAGCTCTGGGAGAGGTTGAGAAGGAAGGCAATGCATTAATGAAAGTAAATACATAAAATAATTTCAAATAGTGGGGCTATGAACAAAAAGTAAAGCAGGGTGACGTGGCAGAGAGGCACCATTAGACAGAGTGGTCAAGGAGGCCTTCCTGGAGGAAGTACCTTCTGAGCTCAGACTTGGGGATAAAAAAAGAGCCATGTGAAACTGAGGGTAGGAGCTGATTGAACATGGTCCATGGTACACAGTAGGAGCTCAGAGAAAGGTGAAGGGGACTTCTAGTTAATCATGAACTGAATGGGGATATTTTTCTCTTTTCCCTCCCAAAACCCCTCTAAAAGGACAATAAAATAAAATGAAATAAAATAAATAAATCCTTAAGGCACAAATTCACAAGGACAAAGAGAATAAGAAAGTCAATGACAGGGACAAGAGGAATCCACAACATTTTTGAAGCTAAAAAATGAATAGACAAATAGGAACCAACTTAGAGAGTGGAGGAGAGTAAAATCAGGGGTTTCAGAGGAGGGGGCCAATCCGAAACCAGACCACGGACATGCCAGACTCTTAGAAACACTCAGCCTGAGAGGCACCAGGTCCTTCTGGAGGTGGAGGGGCAGGTGGGAATGGAAACAAACTAAGTTAAGAGTTCGTGAAAGGAGGGACGCCCGAGTGGCTCAGTTGGTTGAGCGTCCGACTCTTGGTTTCGGCTCAGGTCATGATCTCATGGTTCGTGGGATCAAGCCCCACGTTGGCCTCTATGCTGATGGAGCGGAGCCTGCTTGGGATTCTCTCCCTCTCTCTCTCTCTTTCTCTCTCTCCCTCTCCCTCTCTCTGACCCTCCCCCACTCGTCACCCTCCTTCTCTGTCTCTCTCTCAAAATAAACATCAAAAACAAAAAAAAGTTTGTAAAAGGAGCAGTTGTGCCTCCCAACTTCCCAGAGACAAAGGTCATGAGCCTCCAGCTTGAAAGGATCCCCTGAGCACCCACCTTGACACAAAAAGGGAAAACAGTCAATTGTTAACTCCTGGCAACACAAATAACACAAAATAGAAAACTTAGTCCTAATGGGCTACAGCGGCGCAGCTGGAAACAATGTTGACTTAATCACAACATTGTAAACACCACACACTGATGTATCCAGAAATTTTGAGGACGTCAGATTGAGTGCTTGGGGGAGGAGAAGTACACGGGTCCATATGTAAAAGAACGAAATCCTTGGAAGCTACCAGATACTGTCTAAAATTGAAGAGAAAAAGAAATAGCAATATAAGCATGCCATGGAGAGATGAGGAAGAGCTAAAGGGGTTGGAGGCGGTCTCGCTAGAATATCAACTGTGGCCGGAAGGGACTTGGTCTGTTTGGGACGCCGCTGTGTCCTCAGTGCCCAGAACAGAGCCTGGCACACGGTCCACGCTCACTTCCCCACTTCCCGTTTGTCAGGGGCGGGAGCAGGCAGCTCCCGGGTTTCTGTTGTCCTTCCTACAAGCCTCGTAATGCCGTTTAACTTTTAACCCTAGGTATATGCGTTGCTTTCATAAAAATTAAACGGAAACCTTCAGGAAAAATAAAAAGGCCCGTGGGTCTAGAGCACAGTACCAGCGGGAGCGGGGTAGAGGACTGGAAGGGCACGAGGTTAGGGGTCAGCAGGCCCAGGCCGTGGAAGGCCAAAATGGAATCATTTTGGAGGATCAGCAGTCATTCGGGGACGCTCAGGCCTGCCAGCCACACGCTCCCCAGAAAAGCCACAAGTGCCTCGCCAGAGCCCTGGGGATAAAGACCCCCCACACCCTCCTCCGCAGCTGGGCCAGTGCTGCAGCCGCGCCCCCGCTGAAGGGCCAGCTGACCCCCGTTCTGACCGCTGCCTGCTTTCTGCGTGGAGTCGGGGCAGGCCATCCGATGCCCTGTGCCCGGGTACGGGGCCCCTTGGCAGGCTGGGCCACCAGGGTCTGGTGGTCTCCAGCGTCTCCCGTGAAGGCGGCTCTGCCTGGGAGGAGGGGGCGCGGTGGAGACCCCGGGCCAGGGTCTGCTGTAGGCGGGCCAAAAAGGGACATACGTGCCCACCAGAGGGGACCCCGGGCAGGGGAGGCCGCTGCGTGGTGGCTCAGTCTCGGCTGGGGCGCGACCTCAGAGCCCAGGGTCGCTCTGAGGGGCCTGCCGTGGAGATCACTGGGGCGGCACAGCCATCCAAGCCAAGCCAAGCACGGGGTCTGTCCCTGACAGCACCCTGCGTGGCGCTGAGCGCTTCCCACCTCCCCACGCTAAGAGGCCTCAGGAGAGATCTCCTCGGGACCGGCTGTGCCCTTCCAGGCCTAGAGTCAGGGCGCTGCCTGCAGTCCTGTGCTGGGGAAGCGCCCCTGCCTGAAATGCCCTTGGCCGCCACCCCCAGCCTGCCCCTGCTGCGAGTCAAAGTCCCAGCCGTCCCATCCTTCCAAATGTTCTGTTTCCGGCAACCGCACATCTTCCCGGTATAAGGGGAGAAAGGGTGTTCAGGTTGTCCATCCCGGGGAAACTGTCCTTTGGAGGGTTGCAGACGTTCTTTAGTGGAAAGAGTCTTTCCTGGGGGGAGGCCCCAGTGAAGGACGGAGATTGATTCAGACATCTGGTGGGCAGGCGGCCACCGTGCCCCCGACGTGCTTAGACAAGTGGCTTCCTCAGCCCTCCTCCTAGGGATGAATTTCCACTGCCCCGGCTTTGGAGGTTAGTGCGTGTGCTTGGGGCTGGGAGAACCCAGAAACGGCAGGAAGGATGTTTGGTCTCACACACTCGAGGTGCTCCCCCAGTCACGGCGTTGTTCTGGGAATGGCTCAGATCTGGGTCCACTGCAGGGGTGGCTGCTGTGACCTTGTCCTTAGACACCGTGCAGGGGCAGGGAGCGAGGGCACTGTCGTGGTAGGAACTCTCCCTTCTGCTGGCTGTTTTCTGCCTTGCTCGAGCCATTGGGAAAGTTCGCCAAAAGTTGCTGCCTGGTTCACGTTGCTCAGTAGGAATGTAGGAAATACTCCCAGGGCGCCTGGGTGGCACAGTTGGTTAAGCATCTGACTCTTGATCTCGGCTCAGGTCATGATCTCGTGGTTTGTGAGTCCGAGCCCTGCATTGGGCTCTGCGCTGACAGTGTGGAGCCTGCTTGGGATTCTCTCCCTCCCTCTCTCTCTCTGCCCCTCCCCGACTCACTCTCTCTGTCTCTCTCAAAATAAATAAGAAAACTTTAAAAAAAAATTAAAAAAGGAAATATTCCCAACAGCTCGGCCATGGCGACTTGTGGGCAAAGAGGAATGTGTTGCCTTATTTATGCTTTTCTGTCAAACATTTCTGTAAGAACCAGGTGTTGTTTTCACATATATTCAATATGTCACGGTTTAATATGTCCCCCAAGCCAATGTTTATCTGATATTTTAATGTAAACAAACAGAATGTCATCATTGTTTGTAACCTTGCCTGTTCTTTACAGCTCAAATCCCACCTCTTACGAGCAGCCTTCCCGCAATACCCAAACTGAGAGCCTCACGGGACCTGACAGCACCTAGTGTCCCAAAACTCCAGAATCTAGTGGTATCAGAGGCTGTGTGTGTGTAGCAGTGTGTGGGAGGCAAAGGGGGACACAGCAAGACTTCCTTGGTTCTAAGCCAGCCCCGCTGTTCCACGGAGGAGTGAAAAACAGGGCCTCTAGGGTTTGACCCTGAGCCGAGTTCTAAGCCGGCATGGCCTCCCCAGCCCCCAGCCCCTCCTAAGTCCCAGCAGATATGTGTTGAGAAAGGAATGACGGTCAGAGACAGGGAAAGCCACAAAATCCACCCCGTCTGCTTATTTCCTGCTAAAATCATCCCCCTTAAACTCAGTTCCAATGCCCCCTAAACTCAGTGGTGTCAAATAACTATTTTATCACGCTCAGGGCACAGCAGGGGTGGCCTGCGTGTGACCCACCACATCTGTGACCTCAGCCGGATTCACCACGAGGCCCCATTCACTTCCGTGTTGGGCACCCGGGCCAGGAGGACTCCAGGGCTGAGCCCGGCTTGGTCTTTGAACGGGAGCACCTACACATAGCCTCTTCCTGTGGCCACGGCTTCCTCCCCGCCTGGCAGATGGAGACCTAGGTGGAAGTTGTGTGGCCCTTTCTGATGCAGTGTGAGAAGTCACACGGGGTCACCTTTGCCTTACTCTATTGGTCAAAACAGCCCTACCAGTTTTAAGGACCGGAGACATAGACCCTGGCTCACCATGGGAAGAATGTCGGAGAACTTGCAGCCATTTTTATAAAACCTCCACAGCCCTTCTGCAGTCTACTGTGGACGGTGACCACAGAGCCACCTACCACACTTCCCAGTGTGTCAGCCACTCCTAGGGCAGGGCCCCTGGTGGGGACTTCCTTCTCCAGTGAGGAGCTGAGACAAGTCCAGATGGGACAGGAGTGAGGGACATGGTGGCAGAATCTGAGAAAGATCCAGAGGCCTCAGTGGCTGGCAGGAAGAAGGTGGAGGCCGAGGGAGGAGGCCAGAGTGATGAGGCTTCGGGCCTCCCACAGGTTCAGGGGAAGGGTGCCAATCACAGAGATAACACCGGGCTGGGCAGCAGGTGTGGGAAGAGAAGATAGTGAACTTGGTGGGAAACATGTGGAGTTGAAGGGTTTGACAGCCATCTCGTCCTTCTCGGCTGAGCACCAGTCCACCTCCCCCAAGCCTTCTCGGCCGCTCCAGGAGGAATTACTGCTCCCTCCTCTGGGTTCCCGAAAACCCTGTGCTTATCTTCCTCATGCTGGATTGGAGCCCACAAGCCCAGGCCTAATGCATCTTGGGTCCCCAGCCTCATTCAAGGGCAAGAGAAAGGCACCCCCAGGGTGGAAAAACCACGGACGGTCGGTCTCCCTCAAGAGGCTGCCAAGCGTCCCTCCATTCACCAGTGCATGACCCCAGGCGAGTTCTGGGGTTTTGTAACTCTTCAGTGAGCCTCAGTTTCCTCCTCTGTAAAGAGGAGGTTTTACTGGTACTCATTTTAAAGAGTCAGGGGAGGACTAGAATGTGTTCAGCACATATCGCTCAACAGAGGCTTGGCTGTAGAATCAGCCCATTCCTGAGGCCCAGGGGCAGGAGGAGACCTCAGGATCTGGGCCAATTCAGTGGCCTCCTAGGGTCTTGAGCTGGACATGTGGGTTCCCCTGAAGGATGTACCTCGGCCAGGACTTCCCTCAGGGGTGTCTGGTCTGACCCAAAGACAGACAGGCGATGAGTGGATGGGAGGCACTTCCCAAGAACCGGTGGGGCAGCGAGATTTAGCAAAGGGGGGAGGCCTATCCTGACCCGTAAGTCACTCAACACCCTCAGCTTGTGGAATCAGGGGTGGTTTCCCAGAGGAGGGGGAAATTTCAGTTCAAAATTCAAAAGGGCAAAGGTGTGAGAGTGAATAGTGTCTCCACCTCTGTCCCCCAGCCACCTGGGCACCCTCCAGGGACTCAGTGTTCCCGCATCCTTGCACGGACAAGGCAATATCTGGGCTTTTCTCAGGATCCTGCACGTCTCTTTGTGACTTAACATCCCCCTTCGGTCCTGCGTGCCCCTTCATCTCAGCACATGGAGAGCATCCTTATCCGTTTTGCAGCTGCAAAAAATCCACCGCACGTCGCCCATAATGCACTTAGCAGGCCCCCTGCTGACTGGCATTTGGGTGCCTTCTAGTACTTCCCATTACAACGAACGTCCTCACGCAAACAACTTTTCCCCCGTGCCAGGATATCTGAGGCTGGTAGTCCCAGAAAGGGGGTGGCCAGGGCGAAGGAAGGGCACCTGCGTCTTAACACAGCCAGGTCATGCCTGCCCCGTGGCCTCCCACCCCCCACCCGGGGGCCCCAGCAGGGTGTCTGAGTCCGCCTGTTCCCGCCAGGAAGATTTTAATGAATAAAGCCATTTTTATAAACTGCTTGCGTGGGGAGGGCAGCCGGAGAAGCATCACGGCATGGAGAAGGGTCTGGAGACGAGCATATCAGTCAACAAGCTTGAAGGGCATGTCAAGGTGAAGTGGGGAGGGCATGAGGGACTGCCCAGCGGTATCGTGCTGGTCAGTGAGGATGCGCACATACTGTGCCCAGCAGCACAGAACAGCTGGCCACACAGGTTGGGGCGGGCCCCACGGAAGGGACAGAGCTGTGGGCCCGGTGGGGCCCAGCAGTCCAGCACTCAGGCCGAGGCGACAGCGTGCCTGCAAGCAAAGCCTGCTCTGCCACTCTGACGAGTGAGTCACTTGGTCTCTCCAAGCCTCAGTTGCCTCATCGGTAAAATGGGCCAACAGCCACTCCCCCGAGCGAGATAACTCCCTCAGGCCCAGGGCTCGGCACCTGCGAGGTGCTCAGGAAACAGTCACCGTTTGCCTCCAGGTGTTCTCGGCCCAGGCTGGCAGTGTGCACGAGCTGAGTGAACGCTGAACACGAGTGCGTGCACACGCCCATGCCCGTGCAAGAGAGCCCGCGGTGGTGTCTCAGTGCCACCCTTCTTGGGCTGCAGGACTTGGGGCGGCCGCATGGGCTCGCCAAGCCTCAGGGGCCTCACTTGGCAAATGAAATCAGATACCGGGTGCGGTGGTGAAGCTCGAAGGAGGGAGCATGTCCGAGCATGCCCGGCACACCAGAGTCTTGGAGGCGGGCGGGAGACGGGGATGGATGTGGCTCTGCCTCATGGGCAGGGCAGGGCGGGCGAGGGTATCTCTGAGGTCTCTTCTGGGCCACCCTCCCCTCCCAGGAGCAGCCCAGCCAAGCAGCCTAGGCCAGCTGGTTGGTTTTGATAAGTGAATTTTATAAGCAACAAACAACACAGAGATGCTTGGGCTCCAGTACAGGCTATGTCTCCCTCCGGGAGTTGCAGCCCGAGGGGACCTGAGTGTTGGGTTTGGGGGCCCTGGGGAGCTTCCGTTGGCTGGTGCCACTGGGAGTTCCAACCCGAGAGGCATGAGGTTTTGTCCTATCCACAAGGACAAAATAGAGTAATAAAGTAGCATTAGTCATAAGAATAGTAATGATAAAACACCCACTTACTGAGCATTTACGATGTTATTTAATCCTCAGAACAAGCCCAAAAGAAAATATTTGCAAAACACATTTCTGATAGAGGGCTCATACCCAGAATATACACAGAAGTCTTACAATTCAAAAATTAGAAAACAAACAACCCAATAAAAAATGTGCAAAAGATCCAAACAGACACTTCACCAAAGAAGAGACACGAATGGCAAATAAACACGTGAAAAGCTGAAAACAGCATCATTAGTCACTAGGGGAAGGCAAATTAAAACCACAATGACGTTCTACTACACACCCATTCGAATGGCTAAAATTTAAAACACTGACAATTCCAAGTGTTGACCAGGATCCGCAGAAACCTTGCTGGCAGGGATGCACAATGGTATGGCCACCCCAGAAAACAGCTTGTGAGTCTCTTATGAAATTGAATATACACCTATCTACAAGCCATTCCACTGCAAAAGAAAGGAAAACCTTTCTTTACACACACACACACACACACACACACACACACACACACACACCTTGTATGTAAATATCAGTAGCATATTTTTGCATTATAATTAAAACCCAACTGTCCATGAACTTGTGAATGGAAGAACAAATTATGGCATATCCGTCTATGGAATACTATGCAGCAACTAAAAAGGAATGGGCTACAGATACAGGCAGCAACATGGCTGAGTCTCGAGTGCATTATGCTGAGTCAAAGAAGCCGCACTACAAAAGGTGACATTGGATACAATTCCATTTGTATGCCATCCGGACAGGTAAAACTACAGTGACGCAAAACAGATCAGTGGTTGCCAGGGACTTGGGGTGGGAGGATTAGCTGCAAAAGGACCTGAGGAAAATTGGGGAGTGAAGACAATATTCTACAGGATGCTCGTGATGGTAGTAACGGAGCTGTGCGCTTTTGTCAAAAATCATCCAAATTACACTTACATGTATTAATTTTACGGGGTGTAAACTATACCTTAAAAGCTTGGGGAGGAGGAGGAAAGGCAGTCCGTAAATTAAAAAAAAAAAAAAAAAAGCTTTGAGCAGCACAGAGCGGGGGGCGGGGGCGGGGAGGTGCGGGGAGACTCAATGCTCAGAAGGGTGACATCATGGGTCCAAGCCCTGATAGGAGCCAACACACAGAGAGTGAGGATGAGGCTGGGGGGTGGGGGGGAATAGCAGCTGGGGGGGTCTGGAGTTGGGGAAGAGAAGGACTAGAGGAGGCGGCAATGGCCCTTTGGGGCAGGCTGGGTGGGTGTCACAGCTGGGGATTCTGAGATTTCAAGGACTGCAGGGGAGGGGGACATATGACAGCTCTAACCGTTCACAGGGCAGCAGACCAGGAGCCTTCTCACCCCAAACTATAGCTCGGAGAAGTTAGGTCAGCCCTCAGGTCACACAGCCAAGCTGGAGGCAGAGCCTGGCCTCTTGACTCGAAAGTGAGTGCTCTTGCTCTAGGGACAGAAGGAATCTGTCTAGGGACAGAAGGAAGACAGGAATCCCTGAGGACCAGCTTCCCCTGCCCAACTTGATGTGCAACTCAGTCAAGTCACTTCCCCTCTCTAGGCCTCAGTTTCCACCTCTGTAAGATGGGACTCTAACAGAACCCATCAGGAAGAAAGAAAAGGCCAGGAGAGAGGAAGTGACTTATCTCCACCAGCCCAAACACCCACTCGCACACTGGATAAGGAAAATGAATTAGGAAGGTAAATCAGTGGCAAAAAGAGGAGGCTCCTTCCTTCTCCCTAGGCCTCAGTTTTCCCATTTGGCATGGGGGTTAATTGAGCTAAATGACAGGTGGCAAACAGGGGGCCATTTTGAGCACCCACATACATTTTGTTTTCCCCCCATGGTTGCTTTTTCCATCTTTACCCCTAACTTTTTTATGAAAAACTTCAGGCACACAACAAGTTGGAGGCTCGGATGGCCATTGCTAACGCCTGGCCCACGTAGTCTCCTCTCTCGCCACCTCTCTCTCCCACACGTAGGTCTACGCTGTCTTCTGGATCACTTGAGGGTCAGTTACTGCCATCGTAACCTTTTGCTCCTAACCCTTCAGCATGTGTGCCCCGAGAACAAGAATAGTCTCACTTGTAGCCACACTATGATCATCCCACCTGAGAGAAAAGCTGTAATTCCATTTGATACGCAATTCGTATTCCAGTCACTCCATTGTCTCCGAGATATCTTTTATGGCTGAATTTCTTTGTTTGAATCAGGATCTAGCCCAGATTCACTTATTCTATTTGGTTTTACCTACCCACCCTCCCCCCCACCGCTAATTTTTTATCTTGAAAAAGTTTACATCTCCAGGGGGGTGGAAATGGTCAGAGTGGCTCAACGGATGCACACATGGTCTTCACCTGGATACGTCGATTCTCTGGATCTCTCGCTCTCCACCAACCATGTAAGGCTTAGCAGCAGACACACGTAATTGTGTTTGCTCATCTGTTGTCATCAGGTAAACATAAGAACAGCTCAATTTATTATTGATTTCCAGCTTCTGTTGAAACCCCAGGACAGAGGGCGCCTGGGTGGCTCAGTCGGTTCAGCATCCGACTTCGGCTCAGGTCATGATCTCACGGTCTGTGAGTTCGAGCCCCGCGTCGGGCTCTGTGCTGACAGCTCAGAGCCCGGAGCCTGCTTCGGATTCTGTGTCTCCCTCTCTCCCTACCCCTCCCCTGCTCATGCTCTGTCTCTCAAAAAATAAATAAATAAATGTTTTAAAAGAACAAAGAAAACTTGGGACAGGCTTCCCACATGGCACAGTCAGCTGGAGCGAGCAGCAGCTGCCCCTCTGGACAGGGCAAGAGTCCCGACTCTGCCACAATCCCCACCGCTCCCTTTTGTCTGACACCCAACCTGTCTCCCTCAATCGTCCGACCTGCCTAGACTCTGCGGACACAGCTCTTCCCGCTCAATCTCCTCCAGATGATCTCTGAGAGACTGGGTCTTCTCAGGAGGGAGCCATCCTTGCCCTTGGGAAGGTCCCGTCTGTCAGGTCCACCTGGTGGCTTGTCCCCTGCTTGGGATACCGGACTCGGGACTCAGCCTCACCTGGGTTCAAATCCCAGCGCACTACCTTGCCGCTGGGGACACTATGAACGGTGCTCAATCTCTCCAAAGTCCTGTCCCCTCATCTGGAATGATCCCTGCTTCACACCCAGGGAGAGCGTGAGGACTTAATGGGATCACCCACATGCAGCACAGCACTCAGCACGGCGCCTGGCAGAGAAGGAGCTCTCGAGAGACGCTGTTGGTAGCAGAAGGCTTTTTGAGAAGGCAATTGCAAAGGTAGGCGACAACATCTGTACAAACATTCATCTCCAGGCAGCGAAACATTGGAAGTTGACCTAAACGCCCCACGACAGGGAACTGGTTAATTACGGTATCCATAAAATGGAAGAATCAGCAGCTGAGACAAAGATGTTATATTTAGACATGACCCAAACAGCCATCAATAAAGGACTGTGTCTAGGAGGATGGTTAGGGTCTCGTCATCTGTTAATGACATCATGATATTCATCAATGGAAAATGATGCAGCTGTAGCGTGAGGGTACCCACGATGTGCTCATACAGCAGGATCTCTGGGACATACTGGTAAGTGACACAGCACACTTAGCAGCTACCTGCTAACTGGGGGGTCAAAATGGGAAGAGAGAGGGGCACCCGAGTGGCTCAGTCGGGTAAGCCTGACTCTCGATCTCAGCTCAGGTCTTGATCTCAGGGTCACGGATTCGAGACTTCACACCGGATGTGGAGCTTACTGTAAAAAAAGGCGTGGGGGGATATACACGTGTATTTACCTAGCGTGTGGAAAAGTCTGAAAAATGCATAAGAAAGAAGAAAAACCGCTTCCCTGTGTGTGGTGGGGAACTGAGGACACGGAAGACGTGGTCATGAGGTAGATTGTTCTCAGTTACCCGCATTTATTCTGCCTCGGCTTTTGAAACATGTGAACTTATTACCTAGGCAAAAATTAGCGTTAAAAATGTTCTCCAAGAGGGGTTCCAGGCTGGCTTAGTCAGTTAGCTCAGGTCATGGTCTCACAGTTTGCGAGTTCGAACCCCGTGTCGGCCCGACACAGTAGACAGTGTAGACAGCCTGCTTAGAATTCTCTCTCTCTGCCTCCCCCCCGCCCCACTCATGCTCTCTCTCTCTCTCTCTGTCTCTCAAAAATAAATTTTAAAAAATTCTTAAAGAATGCTGTGTGGCTTCCATACATTAACAAAGAAAAATGCTCACAGTGTATTGTTAAAAGGAAAAAAAGAAACAGTACGAAATAGAGAATATGATTTGATTACATTTTTAAAATATTTCTTTATTTTGGGGTAGAGCGCAGGTTGGAGAGGGGCAGAGAGAGGACAGAGGATCTGAAGAGGGCTCTGTGCTGACAGCAGGTGTGGGGCTTGAACTCACGAACCGTGAGATCGTGACCTGAGCCACCCAGGTGCCCCTGATTTGAGTACACTTTTGTTGGAAAAAACACTCTGTGTACAGACCTCCATGAGAGCAGAGGTTTTGTCCACCCTATTTATTCGTTGTGATGTTCTCAGAATCCAGAGTGGCTCTATAAACAGTGGCTCCATAAACACTGAATGAGCAAGCGAATAAGTGAATGAGTGAATGAATGAATGGCTACAAGAGCAGGATGTCTAGAAGGACATGCGGCCGAACCGTGACCCGTGGTGGGCTTTGGAGGTAGGTTTGTGAGGGACTTTTATCGTGTTGATATTTTTGTGTCTCTTCTGAAATTTCTAAATGAGCACCCCTTGTGCATCTAATCAGGAAAGAAGAACAGTAAAGGCATTAAGAGGAAAAGTGAAGGGGCGTCTGGGGGGCTCAGTCGGTTAAGCGTCCGACTTCAGCTCACGTCATGATCTCATGATTCATGAGTTCAAGCCCCGCATCAGGCTCTGTGCTGACAGCTCAGGTCCTGGAGCCTGCTTCGGACTCTGTGTCTCCCTCTCTCTCTGCCCCTCCCCTGCTCGCTCTCTCGCTTTCTCTCTCTCTCAAAAATGAATAAACATTAAAAAAAAATAAAAAATAAATAAAAAAGGAAAAGTGAAGGCTCTGTCCTGGGACCTGGGGGTGGCTGGAGTCCAGATGAGGTAAGGGGATGAGGGCTGGCCGGGAAGAATGTTGGGCTGGTGACCAGGGCAGGCATCCCCCGACATCCTACCCACACTCATTCCATGCAGTCTTGGTGGAGCTGAGGTACCGGCGGGGGGGGCGGGGGGGGGGGGAGGTAAGGCCCAGAGAAGGCCGGTGACTGACCCGGGTCTCACAGCAGAGCCAGGATGGACAATCCAAGCCTGTTCGGGTCTCAGCCTCCAACCTCAGGAAGTTGGACACTTGGTGAGGTTATTCACACCCCTTAACTATTTCACAGATGAGGAAACTGAGGCCCAGGGGTATAGAGCTAGAGAGGCTAAGAGCACAGGTCTGGAGACTAACAGGCTCAAATTCTAAATCCGTCACTTTACTCTCCAAGGAGCCTCCTTCTCATGAGGCTTCAGTCCCCCTGTCCCAGGGGAGGCCGGGGGGGGGGGGTGGTGGGCAGTGTGGGTGCCGCACCCATGAGCTACCTTCAACTCGGCATTTCTGCGAGAACCACAGAGCTGAGGACAATGGGCGTTGGCCACTGTTGTCGCTGTTTGTTTGGACTGCTGCAGGGGTCCCCTGCTTCTCTGCTTCCCTTCCCATGGTCCATCCCCCACGAAGGAGGCAAACGGATTCTCACAATGGAGGTCATTATACAGTGCCATGGAATGCTATGGAACCACGGAAAGGAACAGGCTGCTGGCAGGCACAGCACCCTGGACGCATCACAAAGACATCATGCTGACTGGAGGAGGCCAACATAGGTGGCCATGTGCTACGCGTGATTCCATTTATAGGATATGCTGAAAAAGGTAAAATGATGGGGACACAAAACAAATCAGAGGTGGGGTGGGGGAGTGGTTAAAGGGGTTCAGGGGAGGGGCACGTGTGTGGCTCAGTCAGTTGGGCATCCGACTTCAGCTCGGGTCATGATCTCGCAGTTTGTGCATTCAAGCCCCGCATCGGGCTCTGTGCTAATGGCTCAGAGCCTGGAGCCTGTTTCAGATTCTGTGTCTTCCTCTCTCCCTGTCCCTCCCCTGCTTGTGCTCTCTCTCAAAAATAAATAAACATTAAAAAAATTTTTTTAAGGGGTTCAGGGGATTTGGGGGAATGGTAAAACTTTTATAACTTGTTTGGGAGTTTTGCTACATGAGGGTATACATTTGTCAAAACCATACGCTGAGGGGCGCCTGGGTGGCTCAGTTGGTTAAGGTCTGACTTTGGCTCAGGTCGTGATCTTACAGTTTGTGAGTTCGAACCCCACAACAGGCTCTGTGCTGGCAGTGCGGAGCCTGCTTGGGATTCTCTCTCTCTCCCTCTCTCTCTGCCCCTCCCCCACTTTCACTCTCTCTCAAAATAAATAAACTTAAACAAAAAAAACTATACCCTGAAAAGGGTCATTTTTATTGTATGTAAATACTACCTGAAATTTTTTTAATTAAAAAAATTTTTTTAAATTTTTTTAATTTTTAATTAAAAAAAATTTTTTTCTAATTAAAAAAACTCCCACAAACAAAAACCTCAACCATGATGGGTACATTGGGCCTCATCTTACTATTCAATGTACTTATATATACTGTATGTTTGAAATTTTCCAATATTAAAAAGAAAAACAAAAACCCTAAGATCGTATCTCTCATCTGCTCAAAACCTTCCCATAGCTCTCTCCTGGCTCAGAGTAAAGGCCAAAGTCTTCACTGTGGCCAGCAAGGACCCTCAATCTATCCCTCAGGCCCCTCAGCATCACCCCTCTCCCCTGGCTCCCTATGCTCCAGCCCCACTGGCCTCAGTGGGTTCTTTAAACATACCTCAGGGCCTTTGCACTGGCTGTTGTCTCTGCCTGGATTGCTTTTCCCCTTGCAACATCTCCTGACTCACTTTCTTATCTCCTTCAAATCTTTCATTAAAAGACCTCAAGTCAGTTGAGGTGGGTCCTGGCAACCTTGTCTGAAACTTCCCCCAATAACATGGCCCACATCCCACCTGGCAGAATCTCTGGGACATTCGTCCCCATGAGATGGAACAAGTATTTCTTTCTTTCTGTGCTTATTGTCTCTCCCTCTCCTAGAATGTAAGCTCCTGGAGGGCAGGGAGTTTGGCCTGTTTTGTGTGTCCCCTTAGAATAGTGCTTGGTGCACAGTCGGTACTCAATACATGTTTGCTAAATGAAGTAATGAAATGACTGAATAAATGATATCCTTATACATAGGACCGGGTCTCTATGTGGCCCCACCAGCCCCCAGTCATAGGGGCTTTAAGCAGTCAGGGCTCACCGACCCCAAGACTATTGGGACCCGGCTTTGCTTTCTAACTTCTGGAGTCACACATTCATTCAGCAACCCATCCGCAAGTTCTCCTTCGTGGCCAGCATGCTCTGGGGTCAAAAGATAAAGCAAATCCATTCAACCTGGTATATATTAATTACTCACTTCATCTTTTATTGATCTGCTGCCTTGTTTCACAAATGATTTCTGCACGTTTTAAACACCCCAGCAAGCTACTACATTAAAAAGTAGGAGAAAAAGAAAGGAATCTAAAACAGGTTGGGGCGGGGGGGGGGGGTTGGGGGAGCGCCTGAGTGACTCAGTCAGTTGAGCGGTAGACTCTTGATTTCAGCTCAGGTCATGATCTCGTGGTTTATGAGTTCGAGCCCTGAGTTGGGCTCTGCACTCACAGAGCCTGTTTCGGATCCCCTCTCTCTGTCTCCTGCCCCTCCCCGACTCATACTCTCTTTCAAAAATAAACGTTAAAAAAATTCAAAAAAAAAAAAAAAAAACCAGGGAGGATCTTGGGCTCTTCTGCTAGGCTTGGTGTGCACTGGGACTTGGTGTGCCAGGGACTTATTCAGAGAGGAATCTCCCCTGGACTGAGGCTGGTTGGGAAGCATCAGTGAGGGCTTCCTGGAGTAGGTGATATTTGACTAATAGCACAAGCAAAGGCCCAGATGGGAAACAGCATGGCCTGTTCATGGAATTTCCAGAAGCAAGTGCTTTGGAGACAAAGAAGTCACCTGAGACATATAAAGGTCACATCTTGCTTGCACAGGATTACAGTCAACCCTGACTCAGCTGAGGTCAAGGCCCCGTCTGACCCCAGAATCTCTTTCTGTCTCCTTGTACATAATGACTCACTCCTCAGCCTTGTTTTTATTTCCAAACTCCATGATACAATGTACACTTGTTAAAAAAAAAAAATCCTGCTAGGATATTCTCAATAAATATATCTGCTATAAAATAAAGCTATAAAAAGAAAAGTCTCCAATAAATCAAAACGAAGAAAAGTGAACGGGCAAAATCCTTAAACAGGCTCTTCACAAAATTGGATATCCAAATGGCTAAGAGTCTTTCGAAAAAGGCTCAACATCATCAGTCATCGGGCAAATGCAACTTAAAGCCGCTGAAAGACCACTTGACAGTCACTCATCAGAATGGCTAAAGTTAAAAGATGCCAACACCAAATGGAACTCTCAAAATTACTATTAGGAGCATAAAATAGTATGGCCATTTTGGAAAAAGGTCTGACAGTGTCTCATAATTTGGTCTCATAAAAGGCAATTTCTCTTACACCTTCCATAAGACACAGCATTCTTGGTAAAGACCCAGCAGGAGTGCTACAATACAGACACTGACAGAGGTGTTCAAGAATGTGTTCAAAAGAGGTGTTCAAGATTTATTCGTAATGGTCAAAACCCAAAAGCAACCCGAGAGCAGATAAATAAATTACAGTATGTGCCCACAATGGAATACCATTCAGTGATGACAAGATAACATAGATGAATCTCACAGATAATGTTGAACAAAAGACATTAGACACTAAAAAGTGCACACTATGATTCTGTTTATGTGAAATTCCAGAAAAATCAAATTAGCTAATGATTCTAGAAGTCAAGGACAGTCCTTACTTGAAAGCGTGGGCCACGGATTGGAAGAGCTGTGAGGGAACCATAAGTGTTCTCTGCCGTGATTTCGGTAGTGGTCATGTGGCAGTGACCTTCAAGCTTGCACCTTAATTAACAAACTAATAAAGGGTAACCTGTAGTTCATGTGATTCATAAACAGCAGTGGGTGGGAGGGAGCACAGCTTCAAGTGTGAACGCGATGAGGGTCGGAGGAAGGCTGGTCAAGTCCCCCTTTCGGAAAAGAAGTTTGCCGCCACCCCCACAGTCTTGTGAGTCCCTGCCCCTCTTCTGGGACTCAGTTTCCGCAACTGCGGAGTGGATCCAGAGATCTCCACGGCTTCTTACACTTCTGTCTCTTTTGGGGTGGTGAGGCGGTATTTCACCCCTATCCCAAACGAGTCTTCTCAGGATTGTCCCTCCTCACCAGCCATACCTGCATAAGGGTCGGATACGAAGCACCAAGCCTCCCAAGGTCCCAGCTGTGTGACCTCAGGTCTTTCAGTGCCTCGGGCCTCTATTTCCTCATCTGTAAAATAGAGTCAAGCATACCTATTTTTCAGGCTTGTGATGAGAATTTTCACTGAGTGCAAAGAGTCGTTACTGAGCGCTCCCTGTAGCTTACCAGGGCTTTGCTATGCACACGCTGTGCACACAGCAAGTGCTTAATAAATGGTGGCTAAGAGAGGACGATTAGATTCCCCACGGGTGGTTACATCTTTTTGAGAAGGGGTCCGTGTGGGGGCCCAAAGTTGCTTGCGGGTCAAACGCAAGAGGGGAAAGGGGTCCTGGTGCAGACGGGGAGAGCGTTGTTTTGTTTGCGGTGGCGAGTGGAACGCGGCCAGCGAGGCGCACGGCCCCTTTAAGAGTCGAATGGAATGTATCAAAACAAAAAGGTCGCGCGCCCACTGGCTGCGCGCCGCACGTGACCTCACAGCTGATTTCCTGGCCCCCCTCCTTTTTTTTGTTGCTGCCGCCGCCGCGGCCGCCGCCGAGTGTCAGTTTCTGCGCCGCCGCCTGCGGTCTCCCGGCTGCGGGCTGCCGGCCGTCCCGAGTCTCCGTCCCCGCCGCAGCCGCCGCCGCCGCCGCCGCCGCGGGCCCGCGCACCGCTCCGCGCGCCCGGCCCTGCCGAGCAGGCGCGGGCCGCGGGTCCCAGCGGCCGCTGCCCGGCGCGCAGATGGCGCACTCGGCGGCCGCCGCGCCGCTGGGCGCGCTGGAGCAGGGCTGCCCCATCCGCGTGGAGCACGACCGCCGGCGCCGCCAGTTCACCGTCCGGCTCAACGGTAACGCGGCGTCCGGCCCGCCCCCGCCTTTTGTCTGCGAGCAAGCGGGGCCCGCCGAGGCCGCCCCCTAGCTGGGGCGCGCGCCCCCGGCCCGCGGCCCGGGAGGGGCGTCGCGAGCGCGCGCCGCGGGGTGGCCTCCGGCGGCCGCCGCTCGGGTGCTGCTCCGCCCGGCGCCCCGGGATCAGGCCGGGGGCTGCGCTCGCGGGCTTGGTGGGGGCGCGGCCGACTCGCGGGCTGGGGAGGAGCGGGCTGCCCGGGAGAGGCGCGCCCACGCGGAGCGCCCCGGGCAGGCTGGCAGGGGACTCCCCCCACCCCCCACCCATCCCCCGGGAAGGCAAAGGTAGAAGTAGGGCCAGCTCGGGTGTTCTGCGGCCGGCACCCTGCTTCAGCTACTCGGGACCCTCACCTGCTCGAGCGCGGCTGTTTTCCGGTGTTGGACACCCCCTGAGGGCTGCCGTCAGTGGTCCTGGAGTGTGGGTCAATGGGGACGTCTCCCCTTTCCCTGGGTGCTAAATGGCTTCTTGCCGCCCCCCGGACTTTAGCTTTCCTGCACCGACAGAGTTGGGAGAATCTTCTGAGCAGACCTAGGGCGGAGGGAGAGAGTGAAGTGTCTGCCCCGGTGGGGACGATGGAGGGGAAGGTGGCACCGTCAGCCCCATTGGCTCTCAGGCTTTGGCCAAGTTGCCTCATCTGTGTGCCCCAGTTCCATCTTTGCAATGGTAATACCACCAGTGCACTCCTCTCCGCTGGTTGTAGGGATGAAATACAATAATGAGAGTGAAGAAGGCTTAGAATAGCGCCGGCAGCATAGAGCAAGTGCTGATCAGCGTGGACTGATCACTGTTTTTAAAACCAGAAAGTAAAGTCGAGTCTTCATTTCCTGTAAAGAAAGTTTCCACCACTTACTAACCCATACTCCTTCCCCGCTAAGAGGTCTGGGGGATTGAAAAAAGAATTATAAAATCCAGGACCATGAACTCCTTGCGCACCGCATTAATAACTTTTTCTTCCCTCCCAGCTGGGCCCCTGGAGGCAGTGTCCAAGCCGGAAGGGCCCTTAGGGGCCATTGTGCCCATTTCTGAGAAAGGAAGGCAGGGGATCAGAAAAGGGAAAGGCTTGCCTGAGGTCAGGCAGTAAGTTAGGGCAGAGCTGGGATAGAATCCTACCTGGTGTGACTCCTGGAATGGGCTTGTCCAGCCTGCACTTGAAAGCAGTCAGGAAAGGCTGGGGCTGGGGCTGGGGCCTGGACATTTCTCAGGCCCTACCACATCCCGGTGGTGTGGGCACTATCACCTCCACGTTATGGATGAGTAAACTGAGGTTTGAACCACAGGGACAGTGATTTGCCCCGCATTACCAAGTGCCAGAGCTCAAACCCAACTGACCCTACGCAGCGTTCTTTCCTTGTGGACCTAAGGCCTTCCACCGCCATGGTGCTCGCTGTGGCCTAGCTGGCCATGACACTCAGGGCTGGCCATTCCTGTGTGGAGGGTCCTTGGGGTTTTTCAGATCCTCTTTTCTGAGGTTCCAGAGAGGCCTCTGGTTCCCTTGGGGGCTAAAGAGGCTCCTCTATACATTCATAGAGACAGAAGAAAAAGGGAACATTTGGGGTTTTCCTTTTTTTTGCAAATCAGTACAGCCGAAGGACACCCCTCTAGAATTGGCTGTGGTCAAGGCTGGATGTGGGCCTGGCTTTATTTCTAAACTTGCCTCCTTCCCTTCCCCAGATGGCTGAGTATAAAATGGCCTGGGCTCCCCAGCCAAGCCCCGGGAGGAGTGGGAGGCGGCCAGCTTCTCTCCAGCCTGCAAGGTGGGGTCTGGGTGTGTATATGGGGAGGGGATGGAGATCATCTCTCTCTGGGCCCAGTCCTGCCTCGGCTGCCGAGGGGAAACAGCCTGTCGTGGCGGCTCCCGAACCGCAGAGCAAGCCCTGGAGACTGGCTCCTTGTGCCCCTTGAGAGACGTGAATGCCTAGGCGGACAGCCAGAGCAGCCCCAGGGCTCCTGGTGCAGGCTCTGGGGCCATCCCCCCTGGCAGAGCTGTGCTGATAAGCTTCCAGCAAGCTCTGGTTCTGGGTGAGGGAAGAGACTGAGCAGCTGCATTCAAGTCCTCGCGTTCCACGAAGGCCCTGGGCATGTGAGGGGCGGGGGGAGGGGGACACTGCTCTTCCCGTTTTGCGGATGAGGATGCTGAGATACAGGGGAGCGACCGACTTGCTCGAGGTCTTGTACCTGGGAAGGGAAGAGTTGGGATTCCTTCCACAAGTCCTTATTGAGCACCCACCGGGTGCCGAACATCATTGTAGGTGCTGAGTCCTCGTGGGGCTGACAGTCTAAAGGGGTAGTGAACAGTAAAGAAAGCTTAAAGTGTCCTAGAAACCGAGGGCCTGGTGAGGAATAAAGCAGGGCAGCGGGAAGGTGTGTTGGGAAAGGGCTGCTGTTTAGAATCAGATGTCCAGAAGGGCCACTCTGGGAAGGTGCCATTTAAGTAAAGACATAAAGGAGGCAGGGAAGGGGGTTCTGAGTGGAAGAAGCAGCAAGAACAGGGGCCCTGCGTTGCCTGGTGTGTATCCAGAGAAATAGGGAGTGGAGTAATGGAGAAAGGAAGATTCGGGGATCGCAGCAGATAAGATCAAGAGGTCATGGGGTGGGGGGGTACCAGGGCCACAGAAGCCACTGAGGACTTGGCTTTGACTCTGAGTGAGGTGGGTGCCTGGGAAGGTCCTGAGCGGAGGAGGCTAGACGGGATGTTCTGGGCTCCTTCCAGCTGCTCCCAGGGGACCAGACTGTGTGGGGCAAGATAGGAGCAGGGAGGTAGCTACTGCTCTAGTCCGGACATTGTGAGGAGGGCTGGGGAGAAATGGCCGGGTCCTGAAGAGACGAAGAAGGACGCGTGGGTAGAGCATGAGATGATGCCGGAGCTCAGGCTTGTCCCCCACATCCAAGTTCTGAAACACTAGCTTGCGCATCCCCATTTCCCAGGAAACAAGGGCACACAGCCAGTAGGCATCTAAGCCAGAATTGAGCCCCCATCCCTGGCAGGTCCCTTCCTTGACCTCTCCTCTCCCCTCCCAGCCAGGGCCGAGTTTCCCACATGCTGCAAGTAGGAGGGTCATCTGGGGGGGTCCTAGAATCCTGGTGCTTTCCACATCCTCTCTGACCCCCATTTTGCAGATGGGAAGACTAAGTCTCCAGAGAGTTGGCAGGTACCTAGAGCAGGGAGGACGGAGAGGATGCCTGCACTGGCGAGAGGACTAACCCAGTCTGTGGACGGACTCGCCTGCGGGACCCGCAGGCTCTGGCCTCGTGTGCCTCCTGGCTGTGCTGGGTTCTGCCCCTCGCACTTCTCTGGGTCACAGCCCCGATGTCTAACCCGCCTCGAGCCACTGATGTGTAGCCCCTCCCCAAACCAGCCTCTGTATGTGCAGATGCCCAGAGAAGCCAGCCAGGTGCTTCTTGGGCCTGCCCCCCTGCTCCGGCACCCACTTGTCCTAAGTCTGCTACTTAGGCTCCCAGAGGGAGCAGAGGGCCCGGGTTCCGGCTTTGCCTCTGCTTCGGTTTCCTGACCTGTACGATGGGTGTTTGGATCCACCGGCCCCCGACTCAGGGCCCGTTCTGGCCCAGCAGGGTTGGTGGCTCTCTCCAAAAGTCCCACATCTCCAGCCCTGAATCCCGGCTCCTCCTTCCGGCCTGCCAGGGAAAAGAATTTCTCGGTGACCACTTCCCCTGATGGCTTCCCGGGGACCTCGCTCCTCAGTGGGGCCGGATGGAGGGTGCCAGAGTGGAGACACCCAGGGCAGGGCCCCATTAGCGGAACAGCTGTAACTTTCCTCAGAATCAGTTACAGTTCATGACCTCGATGTGATTCTGCGGTCCGGGAGGGTGGTACTGATTGTCCCAAGCAGGAGAGGTAAGGTCTTGGACACAGAGGTCTCAGGATTGGCCTGAGGTCCCCTGGCAAAGCTGGGACTGGAACTCAGGGCCCCACTCTGCCCTGGGCTTGTTCCTGTGGCCCCCCAATGGCGAGCGCTGACCCCCTTGCTAGTGAGGCTTGGAGTTCTTGGCAGTTCATGGGACCTGGCCCAGATAAGGGTCTGGGGCCCAAGCAGGCGGCAAGAACAGTTCAACAAAGGCTGGGGGGTCAAGAGCTGGGTGTGTGTAGGGAGCCACAAGGCCAGTGTGGCTGGACCAGGTCCCCCCCAGGTGAGAGAAAGGGTCCAGTGGGCGGACTCAGGGAAGCCAGCAAGGCAGCCGGAAGAGGGTGCCTGTGGACACGTGAGCCCTGGCCAGATTCCAGGCACATTTTGAAGGTTATGTCCATGGACCTGCTGAAGGATCAGGTCAGAGTTTGAGAGGAAAGCAGGGCACGGAGGGCCCTGAGGATCTTGGCCTGAGCCACGGGAAGGTGGCCATTTTCTGGGGCTCTCCAGGCGTCAGGTGTGGGTGGTTGGGACCAGGTGACCTTTGCTGCCTCTCTAAGGCCCAGGTGCCAGGCCACGGGCCAGGCTCCCCAAGACTGTTCACTAGGGGTCTCTGGGTCCTCCCCAGCCTGGAGTCCTGGGTCTGGCCAGCGGGAGAATTCAGTACAGAGCTTTTCCCTCACACATAGCCCACCCACCCTGGTGGCCCCAGATGCCTTTTTGTACCTCTTTCAGGTAGAAAACTCTCCTAAGTGAACTCAGCCCCACATGCTGCCAGCCTGTGTGACTGCCTCTTGGAGCCTCAGTTTCCCCATCTGTAAATGGGGCTGTAAGAACCTTACCCATTTTGTAAGACCGTGGAGAGGATTGGTGTGTGGAGAGAGCTGAGCACGGGGCTGCCCGTGGCAGGGCCCCACAGATGTCATCTCCCTGAAGGCCAGCCTGGGAAAGCCAGGACCCCAAAGCGCCTTCCTACTGCTCTCCCTCCTTCATTCGGGTTTGCCCCCTCCCCAGCCACTGGTCCGAGAACGTTCCACCTCAGGGCCTTTGCACATGCTGTTCTTAACCACCTGGATAGCTCAGCCCCCGCATCTCCTCTTGGATGGTTTGCCTCCTCCAGGTCTTTGCTCCAAAGAGGCCTCCCTGTATACTCTGTTTAAAATGGTAGGCCTTCCCTCTTTGCTGTCCAACTGCTCGCCTCGAGTCTTCTATTACGGTGGTTTTGTTTCTCTGTCTTCCTCCGCGAAGGCAGGGTCAGTCCGTTTTCTGCACTGCTGCATGCATAGCATTCAGAACCCTGCCTGACACATAGTAGACCCTCCGTGAGTTTTGGGGTAATTAAATGGCCAGGGCAGGCAGACAGCTCCCCCGGTGACTGGTGACCAGCTCGGGCCCAAAGTAGCCTCCTGGTCTCTGCTCTCCTGTACTGGGTGAGCTGGAGTAACTCCAACAGATGCAGGAGCCGAGAACCGAGTCCCTTGCGACACAGCCGGGGCAGGCTGCCGTGGAGGCCACAGCCGGACCCCGGCCCCAGCTCAGCCGGCAGAGCCACAGTTGGGACACAAGGAGGAGATGTTGGGGGTCCGGAGGCGGGGGGAGGAGGCAGAACTGGGGCCACCATCACTGGGGCTGAGAAGGGGAAAGGGCGTTCCAGGCAGAAGGAACTGCCAAGGCAAAGGCCCGGCGGCAGGAGGCAGGAGGCATGTTGGGGGCGGGGGGCGGGGGGCGGGGGGGGGAGGGGCAGGAAGAGAACTGGGCTGAGGCTCCGGAGGCCTCGGTGGCAGTTTCCCCTGGCACTCGCTGTGGTACTTGGATCTCTGGAGCTCAGTTTCCCCATCTGGAAATTGGAAGATGAATTGTAGCCTCCCTCCTGGAGCTCTGGGGAGAAACAGAAAGCCTCCCGCATGGGATCGGGCCCTGGTGCAGTGTCCGACTTGCTGCAAGACCCTGGTCTGGTCATTTCTGTCTCTAGGCCTGTCCGTCCTCCACACCCGCCATAGACGGGGAGCCCAGACGGCACTAGGGGCGAATTCTTTGGGATGCTTTAAAGTTAAAACACATGAGAGACAATTCGCTTTTAAAAATTAGAAAGATAGGGGTGCCTGGGTGGCTCAGTGGGTTGAGCGTCCAAGTTTGGCTCAGGTCATGATCTCACGGTTTATGGGTTCGGGCCCCACATTGGGCTGTGTGCTGTCAGCATGGAGCCTGCTTTGAATCTTCTGTCCCCACCCCCCCCTTCACCCTCTCGTGCTCACTCTATCTCAAAAATAAAATTCTAAAAACATTACAAAAATTAGAGAAAGACACTTGGCACTGACATGTTTTCTTTTAGGGGCAGTGATTTGTGTTTTCTAATCTCAGGGCCTTTGCATTGACCGCACACTCTGCCTGTCCCTCCCTCAAGCACCCCCTCGACTCAGAGGTTTTCTTGGAGGGATCTCCCCAGACTGCCCCCCTGGCTAAATGGCCCCATCTTGCCCCCAACCCACTTTACTTTTTCCTTCGCACACTTGAAACTGTCTGAAATGATAAACCGTGGAGTTGTTCTCAACTCTTGTTTCTCTCACTTACCACGTCCGAGTCATCGGCACATCCTGCTGGCTACACCTGCAAAACACCCTCAGACTCTGATCCCTTCTCACACCCCCACTGCCCCCACCCCGGGCTGTGTCCCCATCATCACTCACCTGGACTAGTGCAGCAGCCGCCTCAGCTGTCTCCCTGCTCCTGCCCCCGGTCTGTTCTCGAGGCTGCCGGACGGATTCCACGAAGTCATGAGTCACCTCCTCCTGCCCCTCCTCTGCCCACGACCCTCCTATGGCTCACAGCTCGCAGAGATCTAAGAGGCTCTGCGGGACCTGCTCCTGTCACCTCCCTGTTCTCACCTTCTCCCGCTTTGCCCACACTGCTCCAGCCACCCCAGCCTCCTCACTGTCCCTCAAACACACCACACCCTCTCCTGCTTCAGAGCCTTTCGCCAGCTGTTCCCTCCGCCAAAACACTGTTCCCCCAGACGTCCCAGGGCTGACTCCCTCTGCTCCTTCCTGTCTCTACCAAACACTCCCTCGGCCCCACCCTCTGCCACGCTACACCTTAACTTGTTTTCCTTGTTTATCCTCTGTCTCCCCTTCTAGCCATTTCCACTAGGGCAGGGCTGTTTGTCTGGCTTGCTTGTGGGTGAGTCCCAGTGTCAGAAACAGTGCCTGGGGCTCAGTAAACACGTGTTGAGTGGAATGGATGGATACATGGTTGAATGGACAGATGGACCGATAGGGCGGGCTGAGATGGCTGTGTAGGTGGATGAGTGGGTAGATGGATGGCTGGTGCTGAGGTTGCTACTCAGAGCGTTTTGTAGAGACAACCTCGTTTAGTCGTCCCACTACGTATGAGGAGTGCTTTCTCATATCCCCACTTTATGGATGAGGAAACTGAGGCACAGAGACATTATTCAGGATCCGACTCTAGCAGCGTGCCTCCAAGTGCCCGTCCCTCCACCACTTGCCTGAGTCAGGCCCCGAGAGTCGTCACAGCCTCACCTGTTCACCACCCTCCGTCCGCAGGATGTCACGACCGGGCCGTCCTGCTGTATGAGTACGTGGGCAAGCGGATCGTGGACCTACAGCACACGGAGGTCCCCGACGCCTACCGCGGGCGCGGCATTGCCAAGCACCTCGCCAAGGTAGGGGGCGCGGAGGGTGAAGAGTGGGGAGAGGGAGCCGCCCCCGCGTTCAGCTAAACCATGGTCCCGGGGGCTGATCGGGGCCTGTGTCTTGGCTGACGTGTAGACGGGTGCCCCCCGCCCCGGCCAACAGGTTACAGCTGGGAGCATGCAGGCGTCAGGCAGCACACTGTGCCTTCCCCCAGCTCCTCTGGGGCCCGGGTTTCTGTAGAGCTAAGCCTCCTGGCCACTGATGCCTGCCGTGCGTCAGGAGCTCACTGGCTGGGGCCGCAGCACCCGGCATATAGTCCACAGGCGCTCAGTAAATCCTTCCTGAACAAGTGGATAAATGAACGTTCGAGTACATTGGCTTGTGCCGCAACCCCCAACCCCAGCCCCTTCATCCAAAAGCCCCTCAAACCCCAGCCGGCTGGAGAGCACGTTTGGGCTTCATGCGGGGAACTGCAGCCTGGAACGGAACGGCCTTCCGTTCATTCTCCCGAGGGCCACTCCAGGCCCACGTTCCCTCCACCCGTCCTTCGAACCTCCACCCCGACCTCGGGCCTCTGTTCCTCCTCCAGCCTCTGCCCTGGTTTAGTTGCTGACCAGGGCCAGCGGCTTGTGCCTGAGTATTTCAGACATGGCTGTCTTCTTCCTTTAAGTGGGACAAGCTGTGAGTTGGTGTGGGGGGGCTGTCCCGTGTTACTGAGGAGGAAACCCCGGGAGTTACCCACCTGGGTAGAGGGGAGGTGGGCCGTGGAGCAGGGTGCACCCCTCCCTCACGGCCTCGGCCAGCCACGGGACCTGCTGGAGGCCCCGTCCGGGACTCCCCCGAGCTGTGCCTGCCGAGGGCACCAAGTGTTCACCGTGTGGCCTCTGACGGGCACCTTCTTGGGCCTTCGGTTTCTTTTTCTGCGAAACGGGAGCAGAGACTGGAGTCTTGTCTCTTGAGGGTCTCAGGTAGTGAGTCCTGAGACGGGGTGTGGACGGTGAGATGCACCAAGGCCTGCTCGGGCACGTGGGGCTGGAGGGTCACGCTGGCCAACCCGGAAGCACGGGGTCCCTGGTAGGTGCTCAGTAAATGCTGCTCCCCTTCATCAGACCAGCCAACCCCACCCGGGCTGTCTTCCACTTTGTTTCAGCAAACGTTTATTAAACACCAGCCGTGTGCAGCGTCCTGCCAGGCACCAGAGGCAGGGCGTGCACCAGACAGGCCCTCGTTCTCCGTCTCGTGAGCTCGTTGGTGCACACAACCACAGCCACAGATGAAGGCCACACACTGGCACCCTCATCGCTTCCCCCACGATTGGCTTTGGGAGCCCTGTAAGAACTAAGCGTGACCTCTGCTGGGTGCGGGGGGCCCTGGGGCGCCCCTGACCCAGCCTGAGGGTAAGGTTCCAGAAGGAGGCATCAAATGAGTGGCCACGTGGAGATGAGGGGAAAGGCGCTGTAGGCGGCAGGTGCCTTGGGAGCACAGAGGCCCTGAGCTCAGCCGGGGCAGGTGCATTGGGTGACAGGTGTCCTGGTGGCTGGTGGGAAGGGGCGGGGAAGGAGGGGACGGGCCAGACCGGCCACGGGGAGGGGGTTCTCCTGCTCCATGTCCACCCGATGCCGTTCACGAGCGCAGAGCTGTGCCCGCGTGGCTGCCTGGGTAGAGACTCCCTCGCAGGGCGGTTTTGAGCGGGGCCTCTGGATCCAGTCCTGGCCTGTTCACTTCAGTGCCGTGTGGCCTCGGGCAGCGCACCAAAGCTTTCTGCCTCGGTTGCCCCAACTGGAAGAGGAGGGTGGCGGCAGCACCTCCCACCTTCCGTTGCAGACCAGGCAGAGCATGGGCCGCGGCAGCCAGCTCGTGCCCTCGGGGTCGGGGAGCGGCCCGGGAAGCGCGGTGGCAGGGGTGCGGGCTCCGGGCACTGACCGCCTTTCTCTCCGCCCCGCCTGCCAGGCCGCTCTGGACTTCGTAGTGGAGGAGGACCTGCGGGCCCATCTCACGTGCTGGTACATCCAGAAGTACGTCAAGGAGAACCCCCTGCCGCAGTACCTGGAGCGCCTGCAGCCATAACCCCGGCCCCGCAGGGCGGGAGCCCTCCATGCCAGACCTCTCCTCACGGCCTTCGCCCTGGCCCTCCGCGTGCTCTCAGGAAACCCGCCCCCGCCCCGGGGGACAGACTCAGAGTTATTTTTGTAAGGACACTCACCTGTGGCCCCTGGAGGCCGCTGGCCGAGGATGGGCAGTGGTCCAGCTACCCCGGTAAAGGGGAGGCCGGGCAGCCGAGGGTCCGGCCGCTCCCCCTCCTCAGACGCCGGCTGGCTTCTCAGAAGGCCACCCGGGCCGTTTGCGGGCAGGCCTGCGAGGGCCTGCCGCCAGGACCGGAGTGTGCTCAGGGGTGTCCCGTGGCCAGTCTGGCTCCCCCCTGCTGTTCCCAGCTCTGTGATTGGCAGTAGGGCCAATTTGGGGCCCCGTCTGCCACCACCTACGTCTGTGTCCTTTCTGCAGATGAGGAGGGTGTCCCCCCGAGTGGAGAGGTGCAATAAGAAACCTCGTGTGCCAACTTCCCGGGGGCGTAGCACCGAGCCACGGCTGCCACCAGCACTGCCCCTTCTCTTCCTCCGGCTCGTGTGCCCTGGCGCCGGGGGGCAGGCCAGGGCGAGGGGCGAGCCTCCTTCATGTGCAGAGCCCGGAATGGGTGCACACGTGAGCACACATGCACACGCACACACATGCACGCACACACACGCATATGCGCACACACACAGGACACTATGTGCAGGGCTGTGCGTCAGCGGAGGGAGCGCCGGGTGTTCTCTCCGTGGTACCTGTTCCCTTCACTCCTTGCCCCCTGGCCTGTCAGCTCTGCAGGAAATCGACACCCACCCGCTACCCGCCCCCACCCTCCGTTTGCCCTGTCTGCCTGGAGCCAGCTCCGGGTGTGGCCCGAGCAACCAAGCACTGGGAAGCCCCCCTTCACCGGCCCCTTGGCCACCCGCAGGGTGGGCTTTCTCAGAGATGACCCTTTGGAGCTCGAATGGGAGGGAGGCGAACTGTCCTCAAGGAACTGTCCTCAGCACCCAATGGGAAGAAACATTTCTGCGGAGGGATTTCCTTCATGGCCGCTGGATGTCAGAGCTGCTTTTCTCTTTCTTGGCAAGCTGGTGGCCGGGCACGTTCTGTGGCCTGGCTGGAATTCCGGGGTTCCTCCCAGACCAACTTTCCTGGCCTGGGAGGTGCACACCAGCACCCTTTGTTCTGCCGGCCTTGTGAGCTGGTTAGAGCTTGGGGTCCTGACCTGTGCCCTACTTCCCACAAGGTCAAATCCGTGCCCGCTCCTCTGTGGGGCTGGAGGGCGACCCTGGGGTCAGAGTCCCTCTGGGGGACTCTGATATGTCAGTTAACAGCACATCTGGAGGGGTATCCTGTCCCCTTCGGGCCTCCGACTGGGGGAGGGTTTGGGGAGGTGTGTGTGTTCGGGGTACTGGTTGCCAGGTGACCCCTCCCTTTTCTCTGACTCGCCATGGCATCCACCGGCCTGCGGTCGGCCTTTTCCGCTCACCTCTTCGCTTCCAGTCTCTGCACCAAGCTCACCGCTACCACCGCAGCAGCTCAGGGGCCACCTCAGACATTTGCACAGACACCTTCTCACCCAGTGGCAGGAACGTCTAGATCAGCAGGTGCACAGAGGCCCGACAGCCTGCCCCCTGGGGGTCCCTGAGCCCCAGAGAGGCACTGCCCTTAGCATCCCCCACCCACTCCACGTGCCAGCCCCCAACCCCACTCTGGCCTCCGAGAATTCCCTGAGGGCTGAGGACACCCCTCACTTTCCCACCGTGCTCCTCAGCTCTGTTTGCGAAGGGCTACCGCGAGGAGTCAGAGAATCGCCTAGGCCTCCGCTGGGCTGGGAGTCCCTGGGCAGGAAGAACCCAGCAGGAAGTAGGCTCGGCTGCCGAGTCCCCTCCGAGGCTGGGGGTGTCGCATCCCTGGTGCGGTCTGAGGAAAGAGCAGGCTGTAGGCCCAAGAATGGACAGATGGGCCAGTCCAGGAGCCGGGCCTTCTCCCTCTGACTCCTGAGGCAGTGGGGTTGGGGGTCCCCTCCCACTCCCCACCCACACATGCCTTCCCAAGGTCAAGCACAGACTCAGTCATGAAAACTCCTCCCCAGTAGCTCAGCAAGCTGGTGCTGCTTCCCTCCCTGGTCTGCAGGGTGATGTGGGTACCAGGAGAGTACTTGGCCCCAGGGTCCCCCCGGCCCATCCACGGGAGGGTGCCCTACAGCAGTGGCACACGGGACCCCAGGAGCAGAGAGCCAGGTGGCATCAGGAGGGAGCAGCCCTGTTCCAGTCCCCAGTGTGTCCCAGCCCGAACCTGTGTTCTTACAGCAGGTGACGCACCACACTGGCCAGCGTACACACAAAACACTTAGTACTTGAACCAGGAGAAATGCAGGGTCTCGGGGGCCGTGTACAGCCCTGGGCCCAGGAACAGCTCGTCCCCAGTTCCTGCAGGAGCAACCTGGAGCCTCCTCAACTCCGGCTGCCTTAAAGGACCGTTGCCCCCACTACGGGGCCCTCAGCCTTCAGCAGAGTCTCAAAGCAACAGCCTGCTCTCTGAGGCTGGGACCCCGCCGTCTGCAGCAGACGCGGGCCCTGGAGCCCCCAGCCCACCTCCACCGGCCTGCCCCGGTGCTACTCAGTCTGTTCCAGCCTCACCCCCACCCATCCGGGGAGTTCCAGGAGCCCTTCCTCAGGAGGTGGGTCGCACGGGCCGGTCCTTGCACCACCCTGCAGGGGCAGGGGGACGCTTAGGGATCCCACCCGGGCCCCCCCTTCCAGCAGATCTCCCCCAAAGGCCCCGCGCTGTCCTGCCATGTCTCACTTTGTGGGTTTTTCTTGCCCAGTCAAAATAGGGGGTAACTCATGTGCCTTTCCTACTCAGGACCTGTTCCATGTGGTGTCTGGGCCAAGGCTGGTCTCCAGACCTGCTCCCTTTTGTTATTTTTCAAACTCCTGAACAGATTGCATGGCATACATTTCAATAAAAGGTGTGATGTGGCGTGCGGGCCCCAGGACTGCTAGATGCGACAGCGTGGGCGCTCACAGGCCGGGGTGGGGGGCGGCGGTTCCCCAACATCTTGCGCCTTCCCCACAGCAGTCTGATCCCTGGCCCCCTTCTACCTATTCGATTCGGGAGCCATGGGGTGTGAGGAAGGAAGGGAGAGCAGGCCTGGCAGGCGGTCTCCATTCTGTCCCTGGTCCCTGGCATTCAGCCGCTTATTTAATGAGCAGCAAAGCCCCCATTTTCAGGTAAGGAACTCGCTGCGACAGGCACCAGGGCTTGGCTAAGGTCTCCTGGCCAGACACCGGTCGTGTCAGGATCCGGGGACTTTGGCATCCTTTCCCGTGCCGCAGCTCCCACCTCCTGAGGCCACGGCCGTGCTCTCAACAAGGCCAGCGGGGCAGCTGGACGGGGGTCACCAGGAAAAGGCTGTGAGGTCCCGTCACCTCACGTCAGCTACTGCTCTTAGGCATGGCCCTCTACCCGCCAAAGAGCCTTGTCGGGAAATCCTGGTCCAGTGTACGGGCTTCTGGGGTAAGCCGGGCACTGTGCTCGAGGACTGTGTGGCCCCGTCGTGTGTGTGTGTCCCGCTCCCTACCCACGACGCCACTGCCCGGGGAGGGCGGGACCCTTGAGTGGGAAGTTTTTCTCCTAGTCCTCACTCGGAATTACGGTGCTAGTCTGAACAAAACGGGAAGGCACCACGATCACCAGGCCCTTCAGAGTGTCCGTCCGGCTTCGTCGTCACAGCCATGCCGTGAGATCCCGGTTCTTAGGCCTGTTTTACGGATGAGGAAACTGAGGCTCAGAAGGGGGGAGTCACTAGGCTGCAGCCCACATAGCTAGAGAGCAGGGGAACCAGGATCCACACCTAGCTCCTGCCCTCCTTATGCTGCTGCGCTTGTGTGTCGTGAGATCTTTAGGTGACAAATGGTAACCGAGGGCAATACACAGATAACTCTTCTGGCAGCTTCTCTGCTCGTTTGGAAGGCTGAGGATGGATGGTTCCGTGCCGAGCTACGAGGTGCATCACTAATCGGGGGGCCCAGCGGGCGTGAGAAGACATCACGTGCAGCTGGGGCATGACGTTCAAGCATTCGCTCACATCGTCCCTTCCTCAGTTCAGGATTCTCTAATTTGCTCAAGTCCAGCCAAGTGTCCCCTGTGCTATCCTCAGGGCCCCGCTCCTTCCAAGTCAGCACCGTAAAGTGCACATCAGAGTCTGGCGAGGCTGTGAACGCGACGGACTTGTCACCACAACCAGCAAGATCCGATCCGGGGTTCTGTTTGCAGTCGTATCCGGCCGACAGCTACACGATATCAAAGACGGGCTTTTCTGGCCTCGGACGCTTTGTGGTTTGGTACCTGCGCCTCAAGCCGAGCCCTGGGTTTTCCTCCCTCTGACTCCAGCGCAGCCCCCGCTGCCAGCCCATACCAGAGCATCTGCGCCTGCGGTCCCCATCACGGTGACTGGGGACAGCAGCCAGGGGGGCTCCAGGCCCCGCCTTCCGGCAGCGAGGTCATGCGTGCGCTCCGGCGCAGCCGGGGCGCGGCCCCCCGATCCTCGGAGGCCGTAGCCCGTCCCAAGAACAATAGCGGTCAGTGGAGAGTCAGCAAAACTGACTCTAGGTGCTTCAGACAGAGGGGATTTCGTGCGGGGACTGGTTACCAAACCATAGGAAGGATGAGAGGAGCCAGCGTGAGAAGATGACCCAGTGACCCGAAGAGTAGCAAGTGTGGGAAGCTACCGGTGGGAGCCGGTGACAGAGTGTCGCCGCAAGCTGCGATCACTGGGCCGCTGGAAGGGCTTCGCTGCCCAAACAAAACCCCGGAGTACAGGCCCGCAGGTCCCTGCTGCCACCGCCGCTAAAAACACCCCCCAAATCCAGAAACTCCTTCACTGCCTTCTAGTCTCCTGCCGGCGCCTCCCTCGGGCAGAAATGACCGGGCAGCCCAATGCCAAGGGCTCTGGGAAGTGAGGCTGCAGGCGTGTCTTCCCTGCGTGATCCAGGGGAGGAAGGGACGTGGACGCACGCAGACAAGCGGCCGGGATAAAATATTCTTGCCAGCTTGGGGCGGGGCATCTGCCATCACGCCAGGCCATCTAGACGCCAAGGGCTGAAGCCGGCATGATCGAGAATGACAGATCCCAATGCCAAGCCAACGCAGAAAGGCTGTCGGGATGGCCACTCCCATCGGGAGGCCCTCAGTCCTCACGACGGTGGCGCCCCAGGGGCTGGCGTGTCAGGAGCCTATAGGAGGTGAAGGGGGACGCTGGCAGGCCAGAATCAGGGAGTTGGATGGGAGACCTGTGGGTTGAGGTTCGGCAACCTCCTGGATCAGGGAGAGGCTGGAAGGCAGGACGTCACAGGAGGATCCTTCAAGAGGCTTCTTTCTACAGACTGTCCAGATGTGAGAGGCACTCCACGATGAAGTCACACGTTAGATGTGGGAAGATGCCGAGACAGGACAGGAATAAGCCTCTCCGTGGTCGTTCTGGAATCTAGAATAAGAAGAGTCGGGGAATAAGAATTCACTGGTGTTTCATCTGCCAAGACAAAACGGCCAACTAAAGAGCCACTTGCCCTCGTTGAAATTTCCCAAGACGCCCGTGAAGGGACAGCCCTCCTTTTCCACGTGGAGACCCCACAGTTCAGAAAGCCAGTCCCATTCCCACATGGAGTAGCCGTTATGTGTCCCCGGAGGACATAAGGGTGAGCAAGGCAGATGGGGCTCCATCTTCAGGGGACCCACAGTGCGTGGCGGGGGTCAAAAGCACACCCAGCCAGAAGACTCCGTGACAAAGCTGCCGGCATACACGGGCGAGGCACCCACCCCACGCAGAGGGCCCTGGAAGGCTCTCTTGAAGAAGGAATATCTAGCTTGAAAGCTAAAAGAGGTGGGCTTTGTGAAGGGATCAGCGCACAGGCCCCACACGATGTGGTCCCCACGGCCTCTGACCTCATCTCCCCCCACTCTGTAAGCCACACGGGCTCCCCCGCCACCACTGTTCCTCATGCCTGCGAAGTCACTCCCACCTCAGGGCCTTTGCACATGCTGTTCCATGTGCACGGAATGCTCTTCCCCCAGACATCCTCAGGTGTCCCTCCCTTGCCTCGTTCAGGTCTGTGCCCAACCGTCACCTTTTCAGTGAGGCCTCCTTTCCCAGAGCCTACCCTGCCTTTCATGTTGCTACCTGACTCCCTTACCCCTTCTCCAGTTTTCCCCGTCATCACTCACTTCTTACATTGCGTACATACCCGCTTTGTTTGGGATTATTTGCTGTCTGCATCTCGCTGCAAAATACAAGCCCCGCGAAGACAGTATTGTTTGTTTTCCATGTTGCTCGTTTTGATATGCTCGTTTGGAGATCAGATCAGTGCCTGGCACATGTTTAAGGCTCAACGATACTTGCTGGATGGTTGGATGGATGGATGGCTGGATGGACAGATGGGCAGACAGATGGAACAGTCGGGAGAGAAAGCTCTGAGTAGACCAAACAGCATGAGCAAAGGCCCAACAGTGAGGTGGCTTAGGGCATCTTTTGAAGTTGCCGGAAGTGAAGGAGTGAGGAAAGGAGCCTGGGGAGGTGGGCGGGCCAGATGATGGAGAGCCTTGAGGTGTGGCGGAGACTGCTCACAACTGAATCTGTCTCCACTCGCGGACACACAGCTGCTGCACCTACCGGCCTCCGTGTGGCTGGCGTGTCCCTGGGCCCAAGTCCTGGCCAATGGAATATGTGTGGAAACGAGCTGGGCTCCTTCCAGGCTCTGTCCTTCTCATTCCACTGCTGGATGAGTCGATGGCAAGGCTTTGGGGACAGTGAATCCACTCGTAAAGACCACAGGTCCCTGAACTGCTGCATGGAGACGAAACCAAACTCTTATTTGGGCTTGGGCCAAGCTGCATTTGGGGGCGTGTTTGTTATACCAAATAGTGCGCCAAAGGCGTCTTCAAGTAGGGCGCCTCCAGTATCTACAGCCGGAAATTCGTAGCACGGGCTCAGTGGTCAGGCAGCGGGGACATATTACTGCAGAGTGGGAAGCTGGGGACTCATGTTCTGCAGGGGCCAAATGTTTGTGAACACCGTCCCCTGCGGTGCCTTGGGGGGCAGACCGGGCACCCACCCTGTGGCTCCGGGGTCGGGGGAGTCCGGTGAAACAAGCTGGCTACCCACGCGTGCGGCTTGTTCCTTCAGCTCGAGGCAAGGCGTGAGGAATACAGGTCTGCAGCCAGAAGAAAGGTGGGTGAAAGCGTTGGAGGCCTTGCAGTTGGAAAAGGCACCTGTTACCGGCCGCAAATAGCAGGGAATAAAACCGAAAACGTTTGAGCCAACAACCTTCTCGGTTCTGTGGGCAAAGGCCTCGGCCGCAGGCCAAGCTCAGGGGAAGCGTTGACTTGGCCTGCTCGCTAATCGTCTGAGAGGCTCGGGAGGTGAAGCATCAGTAAACTGAGACAGAGACAGACGAGTGATTAGAGAGCAAAGCAAAGAAGCCTCCAGAAAGCTATGTTAAAAAGAGAACCTCAGGTGTAGTCCCCTGGAACTTCCTGAAAGGAGAGCTCCCTACATTTTGGAGGAAATCGCTCTTGCCACAGAAGCCACGAGCCTGCGGTTTGACCCCCGAGCCACGCCTGTGTGGGCAGGCTGCACAAAGTGTCCGGACTCCTCCTCCTCGGAGAAAACGGGCCTGGGAGGGTCCTCCCAGAGAGCAGAGCCAGGGCGGGGGGACCCCCGATGCCTGCTCCCTGGATCCCACCGTCGCTGGCCTGGTGCTGCCGCGTGCTCTCCCTTGTTCTGATGAGTTTTACCCACATTCATCCCGTCCCTGTCCCACATCTCATTCTGGTTCAGAGCAGGTAGCAACTTGGCTCTTACTTCTAGATCCCGGGCTGCCGCAGGTGGAGAACATGGTGCATCCCTAAGAGATAGGAGGCCTCGAGCGGAAACGGGGTGTGGTGTGAGGGTGTGCCCTGGTGGAGGGTGTGCGAGCCAAGAAGGGGGACGCTACCTCTGGGTCGCCAGAGGGCAGATTGTTGCGGGGACTCAGTAATTCACCAAAACTCCATTTCCTACCCTTCCTGGACAGACTGCACTTCCCGGCCTCCTAGGTGGTTAATGGCAGAAGTGGACGGAGGCTTTCAGAAGGTGGGGCTTCCCCCCCGCCCCACCTTCCCCTTCAGGAAGCAGCTGGCTGCGGGGAGGGAGAACCCAGCTTGTACATCTGATCTCTGAGGCATTGTGCAGTCTCTCTGTTAGACTAACAGAGAGGCCCGGTCCGGTCAGGCATTTCGATTTGTTGCTGAGGCTTATGGGGAGTCATCGAAGGGTTATAAGCAGGGAAGTGCCATGTTCATTTTTATCTTATGTTATTTTTAATGTTTATTTATTTTTTAGACAGAGATAGAGCGTGAGCAGGGAGGGGAAGAGAGAGGGAGACACAGAACCCGAAGCAGGCTCCAGGCTCTGAGCTGTCAGCACAGAGCCCGACGCGGGGCTCGAACCCACGATCCGTGAGATCAGGACCTGAGCCGAAGTCAGAGGCTTCACCGACTGAGCCACCCAGGCACCCCAGCCATGTTCATATTTATTTTAAAGGAATCTTGGCGGCTGCAGTATGGAGAAAGGATTGCAAGGTGAAGGCTGCGGGTAGGAAGGCAGCTTAGGAGGGCAGGACAGAACCTAGGCCACAACAGGGGCGGTAAGATAGAGAAACTAGTGGGTTCGGAGTGTTTCGGTCACCTGTCCCAGAATCCCACAGCTGACGAGTGGCAGGGTCGGGATTCAAACTGGAGTCTGTCTGGGTGGAAGAGGGCCCCATGTGCTGTGTGTGTGTGTGTGTGTGTGTGTGTGTACACATGGCCCCCAGATCCCATCTCTACTACAGCCAGCCTAGGCCAGACCCCAGCATCCCTTGCCTGACCATATAGTCTCCCAGCCAGAAAGATCTAAGACCTCAGTCAGATCATGTCTCTGTCCTGCTCCAAACACTCCACTGCCCTCCCGCTGTGCGAAGGGTACCATCCGAGGGACCCGAAGCAGCCCCTGCTCCCCCCGTGTCCCTCAGGTTCCTCCCACTTCAGCCGCACTGACCTTGTTTCAGTTCTTCAGATCCTTCGAGTCTGTCCTTGCCTCGGGGCCTTTGTACTTCTGTCTCCTCTACCTGAAATCTTCTTCCTCCACACATTACCATCATTTAATCTTGTCATTTAGATCTGTTGTCATTAGACATGTGTTCAGCTGTTAGGAAAACCCAACTCACAGGGGCATTTCCTTTGTCTTATGTACTAGAAAGTCTGGAGGAGGAAGGTCCAGGGCTTGTGCGGTGGTGCTGTGAGGTTACTGAAGGCCCAGGCTCTTTTCGTCGTCTACATCCCCTTTCTATGTTGACTTTTGCCCTCCTGATTGTTGCTTCCTGGTCACAAAATGGCTCCCATACCTGCAGGCATCACAGCCATATTCTAGGCAAGAGGAAAGGTGGATGCTGCCCTTCCTGACCTTGCCATCTAATGGTGCCTCCCTGGGCACCCTTCACCTCATTTCCCCATCTTATTCTGATCCTGCACCATTACTTGGAGTTTTCTTCCTTGCGCCCTTGCTTGTTGACCAACTCTTGCCACTGAAATAAAAGCTCCCAAAGAGCAGGACTGCACCCACCTTGTGCATTGCCAGCACCCCCCCCCCCCCCCCCCGCTGCGGCACAGTCTTTGGAGCGTAGGGATGTTTGTGGAATGAGCGAACAGTTAAGTCCCCTCTAGGTGCCAGAGTCAGGACGCAGACCCAGGTCTCCCACTTCACGGGCTTGGACATCTCACGGAGTGTCTCTGGGACCCTCTCTGTGAGGAATCCAGGCAGCCCAGCCCATGAACAAGGAGCCTGTGTTTTCAGGCCTGGATACAGAGAGAGAGAGAGAGAGAAATCCTCCCCTGCCCCCCCACTGGGATTTGGGGAGTGCTCCTTACTTAGTGTGAGGCTGTATTTCCTCAAAGGCTGGCTGGCCAGCAAGGTGGTCCTGGGTCGTGCGGAGCCCAGAGTTAAACGGCAACATCTCACCTAGGGGGCAAGCGCCCCCCTTTCTGAGGGAGCTTTAGGGGAGCGACAATATCTAACTAGAATCTAATAACCTTTTTTTTGTTGTTTTTATTGTATTTATTTTTGTAAGGTCCTGCCTATGAGACAGACATTACATTTGGATAGTCACATAGAGTTTCCCATTTAAATAAATATATTGCAGTGCTCAAAGAGTGAACCCATCAAGGAGCACTAGTGAGGGTGGACTAAGGGTCTGGTACAAATGCCGATCATCACTTCTGCCTGCTTCCAGAACATTTTCATCCCACTTTTTTAATGGCCAAATAATACTCCATCGTTTGGGTTTATCCATTCATCCGTGGGTAGTTCCATCGTTTGGTGACTGAATAGTGCTGGCGAGAGCACGGGTGCCCTTTAGACAGCTTCGTGTGCAGCCACCCACCAGCCCACAGCAGCCCAACCCACGGGGCCCAGGGCAAGTGTCATCACCCCACACGTCCTTGTCCCGAATCAATGTTCCTTTGGATCTCCAACTTCTTTTAGGCTGGATGTTGGCAACGGTCACCGCAGGACACAGAGACTTGCTACATACGGTGGCCTCAGTCCAAACTAGGCAACAGTGTGTTTCTGGGCAGAGTTGTGTCACCCCAAAATTCATATGTTGAAGTCCGGGACCTCAGAATGGGGCTGTATTTGGAGATAGTCTTTAAAGAGGCAAGTGAGGTGAAATGAGGTCACATGGGTGGCCCTGACCCAATCTGACTGGCTACTTCAGAAGAAGAGAAAATCTGGACCCACAAGGAGACACGAGGAGTGTGTGTGTGTGTGTGTGTGTGTGTGTGTGTGTGTGCGCGCGCGCGCATGCGCACAGGGGGTCATGTGAGGACCGGTCTGTAGTACTTTGTTGTGGCAGCCCTAGCGAATGAATACACAGTATGTTTCAATGTCCTGGGAATATATCCTGAATCGCCTCCCTTCCCCTGCCATCCCCCAGCCCCAGTCCAGCTGCGAAATCAATATACGAATGGATGTCTCGCCTACCTCACGCTCCCGAGGGAGGCGCAGGCCATACAATGCACTGCAAAAAGGCACTATTATTACCAAACCATCTTGGCCCAGTTTGCCTATTTCCTCCTCATATCAACATGGGAACGTTCCCATAGGGGCGCCTGGGTGGCTCAGTTGGTTCAGCGTCCGACTCTTGGTTTCAGCTCAGGTCATGATTACACGGTTCACGGGATCAAGCCCCACACTGGGCTCTGCGGTGACAGCACAGAGCCTGCTTGGGATTCTCTCTCTCTTTCCCTCCCCCCCTCCCCCGCTCACATGTACGCTCACTCTCTCTAAATGAATTAACGAACTTAAAAAAACAACACTGGAATGTCACCCGTTCGCGTCACCCTTTGGTATCCTTGCCCCGTCTGCCCCAGCCCTGAACTAGGGCTGATGGAAGGCAGCAGCCTCATCCATCTATTCCTCTGTCACCAGGGCTTTTTCACAACCTGGCACAGAGCAGGTGCTCAGCAAGGATTAGGTGACAAATGAGCGAGTGACATACCTCCCATGGATCACCACAACTGCTAAGTAGGCTCACCGCTCATGCTGACCGCTATCAGTCTCCACCAAGAAGATAAATTAGGAGCGATCTGTGCCTTTCCCAGACTCACTGTGTGAAGCTGTGGCAACTGTTTTATCTTAACGGGCGTGAACGGCATGTGCTGGGGGTTCCCGAAGAGTGTGGTTTCTGCACACACACCGGGGCCTTTTCTGCATCCGAAGTGGCCTGCCGATGGGTGGGATGACGGAAGCTCCCCAGGAACATCCTGGAAGGACACTGGCCAGCTGCAGTTGGGCTAACGACTGCGCTTTTGCAGCAGGGAGCACAGGTAGGCCCACTTTTGTCTCACCAAGTGGAGAGCTGTGCCAAAAGGAGTTTAGGAAGGGGCTGTTCCAGCTGCCTACTGCCGCGTAACCAGCCACTTCACGGAGGCATAGAGCAGCAGCCATTTGATCCTGCTCATGCAGTCTGTGGGTCAGGAATCCAGACAGGGCACAGCAGGGAGGGCTTATCTCTGTCCCTCCACGTCTGGGGCCTCCATGGGGGCGTTGTGAAGAGGGTGCCGGTGACGCTTCGGGAAAACAGCCCCCGCTGGTGGGAGCGGAGGGCGGTCGGGCTGTATTTATCACAGTGACAAGCGCCCACAGCCTTTGACCCAGCAAGTTCCCTTTCGGAAATGATCCCACAGGAAGACATGCGCACGGGCACTAGGAAGTTGTGCAAGCGTACGCACCGCAGCCCTCTCGGAAACGGTAGAAGACTACGGGAGGCTGGCTAGGAAAATCATGGTTCTGGTAAGACAAAGTGGTGTGTGCTGAGAGCGACCTCCAAGATTCGGTGGAGAGAGAAACGCGAGTCCCGGAGCTGTGTGCGTGGCACGCACCCTGTGGGTCAAAGAAAACAGTTGTTTTGAATAGACGCATACTCTTGCCCCGGTCTGGACGATCCGTAGACACAGAAGAAAGGGACCAGTGATAGCTTTAGGAGGAGTCAAGGATGAGGCAATGAGAAGACAGGATACGAGAAACTTATTTTCGCCGCATATTGCTTTGCAATTTGAATTCGATGGGTGAATACATCACCCTTTCGGATTTAAAATTCTATTTTAAAAATGCTCATTTTTGATGCCTCACATCAGAAGTTCAGACCTTCACGTTAAAATATTATACTAAAGGTGTTTATATAAAGGTGTTTAGTATAATATATTATACTAAAGGTGTTTCTGTTTGCCTTTCCCGCATGCTTACTACGTGCTATGAAGCATCCGTGCAGTAATTTGTTGAACACACACTTGTTTCCCTCCTCGTACAGAGGTGTGCAGTGGCTGGTGTGGGAATGGCGTCTGTGGTTCCCATCCTGCGCTTGCCTTTTTAGGCTCTTCTTCGCAGCCAGGACCGGCAGCCTGCAAACCTCATTTCCCAGATGCCCTGGTCAGGTGACCCTGCCTCCAGGAGGCACCAGCAGAGCTTCAGAAGACAGGAGGGAGGGAGGAGCCATCCCAGCCCAGGATTCTGGTGGCCCCTCAGGCCGTGGTGGTGACAGCAGCTGTGTGACAGTAGCACCCCTGAGGGTGTGGCTCTCAATTCCTGCTCGAGCGAGCAGGAATCACGGTTCTGGGAAACATTATTTCTCCTTTTGCTCCTCTGGTCTTAGGGGCCACAGCCGCTCCCTCCAGTTACTGATCTGTGGGTGTCCTCATTGTTCCCTGGCTCCTCCTGCCCTCCCAACACCTCTGTAAACAATGCCCCATATTACATTCCTTCTGCCTGAAATACCTAGGGTGGCTTTCCCCACCCCCTCACTAGACACTAACACATAGGTAAAATTACGCCCATTTTACAGATGAGAACACTGCAATTCAGAGAGAGGCAGTGACTTAACCAAAGGCAAACCCAGCACCTCTCCTCCCTCACCATGCTCCAGGTATCCTCATCTCATTTCTGGAACACATCAAGCTTGCTCACACTCCAGAGCCTTCACACCTCTTCTCTTGTGCAGAACATTCTGTCGCTAGGTCTACATGTGCACACTGTTTCTCTCCATTCAGGTCCTGTGCAAACGTTACCTCTTGAGAGAGAGCTCCTGTAGCCACCCACAATCCCCAAGCCACTCTACATCACCCTGCTTGATTTCTTCTTAGAAATTCTCTGAAAATATTTACTCACACTGGAAAGCCCATGAGACCAGGAACAGTGCTTACCTTACTAAATGCTGTGTCTGGTGCCTGAGAGTACCTGGCACTGAATGTGCACTCAATACTTGTTGGCTCTAAGAATGAATGAGTGAAAAGGGTGCACGAGAAGTGCCATTATTTTTGAGCACCAGCGAGGCCCCACCTTTCCCACCGGCTGGTTGTCTGTTAGCAGTTCAGGGGTCTCTTCAGGAGGCTCCACTGCGCGGGAGGCCACAGGAATTTCAATTCCCACCATTCAGGATGTACCCTCAGTAACTGGGTGCTCAGTTACTACGAGCTGAGTGAACCAGCCTCCCTATGAACCTTCCCGAAGATGTCTGTGCACTGTCAGTGATCAAGAGGCAACATTCTGGGGATGAGGGCAGGATCTCAGCTCAAGTCAGCAGATTGGAAGCAGATGGCCTGCTAGAAGTTAAGCGCAAGAGCCAGGGAGATGGGAAGATCATGCTAGGTCCACAGCTATTGGAGCACTTAACATTTCCTCTGTGCTTTAGACACTGGCCTGGGACCTGTCCTCGTTGACGAAGGTGGCGTTTCCAGAGCTTTTCCTGAGAGGCACCATAGCATGGTGTGATCTCTGCAATCGGACAGCTTGGGTTCAATTCTTGGCACCATTCTTGACCCGGCAGGGTGACCCTGGAAAGTCACTTGGGCGGTTCCCTCATTTGCACAATGAGAATGCTGATAACACTTTCACAAGGCTGTGGTGAAGATGAGAAGAGTTAAATCACTTAACATATGACACTTGGAACACTTAACACTTAGAACAGGGCTGGGCACACATAGCCATCAGCTGTTCTTGTTACCTTATCTAACATTTATCTGGATAAGTTCCATACCCGTATCATCCTATATCATGTCCATAGCAGTTGTGTGAGGAGAGGTACTAATATCACCGCTGCTTGGCCAACAAGGAAGCTGTGAGAAGCAGGTTCTAGAAGCAGCCCCAGATCCAGAATGGGGAGCCATGCTTCAAACCCAGCTGTTCTAGAATCCCCAGAAACCCTCGAGAAGAGCAGATAGTTCTGAGGGACCAGACTCAAGTCTAAAGGATAGTTGGCGGTGGGGGGGGGGGGGGACGGACAAAGGATTGTTGGCTGGGAGACAAAGAATTTTAGGGAAAACATGAAACAACTAGGGACCTACAAATGTTCTGAATTCGCGAGCCTGGCAAGTTCCAGGCAAGGAGAGGCAGTTGAACCTGGTCAGTTAGACAACCTCCAAACCACGAAGGGGCTTCCAGATTGTGCTAAGGAGTTTGAATTTCATCGTATAGGTGATGAGGGGCTGTGAGAGGATTTCAAGCATTTAAATCTACCGCAGAATGTGAGCTGGAAGGAAATACTGATGAATCCTCAGTGGTAAAAGTGCCTTCTACACCTGCCCACCCCCTGCCCAGGCTTGCTGAGCTCCGCCAGAGTTGGATGCTGGGAGCGCTGTGCTTCTTCCTGTCTCTGAATCTGGACATTTTGACATATTAAGAGGTGCTCAAATATTTATGGAGCCCCTTAATGTGTCTGGCAACGTTGTCTGTGGAAAGCAGGAGAGGGACTGTAAGTTCAAACACTGCAAAGGTTCCCCCCAAATAGCCCAAAGGTTCACGGGAGCCGCATCTAGGAATCCGTGGTTTCCATTTAGTCTCTCCTGACTTTACAGCAGCGTCCAGGCAGGGAAATGCCACGTCCTGTGCAGGGATCCCGTCGGGGGCGGCGGGGGTGTTGCCCCCCCATATACCTTCAAAGACACGGAAATATGCGATTGTGCTCACGTCCCCGCACCAAGACACGAGTGGGAGGCGTGGTGGAGACCAAAGGGCCTAAGTTGGCCCACCTAAAATCGGCTTTTCTCTCTACGGGACCATGTTTCTTTCATAGCAATGATCGCGTGTTGTAGTTCTTCCTCTTCTCTGCTTTGAGATTCTCAATTCCAACAGTCTGCAAGCAGGGACTTTCGTGGCAACAAGGACCGCGTCTGTCCTGTCCCCAGAGCATCCCGGGAGTCCAGAGCATTTAGGGGAAAGGAGCGGGAGTAGCGAGGGCCTCCGAGAAGGGCCGGTGGCGCCTCGGGCCCCTCGGTGACCTTAGTGGACAGAGGCGGCTGTGAAGGGCAGATCGGGCCGCCTTCGCGGAGGGCGAGACCGAGGCGCCGGCTGGACGCGCCGGCTGCGGGGCGGGCGCGAGGGCGGCGAGCGCGGGTAGGACCGGCAAGCGACAGGCGGGCCTCACAGAAAGCGCGACGCCGCTCGGCGACTGCAGCGGGCAGCGCCGGGACGCCTCCCGCGTGGCGCTCTGGGAGTTGTAGGCACTTTCCTTTCCACTCTCCTTCTGCGCTTTGCTCTTGAAGCCCAAAGCCGTACTAACGGGTGGGCGCCTGTAACTCCTAGCCTGTGAACTTTGGGAATTCTAATTTCTAAAAAGGTGTCCTGAATAGAACTCCTCCCAGAGTGCCTCCTTCTACTGGAAGGTTTGAGGACTACATTTCCCAGGCGACGTCAAGGAGGCGGTGCTTCCGGCGCGCGCGATGCATCGTGGACATTGTAGTCCCGTGGGGGCTCGATTTTCACCTCCCGGGCAGTCCGGGGATGTGGCCCGGACTACATTTCCCTTCAGTCCGCCCGCTATCCCGAGGCCGTCTTGGCGCGAGACATTTGCGAGCAGAGTGTCTCCAAGATGGCCGCTTGGGGAAGGAGGCGTCTTGGCCCGGGCAGCAGTGGCGGCAGCGCCCGAGAGAGGTGAGATCCGGGGGCCTGTTGCTCTCCCGGGACGAGTGGCTTAGGAGCCGGGGAGCCAGTAAAGCCTCCTGGAGCCGCACCGCTGTCCCTGCCTTCGTACCCGGGCTCCCCCTTCTCGCCCACTCGCCCTCCTCGTACCCCTGCGGGGCACGCGGGGTTCCTGCTCGGGCCGACCCAGGATCTGGGTGGGAGCCGGCGCCCCCTCTAGCTGAGCTGAGGCGGTCTCCATGGAGGGTTCAGGGGAGGTGACGATGGCGGGGCCGGGCGAAGTGGGCCGCGGCCGTACGGGGTCGGGCCGGGGATCGAGGCCGGGCCACGCGGGAAGGATCCGGAGCCCCGCGCAGGCCCGAGGGACCCGCCTAGCATCCCGCGGCCGAGCGGCGACCGAAGCTCCCGTCCCACCTGGCCACGAGCGTGGTCATATTGGCCGCGACCCCTGACGTGGCGAGGAATAGCTCGGGGAAGGGAGAAGGAAGGGGAAACCTTCACTAAGTGGGCCAGCTGCGGGCAGGGCAGTGCAGTCTGCACGTTTATCAGGGGAGCCTTAACCTTCCCCAGTTTGTCTCCCGGGCCGAGAACCGGCCGCTTCCTCGAACCCTCGATGTTTGCGACTTTTCGCGGGTTCTCTGCAAGCGCCCCTGCCGTGGAAGTCCTTTGAAGTGACCTTTCCTAATGAATGGTGTGTGGGTACGGAGCTAGGGACTTGTGTCTTCCAAGGTGGATCTCGATTTGTAGAACTGACTTCTAGAAGATGAGATTGGAATAGTTTTCGTGTTTCGTGTTGAATTTACAGTTTTTGCTTCAGGAAAGCAGTGTCACCTAGTAGAAGCCACTAGAAGCTAGCTGTTCAGCTACCAGAAATTTGGGAAAGGATGTGTATTGGTGGAATCACCTGGATTCGACTGCTCAGTCCATTTTGTTATGGCTTGGTTGGTATAGCAGAGGTCAGCAGGAAAGTTTTGTGTTTGCTTTTTTTTTGTCTTTTTGGAGAGGCTTATTAAACAGAAAAGTTATCTTTCTCTCTCTCCCCTCATCCCCCCTCTTTCTCTCAACTACCCTCCTTTTCCTTTTCTTTGATTCTATCACGTTCATTGCTGTTTAGTGCAGATGGCTTTCTCAGCTCAGAAGATTCCTTTTTGATAGTTGTGATAAACCAGCTTGCATTTTATTCTTAAGCTCAGAGTTATCCAACGTTATCAGTTCTGCATTTCCTCTTCCTTGGAAAAGCAGTGAATGGCAAGCAGATATTTTTGTTTTTCCAACTCTCATCTGGTATTTCTTAGATCAGACCATAGGAAGAAGTTAAAGGTTTCCAGATGGTCTTTAAACCTGGCAAACGTCTTCAAGGTCTTCAATCTGAACATTAATCCTTTAGTAATAGGAAGTAACCTGTTTAGAAAACTCAAGAGTATCTGAAAGGCATTTCTCCTTACTGGACAAAAACAATTGAAAGGGCCAAATGGGGATGCCCCAGACATCATCCAAGGGTCGTGCCAGTACAAGTTAAGCTTTTATTGATCTAAGAAATCAGATACTGGGGATTTTTTTCTCCTTGGTTGGAGACCAGCATTAATTCAAAACTGAGTTTGGGCTGAATCCAGCCCTTGACTGTTGACCATCAGTTTTAAAAAAGAATTTAAGTTAGTTGCCAGTACTTAGAAGTTGAAAGATTTCACATAAAACTCTCCTCGAAAAGCTGAGTGGTGGCCGACATTTTTGGCCAAGGCAAGTACTCTCTAGTTCATTACTCACCTGACAGCTCAACTCACTGCAGTTACCTGCCTAGTCTCCTTAGGTGTTCAGATTGCAACCTTTGGCCTGGAACTACTCACTCATGCAGATGCTGTATGTGAGCCAGGGTTGGGGTGTCAGGTTTTGTGATTCGGGTGGTACCATCTCTCTTTCTTCCAGATAACGTGGTGTGGCTGCGGGGAGCCCCTCTGTTTGCCTTTGCTGCGAGGCCCTACCAGGGCTCTGTTGGAGGGGACATTTGCCGGAGCCCGGTTTCCCAAAGATCCTCCCACGCTGAGCAGGGGATGGAAACATAACCCGCTGCTGGGCCAGCTAGCTAACTTCTGGGCACACCTCCATCCCTGCTCAGTGGGCGGAAAGAGTGTTCGGGTGGGGCAGGCTGGATTAATTGATTGCCCAGCACCGCAGATTAAGAGGCCCAAGCATATTATTGGCTCCAGCGTCGGAAATAGGCTGTTTATGGCCTCTTAAATGAGTTTGTTCCAGGTCACATTCATGCTGACTCAAATCTCAGCTTCACATTGTAAGACCACTTTCTAGAATTGCTTGACACACCTAGTTGGAGTCTGCTTTATGCTGAAACTGAAGGACACGTTGCCTGGTTTGGGGCAGGGGCTGGAGCAGAGCAACACTTTGGGCAAACTTTCCAGATTCGCCAGGGCCTGCAAACTCCAAAGCACGGCTTGTATTTAAAGGCCCTGCCTAGTGCCAGACTGTCCACAAGACAGCGTTAATGACGGTCCACTTTAGAATACCCAATGTGTGAATTCTTTACCTGGTTCTTGACTCTAGAGCTGTGTTCATTCAGTAGCCACTAGTCACATGTGGCAATTAAATTTAAAGTAATTAAAAACAGGAGCTCCTGGCTGGCTCAGTCGGTAAAGCATGCAACTCTTGATCTCGGGGCTGTGAGTTCAAGCCCCACGTCAGGTGTAGAGATTCCTTAAAAAAAATAAAAGTAAAAAGTGATTAAAAATTCGGCTCCTCAGTCACACTAGTCACATTTCATGTGCTCAGTAGCCACATGTGGCTTGGGGCTACCACACTGGACAGCACAGATAGAGAACACATCCATCACTGCAGAAAGTTTTGTTGATACAACAATACTGGTCTAGACTAAAATAGGAGAGGGGTAAGAAATAGCAAAATGATAGCTGCTGGCATGTTGATTTTTCTCTCCACTCCATTAAATCCAGGGAATCAACAGTGTTTGTAATGAAGAACATCACACTCTGAGCTGTAACCTGAATTCTTGTCCAAAATTCAGCACCCTGGCAGCGAGCACACGACACAGATTGCCACTTGTCCCGTCGGCGTCTTTGAGACACGCTTGCCCATCTAGGAAGGCACAGTGCAGGCATCTGTGTGTTCTGCCACTCGGGTGCCAACGCGGACCAGCTCACAGACGGTCCCTCCTGTCCCACTCGGGCTGCTTCTCTTCACTCCCTCAGGGCCTCTGAGCATCCCTGAGTTCTCCGTGATTGTTGGAATGGGAGTATAGCCACGTGCTGTCAGTTCCTGTTTTTCTCATCATGTGAAGATGTCCTTGATCTGATTCTGACCATGGTACGAGGCAGCGGCGCTGTCCGAAGACCTGGGGTGTTCAGAGGGCCGTGCAAACTGGACTAAATGCTCAGGTTGTAGTGTGAGATCACCTTTCGCGGCCTTCCTCTCCCCTGGCTTGTGCAGCCGTCGGCGTGTTTAGGCGGCCCGTGCCACGGGACTGCTCCCCCATCTTTGCGTACCACACCTTATTCCCCAGGACTTGGGCCTCCTTTCTGCCGCTTTGTTTCATATGTGAATTGGACAGACGTGCTCCCGGATGGCTGGTGGAGGGCGCAGTTCCCAGGCCAGCCGAACAGATGGGCCACAAGCCACGTGGGCAGGTGGCTCACATTCCGGGAGTGACATTCTCCTCATTCTGGTCTGATCCTTTCCTTTTAGAGCTGAGGCACCTTAGGGGTCTGGGGTATTTTATTTCTCTTGGAAAACTGCCGTTCTGGCTCTAGCGTGTGGTAAAAATGTTTCTCTCCTCCTGGTCTGGATGAGCCGCACGGGTACGGCATCCGCCCCCAAGTCTCTGGGTGTGCGGCCCTTGACGGTTGCGGGTCCTCCTCAGCTGGCTGCCAGAAAGTGGAGCCCGGCACGGCTGGGCCACACGTTCTGCTCGCAGAAATTGGATGTTGCATGTTAAGATCACCCGCTGGTGATCTTAAGTTAGGCACGACTTTCCCTTTTCCTTGATCTACGTGAGCAGTCTGGATTCCGGCAGCGCTGACTTGTGCCTCAGTGGTTCAGTCCCGTAGGCCACGTTCCAGCGCGGGCCCGACTTTCTGAAGAACAGAGGGGCAGCCTTGTACCCAGGGACGGGAGGAGGCGGCTGAAGCCAGGCCTGAGTTTAGCTTCTGTGTCCTGGGCCTCAGTGAGCGGGGGCCGCGGGAGGAGGCGGGAGGTACTCCATAGAGCCGGCACAGGGGAACCTCCCGGCTGCCACTGTGCTTGGTCCCCGGTGCCAGCAGCCACTGGACGGGCCACAGAGTTCTTGGGAAAGCCAGTAATCAGTAGCCATAAGAGTTCTCTAGCTCAGGGCTGTTCAGTAGGATTTTCTGCCACGACAGAAGCGCTGCCGATCTGTTCTGTCCGTGAGGGTAGCCGTTAGCCACGTGTGCGTGAGCATTGGAAGTGTGGCTCCCGCGTCTGAGCAACTGGATTTTTTATTTTACGGTTTTCTTTTTAAGATTATTTATGTATTTATTTTGAGGGAGAGAGAGCACGCGCACGAGTGGGGGAGGGACAGAGAGAATCCCAAGCAGGCTCAGCAGCACAGAGCCCGACGCGGGGCTCGAACCCACGAGCCGTGAGATCGTGACCTGAGCCAAAGCCGAGCCAAAGCCGAGCCGGCGCTCAACTGACCGAGCTACCCGGGCGCCTCTTTATTTTAGTTTTAAATAATTTAAATGTAAACAGCCGCCTGGGCCTCACATGGGGGCGGTGCTTTGCGGCCGTCACTTTGGCGTGCACGCCTGACCCCTGCTCCACCTTCACCGTGGCCCTGGGGGAGAGGTAAGGCCTCTGCCCTAGTTGACGCGGGGCGGCCCTGCTCGAAACGGCCAGGTGTCTTGCCCTTGGATACAAAGCCAGTGAGTAACCGAGAGGGAACTTGAATCCAGGTCTCTTGACTCCCACCCTTGGTGCGCTGTGTTCTTCCCACGGTAGAGAGCTGCTCGGTTTCCAGAGTACAGAGGAGGAAAGTGTGGTCTCGCGGGTGGCTTCCTTTGAAACAGATGATAATGTCAGGTGCCTGTGGAAGTTCCTCGGCCCGTTTGGAACCGTCCTCAATATTTGGGGCTACCTGCCTGTGTCTTTCTGTACTAATTGCCCCCATTCTTTTTGTTTTTTTTTTTTTTAGTTTTCCAACTTTTTTTTTTTAAGTTTTTGTATTTGTTTTGAGATAGAGTGTGAGCGGGGGAGGGGCAGAGAGCGAGCGAGAGAAAGCCCCAAGCAGGCTCCACGCTGTCAGCGCAGAGCCCGACGCAGAGCTCAACCCCACGAACCCTGAGGTCGTGACCTGAGCCAAAACCAGGAGTCGGATGCTTAGCTGCTGAGCCACCTGGGCGCCCCCTTGTTGGGCTTTCAATCCACACAACGTACAGTCCTACTACCTCTCTGGCTTCTACTCCCTCTCTGAGGGAGCAGTTGCTCCTTTTGGTTAGCCAAAAGTGCGTTCTCCTCGATCTGGGAGCTAGAGGGACAGTCCGGCACCTCACAGAGCATAGGTGACCACGTGCTTATTAGGCGGAGAGCAACCTGACATATGAACCTAGTTTCATGTAATTTTCTCCTGTCAGTTATTTCAAATGAGTTTCCACTGTCTTTTTTTTTTAAGTTTATTTATTTTGAGAGAAAGAGCGTAAATAAGTGGGGGAGGGGCAGAGAGAGGGGGAGGGAGAGTCCCAAGCAGGCTCCGCACCGGCAGCATGGAGCCCGACGTGGGGCCCGAACCCATGGACGGTGAGATCATGACCTGAGATGGAAGTCAGACGCTTAACCGACTGAAGCACCCGGGCGCCCCGCCCTGCCGATGCGTTTCGGTGACCCGTCACATTCAGGCCCAGTGCAGGGGATACCGTGACGAAAACACACTCTGCCTTCACAGAGCTCAGGATTGACATCCTTTGTATGTCACGTGGGAGGGAGCGCATGCCTGGGCCCTGCCTGTGAGCCCCAGGCCCGCTCCGGGACGTAGGCCTGAAGCAGGCGCTTCCGCCACAGTTCGATTAGGTTCTTCTGGTTCTGCCACGACCAGAAGGTGATGGGGGCTTGCGTGAGCAAACAGGGAAGTGGAATTTTCCTCCTCCTCCCTGGCAGGACCGCACGGGTGTGACCCCGGCAGGACACCGCAGCCACGAGATGCCGCCTGTGCCCAGGCTCGCGGTGGCGGGGTGCTTCCCTGGTAGCGTGGGCTTCTCCGCGGGCACAGAGACGCTGCTGGAGCCGGAACTGGGCTCCCTCGGGCTGCCGAGGGCCCGTGGCTGTCTGCCCTCATCACCCCAAGGGATATGGGGTGTTGAATAAGATTTTTCTTTTTAAGAAAATGCGTACCGTTAATTTTCCCACTGCTATAAGAGAAACCCATGATTCTTTGTTTTCTTTTTTGACGAATACAGATAACGTATGAAGGAAAATAAAATCTCAGTCACCTGTTAGGCCACCATCCAGGGAAAACCATTGTTGACCGTTTTTCACGTATAGCATCTTTGATACTTCCCTCCAGATGTTTTGTCTTGGATTTTTAAAAATTGTATATTAAACAGACCCAAAGTATGTTTCTAACATGTGGAAAGTCATAAACTTGCTACCATACGTCTGGCCTTTGAGAACCTTATGCTAAATGAAAGAAGCCAGTCACAAAAGACCACAAACATAATTGCATTTATATGAAACATGCAGAATAGGTGAGTCCATCGAGTCAGGAAGGGGACGGGTGCTTGCCGGGGGCTGGGGAGGGGTGGGGTTTCTCTTTGGGGTGATGGAAATATTCTAGTATCGATTGTGCTGTTTGTTACACAACTTGGTGCACGTGCTGAGCCACCGAATTGTACACTCCAAATGGGTGAGTTGTGTGGCCCATGACTTCTGTCTCAATAACGCTGTCATTAAAAAGTACAAATCAAAAGCACAGTGAGATACAACAACAGGCACCTGGGTGGCTCCGTCGGTTGAGTGTCTGACTTCGGCTCGGGTCGTGATCTCGTGGTTCGTGAGTTCGAGCCCCGCATCAGGCTCACTGCCGTCAGCGTGTCAGCACAGAGCCGCTTCAGATCCTCTGTCCACCGTCCACCCCACCCCCCGCCAAACTGTTTACGTGCTCTCTCAAAAGATAAATAAAACATTTTTTTAAAAACAAAATAATAACTTCTGGTGAGGATGTGGAGCAGTTGGAACCCTCATGCTCTTTTGGTGGGAATATAAAATGACGCAGCCGTGGGGCACGCGGGTGACTCAGTTGGTTAAGTGACTGACCCTTGATTTTGGCTCAGGTCATGATCTCGTGGCTTCACGAGTTAAAGCTCCGCATCGGACTCTGCACTGACAGTACGGAGCCTGCTTGGGATTCTCTCTCTCCCCCTCCCCCCATTCGTGCTCGTGTTCTCTCTCCCTCAAAGTAAATAAATTTTAAAAACTAAAATGATGCACCCACTGTGGAAGACGGTGTGGTGGTTCCTCAGAAAATGAAAAGAATTAGGGGCGCCTGGGTGGCTTAGTCAGTTAAGTGTCTGATTCTTGATTTCGGCTCAGGTCATGATCTCAGAGTCACGAGATTGAGTCCCAAGTCAGGCTCTGCACCAAGCTTGGAGTCTATATCCTTAAGATTCTCTCTGCCTGCCCTTCCCCTGCTCACACACCTGCACGCAGATCCCTCTCTCTAAAAAAATCTAAAAAATGAAAAGAATGACCACATGATCCGACAGTCCTTCTAGATACGTATCCAGAAGGATTAAAAGCGGAGAGTTGAGCAGGTAGGTTTATACCACGTTCGCCACCTTCCTAATAGCTAGAAGGTGGAAGCGGCCCAAACACGATGGATGGATGATGGATAGACAAGTGCGGTGTATACATATGATGGAACATTGTTTATTCGTCCTTAAAAAGAAAGGAAGTTCTGACTCATGCTGCATAACCTGAATGAACCTTAAGAACATTATGTTAAGTAAGCCAGCCACAAAAGGACAAATACTATATGATTTCACTTGCGTGTGGTCCCTAAGGTTATCAGATTCACAGAGACGCAGAGTAGAAGGTGGGGAGTGGGGGCTGGGAGCTGTCGTTTAATGGGGACAGAGTTTTAGTTTCGCAAGATGAAACCGTCCTGGAGATTGGTTGCCCAGCAATGTGACCTAACGCTACTGAGCTGCACACTTACAAATGGTTAGGACAGGAAATTTCATCTGTATTTCCCCGTGATTTGAAGATAGTTAAACCTGCGTGCTCGCCGCTCAGCCTAAGAAGTAGAAAACTAGCATTACCCTGGTGCACATGTCCCTTCTTGCAGGCAGAGGCCACCTCGCTCCTGAATTGTCCTTTCCTTGTTTTTCTTCCTAGTTACCACACACGAAAACGTTCCTAAATGCCGTATCCTTGCGTTCTGTGTGCTTCTGAATGTGTCTGTCCGTCTGCGTGTGTTCTGAACCTGCTTTCTCCTTCGCTTTGCGTGGGAGGGATTCAGCTGTACCTCTGGTTTCCCTCTCGTGGAGGAACAGCTCAATTTATCGATCCCTTCCCATCAGTTCTGATCTTCTCGGACAGTGCCACTCAGAACTTTTTTGCGCAGCTCTGACTTTTGGGGAGGTATCTGCAGACTTTGGGGATCCCATGTTTGAGACTACTTCTGTAATTTCAGATCCCTCTGAGAGAAGCTTCCCAGTGGTACAGGGGACCCCAGGGCCACATGCCGGGCAGGCTGCCAGCTGTGCAGAGAAGGTGCCCGCACCCAGGGAATGGAGTTTGTCAGGTTGCTTCTTCATTACGGCCACCTTCTCACCACAAAGCCAGTGTTTCCAAGGGATCCCTCTGATGCGAGCACAGATTCAGAGGAGGAGAGCGGAGGGTCTCGGGCCCACTGTGGTTAAAGGCAGAGGGAGGGAGGCGGATCCAAGAGCCCCGGTCACAAGTGCCCGTGACCCTGAGGCCACATCTGTAGCAGCCACCCCAGCTCAGATGGGTTGATGTTCTGCTCCACAGGCTGGTTAAGGGCTCAACGGTGCACATCGATCTCAGCACTGGCAGAGGGTGTGCAAGGGCGTAACCCTTACCTCGTGGTAAGTACCACGGAACGTGCTGAATTCGAAAGGTTCAGAAGCCATTTGGTAAACGGGACTCTCCTTTCTGGAGCCACTCCATGGCCCTCCCCAAGTGATAGAATTCTCAGGTCTTTGTACTTCCAGAAATGCGTGTAAAAGCAAGCATGTCCACTAAAGTTAGCATACTCTAATCACTGTTCTGGATTTGGCCTTTTTCACCGATCTCGTAGATACTTTTCCGTCACTGCTCTTTCCCTCTCATACTCTTCTTTTTTTTTTTTTACATGAACTCTTTATTAGGACTCTTACTGGTCATTACACACCTGCCATGGAAAGCACAAATGAAGTCCCTTAAGCCCCAGAGACTCCCAGTTAGCTTTTTTTTTTTTTTTTTTCCCCATATGCACTTGTATACCAGGGTTCAAGTTGGGGGTTGGCTGGTAATGCTCTGAAATCGTTCAGGGCAACCTTCTAACTAGGCTCCTTCTTTAGTTGGTTACATTTGACCCGGAAACAGGCAAGCCACACGTGGGTGGGCCCTGGGGTACCTGGGTGGTGATGGACATGCCTCTCTCCTGGGAGTAGTCAGCCACCAGGTTTCTGAAGTAACTGCCCATGGCAGCCATGTGAACTGAACCCTGTGGTCCAGGCAGCTTTTAACACCTATGTTTGCAGGCACATAGGGCACCCCAGCTGCCACAGCCAGGTGGAAGTTGAGTACTTGATGGGGTGGCCTCTAACAGATGGGGGCCCCAACGTGTGTGTGTGTGTGTGTGTGTGTGTTTCGAACCTTGCTATCTCCTTGTATATCTTGGAAATCTCCTTCTCCAGACTTCAGATTATATCCTTTGGCAGTGAAACAAGAACAAGAATCCCTTTCCTGAATTTGGGCCGAGTAGTTTGGCTTTGAGAGGATTCGAGAGGGTCAGGGCAGTGGTGTGGCAGTGCCTGCCTGCTGGACTGGCTGCAGAGGCTGCCTTGTTTGAAGGCCCCTGGGATGTTACTTCAGTGTGGCTTACGCTCTTTTGTTTTTGCACCGTGGGCGACTGGTGATGGGTAGGAGTGGGGTGGCCGGCCCACAGAAAGCCGCGGCGGCTTTAGGAAGCTGGCATGCTCTGGATGTGTATATTGGGGGAGCAAACCCGTGTCCACTCCTCTGACCTGTGGTGTTTGTGACTTGCCGGCAGCACGAAGGCAGAGGGTGGACGGCCGGCCATGTCCCCTCACTGTCCGTTCCTGTGCCGTCGGGCCTGACCCAGGCACGCGTGACAGCAGCGGTGAGACAGGAACCCGGAGGGTACAGGGTCAGGCTCGAAGGGACCCGTAGACACACCTACTCATCTGTGTCAACAAAGGGCAGGAGAGTACCGTGCCCACCACGCCTGCCCCTGCGACGGGCTGGGAAAAGGCAGGCGGTGTGGATAGGGATGCCGGCGGGGCTTGCAGAAGCTGGGGGAGGGCGAGGTGGGATGTCCCTGCTGACGGGTCTCCAGAATGGAGCAGTCTGTTCTAGGTCGGTGGGGTTTCAACAGGCATTTCTTATTGGGCCTCACGGTACTCTTTTCCACCATGTTCAGGATGGCTACAATCTGCTGGGCAGAGAGGGCACCGTACTGAGGTCGAGTTGGGTTTGGTCAGGAATATTCTATAATCCCAGTCTTGACACCCACGTTCGGCTTTGAACATTCTAGAGGAACCTTGTGGCCAGAAAGGCATCCCTGGCCTCGCTCTGATAGTCAGCAGGACACACGGCCTTGGAAGTGTCTCCTCTCCACCACCTGAACGTGCGGCTGGGGAGCAAGCCCTCTCCCTGCCCCTGCACACGCGCGCGCAGTCAGCCCCTTACCAGTGACTTACCCGACCAGCGTGAAACCCTGCCTCTCAGGTTGGCGTGTTTGCTAACTGGCTTCTAAAGTGCTGAGTCCTGCCTGGGAGGAAGGACTGAAACAGCCCCATCTCCTCTCTCTGAACGAAAACCAAGTGGAGGCCTTGAAAGGGCAAACCCCACTTTTCCTGTTTTCTCAACTTCCGGTGGACTCTTGTGGAAACAGCTCATTGACCCATCGTGGAGACGCAGCCCTGACTACTGGTGAGCTGCTTTGGCAACGTCCCATGTTTAGGAGGCTTCTTGTCCGACCCCCAGGGAACGACTTCTCCCCAGTGCACGCCAGTTAATTAGGGCCTGTGATTTAATTAGGAGGCTTCCTTGAGCCCAGCTTAATTACAGTTACCTTTTCAGGATAAAGACTTCCCTCTGCCCGAGTCCCAGCCTGTGCCTTTTGCTACAGTGCTTCCCACCGGATAGGAGGCCCCTCCTGGAGGATGCCCTTCCCCCTGCCCCTGGGGGCACGGTCAGCCTGTTACCAGTGACTTTTCCTTTCTTGTTTTTTTTTTTTTTTTTTTAATGTTTTGTTTTTTGAGAGGGAGAGACAGTATGAGCGGGGGAGGGGCAGAGAGAGACAGAGACACCGAATCTGAAGCAGGCTCCAGGCTCTGAGCTGTCAGCACAGAGCCCGACGCGGGGCTTGAACTCACGGACCGCGAGATCATGACCTGAGCTGAAGTCGGTTGCTCCACCGACTGAGCCACCCAGGCGCCCCTAAGTGACTTTTCCTTTCTGATGTGCCCACAGGAGAGTATTGATCAGGCATTTTCCTAACAGAGTGAAACTGCCTCTTAGGTTTGCTTATTTGTTGGCTGAAAGTAGTTTCTACTGTGCTGAATCCTGCCTGGGGGTAGTAACTGGAAGGAGTGCTCAGGGGTCTGTCGCTGTGGTCTCAGGCTCTGATCGCCCGGCCTTTGTCCTTGAAGTGCGCCCATGACAACCTGATTTTCACCACATCTAACATGTAATTGCTTTCATCTCTGAAGGAGGGCCAGGACCCAGAGCTTCTGGGGGTGACCTTGTTTCACAGCCGCTGAGGCATATGTGAGAGGTGCTCTGCACTGCCTGTGACAGGGGTTAAGTGACTTGATCCAGCCTTGAGCCGTGTCTAGCAGTGCCCTCTCAAAGGCTGGTATAAAGAAGGCTTTTTACCAGATGAACAGAGAACACAAAACTAGGAGAAACAGTATATACTAGACAGCAGTATGGAGATTTGGAAAGATCTGGACAGGCTGAAACAAGCCAAATGGAAATGACAAGGCGCGTACAGGTCTATATTTAGGTTTGCCCATCAGGGGGTGTGGAAGGACTCTGCTTTGGATGCAAAGTCTGCACTGGAGGGACCTCACATAGGATCCCGAAACTGCCTGCGCTGCCCCGTGGCCCACGGTCACAGCCAGCTATCTGGCCTTGACCCAGAGCTGAGTTGTCTGTAAGCGTCCAGATTTGTCTTCCGCTGGTGAGGGTCAGGCCGCCCGTCCCTAGTCCCAGGGGGACGTCGGATCAGCTCAGCCACTTGAAGTGGGTCTTTGTGAAGTGTTTCTTATACGAACGAGAGGAGGATTTACTGGCAGTAAACACCTACAGAGTCCTGGAGGACCAGGGTCAGAATGGGCCAGAACCTCTGGGGCCCTTTGTGTCATCCGTACACTAAATTTCAGAGTCACTGCTGTTCCTGAGGCTGCTGGCTTTGGGAGGGCCGTGGGGGCTTTGTGTAGCTTGTCCTCTGTTGACGGCCGGAGGAGTTTTGTGCTGCATCATCCAAGGCGAAGGCGACCCTATCTATCTATCTTTTGTCCCGCAGGGCAGGGCTGACTCCTTCTAAACTTTGCAAAGGGCAGAGTGTTTGGCACTGTTGGTCTCAGGTCTGTTGGTTTCCATCAAAGAAGCCTCCTCCTGCAATCGCCGTGATTAACCAAGAGCACGTGTCACTCTGCCGACCTTGGGCCTCTGTGTTGATAAGAATCCGGGCTGAAACCATTCTTTCTTCCTTGGGGCTCCTTAGGGAACTTGGATCTGTCCACTGCCTCAGGCTATCTCCCGGGCCCAGTACACATCATAGGCTGTCCTCTTCTGGAGAGCTGGGTACCCCTTCTTTCCTGTGTCTTTTCTACATTTCACTAGTAATCATTCTCTCAGAAAAACAATAAAATCTTTCCTATCTTACATATTGGGTTCCAGGGAGGATTAACTCCTAAGTGAGATGTGGTGCCCTCAGGAGCTCAGGCTCTCTGCTGAGCGCCAGGCCCAGACTTGAGTCACGAACCTCTCGCAGCGTCTCAGCGCCGAAGCGTGGTGCGTGTGCCCCTCAGCCTAACTATCTCCTCTCTCTCCCCCCCCACCCCACCCCCACTCCAAGGGTGAGCTTGTCGGCCACAGACTGTTACATCGTGCACGAGATCTACAATGGGGAGAACGCCCAAGACCAGTTTGAGTACGAGCTGGAGCAGGCCCTGGAAGCCCAGTACAAGTACATCGTGATCGAGCCCACGCGCATCGGCGACGAGACTGCCCGCTGGATCACCGTGGGCAACTGCCTGCACAAGACCACCGTGCTGGCGGGCACCGCCTGCCTCTTCACCCCGTTGGCGCTGCCCTTAGATTACTCCCACTACATCTCCCTGCCCGCAGGCGTGCTCAGCCTGGCCTGCTGCACCCTCTACGGCATCTCCTGGCAGTTTGACCCTTGCTGCAAGTACCAAGTGGAGTACGACGCCTATAAACTGTCCCGCCTGCCCCTGCACACACTCACTTCGTCCACCCCGGTGGTGCTGGTCCGGAAGGACGACCTGCACAGAAAGAGACTGCACAACACGATAGCACTCGCCGCCCTGGTGTACTGTGTAAAGAAGATTTACGAACTCTATGCCGTATGATTTCAGTAGAACAGGGAGAGAAGCAATCGGCCCGGCCCACGAGAGACCACAGAGTGTTCAGATTTGCCACAGTAACAGGTTTTTGCTCTGTGAGGCGGCGGCGGAGCCTGGGAAGGTGTTTGGTTTAATATCTGTTATTTTAAAAAAATAACACAGGTCACAGGCGTACCAAGGGTTTTTCAACTCCTTACACTAAGATGTGGATTTCCATAACCCGCAGGGGGTCCGAGCGGTGGAAGTCTGGGAAGACCGGGCGGTGCGCGTTGGCGGCACGGCTGCCGAGGGGATGTGAATGCGCTTGCGGGGGGCGGGGGGAGGTCTTTAAGTATATTGTTTAACTGTACCATCCAGAGCCAACCAGAAGCTATTGACCATTAAAATTATGAGAATTTCAACTTCGGGTGTCTTCTCTTTCCATGACTGCCTAGCTGCTGCCCACAGTCTGCTCTGGGTGGTAGCTCGCCCCGGGGCAGCAGTGGGCACCTGGTGTCGCCATCCACAGCAAGGACGGGCCTCGGAACAAGGCAGGCCCAGACCCTTCCCAGAGCGGTTCACCTCTGACGGCGGCCTCGTCGTTCTCAAGGCCAGCACAGCTGAATGCTGCTCGGGCCACGTGGTAGGATCAGGTGACGAGGTCCAGAGGTCACTGGGTTTCCGTTTGGGTCCACGTGGAGAACTGAGGCCTGGGATCCCCTGTCCAGAGCTTTTGATTTTGAAGGACACACAAATGAACATCCGGCACCTGAGCTGTTCCTGAGGCGGACCCTGAGTTCAAGCCCACTGCCCTAGGCTGAGGAAGCACCCTCCCCTCGGCGCCCGTCTCAGTGTTCCCATTCCATAGCAGTCAGGTCCCGTGTCCCCCTCACAGCAAAGGGCAGATTGCACACCATCCTCCATATCCCTGTAAGGTTTCGGATAAATGAAACCGGCCTTTCCACAAAGGCACTGGGTTCCCCGCCTTAACCGCAGCCTTCCTAAGACCTGCTCAGTCCTCCCTGAAGAGCTACATGGTACTTCTTTCTGAAGGGTCCATCTTCAAGAAGCAACCTAGTTTTAAAGGCTCTACCAGGAAGAGCTGATACCAGAGAATAATGAAGGGGTGCATGCGGAGGTGTCCAGAGCTCAAAAGGAGTGACTGGGCTATTTATTATAAGGGAGATTCAGAGCTTTGAAAAGCTTTCAAAATGGACCGTCCATCATCCACAAAGAGTTTGAAAAACTGTAACTCCGAGGAGCCTAGAAGTACTAATCACTCATTCGAATGCCGGGTGGCAAAATGGTGTCGGGTACACAGTGTCGTTTACGGGGCAGTCTGCCGTCTGGAGCAAAAGGATGAATTGGTAGCGAGCCCAGACAAATAGACCTGGTCTCAATTGTGCAGTGCCTGCGGTCCCTTGGGTGTCTGGCTGCTGGCTCCCGAGCCTGCTGGGCCGGAATGGTAGGTGTTTTTGTAATAAACGGCCCAGGTTCGGAAAGGGAGCCCCATGCTCTGCCTGCACATCAGCTTTCCTGGGGCAGGAGGCTAGAAGCGGACAAGTAGCCATCTCGGTGGGTTGAGGGCTGAGCAGAAGCCCTCACCAGGAGAAGAGGCCAAGTGCGAACAAGGTGCCTGAGGCTGCACTCAACAAACTGATTCTTGTCGGGTGGACTAGCCCAGGTTCTGAGACACCACCTCACTTACAGGTCTCGTGCCAGGGTGAGGGCTCGGCACTGCTGGGGAGCGCGGGGCAGGACTCTCATGTTCCAGGCCTCTACGCGAGCCGCACCCCAAACTGGCTGGGAAGGGGAGCGGCAGGATCACACCTCCTGCAGCTGGAAGGATTCCCTTCTGTGGGCGCCGGCTTCTCTGTTTCCGTCGCCTTCCCACTTCGACATCGCTGACGAGTGGGTTGTGCTCCTCTGTGACGTGCCACGATGCTCTGGAAGAAACAGCAATTTTTAAGTCACTGCCAACTGAGAAACAAAGGCCAAGTCGGCTGGGCCCTTCTCTGCAAAGTCCACACACGAGCCCTGTGCGTGCCATTTCTGTGAATGCATCGTGCAATTAACCTAATTACGTGAGTCTTGTTGGAACTGCCCAGTCTCACCCCAGTTTCAGAGGAGAGCAAAGAGCCTTTGTGAAGGTCAACTCGTCAAGAATGCGGGGGGAGCAGACCCTGGCAAGCACTCACGGACGGTCTCTCTTCGTTAGTCTATCTGTGCCCTCCAAAGTGTTCACATCTGCTTCAGCAGCTGTCAGGCCCCGCTGAAGGGGAGGGAGACTCCTTCCATGGAGCCTGCGAGGAGCCGGGCAGTGCGCCCAGGCAGCTGCGCGCTCACCATTTCATCCAGTCACTCGCGAGCCGTGGCCGCTCAGCAGTGCGCAGATGTGTGGTGCTGCCATCTGGAAACTCACTTGGTTGTACTTTCCATGCTCTGATTTGGGCACGAAACACAGGCGCGCCTGCTTCTGCCCTCGGACCAGTGAAACACCAGGAGACCTGAAGAGCAAAGTGGAAAGTGCCTTTGAACTTCATCTGCAGGCAGAAGCAATCCAGAACTGAGCTTTTCAAGCATACCCAGAATCCCAGGATGCAAGAGAGAGAGGAGAACAAAGCTTTGAGGACAGAAAGGAGAAACTGGAACAGCACCACCACCACCCCAGGCGGCAGATGTTCGTATTCAGACACCGATCTGAAAGCAAGAGTGACATTATCAGGGAAACACAAATCAAAACCACAGTGAGATACCACCTCACACCTGCCAAATGGCCACGATGAACAACTCAGGCGACAACAGATGTTGGTGCAGATAAAGAGGAACCCTTTTGCACTGCTGGTGGGAATGCAAACTGGTGCAGCCACTGTGGAAAACAGTATGGAGGTTCCTCCAAAAACTGAAAATAGAACTACCCTGCGACCCAGCAATTACACTATTAGGAATTTATCTAAAGGACACAGGAGTGCTGATTCGAAGGGGCACATGCACCCCAATGTTTATAGCAGCACTATTGACAGTAGCCGAAGTATAGAAAGAGCCCAATGTCCACTGCCTGGTGAATGGATAAAGAAGGTGTGGTATATACATTCAATGGAATAAATGTATTCCAATCATGATTTCACTCACATGTGGAATTTAAGATAAAAAACAAATGAACATAAGGGGAGGGAAGAAAAAATAATATAAAAACAGAGAGGGGGACAAACCGTAAGAGACTCTTAAATACAGAGAACAAACTGAGGGTTGCTCTCGGGTGTTGGGTGGGGAGATGGGCTAAATGAGCGATGGGTACTAAGGGCACTTGCTGGGAGGAGGACCAGGTGTTATATGTAAGTGATGAGCCACTAGATTCTATTCCTGAAATCATTAGTACACTATGTGTTAAGTAACTAGGATCTACATTTTTAAAACATTTTTAAAAAGAGATGCCAAGTTGGGGTCCTGGTCCCCAGGAAAGGGGCTGCGGCTGCCATTCCGGTGGAGACAGCAAGCCCCGCCTTTACCAGGCAGTGCTGTCTCCGGGGAGCCGCGCCCAACTCCAGAGGCCCCCCAACATGGCTTGACGTGCCACACGGACTTTTGAAGAACCCTGAATCGCTTGCCCTTTTAGTCCTCTGCGTAGTTTCTAAGGCCGGAGAGAGCACGTGCTGCGGTGCGAGCGCGTCTTCAGTACCTCTCTGACCTTGCCAACCTCCTCAAGGGCAGCTGGGCCTCAGCCTTTGGCAGACAGCCAGATCCAGCTAAATTTAACGGTTGTTTGTGTTATATTATTCACTATTCATACGGTAGAATATAAGGTTTCTAAAGTAAGTTTTAGCAAGTGAGTTGGTTGAGTCCTCAAGAATGTGCGGTAAAGACACATGCAGTGGTTTGGGATCTGGCTCAAGTGTCGTGTCTAGGTTGAGACCCCGCACGTCTGCTCCAAGTTCTGCGTGCCACCTGCACCCCAGTCAGGGCTTGGGGGGCTCTCAGCCACTGTCACAGTGGCCCCCAAAGCAACCACCTCAACAGTGCGTTTGACGTCGTCTTTTGATGACAGACCGTGTGGCTGCTAAACGTGTGTTCTTTTGAGGGCAGGAGATCGCATCGGCCTCCAGGTGCTGCCCGTTTTGTTTATCGGAGAGAAAAGGGCAGCACTTGGATACGGGCCCTGTTGAAAGTGCCCATCAACAAGTGTCCAAGGAGAGATGTTCTCTCATTCCCATTTAGAGGAAAAGCTTTCTTTGTCACTGCGTTTTCCTGAGCACCTGCTGTGCCCTTGGCCATTTAACTCAATGTCGCGCTAGGCTTTAGAGTGGCTGCTACTGCTGTCTTGGGTCCAGCTCTTTCCTGGCTCTAAGAGCCCTGATGTGAACAGTAAGGTCTCCCTGTTCCATGTCTGGAGGGAAGTAGATGGTTTATTTGGAAGATGAAGAGCCAACCCATATGTCTATATCCACATTTCAACCAGGGGCCCTTGGAATGTTCAGGCCCATGGTGGGAGCTGGGGAAGATCACCAGATCTAATGCCCCACTCTTCATGCTGCCGCTCTCAGGAAACTTGACGGCCTCAAACACTAACCACAGGCTGTGGCTTTGGCCATTTTTATTTCAGGGATAGCTTTTAAAACACAAGCTCCATAGGACCAGAGTTGGGACACAGTGCGAGGTGCCGGTATGATACGCAAGATTTTTATTCCAAGTTGGGAAAGTCATACAATGCACCCACAATTTCCACTTTCAGCCTCAATAATAGGAAAAGTTTCATCCTAGACTTTCAATATGAAGTTGATTCACTCATTGAACCTCAAGCATGTATTTTTAAGAAATCAAAAAGGTGGAAGCAGGCATCCAACAGGCACAGCTAGCAAATGACTGCTCTCACCAGGCACCAGATGCCGCTTTAGAATCCCTCCCCACCTGACCAGGCTTCTGAGTCTTCTTTCCTAGAGGATACACGGGACCATGTGGGGTTTTCCTCTCCCTTTTGCCTGTTTCCTTAATAAATTCGTCTTCTGCTTGGAGTGGGGCCTGGTCTACGGGGCTTGAGGTGAGAGTTTACAGGGGAAACAGGGAATTCCTTTTAGGAACTAAAGCCGGCATCACTTGGGTTATGCTGGAAGACAGAAGGCGTATTAGCCCATTGGTCATGTTGGATGATGGACTGTAGAGCCCTGAAAATGGATATGGATGATGGCTTCTTACGACAGCCTTCTCCCTTGAGTGCTGCAGGTGCCTCTGCCAAAACAATAAGGCACGTGGTCCAGGTAAGTCAAATATGAGAACTGGGTCAGGTGACGTCAGGATGTCTTCTGTTTTCAAGGCTGAAACACTTTCTAGGAGCTGGCGGAGGCTGGAATTCAAAGGAGGCATAGTTCTTCCAGCCCTTGAGGACTACACCTCTGACTGCTCATTCATTTATTTCAGGTTCTTACTTTAAACTGAGCTCCACATTTGTTCCGTAAGGTTTACCCCTCATCCCTGGGAAGAAGGTTGTTGCCTTTTTGGTTTTCATTCTATTAGCAGAGGCCTAGCCAGGGATCTTCAGTTCGGGACAAGCATATGTATGTTCCATCTTTCCCACTCGTAAGACAAACATCCAGTAAAGTCTCAACAAACACAGCTGTCCCTTGTCCAGCACCTGTACCCAGGCAGGTGCTGCTCCCCTATCCCAGCTCAGACGTGCAACTAGGAGTTCTTGGATTTCCGCTCCTTTCTGGCCCTGGAGGCCATGAGGCTGAAGAAGAGCCCAGGAGCCAGAGTTCGCAGATAAATGGCCAAGGAAGGCAGGAGGTCGGCCAGGATCACATCTTTCTTTTTCTTTCCCACCGCAGCCAGAACATCTCGGGCCACCTCCACGGGGCTTCGGCCTTGGGCTGTGGTCTTGTCCATAACTAAAATAAAACCAAAGAAACACATGAACTTAGAAGCAGAAGTCTCTCTCCGCAGGACTTGAGCTGACATGAACCGATGTCGGCTGAATTTCCCATCATGGGGCCCTCGCCACAGTCTGTCAGGAGGCAAGGGGTTTGCCACCATCCCTGACTATTCCGTACTCCAAAGAAATGAGGAAGCCGTCAGCAGCTCAGTGTGTGTGAGGGGGGAGAGGGGACTGTGGGGGAGATGTGGAAACGAGGTAGATGGGTGACCTTGTAAGTGCTTACAACTGGTGGCTCACGACAAAGGCCAAAGGCCAGCCCAGATGGGGTCTCAAAGAGCAATCACACACACACCGATTCCCGACCTTGGGAACTGTTGTCTACCGGAACGCCCAACTAAGGGTGTTGCAGCACTGATTTGTCTGGGGTAGCTTGGCCTGAGGTCTGCCAGACGGGTGATAGGAGGAGACTATGACCCCTCATGTGCACGACAAGCTGGCCAGACTGAGAGTGAGGTGGGTCAGGAAGAGACGTCCCAGTTCCCCACATCATGTGGTGACCGGATAAGGAACAGGAAGAAATCCTTGGTTTGTTTTCGGTGTCAGAGGCAGCTCAGGGAGGTTAGGAGGTGTTAGGCAGGTTGACGCCAACTGATGTTCCTTCTTTCCTAGTGATGTGACAATGTTGCCGACCAAGCAGAACCAGTTGGCAGCCAGAGAGGAGAGGCCACTAGTGCAGACCATTTGAAACTATTTGTAAGTTGTCCAAACCGCATGAGCCTCCTCACCGATATCTATTCTCCTTGTGTTTTTGTTAACACAGAATTGATTTCTGATAGTTGCTGATTTTTAAAGGCCATAGAGGGAATTTTTTAAAAAAGATTCTTCTAGGGGCACCCGGGTGGCTCAGTGGGTTAAGCATCTGACTTTGCTTAGATCATGATCTCACGGTTTGTGAGTTTGAGCCCTGCATCAGGCTCTCTGCTGTCTGTCAGCTTGGAGCCCACTTAGGATCCTCTGTCCTCTTCTCCCTCTGACCTTCCCCTGCTCATGTGCGCATGCACACGCTCTCTCTCTCTCAGAATAAATAAATAAACTGGAAAAAAAAAAAAAGGAAAAGAGCTTTACATTAAAAAGAAAAAAACCATTCCTCTAGGGGTTCCTGGGTGGCTCAGTTGGAAAAGATTCTTCCAGGGGCAACTTTGGCTCAGGTCATGATCTCGCAGTTCACAAGTTCAAGCACTGGACTGGGCTCTGGGCTGTCAGTGTGGAGCCCACTTCCGATCCTCTGTCTCCCTCTCTCTCTGTCCCTCCCCTGCTTGCTCTCTCTCTCTCTCAAAAATAAACACTTAAAAAAAAGAGATTCTTCTAGGTATAAATAAGTATGAACCTCTCTAGCTCTATGCCTCTATATGGTTTCTGCTGACTTGCTGAGTGAGCGCCTATCCAGGGCATGTGCAGTTCAGGTCTGGCCGAGGTGGGGTGCAGGAACAGGAGGCCGCTGGTGAACACCATAGCATAGGCCCAAAAGGTCATATCCAGGGAGGCAGGACATGGCAGGTCAGTACTTAAGAGGTAGGCAGGCCCCACGCAAGTGTGGGAAAGCAACTCAGTTCCCAGGACAATAGCGTGCATGGGTCACCTGACCCGGGAGGCTGGCCTGAGCCTGCACGCTGGGGCCGGGCCATTCAGCCCACTAGTGGTGACTGCAGGTCAGCTCACCACATCTTTGGCTGAAGCAAGATGGGAGATCTGAGACCGGTACACCCAGCGTCACCCCAGAAGACTGTGCTCTTTCCTTTGAGTATCCTGAAATCAGTCATTTCTCAAGCACACTGAGTGGGGAATCTTTTGGGGCAAGCAACCCATACTTTCCATGCGATTAATCCACTTTAATTTTACTTTAATTCACTGAGGATGGGTGAGCGGAAAGTCTGGCAGCATTTCAGCTTGGCCCTCAAAGTCCTTTAAGGACTGAGTCCTGGCCAACAGGGACCCTGTTCCAACAGCTGCAATGGTGATGCTCAGGCTAAGGATGGCTCGTGGTAAATGACCATTATTCGACAGTATATATAACCAACACCCATACATCAAGTTTTTTAGTTTTAAAAATTATATTCCAGGGGCGCCTGGGTGGCTCCATCGGTTAAGCACCCGACTTTGGCTCAGGTCATGATCTTGTGGTTCCTGAGTTCGAGCCCCCCATCCTTCTGACAGCTCAGGGCCTGGAGCCTGCTTCAGATTCTGTGTCTCCCTCTCTCTGTCCCTACCCTGCTCACACTTTGTCTCTCTCTCTCTCTCTCAAAAATAAGTAAACATTTTTAAAAATTTTTTTTAAAATTATATTCCGGGGGCACCCTGGGTGGTTCAGGAAGTTAAGTGCCCACTCTTGGTTTAGGTTCAGGTCATGATCTCATGGTTCGTGGCATGGAGCCCCACGTTGGGCTCTGTGCTGACAGCATGGATTCTCTCTCTCTCTCCCTCTCTGCCCCTCCCCCACTCATTCTCTCTCTCTCTCTCTCTCTCTCAAATAAATAAACTTAAAAAAATTACATTCCAAATGAAAAAGAATCGAAGAATCATCAGGTGAGAGAAGCACATCTCACTATCACCAGCCGACAACTTTTCATGGAAGAAAAGAGAAACTAGGGCCTCACCTCCGTATTTGGACCCATCAGCAGTGACAGCATTTACAGAGAGGTTGGTGTGGATGTAGCTGGGGCTGATGACAGTCACCTCGATCTCATACTGTTCCATCTCGGCACGAAGACAGTCAAAGAATGCCTGGGTTGCATGTTTGGAGGCCGCATCTGCAAAGGTTTGTGGCCAGAGATGCAGGTGAGGGAGAGGGCCCGAGACAGGCCCACATATTCGTTCCCATTCATTCGCTTTTACTTAAAAACTGATATTACAATTTAAGATTACAGTATTACAGCCGTGTTCTTTTCCTGACTTAGGGAAGTGCAGTGTATACCTGTTCTTAGGAAATACCCTGCTGTGTAGGAGTAAAGGAGCATCATATTCCTTACCCTCTTTCAAATGATTCAGGAAAAAAATTATAAATCATATATACACACATACATGCATATATTCACACAACACATACAGAATATGATAAAGCAAATATGGTCAGATGTTAACAACTGGGGAATCTACATGAAGGCGACATGGGAGTTCCTTGTACTGTTCCTGCAACTTTTAAGTCTGAAATTATTCTAACATTAAGAGTTAAAACATATATATATCACAACTTAATGTCTAATGAGTGAAACATTTAAGTGGGACAGAGGATATAAGAGCCAAAGTCTTCCTTCTGTCTTCCAATTCCATTCTCCAGAGATAACCTATGCTAATGGTTTCTCAGCATTTACTTTTTAGATACTCTATGTACATATATGTGATTTTACACTTAATTTTTTTTTTAACAGAAGCGAGCTCTACTGTTTATATTATTCCTGCCAGTAGCTTTCTCCCCCTGGTGACACAGACCATATAGCCTCTGTGGCACCCGTGCAGGCCCACCATGCTCTCCATGGGCCACGAGACTTCAGGGGTTGGAACTTCCGGGCTTGTCTCCAGGTCTCGTCACTGAACAGAGCTGCCAGTGAGCATCCTTGCATGCACGGGAGTGTGTGTATAAAATCCATGCTTAGCTTTCTTATGTATTTTGTTTGATAAACTTCCATGAAGTGGCTTCATCTGGAAGAGCCATCGATCCTGCTCCACTTGGGAGAAGTCGAGCCAAGGCAGCTTGTCGGCCACGGCTCCACAGTGTGGTGAAAGGTGCTCTGAGGGGGGACAACAGTGACCCGACAATGACATTCTTGGGAAACACACAGCATCTCCACTGAAAATCAGTTTCCTCCAATTCAGAGTTCTAAGTAGCTTAGCCATAGGAAAGGGGCATCCATCAGCTGAAATGGCAGGAAGGGAAAAAGCAAGGAAGTGTCCCGGCAAGGCACGTGAGAGAGTCCAGCGTCGGCCCTCCCTGCGGCGCCTTTCTCAGGCCAGCGCCTTTGGTGTGGGCCGAGCTGCTGGGGGCTGGACGAGGAGTTTGCGGGTAGGTGGGTGGGGAGAGCTGCCCCTGTCAGCTGTGATCCCAGGGGTGCAGCCCAGGCCCAAGGACTGAGAAGAGTCACCCTGGCGGGGGGGGGGGTCCCCAAATAGAAGGCTGCACCCTGATGACTAGTCTCACAGAGTCCCAGGCCGTAGGTCCTCAGCCAGGCTGACTTACCACCATCACCACGGCTGTCACTAGTGAGCCTCTCTGACCTGCAGGGCACGGGGCTTGACAGGCCACCTGGATCATCCCACCAGCGGTGGGAAGCGGGTAAGGCCGCTCTCCCATTTTATAGTCAAGAAGACTGCTGCTCACCAGGGTTAGCTAACATGCCCAGGCACACCGCCACACTCAGTCTGCTTGTCATAAAGCGCCCAGACCAACTCTGTGGGACCTACTGCAGCCACAGGCCAAGTGGAGAACAAAATTCAGGAAGATTAAGTCAAAGTAAAGTTTGAAAGTAATTTAGTACAAAGAATACTGTATATCCTTTACCCTGATTTATCTATTTCATTTCACCTTATTTGTTTTATCATTTGTGATTATATTTCTTCCTGAACCATTAGAGCTGTCTTAGAGAGCTGTCCTGTGCTGCCGGGAGTCAAAATGGAATGCTGGTGAGCAGGGAAATAACAACCCCAGAAACAGCTATGGACGGAGAACCCCACAGTTCACAAAGGACTCTTGGTCTCCAGGTGTCTCCTCTCATCTTTAACACAGCCTTGTGAAGTGTGTGCGGTAACCGTCAGTCTCTTCACAAGCAAGGAGACAGAGGGTCAGGGACTTTAAGTTACTTGCCTAAGGATACGCGACTAGAACCACAAGGCAGAGGAGGGGTTCGTATCTGGAGAGAAAGAAGATGTCTTTGTCACAGCTCCGGTTCAGATAGCGTCTGGCCGGATGTCTGGTACGGTCCTTGCAAAGTGCTGACCCGGCTCTGCCCTCCCTCCCTTCGCTGCCCAGCACGCAGCTGCGCCAGGCGGAGGCCCGCACTCGAAGGTGAGAACAGATGACGTCAGCACTGACTGCACAGGGCAAAGGAAGGAGTTCCCCGGGCGGTCCGTGAAACCACCTTTGAAATCTTTCAGCAAAACAGAACCAGACTCCGTCTGCTTGCCGGTACAACAGGGCGGTAGACAGCGGAGTGAAATGATATCTCAGAACTCTGGCCCAGTCACTCGTACGTGGAGGTGAGTGTGCAAACTGGAAGTCAGTTTGGCAGGGTTAATTTCCTGGTCCTATTTAATATTTCCACTTTTGGGAGTTTATCTTACTGAAACCCTCCCACGAGTGCCCAGAGATGTAAGTATTCAAGGAGGTTCTGGGTAGCACATCATCGGTACCGGTCAAGAACTGAGGGCACGTGATCCTCGCGCATCCAGGAAGATGGCTCAACAGCTCACGTCGTATCTACCCGAGGCATTACTACTGTATCGTCTGGTGGAATCAGCAAGCCACAAAACGGTATGTACAGTGTGATTCCACGTTTGTACGCTACCGTGTGTTTGCTCACACGAGAAAAGTTTGGAGGCACGTGCCACAAAGTGACCCAGCAGAAGTGCCCGTGAGGATGGTGCAGACCGACAATGAGATGGTGGCCGGCGCGCACGGCCCTCGGCCCGGCACCGCTCCGGCGCTTCTCCCCCAGCGCTCAGAGAGGAACTCAGTCTTCGGCGGCTCCTCTGGCCTGGGACTGGCCCGGTCTCCCTTCTGCAGCTGCAGACTATGGCAAGGACACTCGCACGAGGTCACGCGGGGGAGAGGGGGGGGTGGGTAAGGAGTGGAGCTGCCATCTGAAGCCTGGCCTGCTCAGAGCACATTCTGATCAATTCCCTCCCACACTCTGTATTGAGTATCTGCCCAGCGACACTAAATGTGTTATTTTTATAATCACGAGAAAACATGAGGGAAAAGTCTCTCTAGGGAGAGAGACTAGGAAGTACTCACATGCTGATCGGAAAGGAATGCTGATTTTGCCCTGGATGCTGCTGATCGCAACAATATGGCCTTGTCGCCTTTTGATCATGGAGGGCAGGAGTGCTGAAGAAAGAGAGCAGAGGCTTTAGGGCAGGACTTCTCTTCTGGTCACCACAGCTAACACTGACAGGAGGCGAGCTTGCTTATTGTATGTAGTCAGAGCCAGGGAGGTGAACAGGGAAGGCTTCTCAGTGGGGTGCACCACGCTTCCTTGGGACTCTCAGGTCCCCTGTGCCCAGCAGACTGCCAACAGGAGGGAGGAGGCCAGTGGAGGACTGGGAAGGAAGCAAGGAGGGAGGCAGGCAGAAGCCTAATCACTAGGAACAGTCAGTCAGCTCAGTCACCTTTTCTAGGCAGAGCCTCTACCCTTGAGTGATGCCCATGGCTGAACATAAAAATATCCCCACTTTGTGTGGGTTTCCAAACACCATGAAGAGGAAATGGCGGGGGGGGGGGTGGACAATGCTGTATAAATAAAGGTGTCACTGGGGAGAACATCTTGATTTAAGGCTATAAAGCAGATAAAGAAAATGCAAGTGAAAGCCTGGAGAAAACAAACACCCAAGCTCTAATGACAACACCCATTCCAGGGTAAAATAGATGGAGACGGGCAACATTTAGCTAAAAAGGAACCAAGTAAAGTAAAAAGAACGTCAACATAGCACTGCTCCTTTTTCTTTTACTTCAGGACTGTTACCTTTCGTTAGAGCAACTGGGCCAAAGTAGTTTGTCTCCATGACTTTCTTATCCACGTCTGGGGTAGTGTCCACAATGGCGCCTCGGTAGCTGATGCCAGCATTATTGATGAGCACATCCACGTAGCCGAAGCACTGAAGGATCTCAGCTGTTGCTGCAACTATGGCCCCAGGGTCCGCAAGGTCAAAGGCCACCGTGTAAGGCTTGTGTGTCTGCACCTGGTCAAATATGACAGAAACCGAATGCATCTTCAGAGTGACAGGCACGTGAACCACATGTCCCTGCTTTTCAGAGGGTGGGGAGTAGCCCGCTGGGCATGACATGCTCAGGCTCTAGCACCTGTCTTCCAAAGAAATGTGGCCTGAAGGATCTTGCCTATGGTGCTCACACCTGACCTGGGCAACCTGTCCCCTGAACTGAAAATGACTTCTAGAGCCAGCCTCCCCTTGCTGCCCTGTGCCAGCATGGTGCTCTATGGTACCATTACATCTCAACAGAGGCTCTATTCTTCTCAGGTTAAGTCACTTTCATTCATTTGTTCATGAAACATTTTTGTTGTTGCTGTTAATATATCTTCTATGTGCCGGGCACTGGGGACAGGGCAAAAAGCAAGACAAACATGGTTCCTGTCTTCTAGAAGCAAACTGTCTAGTGAGGAAGACAGACAGATTCTCTAATTGTAAAGAACTGGATGCCAGAGAAATGAAAAACTGAGCCGTCTAACTTACAGGACTTCCCAAATGGAAGTGAGTTTAACAAGAGGCAGAAGGAGTGGGGGTATGAAATGAGAGAAGATGGCACAGTAGGAAGTTCTAGGAATCTGTCTTTCCCCCTGGACGCTGTACTAGCAGAAACTCTCTGATATGACAATTTTGGAACTCTGTAGTCTATCTGATGCTTGCAGCTTCCGGGGCAGTGTTTGGCTAGCAAGTTATGGATAATCTGGGTCAATTCTAGCCATCAGCTTGGTGGTAGCTTTCCATTCCCCACCCCCATCCCTGTGGCAGGCCGCTGTAGGAAAGGCTACCCACATCTCTGGTGCAGCTTGAGGATGCCAAGGTAGGCAATGAGGACCTTGTCTCCAAAAATCAGGATTGTGTTCTGACGGTGGATTGCTGCTCTGATCACTGAGGCGCAGTATGGATGCAAGTTGCATTATTTTAACCACTACTAGCTAAAATAGTTTCCAATAGATTTAAAGGAGTTACACTTATTATTCTGATATTCAAAAATATAAATAAGTCCCCAGAAAACACACCTGAGGAAGCCTAGACAATGGACTTCCTAGACACAGATTTTAAAGCAAATGTCTTAAAAGATCCTCAAAGTGCTAAAGGAAGACATGGAAAAAGTCAGAAAATTGATGTATAAACAAAATGAGAATATCATTAAAGAAACAGAAATTAAAAAAAAAATTCTGGAGCTCAAAAGTATAATGACAAAAATGGAAAATACCCTAGAAGTTCAAAAGCAGATTTGAGCACAGAGAAGAGAGAATCAGTGAAACTGAAGAGAGGACATCTGAAATCACTAACTCTGAGAATAAGAAAAAAAGAATAAGGAAAAGTAAACAGGACCTAAGGGATCTGTGGGATGCCATCAAGTGGACCAATAAACACACTGTGTAAATCTGAGAAGGAGATAAGAGAGAGAAAGGGGAAGATAGAATATTTGAAGAATAATTGCTGAGGGGCCTGGCAGAATGGCTCCCTCAAAGAAGGGTGGCGAGAAGGGCCGTTCTCTCATCAATGAGGTAGGGACCAGAGAACACATCATCAATATTCACAAGCACATGCATAGAGTGGGTTTCAAAAAGCCCCTTGGACACTCAAAGAGATCCAGAAATTTGCCATGAAGGAGATGGGAACTCCAGATGTGCACACTGACACCAGGCTCAACAAAGCTATCTGGGCCAAGGGAATAAGAAATGTTCCATACATGAGTAACCATGTGCGGTTGGTTGTTCAGAAAACATAATGAGGATGCAAATTCACCAAACAAGCTCTATATGTTGGTCACCTATGTATCTGTCACCACCTCCAATAATCCACAGACCATTAATGTAGATGAGAACTAATTGCTGATGGTCAAATAAAGGTATAAAACCGGGGAAAAAAAGAATTGCTGAAAACTTTCTGAACTTCATGAAAGACATGAATCTACACATCAGAGAAGCTCAACATTGAGTTAGATAAATTCAGAGGCCCACTTGAAACATTATAATCAAACTGTCAAAAGACAAAAACAGAATCCTGAAAACAGCAAGAGAGAACTACTTCTCACATAAAAGCAATTCTCAATACAATAATCAGCTGATTTCTAATCAGAAACGTTGGAGGCCAGAAGACAGTGGATTGATATATTAAAAGGGCTGAAAGAAAAAAACTGTCAACCAAGAATTCTGTATCTGGCACAACTATCCTTCAAAAAATGAGGGAGAAATTAAGATTCCCAGATGAACAAAAGCTGAGGGAGTTAGTTACCACTAGACCTGCTCTGCAAGAAATGCTAAAGGGAGTCCTTCAGGTTTGAAATAAAAGAAAGCTGAACAGTATAATCCAAAACTATATGAAGAAATAAAGATCTCCAGGAGAGTAAATGCAGGGGCAATTATGAAAGCTAGTATTATTGTAATTTTGGTCTGTAACTCCACTTTTTACTTTCTACATAATTTAAAACACAAATGTGTTTAAAAACTATTATTAATCTGGTAATGAGCAAGTAACATGCAAAGATGTAATCTATGACATGAGTAACGAAAATGGGTTTGGACAGAGCCGTACCACAGTAGAATTTTTGTATGCTATTAATCCCCTTAGAAACCACAAACAAGGGGTGCCTAGGTGGCTTGGTCGGTTAAGCGTCTGACTTTAGCTCAGGTCATGATTTCACAGTTCGTGGGTTTGAGTCCCACATCGGGCTCTGTGCTGACAGCTTGGAGCCTGGAGCCTGCTTCAGATTCTGTGTCTCCCTCTCTCCGCCCCTCCCGTGCTCGTACTCTCTCTCTCTCAAAAATAAATAAACATTAAAAAAAATTTTTTAAAACAGAAACCACAAACAAAACAGCTGTCAAATATACACATAAGGAAATACAAAGGAAATCAAAAACACTTCACTACAAAAAAATCAACTAAACACAAAAGACAGAAATGCAGGAAATGAAGGACAAAAAAGCTGTAAAGTATACAGAAAACAAAAAGCAACCTGGCAGAAGTTCCTCCTTAATACTAATTAGTTTAAATATAAATACTTTTAAATCTCTAATCAGAAGACAGATAAAATCTGGAATTTCTTTAAAAAATCCAACTGTACGCTGTCTTTAAGAGACTCATTTTAAATCTAAAGATACAATTATCTTGGAAGTGAAAGGATGAAAGAAGGATATTCCATGTAAATAATCACCGAAAGAGAGCTGGAGTGGCTGTACTAATATCAGACAAAACAGATTTTAAATCATAAAAGGTTACAAGAGACAAAAAAGGATATTGGATGTAGGCATACCTGATATTGCAGGTTTGCTTTCAGACCACTGACAGCAACTACCTCAATAAAACAAGTCAAATGAGTTTTTTGGTTTCCCAGTGGATATAAAAGTTATGTTTACACTATACTGTAGTCTATCAGTGTGCAATAGCATTATGTCTAAAAACAATGTACATATCTTAATTTTAAAATATTGCTAAAAGTGCCAACCATCATCTGAATTTTCAGTGCATTGTAATCACTGATCACCATAACAAATTAATAATAATGAAAACGTTTGAAATATTGTGAGAATTACCAAAATGTGACACAGAGCTATGAAGTGGCCAAATGCTGTTGGAAAAATGGCTCTGATAGACTAGATTGACACAGGGTTGTCATAAACCTTCAATTTGTAAAATACACCATATTGGTGAAGCACAATAAAATAAGGTAAGCCTGTAAGAATAAAAAGATAGTCATTACAGCAGACAGATATAACAGTTATAAATATCTATGTACCTAATAACTGACACTCAAAATATATGAAGCAAAAATCAACAGAACTGAAGGGAGAAACAAACAGTTCTACAATATTTTGATATTTCAAAACTCCACTTTCAATAATGGATAGAACAACCAATCAGAAGATCAATTACAAAATAGAGGACTTGAACAACATTATAGACCAATTGTACCTAACAGATGTATACAGAACATCCCACCCAACAACAGCCTAATACATATTCTTCTCAAGCACACATGGAACATCCTCCAGGAGAGACCATATATTAGGCCACAAAACAAATGTCAACAGATTTAAAAAGATAGATATCATTTAAAGTGTCTTATTCAACCACAGTTTAACGAAGCTAGAGATCAGTAACAGAAGGTAAACTAGAAAATAAGCAGAAATTAACACACTTTAAAACCACTGACTCATAAAAAATAACAAGGAAAATTAGAAAGTATTTAGACACAAATGAAAATGAAAACACCACATAGCCAATCTTATGGGTTGCAGAGAAAGCAAGGCTAAGAGGGAAATTTATACCTGTAGTTGGCTACATTAAAAAAAAAAAAAAAAGATTTCAAATCAGTAACATAAATTTACACCTTAGCGAACTAGAACAGAGCAAACTAAACCCAAAGCTAGCAGAGGAGGGAAATAATACAGATTAGAGAAGAGATAAAAAAAAAAATTCAGAGTAGAAATAAAGAAAATCATGAATGCAAAAGTTGGTTCTTTGAAAAGATCGACAAAACTGAAAAACCATTAGCTAGACAAAGAAAGATAGGATGGAAATAAATTAGAAATGAAAGCCTGGGTGGCTCAGTTGGTTAAGCATCCAGTTTTGGCTCAGGTCATGGTTCGAGTCCTGCGTCAGGCTCTGTGTTGACAGCTCAGAGCCTCGAGCCCACTTCGGATTCTGTGTCTCCCTCTCTCTCTGACCCTCCCCCATTCATGCTCTGTCTCTCTCTGCTTAAAAAAAAAAAAAAACATTAAAAAAAATTAGAAATGGAAGTGGGTCCCTACCTAGATAAAAAAGATTATACTATGAATGACTGTATACCAACAAATGAGATAACCTAGAATAAACGAAAAAATTCCTTTAAACACACAAATTACCTGACTCAAGAAGAAATAGAAAATCTTAGCAGACATATAACAAACAGGTAGAGAGATTAAAACAATAACTTAAAACCTCCCCACAAAGAAATGTCATGCACCAGATGGCTTCACTGGTGAGTTTCACCAAACTTTAAAGAACTAACACCAACACTTCTCATACTCTTCCAAAAAACTGAAGAGGAAGGAGAGAATACTTCTTAATTCATTCTGTGGGGCCAGCATTACTCTGATACCAAGTTCAGATAAAGACATCACAAGAGAATTACAGACCAACATCCTTTATGAATATAGATGTTAAAATCCTCAACAAAATACTAGCAAACCAATTTTAACAGCATTTTAAAAAGATTATTCACCACAAATAAGTGGGTTTTATCCTAGGAATGCAAGGGTGGTTCAACGTAATAAAATCAATCAATATATCACATTAATAGAACAAAGGAAAAAACCCCATAGGATTGTCTCAATTGATGCAAAAAAGAGACCTGACAAAATCTAACACCCTTTAATGATAAAAACTCAGAAAACCAGGAATGGGGGCGGAATTCCTCAATGTGGTAGAAGATGTTTAAGAAAAACCTATAGCTAATATATGTTCAATGGTGTAAGATGGAAAGTGTTCCCCCTATGATCAAAAACAAGACAAGGATGCTTGCTCTCACTGCAGCTATTCAACACAGTACTAGAGTTCTAATCAGAGCAATTACACAAGAAATAAAACGCACCAAAACTGGAAAGGAAGAAGACAACTATTCATAGATGAATGTGATTCCATATTTAGAAAACCCCAAGGAATCCAGAGAAAGCTATTACAGCTAATATAAGTCAGTTCAGCATAGTTGCAGGGTACCAGGTCAACACACACAGATCAGCTATGTTTCTACACACTAGCAATGAATAATCTGAAAAGGAAATTAGGAAAGAAAATCCATTTATAATCGCACCTAAAAGAATTAAATATTTAGGAATAAATCTAACTAAATAGGTCAAAGATTTGTATGCTAAATAAACATTACGAAGCACGGCTGCTAGAAATTAAAGGAGACCTAAATACATGGAAAGACATCTCACATTCGTGGACCGGAAGACTTAACATTGTTGTCGATACTACCCAAAGTGATGTACAGATTCAATGCAATCCCTATCAAAATAGTAGCATTTTTTTTGGAGGAAATAGAAAAAAATCCTAAAATCCATGTGGAATCTCAAAGGTCCTTGAGTAACCAAGACAACACTGAAAAAAAAAAAAAAGAACAAAGCTGGAAGACTCACACTTCCTGGTTTCAAAACTTACTGCAAAGCTACAGCCATCAAACAGTGTGGTACTGGCATAAAGACGGATATACAGACCAATAAATAGAGAGCCCAAAAATAAACCTTTCATTCATGGTCATGTGATTTTTGACAGGTGTGGCAAGACATTTCAAGCAGGAAAGAACAATGTTTTCAATAACTGGTGCTGGGAAAACTGGATATGAACATGCAAAAGAATGAAGTTGGAACCTTACCTGACACCATACACAAAAATTAAATCAAGTGGATTAAAGACCTAGATGTTGGTGTCAAACTATAGAACTGCTTAGAATAAAATATCAGGGAAAATCTTCGTAACATTAGATTTGGCAACAACCTCATGGATATGACACCAAAAACACAGGTGACAAAAAAAATAAATTGAGCTCTGTCTAAAATTAAAAGTTTTTCTAGGGCACCTGGGTCGCTCAGTCGGATAAGCATCTGACTCTTGATTTTGGCTCAGGTCATGATCTCACCACCATGAGACTGTGCCCGGCATTGGGCTCTGGGCTGACATTGTGGAGCCTGCTTGTGATTCTCTCTCTCCTCTCTCTGCCCTTTGCCCCCCTTTCTCCCTCTCTCTTATGCACTCAACAATCCCTCTCAAAATATATAAACAAACTTTAAAAATAATTATATTAAGTTAAAAACTTTTCTTCATCAAAGGATACTGTTAAGAAAGTGAAAAGAAAATCTACCGAATGAGAAAAAAATCTTTGCAAGTCACAGATCTAATAAAGGATTCATATCCAGAATATACAGAAAACTAAACTCAACAACAAAAACAATCTGATTAAAAATGATGGGAGAAGGACTTGAAAAACGCTTCTCCAAAGAAGACATACAAATGGTCAGTAAGCACATGAAGAGGTCCTCAACATCATATGAAATTACGGAAATGCAATTCAAAACCACAATGAGATGCCCCTTTATATCTCCTAGGATGAGTATACTTTAAGAAAATAGTAAAAAATGGAAAGTAACAAGTGTTGACAAAGATGTAGAAAAAGCAAACCCTCGTACACTGCTGGTAGGAATGTAAAATGGTATAGTTGCTGTGGAAAACAGTTGACAATTCTTCAAAAGCTTGTATATAAAACTACCTATGACCTGGCCATTCCACTCTTAGGTACAGAGTCAAAAAAAGTGAAAGCAGGGACCCAAACAGATATGTGCACAGGTCCCTTCACAGTAGCATTATTCATGACAGCCAAAAGGTGAAACAACCCTAATGCACATGAACAAATTAACGGAGAAATAAAATGTGGTATAAATGTACAAAATGTGGTATATACGTACACTGGAATATCACTCCGACATGGAGTACTGGAATGAAAATGGAATGAAATTTTGATACATGCTACAACATGGGTGAACCCTGAAGACATAAGGCTTAGTGAAACAACCAGACACAGAAGGACAAATACTGTATTTTCCACTTATACAAGGCATCTAGAAGAGGCAAATTCATTGAAAGGAAGTAGAATAGAGGTTTCCAGGCACTGGGGAGAGGGGAGGAAGAGTGAATTATTGTTTAATAGGTATAGAATTTTTGTTGGAGATGATAAAAAGGTTTTAAGTATAGAAAGTGGTGATAGTTACACATACTCTGAATGTGTTTAATTCCACTGAGTTGTATACCTATAAATGGTTAAAATAATTAGTATGACGTGAATATTTTATTTAAATGTACATCTTTCTATGCATGTTACTATGTTACGTACATTTTCCACAATTAAAACTTTAGAAGTCATGGCCAACCTTCCCCCGACCCCCCACCATAAAGAGATGACTAGGTATTAGCCAGGTAAAGGCGGAGGGGAAGCGTTCACGGAGGGAACCGCCTAAATGAGCAGTGCTAGTAAGTGGCAGAGAGGGGATCTGAACCGTCTGACCGTTCTCCCTCCGCAGGCCGTGGGGACCCATTGCCTACCCTGGCACCGAGTGACCACGTGGGTGCCCTGCACATGCAGCAGCCCAAGTGGCCGCTATCTCCTCAGATGCCTGCAGACAATGCGCTGCACCTCGTGCCCACGGCAAACACACCCCTGGGCTCACCTTGGTGGCCAGAGAAGCAGCAAGTTCTTTGGTGAGCTCTTCCAGGGCCTCCCGGTTCCGGCCACAGAGCACCAGCCTGGCACCTGCAGTGTAGAAGACTTTGGCGCATTCTAAGGGAAGAAGAAAGAACCTTGTCAGCTGAGGAGATTCCATGCCTTTCTTCCCCGGTGCAGGTCAGTCCAAACTTACCCGATGTTTCAGAATATGAATTTGTTTCTTCACATGCTCTACACATGTGTATTCGCCCCTGCTGTGGACCAGGCATGAAGCCAGGAGTTAAGGCCCCAATAATAAATGAGCTCTGTTGTTGTCCTGAGAGAGCTCAGGGTCAGTGGTACAACAGACATCCACAAGCCAAGTGGAAGGCCGAGACTGGTGGACAGATTTGTTAGGTACCATGCTCAGAACTTTCCATAATGATCTTTACCTCTGAACAACCCTGTGAGCATTATCCTCATTTTCACAGCTGAGGAAGCTCCAAGAGGTCAAGTGATACACTCAACGACCAGGCAGCACCAGCTACTGCGAGACCGTGGTTTGCCGAGGCCTGCATTCTGGCACAATCTAAGCTGTTTCCCAAATCATTTCAATGTAACAGGTACAGATCTACGGGGGGTAGATGGTTCCTACAAGCACAGGGGGCACAGGACTCTGTTGAGAAGGGATGGGGGGCCCTACCCCAGTCCTGAGGCCTTGAGGGGCTGTTTCTCTGGAAAGCGCTTAAGGCTAAAGGAGCAGAGTTTGCAAAGCACCTGAGGGGCCATGGACAGACACATCTGGGACACAGAATGTCAGCCTTGCTAGGCTGGGAAATGACAAAGTCAGAAGAGCTGAACGTGCCGGGTGCCTACAACAGCAAAGGATCAGTAAGGGAGGCTGTGTCTAAGAGGCTGCCTCCGGCTGGGTGAGAAGAGGACTTGTGGCGATCAGGCTCTGCTGAACCCACTACAACATTCCAGGCAACAAGTGATGAGGACATCAACTGAGACCAAGGTACCTCTATTAGCGTTCTTTTGGTGGCAAGAAAAGAGACCCAACACACACTGGGGCAAAGCAAAAAGACTGACCAGGAGGATGCTGGGATTGCTCAAGAATGAAGAAAAAAGAGCAGAGTGGCCAAGGCTGGGGAGGGGCAGGAGTGGTGGCTGCCCAGGGCCTCCGGCAGCAGGAACCAGGTGCTGGCAGGGCTTTTCTCCATTTCATCTCCTGGGCCTGGCTTCCCCTCATCAACACAGCTCCCCTGACTCTGGGAGAGGGGCCTCTGACTGAGGCAGGCTCTGTGGCCAGCTGCGGTGGGGTGGCATCTCTAAGACTAGCCCAGCAAGGGTCACAGGTAAGTCCCCTGAGGCCCAGGGGGAAGTGTAGGGAGGGGAGACCTCCAGAACCAGGACTAGACTGTGGGGGATATTGAGAGATCAAGTCTGTCAATTCCCGGTTGGGATAGGAGGAGGTTGTCAGTCCAGACAGGGTGTACCGGTCTGATAGTCCTTCACCCACAAAAATGTCAAAAGCTAGAAGGGCTCAAAACAGGAAGGGAAAAGAAACTCCAGCATCCTTCAGGAAAACAGAGAAAGTTCTTTTGACATCTAGATTGTCTTGTTGTGCAAAGCCCTCTCTTTTCACTCTACAGCTCCTCCTTTAGCTACTCTTAGAGCTTTCACTTACCATCCTCAGACCAGCACCTCCTAGTATGTCTCCAGGTGGACTTTTCTGGAAGGAAGTGCTAAGTGGACTAAACCAAGGGATTTTCAGGTGCGCTATATCACCTTCTTTGAAGATCTGGTTGGTCTGTTCACTGGCTCATCCTGACAAAGGGCACAAACCCAGACAGGGCTGCAGCCCTCACTCTGCTTGTCCCCACATGGTCTGGTCAGGATCACAGCTCCTGCCGAGCCTGCCTTGCTGTGCTTTCTCAGCAGAGCAGCAAACGCCTCACAGGGGTGGGGGTGGCGGCTGCCCTCAAAGCCAGACAGCAGCATTCCTGAGGCTAGATCTGCTCGTCTGGTTTACAAAATCATTCCAAAAGATGAGGAATCTCTGGCATGGCCAGCCTCCTCACCCCATTTCATCCTGACGTGACTGACACAATGGACGTGTCGTAAGGTGCCACCACAGGGTACAGACACGCAGAACCAAAGGTGGGGAGAGGCACACTAGCATATAAACAGCTTCTGGAAAATGGTCACGTACATGCTGCTTAAGCTTTGCTTCCCAGCAAAGCCAAAAAAAGGAGGAAATTAAAGTCGGTGTAGGGAGTGACAGAAATGAAAACAACAGATTGCAAGGATTCCATTTTCATTTCTTGAAAAAGCTGACACAGGGAGGCAGGAGGGTCAAGGGAAAAAGGAAAACAGTCCCAAAGCACCATTTATCTAGCTAGGGCTGCCAGATGATTCCCCAGTGCTGCAGGCACTCTGGGCCTCCTACATCAAGATAGTTATTCACAACCTCAGGGCTGACGCTGGCTAAAGTGGGTATGCAGAACATTCTGTTCCTTTAGTCAATGGTCTCACTGTTTTACAAGGATAAGCTCATGGAGCTTAAATATACAAAATAGGGGAGGAATACAGAAAGCTATCTGAAGACTATCACAATTCAGACTTTCAGAGCAGCTGACACGGCAGGCAGGCAGAGCAGAGCCACCAAGGGCAACCCGTGGCCGTCCTCCTCCGAAAGCTAAGGTGCAGCAGCACCTCCTTGGGCGTCACCAACAGTGGCGCCTGTACTTGCAACGGCTGGGTGAGAATCTGTTCCCGTTCTGACTGGCTGGAGTGGAGAGAGATCCATGGACTCTTGTCCCTAACATGTTACATAGGACACAATATAAGCAGGGTGATTTGGAATTTGGGAAAAGGCTGACCTAATATAGGAGATACACACACACACACACACACACACACACGTATTGTTTTCCTTTCAGTTATATTTTCTATTCCCTTCCCAGTCTTGGTTTCCAGAAGAGGAACCGCAGAATGATAAAGAGGACAGTGTCCTTCTCCAACATTCCCATATCAGAGTACCTGCAAGTTACCTTTCCATCCCAGCCAACTCTCAAATACTGTTCAAGGACTTAAAAAAAAAATGCTTCTCTCTGAGATCAAGAGAAGTGGCTGCTGACTACCCTATATATAGTAGCTGAGTAAGGTCAGAGAACCGACTGTGGCAAAGGGCCTGGAGGCAGCTGTCCCCACGCAGGTCTAGATATCTAATGACAGGCCCAGAGTTCACCCCCAGAGATCTCATCTAAAACATCATAGCAGCATGCGGATGAACCTACCTGCAGCTTTCCCAGGCTCCCCCTGGCTGCCCGCAAGCCACTTACCCAGCAGACGAGACCCCGTCTGCTCCTTTATGTTCCTGCAACCGCCAAGTGCTTCCCACCCCCGCACAACCATGCTGCTCCCTGCTCTGGTCCCATCTGCAACACCCTCCCTGTTGGCCCGTGCTTTCCTTTCCCTGGCCATCCCCCCCACAGGTGATACAAGACGGAGTCCTGGAGTCAGACATGGGGTTTGAATCTAGAAGTCCTAGGGCAAGTCTCTGAATCTTAGCTGCAAGGATTCAGGGAGATAAAGCACAACCCAGCACATTCGTCTGCCGGGCCTCAACGGGAGCATCCGTTACTGAAATGTCAATATGCTGAGGTAAGTCCTTGCCCCTCTCCATCAGACTGTGAACTACCTGAGACCAGGCACCCTGTCTTTTATTTGTCCCAGCACTTTGCCCAGAGCCTTATAAATCAGAGATGTTCCATCAGCGCTGGCTGTGCTATGGTACCAACCGACAGATGCAGCAGGGATGGGGTTACCACGACTCTGGGTGCCTCTCGGCCTTCTTCCATGGAACTGAGCCCCCATGCAGATGATATACTGGTGTCGTGTGCTCCGTGTGCAGGTGCTGAGAAGGAGGAAGCTCCATAGGACGTGCCTGCATTTGTCCTTGGTACTATGCCAAAGTCAATGCACATGTGTGCAAGGGAAATGGCGGCAGCTCTACAGACTCATCCGTACGAGGCAGGGGGCGGTGACTGACTCTGGGCCTGTGTCCCGGCACAAAGTTCCTGGGGCCGAGAGGCTCACCGCGTTCACCAAAGTAGATGGAACTAACCTGGAGAACCCAGGTGAGGCACAGCTGAGGTATCATTTATTCTGTTTCCAGTCCCGCCGAGGCCATGCTCAGCTAGAGGCACAGCCCCAGTGACAGGAAGGTGAGGAGAAGGGGACACCAAGGCCATGAACTAGGGATGCTGGCTGAATCCAGGAAAAGGCACATTTCGTTTGGCCCTCACAGAGATAAAAATGTTTTTTTAATGAGTTGTCATATTTGAAAATAGGGAGCCTTCACATAAAAATCCCTATTTCCACAACCAGCAGCTGCCCACTTAGATGAGACACGTAGTGTCTGGTTCGCCACAGTCTTCCTCGTGGATTCTACCCCCCAACACTGATGCTGAAAGTCAGGGACCATTTCTCATTGCACTTAAGCTCTTGCTTCTTCCAAGTGGACCAGAGACAGTGACATACTCTTGTTCCCCAGTCACCTAGCCTGTGTCACTTATTTGCACCTATGCAGCCGAGCTGCTCCTCGAGTCTGGGCCAAGTTCCCTGCCCCTCCTGACAGCACTGCCCCCAGGACCCACCTCGCCCCAGGCCTGAGGTAGCGCCTGTAATGACCACCACAGCGTTCCGGAGGTAGGCCTTCATTCGCATCCGCTGCAGCAGCTTGAAGAGGCTGAAGATTCCCACACAGCCAAAGAGCAGGGGCAGGATGGCCGTAGAGGTGATAAAATCCATGACCCTCACCTTCAGCAGACTCTTCCTGAAAGAACCCAAATCCAATGAATTTGTGACAAAATAGGAAAACTCAAGGGACCTGCCAGCCCTCCTCCCCCTAGACTGATACAGAGCCCAGATTTCTCTTGCGCGGACTTTAGTTCTGAACGCAACAAATGTCTTTCTAGGCCCCGTGCTCTATGCTGACTGCTCAGCATCGTGGAACTTGCTTTCTCACTCTGGCTGACATGAGCAAACAGCAAAGCCACAGACCTCGCGATGCCCCTCAGGCGCACAGCAACCCCAGAACAACCTGAGGGAGCCATTCGGCACAGCACCCAGTTACTTATGAGTCTTCCAGGAGGCTCTGGCCCGTCAACGCTCACCTGAATCCCCTTCAGAAGCCTATTTAGGGGAACTTAGGTTTGCCCATTATCATTTTCAACCCCTATTTGTGAAACTAGAAAACATTTTTTAAAAAGGAAAGAGAAGGGGCGCCTGGGTGGCTCAGTCGGTTAAGCATCCGACTTCAGCTCAGGTCATGATCTCACGGTTCGTGGCTTCAGGCCCCACGTCAGGCTCTGTGCTGACAGCTCAGAGCCTGGAGCCTGCTTCAGGTTCTGTGTCTCCCTCTCTCTGCCCTTCCCTTGCTCCCACTCTGTCTCTCTCTCTCTCTCTCAAAAATAAACAAATGTTAAAAAAAAAAAAAGGGAGGGGCGCCTGGGTGGCGCAGTCGGTTGAGCATCCGACTTCAGCCAGGTCACGATCTCGCGGTCCGTGAGTTCGAGCCCCGCGTCGGGCTCTGTGCTGACTGCTCAGAGCCTGGAGCCTGTTTCCGATTCAGTGTCTCCCTCTCTCTCTGCCCCTCCCCCGTTCATGCTCTGTCTCTCTCTGTCCCAAAAATAAATAAAAGTTGAAAAAAAAAATTAAAAAAAAAAAAAAAAGGGAAAGAGGAAACTATACCAATCTATATACTCCTCCCTAACCAGATAGATGTTTCTGGATGGGGTGTCCTCTGGATGTTCTCTGCGATGGCCCACAAACATCCTCCTGGCCACAGGCCTCACAGACACCCAAAGGGAATTCAGTGCACAGGGGAGCTGCCCTTTGCCAGGCATAGGCACAGACTTAGGCTGTGAAGTGGGCTGTCCGGCCGTGCACCGAGCCAGGTTCCCGCTGAACATTTGCTGGTGAGCCACCGCCAGCCGGATGAAATCAGGGGGCCACAGGAGTATTTGTGCATCAGTGGCAGTCAGTTCTTAGGAAACACATCCATTCCTTACACAACTCCCCCAAATTTCCTTGCTCCCCCAACCTTCCTCGATTCCTTGTCACTCATCCATGCCCCTATGCCGAAAGCAAGCTAAGACAGGAGGGAGACACAGGATTAAAGGAAGGTCAAGAATAGTGAGGAGCAACACCATGTCTGTCACTTTGAAAGAGATGCCCTGTAAGGCGATTTGACACACAGGCTGAGTCTATTACACAAAAGGCCCACCAGTCCACCTCCAGGACCGGGATATTATCAGCATAATAATCCTGTCCAGGAAGGAAGAGACTGGAAACCAAAAGCAGAGCTCCTGCAAACCAGTCTAAAGCTTTTAATTATTCATCAGATTGGGAGTAACTACATAAAAACCATCACTCACCTGCTGAATGCCCCATGTCCTCAACTCCATATATTAAAAAAAATACATTTCTGCTTCCATTCCCAAAACAACATCACCTCCGTGGACACCATGAAGCCAGGAACCCACTGAACCCCAACACTGATCCACTTATAGGCTGAGTTGGCTTTGATCCCGAACCTTAGGATCAGGGTGAGTTGTCCTGATGTAAGTTAAACTGCTCGACTGCAAAAGAGTTCTGCTCGGATTTGAACTGTCAACTCAACTAGTTTAGTATTTGGTTTATTTTTTTCATCTGCCCTTCCAAATATATCCAATTTCTTGGTCACCATAAAAAATTACCATTCTTAGCAAACACCTGTAAAAATGACTGTTTCCCATCAACCTCCACTTATTCTACTTCTGAAAAATCCCCAACTACTGTCTGCTAAGTGGTTACATTTCCCTCTCACCCTACACTGTGTCAGGCCTACACTTGGATGGACTGGCAATTAAAGTGGCTTCTAAAGTGCCCAGCTCTTTTCCAGGGTACTAATGGCACCATCCCCTGCCCACGGCTGGAAGCCGAGGCCAGGTATTGGAGCTTACAGGTCAGGCCGAGTCCCAGGGGGAAATGCTAGGACCCTAGGACCCTCTGTCTGGCACCTGGGAAGTACTCAGAAGCAGGTACTTAGAGCAGGTACCAGTGCCTCTGCAGTTTCATGGGTTTGTGAGTGCTGCCTGGGGATCTTCACGGGGCCCACCCCTGAAGACCGAGGCTGTAGGAGTGTTTCCCAAGGATGGGAGGGATGAATTCTCAGGGGGCAGGAATGATTGCTAATCTGTTAGTGTAGCTTTACCAGAAGACTATAGCAATTAGAAAACACAGGTAGACCCCAAGGTAATTATAGCTCAGAACTTTCATGTAATAAATTTTGGGGTAGAGAGCTTTCAACCCAGCAGGACGACCGTCTAGGAAGAGCTTGATTCCACTGTAATCCCAGATCCTTGTATCAGGCAGGTCCCCAGGTGGACCACCCTGCCTGGCCCAGAATTACCCAGGACCCGGCCACTGCCCAGGATGACCAGGGAGGTGAAGAAGGGACTCATGAAGGGAAAACAGGCCTCGGCCCGTGGGAGGGGGCCCAGAGCTCCATTAGGTCAGCTGGGTGGAAACAGGTCTGCATACTCCTCCACAGACCCTGGAGACCAGAGTCTTGTGAAGCCTGCCCGTTTCAGACTTTCAACCCGGGGCTGAACCAGAACTCCACTGAAGGCTATGGGGGGCCTGTTGCCCCCCAAATTCAGAGGCTGCAGAGACCACATGGAAAACACTAATGTTGGCAAAGTGACGGCAGTGCAGGAGTTACAAGGATGAACCCTCGAGCAGCCTGTCTGGGTTCCCGTTCTGGCTCAGCCACTTACTTACCAGCCTGGGTACGGGACCTCACCACTCTGGGCCTCAGTATCCTCATCTGCAAAATGAGGGCATGTGAGTGCCCACCTTGCAGGTTGTTGTTCTGAGGTCAGATGAATTAATACGTGGAAAAGCGTGCACAGTCTCTAGAAAAGGGGAAGTGCCCGGTAAATGTAGTTGCCGTCAGTATCATCATGACCCACAACCAACTAAAAGCTCCTGACCCAGGAACTGGTCTCACCGCAGTCAGGTTCCCAAGGTTGTCTGAAAGAGTCCCTGGTTTATGAAAACTGGTTTCTTCCAAATGAAGGAAACTCATTAAACATAGAGCTCACCGGAGTTTAATTCTTATATCTTCATAAACCCTTTGGTTTAATTACATTAACAACTAGGAAAAAAGACACCCCAACTCTGTCAGAAGTCAGGATCCCATATGCCAAGGTTTGTATTAGAAAATGTGGCTGCCAGAAGAGTTACCGAGGCCAACACAGCAAGGAGAGAGCAGACAAATTCCAACCGCCCCTGCCACCCTTTCCTCGCGCCTGGGGAGGAGCGGGATGAAAACCCATCTAGCGAGGTTCCCCCCAGAGGACAACGACGCTCCCAACAAACCGCGTTTTCATGCACCTACTTAAAACTCAAGCCATCCAATCTAGGTCACGAAGAAAAGAGAGAAAACTACACACCGTCTGGTACACTTCTGGGATTCCTTGAGCACCTGACACAACATCGCATGCCAGCCTTGGTCTCCTGGCCCTGGGGACCACTTTGCCTGCGGCAAATATGGCACCACGTTAATGGGATCCATCCTCGGCCCACGGGCCGGCTTTCTGTGGGGAGAGCGCACATCTGCATTCAGTCTGGCCAGTCGTTAGAGTCAGAATGCAAAGTAAATTAGAAATCAGCACCAGTTGCGCCCAGCTCACTCAGGATGATGATGGTGGCAAAAGACATTCCAGAGCAAGCCATTTATTTGACAGCATCACATTCAGTTTCAGGGTAGGTATTCAGGTCACTTTCCTGACCAGGTGAAGGCGGTCATATTGACGATCCCAACTCTCCGGGAGTTTCTCAAGTTCGGAAAGACCTTCCCCCTCGCATTCCACTCTGCAGTGCACGTGGCCATACTGATGGGCCGCTGGGCCACCAGGCCTCTCCAGTCTCTGAGCATCAGCTGGGCCGGCTCCTCCCTGTCTCACCCTCAGCACTCAGGATGTTCAAGAGAGCAAGGCATGGAGGTAACTCAGCCCTACCACCTTGCTGTGGTGTCCGGGGGCATTCTCCAAGCAAAGAGACAACTTCAAAGTGGAAGAAAGGAATTGTGTCCTGGCTGGCCACATTTCCAGATTAGGAAGTAAATCTCTTCTGTAAAACGGAGTCAAAGGGGGCCTGTGTACTTTGAAAATGACATTTAAAAAGGATTTTAATGTGTTTACAAGTTTTGCCTTTTATACCAAAATGCTCAACTGCTAGTTTCAGACAGAACTGGGAAGGCAGGACTGACGGCATAAAAGAGAGTGGGGAAAAAAAATCTAGCTCACAATTTCTAGCATTTGGAGATCAGCTCGTAGATAGAAGGGATAGCCCAGCATCGCTGTGAGCCAGAGCAGAAAGTAGGGCAAGTCACAAAAAGAGAGTGAGGTCAGAAAAGGAAAAAGGCAAGATAGCCTCCCTTGGATAGGAACCACAGATCACACATGGTCTAGATGTGCGAGTGCACTGCCTAATAGAAGCGTATGCACTCACAGTCATGTCTACTCTCTTAATTGACAGGGAAGTGACCTGAAGCATGACCTTCCAGTAATAAGCCACATCAACCAGCATGTAGAAGTTAGAGAGTTTAGGCATTCACGCACTAAGCTCGTCCACCTGTATTTTCACATACCACAGACTATGGAGCTCTAGACCTAAGTTAAAAGAGGGTAAAGGTAGAAAAGTTCCTCGTGGGTGAGTGTTACATGGGCCTGGGCAGCCAGAAAGTTCATGGGTTCTCACTGTGACTTTGAAATTCAGCTGTTCCCTTATTCTACTGAGACATTCCTTTTGGAACCTCAAACTAGAAACAAGACGATCTCCAAGAAATCGACTCTGCGCAGAAATGTCACTTTAGCGTTATTCCATTCCTCATCCTTTAGCCGCAATTCTACGTTGCATTTCACAGATGCAATCTGTTCCTGAGATTCCTTTCTTCTCTCGAGCAATTATAAAAAATAATTTGAACCATCAATAAAAACAAGTTGTGGGAATCTACTCAGAACCACACATAGAAATTAAACCATTAACAGCCACATCTGAAAATCAAAAGAGGGTATCCAAAAGCTCTCCACAGTTCAAGAATAAAAATGATTTCAGGTCTGAAAGAAGGATTAGTCATGGAATAATGTGCCATGTTATGCACAAGAAAATCGGGCTAAAGGGCAGAGAGGAGTTCCAACTGGAAGGCAGGACGCTGAAATCATGCGGCAAGGAGTGGCTTAGTATCACCAAAAGCAGTTAGGATCCCGTTCCCACAAACCTACACCCGCTCTTATATTTCATAACTGACGACCAGCTCTAAACAGCTGATCTACCAAAGGTGACATAAGCTATGGGTCATGCTTATGACCCATATCTGAAAATACGTATCTATTTTCAGAAAGTAAAAGCAGAGAAAGCTGCTCTTTTTTGGTCTAAGCATATGAGCAGCAGCAGCTAAGGCTGTCTTCAACTGGAAAGAAAAAACAATATCCTACCTCAAATGACAGCTACTTTGCCAGTGGCGGGTCCTGGTGCCAGCGTCTTCTTTGGTCTTTTGACCTGGGACAGAGTGACTAAGAGTATAGGCCAGAGGACAACTTCAGGTCAGCAAGCCCTCTCTAAAGCGCCGGAACGGGCCACTGACAAGTGACCTGGAGGGTGTACTTTGGGATGCCGGCCTTAGGGCCCCCAGTTTAAAGGAGTGCCGGCTGGCATTAGTCAAGATAAAAACCAAAAGGGAGGCCTGAGACTATTTCAGACCGGGCTCCTGAGCGCCCACTCCCGGGAAGAACAACCACGCTGAAGCGAGCCCTGCTCCCCAGTGAGACGCTGAGCACACACGCTGCACAGCAGCCCCAGCCAGGGAGGGCGGGAAGAGAGGAGCCAAGCACAGCTCCAGACCCTGCAGGGCAGGCTACCTACACAAGGACAGGGCACGTTTATTAGAAACCGGAGTCTTAGTTCTGCTTTTTAAAAACAGCACTCATGATGCCTACCTAGGACCTTGCCACACACACACATAAAAAAAAAAAAACAAAACAATTTCGGTGTCTAACATGCTTTATAAAATGAATCAGGTATTACTGGGAGATGCAGGAGTGATCTCACCCAGTTTCCTAGAAAACACACGAGAGGCCCTGACAGAAACCAGACAGCAAGTTCACTGTGAGGGTGAAGCAGAAAAGGCACCAAGTTGGCACTTGGGGAGCTGGGTTCGAGTCCACCACGTCGTGTACTTGCTGTGTGACATGGGCAAATTTACCATCTGCAAACGTGTACTGTAATTTCAAAATGGGGATGGTTATTCCAATGAGAAAACACATAGGGAGCATCCTGTACATGCTAATGTTCTGAACACACATGGTGCTGACCCCTAAACTCACCGAAGAAAGGAAATTCCTGGAGAAGATCTGCGGAAGGAACTAGGCAATGGCAGGCAAGCAGGCGGCTTCGAGGGTTATTCGTGTTTAAGTACGTGTGGTAAAGAGACCAGATGGATTACTTTATGTTCATTCACACCTCATTTATCAAGCACCATCCTGTATCAGACTCAGCTAGGACTGGGGTGTAAGGCAATGAATGAGGTAGACATGGTTTCTGACCTCGTGGAGATCACAGCCTAGATGAGGAGGCTGACGACAAACAAAGAAATAGAAAAATTAAGTGATTAGAACTGTGATAATGAAAGAAACAATCATTGTAAAACCACATAGTGGTGGCCTGTCTAAAGGACAAGCCTCACCTGAAGCTTTAATTCAAAGTCAAAACAATTCAAACCACTGTGCTGGCCACACAACACACAACCTGGCCCAGGGCAGCTGCTAGTTTGTGACTCCTGAGTTTTAGATTATTACCTTAAAAAACTACATACAACGATATGAATATGACAAACAAGGTGCCATGTAAACATAAAGTCAGGAATCCAGTGTGTTTAAAAGGAGCTGGTAGGGCTCAAACCAGAGTATCTAACAGGAACTGGGCCTGGGCATGAGCTTCAGAAATAATCAAACAACACAGTAACTCACAATATTTGTATTCAAACTTGAGCACAATTGCCCTCCCTATCTGCTACAGTATAGATTCATTCTACAAACATTTACTGAGCACCTACTGTGTGTCGATTTTTCCAGGGTCGGTGGTACAGTGAACAAACACAAAGTGAATCATTGTCCTCATGGAGATGACGTATCAATGGGAGAGACAAACAGTAAAAAAACAAATAAAATGTACACTAGAAGGATTCTAGGACAGGGCACCTGGGTGGCTCAGTCAGTTAAGCATCTGACTTCAGCTCAAGTCATGATCTCACGGTTCGTGAGTTCGAGCTTGGCACTGGGCTCTCCGCTCTCATCGCAGAGCCGCCTCTGCCCCTCCCCCCCTCTTAAAAATAAAATAGGGGCGCCTGGGTGGCGCAGTCGGTTAAGCGTCCGACTTCAGCCAGGTCACGATCTCGCGGTCCGTGAGTTCGAGCCCCGCGTCGGGCTCTGGGCTGATGACTCAGAGCCTGGAGCCTGCTTCCTATTCTGTGTCTCCCTCTCTCTCTGCCCCTCCCCCGTTCATGCTCTGTCTCTCTCTGTCCCAAAACAAAATAAATAAACGTTGAAAAAAAAATTTTTTTTTAAATAAAAATAAAATAAAACATTTTAAACAAAGAAGAAGAAGAACAAAAAGACGAAGAAGGATGCTAGGATAGTGGTGGAGTAAGAAGCACCAGGAATCTGTCTGCTAACCTCCTCAATAATCGCCCCGGCAGAATGTTTGGTATAACTGTGTATTTTAGAACTCTGGAATCTATTGAAGGCTTGCAAATTCTCTGAGAAGCCTTGTCTGGTAAGTTGTAGTTAATTTCAGTCAATTTCAGCTGTAAACACAGTAGCAGCTACACAGGCTCCACCTCAGGGACATGCAGCTGTGCACCACATCCTGGCGCAACACAGCCTGCTGGAATGAGGGTGGGCAAAAAAGACCCTCTGCTCCCAGCATTATGGATTTGGGCCTGACTGCTGATTGCTGCTTTCTGATCACAGAGGTGGGCCACCATTGTGGTTGCACCTCCCTCCATTGGAGCAAGCATCTCCACCTCTGGATGAGGTGACGACCGGCTATTTAAAGAGCTGCCAGCATGTTATCCTCCCTTCACTTTCCTCTTTTTCTCCTTTTGGGAGCCATTAATTAAAGAGTTGGACATTCAAAAGCAACAGAATGTGTGGGTAAAATTAGAAAGTGACCACGCATGTCCAAGGAAAGTAGGCTTTTAGAAAACTAGGCTCTTAGAAAGCCAGGCTTGGAAAAGACCTGAGAAGACCTTAAGTTTCTATATCATGCTGATCCCTGGCACAGACACATCCTACAAAAACAGGGAAGCTAATTAATTAATTAACTAACAAAAAAGAGGAAACACTAGGGAAAAGAGAAAATCTGATTCCAGAGTTACCACGTTATTAGATTCAAATGTCCTGTTTTCAACAAAAAAGTCAAAAGGCACACAAAGAAATAGGAAACCATGGTCTATTCAAAGGGAAAAAGACAACAGAAACTGTCCCTGCAAAAGACCTAAAGATAGGTTTACTTTATAAAGAAAGATATTAAAACAACTGTCTAAAGATGCTCAAAAAAAAAAAAAAAAACTAAAAGATGTAGAGAAAGTAAAGAAAATAATGTATGAAAAGAATCGAAATATCAATAACGAGACAGAAAAAGAAAGCAAAATGAAACACTGGAATTGAAAAGAATAATAACTGAAATGAAAAATTCACTAGAGCAATTCAAAGGAAAATTCGAGCAGGCAGAAGAATCACCGAATTTGAAGACAGGACAATGGAAAGTATTGAATCTAAGAAACAGGAGAAAAAAAAGATTGAATAGAAGTGAACGGAGTTATAAGGGAATCACGAGACACATCAAGCCGACCAACATACACATTATAGAAGCTTCAAAAACAGAAAAGAGCAAGGGGCAGAGGGAATACTTGAAGAAATAGTGGCTGAAAACTTCCCCACTTTGCTGAAAGACACGAATAAAACACCCAAAAAACTCAAGGAGCTCCAGGTAACATGAACTCAAAGAGAACCATACCAAGACATATCGTAATCAAACTTCCTTAAAGGCAAAGACAGAGACTTGTCAAATATAAGAGATCCTCAATAAGATGATCAACAGATTTCTCATCACAAACTTTGACAAATATAATGAAGTGGGCACTATACTCAAAGTGCTAAAAGAAAAAATTGTCAACCAAAATCTTGTATCTGGCAAAATCGTCTTTCAAAAGTGAGGGGACAATGAAGACATTCCCAGATAAACAAAAGCTGAGATAGTTTATCAGTAGATCTGCTCTGCAGAAATGTTCATGGAAGTCCTCTCCTACAAGGTGAAATGAAAAGACACTAAACAGTACTTCAAAGTCATATGGAGAAATAAAGATTTCAGTAAAGTTATATACATGCAAAACTATAAAAACTGGAATTATTACAATGGTTTGTAACTCCACTTTCTATTTTCTACATGCTATAAAAGATTCATTTTTAAAAAGTTTTGTTTAAAAGCTAATCTTATTGTAACTTTGTTCTGTAACTCTGAATCTTGTTTCCTATATAATTTAGGAGATTAACGCATTTTAAATTATTAGTTTAGTCTTTGGGACACACAATGTATAAAGACGTAATTTTGTGACACCAACAACCAAAAGGGATAAGGGCTATAAAGGAGAATTTTTGTCTGTTATTAAAGTTAAGCTGGTATAAAGTCGAATTACAGTGTTACAACATTAGCATGTTAAACATAACCCCTATGGCAACCACTATAGAACTATAGTTATAGTATGTTACTATAGAACATACACAAAAGGAAATGAGAAGAGAAAACGTTTCGCTACAAAAAAATCAACTACATGTAAAAGAAGACAGTAATACAGGAAATAAGGGGAGGAGAGCAGAAAACAAATAGCACAACTGCAGAAGTAAGTCCTTCCTTATGTAATTACCTTAAATGTGAATGGATTAAACTTTCCAAAGGACAGAATTTGGCAGAATAAATAAAAACACATGATTCAACTACATGCTGCCTACGAGAGACTCACTTAATACCCAAAGACACAAAGAGGTTGGAAGTGAAAAGATGGAAAAAGATACTCCATGCAAATAGAGAGAGAGAGAGAGAGAGAGAGGAGGGGTGGCTACACTAATATCAGACAAAACAGACTTTAAATATATGAAGTAAAAACAGACAAAATTGAAGGCAAAACAGACAGTCCTACAATAGTAGTTGGAAACTTAAATATCCCACTCATAATAATGGAAAGTACAACCAGACAAAAGATAAGCAAGAAAATAAAGGACTTAACACAATAACTAGGTCTAAAAGACATATAAAACACTAGCTAACAACAACAGCATGCACATTATTCTCAAGTACACATGGGACAATTTTCAGGATATACATATGTTAGGCACAAATTCTCCAAGTAGTCTTTTTTTTTTTTTTTAATGTTTTTATTTATTTTTGAGACAGAGACAGCATGAGCAGGGGAGGGGCAGAGAGAGAGGGAGACACAGAATCCAAAGCAGGCTCCAGGCTCTGAGCTGTCAGCACAAAGCCCGACATGGGGCTCGAACTCACGGACTGTGAGATCGTGACCTGAGCTGAACTCGGACACTTAACCGACTGAGCCACCCAGGTACCCCTCTCTAAGTAGTCTTAATATTTGAAAGATAGATATCATACAAAGTATCTTCTGTGAACCACAACAGGATAACATTGGAAATCAACAAGAAGAGATACCAGAAAATAGAGATAAATAAAAACAAAAATATAATATACCATGGGTGCCTGGGTGGCTCAGGTGGTTAAGTGTCTGACCCTTGATTTCACTCAGGTTATGATCTCATGGTTTGTGAGATTGAGTCCTACATCAGGCTCTGTGCTGATAGCATGGAGCCTGCTTAGGATTCTCTCTCTCCCTTTTCTTTCTGCCCCTCCCCTGCTCATGTGTGCTCGCTCGCTCTCTCTCTCTCTCTCTCTCTCTCTCAGTATAAATAAAGCTAAAAAATACACATATATATGTGTGTGTTTTTAAATATGTATTATATATTAAATATTATTATGCTAAATAAATATTATACACACACACACATACATACATACACACATACATCAAACTTATGATAACAAAAATGGTGCTAAGGGGGAAACTCATAGCTGTAAATACATACATTATAAAACAAGAAAGATCTCAATGACCTAACTACAATTAAAAAAAAAAAAACCTAGAAAAAAGAACAAACTAAAGCCAAAGCTAGCAAAAGAAAGGAAATAAGACAGATTGGAACAGAGATAAATGAAACAGAATAGAAAATAGAGAAATCAATGAAACCAAAAGTTGGTGCTTTGAAAAGGTCAAGAAAATTGACAAACCTTTAGCTAGCTGGGCTAAAAAAAAAAGAGAGACGGAGAAAAGACTCAAATTACTAAGATCGGAAAAGAAAGTGAGGACATTACTACTGATTCTGCAGAAATAAAAAAGGATTACAGGAGAGTACTATGAACTTGATACACCAATAAACTGTATAAACTAGATGAAATGGACATATTCCTAGAAACACAAAACTACCAAAACTCAACTACTAAGAAATAGAAAATCTGAATAGACCAGTAACTATTAAGGAGACTGAGTCAGTGATTAAAAAAAAAAAAAGTCAACAAAGAAAAGTTGGCTTCACTCGTGACTTCTACCAAACATTTAAAGAAGAACTAATACAAGTCCTTGAACTTTTCCAAAAATATTGTAGAGAACACTTCCTAACTCATTCAATGAGATGAGCATTACACTGATACCAAGAAAAAAAACACATAAAGAAAAAAATCTAAAACCAAAAGAAAAAAAAAAACTACAGACCAATATCCCTTTTGAAAATTGATGCAAAAATCCTCAACAAAATATTAATAAACAAAACTCAGCAGCATATTTTTAAAAATATACATCATGACCAACTGAGATGTCCCTGAAATGCAAGAATGGTTCAACATATGAAAATTAATCAATGTAAAATATGCCACATCAACTGGAGGAATAAAACCACATAACCATCTTAATTGATGCAGAAAAAACACTTGACAAAATTTAACACACTTTCAAGAGAAATACCCTTAACAAAATAGGAACAGAAGTAAACTACCTCAAATTAATAAAAATTATATATGAAAAACCCACAGCAAACATCATACTCAATGGTAAAAGACTGAAAGCTCTTCCTTTAAGATCAGGAACAAAGCAAGGATGCCCACTTCACTCCTTCTATTCAACATAGTATTGGAATGAGGCAAGAAATAAAAGACATCTAAATTGGAAAGGAAGAAGTAAAATTATCTCCATTTGCAGATGATATGATCTCATACATAGGAAACACTAAAGACTACAGAAAAGGTGTAAGAATAAATAAATACTACAAAGTAGCAAGATATTAAGTCAACACAGAAAAATCAGTTGGCATTTCTATATCCAAACAATGACTAATCTGAGAAGGAAATTACAAAAACAAATCTACTTACAAGATAGCTGAAAAATTAAATACTTAAGTATTTACTTAACCACAGAGGTAAAGACTTATAAAATGAAAACTACAAAATACTGCTGAAAGAAATTAAACAAGATATAAATAAATGGAAACATATCCCATATTCGTGGAGTAGGATACTTAATATTATTAAAATGTGATCTATAGATTCAATGCAATACCCAGCAAAATCCTAGGGACATTTTTCCAAAATAGAAAAACCCATCCTAACATTCATATGGGAACTCAAATGTCTCCAAATAGCCAAAACAATCTTGAAAAAGAACAAAGCTGGAAGACGCCTATTTCCTGATTTCAAAACAAGGCTACAGTAATCAAAACAATGTGGTCCTAGGGTGCCTAGATGGCTCAGTCAGTTAAGTGTCTGACTTCGGCTCAGGTCATGATCTCATCGTTCATGGGTTCGAGCCCCACGTGGGGCTCTGTGCTGACAGCTCAGAGCCTGGACCCTGCTTTGGATTCTGTGTCTCCTTCTCTCTCTCTCCTCCCCCACTCATGCTCTGTTTCTCTCTCTCTCAAAAATAAATCAACATTAAAAAAAATGTGGTTCTGGCATAAAGATAGACATATAGACCAGGGGGATACAACAGCAAATCCAGCAATAAACCCTTCCATATATCATCAACTTACTTCTGACAAGGGTGCCAACCTCAGTCAATGGGGAAAGGACAGTCTTTTCAACAGACGGTGCTGGGAAAAACTGATATTCACATGCAAAAGAACAAAGTTGGACCCTTACCTCATACAAAAGTTAACTCAAAATGGATCAAGGACCTAAATGTAAGACCTAAATCAATAAAACTCTTTGAAGAAAAAACATAGGGCAATAGCTTCACAACATTGGATTTGACAGTGATTTCTAGGATACAACTCCAAAGACACAGGCAACAAAAGAAAACTACACAAACTAAACTTCATGAACATTTAAAAATTTTGTGCGTTAAAAGACACTATCCACAAAATAAAAGGCAATGTACAGAATGGGAGAAATATTTTCAAACCATTTATCTAATAAGGGATCAATATCCACAATATATAGAGAACTCATAAAACTCAAAACAAAACAGGTGTGCCTGTTAAGTTAAGCTCCTGACTCTTGATTTTGACTCAGGCCATGATCTCATGGTTCATGGGTTCAAACCCAGTTTGGGCTCCAAACTAACAGTGTAGAGCCTGCTTGAGATTCTCTCTGCCTTTGTCTCTGTCTCCCTCCCCCCACCTCTCAAAAATCAGTAAATAAACTTAAAAAAAAAAAACTCAAAACAAACAATCTGATTCAAAAATGGGCAAAGGACTTGAATAGACATTTCTCAACAGGAGGTATGAAAATGACCAGTAAGAACATGAAAAGATGCTCAGTATCACTATTTATTAGTGAAATGCAAATGAAAACTGTGACATAGTACCTCACATCCACTAGGGCGACTACTACCAAAAAAAACAAAAAACAAAAACAAAAACCAGAAAATGACAAGTGTTTGGACAGATGTAAAGAAGTTGAAATCCTTGTGTGCTGTGGGTGGGAACATAAAATGATAGACATGCTGAGAAAATAGTACAGAGGTTCCTCAAAAACATAAAAAGATTTACCATATGATCCAGCCATTCCACCCCTGGATATATACCGCGAAAAATCAGACAGAATCCCAAAGAGGTAAGTGTACACCCATGCTTACAGAAGCATTATTCACCATAGATAAAACACGGAAGCAACCCAAGTGTCCATCAACCAGTGAACAGATAAGCAAAATATAGTATACATACAATGGAATACTATTCAGCCATAAAAAGGAAGGAAATTCTGCAATATGTTACAACACGGATGAACCTTGCAGACATTATGCTAAGTGAAATAAGCCAGTCACAAAAGGGCAAATACTTTATGATTGCACTTATATGAGACATTCAGAGCAGTCAAATCCTTAGAGAAAGTTGAATGGCACTTGCCAGGGACTGGGGTGGGAGCAGGAAGGGATGGGAGTTATATTTTAATGGGTACAGAGTTTCCATTTTACAAGATAAAAAGAATTCTAGAGATGGATGGTGGTGAGGGTGGCATAACACTACGAATGTATTTAATACCACTGACCTGGTACACTTAAAAATGGTCAGGATGGTAAACTCTGTGAGGTGCCAGGTTGGCTCGGTCTGTGGGGAGGGCAACTCTTGATCACAGGGTTATGAGTTCGAGCCCCATGCTGGGTGTAGAGATTACTTGAAAATACAATCTTAAAAAGACAGTTAACTTTACTATGTGTATTTTATCACAACAAAAAAAGAAAAGTAGGTATGTCATTCACTAAGGATTAAACACTAAATGCTGTCCAATTTCAAGTAGGCTCGTGGTTGAAATCAGATTATTTTAAATTCTAACAAATTACTGCCTTAGTTTCCTCACAGATTTGGATAAATCCTCTGTCCCTGTCCACCATCTTTCAGACAATCTGCCTTACTGTAATTTACGGAGGATGATACTTCACCCTGAATTCCAAGTTATTTTTAGAACTGAAAAACATTATTGTGAAACTTAGTTAGGAAACGCCCTTTATTCTGAAGCAGTTTTTACAATGCTTCTACTTAAAACTTGTAAAGCATGGACTCTTATGCCAGAAAACATTAAAAAAAAAAAAAAAAAAAAAGGAACTTCACAAACTGAAAGGGCAAAAGGAGAAGGAAAGCATAATAACCTGAGAGGGGTTTTCCATAGCCAGCTTCTAAGATTTCATTTAAAAATAGCCCAGCAAGTGCCCTATCACCTTATTTTCATAGTGTCCTAGCAAATAGCTCCCTGAGACACAGCTATGTCTCCTCAGGACAGGCCCACCGTAGGGAGTCAAACAAACTATTTCTTTCACTCACTCTTTGCTTTCCCACTCCCCCCACCCACCCAACCCCCCAACAGATTTTTTCCCCTTATTTCTCTCTCAGAGCCTTTTTAGTCTTAAGAAAATACTTGGCAAATTCCAGAGTCTATATTAAAAGGAAAAAATCCTTCAGATTGACATCTTTTACACATTCACCGTATTTGTTGTCACAGCGCGTAACTGTATAAGGGCTATCTTTTAAACTGCATTTAAATATACGCTGTTACATAACGAAGCTTTTTTTCCTGATGATATAAGCGTTAATAAGCTTAGCCACAGAATGAGGTGAAAACAACAAATTTTAAAGTCAAATTTATGAGTCAAGAAATGGAACATGTTATTTCTTTCATTCCATGGCAAAATGCTGATGGCTATTGAGGTTGGGCACTGGGTATATGGAGGTTCACTGTACTATTCTAGTTTTGTGTATAAAGATACACAAGAGCATTTCCATAATTTCTACTTCATACTCAACTTTGCCAGAATGAAGTTGGAAAAATGAATAATTAGCTACACTGAAAGTATCAACTTTGTAAAATAAAATTAGCTAATAAAAACCATCAACTAGAACATCAAAAGGAACAAACTGATCAATGTTAAGTTACAGTGGCATCTATGTGGGACAGCATGGTGGGTGGGGTCTTGATTTACACCATTCCTGGGACTTGAGACCAGGTGACTACAGAGTAAATCACCAGACTTTTCCAGGCTTCCTATGAGCTGGCTCCAAGCCACATTACTCATCGTAGTCTGATAATCACTACTTGCATTAGAAGCACCAGTTAAAATCCAGGTCTAAGGCCCCACCCAGTGTAGACCTTTGAAATCAGTAATACCAGAAAGGGTGACACCTGGGAATCTGGACTCTTGATATCCTCCTCTGATGATTTTAATAGATACTAAAGTTTGAAGCCCCTGAAGATCTCTACAGTTGTCTACCAAGAGAGATGCGCCACCCTGGGCAGTGACAAGGGCTGTCTGCCAACCTCTATTCACGGGGTCAGGAATCTTTTCTAGATTCCATCAACAGGAGTCCAGAAGAAGCTCCCAGCAAGGCCTCCACCCCAACCCCAATGCCCAACCTTACCACCCCCATCTGCCCAGAAACTACTGAGACCAATCTCATCATAATTTTTATCCGTTTACACCAGTCACCACAGGAAGCCCAGACCCCTTGAGACAACCCTGGGCTCCCAAACCACTCTGCACTCCCTTCTGATCCCGTCTCCCACTCTTCCCGATATTAAACACCTGGTCCTCTCGGTCAATCAGCAGCAAAACCACTTGTGTCTTCAACTCTGAATAGTTCCTTCACCTTCCTCTTCTAGCAATGTCTGGCTCGTCCTGAGGACAGATTCCCCTGCAGACCTCTGCAGTGGTGGCTGTTGTCTCCCCCACGTCCCTCATGAACTAGCTCCTCCCTAGTACTCCTTCTTTCTCCCTAAAACTGCCCAGCTGTGACTCTTCTGTGTCACACTAGGTCACTCACTGCCCCTCCTTATAATCACCCGCTTTCCTTTTGGTCACTGCCCCCACCCCACCGTTACTTAAAAGATTTTAGCCACTCACTATTACTCTCTTCAGGGCATTTTCTGTCATCATAATTCCTGGAGATTGTATATACACATATACACAGGCTTCCACCTGCCCATGCCTTAGTTCCGTGACCCTGTCCTCTATTATCTTGTCTTCCACCCACTTCAGCCACTCCCACAGCCAAAGAGAAGCCCTTTACAATCTTCATTTCAAACACCCGATTCTGGCTACCGCCTTTCTCCTTTGCGAATTTATTGCCACACATGTTACATCTAAACATGTTATAAACCCAAGTGTTAATAATTATTGCTGCTTTAATACGATCTTATGACTTTTACAAAAGTTAAGAGAAAATGTATTTATACAGTCTTTTTTTAACTTTTTTTAAGTTTATTTATTTTTCACAGAGAGAGACAGAGACAGAGCATAGGTGGGGGAGGGGGAGGGAGGGAAAGAGGGAGAGAGGGAGAGAGGGAGAGAGGGGGAGAGAGAGAGAGAGAGAGAGAAAGAGAGAGAGACGGAATCCGAAGCAGGCTCCAGGGCTCCAAGCTGTCAGCACAGAGCCTGATGCGGGGCTCGAACTCACGGACTGCGGACTCATGACCTGAGCCGAAGTCAGATGCTCAACCGACTGAGCCACCCAGGCGCCTCTACAGTCTTTTATAGCTACCCAAAGTTAGTCATTTCCAGGGCTCCTTATTTCTACCTGCAGATATACAGTCTGGAGTCATTTCTTTTTGGTCTAAGGGACTTGGCTTAGTGTTTCTTGAAAGGTAAGTCTGTAATCAATAGATTATCTCAAGTCTTTGTTTATGTGAGAATATCTTTACTTTCATGTTTGAAGGATAGTTTTAAATATAAATTTTAATATGGAATTTGGTGTTGACTCTTTGCTTTGAACATGTAACTCCACTGTTCTGTGACTACCATTCTCTTTTCAATTGTTTAATTTATACACTTTATTTTTTAAAGCAGTTTTAGGTTCATAATAAAACTATATCCCTTATCCTCACAGATGCCCAACTTCCTCCGCTATCACCATTTCCCATCATGGTGGTAAATTTGTTACAACTGATGAACCTACATGGACACATCATTATCAACCAAAGTCCACAGTCTCTATTACCCTTCACTGTCGGCGCATATTCTGTGGGCTTTGAAAAATGTATAATGACATGTGTTCAACACTGCAGTATCATACAGAATAGTTTCACTGCCTTAAACATCCTCTGTGCTAATTCATCCCCCTCCCCCAACGCTGGGTACCCATTGTATTTCTACTGTCTCCATAGTTTTGCCTTTTCCAGAATGTCAGATAGTTGGAATCATACAGTATACAACCTTTTAAGAGTGGTTTGTTTCACTTAGCAATATGCATTTAAGGTTCCTCCATGTCCTCTGATGGTTTGGTAGCTCACTCTCCTTTCACACTGAATAACATTCTTTTGTACCACAAAAAAAATAAATAAATAAAATACAATATTCCCGTATGTCCCGCAGTTTATTCACCTACTGCAGGACATCTTGGTTGCTTCCAGGTTATGGCAATTATGAATAAAGATACTAAAAACATCTGTTTGCAGATTTTTGTGTGGACATAAGTTTTCAATTTGCTTGGGTAAATACCAAGGAGTGCAATTACTGGATCATAGAGTAGAAGTATGTTTAATTTTTTTTTTAATTTCTTAAGGCTTATTTTTGAGAGAGAGAGAGAGAGAACACGGTGGAGGGGCAGAGAGAGACACACAGAATCCGAAGCAGGCTCCAGGCTCTGAACTGTTGGCACAGAGTCCGACACAGGGCTTAAACCCACGAACCATGAGATCATGACCTGAGCCGAAATCGGACGTTTAACCCACTGAACTGCCCAGGCGCCCCAGAATATGTTTAGTTTTATTGAAAAAAACTGTCAAACTGTCTTCCAAAGTGGCTGTGACATTATGCATTCCTGCCAGCAATAAATGAAAGTTCCTGTTGCTACATATCCTTGCCAGCATTTGGTGGTGTCAGTGTTTGGGATGTTGGCCATTCTAATAGGTGTGTACTGATATCTCACTGTTGTTTTGCCTTTCTCCAGTGACATATGATGTTGCACATGTTTTCGCATGTTTACTTGCTATCTGTATATCTTCTTTGCTGTCTGTTCAGTCTTTTGCCTAAATTTTGAGCTGTTCATTTTCTTACTATTGAGTTTTAAGAGTTCTCTGTGTATTCTGGATAACAGTCCTTGATCAGAGATACGTCTTTTACAAATATTTTCTCCCAATCTGTGATTGTCTTCTCATTCCTGACACTGTTTTTCCCAGAGCAGAAGTTTTTAATTTTAACAGAGTCCATATTATCTTTTTTTTTTTTTTTTTGAGAGAGAGAGAGAGAGAGAGAGAGAGAGAGAGAGAATCTCAAGCAGGCCACGGACCACAGGGCTCGATTCCACAACCTTGGGATCATGATCTGAGCTGAAATCAAGTCGGACACTCAACCAACTGAGCCACCCAGGAGCCCTAGGTTTTCAAGTATTTCTTTCATGGATTGTGCCTTTGGTGTTGCATCTAAAATGGCGTCATCAAGGTTTTCTCCAACACTATATTCCAGGAGGTTTATAGCTTTGTGATTTACATCTAGGTCTATGGTCCAGTCTGAGTTAATTTTTGTGAAGGGTATAAGGCCTATGTCTAGATTCATTTTTTGCATGTGGATGTGCAGTTGTTCCAGCACCATTTGTGAAAAAAACTATCTTTGTTCCATTGTATTGCCTTTGCTCCTTTGTCAATGACCTGCTGACCATACCTTCTGTGGGTCCATTTCTGGGCTCTCTACTCTGTTCCATTGATCTTTCTCTTCTTTCACCAATACCATATTGTCTTGATTACTGTAGCTTTATAGTCAGTCTTGATGTTGCATAGTGTCATCTTCCAACTTTGTTCTTCAGTTATCAAGTTGGCTATTCTGGGTCTTTTACCTCCCCATATAAATTTTAGAGTCAGTTTGTCAACATCCACAAAATAACTTGCTGGGATTTTTATTGAGATTATGTTGAATCTATAGATTAAGTTGAGAAGAACTGACATCTTGACAATATTGAGTCATTCTATCTGTGATCATGGAATATATCTCTACTCATTTAGTTCTTTTATTTCATATATCAGAGTTTGGTAGTTTTCCTTAGATACATCTCGTATATATTTTGTTAGACTTATACTTAAGTACTTTGTTTGGGGAAGGGGAGAATGCTAACATAAATGATATTGTCTTTAGTTTCAAATTCCACTATTCATTGCTGGTATACAGCAAAGTGATTGACTTTTATGTATTAACTTTATATTCTTAACATACTATAATTCCTTATTAATTCCAGTTGTTTTCTTACTGATTCTTTTGGGTTTTCCACATAGACAATCATATCATCTGCAAGAAAAGACAGTTTTACTTCTTCCTTCTCAAACAGTATATTTTTTATTTCCTTTTCTCATCTTACTGCACTGGTTAGGACTTCCAGTACTACGTTGAAAAGCAATTGTGAAAAGGAACATCATTGCTTTGTTCCTGACCTCAGCAGGGAGGCTTTGATGTTCTCAGGCAAGTTGAAGTTCTTTTGTATTCCTAGTTTGCTGAGATTTTGTTGTTGTTGTTGTTGTTGTTGTTGTTGTTGTTATCACGAATGGGTATTATATTTTGTGAAATGCTTTTTCTGCATCCATTGATATGATCCCATAATTTTTCTTCTTTAGTCTGTTAATGCTATGGATTACTTAATTGATTTTTGAATGTTCACCTAGCCTTGCAGGCTGAGATAAATTTCACTTGGTCATAGTGTATAATTATTTTTATACAATCCTTGATTCGATATGGTAATATTTTGTTGAGGATTTTTGCATATATGTTCGTAAGAGATATTGGTCTGTACTTTTATTTTCTTGTAATGTCTTTGTCTGGTTTCAGTATCAGGGTAATATTGATCTCATATAGTGAATTAGGAAGTATTCCCTCTGCTTCTATCTTCTGGAAGAGACTGCAGAGAATTGGCATGATTTCTTCCTTAAATGTTTAGCAGAATTCACCTGTGAACTCATTCAGGTCTGGTGCTTTCTACTTTGGAACATTAATTATTAATCCAATTTCTTTCACAGATAAAGGTCTATTCAAATTGTCTATTTCCTCTCGTACGAGCTTTGACAGATTGTGTCTTTCAAAGAATTGGTCAATTTCATCTAGGTTATCAAATTTGTGGGCATAGAATTGATAATATTTTTATTATCCTTTTCATGTCCATGGAATCTGTAGTGATATCCCTTTTCTCTTCTGATATTAGCAATGTCTTATTTTTCCCCTTAGCCTAGCTAGAGGCTTATCAATTTTATTAATCTCTCCAAAAAATCAGTTTTTGGTTTTGTTGATTTTCTTTACTGATTTCCTATTTTCAATTCCATTGATTTCTACTCTAATTATCATTATTCTTATTTTCAATTTGATTTGTTCTTCTTTTTCCTAAGGTAGAAGTTTAAATTACTAATTTTAGATTTTTCTTCTTTTCTGATATATGTATTCAATGCTATAAATTTCTCTGTAAGCACAGTTTTCACTACATTCTACATATTTTGGTAAATTAGATTTTCATTTCCATTTAGTTAAAAATATTTTTAAATTTCAGATTTCTTCTTTGAGCCATTTGTTATTTAGAAGTGTGCTGGCACCTGGGTGGCTCAGTCAGTTAAGCATCCAATTCTTGGTTTCAGCGTAGGTCATCCCATGGTTCATGGGATCAAGCCCTGCATCCGGCTCTGTGCTAACAGACCAGAGCTTGCTTGGGACTCTCTCTCCCTCTCTTCTCCCCTGCTCGTACATGCTCGCTCTCTCTCAAAAACAAATGAACTTAATTTTTTTAATGTGTGTTTATTTTTGATGGAGGGGGGGGCGCATAACTGGAGGAGGGGCAGAGAAAGAGGGAGACACAGAATCTGAAACAGGCTCCAGGTTCTGAGCTGTCAGCACATGTGGGGCTAATGTGGGGCTTGAACCCATGGATAGCAAGATCATGACCTGAGCCGAAGTCGGATGCTCAACTGAGCCACACAGGCACCCCCAAAATAAATGAATAAACTTAAAAAAAAAGTGTGTTGTTTAATCTCCAAGTATTTGGGGCATTTTCCAGCTATCTTTGTTACTGACTTCTACTTTAATTCCAATGTGGCCTGAAAGCAGACATTGTATGATTTCTACTCTTTTAAATTTTGTGTTTTATGACCCAAAATGCGATCTATCTTGGTGAATGTTCCACGTGAAGAATTTGTAATCTTCTGTTTTGGGATGAAATATTCTATAGATGTTGAGGCGCCTGGGTGGCTCAGTCGGTTGAGCGTCCGACTTCAGCTCAGGTCATGATCTCGCAATCTGTGAGTTTGAGCCCCGCATCGAGCTCTGTACAGACAGCTCAGAGCCTGGAGCCTCCTTCGGATTCTGTGTCTCCCTCTCTCTGCCCCTCCCCAGCTCATGCTCTCTCTCTCTCTCTCTGTCAAAAATAAATAAACATTAAAAAAAATTTTAAAGAAATATTCTATAGATGTCAATTATATATAGTTGATTGATGGTGCTATTAACTTCAAATATGTTCTTACTTTCTGCCTGCTAGATCTGTCCATTTCTGATCAGAGAGGTATTAAATTTTTTTTTCAACGTTTTTATTTATTTTTGGGACAGAGAGAGACAGAGCATGAACGGGGAGGGGCAGAGAGAGAGGGAGACACAGAATCGGAAACAGGCTACAGGCTCCAGGCTCCGAGCCATCAGCCCAGAGCCTGACGCGGGGCTCGAACTCACGGACCGCGAGATCGTGACCTGGCTGAAGTCGGACGCTTAACCGACTGTGCCACCCAGGCGCCCCTCAGAGAGGTATTGAAGTCTCCAATTGTAATAATGGATTCATCTATTTGTAGTTCTACCAGTTTTTCCTCATGTACCTTGACACACTGCAGTTAGGTGCATACACATTAAGGAATGTTATGTCTTTGGGGAGTATTGACCCCTTTATCATTATGTAATGCCCCTCTTTATTCCTGATCACTTTCCTTACCCTGAAGTCTGTTCTGTCTAAAATGAATATAGCTATTCCTGCTTTCTTTTGATTAGTCAGCATGATATATCTTTCTCTATCCCTTTATTTTTAATCTATATGTGTCTTTATATTTAAAATGAGTTTCTTGAAGGCAATATATGGTTGGGTCTTGATTTTTAGACCACTGATGTTTAGAGGGATTATTGATACAGTTAGATTAATATTTATCATATTTGTCACTGTTTTCTCTTTGTTGTAATCATTCTTTGCTCCTATATTTGTCTTCCACACTTTTTCTACATTTTGGACTTTTTGTTTGTTTTAAGTAAGCTTCACACCCAGTGCAAAGCCCAATAACGGGCTTGAACTCATGACCCTGAGATCAATACCTGAGTTGAGCTCAAGAGTCAGACACTTAACCAACTGAGCCACCCATGCACCCTTACATTTTGGAGTTTTAACTGAGCATTTATATAATTCCATTTTCTCTTCTTTCTTAGAATATCAGTTATGCTTTTTTGAGTGGTTGCTCTACAGAATGCAGTATATATTTGTAACTAACCCAAGGCCACTTTCAAACAAAGCTATACCACTTCACAGATAATGCAAGTGACAAAATATTCCTAATTCCTTTCTTCCATCTATCATTGCTGTCATTCATTTCACTTATACATAAGCACACACACATACATACACACACACCAATTGATACATCTTACCTGTTATTATTTTGAGCAAACTGTTACCTATTAGGTCAATTAAGGATAATAAAAATGAAAGTTTTTATTTTACTTTCACTATTCTTTCACCGACATTCTTCCTTCTTTGATGTAGATCTGAGTTTCTGACCTATACCATTTTCCTTTTCTGAAGAACTTCTTTTAACATTTCTTGCAAGGCAAGTCTAGTGGCAACAAATTCCCTCAATTTTTGTTTGAAGTCTATTTCTCCTTCACTTTTGAAAGGTATCTCCCAAGGGTATAGAATTCTAGGCCTTCTAGGGACCCTGGCTGGCTCAGTCAGTGGAACATGCAACTCCTGATCTCAGGATTGTGAGTTCGAGCCCCATGTTGGATATAGAGATTACTTTAAAAATAAACAAAAATTGGGGTGCCTGGGTGGCTCAGTTGGTCAAGCGTCCAACTTAAGCTCAGGTCATGATCTCATTGTTTGTGAGTTCGAACCCCACGTTGGGCTCTGTGCTGACAGCTCAGAGCCTGGAGCCTGCATCTCCCTCTCTCTCTGTCTTTCCCTTGTTCGTTCTCTCTCTCTCTCAAAAAATGAGTAAATGTTTAAAAAAAATTTTTTTTAAATAAACAAAAATTTGAGGCACCTGGGTGGCTCAGTCGGTTAAGCGTCCAACTTTGGCTCAGGTCATGATCTCACAGCTCCTGGGTTTGAGCCCCATGTCAGGCTCTGTGCTGACAGCTCAGAGCCTGGAGCCTGCTTCAGATTCTGTGTCTCCCTCTCTCTCTCTGCCCCTCCCCCACTCATGCTCCGTCTCTGTCCCTCAAAAACAATAAAAAATAATTAAAAATATTTTAGTAAACAAAAATTTTAAAAATATATATTTTTTAATTCTCAGCTTTTTTCTCTTAACACTTTGAAAATTTCACTCCATTCTGTTTTTGCTTACACAGTTTCTAAGGAGAAATTAGATATATTTCTTTGTTCCTCTATGGGTAATATATATATACATATTTTTTTTTCTGCTTCTTCCAAGATTTTTTTTCTTATCTCTGATTTTCTGAAGTCTAACAATAGTATGCCTAGGTGTTGTGAGGTTTTCTTGACATTACTTTACTTAGTGTTCTTTGAGATTCCTGGATTTATAGTTTGGTGTCTCAGATTAATTTGGGAACATTCTCAATCATTATTGCTTCAAATCTTTCTTCTGATTCTTTCTCTTTCCTTCTGGTATTCCCATTATGCGTATGTTACATCTTTTGTAGTTATTTCACAGTTCTTGTATATTTTTCTGTCTTTTTGCTTTTCAGTTTTGAAAGCTCTCATGCTTTCATGCTCAAGCTTAGATATTCTTTCCACAGCCATGCCCATCAAAGACATTCTTCATTTCTCTTAGAGTGTTTTCTATCTGTAGCATTTTTTATTCTTGCCTAGATTTTCTATCTCTCTGCTTACATTACCCATCTGTTCTTGCATGTTGCTTACTTTTTCCTTTCTCAGTCTGATAATTCCAACTTCTCTGCCATATCTGACTCCAGCTCTAATGCTGTTCAGTGTCTTCAAACTATCTTGTCTTTCAGTATGCCTTGTAATGTTCTGTTGAAAGGCAGATATGATGTGCTGGTTAAAAAGAACTGCAGTAAATAGGCCTTGAGAAATGTAGAGGCAGTGGAAGCATACTATGGCTCTGTGGTTCTATCTAGTCTTTTGGTGAGCTCATCTCCCAAACCGTTAACTTCGTCAGTGGTTCTCGGGGTTTTTTCCCCTCCTTAGATAGGACAGGATGACTAGAGGGAGATGGGAGTTGAGGATTTCCCTTTCCCTAAGTAAGTTCTCTAGATAAAATAGTTTCTCCTGGGGGCAGGTCTTGTTAAGAACAGAATGCTGTGACATATTTCAAAACAGTTACTTTTCCCTCCTCATACCAGAAGCACAAGGGAATTTTTCTCCAATATTCAGTATGAGGGCCTTGTGGAGCTTCTTAAGTTAAAACTCATCAAACTGTGGGGCCCTCTTCTGACTGGGTCCCTCCACAGTTTTTAACTCTCAGACTTATTCACACGGAGCCTCCAGCAATTTGTCAATTACAGTTCAGACTTTCTTACCACTCCAATAAATGTGATTCTCTGTACCTGTCTCACCAATTTTGGTGGCAACAGTTTGCTCTGTGATCTCATGATTCTGAGAGATCCTAAGCATTGGCTGATTTTTCCATTTGTTCAGCTTTTTGCTTGTCGGGATTGGAAGGGCAGCTTCTAAGCTCCTTACATGCTGAATAAGAAACCAAAAGTTCCAACACCATTCTTTAAGATGAAGTTAAGCCATTAATCATATGGTTGTTCCCGGTATGTGAAAAAGTAATTTTTCTCTTATTGCTTTTAAGTTTTATCTTTGCCTCTCAACAGTTTTACTATGATGTATCTCGGTGTGAATCTTTGTGTTTACCCTACTTGGGGTTTGCTGAGTTTCTTGGATGCATATACTGATGTTTATGGTAGCCTGAATAAAAATCCCTCAAAGATGTCTACATCTTAATCCCTGGAACCTAGGAGTATATTACCTTATTTACATGGTAAAAGGAACTTTACAGATATGATGAAATTAAGGATCTCAAAATGGGAAGATTATCCTGCATTATCTGGGCAGGCTCAATATAATCACAAGAGTCCTCATAAGAGGGAGGCAGGAGGGTTGAGTCATACGGGTAGATGTGACAATAGGAGTAGAGGATAGAGTCATATGAGGAAGGGGCCCTGAGCTAATGAATGCTGATGGCCTCTAGAAGCTAGAAAGCAGGTAAAAAGATTCCCTTTAGAGCTTTCAGCAGGAATACAACCTTGCTGACACCTTGATTTTAGTCTGACCTCCAGAACTATAAGATAATAAATTTATTGAGTTTGAAGTTATTGCATTTGTGGTAATTTATTACAGCAGCAATAGGAAATTAATACAATGTTCCTTATCAAATTTGGGAGTTTGGGGACATCATTTCTTCAAATATTTTTTCTGTCCCATTCTCTCTTCTTCTGGGACTCCCAAATGATAGCACTTGATACTGACACACAGATTTCTGAGGCTCTATTAATCTGTCTTCAACCTTTGCTCTTTTTGCTTTTTTCCCCTAGGTATGAGTCACCCTTTCCTGTTTCTTCAACATGTCTTATAAATTTTTGTTGAACATTGGCTGTTTTAGATACCACATTGTTAGCGACTCCAGATTCTCATTTTCCCTTCTGGAGACTGCCAGAGTAGCTGACTTTTAAAATTTGTTTAATAACTTGCCTGTATTAAACCTGTAGATTTTGTTTCACTCAGTGTGGCCACTGATATCTCTGCCCAGTTTTTCTTTTTTTTTTTTTTCCTTCTTCTCATTTTTATTTTTATGTTTGGCTTCCTACTGAGGGTAGACTCTGTATCTGAGTATCGTAATGGTCAACAGTACATGTCAGGGTTTGTGCCCAAACACCTCAAAGCAATACAGCTTCTACCCTTTGCAGATAAATCTGTGTGTCGTATGGGAAGTACCTTCAAAGTTCAGGCACATTTTAAGTCTTCCTCAGCTTTTACTTTCCATTAAGCTTTCTTTAACTCCTCTGTATTTGCACACTGTCATCCAGGGATGTATATAGATAGCTTGTGCCCTCCCTAGTCAACTATGCTCCTACATGTAGCTTTCCAGTCATCCAGGGTATTTGGGGGTTTATCAAACCCATCTACGGCTGTCTCACTTATAGGACTTGTCAAATTTCTAACTAGTCTACTGGTCCACTGCATGCCCAACCAGGGCCACAACCTAAGACTAAGTAAGCTGTTGGCCTTCCTCATTCACTTCCCAACAAGATTACTAGCTTTATTGACAAAGATGCTGGGCATGGTTTTTTGTTTTCTCTCTGTTCCAAATAGTTAGCTTCCTCTGACAGTGAGACAGCTGGTCTTCACCACCTGCCCCACCCTGGTGGAACTACTGAACTAACTGAGCTGGGGGTATGGGGTGGGAGTAGTGCAGACAAGAATGCCACAGATTCTCACTGGTCTTACCTAATGTTCAGTGCTTTTGCATGAATAAATGCTTCTCAATTGTCTGTCTTTAGTCAATTCCCAGACCTCTGAAATGCTTCTTTTTGACAATTTTGTCCTGTTTAAAGTTAGTTTGGGGAGGGCAAATTTGTAACCTCTTCACCATACCAGAAGTCTTCCCAGCCCATCCCAAGGACTTAATAGAATTTTTTCTACTGATAGAAATTAAAACTGATGATAACACAAACCTAATCAAATGGAAATTATTTCTCTCAAATATCCTATCTGAATGTCTTCATGATCAAATACTTCATAATCAAAAACTTTCAAAAGAGACGGCTTGTAAGATGTGATGTGTGGCCAAGTTAAATTTAAAATGTTGAGGGGAAAAAATAAATTTCAAGTTTATGGGAAGAAAGACAAAAGAGACTAGATCACTGCGAAACTGCTTCTTGTTGTAAGAATTCACATTTCCTCACTTTCTCCAGTATCCCTGGACTGGTTCAGTTGCTACAGTTGTCCAACCATGCCTTCTTTCTAATACAATTCAAAACCAAATTTTGTTTCTTACGATTCAGTGTTTTTCCCCCAACAAATAATTTCTCTTTAAATTTAAGTCTGTCTTGATTTTTACCTAAGATCAAGTTTCCAGCTACCATTTTTCCATTGAGATATAAATGAGAGGTGTGAATAATAACTTAAAATTATTTATATGATACAGCACACTGTCTTTGGAACCAGGCAGACTTAAGTTCAAATACCAATAATCAGACTAACTAGGTAAGTATCTCTAGACAAGTTACTTAATAGTTCAGCCAATTTCCTCATCTGCAAAATATGCCTAATACCTGTCTCACACAGTTGCAGGAAGGATTAGAAATGATAGCACTTATCTCTACAATTGCTGGGTTACCTACTTAGAAAGTTGCTAAGTAATGTCAGGGTGAAAAGAACCAACAGACAAAATGGGTAAATTAATCTTCCTTGCTATGTCCAGCACTCATGGGTGGCCAAATTAACTATTTTAATTTCCTTCTCTTTTATCCCCCTTTTCATTAATTGAGACACTTCTACATAGTACAATATTCTACCACACAGTAAGGAACATAACAGTTTCCTACAAAGTGGCATTTAAATTTTACTTTTTTAAACAATTTTTTGGAGCATTTACTGTCTAGGAAATATTGTCTGAGAAAAACTTAAGTACCATAGTTTTTAAACTTGTATACTAAATTTTTAAAATTCTCCACCTTTTCTCAGTACAGAGTCCTTTGAAAGCCTTATTACTGTTGAATCTGCTAAAGTACAAGTTTATACAGGTAAACTGTGTAAATGATATCAAGAGATCCACAAACCCCCTCGAGTCCATCTGGACACAAGTTAGAATACCTACCTTTGCTGGCAAGTCCTTCTTCCATGCAAATATTCACCTCTTAAACCTGAATGAATTAGTACACCTGGATTTGCAGAAGTCTAGATTCCTTAAACGCAGGCAGTCCAGAATTACAAATGAAATGCAAATCACTGTAATTACTACAATGGTGGAGCGACTGGTTTGGAGTCAAAATGTTGCCACCATTTACTTTCTGTTCCACAATGGAACTTATCATCCCCTTTGGATCCCAGCTCCCCTACCAATAAAAGAAGGAAATAATCCTCATTCTACACACATCTTGAGATAGTTATGAGCTAAGGAATAAAGAGGTAACAGTTCCTTGTACACTACAAAGTGATGAGAGAGGTCCATTGGAATTACTTACCCTGGCTGCTAAAACATCCTCTGCTGTTGCATGTTTACCTCATGTGAGTGTTTCTCAACCTGAAAGTATGAAATGAGATGAAGAAGAAAGCCCAGAATTGTCTGATACCTCATGCCAGAGTTCTTGGAACACCTGGTTGTACGTGATCTGCCCACATGTGGTCTCTCCCTGGTGGCCTAAGCCCCTCAATTCATCTCTCTGTTTCCTGTGTCAGATACAAAGTGAATGTTCGGTAAATACTGCTGAATGAATGACGAACAAACGGACAGCCTGTGTGAAATGAGCCAACTGAGCCCTAACAGCACCTGGGGCTCCCTCCTAGTTTTCAGGAGCTAGAACGTCAGGCCGCAATCACCATCCCAAAGAGTCAGTGGAGAGCAAAAACGATACCACTTTGGTGCAACCTACCAGACTGGGCCCTTGGGAGGTGCATGCACAGGTATGTGAGAACCACTCTTTGTCACAATTTGTAAATCTCCAGGTTGAGAGGAGAGAAAAACACTCACCCTTCGTGAAGATCTGGAAACGGACAGGAAAAGAGGAACAGTGCTGCTTTCAGATGCTTTTTATGTGTTACAGAATGCTATACAATCTAATGTCACAATCCTTCATTCCCTTGAAAATGTGGTACAAATTACTACGTATCCCAACTCCTCAAACCAGAAGTACGTTTCTATATCTAACATAATCTTTTACCTATTCTGTGATTCCTTCTAACACACGACTTTAATAGAGTGAAACAATATTACACAGGTGTCCAAATTATACTTTAAAAAAGTAACTTTTAGCTTGCTACCATAATTGGCTATTGTATGAAGAAAAATATTAATAACAATTACTAACTTTTTAAGGTTTGCAACGTCCTGGGTTACATACTCCATACCCATGATCTCATTTCATCCTCGTAGCAATCCTATGGGGTAGGTATGATAGCTATTTCCATTTGCTAAATGAGAAAAGCACCTGAAATCACACTGCTAACAAGTGGCAGAATAGAGATTTGAACCAGGTATTCAGATTCTAAAGTTCACATTAACTATTAAGTACATCAAATAAGGTATAAATAATAATATTAATAATCCTTTGGTTGGAGCCTAAAACAGGAAAAATTTTAACACTGTCTAGGAGATGAATAAATCCCTATACTCAGCTGAAATCACCCAAACAAAATACAAAAGCTTTTATGCAAGAATGGAATGTAAACAAGCTAATTGCCTAATAGGAACTCAGTACAATTTCCTTGATTCAGTTTAGCAAATGTTTTAAGCCAATCTGGACGATAATACCATACTCACAGAGAATTGTGAAGCAACAGCGGTTTCCTAATATACCTTGCAGTTGAACAACTAAGTACTACTCACATAAACCTGGAAAAACTTACCTCTCTCTTCAAAACTTCGTGTTCCTAGTACAAACATGACCTTAGCAATAAGTTCAAACTACTGTAAGCAATGTTCCATTAATTCAGCTGCTATCAGCAGACCTCTCCCTCCATAAGCAGATGAGTAGACAAGTCTCAGGTTACCACCAACTTAAGATAAGAGGGAGAGCTCAAGTAGAATCTAAAATCATTTATTCAATTTCCTACCTTGGTGGGTGGCAAGAAGCTTCCAAGCTAAATTTACATGCCATTCAGGCTCAATTTTCATCCTCATGTTTATGGTTTTCCAGAATAGATTAATGGAGAGTTCATTTCTGCATTAAAATCATAACATTACCGACAAAAGAAAGGTCTCATATGTGGATGACTGGGGTTAAAAATAAGACAACAGACCCAAAATGGAGTCACGTAAGCTAAGCCCCACATCACCAAACCGAGTCTTAATTACAGTCTCAGCCTCTGCCAGAAATGGAATCTTAAACCAATCAGGAATCATCTGGTGAACATTAGTGACGTAATTTGTCTGACAGACCCCTAGCTCCCCTAAAGGAAAGTAACCTTGCCAAAACCAAACCACTTTTTGCTAATATAACTTCCTTGTTCCCACTCCCTTCTGCTTATAAAAGTCTTTTCATTTTGTACAGTTCTTCAGAGCTCCTCTCTGTCTGCTAGATGCAATGCTGCCTGATTCATGGGTCACTGAATAAAACTAATAGGACCTTTACTTTTTTTCTTTTTTTTCTTTTTTTTTTTTTTTTTTTTGAGAGAGAGAGAGCACGCGCAAGTGAGCAGGGGGCAGAGGAGCTGAGGGAGAGAGAGAATCTTAAGCAGGTTCCATGCTCAGCGTGGAGCCTGATGCAGGGCTCAATCCCACAACCCTGGGGTCATGACCTGAGCTGAAATCAAGAGTCAGATGATCAACCAACTGAGCCATCCAGGCGTCCCAAGCTAATAAGATCTTTAAATTTTACTTACCTTGAATTTTGTTTTTTAACAGTGGGTAGGACTGAGAAATGATAGTTTTGGCTGGAAACTACCAGCAGGATCCAGATCCACATTTTTCTTTAAATCAATGTATAAGAAATTGTGGGCTAGATTTGGCCATTTGAGGGCATCCTACCTATACTCACCTACATGGAACTCACTTAAAAGTCATCTTCAGAATAATCCCCCTTCTGTGTGTGCTCCACTCCAACATTTTACTACACTGTAAGTATAAGTAAATTTTTGAAACTGACCTTTCCCTGTTGCCAAAAGGGAACGAGATCATTTTTTTCTCCCTCTTTTTTCTTAGAACATTTTTTTTAAAAGCTAGTATTTATAAAGTTTTCTTCTGTCCCTTTGATATGTATGCAAATCTTTTTAAAGGCTAAATAAGCTAGCTGCAGAACTCAGGAATAATTTTCCTGAGAGTCCTAGAAGCCTTTTATTTTATTTTATATTTTATTTTATTTTATTTTATTTTATTTTATTTTATTTTATTTTATTTTATTCTATTCTATTCTATTCTATTCTATTCTATTCTATTCTATTTTAGAGAGTGTGAGCAAGGAAGGGGAGAGGGAGGGAGCATCCTAAACAGACTAGCACAGAGCCCAGAGTGGGGCTCACTTGGGGCTCAATCTCACCATAAGATCATGACCTGAGCCAAATCAAGAATCAGATGTCTAACTGACTGAGCCACTCATGCGCCCCGAAGCCATCTCTCTTAAAGAACTTACCAAATTCAACACCTGAAAAACAAATAATCCAATGAAGAAATGGGCAGAAGACATGAATAGACACTTTTCCAAAGAAGACATCCAGATGGCCAACAGACACATGAAAAGATGCTCAACGTCACTCATCATCAAGGAAATACAAATCAAAACCACATTGAGATACCACCTCACACCGGTCAGAGTGGCTAAAATTAACAACTCAGGAAACAACAGATGTTGCCAAGGATGTGGAGAAATGGGAACCCTTTTGCACTGTTGGTGGGAATGCAAACTGGTGCAGCCGCTCTGGAAAAGTGTGAAGGTTCCTCAAAAAATTAAAAATAGAACTACCCTACGACCCAGCAATAGCACCACTAGGAATTTATCCAAAGGATACAGGAGTGCTGATTCACAGGGGCACTTGTACCCCAATGTTTATAGCAGCGCTTTCAACAATAGCCAAATCATGGAAAGAGCCCAAATGTCCATCAACTGATGAATGGATAAAGAAATTGTGGTTTATATACACAATGGAGTACTACGTGGCAATGAGAAAGAATGAAATCTTGTCATTTGCAACAACGTGAATGGAACTGGAGGATATTATGCTAAGTGAAATAAGTCCAAGAAAGATATATGTTTTCGCTCATATCTGGATTTTGAGAAATTCAACAGAAGATAATGGGGAAGAGAAGGGGAAAAAATAGTTTCAAACAGAGACTCTTAAACACAGAGAACAAACGGAGGGTTGATGGTGGGAGCAGGGGAGAAGGGAAAATGTGTGATGGGCACTGAGTAGGGCACATGTTGGGATGAGCACTGGGTGTTGTATGTAAGCGATGAATCACGGGAATCTACACTTGAAACCAAGAGCACACTATATACACTGTATGTTAGCTAACTTGACAACAAATTATATTTTAAATAAATAAATGTAAATATCTAGGAAGACAGTGCCTCAGCTCCCCATCACGGTAGGAGTTTAGCCTACACACCTCTATTACCTGCACAAAGAAATCAAAGATGTTTTATTTTACCTTCAGATAAAGGCAATTAATTAGTACAGATGACCACAATTACCAGCTGAATTTAGGATGAACTATGAAAGCAAGTACATCAAATGCCACTGTCAAGTCTTCTTAAAGATTACCATTCGTCTTGAGACTTTATACGTAATGGATTGTAAACGGTAGAATTTCTTTTTTGTTTTTGTAATCTCATTAGCACACTACTTGTGATGTATCCCAGTCTGGGTTAATGCTCATTCAGTAATAAAACTAGTTTCTTTCATTACATATTTGTGAAGATCATTTCTTAGGTAGGCAGATTTTATTTTCCCCACATAAATGTGTAGAAATTCTACTCTCTACTGGGCTACCTTACTGCCACTTTCCCAACCTTGATGACCACAATACAAGAAAAAAAAATTCCTCCCTGACAAGAGTTTGTTAGGGATTTAGCCCATTAATGTCATCCGAGTGCCAGATACTCCTATATCATTGCCTCTGTGACACCTCCACTTGGATTATTTCAAAGACACCTTTTCCAAAACTGAACGCATGTTCTTCCTTCACGGTTTCCTATCATGGAAGCACAAGCCGGAAAATGAAGAATTAGCCCTGACACCTCCCTCTCCCTTCTCACCCCAGAGTGAACATATTATCAAGCACTATTGATCCTACCTCTTAAATAGTTCTCAAATCCATCGACTTTTGCCTCCACTGAGGAGCCAAAGTGATCTTTTAATAACACAGACCCACTGATGCTACTCTCATGACTGAAATTTTTCAATGGCTTCCCACCATTCTTAGGATAAGCCTAAATCCTTGGTATGACCTATGAGGCCTGCATGGTCTGACCCCTGCTACCTCTTCAACCTCATCTTCCTGACTCCCTCTCTCTCTGCCCTCCAGCCCCGACTGGGAGCTTAAACTCCATGACAACTGAGACTATGACTATTTGTTCATGCTATATCCATAGCACAGCGTCCAGCACATAATAAATGCAAAGTAAATGTATGTCCAAAAATAATGTTGATAAAACAACTGTAGCATCCTAAATGGAAGGCAAATAAACATTAAGTAAATTATGCATGGTGAAGGAAAAGAATGTCCTTATATATTTGTACCATAGGTGGCTAACACAGGGTGTGGACCATAGTGAGGCTATAAAATGTTCGTTAAATCATTTTGCAAACCAGAGACAATATGATGAAACAAAACATTGGCACTCAGTTTTTATTTAGCATTATAGGGCAAATTACCGATGCCAATCACATCTCATATTTAGGTATTTATCCCTCCTCTCATCCCCAATATCCATCCTGTAGGCAACCAGAGGTCTAACCACATGTTTGAAGGAGGAGGGTGGACTCCAATCAGAACTGGAAAGTAGATATGGTTTGTGGAGCTGACTATAAATAATCCAAGACTGGGGAGCAATACTGCTCTTAGGGTAAGACCCTTACCTCCCTTGTGTGTTTGACTTGGGCAACATCCTCCACCCTTTGGCCACACAGGTCTTTCAGTAACTACAAGACACAAGCTGCTCCCATTCTCGAGGCATTGCGACCTGCTGGATTTGGAGTTGTAAGAAACACAGGGTGGAGGGCCACACCATCATGGTGAGGCCCTTCCTTTTTGCTGACTCCAAGAGCCACAGTCCTTCCCCAATCCAGGTTCCCTCTCCCTGGTAGCTCTTCACCCTTCTCTTTGCCCAATGTAATCCAACTCAGTCCTTAAAGGTCTCAGCTAAATATTTCCTCAGCAAAACCTTCCCTGTCTCTCCTCATTCCCTCCCACTGCCAAATGGCCCCATTATACATTCCCCTAGCACCCTCTACTGTCCTCCAGAGCACGTACTACAACTGCAACTGATACTTAATTTGTAATTCTCTTTCCATCTCCACTGTTAGACTTATAAGCAACCCAACAACAGGACTGTGTCTGTTTTGACCATAACTATATCCCCAACACCTAGTACACTGCTGGTAGAGAGTAGCTATATTCAATAAATATCTGCTCAAAGAAGGAATGAATGAAATACATAGATAAGCACTAGTTTTTGGAGTACATTGAGTTGGCTCTGCCCTTACTAGCTCTGTGCCTTTGTATAAATTTCTTACCATCTATGAGCCCATTTCTTCCTTTATAAATAAAAATAACTGTCCCTACTTTATAGGATTATTGTGAGAATTGAATAATTCAATAAAATGCTTAGCATAAACTCTGGCACATAACACTCAATGAATGTTAACTATTATTATTCTTAAAGCATGGAGAAAGAGAGGAATGCATATGTTAGGGAAGGTACATTCATTCCATGCTCTTGACTAAAACACAAACACGGCTGCTTTATACAAACATACAGTGGCAAGTCTGAATACAATATTTTAAGTATACTATAGGAACGTATTATCTAAAACAACTCTGAAGAAGAGAGCACAGGCAGTGACTTCTTTGACATCAGCCACAGCAACTTCCTTCAAGATATGTCTTCTGAGGCAAAGGAAACAAAAACAACTATTGTAACTACATCAAAATAAAAACCTTCTGCACAGTGAAGGAAACAATCAACACAACTAAAAGACAACCTACTGAATGGGAGAAGATATTTGCAAGTGACATATCTGATAAAGGGTCAGTATCCAAATATACAAGAATTTATAAAACACAACACCCAAAAAACCAATAGCCCAATTAAAGAATGGGCAGAAGACATGAGCAAACATTTCTCCGAAGACATCCAGAAGGCCAACAGAGTCATGAAAAGATATTCAACATCACTCATCATCAGGGAAATGCAAATCAAAACTACAATGAGATGTTACCTCACACCTGTCAGAATGGCTAAGATCAAAACACAAGAAACAACAAGTGTTGGTGAGGATATGAAGAAAAAGAAAACCCTCTTGCACTGTTGGTGGGAATGCAAACTGGTGCAGCCACTGTGGAAAATAGCATGGAGGTTCCTCAAAAAATTAAAAACAGAACTACCCTATGATCCAGTAATCACATTACTGGCTATTTACTCAAAGACTATGAAAACACGAATTCAAAAGGATATATGCACCCCTATGTTTATTGCAACATTATTTACAATAGCCAAATTATGGAAGGAGCCCAAGTGTCCATCAAGAGATGAATGGATAAAGATGTGGGATATATATACAATGGGGTGTTATCCAGCCATAAAAAAGAATGGAGTCGTGCCATTTGCAACAACACGGATGGAGCTAGAGAGTATAATGCTAAACAAAATAAGTCAGAAAAAGACACCATGTTTTTGTTTGTTTCAAACAAAACAAACATACAAAGGAGAAAAAGAGAAACAAACGAATGCAGTGCCTGGGTGGCTCAGTCAGTTAAGCGTCTGACTCTTGGTTTTAGCTCAGGTCACGGTTTCCCAGTTTGTGAGTTCAAGCCCAAAGTCCAGCTCTGTGTGGACAGTGCAAAGCCTGCTTGGGATTCTCCCTCTCTGCCACTCCCCAATCATGGTTGCTCTCTCCTTCTCTCAAAATAAATAAACAAACTGAGAGAGAGAGAGAGAGAGAGAGAGAGAGAGAGAACAAAAAACAGACTCTATAGAGAACAAACAGATGGTTACCAGAGGGGAGGTGTATGCGGGAGAGGTGTGAAATAGGTGAAGGGAACTAAGAGTACATTTACCTTATGAGCCCCGAGTAATATACAGAATTGTTGGATCACTGTATCATACACCTGAAGTCAATATAACACTGTATGTTAACTATACTGGAATTAAGACTTTTAAAAATCTAGAAAACAATTTTAAATAAAAAAGAAAAGAAAGGGGGATGGGCTAAATGGGTAAGGGGCATTAAAGAATCTGCTCCTGAAATCATTATTGCACTATATGCTAACTAACTTGGATGTAAATTTAAAAATATTTAAAAAAGAAAAAAAAAGAAAAGCGTAAATAGATCTGTTTATAAAGCCAGGAATCTTTTTGGATGTGAAGTGATCACGCATCTATATGCCTTGCACACTCCTGTGTACAGTGTCGGCCTCTTTCAAAGCAAAGCACATCAGCAACCCATTACTGCAAGGCAGTAGGTTCCAGACCTGGGCTTCAAAGTCTAAAGAACCACAGTCCAGCTGTGCTGACGTTGGCCCAGAACATGCAGATAAAACACCAGGCTTTTGCCTTTGAGATAAGTGCCCTTCTCTCCCAGTAGGAAACTCCATGCCTTCATGAGAAAATGTCCCTTCATTCTTATATTGTCTGGCATCCGAGTAACCCTAAAAGACCCCCCCTTAAACATTATTTCTGTTCTCTCTTAGAGTCTCCAAATTTAAACACATCACTTGACTTCTCTGAGCCTCAATTTCTTCATCTGTAAAAATGGAGCTAAAATAGTACTTCCCTCTTAGGTAAATGGCTCGGTATGTGCCATAAAATAAACATATGGTAACTACTGTTTCAGTGTTTCTACCAGGTTCCTAATCAATCTACAATCCAGAAAAAAAAATCACAACAAAGATCCTTTTCAATGCTATAAATGTGGTTTTTTTCCAAAGTCCTGCGTTTGCTACAATAAAAGAAACCCCCCACCCAGGAATAAAAGGAATCATTCTAATGAAGCTTCAAATGTTGCAAAGGAAAACAATGGAACAAATCAGGTGGAACAAATTCTGTCTACTGAAAAAGATTAATTCAGCAAAATGTAATTTATGCATATCCATTTTTATAATGTCTCCTTTTAAAGGAACCCCTATTGGGACTACATAAACTCTCATCAACTGTTAATCTGGAAGCCTCATCATATCGTTTTGGGGGACGGCAGAATGCCATCCCAGAAAAATCCCCGCAAGAAGGAGCACTCAGTCTTACTGATCACCCCCCACCAAGGCCCAGTCATGACCCTGCTTCTTCCTCCCACCTCCACTCCTTCCCATCATAAGCCTCAGGAGAAATAAAAAGCTACCCTGGGAAAAAGTTGGGGGACCTCTGTATGTTCATAAAACTATATTATGACAAGGCTCCAGATTACCTTTTGAATATAACTTCTTTAACAAGGACCTCTTCAAAGGCAACCCCCGGACCAGAATGACTAGATTTAACACAGAGGCCTAGTTGTAAAACCCTGCCTCCTCCACTTATTTGTTGCATAACTTCACTGAAAGCATATGAAGAGACCACCCACTTTACTCTTTTGCGGTGAGGAGTAAGAGAGATTATCTACAACAGAAAACATTTACGTGGGTGTTCAAAAAGCTAGTTCCCCTCCCTATCCTGCTGAAGAATTCGATCATTTTACTAATTTTATCTCTGGATCGCCAAGCTAAGGACACCTTTTTCCACCTGCCACTTCTTTAGAAACTGACTTCCTCTTGGTTCTCCTCACCAACCAACCCTGCCCCCACCCCCACCTCCATACCGGTCGGAGGACGTGAAAAGCACTTCCCGGTAATTCCACTGCAAGAATCAATTATTAGCTCACTAAACACAGGTATATATGAAGCTCAGAAGTTACACCAAAATTAACTTCTCAACTCTCAAATCACTATACCAAAGGGAACTTAAAAGAGAATTCTACAGGTACCATTTATTGGGTAACTACTATGTGCCAGACACTGGCGGGGGGGGGGGGGGCATTCTACAGGCAATCTCATTTACATTTCACAACAACCTCACGAATATGGGCGTATTATTCCCAAAATTACAGCTGAGTACACAGGCGCCAAGAGTTTAAGACACCTGCCCTAAGGTGCACAGTCAGGATGCGTCACGACAAGGATTGGACAAGTAAGAAGTAAGAGTCCCCTGCTGCGATACTCTCCCCTGCCGTGCGAAAAACGGGATCTCCCCGGCTAACCCTAGGTCTCTAACACCAGGCTCCAGCGCCACCAGCCTCCAGGGCTTGAGCCCTGCCGCGCGGCGCCACGTCCGTGGGTGCGGAATCCGGGAAAGGGACAGGCCCGAGCCGGGGGCGCACACCTAGCGCTCGGCGAAGCCCGGGCGGGTCCGCGGCCTCACTACAGCCCTTTCCAGCCGCACACACCGCCGCTGGGACCTCCGCGAAGGCGCCGGCGGCCCAGAGAGAAAGTGCCAGAGGCGGAACTCCAGTATAAGTGCCAGTATAAGCTGAGCCTTCCTTCAGAATGAGGGGCGGCGAGCAGCCAGAGGCCCCTCGGGGTCCGCGGCCTCCACGCCCGCTTCCCTCCCCCTCGCCCGGGGCCCAGAGAGCACTCGACTCAGGATAGGCCCGCGCGCCTCAGCTCCGGGCGCGCCCCTCCGCCCCTCGCCACCAGGGTCGCTTCCTCCCTAGCCCCTACCTGGTCGCCTCAGTGACCATGGTCAATCAAGTTCATCCTCCCGCCTCGGAAGCGACGCGAGACCTCCCTCGCCCTGCCCATGCGGCTCTGTCCAATCCCGGCCTTCAGGCTGCGCATGCGTGCCGGGCTGCCTCCCTCAAGGTGCAGGCCGGATCCGCCCGACTCTGAGGTCAGAGAGGCGAAGCGTACGTAATTGCCTTCCTTCCATCTTCTGGAGGGAAATTCGGAAGGTCGTGGTTTGTGTTTCGAGCGCTCTTTCGGTTAGCGTGTTGGGGTCGGGGGTGGAGGGCGTGGTCGGGACAGTGGAGAATATCTGCTACAGTTATCAAGACTTATTATAAACTATAAAGACATAACTAAAACAGCAAAGATAAATGAAGAGATCACTGGAAAAGGAGAGGCTAGAAACAAACCCACAGATTTGTAGTCGCGTTTTTTTCCCCCACAAAGGAGCCACCGTAATGCAATAGGAAAGTTACTTTAGGTAAATAGTGCTAGATCACTTGAATGACAGCAGGGGAGTGGGGGGCGGGTAATGAGCCTTGACCTCTACCTCGGACCAAAAAAATAATTCAAGACTACACCTAACTGTGAAAGGTACAACTCTGGAAAACAACAGCGTGATATTGTGACCGTGGGACGGGGAGATCCTTTTTAGCAGGACACAGAAAAGTACCAACCCGAAAGGGAAAGGCTGATAAGCTGGCGTCCTTAAATTTAAGACATGGAAATTTAAGACAAGAGAGAGTACAGTGCAAGCAATAGAGTGGAGAAGATATTTGCAATACATATATCTGAAAATGATTTTTATTCACAAGATATAAGTAATTCTTGCAAGTAGATTTTTTAAAAGATCTGAATTTGTTTGAAGTGGAACTGTGGAAAAGAGGATGTTGAGAGAGAAGCTGAGAATTCTCATAGCTCAAAACTCAAGAGACGGCAACAGTGTATAAGTTGAGAAGTCTCCCTTCCTGTTCTCCAGGTACCCAGCTCTCTTCCCACTAGGTAACAATGCCACGAGATGTGTTTGTCTTTCCATAGCTCTCTTATGCATAATCAAGCAATTACACATACGTTCAGCATTCTCCCCACTGTCCCTTGTACAAACAGCATGCTGTAGATACTGCTGTGTACATTGCTTTCATTCATTTTCATCAACTAATAATTTCATGGAGAGCCTCACAAGTACTCAGGCAATCTAGAAACAGAAAATTATATTTTCAACTAAATGTTAGCTAATCTTTTCAAATAATGTGTATAATATGCTTTCCTTAGATATTTTCACAGGAATTTGTAGACCCGTCTGTCCCCTGCCCACTGTTCTGGAAACTCTAGACTCCTACTTGCTAGTTCAGAAAGTGCAAATGTCCCAGTAATAAACCCAATATGATCCTGAGTCCTTACTGCAAGACTGAGCCAGTTTTCTAGGGTTAATTTTCCAAGCTATCATCCATCCCTTCATACACTTCAGTCCTGCTTGGAGTCATTCTGGAAGCAAGAAAATAAATTCCAATGTTTTTATAGCCAATTTGAGTTGGATCTTCTGTCAAATGCCAAGTGAAGAACTCTAACTTCCCAGCCAGGATGTTATACAAATAGACCCCAGGCTAGCACAGCACCATGGCTTTCAATGAAAATGGGACAGGGACTTTCTAGGAAGACAGAATAGACACACTATTCCTCTTGGTAAGAACCACTAAAAATGCTGGACAATATATATTTAAAAAGCATAAACAGTGTCTGAAAAATGGAGAAAAGGCAGACTGGCTAGGGACCTTGGGACCTGAGGAACAACATGGTGGTGAGTCCCTGGGGTTTGTTTTTGGTTTTGCCTCATTACCCCAGACTGGTACCAGAGGGGCAGGGAACCTAGAGATGCCCACGTGCAAAGACAAAGCCCCCAAGGAAAGACCGCTGCTCTCTCTAACTAGAAAGACCAGGAAAGGGGCAGCTTTGGAAGACAGAAAATTTCAACAATGGCTCTACTCCAGCCAAAACCTCTGAAAAATACTTTAGCCTCACACCCACTCCTGCCAGAAAAAACTTAAGTGGAAAGCTTAGGCTTCTTCTCAAGGTAAGCAATAAAGGGACAGCACTACCGCTTTCCTCCCTCTGCTGATATGATGTCAGAGAAGGCCAAGTGGACAGCTGGACTTTCATTTCCATTGAGCAGAAGGCTCTCACCCAATGTGGTGTTACGGTTCCATGTGGGGAACCTGAACTTCCACCCCCTCTTGATGGTGAGGAGGTATCCCCTCCTTCCTTTCTGGGCTGGTCTTAGAGGGAACTAGATGAAGAGTCAGGACCAGTACCACTGCTCAGCAAGTGGCCTCAACAAGGCCAACTCCCATGCCACATGTCATGAAAGAGCTCCACAATTCCATCAACCAACAGAATTTAATCAACATGTGTAGAACATCGCCCCATAACAACAGAAAACACATTCTTTTTAAGCATTCACAGAACATAGGCCAAGATAGACTGTATTCTGGGCCATAAAAAAAAAAAAAAAAAAAAAAAACCTCAACAAATTTAAAAGAATTGAAATTATATAGAGTAAAAAAATAAATTAAATAAATTGAAATGACCGAAAATGAGAATACAATATATGAAAACCTGTGGGACACAGCCAAGGTGGTGCTGAGAGGGATAACACCGTGCTTACATTAGAAAAGGGAACAGTGTCAGAGCAAACAAGCTAAAAATAAATTAGAAAAAAAAAAAAAAAGAGCAAAATAACCCCAAAGCAAGCAGAAGAAAATAACAAAGATAGCAGAAACCAATAATATTTCATTTTATTTTTAAACCATGCTTATTTACTTATTTTGAGAGAGAGGGAAAGTGTGAGCAGGGGAGGGGCAGAGGGAGAGGGAGAGAGAATCCCAAGCAGGATCCACGCTCAGTGTGGAGACCGATGCAGGGCTCAGTCTCACAACTGTAAGATCATGACCTGAGCTGAGAACAAGAATCAGATGCTTAACTGACTGAGTCACCCTGGTGCTCCAGGAATCAATGAAATTTATTTTATTTTATTTTATTTTATTTTATTTTATTTTATTTTATTTTATTTTATTTTTAATTTTTTAACACTTATTTATTTTTGAGAGACAGAGCATGAGCAGGGGAGGGGCAGAGAGAGAGAGGGAGACACAGAATCCGAAGCAGGCTCCAAGCTGTCAGCACAGAGCCTGATGCGGGGCTCGAACTCACAAACTGCGAGTTCATGACCTGAGCCAAAGTCGGACGCTTAACCGACTGAGCCACCCAGGCGCCCCGGAATCGATGAAATTTTAAAACGAGAAAATTAATGAAACAAAAAGCTAGTTCTTTCAAAAGATAAATAAAATTGATAAACTTCTAGCAAGACTGAGAAAAAGGAGGGAAGACACAAATTACTAATATCAGTAATGAAGCAGGTATCACTACAGACCCACAGACATCAGAAGGATAATAAGGGAGTAGTAAAGCAACTTCTACATATAGATTTGACAACTTAGATGAAATGGACCAATTTCTTAAAAAGTACAAACTACCATAACTCACCCAATATGAAATAGAAACGTTGAATAGCCTGTTAACTATTAAAGAAATAATTAAAAGCCTGTCAAAGATGAAATGTCCAGGCCCTGATAGTTTAATTGGAGAGCTATACCAACCATTTATTTTTTTTTAATTTTTATTTTTTTAATTTTTTTAACGTTTTTATTTATTTTTGAGACAGAGAGAGACAGAGCATGAACAGGGGAGGGGCAGAGAGAGAGGGAGACACAGAATCGGAAGCAGGCTCCAGGCTCTGAGCCATCAGCACAGAGCCCGACGCGGGGCTCGAACTCACGGACCATGAAATCATGACCTGAGTTGAAGTCGGACGCTTAACCAACTGAGGCACCCAGGCGCCCCTATACCAACCATTTAAAGAAGTAATACCAGTCTACAAATCTCTCCCAGAGAATAGAGGAGGAGGGAACACTTCCTAACTCATTCTGTGAAGTCAGTCTGTATTAACCTGATACCAAAACCAGACAGAAACAGTACCAAAAGAGAAAAAAAAAAAAAAAAAAAAGAAACCTATAGACCAGCATCCCTCATAAATATAGAGGAAACACTTCTCAGCAAAACACTAGCAATTCAGCAATATGTAAGAAGAATTCTACATCATAATCAAGTGAAGTTTATCCCAGGGATGCAAGGCTATTTCAATATTTGAAAATCAATGCAATCCATAAGAGGTTAATGAAGAAAATAAAATATTATCATTTCAATTGGCGCAGAAAAATATTTTAACAAAATCAAATACCCATTAATGATAAAAAAAATTCAACAAACTAGGAATAAAAGGAAACTCTCAATCAGATTAACAGCATCTATGAAAAACCCACAGCTGTCCTTATACCTAATAAAGACCAAAGCTTTCCCTCTAAAATTGGGCAAGACAAGGACATTCAACTTCACTGATGCTATTTAATCTAGTACTAGATGTTCTAGCCAGTGCAATAAGGTAAGGCAAGGAAATAAAGGACATACAGAAGAAATTAAAGTGGACTTCTCATACACTGCTGATGGGAATGTAAAATGGTACAGCCACTCCTGAAAACAGTTTGATAGTTTCTTGAAACAAAACAAAAAACTGAACATAAAACCTGGTAATTACATTGATCCCAGAGAAATAGAAACTTACAGAAAGTTGAAAACCTGAATGCAATTGTTCATAGATGCTTTATTTGTGATAGACAAAAACTGGAACCAACCAAAATGCCCTCATGGTTAAACACACTATGGTATATCCACACCATGGAATAATACATAACAAGGGAAAAGAACGACCTGTTGATTCATGCAATAATTTGACTGACTCTCAGGAGTATTATGCTGAGTGAAAAAAGCCAACCTCAAGAGGTCATCTACTTATGATTCCATTAATATAACATTAATTCTTGGAATGACAGATTAGTGGTTGCCAGGGTTAGTTAAGAATGGGAGAAAGCTAGGAGGGGGAGGCGCCTGGATGGCTCAGTTGGTTAAGCACCCGATTTCAGCTCAGGTCATGCTCTCATAGTCCATGAGTTCGAGTCCTGCATCAGGCTCTGTGCTGACAGCTTAGACCCTGGAGCCTGCTTTGGATTCTGTGTCTCCCTCTCTCTGCCCCTCCCCTGCTCATTCTCTTGTCTCTCTCTCTCTCTCTAAAATAATAAAAAAAAACATTTTAAAAAATCTTTAAAAAAAAAGAATGGGAGAAAGGGGAATGATTTTGACTATAAAGTGCTAGTAAGAGATCCCTGTGGTGATAGAATAATTCTGTATCTTGAATGCACCGGTGGTTACATGAATCTACTCCTATGACACAGAACTGCACACACGCACACAAACACACATGCACTGTCAGGTTCCTGGTTTTGATGTTGTACTATAATCATGCTCTACACTGCATGATTTGGCTCAGGTCATGATCTCATGGTTTGTGGGTTCGAGCCCCATGTCAGACTCTGGACTGACCGCTTAGACCCTGGAGCCTGCTTCAGATTCTGTGTCTCCGTCTTTCTCTGCCCCTCCTCCGCTCGTGCTCTGTTTCTCTCACTCTTTGTCTCAAAAATAAACATTTAAAAAATAAAAAAATTAAGTTTAAAATTTAAACACACACACACACACACATGACAAATGTTGAATTTCTTAACACCTCAGCAGTCTCATCTTAAAATGAAGATAATAAAGTATGAAACCAAAGGCAATAACACCTGTAAAGTGCCACATAAGTCAGTGCTCAGTAAATTGTGGCTGTTGTTTTCATTGCTGTCAGTGGTGGAATTGTTGCAAGAATACAAGGATACATACCCATATCTTCCTCTGATGAGAGCAGAAAAAGAAAAAAAAAATGTTTCAATGGTAATCACACAGATTTTGTATAGCTCTAAGGAGAAATTTTCTATCAGTGACATGAACTCTAACATGACCCCTTGCCCCCCACCCCATGTATTTTTTTAAATATAATCGGTTCCTTTGGGGCACCTCAGGGCACCCTTCAGATCCTCTGTCCCCCTCTCTCTCTGCCCCTTCCCAACTTGCTCTCTCAAAACACACACACACACACACACACACACACACACACACACACACATATGTATATGTGTATATATATAATGTTTCCTTCTGATTTGTGCTTTGTATGATGCTACTTGAAGGCTGGGGGAGATACAAAGGACCCTTCCATAACTCCTCCACCGAATTGAGCTGCAAGGAAAGACCACCACCTTCCCAAAGCACTTGGGATTGAATTGGTAGTTTGCAGTTATCATATGACCTCTCCCCCTTGGAGATGAACTTGTGTGTGTAAATGTTACGCCAAAGATACTAAATGGTCAGAAGGACAACTGGGAAGTGGTAGCAGAAGAAAGGCAATGCACTTTTTAACGTTGCCCGTCTAAGAACAGAAAGCAGAAAGCTGGAACACGTACAACATGTTCTATTGTTTGTGGTTCCTGGGAAATGTTCCTCTTCCTGGCAGGAAGGGGAGTTTTATTGCTACTCACTGAAACTTATGAGAAAAGCAAGGGCTGGTGGCTGCTGAAGAGAGATTGTGACCGTCGGAAATAAGAAAGCCTATATTTCTTCCCTGGGAGGAAGGATCTATAAGAAACATTATTTTTTTAATGTTTATTTATTTTTGAGACAGAGAGAGACAGAGCATGAGCAGGGGAGGGGCAGACAGAGGGGGAGACACAGAGCCTGATGTAGGCATCGAACTCACAAACTGTGAAATCATAACCTGAGCCGAAGTCAGACACTTAACTGACTGAGCCACCCAGGTGCCCTGGATATAAAACTTTTTAAGTAAAAATTCCTGTAGGATCCTATAGCCTATTCCAACTAATAATACCGACACTGTGTTTCTTCAAAATTTTAATCAGATATAACATTCAAGAGGAACATTCATGAAAGGCTGAGTGTCAGATGGAAAACCATTTTCATACAATTGATTTTTCTACAGGAAGCTGGTGGCATTTGGGGCTAAAACTGCACTGTCCAATACGGTAACCACTAACTACACATGGCTATTTAAATGTAAATCAATTAAAATAAAATGAAAAATTCACTTCCTCGGTCACACCAGCTACATCTCAAGTGTTCATAGATACAGAACTTTTCTACCCTCTCAGAGAGTTCTATGGAACAGCACTAGATGAGTCATGGCAAGGGCACATTAACTTTGAAAAACATTCCTTCCACACCATTATTTCCACCAAATACCTCTACTCCTGTCAAAGACATCTGTGTGTCAGGCAATGTGCTAACGTCAAATGGAAAAAACAACCTTCAGGCACCGGAGTTTGAACCTGGGGAGTCTTACTCCAGGGCACATCCCTGGAAATAGTTATGCCACTTAGCTTTTCCAGTGAGAGAGCACAGCTCTCCAGCGGTCTTCTCTTCTAGTCCAGGGACTGAGTTCTCTGATTCTGGGCCCTGGACACTAAAGCACCTCCCTGCAACACACACACACACACACACACACACACACACACACACACACACACACCCTGCCTCAAAACCAATTCCATTTTAGTTCACCAGAACCGTTTGGGTTTCGTGTGAATCAAAACATATCTATTCAATGGTTGCAACGTGTCAATCCTGATTCGATGGGAGGTAGTCTCACTTGCCTTTCTCCTCTGTACTCAACCCCAGGGCTTCCACTTTCTGAACTTCCCGGTGTGTTCAAAAAATTAAAAAACAAAAAATTCCCCAAATGGGATCACAACAGTTATGGAATATTTTTTCAGTTTCCCTTTAACTAATCAATGATTTTAGTAAAATGTGATGCACGTGTGTGGTTTACAATTCCAGAATTCATGGGGAAATCTACTGACCGCTGCCCTAGAGGTGGTGGGGGGATGGGAAGGTAGATAGTATGAGGAGAGACATCTTTCTCCCGTCAGCGTCTCTCTGTGACTCTGTGGGCTCACAGGGCCATAGAGCCAGAAGTCTTAAAACTGAGGACCTTGTTGAATACCAGGCAGGGGACAAACGCTTTGCCCTGCGGCCGGGGGTTACCAGCCTCGTCCATCAGGAAAGCAGGGCCCGAAGAAGGGTGTGTTCCGAACTCTTCCAGCAGGTGGCGCCCGCGAGCGGCGCGCTGGCGCGGGAGGAGACATCTTGGCGCGGGCTGCGCTTCCAAGCTTCCATTTTCTCCTGGGAGGCGGCTGTGCTGCTGATGTTCTCGAGAGGCGTGACCGGTCTGTGCCGTTCTTACCTTCTTGCCAGCTACCCTACCCTTTAAGCTCCTCTTTTTAGAATTGTGTGTAAATAACTCTGGTCAGGAGGGTGGATATCTTCGGTCAGTTGGCCCTTCCCCTGTTGCCCTAGCACAGAGGTGCAGATAAAACAGAGGCCATGGATTTCTGGGTGTGTTTGTATATTTGAGGTGGTCACATCCCTCTTTGAGGCGGACAAATAAGCTTTGATCTCAAGGTTCCTCCCAGGAAGGAAACGGAATCGTCTTGGGGACTCAAAACTGCAGCATCGGCCGTTTTGCAGCTTTGAGCCTTTCCGCCGTGGAGAAGGTATTTCTGGCTTTTGAAAACACGTGTGATTCTCCAAATTTCTGTTTAAGGATCTATGAAAAGCTATCTGCACCCTTACCGCCCGCGTGCAGCCCCATCAGCCATGGCGCCACACAGTCTGCGACGTTTCCGGGTTGAACCGTAGGCTCTGTAAGGTGAAATGGGAGGTGACAGCCCTCACCATTACCTACCCAGGAGCGGGTGGTGGATCACACAATGAGAGCCCAGCAGCCTGTGGGTTCAGCTCTTCGAGCCCAGGCCTGAAGTCCTGAAGTATATTGTAAGTGCTCGGAAGAGTACCGACCAGGCATCCGCCTGGATCAAGGTACCTTTGTGGAGAAAAGCACCTCGTTTTCTTACTTCCTCTTTCCTTTGCATCCGTTCAACAAATGCTTATGGACTGTTCACTCCGTGTAGGGTACTGCTGGGTATAAGGATACAGCAGACACAGCTCTAGCACACAAGAAACTCACCATCCGAGGGAGGGAGAAGACATGAACACACTTAGCTGTAACAGGAGAAAATGGCATGCAGTATAGAAGAGTTTCAATCACACTGCTGTGGAAATTTTGAAGGAGATGAGTGGCGATGGGCATCCAGGAAGGCTTCGTGGAAAAGTAGATATTTGCGTGTCTTTGGATACGTCCGTTGCGCTCTTACGACATTAGCAAGGGCACAGAGGATGATTAGTCGTCTGATTTGGCTACTGTGCAGGCAGGTGAAAATGAGAATTTGGAGAGCAGACAGGATCAGATTGGACTCTGTCCAGCTGGAGGTGGGGAGCCACGACTGGCTTTGTAGCAGGCAACTGAGCAGTTCTGCATACCGCATCAGGAAGATCTCCACAACCTCTCTCTGAAACATGACTGAAGAGGGTTGAGAGAGGAGGCGGATAGCCCAGTTAGAACACACGAGTAACACTGTTCACAGGTGCATCCCCAGCCCCGAACTTATTGCAAGTTTGCTGAAAACAATTACAGATTTATGGAAAGTTAGTCCATTAAAAAAAGGGGGGGGGCGCCTGGGTGGCTCAGTTGGTGGAGCGTCCGACTTCAGCTCAGGTCATGATCTCATACTCCGTGAGTGTGAGCCCCGCATCGGGCTCTGTGCTGACAGCTCAGAGCCTGGAGCCTGCTTCGGATTCTATGTCTCCCCCTCTCTCTGCCCCTCCCCTGCTCATGCTCTGTCTCTCTCTGTCTCAAAAATAAATAAAAACATTTTTAAAAAATTTTTAAAATAAAGAAAGTTAATCCATCATTTAATAAATATTTTGTGCATACCTCCCATGTTCCAGGTGGTTTAGTAATAATGAAGGGAACAGATTTCAAAATTAAGGCCCTGAGCGCAGATAGAAATGGAACAGAGAGTGGCTGGAATGCAGAGACAAGGTACGTGTAAGACTCAGTGTGACTTGGCAAAGTGCTGGATGGAAGGGGAGGGAACAGGAGAGTCAAAAGAGGCAAACGTGACTTAAGCATGACCCAGGGGGATGTAGGCACAAGAGAAGAAGCAGGCTTGGCTGGGGCACAGGGAATAAAATGAGCTCCATTTTAGATGTGTTGGGTTTGAGGTTCTGGCAAGGGAGCCCACTAGAGCAGCCCAGCATGCACTGAATTTGTCGGTTTGTCAGGCCTGAGACAGAGCAGAGACCGTGGGAGTTCCTAGGGTCACCCTCGGGAAAGGGAGAGGGCGTGGGCCCCAGGTGTACGTTGCAACGTAAGAAGAGAATAGGGCCATGGTAGATTGAATTATTGTTTACTCATATGTGGAACCCCACCTGAAGACGGATTAAACATCTCTGCTCTGTAGAACTCAGGAGTGGCCCTAATATTTGCATCAACCATGAAATGTGGGCCGAGGGACATGTATCACTCCTAAGCAGAAACTGTAGAAATCAGTGTGCGGTGTATCATGCCCCTTTTCTTCCTGCCTTAATATGAGCAGTGTCCCACATAGAGGCATCTCCAATAGTGTGGGTCCTGGCGTGAGGAGAGTGAGGGGTGGGGACCTTAGCAGACTGTAGCATAAGCCTTGAGGGTGGCTCTCCCTCTCTCAGTGCAAGTGCTTGGCTTAAGGTTTGATTGCCAAGGCGTCTATTACAAAGAGGCATCCACTTCAAAGGCCAATAAACACACTGCCAGCCACAGGACAACATAAAAAGCCAGGCCACTTCCCTCCCACTGGGGGCCCTTTGATTTAGAAATCTTGATTGATTTCATAACTATTTGGGCCACTTGTCTTTTCTCTTCCCCACACTTCTTTTTTTTTTTTAATGTTTTTACTTATTTTTGAGAGAGAGAGAGAGCAAGGGAGGGGGAGAGAGAGGGGCAGATAGAGGATCTGAAGCAGGCTCTGTGCAGACAGCAGAGAGCCCGTTGCAGGGCTCAAACTCACAAACCGTGAGCTGAGCTGAAATCTGGACCCTTAACCGACTGAGCCACTCAGGGCCCCTCCTCCCCACACTTTAAATTCTCCCTCTTATGTCTTCAACTCGCCAATAAGGAGTGAACCTGTGAAACTCTAACCCCGCCCCCTTGGCCCCAATAAAAGGAGAACTCAAGGCCCATGCTCCCTCTTTCTGTCTCTTCCCTCAACCTCACTGTGTGACTCCAGATGTGTTGTATAATTTCCAGGTCTTGTAAGGAATAAGCCTCTGTTTTTTCAAGGTTTCCTGATGGCTTTTGCTGGAGGGCACCTTGCGATCATAATAAGAATCACAAAACTGGTCATTAATAGGCTGAGACCTGCACAAGACACAGACTCACCATGGGCGTGTACGTGACCAGGAAGCAAACTTTCCACTGAGACACGGGTCATTTCTTACACAGCATAACCCGGCTCGTCCTGCCTGATACCCAGGATCTGGTGAACTAAGGGAAAAGAGGAAAAGAAGATGTAGAAGGGGACTCTCCGAGAAAGAAGATGAGAATGGGAACACATATGATACAGAAACTAAAGTGTCTTCTTAATCCTGTCCGGTTTTCATTTGAGGATCAATGTCATTGTTTCTGATAAACTCCTACGTAGGGCAATTGAGCAATATCTTTCAGCATTTCAATTTTCATATTCCCTCCTTACCAGAAATTCCAAGATTCTAAAGGTACCTTTGCACATACGCAAAATGACATATGTACAAGACTATTCAGTGCCTCCTTATTTGTGACAGCAAAAGGTTGCGATGTAGGCAGGCCGGGTCTGAGGACTCAGAGGGGGCCCCGCAGGACCAGCCTGGAAGTAGATTTGCACAGGATAGAAGTCAAATGCGACTCAGGAGGAAGTGAAAGCAAAGTTTATTGAATAGCATCAGCGACAGGTTATAGCAGACTGAGTGGGAGACTCGGAAACGAGAGAAGAATGAGTCTCATCATCACTACGAGTGAGGGGTTTACATGGGAAAGGGGTCCAGGGTGTGTGTTCCTTCAGGAATCCAGGGTAGTGTCCAATCAAAGGTGAGTGATGGGTGAATAACAGGTGTTATTTCACGCATCATTGAAGGTAGGGGGCATTGGTGCCAGTGTGGCCGAGGTTTGTTCAAAGTCAATGTACTGGAACATGTTTGGGATCTGGTTCTTCTTAGATGTTATCAGGTGTTTGGAGGCCTAGGACAAAACTCAGAGAATGATTAACTTTCTTGCTTCCTCCTTGGAATGGGAACATGGCTTCCTGGGTTTATTCAATCACCAGATAGAATATAGAACATGAGTAAATGGGGCCTAGCAGAAAAACAGCAGAGACGAAGCCCTTCCAAGACAGAGTCCTTTCAGTTTCCCAAGCTCGGCTGGACCAACCCAAGCACTCATCAGTGGAAGGTTGCTTAGATACAGTGGGGCACAGATCTCAAGAAACTCAAGAAGAAAATCTATGTTCCAATATGCAAAGTCACTATATATCTCAGTGACTTCTATATAAAGTTAAAAAAGCACGGCGCCTGGGTGGCGCAGTCGGTTAAGCGTCCGACTTCAGCCAGGTCACGATCTCGAGGTCCGTGAGTTCGAGCCCCGCGTCGGGCTCTGTGCTGACAGCTCAGAGCCTGGAGCCTGTTTCCGATTCTGTGTCTCTTTCTCTCTCTGCCCCTCCCCTGTTCATGCTCTGTCTCTCTCTGTCCCAAAAATAAATGAACGTTGAAAAAAAATTTTTTTAATTAAAAAAAAAAAAAAAGCAAAATGAAACTGCCTAATTTTGCTGCCTAATTTTACTACCAAACAAATATGCCACCTCCCAAATTCTAACTGGTTTACAACAACGGCAACATTTTCTTGCTCGCGGATCTGGGGGTCAGACGGCTTCAGCCTGTCAGTCAGGTTCCGGTAAACTCCACATGTCTTTCCTTCTGGGCCCAGTCTGAAAAATACAAGCTCTTGTCACGGCAGATGGCAGGCGTGCAAGTGTCCTGGAGGTAACTTGCCACATCTCCTAAAGCCTCAGCTTAGAAATGGCGCACGTTCACTTCTGCCCAACTTCTAGTAACTAAAGGAACGTCAAGTTCAAAGTCAGCAGGAGAGAAGTAAATTCTACCACGATGGGGGGTGGGGGGAGAAGAGTGAGCATTCTGAGCAAAAGCCCAATCAAAACACAGATGCACATGAGACCAAGCTCAGAGGGAATCCAAAGGAGGGAGACACAGCCACCGGGACAGGCAGGGACAAGGATGAGAGAGAACAATGTCACTGAATGACGTGTTATACTTTAAATTAGCCATATATTTGTGTTAATTATCCAAACCACCCTTGGTCTTCCCTCCACTTCAACCAACAGATTCTCAAGGACAGGAATTGAATTTGTGTATCTCATCCTTTTTGGCACATATTAAGCGATAATAATATTTTTAAAAAGGCTATTTTTCAGGGGCGTCTGGGTGGCTCAGTCGGTTAAGCATCCGACTTCGGCTCGGGTCATGATCTCGCAGTTTGTGAGTTTGAGCCCCGCGTCGGGCTCTGTGCTGACAGCTCAGAGCCCGGAGCCTGCTTCGGATTCTGTGTCTCCTTCTCTCTGCCCCTCCCCGACTTGGGCTCTGTCTCTCTCTCTATCAAAAATAAATAAATGTATACAAAAATAAACATAAAAAAGACTATTTTTCAGAGGTGCCAGGGTGGCTCAGTCAGTTAAGTGTCCGACTCTTGATTTCGGCTCAGGTCATGATCTCAGAGTCATGAGATCGAGACCTGTGGTGGGATCCCCACTGAGTAAGGAGCCTCCTTGGGATTCTCTCTCTCCCTCTCTCTCTGCCCCTCCCCCACTCAAAATAAAATAAGCATTTTAAAAAGACAATTTTACAAAGAGTAGTTTAGGTTTACAGCAAAATTGAGAGGAAGGTACAGAGATTTACCACTTACCTCCTGTCCCCACAACATACACTCTCTCCACTATTATCAATATGACTCACCAGAACGATACTTTTTTTTTTTTTTAACCAAGATGAATTGACATTGACACATCATAACCACCCAAGGCAACAGTTTACAACAGGATTCACTCTTGGTGTTGTACGTTCTGTGGGTTGGGACAAAACTGTAATGACATACATCCATCACTATAATATCACACAAAGTATTTTCACTGCCCAAAAAAGTCCTCTATACTCTGTTTATTTATCCCTCCTTCTACCCACTTCTATTAATCCTTTGTTGAGGAAAGTTTAAAGATATGAAACTTTAAAGCATCTTACCTTAAGTTGTGCTTACGAATGCCTAGTTTCCCCCTTGTAATTCAGGTACTAATGTGTCAGCCATAGGGATACTTATCTATAAAGTGAATCTGGATAATACTAGAGTTATTTTGAGGTTGTAAAGTGCTCTGCGGTCCAAATGTCAACTAGTTTATTATTGAACGCCAACAGACAGTGGCAAGCCTCTTAACTGAGGGATAAGAAAATGCTTGCTGCCTGGAATTCATGTAAATTCTGACTTTCTCTTTGCGCAGTTTCTGGCTCTGTGTGAAATGGATACCGTCTTCCTGGTAATTGTTGGGGAATCACGTGTCACATTTGGATTCCGATGAGATACTGGTTTTTCTCCTTTTCCACCTTAAATTAAAAGAGGAGAGATGCAACTTCTGACCCCCTCATGGGAGGCAGCTCCCCCGGCCACCCAGCCAGCTCTGTAGCTGGTCGGGTGTCAATGACTGCAAAATTCTCTCCGAGAGCGTTAGGAAGCGTGTTGCCGGAGACACAGGAGTGGTTTCGATTTAGGTCTGGGTAGTGTTTTCCCCCTGGATCCACTCGCAAGGAATTGTTTTCTCCTTCCCTTTACCGACTGTGGTCACGTGCGGGAGTCAGTCCACCCGTCTGTGAATTGTCCATCAGTCTAGAGATCGGTAGTTCTTCCAATCAAGAGGTCTTCATCAAAGGTTGGGCTTCTGTCATGTCTGGACCGATCAGGCTCTGTCTCTAGGGCTTTTGCGAGAAGTGACTTTAAGTCCAAAAAGAAAAAAAAAATGGGTGGAGGAAGTTTGGCTGATACTTTCTAGCATCCTGTCCCGTGAGGTTGTCCGTTAACTTCTGTTCCCTGAATCCCTGCTCTTTCCTTCCTTTAAAATCCCTTTTTGTCATTGTAACAGTAATAAATATTGATCCTTTCGATCGATATTGGAGTAAAAGTCCCCTAGTTTTTAGCAGGTCACTCTATCTTCAATAAAAACTACACTTCCCATGATGCCTTGCAGCCTGGAGGGCCAATGAGATGTCCGTACCCGAGAGGAGACAAGCCCCGGCGTCCCGAGGAGGGGGTGCTGAGCTCCGTGTCTACCTCCCGTCTTCCCTAAGTGCTGATGCTGAAAGGTCCTAGGGTTCAGAAAGTAACCCGTGGCCTTTGGATGTTGGGCCAGGGATTGCCGCGGGCAAGGCAGCGGAATTGAGGGAGTGAAGATGTAGCCCACCCTGCCACCCAGTGATTCCACTGGTAGGTGTATTGCCGAGAGAGATGTACCAGAATGTGCACAGCTACTTTATCAGTAATCGCCAAAACGCAGGAACGACCCCAAACCTTCGTCAACAATTTGTGGTGTAATCATTCAATGCATTGTTAGCAAAGCAACGGAAAAGAATTGACTACAGGCAAAATGAATATCACAGATATAGCGAGGAGTGATCTTTCACAAAGAGAAATTTGAGTACCATTTCATGAAGTCCAGGAACAGGCGATGGAGGCGGCAGAGGCTAAAATAGTGGTTCCCTGGGGGCTGGTATTGTGATGGGGAGCAGGGCTGAGAAAGCCTGATGGTACAGGAATTAGTCTACATGTTGATTTGGGAATACATGCATACGTATGTGAATATTTTTCATATGTACACTTAAGATTAGTGCACTTTATTATAACAACTGTATGTGTATTATGCTGCAAAAAAGTAAAGCATGTTAAATAAGAAAAGTTCAACTGAGTAAAATTTATAAGATCTAATTGGTTTTATTATTGATTCGTGAATCGGGCAGCATCTCATCTAGCAAGTAGAGGGGAATGCCAAAGGGCTCCAGAATTGGAAGAGTTTTTAAAGGTAAAGCGGGGAGCAGAAAAAAAGGAAATCATTAGCAGAGAACTCATGGTTTTGGGCAAGGTCACCCTCCCAAAGGGAATGGAAGAGGTCTATGAGCAAACTTCCTAGTGCTGACCAGGAATTCCCATGTTGAGTGGTTAAAGGTTACATTCCTGGGGGGCGGAAACTGCATTTAGGTTAAGTATTAAGTCTTGGTTTACTGACTCGGGGCTTTGACCTGAGCAATGTCATTTGGGGCCTGTATTGTTCTTGTTGATGGATGTTAACACTTCATTCTTGAGTCAGTATTCCCATAGGATCTGAAATCAGGTCAGAAGGTTTTAGTGGGAACGCTCTACTTTCATTTTATTCAAATTTCACTTTTTGATAAATCACTCCCTATCATCTCTGGGCTGCACTACAAACTCCTTTGATTAGTGACATAATGATTGTGGTTAGAGGAGCAGGTTCTGGGGCGGGATTTCCTGGGCTTAAATCCTATCCCTGCCTCCCACTAGTCACACGAACCTGAAGAAATGTTTAACCGGTTTTCCTCGTTTGTAAAATAAAGTAATCATATTACCCACTTTACAGGATTGTTGAATGATTAAATGAATTAATACATGAAAAGTGCCTAGAATACTAAGAACAAAAGGATGCATGCTATTCTATGGGTTCTCGAGGCCACTCATCCTTTGTCCCCTAACAACCTTCCAGCATGATATCTCCCCATTCACCTGTCAATACTTGTTCACTCAAGTATACTTAACCTTGTTCTTCTATTTCTTCTCTTTTCATACGCTGCTCCTTCTGCCTGGAACGCCTAACATATAGTTTGAGCACATGCATAGAGCACCAGCAAAGTAGGGACATCCCCCAAAAACCCCCTCCAAAAAAAAAAGTCCAAAATGCATGGAAGGAGTCATTATGGGAAAGTCTGTTCTTTATTGAGCTGTATTGCACCTATTTTATGGTCTAGGGTTGTTTGTGTTTGAATTACATCTGAGTGATGAGAAGAGAGGTGACCTTGTCTCCCCTTGAATCTGGGAGGGCTGGTAACTATGGAGGGACGAGGCCACGCCACTTCCAAGTCAACGTGAGATCAGTTCCTCCCAGCTTCTTTGGGATGTGCGCTCTTGGAATCCAGCCCAGGATTCCAGCCATCTCCCTGTAACTGGGTGAGATCCTGACACAGAACCGTGCCAATCAACTCCCGTAACCATGAGAGAATGTAATGATTCTTATTGTTTTAAGCCACCAAGGTTTAGAATGATTTGTTATATAGCAATAGATAACTGGAATAGTTTTTTTCTTTTTTTTTTAAGTGTTTATTTATTTATTTTGGGGGGGGAGAGAGAGAGAGAGAGAACATGCACAAGCTGGGAACGGCAGAGAGAGAGGGAGGGAGAGAATCCCAACATGGGGCTTGATCTCATGAACCATGAGATCATGACCTGAGCTGAAATCAAGAGTCAGAGGCTTAACCAACTGAACCACCCAGGTGCCCCAATAAACAGAACAGTTTTAATGGGACAATCCTTCCCTCTCTCTCTGTCTGGATAATTTGGATAATCCTTGGTTTTCAGGACTCGGTTCCAGTATCTCACCTCTGGAAAGCCTTCTGTGACCTCTAAGGCTGCGTGAGGCGCCCTTCATCTGGACCACCAGCGCCCTCTGCTAGCATATTTCCACCATGCTCTATAATCAATGTCTGACTGTCCGATGCCGCCATTTAAGACTTTAAACTCATGTGGGAAGTGACTGCATTTTTCATCCTCTGTATTCCTAATAACTAGGGCACAGCTAGAAACAAACAAACAAACAAACAAACAAACAAACAGGGGCTAGTAAGTCACTTGGGGCCAGCTACACCTTCAGCGTAGCAGGGACTTCCAAGTCAAGTGGTGGCCAGAACATGGCAGGGAGAGTCAAAGAGAGCTTAGGGAACAGACTGCCTGCTTCCCTGGCCTAGCTGTGGGTAACCTCAGACAAGTTATCAAACTTTTCTATGTCCCAGTTTCTGTAATACGGTGACGATAAAGAAAAAGATATTGAAGACAAAGTCTCATATCTTAGTTTTGAGCACCGAATGAAAGTTTTTACTTTCCGTGTAAAACATACAAAGGGGTCTGGCTCTCTCAACAACTGGCTGGCAGGTGAGAGATGACAGAGGAAAGAGAGATGATAAATAGGTGATATATATATTTATATGTTTACATTTATTCTTCATACATATCAAGAATATGTATTCTTCATACATATGTGAATGGAAATTGTTGGCTCCTGCCACAAACCTCCTGCATTAGAATCTTCAGGAATGAAGACCACCAGCTTGCGTTCTCATAGGCACACGTGAGTGTGAGAACAACCGTTCAGTGTTAAACTAGGAACAACTGAAGCCTCATTGAATATAGGCTGAGATGATTTCGGGTCTCAATCAGCCAATGAAACAACCCATTAAAGCCACCTCCAGATACTCAAGCTAATGTTTCAAATCCAGAAATCCTGGCAACTGAATCCATATCCCTAAATTCTGTCTAATCAAACAAAAAATTCTTTTCCCCTTGATCCAATGCCCTTAAAATCCATTTCCATGCATTTCCCAGGTTTTGGCATATAAGTTAGTAAAATCTTATAATTCTTTCATCATCTTGTAGTTCTTCCAGGGCGTAATATATTTCTTCTGGCATCAGACATTGTACTTGTCTCCTTGGGGCACACTGGGATCTGACTGTAGTTAGGGTCTGAAGGCAATGAGGAGAGATGGGGGGGAGGGAGTCCCTGGAAGAAGATCACTCACCCCTTACAAAGCAGCTACCTCAAATGAGGTCATTACATGGCCTTCAAGCAAGGAAGACTGGGTTAAATATGAGCTCAAGGTTCTCAGATATATCCAAATTCACCCAAATGTTCTTGTGATGGTCTTTTCCATGAGTCTGCCTGGTTAGACTCCGTTCCTAAACACTCAATCAAACATTAATCTTGGTGTTGCCTGAATGCATCTGGTTGATGTGATTAAATCTAGAATAATCTCATAATAACTTAGAATACTCTTGGCGGGCCTGATTATTGAAAGGCCTTAAAACCAGGCCTGTGGCTTCCCTGAGAAGAGAAGCTTTAACCCACACCCATGAGTTCTAGTCTGCTATTCCCAACAGTCTGCTCCTGGATTTCAGGCTTTCCCAGCCAGCCCCCACTATCATGTAAGCCAATTATTTGCAATAAATCTCTTAATATATATGTTTTACGTGTTATGCTTCTCTAGTTGAACCCTGAACGATATACTTAGTCTATCACATGTTTATCATCTCTCTATCCATTCATTATGCCAGTATATTTTGTTATATATTTAAAAGTAAATTTCAGCTATCATATACTTTCTTCTAAATACGTTACCGTGCACATCATTAACTAGAATCTTTTTTTTTTTTTACATTTTTTCTTTTCATGTAGAATTTACATACAGAGTAACATCTTAGAAAATGGTGGATAGGAAGATTCAGAGCTTGGTATGTGGTCCACTGAAAGAGCCATTACGCTGGGAAAAATCATCAGAATCAATAATGTCAGAACTCCACAACGTGATCAGACATTTACAGCAACCAAGGGAGTAGTTGATGACTGGAGAGGCTGCTCCATCAGCTGGCATTTATCAGAAGCTTTAAAGAGAGATCATCTTTTAGTTTATCTTATTTTATTCTTTGATGCAGACATTGAAGGAAATCTCTATCAGGTCACAGGCTGATCACGGAAATAATTGAACAAAAACTTCCGTGACCACACACAATAAGGAATACAAAGTTTAAAAAATATTTTGGAAAAGTCACTTTACAAACAGACAAGTGCAGCCCTCCACGAGAAACAAAAACAATCTCTGAGGAGGGAGAAGATTTAATTCTAGGATTACCACCTTATAATACTCAAATGTCAAATTAGAAATAAAAAATTACAAATCATACAAAGCATTTAATTCTAGGGTTACCACACTGAATACTCAAATGTCCAATTATAAATTAAAAAATTACAAAGCATACAGATAAATATCACTCATTCCCGGGGGGGGGGGGGGGAGAATTTGACAGAAATTATCTCTGAGGAAGCCCAGACATTGGTTATATTACTTGAGGACATGAAATCAACTGTCTTTAATGTGCTCAATGAGGTAAAGGAAATCAGGAGAATAATGTACGAACAAGTAGGAAATGTAAATGAGAGAAAAATTATAAAAAGGAGCTAGAAACTCCAAAGTTCGAAGGTACAATAACTGAAATGAAAATTCCCTAGAAATGTTCAACAGTAAATTTGAGTAGTCAGAAGAATCAGCAAACTTGAAAATAAGGTAGTTAAAATTATCCAGTCGGAGGAGCAGAAAGAAAAAAGAATGAACGAAAAAGCACAGAACCTGAGAAGCCTGCAGGACACCAGCAAAAGTGGCAATATATGCACCAAGGGAGTCTCAGAAAGAGACACATCTGAAAATTGAAGAAAGAACAGCCCAAAACTTCCCAAATTTGAAGGAACACATGAGTCTCCACATCCAAAAAGCACAGTGAACTCTAAAGAGATAAATACAAAGAGATTGACACTGACATGTAATGTAATAAGTCTCTCAAAGCCAAAGATAAAGAATCTTGAAAGCAGCCGAAAGCAACTCAGCGTGCACCAGAGACCTTAAATGAGATTAACAGCCTATTTTTCATCAGAAACCATGGAAACCAGAAAGCAGTGGGATAGCATACTTAAAGCGCTGAAGAATGAAACCATCAAGTAAGAATTCTACATCTGGGAAAACTATGCTTAGGAGGGGCGCCTAAGTGGCTCAGTCAGTTGAGGGTCCGACTGTCAATTTCAGCTCAGGTCATGATCTCACAGTTCATAGGATTGAGCCCTGAGTCAGGGTCTAGACTGATAGCATGGAGCCTGCTTGGGATTCTCTCTCTCCCTCCCCTTCTGCCCCTCCCACACTCACGTGCGGGCTCTCTCTCTCTCTCTCTCAAAATAAATTAATACTTTTAAAAAAATATTTAAAAAATCATGTGGAAATTCAAAGTCATTAGGAGATCTGCCCTATAAGAAATGCTAAAGAGAGCCCTTTGGGCTAAAATGAAAGGGAAACGGGCAGTACCCTGAAGCCATATGAAGTAAGAAAAAAACAAGATAACCACGGAGTTAAGTATAAAGACTTATGTTATTGTACTTTTGGTTTGTAACTCCTCTTTCCCCCCTCCCCTCCCTCCCCCCCCCCCCGCCTATGATTAAAAGGCAAATGCCTGAAACAATATTTATAAATCTGTCAATGGGTACACAATGTATAAAAACGTAACCTGTGAAAACAACAGTATAAAGAGAGAGGAAGGGAGAAGTAAGGGAGCACATGTGTACTATGGAAACCAAAGTCGGTATTCTTCAAATTAGGTTGCTAATAAGTTTAAGATGTAAACTGTAGTCGAAAAGATAACCACTAAAAAACATACAGAAAAAGAAAGAAGAGGGAAATACACTACATACAAATGATACGCTACAATAAATTAACTACTTAACTTAAATAAATAACTAAACTATATCACCTAAAATACAGTCATAGAATTGAGGAGCAAGAAACTCATAAGACACGCAGAAAACGAGAAGATCACAGGCAGAAGAAAATCCTTCTTCTGAAAGCCACAAAACACTGCTGAAGGGTTGGAAACCTTGGGGTGACCTTGAGGCCTGACCACAGGCCATCACAAAGGCTTACCCAGTCAGGCCTCACTGGCGTGGTTGGGGGTGAAGTAGTGGGAGGGGGGTGGTGTGGGTCAAGGTTCTCTCCCCACACTGGGCACGGGGAGGCGCCCTTGGGCATGGGCAGGCGCCCTTCAGTCTCTGAGGAGAGTTGCAGTCAAGGACTCAGGCCCCCTGGCTGGCCCCGCTCCTTGCCCGTGTGCATTCCTGGCCCTCGTGCCTTCGCTGTCAGATCTCTTTATCTGAGGCCTTGGGCAGAGATCTCCAGGTGCTTCTGTGAGGCCTCTTTATGGGGGAGGGAGGTTAGGGGAACCTCCAAGGCACTTTCTCCACCCGAGCTCAGTACTCAATACTTTCCCACTTTGACCCCTCTCCCTCGCCTTGCCTCTGAATTCAGGCCTCATAAAAATAAAACTGCCTTTTGTTGGGACTCCCTCCACAGTAAGATGACCCCCCACACCTGTGCCGATCCCCCTGCTCCTCAACAGGTACACTGTTTCATGAGTGGAACGGGGGGAGTCGGCCTTCTCCAGTTTTAGATTCTCGCCTGGATCGTCTCAGTAAGTGGTTAAAGCTTAACGCTTGCATTCTGGGTTTGCTGCTCTAATCATCTGCTCCAACACCTGGCAGCTCAGCTCGCTCTCTCTCTCTCTCTCTCTCTCTCCCAGCGGAGCTAACCTCCTGACATGTAGAACCGGCAAATTCGTACAGAGTAGATTCGAAGTTACCAGGAGGTGGGGGACGAGGAGGTGGGAGTCATTGGTTGGTTAGTGGCTACAGAATCTCTGTTTGGGGTGATGCAAAAGTTTTGGGAATAAAGACAGTAGCGATGGCTGTTACCTTATGAATGTGATCAATGACGCCGAATTGTACACTTAAAAATGGTTAAAATGGCAAATTTTGTGTTACATGTATTTTGCCACAATAAAAAAGAACATATTATATACAATGAAATGCACAAATATCGGGTAGCATATTCTGTGTTTTGACAAAAACACGTATAAAGAAGTCAAAATATAGCAAGATTTACCATAAACCGGAAGCGTCCTCATGCCTTTTCTGTTCAACGCTCGCCTACTATCGCCCAGAGGCAGCCACTATTCTGAGGGTTTTCTTCAGCACAGATTTATTTTGCTTCTTCTAGAACTGCGTATAAATAGAATCATATACTATGCTGCTTTTTGTGTAAGGCTTCCTTCACTCAGGAAAAGGTTTTAGAGATTCATCTTTGTTGTGGGTAGTTGTGATTCATTTCTTTTTATTGATGAGTAGTATTCCAACAAATGAATTCACCATCATTTGTTTAACCCACTCTCTATTTTTTTACCGTTTTATTCATTTTTGAGAGGCAGAGACAGAGTGTGAGCAGGGGAGAGGCAGAGACAGAGGAGACCCATCATCTGAAGCAGGCTCCAGGCTCCGAGCTGTCAGCACAGAGCCTGATGTGGGGCTCAAACTCACAAACTGCGAGATCCTGACCTGAGCCTAACTCGGACGCCCAACCGACTGAGCCACCCAGGCGCCCTTCCTATGGGTTCTTTCTGCAGTTTCTGTTTCTCTACTGGGATTTCTTATCTTCTCATTCATTGTGACAATGTTTTTCTCCATCTCAGAGGTCAAGAAATGAGAGTCTGTGGGCCAAATTTGGCTATCTATTTTCATAAACGAAATTTTATTGCAAAACAGGGGCGTCTGGGCGGCTCAGTCGGTTAAGCGTGTGACTCTTGGTTTCGGCTCAGGTCACGATCTCATGGTCTGTGAGTTCGAGCCCCACATCAGTCTCCATGCTGACAATGCAGAGCCTGCTTGGGATTCTCTCTCCCCCCCTCTCTCTGTGCCTCCCCTGCTCACCCTCTCCGTCTCTGTCTCATATGACTGCTTTTACAGTACAATTGCAGTTGAGTAGTTAAGTCCAGTTTGCAACAGAGATCCTCTGTGGCCCACAAAACCAAAAATACTTGCTATCTGATCTTTTACAGAAAAAGTTTGGTGACTTCTGCTTTATATCACTGAGCATAATTCTTCAAAATTTTTGTCTGCTGTACAGTATCTGGGTCATTTTAGGATTAATCTTCAAGGATAGTCTCCTTTCTTGAGAATAGGTGACTTCTTCCTGGTTTTTCATAGCAGAGTAATTTTTTATTTTAACATAGACACTGTGAATATTATGTTGTGGAGATTCTAAACTGTGTTCCAGTCCTCCGAAGAGTGCTTTAAAAAACAACAACAAAGTCCTAACTGTAGATTCTGTCTTTTTGGATGGCAGCTCAAATCTCAGGTCAGTTCTTTATTCTTTGCTGGGTTGCTTTGGGGATAAGGCAGACTGGGATCCATTAACATACAGAATTTGCGGCTCCTTTTCTCTGGCTCCTGTTTTTTTCCAGAATTCCTCTATCAGGTGCTAGCAGCTGTGGTTTGCCTGAACTCTGGGTTCTCAGGTCAGAACAACTATAGGTTTTCTACTGGAGTTTGAGCCATCCCATGCCATAGACACCGTTGCTTACCCTTAGGTTAAAAGCTATAATGACACGAAATTCACTGTGAGTCAGTCCTTCTTCGCCCAGGTGTTGACTGCACTCCAGAAACTGCCTGCTTTTGTTCGCTCTCTGGTATCTTGTGGTCATTGTTTTTGCTTTGGTTTTGTTTGTTTCGTTGTTATTGTTCCGAGTTTCTAGTTCCCTGCACACACGTCAGTTCCAGTGGAAGCTCGCCCTGCCACGCCCGAAACAGAACCCAATTTCGATCTCTCCTAAGCTGTAGATCTCATGTCTCTGGTTTTCCTTCCTTGTAATTTACTTGCTTAAGAAATGGGACAGTTTATCCTATGGAGGTCCCCCCTCCCGCCTCCACATTGTATATTTTGCTCTTGCATCCCCATGTTGTAATTTCATTCTAAAAAATAAATAAATAAAATTCACCATACTTCCTCAGGTCTCATTTATTGTTTTTGAAGAAACGCTCCTGACACTGGCGTCTTCTTTTTGTGAGGTTTTGCATTGAAAGGATGTTCCCTAATGCAACCATCCAGACTCCTGATGATTCTTTTTTTTTTTTTTTAATTTTTTTTTCAACGTTTATTTATTTTTGGGACAGAGAGAGACAGAGCATGAACGGGGGAGGGAGAGAGAGAGAGGAAGACACAGAATCAGAAACAGGCTCCAGGCTCTGAGCCATCAGCCCAGAGCCTGACGCGGGGCTCGAACTCACGGACCTTGAGATCGTGACCTGGCCGAAGTCGGACGCTTAACCGACTGCGCCACCCAGGCGCCCCAGCTGATGATTGTTTCAAACAATGTGGCGATGAATTCTCCTGGAATGCCCTCCTTTGTGCAAAGATGTAAACACAGAGGAAGTAGTTTTGCTTAAGCAGATGGTATAAGTGTTTATATTTATATACATATTGCCCTCTAAAAGCTTATAGCAGTTTGCCCTGCCAGGATACCTGCCCCTCTAAACGCTTGTGCTAGGTAATTACTTTTTAAAGCGGGTGTTTTGATTTTCTTAGGGTTAGCATAGCAAATGAACTCAAACCAGGAGGTTTAAAACAAAATCTATTCTCTCACACTTCCAGAGCTGGAAGTCTGCAATCAAGGTGTTGACAGGGCTGGTGCCTACTGGAGGGTCTGAGGGAGAAACTGTTTCATGCTTCTCTGCTGCCTCTGGAAGTTGCTAGAAATCCTTGACATTCCTTGGCTTGCAGATGCTTCACTCCAGTCTCTTTCTCCATCTTCACACAGCCTTCTCCCCATGTCTGTCTGTGTGTCTTGATATCGTTGTTTTCTCTTCCTCTTCAGTCCCAGCTGGGGACTTAAATCTTAAAGCATCCTTGTATTTCTGCAGGGATCTTTGATTAGATTCACAACTCACACCCCTAATCTCTCCAGCAAAGGTTTCTCCAGGCACACGCTTGGTATTCTCTTACATATTCTCATCTCTTGGATATGTTGGGAATTTTCCAAGTCTTTGGGTTCTAGTTCCTCTTCTTGCTTAACAATTTCTTCCTCCATTTATGTCCTTCCTCTTGTGTTTTCCTATTAGCAGGAAGGAGAAACCAGGCTGCACCTCCCATATTTTGGTTGGACATCTCCTCACCTAAATAAATATCCAAGTTCGTCCCTTGCAAGTGCTACTTTCCACTTGACAACAGAACCCAATTCAGCCAAGTTTCTGCCATATTATAAGAGGCATTCCTCTTTCTCCAGTGTCAGATGATGTGCTCATTTCCTTTCAAGCCTTACCAGGAGCCTTTAACATTCATACGGCAGGCTGCCACGCCAATATTCTGCTCGTAATGGCATGTATGTGTATTCTCTAAAACTACAGAAGCTTACTCTTCTCACGTCTTTCAGGATCTTTCAGCAGAATCACCTTTAACATGCACATTTTTATCGACAGTCTCTTCAAGCTGATTTAGCCTTTGTCTGTCAAGGGCCTCAAAATTCTTCTAGCCTCTACCCGACACCCTATTCCAAAGCCCCTCTACCTTTTTAGGTATTTGTTACACCAGAAGCCCACCTCCACGTACCAAAATCTGTATCCGTTTCCTATGGCTGCTGTAACAAATTACCACAAACAAGGTGGCATAACACTAGAGAAATGTATTCTCTCACAGTTCTGAAGGCCAGAAGTCTGAAATCATGATGTTGGCAGAGCTGTGCTCTCTGAAGGCTCCAGGGGGAAATCCTTCCTTGCTTCTTCCCAGCTTCTGGTGGTTGCCAGAACCATCCAGACTCCTGATGATTTTAGCACCCCTTAGTGGTACAACCACCCCAACCTCTGGCTCTGTTCATTCTATGTGTCCGTGTGTCTGCAGTCTCCCTCTCTCCCTGTAAGGATGTCAGTCATTAGATTTAGGGCTGACCTTAATTTAGCATCACCTCATCTTCACTTGACCACATCTGTAAAGACCTTATTTCTAAATAAGGTCACACGCACAAGGCACTAAAGGTTAGGACTCTGAAACAACTTTGGGGTGGGGGGAACACAGTTCAACACACAATAAAACTCTCTAAATCTTTGACGACAACCCATAAAAGAGAGCAACAGAAGGAAGGATCAGAGAAAAATCTATAGAAACTGCCACCGAACAAGCAATAAAATGACAAAAATACATATCTATCAATAATTACTTTGAATGTCAATGGACTAAATGGCCCAATCAAAAGACATAGGGTGACAGAGTGGATAAGCGGGGGGGCCTGGGCGATTTCAGTCAGATGAACATCTGACTCTCGATTTTTGGCTCGAGTCACAATCCCAGGGTCATGAGATTGAGCCTTGCCTGAGGCTCCACACTAAGTGTGGAGCCTGCTTCTTAAGATTCTCTCTCTTTCTCTCTCTCTCTCACCTTCTGCCCCTCTCTCTGCTCACATTCTCTCTCTAAGGAAAAAGAGAGATGTAAACACAGGGTGACAGAGTGGATTAAAAAACAAGACCGTCCATATGCTGCCTACAAGAGATTTATTTACTTATTTATTTATATAAAATGTTTTGCATTTTTGAGAGGGAGAGAGTGAGTGGAGGAGGGGCATAGGGGGAGGGAGAGAGAGAATTTTAAGCAGGCTCTATGCCCAGCACGCAGCCCAACACGGGACTCAATCTCATGTGAGACAGTGACCTGAGGTGAAATCAAAAGTCGGACGCTTAACCGACTGAGCCCCACAAGAGTCCCACGAGAGACTCATTTCAGACCTAAAGACACCTGCACATTGAAAGTGAAGGGATGGAGAAGCATTTATCATGCAAATGGATGTCAAAAGAAAGTGGGGTAGCAATATTTACACCAGAGAAAATAGACTTCAAACAAAGACTGTAACAAAAGACAAAGAAGGACACTATATAATAATAAACAATTCAACAAGAAGATATAATAATTGTAAATATTATGCACCTAACATGAAAGCACCAATATAAAACAGTTAATATGTAAAACATATTATGATTAACTGTTATTATAAAACAGTTAATAACAAATATAAAGGAACTAATCAATAATCATACAATATAGTAGGGGACTTTAACACCCCAATTACAACGCTGGACAGATCATTTAAGCAGAAAATCAACAAGGAAGGAGTGGCTTTGAATAACACACTGGACCGGATGGACTTAACAGACATATTCAGAACATTCCATCCTCAAACAACAGAATACACATTCTTTTCAAGTGCACAAGGAACATTCTTCAGAATAGATCACGTATTAGGCCACAAAACAAGTCTCAGCAAATTAAAAAGATTGAAGTCATACCGTACATCTTTTCTGACCACAGTGGTATGAAACCAGACATCAACCACAGGAAAAAATCTGGAAAGAGCACAAAATACATGGACGGTAAACAACATGCTACTAATAATGAATAGGTCAAAGAAGAAATCAAGGAAGAAATAAAAAATTACATAGAAACAAATGAGAATAAAGCCAACGATGCAAAATCTTTGGAATGCAACCAAAGTGGTTCTAAGAGGGAAGTTTATAGCAATCAGGCCTACCTCAAGAAGCAAGACAAAAAAAAATCAAATGAGCAACCTAACCTTACCCTAAAGGAGCTAGAAAAAGAAGAACAAAAAAAAAAACAACAAAACCCAAACTAGTAGAAGGAAGGAAATCACAAAGATTAGAGCAGAAATAAATGATATAGGAACTAAATAAGCAATGGAACAAATCAATAAAATCGGGAGCTGATTCTTTGAAAAAAATCGACAAAATTGATAAACCTCTAGTCAGACTCATAGAAACAAGCAAACAGAAAACAGAGAGAGAACTCGAATAAACAAAATCACAAATGAAAGGGGAGAAATAACAACCAATACCACAGAAATACAATTGTAAGAGAATATGAAAAATTATATGTCAACAAATTGTGCAACCTAGAAGAAATGGATAAATTCCTAGAAACATATAACCCTCCAAAACTAAATCAGGAAGAAATAGAAATTTTGAACAGGCCAATTATTATCCAGTAATCAAAGTTCTCTTAACAAATAAAAGTCCAGGACCAGACGGCTTCACAGGTGAATTCTACCAAATATTTAAAGAAGAGTTAATACCTATTCTTTTCAAACTATTCAAAAAAAAAATAAAAGAGGAAGGAGAACTTCCAAATTCATTCTAGAATGCTAGCATTATTTTGATACCAAAACCAGATTAAGATGCCACAAAAGAGGGAGAGAGAAAGAGAGAGAGAAAGAGAGAACTACAGGTCAATATCTCTAAGGAACACTGTTGCAAAAATCCTCAACTAAATACTTGCAAACTGAATCCAGAAATACATTTAAAAAACATCATTCATGGGGCGCCTGGGTGGCACAGTCGGTTAAGCGTCCGACTTCAGCCAGGTCACGATCTCGCGGTCCGTGAGTTCGAGCCCCGCGTCGGGCTCTGGGCTGATGGCTCAGAGCCTGGAGCCTGTTTCCGATTCTGTGTCTCCCTCTCTCTCTGCCCCTCCCCCGTTCATGCTCTGTCTCTCTCTGTCCCAAAAATAAATAAACGTTGAAAAAAAAATTAAAAAAAAAAAAAAAACATCATTCACCATGATCAAGTGGGATTTGTTCCTGGGATGCAAGTACAGTTCAATATTCACAAATCAATCACCGTGATATATCACATCGATGAAAGAGAGGATAAGAACCATATGATCACTTCAACAGATGCAGAGAAAGCATTTGACAAAGTACAACATCCATTCGTGATCAAAACCCTCAATAAAGTAGGTCTAGAGGGAACATACCTCAACGTAATAAAGGCCTTGTAAGAAAAATTCACAGACAACATCATACTCCATGGTGGAAAACTGAGAGCTTTTCTACCATGATCAGGAACAAGACAAGGATGTTCACTCTCACCACTTTTCTTCAATATAGTACTGGAAGTCCTAGCCGGTGAGGCAACAAAAAGAAATACAAAGCATCCAAGCTGGAAAGAAGAAGTAAAACTTTCACTATTTGCGGATGACATCATACCATCTATATATGTAGAAAACCCTGACGACTCCTCCAAAAAAAGTACTAGAACTGAGAAATAAATTCAGTAAAGCTGCAGGACCCGAAACCAGTGCACGGAAACCTGCTGCGTTTCTTATGCAGCAAGAATGAAACAGCAGAAAGAGGAATAAGGAAAACAATTGCATTGATAACTGCACCAAAAAGAATTAAGAGACCTAGGAATAAACCTAACCAAGGAGGTAAAAGACCTGTGCTCTGAAAACTATAAAACACTGATGAAAGAAGACAACACAAAGAAACGGAAAGACATTCCGTGCTCACAGATTGCAAGCACAGATGTTGTTACCATGTCTATATTACCCAAAGCAAGCTACACGTTTAATGCAATCCTTATCAAAACACCAAGAACTTTTTTCTCACTTTTTAATCAAGGACTAATGTCCATACCCCGTGCCCTTCAAACTCCTTTCAATCATTCTGGGGCAAGGAAGTGGCATCAATGTACACATTTTTTAGCCCCGCAAATCACTCTAATGTGTCGCTGGGGTTGAAAAGAACCTGTTCCTGCTATTTCCTAGACGTTAAATGATGTTTGTTGAATGGCTGCATGACTTTTTTCATTCTTTTCAAACTTTTTATTTTTTACTTTTTAAGTGCACTTTTTTTTATTAAGCTTTTAAATTTTAATTCTGGGACAGTTAACATACAGTATTACGTTAGTTTCTGGTACAAAATATAGTGGTTCAATAATTCTATACATTACTCAGCACTCTTCATGCTACATACACTCTTTAATCCCCGCCACCTACTTCCCCATCCCCCCACCAACCTCCCCTCTGGTAACCACCAGTTTGTTCTCTATAGGTAAGAGTCTAGGTCGTGGTTTGACTCTCTCTCTCTTTTTTTTTTTTTCCCTTTGCTCTTTTGTTTTTTAAATTCCACATATGACTGAAATCATACAGTATTTGTCTATCTCTGACGGACTCCTTTCACTTAGCATCATACTCTCCAGCTCCAACCACGCGGTGGTGCAATTGCCGGGTCGTAGGGTAGTTCTGTTTCTAACTTTTCGAGGAACCTCCATACTGTTTTCCAGAGTGGCTGCACCAGTTTGCCTTCCCACCAACAGCGTAAGAGGATTTCCCTTTCTTCCACAACCTCACCAGCATCTGTTGTTTCCTGTGTGGTTGATTTTAGCCATCCTGACAGGGGTGAGGTGGTATCTCATTGTGGTTTTGATCGGCATTTCCCTCATGATGAGTGATGTCGAGCATCTTTTCATGTGCCTGTGAGCCCTCTGGATGTCTTCTTTGGAAAAATGTCTATTATGTCTTTTGCCCATTTCTTCACTGGATTATTTGTTTTGGGGTATTGAGTTTGATAGGTTCTTTGTAGATTTTAGATCTTAACCCTTTAACCGAAATGTCATTTGCAAGATGAGCCCTGCGTGTTGTACGTAAGGGATGATCACCAAACTCTACTCCTGAAACCAATATTGCACTGTATGTTAACTAACTAGATTTTAAATGAAAAATTGAAAAGGAAAAAAGTTCCCTGGTGATCTCAGAGAGCAGTGGGGGCTGCAGAGTGCTGGTCTGCACCAGATATCCACTCCATGCTCTCCTAGCCTCACACCATGAGAGAAGATTTGGGGCCATGCTGGAAATGAAGCAGGACGCCAGGCCAGGTGCCTGCTGGGTGCAGGGAGGCTTCTGAGGGAGGGCAAGGAAGGCCGCTTGACGTCTGACTGCCCAGCGCGCACCTGAGTGACAGTAAAAACCAGGCGGAGAGCCAGTGCCACTCCCTTGAGCTGGGAGTAGGGAGGGGAGGGGTCACTCGGGACCCCCAAGGGCATGGCAAGGAGTTTGGATTTTATTCCAAGGGCAACGAGAACTAATGGAGAGACATGATCTGATCTGCACTTGTACAAGATTGCTCGGGGCTAACGGGACCGAGAATCCAGGCTGGGTCACTGGCCGTGGGAGACTCAGGACTGACGATGGATGTGGAAGGGGAGAAAGCAGGTTTTCCCTGAAGGAAGAATGAGAAGGGCTTAGTGATGGACAAAAAGGAAGAATCCCATGAAGGCACAGTGTGGGCTTTTCAGGCAGAAGGAAGAGCAGGACAGGGACCCTGAGGAGGAGGGGCTACAGGATTGGGAGGGGGAGGGGAGAGACTGGATTGGCAAGGGGAATGGTGCTAGAGCCTCTGGGCAGGCAGATGGGCCACCGGGTGAGTCTACTGACCCAGGTACGAGCATTTACTGAGTATTGGGCACGGGTCAGACCCTGGGTGCACATCAATTTTTTTTTTTTTTTTATGAAGTTTATTGACAAATTGGTTTCCATACAACACCCAGTGCTCATCCCAAAAGGTGCCCTCCTCAATACCCATCACCCACCCGCCCCTCCCTCCCACCCCCCATCAACCCTCAGTTTGTTCTCAGTTTTTAACAGTCTCTTATGCTTTGGCTCTCTCCCACTCTAACGTCTTTTTTTTTTTTTTCTCCCTTCCCCTCCCCCATGGGTTCCTGTTGAGTTTCTCAGGATCCACATAAGAGTGAAACCATATGGTATCTGTCTTTCTCTGTATGGCTTATTTCACTTAGCATCACACTCTCCAGTTCCATCCACGTTGCTACAAAAGGCCATATTTCATTTTTTCTCATTGCCACGTAGTATTCCATTGTGTATATAAACCACAATTTCTTTATCCATTCATCAGTTGATGGACATTTAGGCTCTTTCCATAATTTGGCTATTGTTGAGAGTGCTGCTATGAACAATGGGGTACAAGTGCCCCTATGCATCAGTACTCCTGTATCCCTTGGGTAGATTCCTAGCAGTGCTATTGCTGGGTCATAGGGTAGGTCTATTTTTAATTTTCTGAGGAACCTCCACACTTCTTTCCAGAGCGGCTTGGGTGCACATCAATTTTAAGAAATTTTACCTGCAAAGAGCTTGCATTCTGGTACAGGAAGAGAGAGAGACAGAGAGAGAGAGAGAATAAGATAAAAAAGCGATATGATAAGAAGACATACAAAACAAGCTAAGAGACATCTGAAGCGCTGAGCGAGGAGATGTTTGCAATTTTAAATAGAAGGGTCTGGAACTGCTTGCTGAGCAAGACTTGAAGCCATACCTGGGGAAGAGCAGGCCTCAAACAGTAGGTGCAAAGGCTCTGAGGCAGAAGCATTCCTGGTGCGTGAGAGGGCCTGGAAGGAGTTGAGTGTGGCTGGCATGGGAGAGCAAGAAGACGGCAGGAGGAGAGAGCTGTAGAGGGTCGGCACATGGTAAATCTTAACTCGTTTTCTCGCGTGTGTGGTAAAATGCACAAACGATAATATTTATCACCTTAGCCACTGTTCTTATTTTAATGCGAGGCTTTAAAACATCTTGTATTGAGGTGGAATTCACGTAACATAAAATTAGCCATTTCGAAGTGTACAATTCGGCAACATTAAGTGCATTCATACTGCTGTGCAACCACCTTCACCGTCTGGTTCCAGAACACTTTCATGGTTCCAGATAGAAACCCCACTCCCATTAAACAGTCGCGCCCCACTCTTCCCTCCTTGCAGCCCCTGGAAACCACTAATCTGCCTCCTACCTCTACAGATTTCCGGACATTTCACAGAGATGAAATCATACAATATACGGTCTTTTGTGTCTGGCCTTTTCCCCTTAGCATAAGGTTTCAGGCTTCATCAATGTTTTACGTGTGTCAGAACTTCACGCCTCTTTATAGCTGAGTAATGGGCCATTGGATAGATGCACCACAATGTTTTGACTGGACTATTCCTCGTTGATGGGCTCTGGGTCGTTTCAAGGACCAAGCTTTGATTCTGGGTGACGTGTTGGACTTTGCTCTGAGCGGAGGACAGGACCCGGGGGTGCCTGTTCCGACAGCATCCCCCGACTGCTGCAGGAGGGTGGACAGGGAGGGACACCCGTGGGGGTTGAGAGCAATCATCCAGGGACGAGATGGTGGGGGACTGGTCCAGAGCGGAGGTGCTGGCCGGCCCTCCTTCTGGACATGGCGGTCTGGAGGCCACAAGGGGAAGGGGGATGGAGGGCGGGGTGGGCACCCTGCAGACAAGTCCTCTCACCCTGTCTGTAAGCGCTCCTCCTGTGGCTGGCTCTGCTTGCTGTCTTGCCAGGTCTCTAACACGCCGGAATGCCACCTGGGTGTGGAGGAGAGAGAGGTCTTCTTCGTCCAGTAGGAGCAGTGGAGGAAATGAAAAACAGAACTTTTTACCATCCAAACAGGAAAACTCTGGGGACTGAAAAGCACGTCCAGAGGATAGAAATAAGGGCCTCGGGCGCCAGCGCCCATCCCAGGGCCAGCTGAATCACCTGACTTGAGTGGTAAGGGGCGGCCCCAGGGTGGCCCTCCTCCTCCCGTGCTCTGCAAACACTTACCCGCTCCCCAGCTGCCACCTGGACTGAGACGACCCTGGAAGGATCCATCACATCGCAGCCCTCACAGGACTCAGTTTTGCAGTCTGCTCAGCTGAGCTCTCATCATCCTTGGGCCTCAGGCATCCCGATACCAGAGGGGAAGGCACCCCACGTGAGTGACTCCCTTATGGCTCCCCGCAGAGGTGACTAACGAGTGGTCTTCCCATCCTGCCGGCACATCCTAGGTCACTCGTCCCTTGGCAAAACTTAGGAGCCCAGCACACAAAGTAGTCACATGATGGCCGGATCCCGCTTCACGCCGAGGAAGACTTCTTGGTGTCCTACTATCTAAGTGTCAAGGACTCCCTTGAGAAGGACTGCAGGGGATGGGGCACTGGAAGTTTCCAGGGAACCGATCTCCTGCCCAGTTGCCGCTAGTGTGGACAACTTCCGTGCTAGAGCCTCGGAAAGCGTGAGGTTTGCCGAATTTGGCCTTGACGGACACGCTCTTCCTCTTAGCCCTCCCCGCTCATGGGTTGGGGAGGCAGCCACTCATTCCTCCTCCCTGTCTTTCCAGAAGCCGATGGGGTCAGCTTGCTGAAGGCAGTCTACATTTGTTTTATTATGGGACAATAGTGGAATTAACAGGAAGTATGAAAATCAGAGGGGGACTCATTTCTGGTCCGCCACGCAGGCAGAGCAGCAGGGCACAATGGGAAGACTTTGGCTTTGGGGGTTGGATGGCATGTGACCTTGGGCAGGTGGTCGAACTTGTCTAGTCCCGGTCCCTTCTCTAATGGGGGGGTTAATAACACCCCCCTGCAGGATGCTGGCTCTCACATGACCAGTATGATGCCTGACACACAGTAGGGATATAATCAATGCTTTAGTGGTGTTGATATTTACTTTTGTATGAGCCCATCTGGTCTGTGTCTCTGTACTTCCAAATCGTGCAATAAGTATGATGATTGGGCCAAATGCGTGACTCAAATTTACCATATGCTGGGTGTTGTCCCAAATTCTTTGCTCGGTGTAACTCATTCATTTAATCCTCACAACAGGTCCTCTAGGTGGCTGCTATTGTCACCCCCATGGCACAAATAGGGAAACTGAGGCACAATTAACTTGCTGGAAGTCACACACCCGTAAGTACTGGAGACAGGGTTGAACCCAGGCGGTCTGGCCCCAGACCTCTGCTCTTATCCTCTATGCTCTGCCGCCTGTGCTCAGGAGAGAATGAGAAGTGGGGACAGAGAAAGGTCGGGATGGAAGCCCGCAAGGCAGCAAGGTGATGGGAGCTGTAAATGAGACAAAGGTTGTCTGGTTCAAGCATGCAATGACCCCTAAATGTGCCTTGATGGGCACTCACACGCACGCACACATACCTCCTTCCTTTGGAGGAGGCAGGGGAGTCTTAGGCACTTAGGGAAGAGTATGTGGCCAGCCCAGCACTGAGCCGTCCCCTCCCTCGCCGACTGCAATGCCTCATCAGTTTTCCCTGCATGCCAGAGACAGGCAGAAACGCCTTGTCAGGGACCACAGAGATGACACGGAGACAGGAGTACAAAATAGCAGGGAGAAAGGCAGCGAGGAGAGACAGAGAGAGAGGGGAGGCACCGGTGGCTCTGTAAAGGAAGAGCCATTGTCCCTCTCTCATCCCTTGGCAACGGACATGGTTGCTAGGCTGCAGAGCATCCGGCCCAGCTCTCTACGTGTTCAGATTGCTAAAGGGTCGCCTTCCTGGTCAGAGGCAGCTCAAGACGCAGCACGAGGTGGTCCCATCACCAGAGCCTAGAGACCAGCCAGGGGCTGCAGTTTGCTTTGGGGCCTCCTCAGCAGGCTGGTAAGTGACGGAACACAGTGGTCAAAAAAGCATTTCTCACCAATAAAACATTCATCAGGTTCCGAAACAGGGTGTTGCAATTTCTGACACAGAATGTCATATTTTGCCCCTTGCAGAGATGTATATGTACTCCTAGCTATTTTAGAAAAATCTTTCTTCTGCCCTTTCTTCTATACAGAAGGGATTTTAATAGCCAGGCTATTTCAAGAGGCCCCAGTTTGTTGGGCAAACCAGCAAGATTTTCATTTTGTAAAACGGAATTAGCAACAAAACAACAGAATGATAAGGGGCAATGAGGCTGCAAGGCTGTGGCCAGAGCCACATGCTTACGGACTGCAGGACTCCATTCACATTTCATTCCATGCAAAGGACACACTCCACATTCGCTGTGACCTTGAGTGGGTGACTTAAGTTCCTGTGAGGCTCAGTTTACTTATTCCTACAAAACGAGATCAAACCACTTTCCTCATAGGGCTATGACAAAGGTCAAGTGAGATAATATGTGTATTATCCCTTTGAAACCTATAAAGGATGACACGTAAGGATGGTGATATTTTTCTTCTCCGCTGTTGTTCCTGTTACCGGAAAACACTGTCCCGGGTGATTCGGGCAATCTCTAATTTGGCAACACATTTGTGCAATCAGCACGACTATTTAGAAATATTATCCAAGGCTTGGAAACAGAGTAAAAGATGTCTGCATGACATTGAATGTGCCAGACATGATCTGTTCTCTAAGGAATGATAGACAGTAGGAAGGTATGATGATTTTCTTTTATGACCAGCAGAAAAGACTACCCCAAAGCTTGCGGTTGCATTTTCTCAGAGAACAGTGGTTCTCAGGGTGTCGTGCCCGGACGAGCAGCATCGGCACCGGCTGGGAATGTATAAGAAATGAAGTTTCTCAGGCTCCACTCTAGGGGAGTCACAAACTCTAGGGGTGAAGCCCAGCATCGCAAGTTTCCTCTGTTATACGCTCCAGTTTGAGAACCACTGTTTAGGACAGTAACCGAGTTTTAAAGCAATAATTAGAAAATCTTATTTCATCATTCCCTTTTTTCCACTGATTATCGAAATCCCATTTTCCCATGTCATCTTTTTTTTATTTATTTATTTTTTTTTAAATTTTTTTTCAACGTTTTTATTTATTTTTGGGACAGAGAGAGACAGAGCATGAACGGGGGAGGGGCAGAGAGAGAGGGAGACACAGCATCGGAAACAGGCTCCAGGCTCTGAGCCATCAGCCCAGAGCCCGACGCGGGGCTCGAACTCACGGACCGCGAGATCGTGACCTGGCTGAAGTCGGACGCTTAACCGACTGCGCCACCCAGGCGCCCCTCCCATGTCATCTTTTGACCTATGTCTTCCTGTTGTTCCCTTGTTAATAAGTTAAATAAAACTTTGGCGTTGCTATTTTTGTTGTTGTCATTGTTAAATTGAGATAGAACTGACATATAACATTATATTAGTTTTCGGTGTACAACATAATGATTAGACATAAATATATATATTGCAGAGTGATTACAATAATGTCTCATTAATGTCCATCACCGTTCAAATTTGCCTATCACCCATCCCCATCTTTGGCCACTACCAAGCTAACCTTTGCATCAATGAGTTTGGGTTTTTTGCTTTTCTGTTTTATTTTAAATGTTAGCATAGGTTTTTTTTAAAAAGTTCATTATTTTTGAGAGAGAAAGAGAGAGCACAAGCAGGGGAGGAGCAGAGAGAGAGGGAGACAGAGAATCCAAAGCGGGCTGCATGCTGTCAGCACAGAGAGTCTGACACAGGGCTCAAACTCACAAACCGCTGTGGGATCATGACCTCTGCCCAAGTCTGACGCTTAACCAACTGAGCCACTCAGACACTGCTGTTTTCTGTTGTTGTTGTTGTTTTTTTTTTATTCCACATATAAGTGAGATCATTCGGTATTTGTCTTTTCTGACTTCTTTCACGTAGCATAATGCCCTCAGGGTCCATCCATGTTATGGATTTCCTTTTTTATGGCTGAATGATATTCCATTGACCACAGTAGGGAAAATGTGTTGTGTCTATAAAAACACAACGGAATGTTATTCAGCTATAAAAAGAAATCCTGCCATTTGCAATCCCTAAGGATCTTTCAATACTTTCAAAACATTGTTCCTTTGTTCTCCAGTATATAATGTCTTCTTTTTCTCTAGCAGCTATCAAGATTTGTTCTTGGGGCACCTGGGAGGCTCAGTCAGTTAAGCGTCCAACTCTTGATTTAGGCTCAGGTCGTGATCTCACAGTTGTGGGTTTGAGCCCTGCCTCGGGCTCTGTGCTGTTGGCATGGAGCCTGCTTGGGATTCTCTCTCTCTGCCCCTCCCCTGCTCAGACTCTGTCTCTCAAAATAAATAAATAAAATAAAAAAAAAAAGAGATTTGTTCTTTATTATTTATTTTTGGTAGTAAACCATGTTGTGCCTAGACATGTTTTCTTCACACTTACTCTACTTGGGATTCAATGGCAGTTTAGACTTTGTACATTTATATCCTTCACCAAACTGGGAAAATTTCTGCTATTATTTCCTCAAATATATTTTCACTCTCATAGTCTCTCCCCACTCCTTCTGGGACTTGAATTACACGTATGTGAGTCCTTTTGATATTGTCTCACAGGTCTGTGAGGCTCTGTTCAGTTTTTCAATATTTTTTCCTTGTTCTGATTGGATCATTTCAATTGATCTATTTTCTTTATTTTTATTTTTTAATGTTTATTTATTTTTGAGAGAGAAAGAGAGACAGTGTGAGTGGGGAAGGGGCAGAGAGAGAGGGAAACACAGAATCTGAAGCAGGCTCCGGTCTCTGAGCTGTCAGCACAGAGCCCGATGTGGCGCTTGAGCACACGAGCCGTGAGATCATGACCTGGACCGAAGTTGGATGCTTAACCAACTGAACCACCCAGGCACCCCTCCTTTGATCTATTTTCAAGTTTCCTTACTTTCCTATGTCATTCCTATTCTGGTCTTAAGCCCTCTTGGCGACCTTTTTATTGGAGATACCGTATCCTTCAGTTCCAGGACTTCCATTTGGTTTTATATATAGGTTGTATTTCCTGAGGCTATTTCCTATCTTTTCATTCATTTCAAGGATATTGTCCTTTCCTTCACAAGCACAGTTATCATAGCCATTTTGTTCACCTCTGTCTTTTCTCTTGAAAATGAATTGTATTTTCATATTTTTCTTCATATGTCAAATCATTTTGAATCGTATCCTGAATGTTATAAATGTCATATTGTTTTCAGTATGGATTTTGTCATATACCTCCAAAGAGAGTAGATATTTTTGTTTCAGCTGGCACGAATTTAGAATTTAACTATTCCTTAGGTGGCAGCTTAAATCTCTCCTTGCTTTTTTTGTTCTACTTGGGCTGTTTGGAATTTGCCTCAGCCATGAATGGCTAAGTGGTCAACTAGATGCTTAGACAGAGTTTACACATAGACTCTGGGGCTCCCCTTCTCTCTCTCCTCACTTTTCAGTGGTTTGGTTGGCCTGTACTCTGTTCTCCGCTTCCTCAGTCAAGAAAGAGGGGAGTCTTCTACCAGAGTTTCAGCCTCCCTGTTTGGGTTCCTCTGAGTGTAGCCTGCACTCAATGTATAAACCATAAAAAACAGGTTACTTCCTTTGGGCAGGTCCCAAACCTCTCACTTTGGTTCACTCTCCAACGCTTTCAGGTGTCTGTTTTTGTATTGTTTCCAGAGATCATAGTTGCCATCTGAGGGACGGTTAGATCATCTTGGAAACATATTTCCATGGGTGTTTTACATTTCTTTAAATTTGAAAAATTAAAAAATTAAAAAAAAAAAACAGATACAGAAAGTAACATTTTAGACCACGGTAGTCTCATGGGTGGTGGGCAATACTGTTGAAGGCAAATCTCTCAACATGTCATTTATTTTATTTTACTTATTTATTTTTGAGAGAGAGAGAGAGACAGAGCATGAGTGAGGGAGGGGCAGAGAGAGGGGGAGACACAGGGTACCCTCCCCCACCCCCGTTTTTAACATGTTGTTTATTTTTAAAAACTGGCCAACTCCTATGTCTCCTTCTACACTTATGCAAGGCATACTAAACATTTCCGGATCCCCTCCACTATGACTGTCTGGGCAGGATTAGGGTGAGAGGTGTTTTGGAGTGTTTTCATACCTGGACTTTCCTTTATCTCTGCAATTTCATACTATTGTAATTGCCTGCTAATATTCCTATTTATTCCACTACATTGTGGGATTCTTTTTTTTTTTTTAATGAAATATAGTTGACACACAATGTCCTACATTAGTTATAGGTGTCCGGCATAGTAATTCCACAACTCTGCGCATTATGCTATGCTCACCACAGGTAGCTACCATCGGTCACTATATAGCCCTATTACAATACCATTGACTGTATTCCCTATGCTGTACCTTTCATCCCTGTGACTTACTCATTCCATAACTGGAAGCTCTACCTCCCAATCCCCTTCACCCCTTTTTGCCCATCCCCCCATCCCCCACTCCCCTCTAGCAAACACAAGATTGTTGTCTGTATTCACCGGACTGTTTCTGCTTTGTTCAGTTTGTTTTTTAGATTCCACATATAAGTGAAATCATACGATATTTGTCTGATTTATTTCACTTAGCATAATACTCTCTAGGTCCGTACATGTTATCGCAAATGGCAAGCTCTTAATCGTTTTTATGGCCAAGTAATACTATATTGTGTATACATACCACATCTTTATCTATTCATGTACCAATGGACACTTGGGTTGCTTCCATATCTTGTCTATTATAAATACTGCTACAATAAGCAAAGGGGTACAGATATCCTCGAGATAGTGTTACTTTCTTTGGGTAAATACCCAGTTGCGGATTTACCGTCTCATGTAGTATTTCCATGTTTTTTTTTTATTTTTTTTCAACGTTTATTTATTTTTGAGACAGAGTGAGACAGAGCATGAACGAGGGAGGGTCAGAGAGAGGGAGACACAGAATCCGAAGCAGGCTCCAGGCTCTGAGCTGTCAGCACAGAGCCCGACGCGGGGCACGAACTCACGGACCACGAGATCATGACCTGAGCTGAAGTCGGCCGCTTAACCGACTGAGCCACCCAGGCGCCCCAGTATTTCCATGTTTAATGTTTAGTGTTTTTAATGTTTTCCACAGTGGCTTCATCAATTTACATACCAATGTGGAATTTTTTTCTTATTGAAGTGTAATTCACATAAAGTGTTATATTAGTTTCTCAGTGCTCATCAATATAAGTGTACTCCTAATCCCCTTTATTTCACCCATGCCCACCCCCTGCCCGAGTCCCCACCCCAGCCCCCCGTCAGGCAGCCACCAGCTTGTTCTGTTTTGAAGAGTCTAGGTTTTCTTTTTTCCTTCGTTCATTTGTTTTGTGTCTTCAATTCCGCATAAGTGAAATCATAGCATCCATTGTGGGATTCTCAAAGTAGGATATGATCTGAATCATTTCAATGCCCGGCAACTGCCAGACAGGGTACAAAGATGGGAGAGGCCTGAGGAGTCCCAGATGAGGGACTCCTACTGCGAACAAAACTGACAGCGAACCAGGGAGTACCGCCTGGGGTGGGAAAGCCCAGGCTGGGGCTTGGCACGGAGCCGGAGGCCTGGGGAGACTGCGTGGATTTGCAAGGCCCAGCCCGTGGCTCCGCCTCTTTGCGGCAGAGCTCAGGCCGGTGCAAACCGGTTCAGCGCCCCGACGGACACACCGCAGCACCCAATCCTCCGCTCGCCCCCTCCTCCCCAGTTCTCCTTGGGAGACCGGGAGTGGCAAATGGCCAGCTTGGCCAGAGGCAGCTCTGAACCAGGCGGCCTGGGCTGACAGCTAACGACAACCACCGCTGGCGCTGCGGGGAGACCTGCGAGCCGGGGTGTAGGCGGGGGGCCGGCCCCCGTCGGCTCCGTGCCCCGCCGTCCACTCTGGCGCGGACTACCCCGGAGCCTGCGGGCTCGGGAGGCGGAGGGGTGGCGGGGCGGGCCCGGGAGCGGCCGGAGCCTGCGCAGTGCGGCGCCCGCGCCCGGCGGGGGATGACGTAACCTCCGCCTGCGGCCTCCGCGCCCCGCCCCGCGCCGCGCTCCGCGAACCGGGCGAGCGCTGCGCGGGCGGCGCCTGGCTGGCCACCGCCTCCCCCTTGGCGTCCGCGCAGCCGGGTCTTTGTCCGCCGGCCCCGCGGCCGCCCGCGCTTTGTTCCCGGCGCCCGTCTCCCGCCGGCCGGGGCGCGCCGCCGAGCAGCCCCCCGCGTCGCGCTGGCGTCGTCCTCGTCCCCCTCGCCGCCCCCCGCGCGCGGCCGGGCCTTGCCCCCCATGGTCTCCCGGCCGGAGCCGGAGAGCGAGGCCATGGACGCGGAGCTGGTGGTGACGCCGCCGGGCTGTTCGCACCTGAGCAGCTTCAAGGTGGACAACTGGAAGCAGAACCTGCGGGCCATCTACCAGTGCTTCGTGTGGAGCGGCACCGCGGAGGCCCGCAAGCGCAAGGTGCGACCCCCTCTCCCCCGGGAAAACTGCGGGCTGCGCTGGGGGCCGGAGGAGACCCTTCGTGCTGCAGCGCTGCCCGGCGAGCTGGTTGTGATGGGGCTTTTGGGCCCTGTTGGGGGCGAAGAGAAGGAAGGGAGGGCTTGCTAGTTTCTTGCCGACCCCTTTGGGCGGTGTTCGCAGGCGGGGGGGGGGGCAGGGCGCTTCTCCTTTCCAATTCTCCCCCATCCTCCCTCCGCCCCCTCCCTCCCGCGCCCTCTTTTCCCCTCCCCCACCTTCCTCCGCCCCTCCGCTGCGCGGGTGGGGACGGAGCAGGGGCGGGGTTTGGGGCGTGTCCAGTTCCGGGGGTGGGTGAGTGCAGATCTGGGAACCGGGAGGTTTTCTCTTCCAGGGTTGCGGTGGAAGCTTGGTCCCTAGGAGGCAGGTGTCCCACGTTCCAGCGCTGGGCCTCACCCGGGAATCTTCCAGGGCGGGGGAGGGTTCGGGGGGTGATGGGGGCAGTGAAGAAAACGTAAGACAAAGAAAACTAAAAAGGGACAAAGACTCCGGGGACTGTTGGGTGGCCTGCTGTGGGCCAGCTGCTTGCCACCATTTTGGGCTCTAGAAGGAGTGTGCATCAAAGCTTACCTGGGTCAGGGAAACGGAACCACGTGTCGGGATCGGGAGTTGTTAGGGTGAAGCTACAATTGTCTTGGTGCCTGGGCAAAACACCTCACCGGCTCCCGGGTCCGCAGGAACGACTGTAGGGAAATGGCAACGCCCCGCCTCGTTTCAGATTTGGACGTGGGTGGAGGGGATGACCGTTGGGAATGGAACAAGTCAAGCCAGTGTTCAGACCTATATCCGGGAGAGCCATTTCGTTATCAGCACGGTTGTGGTTTGGAGAACCGCTTGTAGCTACGGAGGAATGGATTTACAAGAAAAGATCGGTCTGTTGGGAAGGTGGGAGAGTGGCGTGCCTTCTCGTTAAGAGGCTTTAGTCAGAAACTGATCGCCTCCAGTGACATGTTGAAGAAAATACATTTTTAGCGTTATATTTTTCAGATGTATGTCCTATTAGGCTTATTAATGATTTGGAAATCGGAAAATAACGGCATTCTTATCTGAATAAACCTTGGTACAGTGTGACGCGATTTTGCATATTAGGAAGGTTGGGAGGTGTATTAGGTTCCACCTTGAATAATAGCTTTTTGGTGGGGGGGGGAGGGGGAACTAACATCCCCTGAGATTGTAGGGAATGTTAAGCACCGGTTTTATTTCTTTTTAACAGTAACGGTGTTGGGAAGCATTACCTCTTGGAATGAACTAAAATCGGGAATGATTTCTCTTAGGATCAGAGTGAGATTCTTGCTAATGGAATTATATGCTTTTAAAAAAATAGCCTGGTTGAAACCATCAGTCTTCAGGTGGTTGTATTATTGTTACCGCTGCGTATTAGTTCATTGGTTGGGGCTTATGTGATCTCTAAGATTCTTCTCCATAATGGATTAAGTAAGGAATCCTCTGCTTTTTGCTTTTTTGTTCTCTCTCGCCCCACCCCTGTAATTCTTTAACAAAAAATTTTTGTTTAACAGTCCAGTTTAACACATCATTAGCTTTGTCTCATTTCCTAAAGGAAGGAATCACTCTGTGTGTGTGTGTGTGTGTGTGTGTGTGTGTGTGTGTGCGCGCGCGCGTGCTGTGTTTTGGATTAACCTTTAATGTCAGTTGCTTAGTTTCAAAGCTGTTATTCTTTGTTATTCACTAGTAAGAACTCGAGTTATAGACAGGTAAGAGGTGGTGATAAATACTCTCAAACTTCAGATCTGTCAGTGTTGGCAATACTTTTTGGTAGTATACCAGCGAGGAATCTTAATGTCCTTCATCTTTTATGCTCCAGACTTTTGGGGGGGGGGGTGTATTTTGTATCTTTTGGGTCCTATATAACTGCATTTCTAGCACTCTCTAGTGGCCCAGCCAAGGAAGAGTTGGTTTGACAAATCCTTTAACCCAGACCATTAGCAATGAACAATACACATTTGTCCGTTTGTGTGGGATTCTCAGCAGATCTGTAGGCTTAGTATATTTTTGGTTTTAACAATATGAAGTTTCCTACTAAAATATTTCAATTTAAGTTATAATATTTGTAAATAAAGTGACTTTTAAGGTTGAAGTCGCAGCTGCAGCGTAACCATAGAAACGCAGCCCTGGATGAAAAGAGAGTTAGAACTTTAAGTAGAAGCGTTAATGGTTTTTGTATCCAACTTTGATTCTTCTTTTAATAGGCACAGAGTGAGAAGAACATGATCAGATTTGATAACTTTCTATCCAATTTCGGCTTGGTTTGCAGTAAAACTTACCTACTGCCGAATGTAAAACTGTTCCCACCACTCAGGACTCAGTGCTACCACAGTGGACTCTGCATTTCTGGCATGTGTTAAATATAGCACATGTCTTACCGTTAGGGTTTTTGTGTGTGAAAAAGAAACTGGCAATAAAAACATCAAGAATTTACAGTGCTGCTGGTTATTATGACTTAACATAGTCTACATTTTATTTTGAATATATGGACCCTTGGGAGAACAGGTAATATTTTTTAAATAATGACCCCTCTCTTTTTTGAACGACTTCCGTGACTAAAATTTTCCAGCCGCTTGTCCTCAAAACACAGCCCTCTTTGTAGCTGTAGTTAATTCTTTTATCAAATATACTTTGCCACAAGGGAAGAAGAGTTGTCAAACATACTGTGAGTATTTTGGATTATTATGGATTCTGGTTTAATTTGGTCAGTAATCTGGACAGGAAACTGCTTTGGAAGGCTTCTGAGGCACAAAATTTGGGGCCTAGAGCAACCAGCCCTTTGGGGTAGAAATTCTTAGGGAAATATTTTGTTTGAGAAAGGGGTTGGAGAGAAGGAAACTTACCTAGCAAATGAAAACACCTGTCATTTGTTCTGTTTCTACATTTGTGGTCTTTCACACCACCACTTAGATGTGGAATAGGTACCCTCTGGAAGAAAGTCGAATGATTCCCTAATTGTTAGACCTCTCATTTTCTCTTCAGTCCAGAGTCAACTCTGAGCCCTGGGTTTCTATCTTGAGGAATTAAAATCAGAATTGTCAAAACCCGTTAAATAGTAGGTATCACATAGTAAGATAATAAATATCTGCTTTAAATTTTAGAGTATTTGTGGATGCCTAATGATAATTCCTACACATAGGGTAGTTAGAGCCTGAACATATATAAAAGAATGCGTAAATAATTCTAGATGCTTAATTGTTGGTAAGTTTTACTGAGGAAGGTTAAAATTCATGAATCTGTGTATTTAAAAAAAACAGAAGTGACCGTGTGAACATGTTCTTAATGTGTAAAAATAAAACACCTTCCGGGCTTATTGAATATGTAAGGTGAGTCTTTTCTGGCTCCAGACAATATGTTTGATGCTTGGTCTTTCAAATTTTTTGAAAATTATAAACACATGCGTACATATAAAGCAAAGCTACACGTTTTTATTTATGTAAATATACATGCTGTGTATCTTGGTTCCTTTTTTCACTTGTTGCCCATAAATCTGTTGAGCCGTGCAGTTAATACTCCATTGAGTGGAAATAGCGTTGTGTATTTTCCCCATTTTTTCAAGCTTTCAATTTGGAGAATTTACTAAGAATTTGTAAAACTTAAACCTGGTAATCAGTTTAAAGAAGGAATAATCTTAGGCAAGACATTTTTATGTTTTTGTTTGCTGAGATACTGAAATGTGATTTGTCTACTTGACATCAAACCTGAGATGCGTGTAAAAAAGTGCACTTTTGGGGTGCCTGGGTGGCTCAGGCAGTTATGCCGCTGACTTAGGCTCAGGTCATGATCTCAATGGTTTGTGAGTTCGAGCCCTGCGTTGCCCTCTGTGCTGACAGCTCGGAGCCTGGAGCCAGCTTTGGGTTCTGTGTCTCCCTCTTTCTCTGCTCCTCCCCTGCTCACGCTCTGTCTCTCAAAAATAAATAAAGATTAAATTTTTTTTTAAAAATTAAAAGTGCACTTTTGTTTATGGAAAAAAATGGGGAGGGAGGTAGCTAAAAGGAAACATAAAAAACAATGTGCAGGGGCGCCTGGGTGGCGCAGTCGGTTAAGCGTCCGACTTCAGCCAGGTCACGATCTCGCGGTCCGTGTGTTCGAGCCCTGCGTCAGGCTCTGGGCTGATGGCTCAGAGCCTGGAGCCTGTTTCCGATTCTGTGTCTCCCTCTCTCTCTGCCCCTTCCCTGTTCATGCTCTGTCTCTCTCTGTCCCAAAAATAAATAAAAAAGGTTGAAAAAAAAAAAAAAAAAACAATGTGCAGCAAAAGTTGAGGATAGTAGTTTTTAGAGTAAAAGTGGAGTGCCCTTTCATTTTGAATCTTTACAAAGCAACAATATAGATTGTTAGCCTGTGGACACTTGCTTACAGTGAGAGTAGCTCCTACAGTCAGTGTTGTAGAAGTGTGGCTCAGGAGGTTGGAAATGGTCTTACTTATCTTGAGTGGTACTTTTGCCCTGTGTTTTAGGAAAAGATGTGCTGTAGGACTCAACACTGGTCCTCTCTTTATCAGTGCTGATTTAGTCCTGGAGTCTGAGATCCGAATGAATCTCTAGTACTTGAACTTTTTAATAGAAATCATCATTGGGGAATAACTGTTCTGCTGTTACTGGCTTAGACAGACTACATGGGGTGACAGGACACACTGGGAGGTCATAAACCGGGTGCTGGCCCCACCAGTGAAACAGATTAGTCCTCACTGACTCAGCCAGGCACTTAAACGTGATGGTGGGAAAGCCACTAAGCCCTTTGTTTTTGAACTTTTTAAGTTCAGTTCATTTGTTAGATATGTCTTTTTTTTTTTAAGTAAACTTTTTTCTTTTCAAATTTTATTGCTTTGAGGAATTCACTTTTGCTTTATTTATCGATGCCGTGGATCTTTCAAATCCTTACAACAAAACACTATACAATTCATATGAAGCAGGGGACAAGTCATTGCAAGTAAAAGATCCAAAGCAGAAAAAAATTTTCCTTTTGAGATACTTGTAGATTGCCATGCCGTTGTGAAAAATAATACAGAGAGGTCCCTGTACCCTTTACCTAGTTGCCCCCAAAGGTAATATCTTGCAAACTATAATAAAATATTAACAATCAGGATACAAACATTGATATATATCCTCTGTGATATAATCCGCCTATTTTATTCAGATTCCCCCCCTCCCATGTCCCTGATTGTTAACATCTTAGTTGCCATGGTACAATTTGTCACGACTAATGACCAAGCTTGATACATTGTTACTAACTAGAAATCATACTTTATTCAGATCTCATTAATTTTTCCCTGACCTCCTTTTTCTTTCTCAGAATCCCACCCAGGATCCCACAGTACATTTAGTTGTCATGTCTCCTTAGGCTCCTCTGGCTTGTGACGTCTTCTCAGACGGTCCTTGTGTTTGATGACCTTTGCAGTTGTGGGGGCATATTGCTCAGGTTTCTTCTAGGATGCCCCTCGATTGGGGCTTGTCTGATGTTTTTCTCATGGTTCTTAGTTGTGGTTACAGGTTTGGGGAAGACCAAGTTCTGTCAAAGGTGATGCGGTCAACATGACTTAACACTGTTGGTGGTGAACTTGACCACAGGGCTGTCAGGCTGCTCTTCTGTGAAGTGGCTCCTTCCCTCCTTTCCCTACTGTCCTCTTTGGAACAGAGTCACTCTGCACATGTCCACTTGAGGAGTGGATGCCTCCTTGAGGCCAGAATATCTATAGAAATTATTTGGAAATTTTATATAGGAAATATTTGTACTTTCTCATTCCTTTAGTATTTATTTAACCATGTGTATCAGTATGGACTCAGGGATGTTTTATACTATGGGTTATAATCCAGTGCTCTCTTTTGTTGCTCAGGCTGTTCCAGCTTTAGCCAGTGAGAGTTCTTCCGGTTGTCTTCTGTGTCACTTTGACATACCCTCACCAATTTTTGGTCGGTTGGTGGCTGTTTTTGAGGACATCTGTCCTTTCTGGTACCGTCAGACTTTCTAGGCTTATATTGTATATTTTCCGCCCCGGTCTTAGAATCTGCCATTTCTCCAAGGAGTCCCAGTTCCTTTTATTGGAGAATAGAATTAGAATCTATGGTTTGGGCAGTGGCTGTGCTTGTTGGTACCAATGTTGTGGCTTCTCAGCCCTCGGGGGACAGAGCTAAGAAACAGCTCTGAATTGGCTGGCATATACTAATTCACGTACACACAAGTCCATGGCTATTCACCTCCACTCCTATTAAACTATACCTGAGTTTGTAGTGATGTCTCCCAACTCTAATCCAGTACCACATGGGTCATTCTACTCTTCTCCTTTCACTTATCTGTAACTTCTCTGTCCAACATAGAAAGTTATCAACCATCCGTGTACTTATCTGTTTAATTTCAGTGTACATGTATAGGGGGCAAGGGTAGGCCACCCCCAAATGTGACACTTTGGCATATTGTTTATTTTTAATTAAAAGTTCCTTAAAAACCACCTATGCAAGAACATTCTGATCCTCCTTTGTCTCCAGAAAGCAGGAAATAAATCTTCCATGTCAAAAGGTACCCTCTTTGTACCAGGAGCTAAAGAGACATCTTTATGGTCAGAGGTGGGGAATCTAGAACCAAAAAGGCTGAACAACCTTTGTTACTTTTTACCAATTTACTACCCCAGCCCAGATTCTGTGTGGAATTCCTTCTTAATTGAAGTTCCTGAACATAAGTTTTTGTCCTGTCAATTCCTCTCAGATTTATTGTTTCTTTGTCTAAAAAGTATAAAAACTACCAGTCTTTTTTCATTTCTTTGGGTCTTAATTTCAGTATTGGGTCTCCGTGTGCACATAAGTAATTTTTTTTTCTTCTGTTAATATGTCTCGTATCAATTTAAATCTTAGACCAGCTGGAAGAATCTTAAAGGGTAGAGAGAAAATTTTCCCCTTTAACAGTGGTTTCAGAATTGTTTATCTGCCCCCCCCCCCCACCTTTGAGAAGCATCGTTAGGGTTAGGTATGGCTCCTTTGGGCTTTAGTTTTACACTCTCCACTCATTTCCAAGTTATTTAGGCAACTTGTCCCATACCAGTTACATTGGAGTTATAGCATACATTTATTTGTAATATCAGATTCTTTTGTCATAGCCACACTCCATCCTGGCACCCTCTGACTGCCTAATTGTGCCTTAAAAGTTCACTGATTTCTCATTATGATGATAGTACTTTATATTTACATAGTATTTTATATTTTGTAAAGCATTTTTCATATATAAATTCATTTTGGTTTTGTTACTCATGATACACTTTTTTTTTTTTTTTTTTTTTAACTCATGATACATTTTTTTAGGTAGGCTTGGCAGGTAAGTCTCCTAATCTATCCAAGGGCACTGATAGTGAACATCAAGTCTGAACCTTCAAATTAGATTAGTTTGAGTGTGGAGTTCATATTCCCCCTTAATTTATTCTGGAATGTTTTCCAGTATTCCCAAGTATACTCTAATCTCAGCAAAACACAAACCTGATATCCAGCCCACGTTGTCACCTGTTTGCAACTGATTAGGACCCCCTTCTTCGAGTTCAGTAATTTGTTAAAATGGTTCACAAACTCAGGGAAACATTTACTCATGTTTACTAGATTACTTTAAAAGATAGTCCAAAGGGTGCAGATGAAGAGGTGCTTAGGATGAGGTCCGGGAGGGTCCTGGGCACACGAGGGTCCTGGATTCCGGGAGGGTCTCAGTGGAGGGTGCTTCACCCTCCCAGTGCGTGGGTGCATCAATCAACACACATGCCCTCTGAACCCTTTCTGTTAGCATTTTTATGAAGGCTTCATTCATAATGATCAGTTAAGGTATGATGGATTAAGCAGGCGTTGATCAAATCATTACACAGACATGATTGATCAAATCATTGGCCGTTGGTGGAGGTTGGGATAGGACTGAAAGTTCCAGCCCTCTGATCACACTGTTGGTTCCCTAACATCCAGACCCCACCCTGAGGCTCTCCCTGAGCTTTATCCCCTCATTAAGATAACTTACTGGTTGAAAGGGACTTGTTTCAATAACAAAAGACACCCTTTTCAATCTCATCACTTAAACATTCCAAGGGGTTTAGGAGCTCTGTGCTTGGAACTTTGAAGGAAGACCAGAATACAGTATGTATTTTCTTATATCACAGTGATGTCACTGCCACATTTGTACCTTGAAGGAGTTGGACTAAATCTATTTTAGTTGAGATTCAAAGGCCCAAGTCTTGCTTTCTGAGACTGGGAAATTTGAGGAGATTGTTTAATTTCAGTTACGTCTTTGCCTTTTAGTGCCTCAGTTCATGTAGAAAATGTTGCGTCTTCCTGTCCCTTTGCTTAGATCAGAGTCTATGATGGTAAAACAGTGTATTGAGCCCTTGAAAAAGTCATTGAAGAGAATGCGTAACAATTAAACATACCTTCTTTACAATTGTCAGATTTAGTAGTAGTTCCGGTCACGGGTAATATGTGAAATGTGCATTAGTTCTTAAGGTGCTGTCTCCTGTTTGTAGTTTTCTTTAAGCTGGACTCAGAATTCACTGCACACCTGAGTCATCCTATGGGTGAGTCTACCTGTATTTGACTTAAAGGGCCATGCGCCTTCTGCCCCCTCCGATCCTTCTTGGGGTAGTGAGGAGGGTGTGAGAAAAGAGATAATAGAGATTAAGGTATCCAAAGAAATGCTGTTAATATTGGGGCCAAATGAATGGACTTTCAGTGCATTTCTTGTACTGTGTAAACTCATAACTGTTTTTTTTTAAGGTTTTTTTTTTTTTAATGTTTATTTTTGAGTGAGAGTGAGAGACAGAGAGTGAGCCGGGGAGGGTCAGAGAGAGAGGGAGACTCAGAATCCAAAGCAGGCTCCAGGCTCTGAGCTGTCAGCATGAATGGTGAGATCAGACCTGAGCTGAAGTTTGATGCTCAACCGACCTAGCCATCCAGGCGCCCCTTTGAGTTTTTATTTAAATTCCAGTTAATTAACATACACTGTAATATTTGTTTCAGGTGTAAAATACAGTGATTCAACACCTGTACATCGCCCGGTGCTCATCCTAAGTGCCCTCCTTAACCCCTGGCACCTATTTTTTTAATTAAAAATTTTTAATGTTTATTTTTGAGAGAGGGAGAGACAAAGTGTGAGCAGGGAAGGGGCAGAGAAAGAGGGAGACATAGAAACCGAAGCAGGCTCCAGGCTCCCAGCTGTCAGCACAGAGCCTGACTTGGGCCCAACTCATGAACAGTGAGATCATGACCTGAGCCAGAAATTGGATGCTTAACCTACTGAGCCACCTTGCCCCACCCCACCCCCAGCACCCATTTAACACACCCCCAGCCACCTTCCCTCTGGGGACCATTAGTTATCTATAGTTTGGAGTCTTTCTTGGTTTGTTTTCTCTTTTTTTTTCCTTTGTTCGATTGTTTTGTTCCTTAAATTCCACACTTGAGTGAAATCCTATGGTATTTGTTTTTCTCCAGCTTATTTTGCCTAGCACAGTCCTCTCTAGCCCCATCCCTATAGCTGCAAACAGAACTGTTAAATCATTGATCCTATCTGCTTCTCCTATCCATAAAAATCCCCGTTGCGTTTCAGGATTACTTGTGGGCTCCTGAATCTACTTGAAGTAACTCCTAGGAGAAAGGGATTTAATACAAAAATCTTTCTGAGGACTCCAAGAGCAGTAGATTCCAGGTTGAGTTTCCTGGATCCCCCACCAGCCTCCGGAATCCCTCTGCCTCTGCAGATCCAGGACTGTGTGCAGTGCCTCCCTGGCAGGAAGCTGTAAGATCAGCTGATCGGGGAAACCTGCCGTCCGCGGCAGCCAACTGTTCCAGAAAGCAGATGTCCCTGTGCCTCTCCCTGGCCCACTCAGATGGCCGGTGTGTGGTGCAGGGGTGTCTAGCCTTTGCGGGAGTGAGAATAATAATAGCTAACGTCAACCCCGTATTATTTCCTGCAGCTGCTTTAGCAAGTGACCACAGACTGGTTTAGAACAAAACAAGTTCTGGAGGCCAGGATCCCAGAATCTGGTATTGGCAGGACCACGCCCCTCCAGGGGGCTCTGGGGACAGGGGAACCACTCCTGGCCTGCGGCCGACCCGGCCCCATCCCCTCCAGTTTCTGACCTCCTCTTTCAGCTTGCTTCTTTCCTGTGTATGGGGTCTTTCTCCTTCAAGGACACTCAGGATGGCATTTAGGGCCATCCCAGATAATCAGGTATAATCTCATCTCAAGACCCTTAATTACATATGCAAAATACTTTTTTGAAATAAGGTAACATTCACAGGTTCTGGAGATTAAGACAGGGACACACCTTTTAGGGAGCCACTGTCAGCCTTACAAATCCCATGGGCAGTGTTCTCAGTCCATGAAAAGCATCGGATCTTTTAACCCTCGTAATAGCTGTATGAGGTAGATACGTGTCCACATTTTTACTTTATTTATTTATTTTGATAGAGAAAGAGAGCATCCCAGCCAGGCTCTGCACTGCCAGAGCAGAGCCAGACGTGGGGCTTGAACTCATAAACTGTGAGATCATGACCTGAGCCAAAGTTGGATGCTCACCTGACTGAGCCACCCAGGTGCCCCGAGAACTGGTCTCTTAATTGTTGAATCCATCAACTCAGTAAAAGGCCTTCACTGGTAGGTGCCCTGCAGTTGAGTGTCCTGGGTTTTACACACATGAACAATGGTCACCCAGAAGAAGCAATTAGGTCCATGTAGAAACGCTTTTCCTCCTTCCCATTTTGAGTTAATTCTCTTGACTCCATATGAATTGAGTTCACACCCCTTGTAAGAAACACTTGTTCTATAGAATTCCATAGAATTGAGCTTTCTGCTCTTGTATACAGACCTTTCTGACTTCCCCAGTGTTCACTCACCTGATGTGGTTCTCCTTGTAAATTTCATAATATTTGGTTTGTGTTTCTCAGCTTAACCATATACATTATCTCTGTTTATTATTTTGTATTATGGGTTTTTATTCCTATTAATTTTAATTTTTTTATTATATTAATGTTTTTTATTTATTCTTGAGAGAGAGAGACACACACAGAATCCGAAGCAGACTCCAGGCTCTGAACCATCAGCACAGAGCCCGGTGCGGGGCTCGAACTCATAAGCCATAAGATGATGACCTGAGCCGAAGTTGGACGCTCAACCAACTGAGCCACCCAGGGCCCCTTTTTATTTCTCCTCTAGAAGAAGCATACTCCTTGGTGAATTTCTGTGAAGTGAACATGTTCATGTCCTGGCCACACAGAGGAGAGTTGACACCCAACGCTCCAGGTGTCCCCTTTGATCCCCTTCCTGGTCCCAACCCTCCTCCCTCAGGAGAATCTGCTATCCACCCACGCGTGACCGTGAAATTACCTCTGCTGGCTTTAGGACTTTGTATGACGGTAGCCGGCAGTATGTAATTTTCTGTGGCCAGCCGCCTCCGTGCTCTGTTGTGAGGTCATCCCTTGCTGGATGTACTGTGAATTCCTTTTCGTTGCTCTGGTACCCACTCAGTGGCCCTACTACAGCTTATTCTTCTTGCTACAGATGAATATTTTATTATTTTCACATTTGGGGTATTACCATTATGATACTCTTTTATGTGGCTTTTGGTGTCCTTGATACAGTATTTCTGTCATGTGTAAGTTCCCATTTCTCTTATACCTAAACTTAGGACTGGAATTAATTGAGTCTTAAGGTATGTATTATTTAATGGTTGTTTTCCCTTGATTTATTTTATATAATATGAAACCTACAGAAATGGCAAGAATACTAAAATGAGTATCATACACATCTATCTAGATTCAGCAGTTGTTTGTTTTGGGGAATGTTAGGGTTTGAATGAGGTGGTGTTTGTTGGCCAGAGTTCTCTTTTGCCTTTTCAATTAACAGAAGTGATCTCTGGGGTGATACTTTGAAATTAAATATCTAGTGCCCCAGTACACTTATATACAGACATATGTTCACACATCCACATGTGTACTCGGGCATGCACACACGGATATGTAAGTCATTTAGTGTATTTTTTAAAACATAATTTGTCAGGGTGCCTGGGTGGCTCAGTCGGTTGAGCGTCCAACTTCGGCTCAGGTCATGATCTCACAGTTGACGAGTTCGAGCCCGGCATCGGGCTCTGTGCTGACAGCTCAGAGCCTGGAGCCTGCTTCTGATTCAGTGTCTCCCTCTCTCTCTGCCTCTCCCCTGCTCATGCTCTGTGTCTCTCTGTCTCAAAAATAAAGATAAACATTAAAAAAAATTTTTTTTAATAAAAAAATAAAAAATACAATTTGTCAAGTTGGCTAACATACAGTGTATACAGTGTATCTTTTTAAAATTGAGTTGAAATTCACATAACTTAAAAAATAACCACTTTAGAATGAACTATTCATGGGGCGCCTGGGTGACTCATTCAGTTGAGTGTCTGATTCCTGATTTCAGCTCAGGTCACGGGATTGACCCCTGCATTGGGCTCCACGCTGAGCATGGCACCTGCTTGGGATTCTCTCTCCCCTGCTTGTGCGCGCGCGTGCGCTCTCTCTCTCTCTCTTTAAAATAAAAAATAAGTAAATAAGTAAAATAAAATTGAAAATTTGAAAATAAAAAATAAAATGAACAATTCAATGTATTCATAATGTTGTACAGTCATCATCCTATCTCTACCAACTTTCAAATCACTTTCATCTGCTCCCCATTCTCTCTCTCTCTCCCCAGCCCCTGGCCGCCTCTAATGTCTGTTCTGTCTTTTTGGATTTACCTCTTTTGAGCATTCTATATTAATGGAATCACACAATATGTGTCCTTTTGTGTCTGGCTTCTCTCACTTCGCATTATGTTTTCAAGGTTCATCCATGTTGTAGCAGGTATCAGAACTTCATTCTTTTTTATGGCCAAATAATACTCCGTTGTGTATATGTAATATTTTGTGTATGCATTCATCCTTTAATGAACATTTGGGCTCTTTCTTCTTCTTTCTAACTATTGTGAGTGACCCAGTATTTTTCTACCCTGTGGTTTTAGCATCCATGGCTGATTCTTGCCTGAACCCATTATTACCGTGATGATTATAAAGTGAAGATTCTGCATTTGTATCTTTGTCCTTCCTACTACATTGATTAGTTGGGAGTTCTCCTGTGAACAAGTCTGTTAAGACTGTGTGTGTGTGTGTGTGTGTGTGTGTGTGTATGTAGTAATATCAGAATGGACTTGGGGATTCTTTCTTATTCAGTGTATAATCCATTTTTTTTCTTCAAGTATTTATTTTGAGAGAGAGGGAGGGAGAGAATCTCAAGCAGGCTCCACCCTGTTCACACAGACCCCTGTGTAGGGCTCGATCTCACAAACTGAGATCATGAACTGAGCCTAGATCAAGAGTCCGTTGTTTGACTGAGCTACCCAGGTGCACTGTAATCCATTCGTATTCATTTTTATGTTCAAATTGTACCAGAATTGCCTAGTGGGAATTCCTCAAGCTGGCTCCCATTCTTTCTCACTTGACCCCCTTGGTGTTAGAGTCAGTGGCTTATAAAAGGTGTCCATTTATGTTCAAATGCCAGTTCAAGAATTGTTCATGGCCAGGGTGTGTGGCAAAGTCATTCGTGTTTATGGATAATAGATTTGTGACATACATCAGTGGTGAACATGTCAGGGGTGCACCATGTAATAAAATCTGATTTGCTGCCTTAAAAGGAGTATTGAGTGGCGGGGGGGGGAGAGGGGGCAGGGAACCTGAGTGGCTTAGTTGGTGCTGACAGCGCAGAGCCCGCTTGGGATTCTCTCTCTCTCTGTCTCTCCCTCTCTCTCTCCCGCTCCCTCCCTCCCTCCCTCTGCCCCTCCCCCATTCATGCACACACTTTCTCTCTCAAAATAAATAAAACTTAAAAAAAAAAAGTATTGAGCATGAACTTTATTTAAATGCAGAGATTTAGCTGAATATTGAATATGTGTGTGTATTTATTTATATTTTAGGCTTTCTTTCCCTGACCTGATAATATCAGGACATGATAAATTTCTGTGTGCTTAAATGTTTATTTACTTGTGGGTTTTGTTTTGTTTTGTTTTGTTTTTGAGAGAGAGAGACCACAAGCAGGGAAGGGCACAGAGAGAGATAGAGAGAGAGATTGAGAATCTGAAGCAGGCTCCAGGTTCTGAGCTGTCAGCACTAAACCCAAACGGGACTTGAACCCACACGCCACGAGATAGTGACCTGAGCTGAAGTCAGAAGCTTAACCGACTGAGCCACCCAGGCGCCCCTTCTGTGTTTTTAGCTGGAGCTGATCTGCTTCTTTGTAATTGCTAGTTTCTTTTTGTGCAGCTAAGATCTTTTTCTTTAGGCAGATTTTTCTTTCATGAAATTCTGCAAAAGAACAGGTGGCATATTTTTACATTTAAAATTCAGAGTTTAATTTTTATCTGTTTTAAAAACTGTTTGTGTGTAGGGGCGCCTGGGTGGCTCAGTCGGTTGAGTGTCTGACTTTGGCTCAGCTCATGATCTCGCGGTATGTGAGTTCGAGCCCTGCCAGCTCGAATCTCATCAGCTCATGATCTCGCGGTATGTGAGTTCGAGCCCTGCCATCGGGCTGTGTGCTGACAGCTGGGAGCCTGGAGCCTGCTTAGGATTCTGTGTCTCCTCCTCTGTCTGCCCCTCCCATCCTCATGCTCTGTCTCAATAATAAACGTTAAAAAACCCAAAACAACCTTTTTGTGTGTTTTAAGGGAAAATTATTAAGTGTGATAGTTATGTACTTATTCAGATAAGCTTATGTTTTCAGGGCAATGCTACTGTAGAATTTTCTTGTTCTATAGAATTGGATTTACTGTTTCAAGTTCTTAGAGGAATTTTTTAAAATCATGATAATGCCTTTAAAATATCCTGAGTGGTAAAAATAAAGGATACCTCTTAATCTTTCCTATTCTTTCTATCTGTAATTGTAGTGAATGGCAAACAGATTCTAGCTTGTGGTGGTAACTAAGAATCTCCAGGAATCTGTTGTTTTATAGTATTTACAACTAACGGGGAATTTTCCTTGATACCTATATGATTTGTTTACATCAAATATAATTGTATATGTAATTTAAAAACGTTCTCTGTATTCCTGAAAGCAGTCACAGTGAATTAATCTCTTCGATTTGTCACTGGAAGAATAGATGATACAACTACTAACTGTATTACTACAGCACTTCAGAAAAGTCTTCCACACAAACCGCAGCCTCCTGTGGCCTTGCTTTAGACTGGTGGCTCTCAGCCGGCAGGAGGGTGCCACCTGTGATCTTGTGGGCAGAGGTCAGAGATGCTGCTGGCCATCCCGTGGTGCCCAGGAAACAGCCCACACCCTCCCGCACACACGCAAAGAGTTACCAGGCCCCACGTGTCCGTGGTGGTGTTACTGGGAAGTCCTGCATTGGGGGCGAACCTTACGGGGTTCTCAGAGGTAGCTTCTTTGTATCAACAAACATAAGTACTGACCGTTGAGAGTAATTGTTTCCCCAAGAAGAAATACGGTTTTAATGATCAGGTTTATTTATTTATTTATTTTTTAATGTTTGTTTTTGAGAGATACTGAGTGTGAATGCGGAAGGGGAGAGAGAGAGGGAGACACAGAGTCAGAAGGCTGCAGACTCAGCTGTTACGGGGCTCGAACTTGCGAACTTCGAGATCTTGACCTGAGCCAAAGTCAGACGCTTAGCCAGTTGAGCCATCCAGGCGCCCCTTAACGATCAGGTTTAAATTTGGGCCCAGAGATAAAACCACCAGCAGCTGAAAGGTGATGGATCAGCCTTGGCACCCTGAGAGTGGTGTGGGTCTGTGGTCCTCGGGATGCCCCTCGGGCCTTGCTCCATCCTGTGTTCCTGGGCAGGATCTGGACCTCTTCCCAGCTCCCGGCTGGGTGGGCATTCGGAGAACCTGACGTGCAGAAACGTCTGCGATTCGGCCACAGCGTGGTTCTGGCTCACCTAATTTGTCTTCCGACCTCAGGCTTCAGGCGCTAGGCTCTGTTGTCTTCAAGGAGTTCATCCGTGCACCCTCCCTGCCCATAAGGCAGCTTCCATCTAAGTAAAAACTGTGGTTCATGTTTTATAGTAAATGTGGTTTGAGCCTAGTCCCAGACCCTCTCCTCCCTCCACACCCTCTGTTCTAGGTGAAGGCACAGCCTGTCACCCCTGGGCTTGGCACTTGCCTTCTTCTTGTGTGTGCAGAGTGAAGCTTAGGAGTAGGCTGCCTCCAGGGTGAGGGGGCTGCTGGGGTAGGCGCGTCCCATTCCACGTTCTCCCTGTGTCCCCCACCCCCATGGTCACAAGCATATACAATAGCTTTCTTCGGGTGTCGGAAGAGCCTAAAGCCTTTCCCCCGCCCGGGGTGGGTTGGGGGGTGGGAGGGTTGTGAGGACTGAATGAGGTTAAGTCCTCTGAAACCCCCGGCACCAGGGTCTAGAGTGCACGTGGCGGGTAGTACGGATTGCTTGTGCGGGCAGCCCTTTCTGTTGTAACCTTCCCTTCCCCGGACCCTGTTCATTTTCCGCTTTCCTCCGTCTCCCTGCTTCCCGCCCACCTGTCAGAACAGAAGAGAATTGTATTCCGTGCTGCCGTGTCGGAGGTTGGAAATTGAATTTGATAATCTGCAGGGAGTTTATAGTGACTACGGTGTGGTTGTCATATTGTGCGAGAAAGCAGTGGCGTTCTTGGATGGTTGGGTGCATGAGAATCCTAACGACTCGCAGTTGCTGAGATTAGAGTTTTAGGTTTCTGTGGTCTAGTTCTTGGCAACAAACTGTTTCTTTTTCTTCTTCTTCTGTATCGCTTTGACTCAACGTCCCTGTGTGTTGGTTGGTTGATTGCTTCTAACTTTGCTGTGGTCTTGTGACCTGGAATATCAAACGCGCAGTGACATCCATGTAAGGGTGACTAGGCTTGGAGCCGCCGGGCTGGGGTGGGGACAGGAGCTGAGAGGGTTGGGGTGCCCTGTCGGGACTCAGGAGGAGAACACGAAGACTTTGATGGCTCCTCAAGCTTTACGTGGTAAATGAGCTTTTTTTTTTTTTTAAACATTTATTTATTTTTGAGAGATAGAGACAGAGCACAAGCAGGGAAAAGGCAGAGAGGAGGGAGACACAGAATCCAAAGCAGGCTCCAGGCTCCGAGCTGTCAGCCCAGAGCCCAGCGCGGGGCTCGAACCCACAAACCGCGAGATCATGACCTGAGCCGAAGTTCTATGTTGTAACCAACTGAGCCACCCGGGCGCCCCATAACATTTATTTATTTTTGAGAGACAGGGCACGAGTGGCAGAGGGAACAGAGAGAGAGGGAGACAGAATCGGAAACAGGCTCCAGGCTCTGAGCTGTCAGCACAGAGCCCGACGTGGGGCTCGAACCTGCCCCTCTCGAGATCATGACCCAAAGTGAAGTCAGATGCTGAACCGAATGAGCCACCCAGGCGCCCCTGGGCTGAGGTTTTTTACATGGACCTAGTTTTGAGCTAAATGAGCTAATGTACATTCTGGGGCAGTTGAAAGGGTTAACGGAGGGTCTCTCAGGTCGTACAGGGTATGCTGTGATCTCCTTTCCCCACACGGGTCACTTTGCTCGACCGCTTTCTTGGTAAGAAGGCCCGTCGTGCCATGCACTGGCTCCTGATTCTCTTCTCTCGATTTCAGGCAAAGTCGTGTGTGTGTCACGTCTGTGGTGTCCACCTGAACAGGCTCCACTCCTGCCTGCACTGCGTCTTCTTTGGCTGTTTCACAAAGAAACATATTCACGAGCATGCGAAGTCCAAGCGGCACAACCTGGGTAAGGCGCCTTCTGATGAGTGTCCCTGGTGTGGGGACGGCCACTACCCGGCCTGCTGTTCCCTGAGTCGTGGCTCCCAGCTCATCCGGGGCCCTGTCTGAAGTCCTCGTGCAACTCCAGGGGCGAGTTGATGAACAGATGAACTCAACAGGCTTATGCACCCAGCTGGCCTTGGGGCTCTCGAGTGGATGTTAATATCTGTGCCATCAGCACAGAGCCCGAAGTGGGGCGCGAACCCGCCAGCCGTGAGATGGTGACCTGAGCTGAGATCAGGAGTCAGACTCCTAACCGATTGAGCCAAACAGGAGCCCTGCAATGTTAGTTATTAACGCCAGCGTGGAGTTGAGTGATTTTTATTGCTTCCTATGGTGGATTTTCATGGTTCTCGATAATACAGAGTCACGAAAAGGCTGACGGCACCGTGGCATCAGGATCAATTGTTTCGTGTAGTTGCAGGTTCAAGCTGTCGCACATTCTGGAAATTACACGAAGCGGAGTTTTGCTCTTGGCTTTCTTTTCTGACCGTGTTCGTTAAGTGTCTCTCTCCTTTAGTATGTGTGATGTTTTCTCTTGAGTGATGGGGAGGCTCTTCGGCTGGCCTTAAGAAAGTCACTTTCACGAGGTCCAGGCCAAAGAGCTATTACTTCACGGCGGCTCGGCATTGCCAGTTAAAGGTGTTTTTAGGCCTTTTTAGGTAGTAGAAATGGAATGTAAGGACTCAGTCCTCTTTGCTGGACTTACTTGTAACTAACAACTTAGAGTGAGCCTGAGTGAAAAGGGTGCTTGGAGCTAGGGGTTCAGGTTGTGACATTGAGCTCGTTGGCCTTTTTGGAAGGAGAACTAATGGACCTAATAGTGCTGTCATGAGCTCTGTCCACAGAGGAACAAGGTAGTTCGTGATCTCTTCTTACATTGAGTAACCAGAGGCAAAAGACACGGGTCAGGACCATGTGGATGTGATCAAACTCTGTAGTACTCACTTACTGTAGATCTTTGCTTTTACCGGTACAAATGAGGAGTATGCTGTTCTCCGACCAGCCCCATTTAGGCGGCTCTGCTGTTATGCCCGGGCTGTGATTCCATGTGGTTAGAGGGTTATGGAGAATTGGAAGTATATTTGCACTTGAAAAAGCTATCTGAAGAATTACATTGTTACGCAGAATCGTCTACAAAAATCACTTCAGAAATGCGTCCATTTTTAACCTGATTGATACACTCGTTCTCTACTTCTGCTGGAATGAGTAAGTTTTAGAAGGCTTGCTTTCAGAAACAAAACCTTGAAATCGGAGAAAGATGCGTTTGAGTCCGTGAACGTACTGGAGATTGCACGTGTATGTGTTTAACCAAAAGCTAGAATTAGTTTCTGTGTCCAGGTGGACAGGAGGGCGGCGGGCACAGGAGAGCGAGGCCGAAGCGGCAAAGTGCTGGAGGAGAAGAACGGGGATGGGCAGCCCCGGTCCTGCCTGGCGGTTTGGTCTCTGTTTCCCCCACTTAGGAGGTCGCACTGCTGCTCCCGCCCGTTATCTCCAGAGCAACTTCTAGGCTGGCGATATTCTGGTGTCCTTTCATACAGAGTATTTCGCAGGATGTTCAAGGGCAAAGTGATTGAGCAGTGGTATGGGGAGTGAGGGGCCTCGACTTTCTGGTGGTCCGCTTCTTCTGCCTCCCAGGGGATATGTGGTAGTACGATGTTGAGACCTGAAGTTCTCATCAGGCATCCAGGTTTTAGTTGGAGTAGCACGGAGGCCTAAACTGAGTCTTGTCTGAATATTGTGGACGATGCACTTAAAAACAGAGTATTGGTAGAGTAAGGCCATTGTCGAAGGTCTTGTGGAGGGACGGGCGAGTGTGGCATGGGACGAGGAGGGTCTGACAGCAGCCTGAGGTCCTGCCCTATCAGGTTGCCTTAATGCAGTGTGATAAATACGCACTTCAGGGAAGAGAACTTCCCCTCTTTCGGGGTCGTCACTCAGCTTTGCTGGTATGCTTCCACTGTACGGGTTGGTGTCCCAAACTGGGTGTTGGAATATTCCAGCCAGCTGTGGGGCGGGTACAGCAGGGTAAGGTGACAGACTTGGAGCTGCTCTGTGTTCGTACCTTCTAGTTTCATGCAGGTCTGGTTTTGTGCTGAGTCCAAGGGTACTTAGATTTTGTCTGTATGAGCCACAGAGGTGTAAAAGTAATGCCTTTAGCTTTGTTCTGTGTGTGCGTGTGTCTTTCAAGAGTTAGAGCATGTGTTGGTGGGTGTGGGATATCAGTTCGCTTATGAATCGCCAGTGTTTTTCCTCCATTCTCGAGGTTACCCTGCGACCAAACAAAAAGGACCTTGCATGGTGCATGCACGGTGCTTCTGTGAGCTGATGGCTTTGGGAATTCGCAAGGAAGCCAGTGTACCCTCATCTTGACTATGAAATAATTTTCCAGGGGAGCTACCTTGATGGGAGGTGTTGCTTTGGGCTTTTAAATTTTATGTTGAGGTGAAACTCACATGATGTACAATGAAGCATTTGAAAGCGTACAATCCAGCGGCTTTTCGTCACTCACCAGTTGTGCAACCACCACCCCTCTACTCTCCAACCTCGTCGTCATCTCAGAAGAATACCCCACCTCCAGGAACTAATTCTTTCCTCCCTCCAACGCCTGGCACTCGCTAATCTGCTTTTTGTCTCTCTGGATTTGCCCATTCTGAATATTTCATAACAGGAATTATACGGTATATGACCCTTTGTGTCCAGCTTCTCTCTCTTAGCATGCTTCCAGGCCTGATCCACGCCGTAGCATGTGTCAGTAGTCCGTGCGTTGTATGTTTGAGTAACACTCCCATTGTGTGGACCTTCCATATTTTGCTTATCTTTGTATCCATTAATGGATATTTGGGTTGTTTCCACCTTTGGGCCCTTATGATAAGGCTGTTATAAACATCCATGTGTAAGTTTCTATGTGGACATACGTTTACCTTTTTTTAAGATGTATACCTAGAGCGGATTCGCTAGAGCGGATTAGCGGTGTCATATGATATTTCCGTGTTGACTTTTTTGTGGAGCCACCAAACTTGCCCACAGTGGCTGCACCATTTTACGTTCCTGCCGGCAGTGCCTGAGTGTTGCTGTTTCTGCACATGCTCACCGACACTTCTTTTCTTTCTTTTTTTAATAACTCTGGCCACCATGATGGGTGTGAAGTGGTGTCTAATTGTGGCTTTGATTTGCATTTTCCTAATGACCAGTGATGGTAAATATTTTTTCATGTGCTTCTTGGTCCTTCGTATATCTTCTTTGGAGAACTGTCTATTCAAGTCACTTGTTCATGTTTTTAATTGGGTTGAGCTGTTTGTCTCTTTGTTGTACTTTCGGAGATGTGTGTGTGTGTGTGTATTTTTTGGAAATACACACGCGCGCGCACACACACACACCTTGGAGATATATGTATATATCTTCTGGATAGTGAATCCTTAGCAGAGACGTGATTTGCAGATATTTTCTCCTATTCTGTGGGTTGTCTTTTCACTTTCTTAATAACATCCATTGGTGTAGAAAGTCTAGTTTTGATGAAGTCCAGCTTACCTATTTTTTTCTTTAGTTGCTTGTGTATTTGTTGTCAAACCTAAGAGTCCATTGCCAAATCTGAGGTCATGAAGACTTAGCCTCTATGTTTTCTTCTACTAGTTTTATACTTGTAGCATTTTATTGAGGTTGCTGATGCATTCGGAGTTCATTTTTGTATATGATGTAAGGGTTGAGCTTCATTCTTTTGTTTTTGGATTTCTGGTCATCCTACCACCATTTGTTGAAAAGGTTGTTCTTCCCCCACTGAGTGGTCTTGGCACCCCAGCTGACCTCATTCATCTTACACAGTGAGTGAAGGGTGTGGGAAGGGTGTGGAAAGGTGCCTTGAAGAAGAGCTTGTCTAGGACGAGTTGAACACACGTTGAAATGTTTAAATGCCTTCCCCAGGCTGGTAGTTGGGCTGTTGGTTGCATGCTTGGCACTTTATTTGTTTGTTTATGTTTATTTATTTATTTTGAGACTGAGAGAGCACGTGCACGTGGGGGAGAGAGAGGGGGAGAGAATCCCAAGCAGACTCTATGCTGTCTGTGCGCAGCCTGACATGGGGTCGATCTCATGAAGTATGAGATCATGACCTGAGCTGAAATCAAGAGGCGGAATCTCAACTGACTGAGCCACCCAGGCACCCCTGGCATATTTTGTATCGAATGTCTCTACATTCCTGAAAATTTCTGTACCACCTCATTGTAGTCTGTCTCTGGCTTTGGTATCTCCACACCAGGAACTTTCCCCATTCAAGGAATACAAAGTGCCGAGGAGGAACCGAGCTGTCCGCAGAGCTTTGATGGGGACTTTCAAAGAATTTGTAGGAATTTTGTCAGTTTGCGGGGAGGGGCGAGGGGTAGATTGTGATTCTTAAACTGAGCCTTCGTACACCTGCTACAGAGGACTTCAGAGATCCACCACAGTATTACCGATCTGTGTCATAGTAACTTAAGGCATGGAATGTGATCAGAGCTGTGATTTATGAAGACACTACCATATACTAGGTGTACTGTGACGTTACAAAATTACCACACAAACCTATGAGGTGTTAGTGCTGTTACTATCACCATTATACCAAAGGGGAAACTGAGGCTCAGAGAAGTGGAGTAATTCATCAGAGGTCCATAAAGGTACATGGCAGAGCTGGGATTAATACTAGTTTCTGTAAATCTGTAAAGCTCTTGCCTCCATGCTGCATTGCCTCTCAAACATCTTGGTGAATCTCAGCCAAAAAAATTCTTTTTAACTGTTGAGTGGAGATAGTACCTTTCTTCCAGGTGCTTAAAGGACTTTATCTTACTTTCTAATGTGGTAACTAAGGGCCGGGTTCTATAGATGAGGTGGTTGAGAAAATGAGTGAGAGCAGCAGTCAGCTCTGTGGGTCAGGAAGTCAAGATTCTCTGGTTCGAGCGTATTTTATAGCTGTCCTTGAAGTGAGAGTAGGCCGGTAGCTGTTGTGTTCCTTTTTGTAATCCTGTAGGAATTCTAGATATAGTAAAACGGTTTTATGTGTCAGGTGGCCGAGAATCCTTAGGAGCTGATCGTACTCCATGAAAGTTTTCCCTTGTTTTAAATCCCACTCTTTCGGGGTGCCTGGATGGCTCATTTGGTTGAGCGCCTGGCTTCAGCTCAGGTCATGATCTCACAGTTTGTGAGTTCAGGCCCCATGTTGGGCTCTGTGCTGACAGCTCAGAGCCTGGAGCCTGCTTCTCATTCTGTCTCCTTCTCTCTCTGCCCCTCCCCACAGGCACTCTGTCTCTCTCACTCTCTCAAATATAAATAAACATTACAAGATAAATAAAATTCCCCTGTGTTTACAAATAAAAAAACCCCACTCTTTCAGAGAAAAGACAGAAGGTCCTGATACTTGAGAGTTAGGTTCTTTGTGAGATGTGGACGTTGACCCATCTCTTGGGTTCCTCAGCCCTTCATAGGAGCTTCCGGGGAAAATACACCTGCTTAGTATACACCTCACCTGCTTGGGATAGAGGTCTGAATGGGAGGGACCAATCATTTTGCAACAGGTGGGTTCTATGATTCAAGAGTAAGGAAATGGTATAAACGGTGAAATGTCTAAAACACTTAGGGGTTTCATTTGTGACCTTAAGCGTTACCTGTACATTTGTAATTAACTCTGATCTCTTCCCTCCATTCTCTTTGCAGCCATAGATCTCATGTATGGAGGGATCTACTGCTTTTTGTGTCAGGACTACATATACGACAAAGACATGGAAATCATTGCCAAAGAGGAACAGCGGAAGGCTTGGAAAATGCAAGGTTTGGTTTGGCCTAGATTTGTGTGCCTGATTTGTCTCTTAGTCCTGCATCCCCTCGTGTGTCTGAAGGGCAGAACTTCCCAAGAGAAAGACCAACATCTAGGGAGAAAGTGAGTGTTAGAGAGCTAGGATCGCAGCTAGGTTTTTGCAGGTTGGGTTCTGATTTGCTCACTCCCTCCTGTAGGCGAGAGGCAGGTCAGGTGACTGGCCAGACAGGTGCGTGGGGAGGGAGCTGAACCTTCCAAGCTTCTCATCGAGGCTCGGTCTTTCTGGCAACCAGCCGCCTCCAGGAACCCACCGAGAGTCAACTCATTAGAACAGAAGCTGCTCCTAATGCTCACGCTCTTATCACTTAGGAGGTTACCAGAGTTTGGGGAGCTCTGTGCCAGCAACCTGGGGCAGAGACCAGTATATGTTTTCTGCTCTCACAGTGGCTATGGTACCAGCGTGGGGTTCTCCGTTGCTGTCGCCTCCCTGGCCTCACACGCGCTCTCTTCAAGGGGTGCTGTCGGGGATGGACACAAACATTATGCAGCGGTTTTCTTTATTGTTCATTGATGTATTTTTTGGTTCCTTGATTTGTTTTTCTTTCTTTAGGCAGATGCTCACAGGTTTCAATGGTAGTAGGTGTAGTTTACCCCGTGTGGCTGGTGAGCAGTTCTCAACTAGTGACGGTTCCCATCACTGCTCACAAGGAGAACATATCTGTTTTACAGTTTTTGGCCTTAATTGCTCTGCCGTTTTTTTTTTTTTGAGAAAGAGCGAGCATGAGTGTGAGTGGGGTAGGGGCAGAGAGAGAGAGAGAGAGACAGCATCCTAAGCAGGCTCCCTACTGTCAGCGCAGAGCCCGATGTGGGGCTCGGTCTCACAAACCTGGAGATCATGACCTGATCTGAAGTCAAGAGTCAGACGCTTGACTGACAGAGACAACCAGGCGCCCCCAATTGCTCTGCTTTTAAAACAACCCCATATTTTGAGAGCAGAACAATAGAAACAGGTGCTCTCAGTGATCAGGATTGTTTCTGAAGAACAGTCTCTTTACCAACTTCCTACTCTTTTCCCTCTCAGAAATTTAGTAACATTGCCACTAAGTCTGAATATACCATTTCTTTGACAAGGACATTTAACGCACAGGAGCTAAGAAGTGCATGTCCCAGAATAAAATCGACCTCTTCTACGTAAAGTCATTCTACAATTCCATCCATCAATGAGATATTATATCTTTTAAAGTTTATTAAATTTTGCAGAAATTTTAGGTTGCAAGGAACAAGTACCTTTGAGTGAATCGGTATTTGCATGAAGTGTGACACTTAGTGGCATCTACGCCATTGTCTTTGGCTGTTCGACATGTATTTTCAAACGGCGAGTGCATTTTCTCCCTGTCGACTCACTCGTTCACGGGAGAGCCTTCATCTAAGTGCCAAGTGCAGCACTGCCTCCCCCCACCCCCCGCCCCAGGGCTGATGCTACAGGCTCTCTATTCAAGGATTAAAGGCTTTGAAAAAACATCCATCTTGGCATTAGCGTGACTGTGGCATTAACTGGAGGTATTGCTTTCTTTCTCACGGGAAACTGCTTATTCACACATTTTCTAAAAGAAACTCCTTTTACGTGTTCTTTTTAGCCCATTGCAATATAATATGGTTCTAGAAAGACCTCGTGTTATGGGATGCCCCGCTTTGAAATACAACCCGATTAAGTATTCTATCACCATCACTTTTATTTATAAACACACTTGATGAAACTTGAGCTCATGGCGCCTGGAACTGTCTTCCATCCGCTTAGGCGTTGGGGAGAAGTTTTCAACTTGGGAACCAACCAAACGGGAGCTTGAACTGCTGAAACACAACCCGAAAAGGCGAAAGATCACCTCTAACTGCACCATAGGTAGGTGGGCGACAGTGTTTGGAGCGGCCGGTCGTCTGTCCTCGCTGCCAGTGAGGCTTGCTCCTCTGGGTTTAACAATAGATGTAAACAGGTGGGCCTCATAGTACAGCTCTCTGTAAACCTGTGTATAACTCATTCCATCAATTGCCCTCCACCCCCAACTACTTCTGGAGCATCTGTCCTCTGTGGGGGGCTGCAGTAGGCCTAACGTGCCTAATGGTGATGGGCGGAAATGGTCCCTGCCCCGTGGCCCTGATGGTCTCTCCTGGGAAAAGATTCAAGTTGATTCTGACCAAGTGGAGGCTGTACATAATCTTCAGTGAGAGAGAAAAGGATGTGTGTGAGATGGTTCTCTGGGCTTTCTAAGACTTCAAGAATACATTTTAGAAACTTTTTAATAGGTTTTGTTTGTTAGGCTCCTTTCTGACCTTTCCCATCGTTCTGGAATATTTGTGAGCAGTTCTATCAAAATATAACGGCTGAAGTGAGGGGTAGGGTGATAGTGAGCATTCCTCAGGACAGTTCCCATAAAGGTGGCATAAAATTGGAAAATACTGCATTTCTTTTTGCCTCTTGAATGAATGCATGAAAGGCAACGAGCATGTACATGTAAAGGGAGGCACAGCAGTGCCATTGGGGTTCAGTGGGACGTGTAGTTCAGTGCCCGTCAGCCCTGCTGTCCCGTCTGCCTCCTGCCCAGGTCTGCGGGGGCTGATCAACCTTGGAAACACGTGCTTCATGAACTGCATCGTCCAGGCTCTCACCCACACGCCGCTCCTGCGGGACTTCTTCCTCTCCGACAGGCACCGGTGTGAAATGCAGAGCCCCAGCTCGTGTCTGGTGTGTGAGATGTCCTCACTTTTTCAGGAGGTGAGCGCCGTGGACTCTGGCAGCGTAACATTTCTGTCACCACTTGTGTTCTCCCTTTAAAAAAAAAATAAGGCTGACGGAATAAAGGGAAGCAGATTTCTGAAACCTCACACAGCGAGTATTTAACATATGCACTTGCTATGGAACATCGCCTTTTTCCAAAGGGAACTGTTAGGTGGGGACCGGAGGCATCACTTCGAGGCACACTGCTGGCTGGGAGGATGCGAAAGAGCCCTTGGAAAGGGGCATAGCCGGTGGAAGACATTTGTCTGTAAATACTGTGGCATCTCACGCTTCCCTCCTCTGGGGGACGGGTCTGCCGTCCCGATTCACAGCAGCGCACGTAGGCGCGCACACCGCTTCCCTCCTTTGTTCTCGAGGAGAGTGGACCTTCTGTTCCCTTGCCAGACCTGAGTGTGCTTCACTAGAACGTCTCTGTCGTCGGGTTCTGTCCTGTTTGGATCCTAGGCTGCTCCCAGGTGGTGCCTGTCCTTGTCTCCCTGACCATCGCTTAGAGCGTGACAGGGCTCAGGCCTGGGCTCAGGTGTCCTTGAGCTGGATCCTGTGTGCCTAGTGGCCAAAAAGCGTGCCTGGGCTGAAGTTGCTCGGCCGCCCCATCGGTTGTCGACAGGACCCGGATGTACTTCGGGGTCCGGCAGAGGAGCCTCGTCTGTTTCTGTCGGTACCTTTGCTGCAGCATTTCACTCCCACTCAGCAGCTGCCCCCCTGGTTTGCCTACCGGGCGCTCCTAATTCCTCATTTTGGCTTATCTGTAGAAAACGGAAGGGAGAGGACGGATTCAAAAAGTCCAGTGAGTCCAGAGAAAAATGCAGTTTGCAAAATAGAGTAGGGGAGTAAACTGGAACCGTTTTTTGTCAGAGTAGCCGTAAGAAGTTCTAGGCAGTTGTTAATTATTTTTTTTATTGTGTGTGCTCTGTGTTCAGAGGATGATATTTATTCCTGACAGGTTTTTTTTTTTCCCCATTTCCTTCTCTGTGTGTGTGTGTGTCTGAGCAGTTTTACTCTGGGCACCGGTCCCCCCACATCCCGTACAAGCTGCTGCACCTGGTGTGGACTCACGCCCGGCACCTGGCGGGGTATGAGCAGCAGGACGCCCATGAATTCCTCATTGCGGCGCTGGACGTCCTGCACCGGCACTGCAAAGGTGGGGGCCTGCTACAGCTCCCGGTGACCTGGTGGGGTTTTCATCACCCGTAAGAAACACGCCGTTAATACCTCAAAGAGGTTCTTCACAGTTTGTTTCTAAGGGCAGAGGAAACGTTCTGGGTGCTGTCTTCTGACCTTGCTGGGGTGGAAGAGCGTGGCAGCGGGCCTGTAAAAATGCTTCAGACGCCATCAAAACCGGCTCCCTCCCGTCACGGGTCTCCAGAAGGACTGGTCATTGCTCTGACACAGCCAGACACCTGAGAACACAAACCAGACCTTCACACTTGGCAGTTTCCCTGACCCTGAGTCACGTTCATTTTTGGGTCCCGCCAAGGGCTTTTTCAGATCTCTCTTAGGAGCTCCCTGGATCTTGGCTTCTGTCTCACAGCCCAGCCCCAGAGGGTCACAGCCTCCCCAGGGGTCTCAGATGCGTGTGGGGTTTGAGAGTTTGGGGAAGGGGACAGCGGACAGGAGATTAGGACCGAATAGCACACCGCCGAATAACAGCAAGCCCTTGGAGGGCTTGCTGGTGTTCCTCTTTGCTGGGTGCGGAGTGAGGTCAGGAGTTTCTGTTCCTGACACGTTCCCACGCGGTGCTGATGTGGCCCGTTCAGGTAGCACGCCCCAGTGTAGCTGGAGTGTGCAGGGGTAACCTGTGGCCTCCCGGCTGGTACAGCTGGTGGTAAGGGATTCCTGACTGGCTCTTTTTCTCTTCCACGGATTCTGTTAAAGAGCAGAGTCCACTTTTTCCAGGTCTTGTTGAACGGCCTCCTACGGCTCCTTCCCAGCCTCTCTCCGGTCACTGAGCTGCTCTCACAAATGCCCTGTCTTGTCTCACATTACAACTTAGAGGCAAGCCAAACCTGAAATAAGGTGGCTTGTTCCGATCAGCTGTCGGCGGCTTTGGGTTCTGGCTTTTTTGTGTACTTAATTTGTTTTCTCCTGAAAGACACACACACGATCCTTTCAGTGCTTGCCTGGGAAGCCTAATAGTGCTTCGTGGCTCGGGTAGGGTTTGGTTTCCCAGCACGAAGTACAACGTACACACAGAAAAGAGCCACTGTGTAAGATTATTAAATTATTATTCCAAGCATTTGAGGACGATCAGGAAACTTCCGTAACCAGCATTAGTCTATCCTGAAAATCAACTGCTTGACCATGCACTGGTGTTAAAACAACGTTCGTGTGACGAAAACACAATACGGTGATTGTGATCCCGTTCTCTGACATGATTCCATTTCACATGTCAAAAGAAACGTCCGGCTCTTCTCGTTAGAAGCACGGTCATCAGAATTCTCCTTCAGCCTTGCTAGGTCACAGCACACAGGAAGGCCCGTTAGCCAGGCCTGCCATGCCCTTGACTGTGTTCTTTTGTGTGGTTATGACCATCCGGTGTCTTTTGGCTTATTTTCCTCTGCGTCTTCTTGCTGTCAAAAGACCTAATGGGCATCCTTTATTCCTGTGTGATAATTTAACCTTTTTGACATATAATATATATAGATAGGCACAAATAGTCTAGCCCCATGGTCTAGTTGAATGAAAGTTCCATGGTATGTATTTTACAGTATTTCTTAATGTGTACCGTGCTCCATCACGTAAGCTTGGTACCCCTGTATGTGCACACACATTGAAGTAGAGAGGATGGGAATAGTACTTATCTCGGTCCAACCGATCGGAAGGAAAGCAGAGCTGTTCTTGAGGTTCCGGAGAGCAGGAGCTGACGAGAAGAGCAGAGACTGGCAGAAGTGCTGCACAGGGACTTCCTGAAGTCAGGGCCCCGGGCAGGACTAGCGCAGGGAAGGGGGGGCTTCCCTGGGCTCGCCACAGGCACAGTCCACCGGGCCACGCCACCGCGAAACTCTTCGGTCATTCCATACGTGGAAAAGGGAATCCGTAACTCTCCCCAGCTATTGGGCATTAGATACATTTTGGTGCCAAGGTAGAAGCCAAGCAGATCTTAGGGAGTGGAGACAAAGAAGAGAATTGAGAATAAGCCAGCCGGGTGGTTTCCTCTTTTCCCGCCAAGTCTCCCTCTTTGAAGCGTCTTCCTGTGCCCTTTCGAAAGCGTCGGCACTTCTGGCTTCCTCACGCCTCTGTAGGCGAATGGCCTTGCCCCTTGGGTTGTGGCTCCTGGAAACGTGCGGACTCTGGGGGCACAGCTGCAGATCACACAGCTGCGGTCTTTCCCCAGGTGATGACAACGGGAAGAAGGCCAACAACCCCAACCACTGCAACTGCATCATAGACCAGATCTTCACGGGCGGTCTGCAGTCGGACGTCACCTGCCAAGTCTGCCAGTAAGTGCGAGGCGTCCCGCACTGCACCGAGGGTTCTTCTGGAACACGGAAAGCTGTCGGGGCCGTGCCGGCCAGACCGTGATGTGGGACCCCAGGGCCTGTCGGTGAGGCCGACTTTACTCTGGGTGCTGCTTGTTGAACATCGTGGCACATGCTTAGCCGCCGAAGCTGCTGCGTTCTGCACAGTTTTTAAAAGTTTTACACTTAGAGGGGCGCCTGAGTGGTTCAGTTGGTTAAGCGTGACTCTTGGTTTCAGGTCAGGATCTCGTGGTTCATGAGTTGGAGCCCCATGTCGGTCTCCACGTGGACAGCGTGGGGCTTGCTTGGGATTCTTTCTCCCCCCACACCCACCCCGCCCCTTCTGTGTGTGCGTGCACGCATGCGTACCCTCTCTCTCAAACTTAAAAAGCTTTATATTTAGAGCTAAAAGTTGGTGCCACCACAGCGCCTTTTTGGTGATGTGCGGATAAATACAATGTTTGGTGGAGCGCGTGGATGGCTCAGTCGGTTAAGCATCTGACTTCGGCTCATGTCCTGATCTCACAGTTCGTGAGTTCAGGTCCCGTGTCGGGCTCTCTGCTGTCAGCGCAGAGCCTGCTTCGGATCCTCCGTCCCCTCCCTTCCCCTTCCCTGCTCACACTCCTTCAAAAATAAACATTAAAAGAGAAAGAAAAGAACGTTGGTCCTTATAGAGGAGCATCTGCAGCAGCAAGCAGATGTGAAGCAGATTCTGTTATTTTTTTAGATTGATAATTTTGATTTGATACTTTTTACTTTTGTGGAACATACAATTCTCGAAATTTATAATTTTTTTTTAAGTTTTTATTTAAATTCTAGTTAGTTAACACGTATGGTAAAATAGGCTTCAGATACAGAACTCAGTGATTCATCACTTAACACATAGCACCCCATGCTCATCCCAACAGTTGCCTCCTTAGTTAATACCCATCCCCCATCTAGCCCACCCCCCATCCCCACCCACCTCCCTCCAATGCTCTGTTCTCTACAGTTAAGTCTCTTGTGGTTTCCTTCCCTTTCTCTTTTGTTTTCCCCCTTCCCGTGTGTTCATCTGTTTTGTTTCTCAGATTCTACATAGGGGTGAAATCATATGGTATTTGTCTTTCTCTGGCTGGCTTATTTCGCTTAGCGTCATACTCTCTAGCTGCATCCATGTCATTACAGATGCCAAGATTTCATTCTTTCTGATGGCTGGGTCATATGCCATTGTAGAAGGAGAGGTTCAATGTAAGCAGCCAAGTCACCAGATGTGTTGAGATAAAATGGCTCCAGTAGAGAAGATGCGCATTAGCAGGTCGTCCAGAGCAGGGTCCCCAGGGACCAGCGGCCCTTCGTGCTGAGGCCACCTTTGTTCTTGTGTCCCCCCCCCATCTCTGCTCTCCGGTGTCCCTGACACCAGGAGCTGAATAAGAGCCCTGCCTTCCGGGGGGGCTGGGGTGCACACGGCAGATTCTTGGCACACGTGCTCCAAAGTGGGTTGCTTTTTATTTTACGGTTTCCTTTTCCATTTTCTCCAGAGTAGCGTCCCTGATTCTTTACAGCTGGAGCCTCTGCTTGGCATGCAGAGCTTTTATTTCCAGGAGCTTCAAGAAGGCACTGACTGGCGAGGTTGCAGGAACCCTCCCTTTCGACCTCAGCTCATGCTCCTGGTTTTTTTTTTTTTTTTTTTTTTTTTTTTTTTTTTTTTTTCAGTTTTTTAAAAAACCCTAGTCATGATCCGTTAAAATTATTTCAGAACCTATGGGATTACCACTTGCACTTTGCATAGGATGGACTAGATACCAGAAGGGGAACAGTTTGCCTGTTACGAACCCCGTTTTCTGTGACACAGCTTGTGTCATCGTGGGCCATTGCTCTAAGCAGTGTTTAGACTCACAGTTTTTCCTTTTTTAAAAGTTTTATTTATTTTTAAGAGAGCGCAAGCAGGAGAGGGGCAGAGAGAGGAGACAGAGGATCTGAAGTAGGCTCTGCACTGACAGCAGAAGTGGGGCCCCTGAGATCGTGACTTGAGCCAAAGTGGGACGCTCAACCAACTGAGCCACCCAGGTGCCCCTAGACTTACAGTTTTGAAGAACCTCCTCGTTGGCTCTGTGTTGCTGAACTCCTTCAGCAGGAGGTTGTCTGGGATTAATATCCTGTTTATTTTATTTTATTTTTTTAATGTTTATTTTTGAGAGCAAGAGAGAAAGAGTGCGAGCTGGGGAGGGGCAGTGAGAGAGGGAGACAGAGGATCCCAAGCAGGCTCTGCGCTGACAGTAGAGAGCCCGATGCGGGGCTCGAACTCACAAACTATGAGATTGTGACCTGAACCGGAGTCCAACACTTAACCGACTGAGCCACCCAGGGGCCCCAATACCCTGCTTAAATATTTGTAGTAACATTCCAGTCTGTGAGTTTCCTTTCTGTGTTCTTTAAAATAAACCTCTCCGCTAGAGGGAACCGGTTTGTTAAATAGAGCATTAAATGCCGCTGTCCGGCTGTGGGGCTGTGCCTGGTCGGTGTTTTCTCCACGTTAGGTGTGCTTGATGTCTCCATTCCACTTAGGCCCGCGGTTTCCAGCTCCCAGGCAAACATTCTACGGTTCTCAGATGCTGCGGCCGCACATCCATCAATTCAGAGTCTCTGGACGTGGGGCCCAGAAGTTTCTATTTTTCACAAAAACCCCAAAATGATTGTGATGATCTCCTGGGTTTGGAAATGGTTGCTTTAGGAGCAACCTTTGCCTTAAGAGGTTTACGTGCTGTTCCTCTGTAGGGCCACCTTGGGGGCCCAGGACGTGGTGTGTGGGGGCACTCAGTGTGTTTTCTGACCTTCGATGCCCTTTGGATGAAAGGGCAGAGCTGTGAGAGGACGTCAAGGTGCCGTCCGCCAGGGGGTGCCCCTGAAGGTGCATGGCTGTCCCTTCTCACCTCTGCGTTTATCTCCTCTTGCTTCTAGTGGAGTCTCCACCACCATTGACCCCTTCTGGGACATCAGTTTAGACCTGCCTGGCTCTTCCACCCCGTTCTGGCCCCTGAGCCCAGGCAGCGAGGGCAGCGTGGTGAATGGGGAAAGCCACGTAGCGGGAACCACTACGCTCACGGACTGCTTGCGAAGGTAAGAAAGCTGCCCACTCTTTTGTAGAAGAAGAATGGTCTCTCCTTGCAGGCACTTGTCTCTCCTTGCCTTGAGGCTCTTTGGGGTAGTGGTTGGTCAGAGTAAAGTCCTGATAAATTCAGGGCTACCCCAGGGCCCCAGTAGTATTTTTATTCACATGTCCTGTGTAGACAACAAGGAAAGATGTGACAGCCTGCAGGTGGCTCCCGTGGTCTGTCACATGTTTGCACGATGACTAGAGATTTCCATTTAGCTGGCTTTGCTTGTAGCCTGTGTGTGGCACGGCTGCTTACCCCCGCTCCCCGCCCCGCCCCGTGTCCGTTAACAGGGAGCCACAGAGCAGAAGTTGAAGTTCCCTCACCTTCTGGGACTAATGCTCTGCACCGGAGTCTGGCCCCCCCGCTGTGGCACATGGCCCTTCCTGGAGGCGATTAGCCTATTGTGGTGTTGTGTGTGTCCCTTTACCACACCACCGATTTCGACAAGTGCTGAGGGTTAGGGCAGGGTTGCTGTGAAACGTGTTAAGGTAGCTGGTGTCACCTGCAATGTTGCGGAACGGAAGCCCTTCCCACGCTTTATTTTAGTTGAGTTTAGTGTTCGACAACCTTTGTTGAATTAAAGGTTGCTGTAGATACGTTTTTGGGCGGAGGCGTTCCTTAAAAAGAGGGACAAGCTTCTTGGCATTTATCTTGCCCTGTACGTCAGCAGGCGCAAAGGTGCATGTGTAGAATTTTTCAGTGCATCGGCTTTGTTACACTAATAGGTCCAGATGTAAATGGGGCATCAGGACTTGTAATTTGGACAACAAGCGAAAGCTCAAAGCAAAAAACCCCACCATTTTCCAAGGGAGTCTTTACAACTCCGTTGAACTTAGTTGTGAATTTCAGTAAAACTGGAAGGTTGCCCACAGTGCAGAGGCAGGGAGGGAGCACTCGGCAAGCTGAGATGCACAGGGAGTGCCAGGTCGGGAGCAGGAGTGCCGCGGAGCCAGGTCCCTGCCCGAGTGGCCAAGAAGAGGCGGAGCACATCTGTCTCCAGTTTGTGTCACTTGCAAAGGGTCCCTTTTCCAGTTCCGCTATGGGAGTAGATGACGAAGCCGGCGGAGGTGTTTGTAATTCCGTGGCTGCAGAGACCCTCCCTCCTGAGTCTTCAGCAAGTGCGGGCGCTGCTAGGAGGCGGTCACCCCTCTGTAGCTGCCCTGAGGGAGCGCTCACTGTGCGCCCTGAACCCTTTGCGGTGGAGGTGGACTCTCAGCGGGACCACGAAGGCCTTCCTGAGAACGGGCCTGTCGCTTTCCTAGGTTTTCCATGTCCCCCTTTCTCTGGGCTCCGACTCTTTGTGTTGCTCTCAGTTCTGCTGCATTTACGTGCTGTGTCTTCTCAGTGCGGAGGAGACGGCCTCATACCACCTCTGTGTGCCCCCGCGGCCCCTCCCGTGGCGATGGGCGTCTCGTAGACACGCGAGTGAGTGTGTCCCCGAGTATGCCGGGCCGGAGGGCTTGCGAGGCGGTAGACGGCAGAAATGGACTGTGGTGAGCTTAAGCGGGTAAAGGTACTAGGGAGTTCGCAGAATCCACAGGAAGGCTAAAGAAAAGCCTGCTCAGCAAGCGGGTGGTCTCCAGAAGAGGCTCGGCGACCAGCATCCGGAAGGTGCAGCCCGCTGCTGGGCCAGCTGCTCTCAGGTGCAGTTGAGATGCTGCTCCCTGACAGTACAAGTTCTTCCTGCACTTGCTTCTTTAGTATGATTTTTCCAGATACCGAGGCCTAATGGCGGGCATCCGGCTGGTCAAGCCTAGGTCGTGTGCCCACCATGCAGGTGGGTGGGAAAAGTAATGACCTGGCTTTTGTGGTAAACCTCCATGAAGGGAGACAGCCCTGCCTTCCACCTAGGTTTGGAAATTCCCCAAACACGAGTGGAGGGTGAGCCGGATACATAATTGACAAGATCTGTGACCTGGGCTCTGTCGTCCTTCCATTCTTTACTTACAGCTATGTGAATTTGAAGCCAGATCCTCTTCGTGTCTGGCACCGTGGGACTTGTTCAGTACATTTTCTTGGCGCTGAAGCAGGTTTGGTTGACATATTTCGTGTCAGAAAGTTCACATAGTTTGGCAGAGATGACAGGGATTTGGGTGGGGGTAGGCGTGTTTCAGCTTAGGGGCACTGCACATGGAAAGAAAAATGACAGACGATTAGGAACTTCCAGAAGAATTAAAAATGGGAAAACCTCAAAAGATGACTCTTGACTTATATGCACGTTTTATTTTATTTTTATTTTTTGAGAGAGAAGAGAGAGCATGTACAAGTAGGAGAGGGGCAGAGAGAGAGGGAGACACAGAATCTGAAGCAGGCTCCAGTCTCTGAGCTGTCAGCACAGAGCCCCACACGGGGCTCGAACTCACGAGCTGTGAGATCATGACCTGAGCCGAAATCGGACCCTTAACCGACTTAGCTGCCCAGGCACCCCCGTTGGTGCACATTGTATAAGCGTCTCATCGTGAGAAGCAGTGTGCTTATTGGTCAGTAGCTTAATCAAGAATAGGTAGTCAAGTGAATATAATTGGCATAAAGGGTGTGAGTCAGATTTGAGGAGAGATGGAATGTTTCACCCGCGGTCTGACTGACAAGCCACAGAACGCGGCGTTTCGGGGAGTTGGAGCCTCTGTTACCGAGCAGAGTGTCTGGCTTTCGTTCCTTCTCTGGCGAGGATGGTGCGGGTCGGGGGCTCCATTAAGGAAGTGTTCTTTGCAGCCAGGCCTGGTAGGTTTGTTGCCCTGGGCGCTTGCTTTCCGCCGTCGATCGCCTTTCTGAATGTTTGCAGACCAGCAGAGTCTAGGCCTAATTTTAGCTGTGGGTTGGCATCGAGCTTCCAGATCTAGAAGTCAGTGTTCTTCCTCAGCGCACAGTGCTCTCTGCTCGGTAGTGACGCATGGTCTGAGTACTCGAGCCTGGGCCTGCCATCGCCAGTGCGGGCTGGACCAGTTTGTAGAGACGCTAGGGAGGCGGGTGCGGCCCCTGGGGTGGCCCTGAGCAGTCTGGTTGGGATGGGGCCAAACTGTTTTGAGTTGGAAAATTGGTTCGTGGGGTGGGGTTGTGGCGATTCAGGTATATCCAAAGTCTTCACTCTAAACACAGGTGCATTCTTCTCTCCTCCAGTCAGGTATGCAGTATTCAAACTACCCTGATTGTTTTTATAAAAAACTATTTTGTGCACTTTGTTCAAATCAGGATCCCAGACTAGGACCACACATACATTTGGTTGGTTGCTTTCACAGGTCCCTTCCCAGTCCGTAAGCTTCCGCTCCCCCTTTTGTTTTCTTGCTGTTTCTGTGCCGAGAAGCTCATTTTCCACAGAATTATGCACACTCTGGATTTTGTTGATTGCCTTTGTGGGCTAGTTCTCGCAGGTTACAGTCAGTGAACACAGATGCCTTGTTCCGTCCTTCTTCTCCCCAATGAGATCTAACTGCTCTCCTCAGATTTCCATTTCCTGGGCAGTACATGGGGCAGGCAGGGCCAGCGTTGGTCATGAGGGGGCGTCGTCGTGCCCCTGGTGAGATCACAGAATTTCCAAAGCATAAAGAAAGATTTCCAGGCCCCATGTGAAAACATGAATTTTATTTGTTTTTCAGCTTTAAACTTAAAAAATTTGTCATAAGTCCTATTGAAACATCCTGTTTCATGCGTTTTTCCCTCTAGTAACCACCACCTGTGACAGAAATGCTTGCCGACTTACTTAGTGCAACCTTTCTATTCTATGTTGTGATCTGTCTTCACCACTAGAAAATGTTCGTTTCCCCGTTGTTTAGATTTAACTTTTGAGAGACAGATTCACATGCATTTATCTGAAATAACTGGATACCCTTTACTCTTTACCATTTCCCCCAGTGGTGACATCTTGTAAAATCAGAGTTCAAGATCACAACCACGGTACTGACATTGGTACCCAGCCCTGCATCGCGACTCACAGCCACTCCTCCTGCCCTCCCACCGCTGCTGTCTCTTAACCCCTTGCAGCGGGAATCTGTTCTCCATTTCTGTAAATTCAGGATTCCAAGAATGTTCTGTAAATGGAACCCTAGGACATGTAATTTTAGGGCCCCATTTACCTCCCCAGTCGTAATTCTCTGGAGATTCTTCCGCTTGTGTGGATCCATAGTTTGTCCCTCTCTGTTCCTGACTAGCAGTATTCCATGGTGTCACGTAACCTTTCGTACACTAAGGAACATCTGGGTTGCTTCTTTCGTGGTTTTTCTTTGTTTTTTGTTTTGCTATTAAAGCAGATAAAGCTGCTCAAAACATCTGTGTACAGTTTTTGTGTGAGCGTCATCTCCTTTTTCTGAAATCCAAACACCCCTAACTATACGCATGTTTTTAAGTAGGGAAATTAGCCGATCACAAGCGGTCAAATGATTCTTTTCTGTCTTTTCCTTTTCTCACCTCTCCCACCTTTTTCTCCTAAAAATACAAACGTCTCATAGATTCACGAGACCAGAGCACTTAGGAAGCAGCGCCAAGATCAAGTGTAGCGGCTGCCATAGCTACCAGGAGTCCACTAAGCAGCTCACCATGAAGAAACTGCCCATCGTAGCCTGCTTTCATCTCAAAGTAAGTTTTCCAGTGGCAGACTCCATATTTAATCCCCAGTACAACTGAGAGCCTCTTGGTCTGGTGCAGGAAGTATGTCTTGTAACTGCGGTGACTCGGGAAAGAACACTGGAGAAACCAGAGGGTGGTAAGTTGGAACTCTTTCCCCGTCTTCTGTTGCCCAGAGAGGCTTGTGGTAAACGAAAGTAATGACTTCATGATGAAAATAGGATGTGAGTTGCTCTACTGGGGTCGGGGGGGGGGGTTAAAATTTTACTTCTCCTCCCACCCGGATTCTTCCCCCCTCGACATCAGTTTTCTGTTGTCCTTTTACTTTTTAAAAGCAAACAAGACCCTTAGCATTATGATCCAGTCCAGGGGTGGGTCAGCTTTTTCTGTAAAGGGTCAGACAATAAATATTTTAGGTTTCACAGCCACACAGAATCTTTGTTTTCTAATCTTTGTTTTATTTTATGGCCCTTTCAAAAACAAAAAACAAAACCGAACCATTCCTGGCTTTCTAGCTGGATTTGGTGGCCCGAGTCTAGGCAGAGGAATGTCTTTGTCTGGTGAAAAGAACAGTATGTTCCTTTTTGCTCCCAGACGTTATGGATATTCTGTTTTCTACTACCTTGCACTTTGCCGGGTTTGTCGTAGGATTACTTTCTTGTACGCTTGGAGTCGATCACTTTGGACAACCCCATCGTTTCAAGACTTCGTTTTTGAACTGTATAAATTAGATTTGTATGGATTAATATCATGTTGCTGAATCTGTTAGCTCTAGACGTGGCCGAAGGGCAGTTCAGAAAGGGAAAGCCCACTTTTGGGAGTTGCCCAGAGAGGCACCATCAGGGGAAACCCGTAGAGCTTCATCCTCTTCCTTCTCTCCCCCCACCCCCACCCCAAATTTCTGTAGCGATTTGAACACTCGGCCAAACTGAGGAGGAAGATCACCACCTATGTGTCCTTTCCCCTGGAACTGGACATGACCCCCTTCATGGCGTCCAGGTATGAAAGGGTTTGTTAAGCCGTATCTGTGATCAGGAGGGTGTGGTTCTATGGGGTCAGTGATTGGCACTGGGGGTCCCGATGAGCCGGTTTAGACATTGATGTATCCATACGTGCTAAAACTGAATTGTTATCCTGATCTTGACCCAAGACACATTTTAGTTTCCTCAGATGTGCTGCTTCAGCTTTGGGTTCTCCCTAGTGATCCTCGATCAGGTTTCAGACTTGGCAAGGTTGTTGAGGTGGGATCACCGCGAGAAAACAGCATGATCGCCGATGGGACTGATGTTGGCTACAGATAAACACAGTTGATTTTGCAGTTGTAGATTCCATTTCTCTTGTTTTCAAGTCTTGATATCCTAGACCACCTCAAATCTATCCTCCAAGTAAGGGCAACCTTCCCTAATATGTTAGACATGTGTTAGTTTCCTAGGCCACTGTAACAAATTACCACAAACTTGGCCTGAGGCAGCAAGGTGTCGCCACGGCCGCTCATCCTTGGAAGCGCCTGGGGAAGACTCTGTTCCTTGCCGGGACATGGGGTCAGTTCGATCTGGGCTGGCTCTGCGCCTCGTGGTAGACGCTCTGGGCAGGTCGGTTCGCCAGCCTAAGCCTCCCATCGCCTCACCTTCACCTGGGGATAGTCTGCCCCTAGAAGGGAGAGCTGCTGGAAGACCTAGAAAGCATGTCTGGAGCATACCTGGTGCCGCGTCGGGTGTAGGAGGCCCCGGTCGTAGTGGGACATCATTTGAGCCAGGCGTCTGCTTGGTTATTATTTCCAACGATGCTGAGTCTTGCTCCTGTTTCTTACAGCAAAGAGAGCAGGATGAACGGACAGTACCAGCAGCCAACGGATAGTCTCAATAATGACAATAAGTAAGTGGCACCTTGTGGGGTTGCCCTGGGCATCTCCAAGGTTGGGGGGGGGGAGGTGCGGGACCTCTGGTAGGCCTGGCAGGGAGGGCCCCGTGGTGGCAGCCCTCCTGTTTCTTTCGGCCCCTGGCCCGCTGCCTGTCTTGCTGCCCCCCGACCCCTGTTGAAAACGCTCAAGCCCTGTTAGGAAAGGACTTTTCACAGCTGCACCATAAACCTCCCTGATGTAGGAGCCTGACCCGTCTCTCCTGGCTTCTGTGCATGCACGAGGGCCCTGCATTTCTAGAGTGAAGGCTCGGAGTCTGAATTGTAGGCCTCTTGGCCTCTACCTTCACTGGCATTGCAATAAGGTCTCTGTTCTTTTTTTTTTTATGTTGAATTTATTTTAGAGAGAGAGAGCACAAGAGCGTGCACGAGCGGGGGCAGGGAGGAAGAGAGAGGGAGACACAGAATCCAAAGCAGGCTCCAGGCTCTGAGCTGTCAGCGTAGATCCCGACGTGGGGCTCGAACCCATGAACCAGGAGATCATGAGCTGAAAGCAGACGCTTGACCAGCTGAGCCACCCAGGCGCCCCAAAGCCTCTGTTGTTTCCTCCACCACCCTTTTTACTGGTGGTGTGGTAGAAAGCACAAGGCAGAGCATGGTTCCAGTACCCCCAGGACGGATTGCTGTCCCCACTTCCACTAAATGTGGTTCCCGCAAAGCAGCCCGAGAGCCAGGTGGGGCTAGGCAGGCTTTCTTTCCCTCCGTGCTCCAGCTCTCATTCCTGGGGTGTTCCCGTTTAGTATCACGGGGCTACTGACTGCAGGCTTCTGGCCGCTTCAGACTATGTGGTTTCCGACCGTGATACCGCTGAGCTAACCACGCCCTCTCCCCACACCCTCTGTCCCCTCACTTGCTCCCACGCTAGGTACTCCCTGTTTGCGGTAGTTAACCACCAAGGGACCTTGGAGAGCGGCCACTACACCAGCTTCATCCGGCAGCACAAGGATCAGTGGTTCAAATGTGACGATGCCATCATCACCAAGGCCAGCATCGAGGACGTGCTGGACAGCGAGGGGTATGTGTGGGTAGCAGCTGACTCCCCGAGTGTGTAGCCACTCAGGGATTTTCACCGTCAGTCGCTGAACTAATGAGGCTTGTTCTGGACAGGACGCCAGCCTGGGTCGGTCGCTGGCCAGGAGAGGATATACCTCTTGGTCACTCTGGATCGTACCTTCATTCAGACCACGCAGTCATTTATTTTACCCACGACGTGAGCTGACACATCAGTTCTCGGGGAGCTTGTTCTTCTCTACCCATCGTATTCCTCCTCGGCCCCCCGCTTTGTTAAATCCCTATTCCTCCTAAGACTGTCAGTGGGATCCCGGCCCCAGGGGTGGGCTGGGATGAGCCACCGTGAACTCTGTGAGGCATCTGCCCTTTGTGTTTACTTGCAGCAGGGAGGCCTCTTGCTAGAATCGGTGTGGAATTTGTGTTGAGAGCACGGTTTGTGGGCCTGAGGAGGCCACCCAAAGGGGCGGGTTTGGACTAGGCGCCGTTGCGGGGTCTCACCCAGAGAAGCGGGAGGCAGGACTGATGGGGCTCACGACTTGCCGGTGGGCCGGTGGGAGGACGGGCTTGGGGCTCCAGCGTTAGGCGGGGGCAAGGACCCTCCCCCTTGGGAACTAAGACTCAAAACCCAACCAAGCAAGCAGTCAGACTGGCAGCGTGTGCCAAGGCCACCGTGCAAGGCCAGTGGCAGGTGGCGGGGGGTGGTTTTGTTTTCCCTTCTCATGAGTTACAACATAAGCTTGCTTTCGTCTCCGCCTCCCCAGGTACCTGCTGTTCTACCACAAACAGTTCCTGGAATACGAGTAGCCTTATCTGCGGCCGGACGGGAGAGATGAGGGCGATGAGTTGGCAGAGCCTCACAGAACGGTCCCCGTCCTCCCCGACTGCATGACGCCACCTCCCCCCACGGAAGTGCCCCCAAGAGTGCCAGCTTCCTCCGTGGCCTGGGCCCAGCGGCGGCCCGGGTCGGTGCCTGGGGGGTCGTGGCGTTCGCTGCGCTCGGAAGGAGGCCCCGGGGACCGCGCCACGGAAGCATTTAAAGGCGGGTGTGCTCTGCGTGGGCGGGGGCAGAGTGGACGCGTCCCTGGTGTCTCCTGTGCTCCTCAAGAAAATGTGCGGGGGCCGGGGTGGGGGGGGGGTCCATTTTTAAATCATGGGTCCATTAAAGCAGGAAAGTAGAGGAGCCAAAGACACTGCGTGAGGACAAAGGACTTTGCAAGTACCTTTCTCTCTGTGAGTTTAGTATTAAATATATATATAGTGTGGAACTCTTAGCCGCCGTCTTGTCAGCAGATACAGAGAACCCCCCCCAGAGCCTGTGGAACCGAAGACACTCCCTGGGGTCTCCAGGCACATCTGTTCCGCAGATAACTTAGCATCAAACTGCATGTGGAAGCGTCAGCCCAGGTGTTCTCTCTTGGTTTGTTTTTTTTTTTTTTTTTTTTAGAAATAGGCACTTTCTAATCCTCCCTCCCCTTTTCTCTCTTTTTCCACGATGGTGACTTTCATAAACGTAATGGTAGTAACGTGAATGAATTACTGAATTTATACTGAAGTTGAGGTCGTTTTCCTTTATTCTCTCGAGAGTGAATCTTGCTTCTGAATCGGGGCCGATTTTGTTGCTTCCCCTCCGCCCTTCCCTCCGGAAGTGTCCGTGTCCTGGTTTTAACCAGGCAGACGCAGCAGAGGAGAATCAGGCTGCAGCTAAGTGTCTCTGTCATATTAATCTTTTGAGTAAATGAAGTGTTTTCAGTGGCTTCTTCGTTTCCCTTCCTTGTACTTTGTCCTGTCGCCGGTTGGCGGCTCCCGTGGGGGACTGAAGCGGGAGTGGCCCCCGGGGGGGGCCTGCTTTCATTGCCGTGTGCCTCTGCTCTGCATTTGGTGTAGTTTGAACGGTAGCAGGGAGAAAATGGCTTTGTGATCGAGCTGGTGGGGAGAGGGAGGAGCCGCTTGAGGAGATGGAAACACTTTGCGTTGTTCCTCGTAAGATACCTTGCATGCATCTGTCTGTCCAAACCCAAGCTTAGATTGTCCGCTTCTGAGAACTTACCAACCCAGAGATGTGGGGGAGGAAATGCTTTAGCATATGATTCGTGCAACAAGCAGTGCTTGTCCCGGGAGCCTGGTCTGCATCTGAACTGTGGAGTGTTCTTTCCTGAAGAGGAGGAGAATCCTGTTTCAGGCTCAGCATGCCGTTTCATAAAGAGCCAGGTGGTAAATATTTCAGGCTTTGTGGGCCAAGTGGTCTCTGCCATAGGTAATACATAAAGACGTGAGTGTGGCTGCGTTCCAGGAAACCTTCCCGTGGACGCTGAAATTGGACAGTTTTCACATGTCATGAAATTTTTTTTCCTGCTACATAAAAATGTACAAACTGTTCTTAGCCGGCAGGCCGTGCGGAAACAGCGGACCACATCCGGCTCATTAGCCTAGTCAATTTAGGAAGTGGTAGCAGCAGCAGGAGTGGAGTAGTTACTGCTCAGTGTGGAAGACGCTAGAATACATGAAACAGCAGTCATCTGCTGCAGCAGCATCACACGTGACGAACTCCCTAGTGATGCAGTTTTTAAAGCACTTGCTCAGTTCATTCTCATTTTAGGAATAAGTGTTTGAAGATAGCAGGCGTCATCAGAAATACGGATGGGTGCAGATTTCCAGAAATGGCCACGTGTGCTGAGTCTGTGTGTGTGTGTGTGTGTGAGAGAGAGAGAGGCCGGCTGTGTTGTGAAGATGTCTTTTGGGGAGAGCCGTTGCCCGTTAATAAGGAGCACCCTGGGAGAAAAGCTGACTTGGCCTGCAGAGTTCCGAGCCATGTGCTTTGCTGCCTTGTGGCCTGGCTTTACCGGATTGTTCTGGGTTTTCTGGCAGGTTCCCTGTGGTCTGGCCAGCCCTGCTTCCCCCGTCTGTCCCTGCTCGTGTTCAGGAGCTCGGCTGCTCCAAGAACAGGAGGACTGGGGACAGACAGGCCACGTTAATCTTTTGTAGACATCAAATGCTTATACCCAAATGAATCCTCTGCCTTCCCTTTGGCCCTGGCGCTCTCTGCCTGTGCCGGGAAGCCCCCCTGTGGCAGGAAGAACTGGCCAAGCTGTTACCGCAGGGGTTGCCCTCTCCCCGTGCTGCCAGCAGGGCATCCTGCCGTCGGCGTTTTCGTGTCAATTTGCCACGTTAGGAACAAAATCCTCCGTGACGGACCTGGGAATTTTTCCTTTTGCTCCCGATCCAGCTGTGAAATTCCAGAAAATGGCTTTCTCATTTCCTAGTAACCACCCCTGTATAGGTATTCAGGTCATTACCAAGTGCGTCTGACACTAAGGGATCACTGGGTGACCTCCCCCCCACCCCCACCCCCACGCCCCCACCAGTGTTTTTAAAACACCCTGCCTTTCTGAGATGTTGGCAATCATTTCCATGCTCCACGGTGAGACCAGCTTTCCATCTTCAGAGTCTGCTGTGCATTCTGAGCAGTGTCCGGGCCGGGGCAGCGGGGCGGGCGGCCCGAGCGGCCGGGCCTCTGCTGCAGGGCGAAGGACGGTCTGAGGTCTCCTTCCTGCGGCAGCGCCACAGCCCCCACGACACGTCGCCCCGTGCTGTCGTAGTTTGGCTTGGTGTGTCTGCTCTCACCGGGTAAAATGGCCGTTCTTTTGACGATTCAAGTGACTGTTTCATTTACTATAACCTTGAAAACGAAAATCGTGAGAAAAAGATTCCAATGATCGTGCTGTGGATTTTATTACCAAGATGTTTACACCCCCCTCTTACCTGTCATTTTAAGGAACTGTCGACCCTTCTACCTTAATGGCTTGTAGTCTTTCCTATGTCATAATAAAGCTACATTTTCTTCCGAATTCTGGCCAGCTCTTCTGTTCCTAATGACGGCAGCTGAAAAGGGCACGGTGGATGAGTGGCCACACTGTGTGGATGCCTGGGCACACTTTGTCGTGACGGGAACCCCGCCAAGGTCCGCGGCCAGACCTCGTGCTTGGTTTGGACCAGTCTAGCGACTGCTCTGAGTGTGGGGGAGTCCACACACCCCACGTTTCCTCATGTCCTGTGATGGGCTCACTGCTCTTTGGCCCCCTCCTCTTGTGGGGACATATCCATGGACTCAGGACAACCGTGGGCTTTCAGGAGCTTCTTTAAATGCAGGAATCCTTACCAGGGTTCGACGACAGGATCCGGGACGTGGTATAACGATACGTGTGGTTTTGCAGTCAGCTCCCCAAATGAGAAAATAGCGTGTAGAAATAAGGAGAAAATGTGTCCAGTTTGCACTGCCCTTGATTCTGTAATTGGTACAGGACTGTAGTTGACATTCGTGACACCCTTCTTCCCCTCCAACCTCCCCACTTCCCTTGTCCTCAGAACCTCCCCCAGCTGGTTATTACCTGGTTGACCCAGACCTTCATGGCGGAATTGTTCTTTTTTAGAGACCTTTGCTGCAAGTTCCTTTACTTCCCTTACATGCAAATACCAAGAGATGCCAGAGAATCACTCTGGGTCCTAGGAACTCTCTTCAAATGAACTGGAACCAGCGTTGTGACCCTCAGGGGAAGTTTATCCCCCTTAAGGTCTAAGACCATCAAACCAGCAACGCCCAAACTTTCCTGGCCTAGAATAAAAAGATTCTGTAATTGGGTTCTTAAGTATAAGACTGGAAAGTGTCAACCCCACTCCTGCACCTTATCCTCAGACCCCTGTATTCTGGCTGCAGTGAGGGGAGGGGGTGGGGGGGGGGGCGTCTGCAGTGGATAATAGCCTCTGGTTAAATGCATAAAAGGCACGTAGCAGCAGTCGTTAGCTTGGTGAGCCTTGGGCAGCGCAAGTTTAAGATGTTGAGCCTATTCTAGTCCCCACCCGTCTTGATGGCCACTTAGTTCATGGGTCCATCCAGCAAGCATGGTGACTGGGGAAGGACCTTGACTGCATTTACAAGGCAGGCCATTTTGTCCCCCTGATCATTAATAGCCTCCCCTATAGGGATTTTCTGGCAGGCACACATGGATACACACATCCTCACAGCCTGTGCCCATTTTGAGAGGTCTGTCCCCAACCAGACCTTGTCACTAATCTTTGAATCCTGCTCCAGATGCTTGACCATCCAGCCAAGCTGTTAGCAATTCGCCACAAGTCCATGTAGATCAGTACTTTTGGCCCCATCTCATTCCAGACAAGGCGGGTAACCAGACGTACGGCTCAGAGTTCCCCTCGGAGGACTTTCCTTCGTCACCGTCCTTAAGTGTCCTCAGTCATCTGGCCACAAAAAAACGATGCCATGCAGCAGGTGTCCGCTGAAAGTCTGAGACACCTACTCCTGCAGTTTACTTTCCGGACATGCCCACGCTCACCCTTTGACGTGCCATTTCTGCACCCTTTGACGTGCCAGGTGGATGGCTGCTGCGCACGCCCAGCCTTAAGGCCGAACGGGTCAGACAACACTCCTTTCGTTATGGGAGGTCCAGGCTGCATGGTCAACTGGCGTCCTGTGATTACTTGCCCGGCCTGCTGCGTCTAAGAAACAAGCAGAAGCTGTTTCTAGAAAGCGCGTATATCTGCAGAGGAGGACATAGATTGGAGTTGCCCTGAAATCCTGGAGCTCTATGCTGTTTCTTTCCTATTGGTCCTTGCTGGAGTGTCCATAAAGCATCCTTATTTGCCAGGGACACTTTAAGTATCCTTGGATCTTCTGGATCATAAGATTGGAGTGGTAGTACAACATGTGTGACAGCCTGAACTTAGGTCCTACTTGACACTGGGAGCCACATGGAGCCTCTGTAGGCGGATCGAGTTAACACACTCAGGTGCGGTGTAAGCTGCCTCCGACACCCAACACCTGTCAGCCATTGTTTTTGCACAGTAGGTGGTGCGAGTGGAGGCAATTTGTCCTTCACCTTGATAGGCTTCAGACTGCTGAACCCCCAGAAACTTCATTGAGTTGGGGACCCCTGAGTTTTGGGGAGCGTATTTCTCATGCTTTAGTTCCCTTGCCTTACTAAAGCTCTATAGAATTTACTGCCTCCTGCTTATCAGATGCGGTCAGCAAAATGTCATCAATATGGTGGACCAGAGCAATGAATTCTGGAACAACAGGTGGTCAATGTGCATGTAGACTCTTGGAGCAGAAAGCTGAATTAATGTGGCTCCAAGTGTATACCATGAAGGTATGCTGTTGGCCCTGACAAGTAAAAGCAGACTGCCTTGGTGGTCCTTACAAATGAGTATGGGAGAAACATGCATTAACCAGGTCAGTGGATGCATAGTTAGTGCCGGGCGCCCTGTTGGTTTGCTCCAGGAAAGCTGTCACTACCTCTGTAACAGCAGCTGCAGTTGGACAGGACCGGATTAGGTTTATAGTAGTCTGCCATCGTTCTCTCACATCTTCGGCACAGGCCGTGCAGGGGAGTTAAGTGGGAATGTGATAGGTATTATCACTGCTGCGTCTTTTAATTCTTTGATGGGGCGTTACCCTTGGAAATCCCCCCCACGACTACATATTGCTTCCTGGTTTATGGTCCTGCTGGGGAGGTGAAGTTCCAGGAATCTCCACATAATCCTTCCAACCACAGTAGCCCTCGTGTAGCAGATAAAAAGTCAATACGGGGATCCTGCTAATGGCCAAGGATGCACACTATACACTTGGGAACTGGGGAATTAACCACAGAGTGGACGGAACGGATTTCCATTAAAAAAACATTGTGTGTACAATTTCTGGACAGACTCTCTGAGAACCAGTACATGTTTCCCTGTGCTCTCTTTCCCCCTCTGCCTCCACTGGCAGTGTTCGGTTAAGGAGTGTCCATCAACCAGAATGTCCTGGATAAAGAATGACATGGAGGAGAACCTGTAGGTGGCTGGACGGACCGGTTACGTGAGCAAAAAATACTTGTTAAAAAAAAAAAAAAAAGCTATTGTCTTGGGCTGCATCGATAAAAGAATGATACGTAGAAATGCGGATGGGCCAGATCTAGTCTTTTCGTATCCACAGCACTTAACATAGTGCCTGGTCCGTAATATTCGTGGACTCTCCTACTCAGCCTGGGACTCCGGTCCCAAAAGAATATCTCAAGTGGAATATGACGCTGAGCAAAAAGGGGCCAGGTCCTGTCCCCAAGGAACTTACGGGAAGGGAAGTAAGCACTGACATAGTATCTGTGAGACATGCGGACAAACTCAGGTGACTGTGCTCTGGAAACCTTACAGGGCGCTTGGGAGCCTAGCTGAGGAAGTGACATTCAGCAGGACAGGGCAATGGTGCGGGTGAGGTGGCTCTGTTGATTAGAGGGCAGTTACTAGAGCCACTGACAAGCAGCTCTTCAGAGGAGGAACCGAGTGCTTCAGGCCTGGGGGTCCTGGGACGTGCACCACAGTGCCCATCACGCTCAGTGACATCTCTGACTCCTGGGACTCTCAGATTCGTGCATTAGTACAGGCACACGGTCCCATCCCGCGGCAGGCATGATGGCCAGTGGAATCCAGAGCAGACCTGAAGCATCAACCTGGACCAATTTCACAGGGCGGGACGGTTTCCTCCCTGGCTCTCTCCGGGTCCCCGCCCCCCCCCCCCCCCCCGCCACAGTTCTGCCACTGAGGGAGGCGTACTCCGCCTTTTCCATGGGAAGAAATATATCCGCCTGAAACCTTGTGCACTTTATCCCAGTGTGGGGGCCATCTAAGTTTGAGACCAGTACGCTTCATGCCACAAATTTGTTTTTGTTGTTGTTGTTTACATTTTTTAAATGTTTATTTTTGAGAGAGACAGAGTGCGAGCAGGGGAGGGGTGGGAGGGGGCTGGACACAGAATCCGAAGCGGGCTCCAGCTCCTGAGCTGGGAGCACAGAGCCTAATGCGGGGCTCGAACCCATGAACCGTGAGCTCATGACCTGAGCCGAAGTCGGACGCTTAACTGACTGAGCCACCCAGGCGCCCCTTCGTGCCACAAATTTGCGAAGACTAACACGGACCAAGGAGAGCTCCCCGAGACCCCTTCCATCCTGTCTCGGTCTGCTTCCAGGAAGAGCGGTGTAGCAGGAAAGACTCTCTCAGGGGACAAGAGATGACCCCTCTAGTTGGGGCTCCGTGCTCTCTGGCAGTGCCTCCTGAGGCTCGAGACTCTCTTGAGGAAGAGGCAGGGCTTAAAACGGGTGGTCGGGAATCTCCCTCCCAACTCTGACGTTGGATGAGTCTAAAGATTTTTTTCTCCCTGCTTCTCCTGGTGGTGAAACCAGTCACCAATGGATGTAAATGCCGGTAGCTAAGAGAGGAAGAGGAAGGGTAAATAAGTTGCCTCTTTGTAGGATGTTCAAACTAGAAATGACTTTAGCAATGATCACGTTGGGCTCCTGAATTCATTTGGCGACTGTTTGACACCCGCAGGGCCCGGACTGTTCTGGACACTAGGAAGCGAGAGGCCACAGTCCCGCTCTCATGGAGCGTCCGGTCTGATGGGGACACATATGTGTCAGGCTGCGTAGAAGAGACAGGCTCGGGGGCCAGAGCGGGACAGCAGTGGGCATGCTGTTGACACAGGTGGTCAAATGGCTCTCCCATTAGATGACCTTGGGGCAGGGACCTGAATGAAGTGAGACTGAGCACAGGCTCTCAGAGGTAGAACGTTCCAGGCAAAAGGAACAGCGTGTCCTCAAAGATGGGTAAACTGAGGCTCAGAGAGACACACCTTAGCGAGCTCCCTGCGGTCTCCCGTTGAATCCTGCTCACACTGGCGGTTTCCCCTTGATCCCAAAAGCCGAGTCTCGAGGGCTTGCAGGAAGCACGTTGTGTGACCACTGCACCTCTGACCGATGTTGTGACCTGGTTCTCACCAGGAGCCGGTGGAAAAATTCCTCCTGGTCTCCAGCCAGGATGGTTCATGCTTTCCACACCAGCGGGTTCGTGTGGTTTCCCTGCCCTGTGTCAGGGGCACGCTCTGCGTGCTAAGATATAGAAGTTCCAGCTTCCCTAATATTCTGCATTGTAATTTGAACCCTCTCTGTAGTATATTCCAGTGATTAAGAGGCAGACTGTGGAGTCAGACCGCCTGAGCCTGAATCCTGGTTCTGGGTACCTTTGGGTAACCATGAGCCTCCCCTATAAAATGGGGACACTAGTAGCATCCTCTCACAGGATTGTTCTATGGAAAGCAATTGTACCCTGCTTAGGAAAACTGCTTGGCATGTAGTAAGAATTCTATAAATATTTCTGTAAAGCCCCAAGCCCGAGAGCAAAGCTCGGGGCTGTTTGGGATCTGCGGTGTATTTTCTGACTAACAGGAAAATGCATAACAAGCACAGATGCCCCTTTCCTGGGACACGTTTTGGGATTTTCCTTTGATTAGTCTATAAATGAGAGAGTGTCAACAAAAATTAGGAAGGAGAAGCAGGGTGTTTTGCGAGGCAGAGATGTGGGACCTGTCCTGTTGGAAAGAGACCGAATGTCAGGCTGGTGGGTGACAGGGCCCGTTTTAGGACCAGACCACTTGGTTCTCCACCTGGAACCACCTGGGAGCCTACAAAGCCTCCTGAGGCCTGCCGCCCAACTCCGGATAATCTTATTTAATTGGTCTGAGGTGTGGCCCAGGCCTTGGGGATTTTTACAGATTCCCCGCCCCGGGATTCTAATGCTCAGCTAAGGCTGAGAGCCGCCGGCCCAGTAGCCCCAGTAAAATATCAGGAGCCAGAGAAGGACAGCTGCAGGAAGTCTCTCCCTTCCCTGTCTCCTCTGTTCCAAGATCGTATCTGGGAGATTTTTGAAATTTTGGGAAATCAGGGAGAAGGGAAACTGTGGAGGGAAAGGGCCTCTGAGAAGGTGGCATTTGAGCTGAGGCTTGCACGATAGGAGCACCCCTTCCAACCCGAGTGAAGATGCAGGGAAGGGCATTCCTGGGAGAGGGAACAGCAAAGGCCAAGGCCTCAGGGCAGGCCTGTGGAAAGGAAAACCTCTCTGAGGACGAGGGCGAGTGGGGCTGGAGGCTCGTTGGTGCCATGGAGTGTGATAGGAGCGGAGTTTGAGAGGAGTTTGAGAGGAGGCCAGGGCACATGGGGCTCAAAGGCCCTTGGAAGAGGCTGAGCTTTGGTTCTGTGTGGAGAACCCACTGGAGGGGTTTAAGCTGTGAAAAGACAGGATGTAAGTGATATTTTTAACCAATCTCCCTGGCCTCCAGTGGCACCTAGGAAGTAGGAAGCCAGAGAGAGGACCACTCTTCCCTAAGTGATAATAAAGCTGGATAACCCCCCAAACCGTGTCTTCTCTGAGCCCATCTGTGAGCTGCAGCCACAGGGCAACCAAGTAGCCTGAAGTCTAAGGGAGGCAGGTGCCTCCAAGGAAAGCGGGGACATGAATGGCGGCCACAGGGAAGAAGGCAGAGCCGCCACGCGAGCGGGCAAGAGGAGTCCTTCCAATGCTTTAAAGAATTGCCGAAGGCTGAGTGTGGATTAGCATGAGAGCGTAGAACTTCTGGAAACTGCAAACAAGGGGCGTCAGCACCCACTTGCAGGTTCTTGTCCACAGACTTCAAGCCCATCGCGGGCGGTAGGAAGGGACATACCCTCTACTGCGGCTGGGCAGGAAGCTGTCATGGGCCCGACTCATGGGAGGGGGTTCCATTCCTAGGGGGAGGGAGGGATCACCGGACGAGGCTGATTCCCCCAGCCCAGGAACGTGGCCTGCCCGCCACTGAGATGGAACAGGACCGCAGGCAGCTCCCGCCTCCGCCTAGGCTGGCAAGCACCAAGTAGGGTAGTCTACCCCCGACGGAAGGCCAAGAATGGAGAAAGACCCTCTTTAGGCAGAGGCACTCAGGGAAGGTGTAGAGCCAAGGGTGTAGCAGGAATATTGCAAACCCGGCCACCCTCTGCCACCAAGAACATGGCAACGCCAGGGGAACTTGAAGCCAGTGAGGCGCAGAAGGTGACCTAACACCAACCAACCCTGATCCAGCTCAGCTCACGACGTGGGCGACTCACCCCCTCCCACTGACAGCCTGGCAGGAGAAAAGGCGTGCCCGTTTCCGGGCACATTCTTACTTCAGTCTGCCCACCGCCCTGCACAGATCTGGAGTTCATTAAAAATATTACAAGACACGCCAGACAGCAGGGAAAAACAACCCACTGCCCAGAAACAGATCACTCCACAGGGCCGGACTCAGGTGATCTAGGTGTTGACAGTATTAGGCCGGAAATTTTAAATAATTAAAAGATTCATAAGCTGAAGCCTCCCATGGAAAATGTAGAATACATGCCTGAAGAGATGGGGGAACTTCAGCAGGGAGTTGGAGACTATAAGGAAGAGTCCCATGGAAACTGGAAGAAAAACCCACGTAAACCAGACGAAGGCTTGTCAGTAAGCTCAACACAGCTGACGGAAGAAGCAGGGAGCTTGAAGGTCAATAGAAATGACCAAAACTGAAACACAAAGAGAAGAAAGAATGGAAAGAAGAAAAAAAAAAAACAAAACCACAATAGGGCACCAGAGCTGTGATGATATCAAACAGCTGGAAGAGATAATGAATGGCATAGAGATAGAGATAGAGATAGAGATAGATATCTATCTCTATCTCTATCTCTATCTCTATGCCATTCATTCTATCTATCTCCTAATAATGAAAGACATCAAACTACAGATCAAGGAATCTCCGAGAACCCCAAGCAGGATAAGTGAAAAACCTACCCCCCCCCCAAAAAAAAAACCCTCCTAGACACAACATATTCTAACTGCTACAAAGTTAGGAGAAAGAGAGAAAATTGAGGACACAGCTTACAGAGGAACAGAGATAGGAATCCAAGCAGATGTCTTGTCAGAAACTATGCCAACCAGGGATAATAATGTCTTTAAAATACTCAAAGGAAAGCACTGGCAACCCCCAAGTCCATACCCAGAGAAAAAACATCTTTCACAAACGCAAGAGAGATAAAGACTTGTTCAAACAGACACAAATGGAGAGAATTCATCTCCTGCAGACTTGCAGCACAAGAACTAAAGGAAATTCTTCAGACGAAGGAACCTGTTAACAGACTTGGATCTACACCAAACAGTGAGGATTTCCAGAGAGTAAGGTAAATATAAAGGGCATTGTTTTTCTTATTTGTAGAAAATGTTTACTTTTGAGAGAGAGACAGAGAGAGAGACAGAGAGCATGCGAGCAGGAGAAGGGCACAGAGAGACGGGGACAGAGGACCCAAAGTGGGCCCTGCCCTGACAGCAGAGAACCCGATTCAGGGCTCAAACTCACAAACCATGAAATCATGAGCTGAGCCAAGTCGGAAGACTGAGCCACCCAGATGTCCCTCGTTTTTCTTCTTTTTAATCACTCTGAAAGGTACTGACTTTCTAAAGCAAAAATAGTGGTGTTTGAAGAGTTGATCGAACACGGGCGCCGGGGTGGCTCAGACGGTGAAGTGCCCGACTTCAGCTCAGGTCGTGATCCCACGGTTTGTGGGTTTGAGCCCCAGGTCGGGTTCTGTGCTGACAGCTCAGAGCCTGGAGCCTGTTCGAATTCTGTGTCTCCCTCTCTCTCTGTCCCTCCCCTGCTCATGCTCTCTCTCTCTCAAAAATAAATAAACATTAAAACAATTAAACATTAAACATTAAATTAAATTTTAAATTAAAATTTAAAACATTAAATTGTTAAAAATTAAAATTTTTAATTTTTCAAGAATGTCTTAAAAAAATTAGAAGTCAACTTGCCTGTCAAGGGATATGAAGCAGAGGTGGATTTGGGGAGGGCCTGGGTGATGGGCTGAATTGTGTCCCCCAGATTCATGTGTTGAAGCCCTAAACCCCAGGTCCCCAGAATGTGACCTTATTTGGAGCTAGAGTCTTAACAGAGGGGATCAAGTTGAATGAGACGTGAGGGCGGGTCCTGATCTCGTAGGACTGGTGTCCTCATAAAAAGGAAAGAATGTGGACACAGACACACATGGGGGAGCGCGGGCCGAACAGAGGGCCCTTCCCTCACGGGCCTCCGGAGGACTCTCAGAAGGAAGCAGACACCTTGGCGGCAGATGTCACACCTCAAGAAGTGGGGGACACCACCCAGTGCGTCCTACTTTGTTCGAAGAGCCCTGGGAAGCGGATACGGCCTGTAGCGCATTGGGGGAAGCATCAGGCTTCCCGTCTACACCTCCCAAAGCGTGTTATGTGAACCTCACAGTTGTGCCAGGTAATTTGGGGTGGCACAGGATGAATTACTTTGATTTACAGAACCATGTATTTGTCTTACTGGGTAAATGCTTCTAAGAACAATTATGCCTTTTAAGGGCGACTAAAATGCGGGTTTCGATGCTACTCAACATATAAAATACAGTAAAACCTTGGTTTGCGAGCATAACTCATTCCGGAAACATGCGTGTACCCAAAGCATTTGCATATCAGGGCGAATTCCAAGAACCGTTGGCTCAGGTGTGATCATGTGACGTTTGGCGTCACGTGCTACCCGTAAGGCAAGACGGCGCTCGTTTACCAGGTTAAAATTTATTAGACATGTTTGCTCGTCTTGCGGGACCCTGGCAGAATTTCCTCGCGATCCAAGGTTTTACCTCTAGGTAACATCTAACACTTGTGGATGTTCAGGTATTATCGCTTATTATCAGTCAGAATTCAGGAAATGCAGCGTGAGGTCAGAGTTGGTCTAGAAGAAAAGGTGAGTTGATGTAAAGAAGAATATTAAGCCACGAACAGTGCAGCTTGTGGCCAGATGGGGCCAAAGATGGGTGCCAATGAGAACGCTCCTGCTGACGTCGGGGCAATTAGCCTGGGGCTTTCAGAGCAGCTCGGCACTGGGCTCAGCCTGTGCCTTCCCCACCACACACACACACACACACACACACACACACACACACACTGCACTGTGCTTTGCTGTGCCTAAGGAGGCACGGTGGTGGGGAATTTGTTTAATAAAACAAATGTAAAGAGCCCAGGCCTCTGGTGGGAGGCACGCCTCCTTCAGGCCATTTAGCGTTCCCCTCTCTCTGGCTTCCCCTCTTGAACGAAAAGGCACAACACAGTCCCAGCGTGTACCCCCCCCCCCACCCGCTTCCCACCCAGCACAGGTCAACGAGCTCGGTCGAGAGCCTGGTGGGACCATCAGCTTGCAGGTCCTCAGAAACCAGGCGGACCCCTTGTGGTGGCAGCGGGAAGGGTGGGACGTCCAGAGTCATCACGGGGGAGACACGACGAAAACCAGAGAAAGGGAGGAGCGGGCAGCCGGGGAAGGTTTTATTTCTAAAGAAGGGCTCTTGGGGGTTGTGGCCAGCAGGTAGGTATGACTTCACTGCAGGTGTTTAGGTGATGGCGACCTACAGTGGAGACGTGGATAAAGTTGGTGACAGGCCTCCCTCCCTCGCACCTCCCTCCCTCCAGCTCTTTTCTCCCCGTTTGTCTTCTCTCCTCCCCACCTCTCCCCCCTCCTCCGCCTCCCTCCCCTACCCCCATCTCTCTCCCGGTCTCACCCTGCCCCCATTTCACGAGGTCGGGCCTCCCTCCTCCGCAGGAGCGCACAGGACCTCAAGGCCGCCTTCTGGGGCGCGCGCGCACGGCTGTCCGATCGTGGTCCGGCCGAGGCGCCCCCACCTCCCAGAGCGAGCGGCGCCGGGGGTCCCGGGCCCGCCCGCGCTCTCCTGGGTGGGCTGCCTGCGCTCCGGGAAGCAGAAGCTGCACGTCTCCACCGGCTCTGGCAAGGCGCCCTCCGCGCTTCCAGCTTCCATCCAGTGATCTGATGGAAGGTGAGAGGCCGATGGCGTTGGCCTTGGCCCTGACCCCTTCTCTACCGCCCTGCATGGAGGTGACATGCGGCCGGGCGGTCGGGTTCCCCCCGTCCCCGCCGCACAGGCAGCCCCCCTCTCCCGGCACCAGCTCCCCTTCTGCTTGGGGAAGCCTGTGTAGGAACCCCTCCGGGAGCGCCCCAGCAGCCCTGCGCCCCTGCCAACCCGATGGCCATTGCCGGACCCCCACCCTTCCTCGGGTGCCCCATCTGTTGTCTCCATGTGGAACCTGATTTCACCAAGACCCAAAAGATGCTTCCCGTTCGGAAGCAGGGCCAGTGCAGGGACAGAGGGACCTCCCGCAGCTGGCCCCACGTGCGGTGCGAGTGCCCGTTTCACACTCACCCTTGGAGGACTTGGCCTGGGTCTGACACGGTGCCGGTGAGGGCTGGCAGGAGAACTGGTCCCCTCTCCTCTTGAGGAAGCAGGCCACGGCCAGGAGGAAGCAGCAGATGATGGCACAGAGGCAGAGCCCCAGTGTGCTGTAGACCAGGGCCAGCTGGTCGGCGCTCAGCTTCAGCCCTGGGGCCGGGGGGGTTGCAAGACAGCCATGAGGCCCCGAGATCAGGAGGGGCCCTTCACCGCCCAGGGCCCTTCCCTGAAGTGTCCCCTCCTCGGGCTAGCATCCCCCTTGTCCTACCATCTTTCTTTTCCCTCATTATACCCGAGCAAGCCACGTGGCCATCCCCGTGCCCCCTTGGAGGGCCGAGCCTCCGGCCCCCGGCCCTTGGCGTGTTGTGGACCTGTCTGGCTCCTGGAGAAGCTGGTTCCCTTCCTCACCCTGAAGCTTGGCTCGTGTGGACCCTTTTCTGGACTCCGGAAGAAATCAGCCCCCCTCTCCCCCAGGCTGGTGGCAACTTCTTCCAAGACCCCAGAGCTGGACACCTCTGGAGCTCGCCCTTTTTACGTCTGCTCTTGCTACAGGATGTAGATCGGGACACTACCAGCGGTGGATGGAAAAATGGACAGACTGTAGTCCCGGGAAGATGTCTCTGTCTCGACCTGGGCCCTCCTGTAAGAGGGGGCCGTCCTGGGGAAGCATACTTTGAGAGTGAGCCGGGCACAGTTGCTGATGAATCTGGGCCGGCAAACCAGGAGAGTCCTGGGGAGCTGGGGTGGTCACTTTTCTTCCCAGGGCCTTGAGCCTCTGGTTTGGGTGCCAGAGGAAGGCAGCCCTGAGCCGAAGCTCTCCCCTTGAAATTTCTCCTGGCTCCTGGAATTGGGGTGCTCCGTAGGCCCCAGGTAGAAAAGGACAGATGAGCCAGAGTCAGTATGTGTGTGTGTAATAGACGCATGGTGTGGGCCCCCCCCGAGCCCTTACCACATGCAGGTGCTTCGGGCAGTGTCTCCGTAATCTGAACGAGGACTGATCACCCCACCTTTGGATATTGAGATATAACTCATATGCCATCAAATTCACCATTCTAAAGCGGGCAGCTGTGGGTTTTAGTGTATTCACAAGGTCGTGCAACCATCACCACTGTCTGATCTGAAGACATTTCTGTCACCCGCGTACTCCCTAGCAGTCACCCCCCATCTCCCTTGCCCCAGCCCCTGGCACCACGAAGCTACACTCCGACTCTGCGGATGTGTCTATTCTGAACACTTCACACGAATGGAATCACACAATGTGTGGCCCGTTGTGTCTGGCTTCTCTTGCTGAGCGTGCTTTCAAGGCTGATTGTCATTGTCGTGTGTGTTGGGACTTCCCTCCCTTCTGTGGCTGAATAATGTTCCATTGTACCGTCACCCCTCAGTTTGTTTATCCGTCCAGCTGCCGATGGGCCTTTGGGTCGTTATCACCTTTTGCTGTTGCGAATAATGCTGCTGTGAACATTTGTGCCCAAGTGTGCGTCTGGACGCACGTTTTCAGTTTTCTGGGGTGTATACACCCAGGGGTGGAATTTCTGGGTCAGAGGGTAACTCTACGTTTAACTTTTTGAGGAAAAACCAGACGTTTTCCACCGTGACTGCACCGTTTTACACCCCACTTTGCAGGTGACAAAACTGAGATTCAAAGTCACACTGTCCACAGTCGCAGCTGCTACTGGGGGCGGGTCTGACGGGCTCCAGGCCAGTGCTCCGGGCTGGCCACACACAGGCAGCGGGAAGGGCACTGCCCTCTTCTTTGCACACGCTCCTCAGAGTCACGATTTTTATACAGTAACAGCTGGCAGGTGCCACCTGACATTTACAGAGGGAGAATGGGAGCTCTGGGTGGGCGGTGCTGGCCTTCTGTCCCCTGCCCAGAGCTCAGAGAAGCCACGGAGGAGGGGGATGCAGAGAACCCCCAGTGCGGCTCACCGTGTGCCAGTGCTACAGATCTGGAGACTGAGGCCCGAAGAGGAAAGAGGAACCAAGGGAGGTCACAGGGCCTCGGGCAGAGCAGGCCGGCCATCCACACGTCCCAACCCCCAGGTCTTTCCATCTGCCTACCTGCTCCTGCTCGCCTCTGGAGTAAGATGACCTCGTACAGCTGGCTTAGCAGGGGAGAGGCCGGCAGCCTCCGCATCAGGGACGGGTGCCCGGACCCTACCAGATTGCTAAGCACAGATGCACCGCCGTGTAGGTTCAAGGAGGGAGTCCAAACATCTGCGTATTTCAGATGTTCTCAGCACAAATTCTAACACCCAGACCTGGCAGCAAGTGCACACAGATGGTCCCCAGAGAACCACCTCCCCACAGCCTGCCCTTCAAATCAGGGCCGGGCTGGGCCTCCCTGAAACCTCAGACGGCAGAGGCCATCGGCGCCAGCCCCGCCCTGCGCCCTCCGAAGGCCCGCAGCCCCTGCTTCTGCTCTCTTGGGAGCGCTGAGCCACCCCTCGAGAAGGTCAGCTGGAGGGGCCACGTGGAGGCGCCCCTTGGAGAAGTCACGGGAAGAGGGGACCGCGGGGAGGAGCGAGGCCCGGCCGTCCCAGATTCAGAGCCCAGCGCCACCTGCCTGTGGCTACAAGGAGACCCCAAGCAGACACCGGACCTGCCCAGCTGAGCCCAGTAACCCACGGAACCACACAAGATAATAAAGCGGTTCTTTGGAGGCCACTACGTTTTCAGTGGCTTTTGGGTGCTGCGGTAAACAACCAAACGGTGACAGTGCTCCTGAGGGGCTGGTCCCAGCTGCTCCTTGCCCCTCTGCCCAGACCAGCGACCTGCTGTTCCCTGCGGCCAGTGGACCTAGTTCCTGCCTGGTGATTGCCCCTAGTACATGCTCTGCAGAGTTCCTGGACCAGGACGAGGAAGGCAGGTTAAAAGTACAGGTGTCCCCGGGGCGCCTGGGTGGCTCAGTCGGTTAAGTGTCCCACTTCAGCTCAGGTCATGGTCTCGCGGTTGGTAAGTTCAAGGCCCGCGTCTGGCTCTGTGCTGAGAGCTGGGAGCCTGGAGCCTGCTTCGGATTCTGTGTCTCCCTCTCCCTCTGCCCCTCGCCTGCTCGTGCTCTGTCTCTCTCTCTCTGTGTCTCTCCCCACACCTTGAAGACTTCCCCCCACACCTTCTTCCTTTTCTCTCAGGTGATTTGTGTGTGTCGTCTATTCAAAACGCAAAACAGCTTGAAGCTGCTCTAGCGGTCCGCGTGTCCGAAGAACCGTGTACAAGGCGCACCAGGAGGACAGGGAAGTCATAGAGTTCCAGCAGCTGGCGGGGCCGCTAACGGGAAAGCTGTCCCCGCTGCTTCGTGCGCCACCCGAGTGGGCCCTGCACTGGGTCTGGCAGCGGTGAGCGCCCAGACTCTCCTGGGGGCTGGAGGTGGGGAGTGTGCACTTCTCTGCTCTTTGTTCAGTCTCCAAGATCACTTGGGTCCACGACCTCAGAAGTGGCCTTCTGTCAGCCCTCAGTGACCGGGACCCTGCAAGACAGAGAGGCCTTGCCCCGTGCTTCCCTGTCTGCCCCCCCCCCCAGCAGCAAAGGGGCACAATCAAAAGTTTTTGTGAGAAAAAGGGATGCATTCTCTGTCCTTGTCTGAAAATCGAGCCCTGGGGATACAGCCCCTGGAGGTGCAGTTCCCAGAAACCGCCACCAGGAGGCACCACTCAAAGCTTCTGGCTGCTTGGGAAGCTAGGCTGGCCCCAGCCCAAGGACAGTTTATTTGCAAGCTGGGTTTTGCTTTTGTTTTGTTTCGTTTTACTGTCTTCAAAGCCCTGTCTTATCTAAAAATAGAATTGCCCCCAGACTGCTGCTGTCCCCAGCTCAGGTTGAGGCTGGCCAGCCGGTCAACATTATAACTTGTCTGTTAGGGACAGAGTTAAGGGACCTTAACATGATAACTTGTCACTTAGAGGTAGAGCAAAGGGGCCTTGTGGCCCTGGCAAGGGCTGTGCAAGAATCCAGATGCCACTGCCTCAGCTGGATGTAGCTGAGGGCAGGAAGGCATGATTTTAAGCCTGGGCCCTGCAGCCACAACTGCTTGAGGCGAACGTGGCTTTGGACATTTTACTCTGCTTCCTCAGGCCTCAGTTTCCTCATCTGTAAAATGGGGAATGATATACCGATCAGCGTTGTTTGGCATCCATGACGTAATACAAGTAAATACATACGAGGCAGCTGGGCCTGGGAGGACCGGCCCAGCAAAAGTCACCAGGTGTCCCCACGCTGCCACAGCTCAGCTGGTGGGGCAGTTTGTCCATAGGGGAGGAGTGGGTTTGGGGCGGCAATTGCAGGACGCCAGACACATGGGGATTTCTGCCCCTCCTCCCTCTGGGAAGACTCTGGGCGCACCTTGTGGGCTGCGGCCGTGCGGATGGCCAGCTCAGCATCCCGGACGCCCTGTTTGTCCCTCCTTCCCTCTGCACATGCCGGTGACACTTGGTCCAAAGTTTGCCTTGAGAAGGGGTTTCCTGCAGTGAGTGTGAACCTCACTATTAGGCTATTGGGGGGCCTGCAAATGCCCGCGGAAGGCCCCCCTATTGTGTGTGTGTGTGAGTGTGTGTGTGCATGTGTGTGTGAGAGAGAGAGAGAGAGAGAGACACTTGGCTGCCATTTTGGGAGACAATTTGGGGAAGGATGGGGGCTCTGTTTCCAGAATACCACATCCCCCCCATTCCTCACACCCCCTCATCAGGGCCTGGGATCCCCGAGTCCCCATTCTTTCTGGGGCCACCCCCTCTGAGAGTGACCCTCTATCCTGCTGGGGGAAGGGCTCCTACACAGACTCGACCACTGCTCCTGTGCAGCCTCTCTCCCCGGCCCTGGATCAGGCCCATCGGCCTTTCCACTTGCTCAACCTGCTCCAACTGACGAAGGAAGCCTCCTGCCCCCCCGGGCTCTCCCTCCCCCTACTGCCCGATTTCCCCACGGTCCTCTCCGTGCCTTCACGTTTAGGTCACTGGTCCACGCTCCCTACTCTGGCTTCTGCCCCCGTGTTTTATCAAGAGGGTTTTAGTGAGGACCTCAGCTTCGGCCCTGGGGAGAGGGGCATGTGGGGCTTGTCACGGTGGGGTGGGGCTGCACTGCGTCCCCTGAGGGAACAAACGAAAAGCCAAGCATAAGACCAAACCCCAGGGCCACCTTGTGGAGCTGTAGTTCCCAAACCAAAGGAAACCCTGAGCGATTCCTGGGACAAAAGTGGCGTCCTCCCCGACCCCCAAATCCTTCTATGGCTGTGACCCCCAGTGAGAAAACGGCTGTTCCCCACCCTGCACACGTGACCTGCAAATGCATGAGTCCCTGTGTCTCTTTTCCTTAAAGGCCTGTCGTGCTTCCCGTTTGCCGAGCCGGCGCTCCAGCTCTGACCGCCTTGGGCCTTTTCTCCCTGGGGTGCGTGTGCCCCAGAGCTCGGCGCTGCCCCCCACCCTGGACGCTGCGGACGCCCGGCTCCCACGCGCCCTCACCTCCTCCAGCCTCGGCGCCCCCGCCTGTGATCGTCACGGTGGGGCTGTGAGCTCCAGGCCCGGCTTCCTAAGCTGCTCAGTGAACACGCGGGGCCCTGGCGGGCAGTCTGTGCCCCTGTGTCCCCCACCCTGCCCCTGCGCATTCCCATCTGGTGGAATGAGGTTGAAACGGACTGACGGGGGATGTTGAAGGCCTGATAAGGGATCGGACTGAGCATGGAAAGGGAGAGGAAGAGGCCTCATGGACGGTAAGAGAGGGGCTCCCTGCCTCGCCCCCCACCATTTCCTCAGGTCAGGACCGCCTCCACCCAGGGACGCCTGAAAATGGCCCTTCAGAGGGTCCTCTGACCTCACTGTGGCCAGAACTGGTGGACATTTGCAAACTTCTCTGCGATGTGACCTACTCCTTCCAGAACCTTCCTCCTTGTTTGCCTTTGTGGACATACGGTCCTCTGGGCTCTGCTCTGACCTCCCCAACTGCTCCTTTGCGGTGTGTCTGGGGGAGATTCTACTGACCCCTCAGAGGCAGACCCCTCTCCCACGAAGGCTTCCTTCTCAGCCCTTTTCTCCTCGCACCTCCTGGGTCCTCAGGGAATCTTTTTCATTCTTGGGACCAAAACTGCCACCCACAGGCCCATGAAATCCAAGTTCTCCAGTGAGATGCTCCCCAGAGCTCTGGACCCATGTGTGGGGTCCTGGCTGCCTCCAAGGCTGGCATCACCTGCCCATGGGGGACCCAACTCAGAGCTCTGGGGTCCCTCTGGTTCCCTCCCCGCCGACCCTGGTTCCATCCCCTCAAAGAGATGCCCCCTTGTAACCTGCAACTGTGACCTTATTCGGAAAAAAAGAGCCTTTGTGAGTGGAATTAAGTTAAGGATGTCAAGAAGAGAGAGTGTGGATCAGGCTGGGCCCTAAATTCAATGACAAGTGTCCTTAGAGAGAAGACACAGAGTGGAGCCACAGGAAGATGGGGGCCACCACACGCCAAGGCCCGGGGCCACCAGCAGCTGGACGGGGCGAGGAAAGATCCTCCCCCAGAGCCGTAGGAGGAAGCACAGCTGCAGAGACCTCGATCTCAGCCCTCCAGCCTCCAGAACGGCCACAAGGACATCGGCGTTAAGCCCCGCCGTTTGTGGCACGGTGCTTCGGCAGCCGCAGGACGCTGACATCGCCATCCCGGGAAAGGACCCACATTCTGCTCGTCCCACCCAACGACGTCCCTGAAGTGCCTGGCGCGGCCCCGTGCCCCCAAGTCTCAGAGGCAGTCAGGCCTCACGAGAGCCCTGTGTGCTGTCATGATCACTACAGGTGGGGACAGTCAGGCGCAAGCCGTCCAGAAGCTTCCCTGGCTCACCCAGAGCATGGGCTGGAATCCAGCGGCCGGCAGGCTCGCTGGGAGCCCTGCTCCCAGAGCTCCTAACGTGGGGACCAGGGGACCCAGGGATGGGGCCTGGGGGCTCTGCAGGCTCGGATAAGAAAGATGCATCTTTTATTTCACTGATGGCCAACTGAGATTTGGTTTTCGCTTCCACCCTCTGTAGAGCCTGGCCCCGAGTTGCACAAGCAGCGGACTGTGGCTTTGTCAACAGCAGAGCCCCAGGTGTCTCCGTATCCTGCCTCAGTGGGTCCGGGCAGCCTGCGATGTTGTCTGCTTCCTAGCAGTTTGAAATCACCTGTCGTCATCCAGCCCACCGCCCCGTCTCGCCATTTAATGCATTGATAGAGAAGCACGCAGATTCATTCTGAGGTTGCAATTTGTGCCATACTTTGGTAATACTCTGATTTAATGTTTAATTTGATTTAATATTTTGAGATACTATATTGACAGTATCTCAACGTCATTGGTTTCTTTGTAGCCCTATGTGCTTTGTTTGATGCACTTTTTTAAAATTTTTATTTTTGAGAGAGAGAGAGAGAGAGAGAGCAAGCAGGAGAGGGGCAGAGAGAGAGGGAGACACAGAATCTAAAATAGGCTCCAGGCTCTGAGCTGTCAGCACAGAGCCCGACGCGGGGCTCAAACCCACAAACTGTGAGATCATGACTTGAGCTGAAATTGGGGGCTTAACTGACTAATCCTCTCAGGTGCCCCTACACTTTTTAAAAAATGTTTATTTTTTTTTATTTTGAGAGAGAGACAGAGAGCGAGTGTGCACATGAGTAGGGGAGGGGCAGAGAGGGAGAGAGAGAGAGAGAGAGAGAGCTTGCGCATGAGTAGGGAAGGGGCAGAGATAGAGAATCTCAAGTAGGCTCCATGCTGTCAGTGCAGAGTCTGATGTGGGGCTCGATCTCGTGAACTGGGAGATCATGACCTGAGTGAGCTGAAATCAAGAGTCAGATGCTTAACCGACTGAGGCACCCAGATGCCCCTGTTTGATGCACTTTTAAGTTATTCCCAGAAGGGGTCCCCTGGTGCCCGGTCATCCCAGAGGCTGAGTGGCCCCGCTGTGCTCTAGGCCTCCACGGCCACTCAGACGTGAGGGCCCTTCCGTCCCACCGATCCCGTGCCAATGTGCCGCCTCTCAAGGACCATCCAAGTCCTTGTCATCTGTGGCCTTCGTTGTTGCTAGAAAGAGGCTCTCATGGCCCCTGCTGCCTTTGCCAGCGTCTACCCTTCAAGGCTCCCCGCCATCCAGTCCCCACCTCTCCCACGACTTCCCTGCCCCCAGGAACACGTCAGTCTCCCCAGCCTGGCAGATAGGGCCCTCTGTCATGGGCCCTGATCCCTCTCCGGGCCCTGTCCGCCCCCTAGCGTGCTCTGCTGTCCCGGCTTCAGCCCTCCGGCCCTCTTCGGGCTCCCCCTCTGGCCCAAAGCTCCTCTCAGCCCCTCGTGTCACAGCCACTTTACTCCTCACAACACTTGCACGTGCTGTTCCCCCTGCCTGGAGCAGACTTCCTCCACCTTGTCTCTTAAGCCCACCTTTTCTTTTTAAACGAGCGGTTATGTACGCACGGCGGGCACTCACTGACCCCAGTGAGCATTCTCCTGTACTCTGCACAACAGCCCCACGAAGGTGTGTGACCCCATTCTCACAGAACCAAGGCTCAGAGAGGTGAAGGAACTTGCTCACGGTCACACAGCGAAGGATGGAACCAGGGTCTGGCTCCGCAGCCCCACCCCCCATCACTCCAGTCTGCCCCAAGCCCCCTCCCCCCAGAGAAGGCTGCCTTGCCCCCCATCGCACCCCTGGCCGGGTTACGTTGCCACCACGCACCGCGATTAATTTACCATTTGCGTGAGTCTTGTCTATGTCTGACTCTCCCGTCAGATTGTGACTTCTGTGGGGCCGGGGACAGGATTTGTCGTGCTCGGGACACCTCATGTCGCATGAAGGAATGACAACCTGGGAGGGACCCGTGAGAGACCCCGAGTAGGGTTGAGGTGGGGCCTGGCGGGGGTGGGAGTGAGTGGGGTGGGTGGCCGGATTTGTGGAGCCCACAGGGGACGGGATCACATCAGCTCCGCCACTGGCCGCAGCCAGAGGCAAGCTTGGTCACGTGACATGCTGTAGTCCACGCCCTCGAACAGGTCCACACCTGGTCCTCCCGGGTTTACAATCCATGCCAAGCCCAGCTCCTGCCCCACCAGCACACCCAGGTGTCAGAGGACAGAGCAGAAGGGACCTAAACCCCAGGCCTCTGGAGAGACTCGGGCCTGGGGCAGGGCACAAGACGGTCTTTAACTCCCTGAGTCCCTGGGAGGGCGAGTGGTGTCCCCTGGCTGTGGCATGCATGGGGCCGCTAATGCTGCAGGGTCAGGTATGACTCGCCCCCCACCATGTCCTTACACACCCCCGTCCACACATCCTGGGGGATCTATTCCTGGAGCCCAGTTGAGGCTCCCAGATTCTACCCGGTGCCCTGTAGGGATGGGGCTTGCGATGGGTCATCACAGACAGGAATAGCTAATCGTGTCCCACGGACAACGGGTTACCCTCAGGAAGTGATAACCCCGTGCATGCCGCTCTGGGAGTTTGGCTCCAGCAGAGGGGATACGCTTTGGGACCCCCAGGCTTGGCCTCGATCTCAGCTCAGCTTTGCTCATGAACTCATCGCACAACTCGCAGCAAGTAACCCTAAACTCTGAGACTCCATTTCTTGATCCGTAAAACGGGTGGGATTGATCTGAAGGGGACTCTAGTGCATCAGAGGTGGGAAAGTTCTGGGTCTGGCTGGAAGAATCCAAATACACCGCCAACGGCAGGCCAGACACACAGGTCACAGACAGACACCGGAGGAACGGGGGTGCCCCCCCAGCCCCACTTCATGGCCCCGTACATCGCTCCCTCTGTATCCACGTCCTCTGCATGCGGATCTGCAGTTCTCATGAGAAGGATGCTGTGCTAGATTAAAATCAGCCACAACCTCACCGTGGCTGCAAAGTCTTGGTCTCTCCTCCCACCAAAAGGTGGCATCTCTTTCCCCATCCCTGAATCTGACCGGCTTTGCAACTTGAGTGATAGAAGGTAGCAGTGATGATACAATGCGTGTCCCCAGCCTAGGCAGCTGGAAGCCTGGTGTATTTCTACCTCTTGCACTCCTGCCGTCATCACGAGAAGGACACGCCTTGCCAGCCTGCTGGCCCCAGGAATAGGAAGAGAGATCCATGGAGCAGACCCACGTCTAGCTGAGCCAGCTGAACACAGCTGACCCCAGCCAAAATCCAGATACAGAAGAATAATAAGGCACTGAGTTTTGGGACTGCTTGTTACACAGCAACAGCTCACTGACAGGAGAACAGAAAAGAGTAAAAGACAACAGTCTAACCGAGTAGAACATGGAGCTGGGCAACCTCCATTATCAGGGTGCACGACACCTGTCCTTTGGTGTCTTGGCACTAAGCTCTGGCATCACAGAAATGATGTCATTGTGAGGAAAGTCACAGCACAGAAAAGAAACCAATCGGGGCCCCAGGGGCCTTCAGGACTATTGTCTCTCCCCTGACAGTCCAAGAGCAGCGTAACTATCTCAAGTGTTTATCGATCCACGTGGCACCCCCCTCCCATTCTTTCCAACACCACCAGCAGGGTGGGTAAGCCAAGAGGTGTTTTCTGGGAGGATCATTAAACACTTTTGATGCTTGGCACGCGGTAGATGTCCGGTTCAAGGGACCCTTCTCACCATATCCCAAGTGGCCAACCCCCAGCATAAGTTGTGTTGTGATATCTCGGTCCCTCTCATTCTTAGGAAGTGCCCATTGTGTCTAACTGGAATCAGAGACCTTGCTCACAAGGTCAGCTCTGCTCGTTAGCTGCTGCCCATGTTTTAAGAACTCATTTAGCCTCCGTTATAAGACTCTCAATGACCAGGTCTTTCCTCCCCCCCCCCCCCGCCGCTTCCTTCTGGCCCACAGACTTCTAGATCTTCTGCCTAAATTTTTTTCTATCCTGTGATGACCCTCCCCTGCCTTCTGGCCATTTGCCCTGACTCTGCGCTTCCTGCTTTGCAGACCCTCCTTGTGGAGGCTTGGCACGGGCCCTGCTTCCTGCTCTGACCCCTCTGGCCGTGCAGGCCGGCCTCAGGGGGCTTACCTGGAACTGGCTCGGAGCCTCTGTGCTCTGTTCCCTGGTACCTCCCCAAGTCGTGTGGCCTGGTTTCAGCTTCCCCGGCCCGCTGTCTCCTGAGCTCTGGCGGGAGGTTCGCGTGGCTCCTGAGCTTGTTCTCACAGAAGTACGTGCATTGCTTGGGGTGACGTCCGCAGATGGAGGTGCAGCTGATGCAGTCCCTCAGGAGCTGGTCGTAGTACCTGCCTTGCTCCTTGTGGCAGCTGAGTGACTCTGGGGGACAGAAACGAGCGGTGCTACTGGGAGACAGGGACCTGCGGGACCCGTGAATCTGGCCTCCAAGGGCTTCACAGTTTAAAAAAAAATCACAGGGCGCCTGGGTGGCTCAGTCGGTTGAGCGTCCTACCTCGGCTCAGGTCATGATCTCACGGTTTGTGGGTTCGAGCCCCGCGTCGGGCTCTGTGCTGACAGCTGACAGCTCGGAGCCTGGAACCTGCTTCCGATTCTGTGTCTCCCTCTCTCTCTGCCCCTCTCACACTCTGTCTCTCTCTCTCTCTGTCTCAAAAATAAATAAACATTGGGATGCCTGAGCAGCTCAGTTGGTTAAACGTCCAACTTCAGCTCGGGTCACGATCTTGCGGTTTGTGAGTTCGAGCCCCACGTCAGGCTCTGTGCTGACAGCTTGGAGCCTGGAGCCTGCTTTGGATTCTGGGTCTCCCTCTCTCTCTGCCCCTCCCCCACTCACACTCTGTCTCTCTGTCTCTGAAAAATAAATAAACATTAAAAAAATTAAAAATATAAATAAACATTAAACATAAAAATCACAATGCAATTCCCCGGAAGAAATTCCAGAGTGATGCAAGGCCTTTTCCAATACGTGAGTGGAAGGCTATACATTGTCCAATAAATACTGTCTTAGCTACAATATATACTTTTGATCCGTAGTATTTTTCCTATATTTACTTTACCCTATTTTTACTTTTCATTATTACTTCTTCTTTGACCTATAGATTATTTAAAAGTGCCTTTCCTGGGGCACCTGGGTGGCTCAGTCGGTTAAGCATCCGACATGATCTCACAGTTCATGAGTTCAAGCCCCACCATGGCCTCCATGCTGACAGTGCTGAGCCTGCTTGGGATTCTCTCTCTCTCTCTCTGCCCCTCCCCTACTTGTGCACACATGCACCGGCTCTTTCTTGTCCTCAAAGTAAATAAATAAAACTTAAAAAAAACCCACAACAACTTAAAAAGTGCATTTCTTAGCTTGTAAACATAAGAATTTTCTAGTTATCTTTTAAAATTGAAGCCTGGGTTGTTACATCATCACATAAGTCGTGTACTTGCATTTTCCCAACTTCATAAATGTGTAACCTTTCATATTAACATAAGGATTGGAGGAAGAGGCCAGAAACCACCTTGGCAAGTTGAGGGAGGGGGCTGGAAGGGAGAGGGAAAAGCTCAAATTAATAGTGTTTCTTTTGTCGTAATGAGTGAGAATTCGAAGAGCTTAAACAGGGGTCAGTGCCAAGGAGCAGAGGCCACGCAAACTACAGCTTAATCACACTTGCTGTAAGAGAGGAATTTTTAAAAGATGTTTATTTTTGAGAGAGAGAGAGAGAGAGAAGAGATGGGTGGGGGGACAGAGGATCTGCGGCAGGCTCTGAGCTGTCAGCAGAGATCCCGATGCGGGACTCGAACTCACAAACCATGAGATCATGACCTGAGCTGAAGTCGGATGCTTAACCTACTGAGCCACCCAGGCGCACCTCAGAGAGCAATTTTGAGTGCATAACAGCAATCTATACTTTCACAGGGCAAGTTTCCCTTGTCTTAAAATAAGATTCTATTTATGTGAAAATGGGACTCACACAGATCTTTAAGGGCACATTCCAGAGGCAGTGCCAGATAGAGGGTAAGAACACAGACTTCAAGGTCAGACAGGTTTAAGAGCATCCCTAGCCCTACCTTTGAAGGTTGTGGGGTCTTAGCCTCTCCATGCCTCAGTTTCCTCACTTCCAGGACAGAGGTAATAATAATATTGACATCTTAGAATCGCTATGAGGATTTGAAGTTCCCGGCAGAGTGCCCGATGCGTGATAAGAAATTTGGGTGAATGGGAGGTTTAAGTAGAATATTCATTGGTGCCTCTTTGCAGCACAAACACACCAGCTCTTATGTCCTTGACCGAAGAAAGGAAAAGACCAGGAAGACGGTCGGCCTGGGATCTCAGGGAAGATTCAGATGGGACCGGTGACCTCCCCCTGCCCTGTCTCTGCCCCCGGGTCCCACTAAGTCACATAGGACCACTGGTTCCGCCACTGATGAGACAGAGTTGACATGAGGGCAGTGGTGTTCCCAGGGTCTTATGTGTGGACCCCCTCCCCTCCTCAGGGCCCCCGGCATGGCTGTTGCAGGTGCTGCCTGAGCTCCCCAGAGCACTAACCCTCACTGCCCAACCCCATAAACTTCCCCTATGACCTTGATATTTCCTATTGTGTTTTCTACCTCCCTGCCTTTGCCCATACTGGTCCTTCCTGGAGTGCCCTGCCCCCCGCATCTGACTGCCGCGTCTACAGACCCTTAATAATCTATCTCCGGTGCACTTACTCCAAAAATGCTTCCCTGCCCCCCAACCCATCAGCCGGGGGGCATCTCTCCCAACTGTAGCGTTTTATGGTACTTTACTTTTCTCCCCTGAATTGTAGTTATTTCTCCCGTCAGATGATAGTCCCTTCAAAGGATCACATCAGTTTCCTATTTTCAAGGGGCTAGAGAGTTCCATGAATATTCATGAAATGACACAATGAATATTCTACCTCCTAATGATAGAAGAGTCAACCGTGAATAGTTTAGAGTCATGGCTTTGGAGTCAGAGAGTCCTGGTTCAAATCCTAACTTTTCCATTATTATGCTGTGTGACCTTGGGCAAGCAACTCAGCCTCTCTGAGCTCTACTCAATCAGTATTTATGAATCGCTTACTATGTTTCAGTCACAGTGCTAGGCTCAAAAGGAGTTCACGGACTGATGGTTGAGGTATACATGAAACAAATACACACAAAAGAACGTAACACAAATCATGAGAAGTTCCATCAAGGAAAAAAAACAAGTTATGAAAAAGAATAACAAACACGGGCACTTGGGTGGCTCAGACAATTAAGCGTCCGACTTCCGCTCAGGTCACGATCTCACAGCTGGTGGGTTCGAGCCCCGCGTCGGGCTCTGTGCCGACAGCTCAGAGCCTGGAGCCTGCTTCGGATTCTGTGTCTCCCTCTCTCTCTGCCCCTCCCCTGCTCACACTCTCTCTCTCTTTCAAATATAAACAAACATTGAAAATAAGAGAATAGCAAGCGGAATATCTTTTTCAAGACAATCAGAAAAACTTGGATACAGCCTGAGTACAGATGATGCTAAGGAATTATTGCTGTGGGTGACGAGATATTAAGGTTATATTTTGAAGGCCTTTATGTGTTGGGGATTCATGATCTCGTATTTACAGGTAAAGTTACATGAGCTCTTGGATTTGCTTTAAAATGCACAAGCAAAAAAAGAAAAATGGTTGGGGAATAAAAAGGCAGAATCTATAAAGCTCATGATGGGTAGATAGGGATTTATTATGCTATCCTCTGTGATAGTTCCTGTAATAAAAAGTTTCAAAAGCAAGTCAGAACAGAAAATGACAAAGGGGGATTTAATAGGCCATCAGATAAGACCTCTGACATTTGGCCTGAGACCTGAAGGTTGGTTGAATAGGAGGGAGCTGAGGGAAGAATAACAGGGAAAGGCATTCTAAGCAGAGGATGCAACATGTGCAAAGGCCCTGAGGCAGGAAGAAACACAGCATGTTCAAGAAACGGCAAGGAGGCCAGCGTGGCCAGAGCAGAAAGACCCAGGGGTAAAAGGGGGCCACAGTGTACGTCTCCTCCCCCCACCTCCTCGTCAGGCACCCAAGTGCAATGGGCCAGGGGGATCTCTGCAGGGAAGGAAGGGGTGATCCAGCCCATGGGGCTCAGGCCCCAGAACTCACTGCAGAATGCTGCACAGGTGCGTGGAATCTGATGGCTGCAGATGAGTTTGCAGGAGAGGCAGATGTTCAGTAGGGGATCCCAGTACTGTTCTTCGGGGCACTGACCCATGGCCACCCCCATCCGCAGGCCCTGTGGAGCTGAGAGGCAGGGAGCATGAGGGTAGCTGGCACCCTGCCGTAGGTCAGAACCCAGCCTCTCCCACTCACATTCCTACTCTGTCCCGGCACGCAGAGGGGGAACCAGACAAAGCTAGCTTCCAACCCCAGCTGCACTTGCGGGGTGACCTGGGGCAACCATCTCAAGTCCCCAAACCTCAGTTTCCCCATGTGTGAGATGGCAGTTCTGGGGCTGCCGCTCTTGCACCAGCCGTGCCCTTCTCGTCCTCGTTCTTTGTCCTGTCTAATGTGCCTCTTTCTACCACAGTGCCTTTTCACCTGCTTGCCCCTTTGCATAAAATGCCCTTCTTCCCTCTCTGCTGGTTATTTTTTCCTGATCCTTTAGGTCACTGTTTCAATTTCATTTCCTCAGAAAAGCCCGGCTCTCTTCCCAGATTAGGACACTCCCCTTCTTCTGCACTACTTGGCACTGTTTTCACTTCACTTTTATGACTGGGACTGTTTGATAGTGTCTCCCCCATCAGCTGTGAGCATCACGCAGGCAAGAACTCTAATTTTTTTGTTCACTGCTCGGCCCTCAGAACCTAGATAATGCCTAGGACATATTAGGTGCTCATTAGGCAAATAAAAAGAAAAGCAGATCCAGCCAGTGCCTAGCATACAGCAAGCATTCAATAAACGTCAATGTCCTTCCCCTTCTCTTCTTTTACTGCGGCATGAGACACAAAATGATGTGTGTACACTGCACAGATCTTAGGTGTATGACTTGAATTTTTCCATATGTATACACCTGTGTCACAACACACATCAAGGCCTAGAAATTTCTGGCTCCCTGAAGACTCTCTTGGGTCCCCTCCCGACCAATACTTCACTTCCGCCGGTGACTTCTATTCTGACTTTTATCCCTGTAGGTCATTGATATTGCCCATCCTTGAACTTTTGTGTCTGGTTGTTGGCTCCGCACGATATCTGGGACACATTCTCTGTTGAGGCTCTCTCAGTCATTTGCTTTGTATTGACGAGTCTCCCATTTTATGAACGCACCACGTTTTCTAGAATTTTCTGCCTGATTTCCTGGTATTAGCTTCTCCAAAACGATATTTATCCTCAAAGGGAAAGAGAGAGGAAGAAGTTACTGCAGCAGGAGACAGATGTGAGCGACATTTTGGAATATGGAAGGCACGTGGACTGGGGTGACTGGCTTCAGTTAAAGGTCTCTCTTCTCTGATGCCCGCAGGGAGAAGGAAGCTGACTTGAGCCACAGAACCCCAGGAAGCCTCTGGAACTGGAGGTACCAAGTATCTCTGACAACGGGAGATGGGAAGGCAAAACAATGAAAGAAAGACTGGTTGAAAATGTACAGAAAGACAGCTTGACCCCAGCCGATTCCATCTCCAGGCAGGTAACAGCCTCTCACCAACCCCAGCAGAAGATTTGGCGTCTTCTCAGGCGCAGCTGAGGGCAGCCCTAAGGTCCACACTCCCCAAAATACTACCTAAGGAGTAGTGTGACCATGTTTTTAAAAAACGTCTCCTTCCCCATCCAGCAACTGGCAGGGAATCAACAGACCCTTCTCTGGGAAAACCGACCCAGAGGAAAAGACCGAAAAGCACTAACTGGGAGATTCTCTCAAGAAAATGACCAAGTTTGCTGCTTGACCCTCTGAGAGCAAAGCTTCTGCATTAACAACCCCATTCGTGTACCCAGAACTTCCAACAGCTGTTTCTGCCTCAATCTGAGTTTGAGCCAAAAGCCACAGGTCACCCGATATTGGAGTGCCACCCCTACATGAAAGAGAACTCAAACAAAGCAAGCAGAAGGGACATGCTGGGAGCCAAGAGAGACAATGCAAGGAACTGGAGAAAATTTAAAGGCAACAATAGCAACAGTTGATACTGATATTGATAGACAGATAGATGAATTTTTACATTCATGAAAAAGAATGGAGTACTGTCTTTAAAAAAGAATATGCAGGGGCGCCTGGGTGGCTCAGTCGGCTAAGCGGCCGACTTCGGCTCGGGTCATGATCTCGCGGTCCGTGAGTTCGAGCCCCGCGTCGGGCTCTGTGCTGACAGCTCAGAGCCTGGAGCCTGTTTCAGATTCTGTGTCTCCCTCTCTCTGACCCTCCCCTGTTCATGCTTTGTCTCTCTCTGTCTCAAAAATAAATAAACGTTAAAAAAAATTTAAAAAAAAGAATATGCATAGAACAACTGAGAATTATTAGACATTAAAAATATAATAGCCAGAATATAAACATCAGTAGAAGGGGTTGCAAGATGTAATTGAAGAAACTTCCTAGAAAATAGGGAGAGAAAAGATACGACGATCGTAGAATCACTTCAGGAAGCCCAGAGGTTGATTAAATGGGAGTTCCAGACCTCAAGGATACAGCTTCCAGATTCAAAGAACCAGTCGGGTGTCTGGCACAATAAATTCTCACAAGCCATGACCCATCATCATAAAATGTAGGAGGACCAGAGATTAAGAGCAGGTGCTAAAACCTTCTCGAGAACAAGCAGGCTACCCACAGAGTTCCGTTAGGAAGTCAGTGGAGATCCCAAATCAACACTGGGATGTGAGAAGGCAGGGCAGACGGCAGAGTGGAAGCGCCAGCAATCTGCCCTCCCGCCTAACAGATGTTGAGCTGGCAGCAACCATCTGAGGTGACTGTTTTGGAAGTTATCCCAGGGAGAACCGGAGGAAGAAGCTGGTACATGTTTGGAATTTTGGTGCGTCTCAATGTATTTCATGGTGGTGGCTAGCATTCCTTGGTCTCCAACCCCATGTGTGCCGCCGTGCAGGCAGCTGCTCACGTTGCCGGTGAAACTTGCTGGAACCCCGATGGGTGAGGAGGACCTTGTCCTCCAAACATTGGAGTTGTAGGTTCGGATTGCTGCTTGCTGCTTTTGATCAGTGAGGGGCTGGCCCAGAGGTTGGTGACCATTGTTTCAACCCCCAACGGCTGAGGTGGCTTCCAGGGAATTTAAAAGAGATAGTGCTCTTCTCCCCTCAACTCTTGGGAGCCAGACATTTAAGGAAATCTTTGTCCGGTCACTGGCTGACTGCAGAGACAAAGGAACAGAAACTTCAGTGACCACACACAATAAATACATACTTTGCAGAAATAGTTTGGAAAAGCCACACATGGATTCCAGCCATCAACAAGCAAGATACAGTAATCCCTGAGAAACGGGAGAATTAGAATTACTACAACAGAGTACTCAAAATATCCAGTTCTCAGAAAACTTACGAAACATACAAAGAAATGAGAAAACATGGCACATTTACAGAAAAAAGAATTTGACAGAAATTATCCCTGAGGAAGCCCAGACGTTGGAAATATTAGTCAAAGATGTTAAATCAACTGTCTTAAGTATATTCAATGCCTAAAGAAAATCATGGACAAAGAACTAAAGGAAATCAAAAAATTATGAATGAAGTATGAGAATATGAATAAAGAGATAGAAGTTGTACAACAGGAACCAAAACTTGGAAGCAAGCAAGGTTTCCTTCAGTAAGTAAATGGATAAATAAACTGTGGTACATCCAAACAATGGCATTTACTCAGCACTAAAAAGAAATGAGTTATTGGGGCACGTGGGTGCCTCAGTGGGTTAAGCGTCCAACTTCAGCTCAGGTCATGATCTCATGGCTCGTGGGTTCAAGCCCTGCACTGGACGCTGGGCTGACAACGCAGAGCCTGGAGCCCGCTTCAGATTCTATGTCTCGCTTTCTGTCTCTCTGCCCCTATGCTTTCTCTCTCTCTCTGTCTCAAAAATAAACATTAAAATTTTTTAAAAAAGGAATTGAGTTATCAAGCCATGAGAACACATGGAGGAATCTTAACTGCATATTACTAACTAAAAGAAGCCAAGCTGAAAAGGCTACTACTGCATGATTATAGCTATCTGACATTCTAGAAAAGGCAAAACTATGGAACCAGTAGAAAGATTAGTGGCTGTTAGGGGTTGGGGAAGGGAGCACTGAAATTATTCTGTTTGATACTATCATGGTGGATACATGTCCTTCTACGTTGGTGAAATCCCGTAGAATGTACAACGCCAAAAATAAACGCTAGTGTAAACTTATGGACTTTGGGTGATAATGATGTATTAACATAGGTTCATCCGTTGTAACAAATGTACCACTTTAGTGCAGGATGTTCATCGTATAGGACGCTGTGCATGTTTGGGGGAATGAGGTATAGGAGGACTCTCTGTACTTCCCACTTAATTTTTCTATGAACCCAAAACTGCTCTAAAAATAGCCTATTAAAAATGGAAACAGGGGCACCTGGGTCGCTCAGTCGGTTAAGCATCTGACTCTTGATTTTGGCTCAGGTCATGATCTCATAGTTCATGAGATCAAGTCCCACGTCAGGCTCTGCTTCAACAGCACAGAACCTGCTTGGGATTCTCTCTTTCCCTCTCTCTGTGACCATTCCCTGCTTGTGTTTGCTCTCTCTCTTTCTCTCTCTCTCTGTCTCTGTCTCTCAAAATACATTTTTATAATTTTTTAAATAAAAAAATGGAAACAAAAAAATTCTGGAATTGAAAAATCTAATAACTGAAATGAATAAAGGTCACTAAAGGGGCTGAACAACAGATTTGAGCAGGCAGAAGAAAGGATCAGATTTGAGCAGGCAGAAGAAAGGACAATTGAATTGCTTAGTCTGAGAAGCAGAAATTTTTAAAAATGAGGAAAAGTGAACAGAACCTGAGGGACTTGTGGGGCCCCATCAAACATGCCACCATAAATTTTTAGGAGTTCCAGAAAGAGAGAGGAAGAGAGAGAGAGAGAGAGAGAGAGAAAAGGACATAATATTTGGAAAAAAAAAATAAGGCTGAAAACTTCTCAAATCTTAGGAAAGACATAAATATATGTTCAAGAGCCTCAATGAACTCTAAATAAGGTAAATTCAAAGAGCCCAATGCTGAGACACATTGTAATCAAAATGTGAGAATTGTAAAAGTTGCAACATAGAAACAACTTTTCACATACAGGTAACCTTCAATAAAATTAACAGCTAATTTCTCCTTGGAAACCATAGAGGTCAAGAGGCAGTGGGATGATATAAAGTCCTGAAAGAAAAAAAAATTGCCAACCAAGAATTACATATCCAGCAATACTATCCTTCAAAGCTGAGGGAGTTCATTCCCAGTTCATTAGACCTGCCCTACAAGGAATGCTAAAGGGAGTCCTTTGTGTTGAAATGAAAGTACCTTGGATGTAGACACAGCCATGAGAACAGATAAGGGACACTGGTAAAGGTAACTACATAGGTAAATATAAAAGCAAGTATTATTGTACTTTTTGTGTGGTTTGTAACTCCTCTTTTTTTTTTCCTATATGATTTAGTGTACCAATGCATAAAACGATTATAAACCTATGTTAATGGGCATAAAATGCATAAAGAGGTAATCTATGACAATAACAATGTAAATGGGAAGGGACAGAGATATAGCAAGAAAATGTTTGTATATTATCAAAACTAAGTTAGTATTAAAATTAAGTTGTTATAAGTTTAAAATGTTAATTAGGGGCGCCTGGGTGGCGCAGTCGGTTAAGCGTCCGACTTCAGCCAGGTCACGATCTCGCGGTCTGTGGGTTCGAGCCCTGCGTCGGGCTCTGGGCTGATGGCTCAGAGCCTGGAGCCTGTTTCCGATTCTGTGTCTCCCTCTCTCTCTGCCCCTCCCCCGTTCATGCTCTGTCTCTCTCTGTCCCCAAAATAAATAAACGTTGAAAAAAAAATAAAATGTTAATTATATTCCCCAAGGTAACCACTAAGGAAATAACCTTTAAAAGTACAAAAAAGGAGGAGCGTCTGGGTGACTCAGGCGGTTAAGTATCTAACTCTTGATTTTGGCTCAGGTCATGATATCACGGTTTGTGAGATCGAGCCCTGTGTCATGCTCTTTGCTGACAGCATGGAGCCTGCTTGGGATTCTCCCCCCAACCCCCACTTCGCTGTCTCTGAATAAATAAATAAACATTTTTAAAAAAGGGAAGAAAAAGTGAATCAAAATGTTACGCTACAAGTAACCAACTACATACAAAAAAGGGGAGTAATGGAGAAATTGAGGAACAAAAAACATAAGATACAGAAAACAGATAAACGACAGAAGTAAATCCTTTTTTATCAGTCATCACATCAAAGTAAATGGACTAAATTCCCCTATTAAAAGGCAGAAATTGGCAAATTGGATTAAAAAAGAAAGCAGTATTGGGGCACCTGGGTGGCGCAGTCGGTTGAGCGTCCGACTTCAGCCAGGTCACAATCTCGCGGTCCGTGAGTTCGAGCCCCGCGTCAGGCTCTGGGCTGATGGCTCAGAGCCTGGAGCCTGTTTCCGATTCTGTGTCTCCCTCTCTCTCTGCCCCTCCCCCGTTCATGCTCTGTCTCTCTCTGTCCCAAAAATAAATAAATGTTAAAAAAAAAAAAAAAGAAAGCAGTATCCATCTATATGCTGTGTACAAGAGACTTCCTTTAGATAAAAGGACACTAAGAGATTGTAACTAAAAACAATGAACAATATATTCCATGCAAATAATAGCCAAAAGGGAGCTGAGGCGGTTATATTATTGTCAGACAAAATAGGCCTTAAGTCAAAAGAGGTTACAAGAAACAAATAAGGACAAAATATATTGATGAAAAGTTTGATACAGCAAGAAGGTAATAACAATTATAAACATACACGCATCTAACAACAAAGCCCCAAAATATATGAAACAAAAATTGACAGAATTGAAGGGAGAAATAGATAGTTCTACAATAATATTTGCATATGTTAATACCCTGCTTTTCGTAATGGATAGAAGAACCAAGCAAGAGATCAATAAGGAAATAGAGAACTTGAACAACACTATGAATCAATGATCTATAATAGACATATACAAATACTACACTCAGCAACAGCAGTATACACATTCTTCTCAAGTGTACATGGAACATTCTCTACAGTAGACCATATATTGGATCACAAACCAAACGTTAACAGGTTTTAAAAAATTGAAATCATTCAAAGTATCTTTTCTGATCAAAATAGAATGAAACTAAAAATCAATGACAGAAGGAAAACTGGAAAATTCACAGACATGTGGAAATTCAACAACATATTCTTAAACAACTGATGTCTCAAAGTGGAAATCACAAGGAAAATTACAAAATACCTTGAGATAAGTGAAAATGAAAACGCAAGTTACCAAAAGTTACGGGATACAGAAAAGGTAACGCTAAGAGGGAAATTTATAACTGTAAATGCATATGCACTAAAAAAGAAGAAATTCTCAAATCATAACTTAACTGTACACTATGAGGAACTAGAAAATGAAGCGTGAATTAAACCAAAAGATGGCAGAGGTAAGGAAATAATAAAGATTAGAGTGGAGATAAATAAAATAGAGAACAAAGAAATTGTACTAGAGAAAATCAACAAAACCAAAAGTCAGTTCTTGGAATAGATTAACAAAATTGACAAATCTTTAGCTAGATTGACTAAGAAAAACAGAAGAGATTCAAATTACTAAAGTCAGAAATGAAAGTGGGACATGAAAAGATGCTCAGCATCACTCATAATCAGGAAAATGCAAATCAAAACCACAGTGAGATATCACCTCACACCTGTCAGAATGACTAAAATCAACAACACAAGGAACAGTAAATGTTGGTGAGGATGTGGAGAAAAAGGAACCCTCTTGCTCTGCTGGTGGGAATGCAAACTGGTGCAGCCACTCTGGAAAACAGTATGGAGGTTCCTCAAAAAATTAAACATAGAACTACCTTGCAATCCAGGAATTGCACTACCAGGGTATTTACCAAAAAAATAAAAAAGCACTAATCAAAGGGATACATGTACCCCTATGTTTCTTTTTTTTTCTTTTTTTTTTTTCATTTAAATTCAAGTTAGTTTACATGTGTGTAGTCTTGGCTTCAGGAGTAGAACCTAGTGATTCATCTCTTACATATGACACCAGCGCTCATCCCAACCAGTGTCTTCCTTAATGCCCATCACCCATTTCATCTATCCCCCCACCCACCTTCCCTCTAGCAGCCCTCAGTTTGTTCTCTGTATTTAAGTGTCTTTCATGGTTTGCCTCCCTCTCTCTTTTTATCTTATTTTTCCTTCCCTTCTCCTATGTTCATCTGTTGAGTTTCTCAAATTTCACATAAGAGTGAAATCATATATCTTTCTCTGATTGACTTGTTTCACTTAGCATAATCCCCTCTAGTTCCATCCATGTTGTTGCAAATGGCAAGATTTTATTCTTTTTCATCACCGAGTAGTATTACATTGTATATATAAACCACATCTTCTTTTTTTTAATTTTTTTAACATTTTTAAATTTTATTTTTGAGACAGAGAGAGACAGAGCATGAACGGGGGAGGGGCAGAGAGAGAGGGAGACACAGAATCGGAAGAAGGCTCCAGGCTCTGGGCCATCAGCCCAGAGCCTGACGCGGGGCTTGAACTCACGGACCGCGAGATCGTGACCTGAGCCGAAGTCGGACGCTCAACCGACTGAGCCACCCAGGCGCCCCTATAAACCACATCTTCTTTATCCATTCATCAGTCGATGGACATTTGGGCTCTTTCCATACTTTGGCTATTGTCGATAGTGTTGCTATGAAAGGGGGTACATGTGCCCCTTTGAAACAACACACCTGTATCCCTTCGATAAATACCTAGTAGTGCAGTTTCTGGGTCATAGGGTAGTTCTATTTTTAATTATTTGAGGAACCTCCATACTGTTTTCCAGAGTGGCTGTACCAGTTTGCATTCCCACCAACAGCATGCACCCTATATTAACTGCAGCATTGTTTATAATAGCCAAACTATAGAAACAGCCAAAATGTCCATCAACTGCCGAATGGATAAAGAAGAGGTGATATAGATCTACAATGGAATATTGTTCAGCAATAAAAAAGAATGAACTCTTGCCGTTTGCAACAACATGGATGGAGCTAGAGAGTGTAATTCTAAGCGAAATAAGTCTGTCAGAGAAAGACAAACACCATATGATTTCATTCGTATGTGGAATTTAAGAAACAAAACAAACAAACAAGGGAGGGGGGGAAGAAAGAGAAGGGCAAACCAAGAAACAAACTCTTGGGGCACCTGGGTGGCTCAGTCAGTTGGACATCCAACTTTGACTCAGGTTGTGATGTCACAGTTCATGAGTTCGAGACCCACATTAGACTCACATGGAGCTCGCTTTGGATCCTCTTTCTCCCTGTCTTTACTCCTCCCCTGCTCACACTCTCTGTCTTTCTCAAAAGTAAATAAACAAACAAAAAAAGAAACCAACTCTTAACTGTAGAGAACAAACTGATGGTCACCAGAGAAGAAAAGGGTGGGGGGAGGGGGAAAATAGAGGCTGAGGATTAAACAGTACACCTATCATGATGAAAATAAAATAAAATGGGAAAAGAGAGAAAGATTAAAAAAAAAAAGAAATGAAAGTGGGGATATTACTACAGATTTTATAGATTATGAGAATACTATGAACAATTACACATCCAACAAATTGGGTAACCTAGATAGACAAATTCCTAGAAACATACAATCTATAAGAACTGACACACGAAGAAGGACTATCTGAACAGACCTATATATAACAAGTAAGGAGACTGAACCGGTAATCAGAAACCTCTCAATGAAAGGCCCATGATGAAAAGCCCAGATGGTGTCACCGGTGAATTTTACCAAACATTTAAGGAAGAATTAACATTAGTATTTCTCAGACTCTTCCAAAAAATTGAAGAGGAGGGAATACTTCCTAACTCATTCTATGAGGTCAACATTACACTGATACCAAAGCCTAATAAAGACAACATAAGAAAAGAAAATTATAGACCAATATGCCTTATGAATATGGATGTAAAAATTCTCAGCAAAATATTAGCAAATAAATTCCAACAGCATATTAAAAGCATTCTACACCACAGCCAAGTGGGATTTATTCCTGGAATGCAATAATGGATCAATACATGAAAATCAATCAATGCAACACACCACAGTAAAAGAATGGAAAGAAAACTGTATGTTCATCTCAATGGATGCAGACAAAGCATTTGTCAAAATTCAACATCTTTCCATGATTAAAAAAAAAACACCCAGTAAAGTAGAAATAGAGGAGAATTTCCTCAATACGATAAAAACCATATATGAAAAAACTCACAGTTGACATCCTACCCAATGATGAAAGACTAAGAGCTTCTCTCCTAAGATCAGCAACAAGACAAGAAAGCCTACTTTTCCTGCATCAGTTGAACATAGTACTGAAAGTTCTAGCCAGAGAAATTAGGCAAGAAAAAGAAATAAGGTATCCAAATTGGAAAGGAGAAAATAAAATGATCTCTGTTCACAGATGACATGATCCTACATGTCAAGTCCCTAACAGTTACACACACACACACACCTATTAGAACTAATATTAAGTTGTAGGATACAAAACCAATGCACACACACACACACGCATATATATATATATATATATATACACATACACACACACAAATATATATATATACACAAATATATCTATATGCAAGTATATATATACATACACAAATACACACACACACACACATATTTGCAACAAACAATCCTGAAAGGAAATTAAGAAAACAATTCCATTTACAAATGCGTACAAAAAGAATATTTAGGAATAAATTTAACCACGGTGACAAAAAAAAAAGTATATCCTGAAAAACTACAAAATACTGCTGAAATTAAAGAAGCCTAAATAAAAGACATCCTATGTTCATGGACTGGAAGACTTAATGTTGTTCAAATGGCAATACTCCCCAAAGTGATCTACAGATTCATTACAGTCCTTAACAAAATCCCGGTGACTTTTTTACACAAATACAAGAATTCATCCTAAAACTTCATATGGAATTGCAAGGGGCCCTGAATAGGCCAAAGTAATTTTGAAGAATAAGAAGAGTTGGAGGATTACCTTCAAATGTATCAAAGACCCAAACTTCAGACTAAAACTATAAAACTTTTAGAGGAAAACCGGGTAACACCTTCATGCATTCCATCTGGCAATTCCACTTTTGATACAACACCTAGATATGTTGGGTTTCATCAAAATTAAAAACTTGTGTCCATCAAGACAGTAAAAACAAAAAGCTCACAGAATGGGAGCAAATATTTGCAAATAACATCTCTGATAAGGGATTAATAGGCAGAAGACATAAAAAAACTCCTGAGACTCAACAGCCAAAACAGAAACAACTCAAGTCAAAACTGGGCGAAAGACTTGAGTTGACATTTCGCCAAAGATGGCATCCAAATGGCCCATAAGCATATAAAAATACTCAACATCGCCAGTCATTGGAGAAATTCCAATCGAAACTACAGTGAGACACCACTTCATGCTCATTAGAATGGCAATTATCAAAAAAGTGAAAAATAATAAGTCTTGACAAGAATGTGGAGAAATTGGGACCCTCATGTATTGATTGCGGGAATGAAAAATGCTGCAACCACTATAGAAAACAGTTTGACATTTCCTCGCAAAGTTACATATAGAGCTACCATATGACCCAGCAATTCCAGTCCTAGATATATATCCAAAGGACCTGAAAGCAGCGATTCACATAGATACTTGTACACCAATGTTCACAGCAGCATTATGCACAATAGACCGAAAGTGGAAAACCGTGTTCATCGATAAATGAAGGGATAAATAAAAAGTGCTATATATATATTGGAATATTACTCAGTTATTAAAATGAGTAAAGTACGGACACATGCAGCAACACGGATGAACCTTGAAGACCTTATGGTAAGTGAAATAAACCAGCCACGAAAAGACAGCTACTGTGTGATTCTGCTTACACGAGGCACCTAGATTAGGCGAATTCATGGCGGCAGAAAGTAGACCAGGGGTGACCAGGGGCTGAGGGGAGGAGAAAGCTGGGATGATGAGAGATTTTGGATCTAGATAGTGGTGACTTGGTAAGCTGCTGGGGGATACACTCCATCCAATGTAGGGAGTAAGCCAAATGGTGACAAGTCGGGGAGAAACACAGGATCCATCTCAGCAAAGAGGTGCAGGTAGAAATTCTCAGAATGATGCCGAAGGAAATCTCGGGGGACAGCTGCCTGCAGGCCTGGAGGGAACACTGTCCCAGCTAAAATAAAAGAGGAAGGAATGTCTCTGATGAACATTGAAATAATAGACAAGTGAGTATGTTTGACCAACTGACAGGCTGGGTTTGTCACAGAGCTGAGGATAAATCGCTGACACGTGCAGAGAGAACTCAGGAGCTGTCAACACCAGGGAAATCATAGCACACGGATAGTTCAGCTGGGAACAAAATTCACAGCATCATAAACGTGTGAGCAACTGTCAGTGAATAACTCAAGGACTCTGACTTATGCTTCCCATACAAGAGTTTCCTCATCTGCGTGAGTGGGGACAGTCATTGGACCACTGTCAAGGAACAAAGGCAATACCAGGACTTAGGAGAGAGAGGAAGAAGAAAAGGGAGAACGATACCGTGGAGGGTTTTACATTTGGGGGCAAGCTGATTAGCTGGCAGTCTACCCTTGAGCACTGGGGTTGACCGGAGGGATCCAAAAGAATTTCCATTGTTGATGGACTCTCTGGAAATCCTGAGGGCGTCAGAGTGGACAGATGCGCAGGCTGTCGGGAGTATGGTCGGCTGGTCCTGCCACATCTGCCACGGGGTCAGCCCCATTGCTGGGGCCAGAACTGCTCTCCGTCTCCACGGATCTAACTAAACACCATGCTCTGGGAGACTGGGTAGAGGGGAGGTGGTGGGTACACAGAGGGTGATGTAAGAGTTGAGTTCTCATCTTAGAAAGCAGGAAATTAATGCACAATGTCTAGAATCGAAAAGTCAAGAACTAGCAGTGTGTGCATATCATATTCTGGACATTCAGGTAGCAATGGCTGGAAACCACTGGACTATATATCCCCGGTCCAGCACTTCCTAGCTGTGTGACCTTGGGCAGAACTTTGCCTCCTTGAAACGCAGTGTCCTCATCTGTAAAATGGGGATGTTATTGCCGACTTCATAAGGCCATTGTGGTTATTACATGCATGGCAAGTGCTTTGCCTGGTGTGGTACTGTGCAATTAGTAAAAGGTTAACCCCCTGAGCTATTGCTCTTATTAACATTGCCACTCCTTGCACTATGGAGTATTGTACTGGCCAAGGCCTGGACCTGGGTCAAGGGAAAATTAAAAGGGCCAGTTCCTGCCACAAGGACCCAAGACAACCCTGTGTCTTTCTCCATGGTGGGGAGAGGGTCCTGTCCCCATGAGAAAGAAGCAAGATGGATAAAAGCCTCAGCAACTCCTTCTCGTTCTTTGGAATTTTGCCAAGAAAATCTGTCAATGTGACTTGAAAAGAAGGGACCATAAAAAGCTTCAAGACAGGAGGAATTTCTCACCAATCTTTGAATAAACACATGAGCTGGGGGCTTTGAACTAGGCTGTCAGTGGGGGGGGGGAGGGGTCAGAAGAAGATTCCAACATCAAGAGATGGGGTGTGTGCCCCGGAGGAGGTCACAGCCTGACACCTGGGGCACATGTGGGAGAACTGGCAATGACCACTTAGAAGCCCGCTTTTATTCCCGTGAAGAAGGGAGAGGAGGCGGGGGAGGGAGGAGGCAAAGAAGGAAATGAGAAGGTGGCTTTTCATTTCAGTTCGTTGTATGTGATTTCTTACCAGGCTCTTCTGAGGTATTGAAAATAGCTCTGAGCCCAACCCCTGGGAGCCCCCACCTGCACCCAAAACTACCTTCCAGAGATTGTCAGGGTGGTGAGCCCACCATCCCCACGCTGGATCTAAGTCAGAACTAAACTGAGCCCCGGGAGTACTAGTCAAGTCACTTTCTCAGTTTTGTGCTTATAGGGAATTTTTTTTTTTTTTTTAAGTAGGTTTCGCGTCCAGCACAAGGCCCAACATGGAGCCTGAACTCATGACCCTGAGATCAAGATCAAGACCTGAGGTGAGAGCAAGAGTCGGACGCCTAGCCGACTGAGCCACCCAGGGGCCCCTCTCAGGTCCGTGTTTGTAGAAAAGGGGCGACCATTTCTCCCCATGGTAGTTTCTGCCTCCTGTTAGCTCATTTTGAAAATCGATTTGCCACAGTTCAGTGGCAGAACATGCGTGAGAGAGCAAAGGGGTCTGTGGTGGGGAAAGCACAGTTATGCCTCGCGTCATTACCGATCACCTTGGGAAAGGGCACAAAACCTCGGTTTTCGTTATCTGCAAAATGGGCGTTCCAGGCTTCCCTCTGCAGAGAAGTTTCCCTCAAGGACGTGTACGTGACATGCGTATAACTGGCCAGAGACAAAGCTGCCAAGCGGCAGTTATTAGTCTGATATAAGTGGCAAAAAATATAATGGATTGATTGTAGTCACAATTAAAATCATCTTACGGTAATATAAAACCATATAATCATAATGATAGAGAATTATTATGACATTATTCTTATTAATAATAATAGTATCATCAAATTAGCACTCCAGGCCTGGGAACTGCTCCCACAACCTCAACCTGTGGCTTAAGCACCATAATTTTCTAAAAACACTTGCCCCCATAGCTGCCTCGTCCCCTTGCCTCTCCTCTGAGCCCTTACATGTGCCTCCCTGGATGACCGTGTGGCCTGAGCATGCCTTCCTGGTGATGGTTCTTGTTTTGTAATTTGACCTTTGGGAGTCACCATTCTGTCTCCTGACACTCTCATTCATCTCTGTATCCGGTGCCTTCCATGATAGCAGGACACAGTAGATCCTTGATAAATGACCTCATAAATGACCTTGTCCATCATTGTCCCCAGTAAAGACTTGTGGAATGAAAAGCCGTCTCCATTTTTGCACTGTGTTATAGACAGCTGGATTGGGACAATATTTAAGTTTTATTCTGCCCCCTCCCCCGCCTGCATTTCTGTCATTCAAGTAGGACTCAGGGTAAAGGTGTCTTGGCAGAAGGAGAGGAGAAAAAAAATGCTGGCTTTTGCTTTCAAAACTTAGGGGAGGATATTCTTGACAGAGACAAAGTAACTGAGCCAGAGGGGTGCCTGGGTGGGGTTAAGCGTCCGACTTCAGCTCAGGTCATGATCCCACGGTTGGTGGGTTCGAGCCCTGTGTCAGGCTCTGTGCTGGCAGCTCAGAGCCTGGAACCTGCTTCGGATTCTGTGTCTGCCCCTCCCTCTCTCTCTGCCCCTCCCCCCGCTAGCACTCTGTCTCTCTCTCTCTCAAAAAATAAGTAAACATTATGGGGCGCCTGGGTGGCCCAGTCAGTTAAGTGCCCAACTTTGGCTCAGGTCATGATCTCACGGTTTGAGTTCAAGCCCCATGTCCAGCTCTGTTCTGACAGCTCAGAGCCTGTAGCCTGCTTTGGATTCTGTGTCTCCCTCTCTCTCTCTGCCCCTCCCCTGCTCACACTCTGTCCCTCTCTCTCAAAAATGAATAAACCTAAATAAATAAATAAATAAATAAACAGACATAAAAACAATTTTTTTTAAAGTAGCTGGGCACATGGGGCGCCTGGGTGGGGCAGTGAGTTCGAGCCCCGCGTCAGGCTCTGGGCTGATGGCTCAGAGCCTGGAGCCTGTTTCCGATTCTGTGTCTCCCTCTCTCTGCCCCTCCCCCGTTCATTCTCTGTCTCTCTCTGTCCCAAAAATAAATAAACGTTGAAAAAAAAATTAAAAAAAAATAAAGTAGCTGGGCACAGGAAATAATTTCCCCTCTATTAAAAAAATAGCCCAAAGATTTAAATGTGGAAAACAATAAGATTATTAAAATTCTAAAGAAAAAAAAGACCTGATATTTCTTTATAACCTTGGAATATGAAAGACTTTTTTAACTATAACACCATATCCAAAATCTGTAAAAGGACTGATAAAATAGACTACACAGAACAAGCAAAGAAAAAATCACCAAACATGGCCAAAAACACCTCAAGGAAAGTCCAAAGGCAAATGAAAAATGGAAACAAAACATTTGCATCTTTTATTTATAAACAGAAAGGAAAAGGCCAGCTACCCAATAGAAAATTGGGCTTGGGGCGCCTGGGTGGCGCAGTCGGTTAAGCGTCCGACTTCAGCCAGGTCACGATCTCGCGGTCCGTGAGTTCGAGCCCCGCGTCGGGCTCTGGGCTGATGGCTCAGAGCCTGGAGCCTGTTTCCGATTCTGTGTCTCCCTCTCTCTCTGCCCCTCCCCCGTTCATGTTCTGTCTCTCTCTGTCCCAAAAATAAATAAACGTTGAAAAAATTAAAAAAAAAAAAAAAAAGAAAATTGGGCAAACACAATGAACAGACAGTTCACAGACAGGGGAAAACATCATAAAGATGTTTGGTCTCATTCCTAATAGAAGATAAATTCAAACTATGCTGATTCTATCTTTCCTTAATAGACTTAAAAATCTAGAAGCTTAATTGCACCTTCTATTGGCAGGGCCATAAGGAAACTGGCACTCTCATTCACCATGGAAAGAGAGGAAACAGGGATAACCCTCGTGGAGGGCAATTTGGCAACATTTGTCAAAATTACTGATGTATTTACCACTGATATAGTGATCAAACTCTGATTTATCTCAAAGTGTGAGATAATAAATCCATTGCAGCAATGTTCGTAATAGCAGAAGATTGGGGAAAAACCAACTGCCCATCAATAAGGGAGTGAATGAGTAAATTATAATATTCTTATATACTGGACTATGTACCTATAAAAAAGAATGAGGAAGCTCTTTATATATTACTATGAAAGAACTCCAAGATATATTATGTGGAAAAATAAAAATAAAAATAAACAGGGTTTCTTTCTTTCTTTCTTTCTTTCTTTCTTTCTTTCTTCTTTCCTTCCTTCCTTCCTTCCTTCCTTCCTTCCTTCTTTCTTTATTTTTGCAAAAAGGGGGGAAGTTCAAATCTATAAGAGTTGGTATATATGTAACGAAACACCGCAAAGAAACTTAAGAAACAAAAAATGGTGTTTTAAATACAATTTTTAGAAATAAATTTAACAAAAAAGTGTAAAACTTGTACACTGAAAACTACAAAAGATTGTTGAAAGAAGAATTTAAAGACCTAAATAAATGGAGAGAAAGCCTATGTTCATGGATTGAAAGATTTAATATTGTTAAGATGGCAATATTCCCCAAATTATTCTACAGATTCAATGAAATCCTAATAAAAATACCAACTGGCTTTTCCACAGAATTTGACAGCTGATCCTAAAATCTTATGGAAATGCAAAGGACCCAGAAGCGCCAAAACAATCCTGAAAAAGAAAAACATAGCTGGGAGACTCACACTTTTCAATTTCAAAAACTTACTACAAAGCAATAGTAAATAAGACAGTGTGATACTGGCATAAAGATAAGCATAGACCAATGGAATAGAATTGAGCGTCCACAAATAAGCTTAACATTTATGTTCAGTTGATAAGGGTACCAAGGCAATTCAATGGGAGAAAGGATAATCTTCTCAACAGATAGTGCTGAGACCACAGGATAGCCATGTGTAAGAGAACAAATTTCGACGCCTACCTCACACCACACACAAAAATTAACTCACAGTGGATCATAGATCTAAATGTAAGAGCTAAAACGACAAGCTTAGAAGAAAACAGGAGTGAATCTTCATTATTTGGGGTTAGGCAATGACACAAAATGCATAAATGACTATAGAGAAGATGAAGAGATTAAACTTCATGAAAATCAAACACATTTGTGTTTCACAAAATGCCGTCAAGAAAATAAAAGGGGGGGGGTGCTTGGGTGGCTCAGTTGGTTAAGTGTCCAATTCTTGATTTGGGCTCAGGTTGTGATCTCACAGTTTGTGAAATCGAGCCTCACTTGGCATTCTCTCTCTTCCTCTCTCTCTGCCTCTGTCTCTCTCTCTCTCTCTCTCTCTCTCTCTCAAAATAAATAAAATAATTTAAAAAAAAAGAAAGAAAAGAAAAGGACAGTCCATAGATGTGGAGGAAACATTTGCAAATCATATATTTGTTAAGGGATCCAGAATATATAAAGAATGCTTATAACTAAACAATGAAGAAACATCTCAATTTAAAAATGGGTTAAGGAGTTAGACATTTTTCCAAAAATATATCTGAATCAGCACAGGAAAAGGCACCCATCATTTGTCAATTAGGGAAATGCAAATCAAAGCGACACTGAGATACCTACTAAGATAGTTATAGTGAAAAGATGGAAAATGACAAGTGTTGGTGAGGATGTGGAGAATTTGAAGCAAGATGATCAGATGGTCATCTACTGTGGAAAACAATCTGGTAGTTTCTCAAAGTGTTCAACACAGAATTGCCACAAGCTGCTGCGATCGCACTTCCAAGAAAAATGAAAATATATGTCAACCCAAATACTTGAACACGAAAGTTCACGGCAGCATTATTCTTAATAGCCAAACAGCAGAAACGGCCCAAATGTCCACCACACGACGAATGGATAAACAAAACGTGGCATATCCATTCAATGGAATATAATTTGGCCGTAAAGAGGAACAAAGTGCTGACATGTGCCACAGCATGAATGAACCTTAAAAACATCATGCTAAGAAGAAGAAGCCAGTCGCAAAGCACCACATTCAATTTTTATAAAATGGCCCACGGTAGGCAAATTGGTAGAGACAGAAAGTTGCAAAACCACATTCAATTTTTATAAAATGGTCCAAATTAGGCAAATGGATAGAGACAGAAAGTAGATCAGTGGTAAGCCTAAGGCTGGGGGTGTGGAGGGACTGAGGGGTGGGGAGTGGTGAAAATGTTCTAAAATTAGATTCTAGTGATGATTGCACAAGTCTGTCACTATAATAAATAACATTGACTTGTACACTTTAAATGGGTAAACTTTCAGGCATGTAAATTATATGTCGGTAAGGCTGTTTATTCCAGGGGAGGCAGGAACTGGGCAGATGGGGGACAGGGAGGGAAGAAGACTTCATATTATATACCTTTTTATACTGTCTGGGCTTGCAAAGCGTGACCACTACCTACTCAAAAAGCCAATTTTTTAAAAAGTTTACTTATTTATTTTGAGAGAGAGAGAGAGAGAGAGAGAGAGAGGAGGGGGGAAAGGCAGAGAGAGAGAATCCCAAGCAGGCTCTGTGCAGACCTGAGAGCACAGAGCCCCACGCACAGCTTGAACTCACAAACCGTGAGATCGTGACCTGAGCCGAAATCAAGAGTCGGCTGCTTAACCAACTGAGCCACCCAGGCGCCCCTCAACAAGCAAATTTAAAACGCCAAAGAATCACACAAAATTAAAAAGAGACCTCTGACACTTCCCTCATTTGGGGAGAGGAGAGGGAGGGTGCTAACCCACTGTGAAGGGATGGCTGGGTGGGCGGTGGGTTAGATTGGACAGGGCAGCCCTAGAGAGCTTCTAAGACTCATTCATGGTCTGGAAGCCAGCAAGCTGTGGAGACTGATGGGGACATAGTTGGGCAGATGGTCGACAACCAGCAGACCAGAGGGTGCCGTGGCTGCTCCCCACTCCCCCACCACCACATGGACCTACATGAAATCCCAGAACCACCATCCAGCCCCAAAGAAGGGCAGGAAAACCCCAGGACCGACACAGGCTGGGCAGAATAGAAGCCTGAGAAAGAAGTTCCACAGCCCTTCTCGGAACCTTTGCTCGTCACTCCTCAAGAGGGCTTCTGGAGGGTTCGAAGCCCTTGTGAGGTTTTGAGGGACATCTGGTGGGGCAGAGACTCTTCTTCATTGTGCAGCTGGGGAAACAGAGTCTGGAGAGGTGAAGGGCCCGTCCAAGGTCACACGGTGAGTCCGTGAACATGGGGAGCCAGAACCCCTGACTGCGGGCCGGTACTGATTCTGCTGTGCCAGGCAGCCTCGCTCAGCACTGGGTCACAGTTCTGACCGATTCTCAGCCCGTGGTCCTGGAGGCCCCGGCACTTTCACCCTGTGTCAAGGTGGGTGTCCTCACCTGTTCCGGCTGTCTCAGAAATTTTATACATTTGAGCCCTTCGCTGGGGACCTGTCTGGGGACATGGTCACTGGATGCAAAAAGGAATCAGAGAAAAGATAGACTCCTTGCCTGACGTGTGGGGGACAGAGCAGCAGCGTGGGTCCCATCGGCTCCGGCAACCTATGCTTCCTGCTCTGTCCCTTTGAACGAACCTTTAAAACCCTGATAAAAATTCTACAGGGCATACGATCCAGGTTCTTCAATAAATAAACAGCGGGGGGAATAAATGAGACCAGACGGGAATTGCTCTAGATTAACACATACAATCAAAGGTAGAATGTGGTCTGTGCTCAGATCCTGATTTGAACAAACCGACTGGAAAAGACATTGATCAGACAACTGGGAAACCTCAACCCTGATCGGCTATTTGGTCCTAGTACTAGGGGGTCATTCTTTTCAGAATTGGTCAGGCCATGATGGTTAGTTTTCTGGGTGTTGTTTTCTGAAAAAGTTTTTAAGAGATGGCTGCTGAGGCATCCACACATCAAAGAATACAATGTTTGTTATTAGCTTTAAGATGATCCAGTGGGGCTGGAGGGGGAAAATGGCGGGCGTAGACGATCTAAGGCTGGCCATACGTTGATAATTGTTAAAGTCAGGGGATGGATGCAGAAGGTGCATACCTACCCTCCAGCCTCCCAGCTCCTCTCCCGGCGTGCAAGCTGCAAACTCCCAGAGCCTCCAGACTTGGGGTGGCCCCCAGACAAGCCCGAGCTTGTCCATCTGCTGTGGGTGCTACTCGCGCCGAACCCCACCGAACCCATGCGGGGCGCCCCTGGCCAAGCCCTCCTTGCCCCCACTGCCCCCCCACCCGGCCACCTCCCCGGCTACTCACACCACTCCGGGCCCGCCCGGGTCCGGCCACCTCGCCTGCTCCGGCCCAAGCCACTCATTACTCAGGACGTTTATTATTAGCCTTAGATTTGATTAGTGCCTGAGCTGCACTTCCTGGGTTTTCCCCCCAACCTGTAGGATGTAAATCATTAGCGGCACCCCCTCCCGCCCCTGCACCTGCGTGGTAGGAGCCGAGGCGGGTGGCCTGGGCGTGCTTCAGGAGTCCCCAACGGTGCTGTCTGCGGAGCCTTCCCTGCATGCTGCCCGACAGGGCCTGCAGAGCAGGGGGGGCTGGTCTGGCCTTGAGATGAGGTATAGACTGGTATGACCCCCATCTGGCCCTGACCCCACACTTGGACCTGGTTTCCTGCCCCCTGGCACACACCCCAGGCTGCACCCAGGACGAACCAGCTCTCCAGCCTCAGGCCCTTCCCCCTTCCTTGACGACCATTTCCTATTTCATTGCGGGGTCATCTCTTGTTTGGTCCTCAGGCTCCACTGAGGGGCCAACTCCTCCGGGAAGCCATCCCTGATTTCTCTGTGCTTCCTAAGCCCTATCCTTACCCGTATCAAAGCACTCAACAGGCTGACACTAGAGCAGGACAGCCTGGGTTTGAATCTCAGCCCGGCCACTTACCAGCAGGGAGCCTTGGAGACAATTCACTTAACTTCTCTGTGCCTCCATTTTCTCTCCTCATAAGTGGGTATAACAACAGTTCCTGGCTCACGGGTTGTTGGGAGAATGGAAGGGGCACAGTTAAATTCTTAGGGCAAGTTCTCAGCATGTAGCAAGTTCTCAAGAAACAATATGGAGGATTAGCACCGTAGCCCTCATCACACTCTTGTGACTTGATTTCCATGGCTTCCCAACTCCCTCCATGGGATTAAGACGGGAGTGAGACAAATTTAGGAGCCCATGGCATTTAGGAAGGAAGTTTGAGGGATGGGAAGGAATCAGGCAGGTGGAGGGGAAGCAGGAGGGCATCCCAGGAAGCAGTTAGGACAGGAGCGAGGGCAGAAGGGAGGAAAGCGAAAGGCTGATTTGGATGAACCTGACCTGAGACAACAGCAGAGGACATACAAATGATTGGTAAGCCTTAAAAAGTGCTCGGACTCAAAAATGAGAGAAACACAACCTCAACAATGAAGAAGGAATTTTCATCCGTCAGGTTGGCAAAATCTGAAACTTTGATAATGCCGAGAACTAGAGGTGATCTAGGGAAATGTGACCTCACGCCCTGCTGGAGGGAGGGGGTTGTTACTACCATTTTGGAGGGCAATCTGCCAGGACCAATGAAAACGCACAGCCTACACCCAACCCACAACCCAGAAATTCTCCTCCATGTGCCACAGGTGCACAGCGCTGTTCGCGGAAGCCTAGCTAATACTAGGGAGCATCTGGAAACAACATAAATGTCCAACCCACAGAGCATGGCCGGAAAAAGTGAGGTTCACAGGTCATAACCAGGGATATTATGCAATGGAGATATTCACAGATCTAGAGGAGACAGATCTGTAGGCAGTGATGTGGAGTGATGGTCAAGACAAATCACTGAGTGAAAAACAAATAAAAAAGGAGTTTGTAGCCTGGTACCTACGGTAAGATACCTTTTTGTGAAGCAGAGTCGTGAATCGCATTCTCCATGGCCCCCTACACAGTGGGCATGATGACGATGGTTGCCTCAGGGTTAGAACAAGAGGGGACGAGGTTTGGGGGTGATGGTCAAAGGTGACTTTAGTCCTATTTGTAACGCTTTAATTTTTACACAGAGAAGATACTTACGTATTACTTGTGTCAGTGAAAAGTAACAAAGCTGCGGGGGTGGGGTTGGGAGCCAGAGGCAGTCACCGACACCGTTGCCAGGAACTTTCTGCCTGTTGAAAGCCCAGAGTCAGTGTTGGCTGCCCTCAGTGCGTCTCCTCCTTACCTTCTTACCCAGAGCTGGGGCTCTCACCGCCTCACAAAGCAGCTGGCTCCCGGGGGGTTAGTTCTGACCGTTAAAAAGCGGTCTCTGTCTATCGAGCAGACTGTGCCTTCCAGAAACAGACCCGCTAGACTGATCGCTATTTTCTGCAGCCGCACACATTGCCTTGCTCAATGAGATAGCACTTTGGAGTTAGAAAGCAGGCATGGGTTAGGCAGGAAACAAAAATCAAATACAATCCAATCTGATTTGTAGGGTGGCCAGGAACTGAATGGTAGAGTTTCCTAAAGTCTCATTGCTGATCGAAGCTGGTTAGCGCTGTCGCTCAAACACCTTTTATAGATAATGGACTTTATTTGCTTTCTATTTTCTTTCATCAGAAGTGTAATTTACATGAAGTGAAATGCATGAATTTTGAGTGTGCAGGTCAATGAATGCTTACTATGTGCGTACCCAGACAATGCTACCCAGATCAGGACTTTGGACATTTGGAGCCCCCCAGAAGGCCCCCTCACTGCCCCTTCCAGGAAGTCACCCCACCACCGCAGAATAGCCATCATCCTGACTTCTGTCCCCATAGATTCATTTTGCTTGTTCCTGAACTTCGTATAAACAGGAACATACGGGGGAGGGGGAGGGGGGAAAAGTTACATACAGGGGAGAGGGAGGGAGGCAAACCATAAGAGACTCTTAAATACTGAGAACAAACTGAGGGTTGCTGGGGGATGGGGGAGAGGGGAGAGTGGGTGACGGGCACTGAGGAGGGCACTTGTTGGGATGAGCACTGGGTGTTGTATGGAAACCAATCTGACAATAAATTATGTTTAAAAAAAGGAAACAGGAACATACAGAGGGGATTATCCACAACTTTCTTCTGACTTCTTTTGGTTGGTGTCAGATTTTGTTAAGCCAGACAGAGCAAAGCTATGGGACATTTTTGGAAGGAGTTGTCCAACCTCCAAGGGCCTCATTTTCTCCTGATCTAATGGATGAATGTGAAGCTGTGTAACAACACAGACCGAAGCTCATGTGACCCCTCCCCACCAGTGCCACACAATTGTTAACAATTATTATTATTGCTGCCTCTGAGCTCAGATTTCACGACCCATGAAAATAGAGTCCCCTCCTCTCTGGGCTCCCTCAGAACAGGTGCTGGAGACTTCTGAGCCTCATTCTGAAACCAGCCCTCTCCAAGCTGTCTCCCGGGGCGGGCGGGGGACCCAAGATTCTAATTTTAAGCTCCACACTTAAGGGGACAGAAGAGTTCTGGAACCCAGGGTAAAGATCCCTTGTATACGTCCAGGTTTGGGAGCTGATTCATTCAAATATGTGGACCTAAACAGTTAAAATGAGCACACGGTAAAGAAAAATTCACACGGTGTGAAAGGGAATATAGTGACAAAAAAGAAACTTCTCTCATATCTAGATACTCTAGTCGGCCCTTTCCCTGCTTGGAGGCAGCAACTGTGACCAAATCTGGTTCACACAGGCTTCCGCAAAGCCCTGGCATTTACACACATGTATGTGTCGATGGATGATAGATTTCGCCTCAGCCCTCCCACCCAACATACATTTTTTTTTTACACAATTGCTGGTCTATACAGATTAAACACACTGTAAACATGACCTTTTTTCACTTGATATATCCTACCAATCAATTCTTACCTTTTTAAACAAGCTCTTAAAATGCTCATTGGAAATAATAACAACAGTGAGCATTTATGTGGCACTTACCATGTTGCAGGCACTATTCTAAACCCTTTAAATATATGTTCATGTAACATACATTTTGTCTTTGTGTCTCATAGACTGGATTGAATTCCCTAAGTGGATTACTTGGTCAGAGGAAAGGTTGTCACGTTGACTGATATTTTCCAATGAGACTGTTCCCCTCTACATGAGGGCGTTGGTGATATTTTGGACCTGAGAACGTTTTGCCCAAGCTAGGTGTTCTGGTCTCTCTGAGGCAGCGAGGGTTTGTCTTAGCCACAGCCTGCTGTCTGCCAACCCCCCTCCCCCGGTCCCTCTGAGGCCGTACTCTTGAACCTTCTCTGAGAGAGTCCTAGAGGTAAGACCAAAGCAAGAGTGTCCCAAAAAGGACATTTCTTAGAAATGCAGTGAAAGCCCTGATTTTCATGATTGCAATTTACATATACGACTCAGATGTGAATTTCCTGTATTGCTAATGTACCTATTCCCTCGATTTGTGCTAATTTCTCAGAAATGCTAAATACCTTTAGTAAAACGTGCTTCAAAGGAGCAAAGGGCAGTTTCTACAGGAAGAGCCCCAGCTTTGGTGGGAAGACTTAGTTTCTCTTTCCATTAAAAAAAAATTTCCCTCAAAATTTTTATGGTGAAAAATTCAAAACTCAGAGAAGAGGGAAAAGTAACGTAGAAGGGATACCCACAGACCATCTTGCAAGGCTTAACCAGTGTTCACATGGGTGTCCTCCTATCTACTTTCCCGTGGGGACATCTGAAAGCTTTGCAGACTGTGACATTCACTCCTCAACGCTTCAGCGGACATCTCCCAAGACGGGGACGTTCTCTCCCATAGACTTACCATTTCCACACCTAAGAAAATCAGCAGTAATTCAACACACCACCCAATATCGAGTCCATATTCAAACGTCACCTGCTGTCCTACAAAGCTTTTTTTTGGCTGCCTCCGTTTTTGTTTTATGTTTTGTTGTTGTTTTTTTTTTTTTTAAAGAAACCTCTACAGTGCCATTTATTTATTTAGTTTATTTTTATTTATTTATTTTTTAAAGTTTATTCATTTGTTATTTCAGAGAGAGCACAAGTGGGAGATGGGCAGAGAGAGAGGGAGACATAGAATCCGAAGAAGGCTCCAGGCTCTGAGCTGTCAGCACAGAGCCCGACGTGGGGCTCAAACTCATGGACTGCGAGATCATGACCTGAACTGAAGTTGGATGCTTAACCAACTGAGCCACCCAGGCACCCCTATTTTTTTTTATTATTTTTTTAATGTTTTATTTATTTTTGAGAGATGGAGACAGAGAGACAGAGTGCAATCGGGGGAGGTGGAGATAGAGAGGCAGACCCAGAATCCGAAGCAGGCTCCAGGCTCCGAGCTGTCAGCACAGAGCCCGACGCGGGGCTCGAACCCACAAACTGTGAGATCATGACCCGAGCTGAAGACACTTAACTGTCTGAGCCACCCAGGCGCCCCTTGGCAGCCTCTTTTGAATCAAAATCCAGTCAAGGGTCAACTATGGGATTTGGCGATTGTGTCTCTTTATAGCCAGTTTTGGGGTGTAGAACAGTCCCCTCCCTTTCGCTCTTTCTTCTTTCTTTCTTTTTTTAATCTTCTTTTCCTTTCATTTCTTTGTCTGCCATGGACTCAGCCTCTCTCTTATAGAACGTCCCACATGTGCCTCTCTGACTGCTTCCTCGGCTGTGGTTTAACAGGTTCCTCTATCCTGTGTGACTTCCTGGAAGCGGAATGCTAGGGCTGGGCACTCTCTAGGATTTGGGGAGAAGCCCTCCCAGGGGGTGGGGTCTTCTTCCTGTTGAATCTCATCAAATGGTACGTGGGGCCAACTGTCCCCCACGTGGCGAGGCCGGATTGGATCACCTGTTAAGGTGGCAACACGAAACGCCCCCTCCACAATTAGTGTCCCCTGCAGGTGGCACTTTGGTACCTTCCACATCCTGGCCCCCAACCACCATTCACTGAGGGTCGTCATCTGAAACAAGCCTAGCACTTAAAATACGGTGGCTCTCTAAAGCTATCATTCCTTCCACATTCCTTAGCCGGTGTTTTCTGTGACGGGCTTCCTTTTCATTTCTCTTGTTGAAAAGAATACACAGAACATAACCGTGAGCAAGATAACAAAGCCCATGTTTTCGCCGCCCAGAGTTATGTGTGAGCCGGTTGGCATGTTCACTTTCAAATGTTTCTTTTTTTTTTTTTTAAAGATTTAAAAAAAATTTTTTTTTTAACATTTATTTATTTTTGAGACAGAGAGAGACAGAGAATGAACAGGGGAGGGGCAGAGAGAGAGGGAGACACAGAATCCGAAACAGGCTCCAGGCTCTGAGCTGTCAGCACAGAGCCCGACGCGGGGCTCGGACTCACGGACAGCGAGATCATGACCTGAGCCGAAGTCGGACGCTTAACCGACCAAGCCACCCAGGCGCCCCTCAAATGTTTCTTTTAAGAAAGAAAACATTACAGCTCTGAAATCTCCCCGGCCCCCTCCCCCTCCCCCCACCCCTCCCCTCCCCCGATGGAACCATCCATCGTAAGGATGGCTTCATCTTCCGGGCTTCTTTTTATGCCTTTATAAGTATGCGTTTATCTGTGAATGATACAGTGTATGTCACTATTTATGGTATTCTGCGTAGGCCATTATGCATTTTCCTACTTTCTCCCAACATTGTGGAGATCGACTCATATTAATTCATACAGAGCTAGTTCGTTCCTTTTAACTGCTGCCTCGTATTCTCATTTAGTCTTCTGTCCCTGCCTTGTTGAGAAACATTTACGTTGTTTCCAATTCCTTGCTGTATGAATCGTGCCATCCTGGGCAGGCCTGTGCATGCTTCTTTGTGCAAACGTGAAAGTCTCTCCAGTGGGGACGTTCTCAAACAGGACCTCTGAATTGTGGGGCGTGCACCTTCCCGATTTTAGTAGCTGTTGCCAAACTGGCCACACTGAGATTCATTCCCACCGGCGGGGTATCACTATCCCATCCCCGCAGCTCTGATCTACATAGGGCGGCCTCAGACTGTTTCATTTGGTATCAGATGTTCTGGCAATCTAATGGGTGCGCCTTGGTATCTTGTTGCTTTAATTTGCATTTCCTGATGACCAGCAAGGCTGTGCACCGATGTTTATTGGCTGCTGGGCCACCTGAAGGCTTGCAGTTACTCACTGGGAAGGAAGGAACGTGACAAGAGGCGGGGGCGGGGGGGGGGGTGATGCACTACTATTCACTCTCGTGGAGACATCTGGTGCCTCTGAAGCCCACCCTAAGCCAGTGAGGTGCTATATTAGCTAACAGGTGGATATCATGGAGGGAATGCAATTATTCTCGATTCATAATGTCCCTGTATTTGTGTTAATAATACTTGTCACCGATTATTGGCTTACTGTGCACAAGGCAATTTATAGATTTTATTTAATTCTCTCAGAAACCTATTTATTATTATTCCTATTTTACCGAAGAGGAGACTGAGGGTCAGGGAGGTACAGTGACTTGCCTAAGGTCAAAGAGCTGGTAAGTGGGCTACCCGCAGCACCCAAACCTTTCCCTCTGGACAGCATCGCCTCTCCATACTCCTCCCACATGCCCAGACGGTTCCCCGAGAGAAGAAAAGATGACTTCTTACCAAAAGAAGAAGTGGGGTTCTGGTTGTCCCGCCCCTCCCCTTGGCTATGAGCAGAGAAATTTTTTGTTAACCAAAAAGTGCAGCCTTGCAAATAGCTCCCAGCCCACTGACTCGGGTTTCTGGATCAGGAGACAAACAGAGAAGGCAGCTTAAAGTACTTCTTTCCTCACTGCAGCTCAGGAAGGAGAGGTGAGTCAGTGATCTCTTAAATCTTTTACAGTTTTTGGATCGGTCGGAGCCGGAGTGGGTGGGCAATGGAGCTACGAGACTCAACAGGGGGGAACCTTTTATCTCTTAAGTTTGGGAACAAGAGGAGTCTCTCCGCCTCTCCCTCCAAGCCCTCTCTTGTACATGTGATGTTGGGCAGAGATATTTACAGACTTCTCCACTGTCATCCGGACTCTAGAAGAGAAGTAGTTTGTAGACGTCAGTTCCAGCCTGCCCATTTTATAGATGGGAAAGCTGAGGCATTGAAATCTCTAGGCTCTGGGCTGGTATGTGAGTTGTCCTCAGAGCCCAGCAAAATATTCAGCATGTCATATACGTCTCACAAAGATTTGTTGAGTGAATAAACGAATGGATGAGAAGGTTGGAAATTAAAAACGAACAAAGCCCTCAATATTTTGGTTCCTTCGGCTTCTGCTGGGTGGTGACCAATTCAGGGAAGGAAAATCAGTGAACCGGGTCTTTCGTGAGAAGATGAGACTGGGCCCCACGGTGAGGCAGAGGTGACTCAGCGAGCACTCGCATCCACAGTCCACTGATTCACAGACGTCCCGGGCCGGGGGGAGGCTAGAAGTACAAAGCCAGGCACGGAACCTGCACAAAGCCCCACACTATCTAGTCCCACTGCATCACTGCTCTCCTTTCCCACCTCTCTCCCCTGCTCACTCCAGGAGACCAGCCAGACACATTCCCCACCTCAGGGCCTTTGCCCCTGCCGTTCTCCCTGCTGAGATGCTCAGCCGTGACCAGCATTCTCAACCCAATCACTGGCTGCCACATTTATTTGGTTTATTTCCTTCTGAGCGCTCACATCTGCTTAGAGTGAGCTTGTTCACGTGCTTACTGGCAGATCATCCGCTTCCCCAGTGGACCGTAAGCTTCAGCAGGCCTTACGGCAGGCAGGGGCTTCATGTTGACATCACCGTGTCCCTGGTACCTGGAGCTGTGCCTGGCACGTGAAAGGCACCCAACAGACAGTTGCTGCATGAATGAGAGGGAGGAGGAGACTAGCTGCCGATTTCTATGCTGAGGCCTCTGGCCTCCCTTATCTGTACACAGTAGGAGATGAGCTGGAAAAGGGGCTTGGGCCCCACAGTGAAGGCAATGGTGTGTGTGTGCTGGGGGGAGGCATTAGGAGAATAATCAGTGACCATAGTTAGTTGAACTACTACGATGTGCCAGGCACAAGCTTTATTTTAAATTGCTTCATCCTCAAAATAAGGCAGATGCCACCAAGACGCCCGTTTTACAGATAAGGGAGTCGAGGCTTAAAGAGACTGAGCATTTTCCCCATCGCCAAGAATGTGGCAGAGCTGAGGTTTCCTCCCATAGTATCTGACCCCGGAGCCCATGATCTTCCCAGTGGGTGCCGGATCAGCTGGGGTGGTTACAAATGTTCATCAAGCTCCAAATACGAGCCTGAGCTCCTGCCTGACCCTGACGTTCTTCTGCCGGGGACCCCGGACCCTCTCAGAGAGGACATGTCAGACCAAAGGCAGAGTTGTTCACTCACTCAGTCCACAAGCATTAATTGAGCACCTATTGCGTGCAGGGGTGCTGGAGACATGGCAGTGTGAAGGTCAAAGTTCCTCCAGGGAAGCCCACAGTGCGCGCACAGTGAACTTGAAAAAGGCCTGCGGGGGTGGATCTGGGAAGTAGCAGACAAATGTTTACTGAACAGAGAAATGATTGAAATAATACATTGGACTCCCTCAGTACCTGGCACAGACAAAGTCCTCCAGATATATCTGAGTTGGATTGAATTGAATTGAATCAGATCAACGCTTGGGAAAAACAAAAAAACCAAACACGGTTTCTGGTGCAGCCTCGCAGTCTCACGGGAAAATTCCCTCCAAGAAGAGAGAGGGTGAGTGTTAATCTCCCAGCGGCTAGCAAACGCAAAACAATAAATGCAGATGGAATAAGGCAGATTAGCAAGCATCAGATTGCAGAAGCAGAATTTAAAAGTTTTGGGTGAAGGAGAAAAAAATACTTAAGACCGTTTGTGTTGCAGAGTTTGAACTTAATCTCCTGCTACTATTCCAGGCTAGTGTATTTTTCTCCTTTTTCCTGATTAAGTGGGAAATTGGCCCCAGTACAGGTGGTTAAACTAGCTCTTGGGCCTCCTCAACCACATGGCTGGGCTGGCCTAGTTGTTTCAGCTCTGGGTCTAAAGCGGCTAAGGACACAGGGACCCCAGGGTACAAACGGTGAGAGCCTGCTTCCAGCTGCCTGCCCTGAACTGTCAACCAGACACTTCAACTTGGATGTCTATGATAGTAGTAGTCATGAAGCTTTGAGGTGAGTACAAGTATGACCCCACTTTGGAAAGACGATAATGAGGCTCAGAGACAGCAAATCACCTACTCAACAAAACATACCGCAAGCCACTCCCTCTCCCATTCTTGCCCATTTCAGTAAATGACCACCGTTTACTGAATGACTCAAACCAGAAGTCTGGGGACGACCCTCGATTCTTTCCTTTCCTCACTCCCAGGTCTTTTCCATCACCAAGTGGTCTATTCTGTCTCCGAAATACAGAACCTCCTCCCCATGGCTGTTTCCCTCCCATCCTCACTGCCATCACTCTCGCACCCACCTCGCCTTCTGCTGGGCCCCTAACTCACCTGCTTCCGCCCATTCTCCTCCAGCAGTTGCAAATGAACTTTTCAAAATGTAAATCAGTCTGGGCTGATGGCTCAGAGCCTGGAGCCTGTTTCCGATTCTGTGTCTCCCTCTCTCTCTGCCCCTCCCAATTCATGCTCTGTCTCTCTCTGTCCCAAAAATAAATAAACGTTGAAAAAAAAAATTTTTTTTCAAAATGTAAATCAGATATTATATCAGGCCCTACTTGAAATCTCTCTATTTAAAAAAAAAAATTTTTTTTAGTGTCTATTTATTTCTGAGACAGAGACAGAGCATGAGTGGGGGAGGGGCAGAGAGAGAGGGAGACACAGAATCTGAAACAGGCTCCAGGCTCTGAGCTGTCAGCACAGAGCCCGACGCGGGGCTCGAACTCACGGACCGTGGGATCATGACCTGAGACGAAGTCGGATGCTTAACCGACTGAGCCACCCAGGCGCCCCGAAATCTCTCTATTTTTTGTCTTCTCTGTCTACTTCTAAGATTTTTCTTCTTGTCTTAGATTCCCAGTGATATTATTGGGCTGTACTTAGGTGTGGTTTTCTTTGTATTTATCCTGCTAAGAGTTCATAGTCCTTCTCAAATCCATGGCTGGATGTCTTTTCATTCATTTGAAATATGCTTCGTCATTATTTCTTACACCACCACCACTGTCCAGTACTTTCTCTCTCCTCTTTTTCTGGGACTCCAATTACGCCTGTGTTAGGTCTTTTATACCATGTCCCATATTTCATTTTTCTCCTTTTCTCTTTTTTGTCTTCAGTCTGGATATTTTCCTGTGAACTAGCTTCCATTTTCTTCCATTTCCCTGCAGCCACATCTAGTCAACTATTAAACTTATTTTTTGAGTTTTTGATTTCACTTACCCAGTTTTTCAGGTCCACAATTTCCACTTGATTCCCTTTTCTTCCTCCTTCCCTTCCTTTCCTTTCTTCCTTCCATTCCTCCCTCCCTCCCTCCATTCCTCCCTCCTTCCTTTCCTTTTGTTCCTCCCTTCCTTCCCTTCTGCCTTTCCTTTCCTTTCTTTCCTTTCCTTTCTTTCCTTTCCTTTCCTTTCCTTTCCTTTCCTTTCCTTTCCTTTCCTTTCTTTTCCTTTCCTTTCTTTTCCTTTCCTTCAGTTGATTTTCTTCTATTATTTAAAAAAATAATAGATTTTATTTTTTAAAGCAAGTTTAGCTTCACAACAAAATTGAGCAGACAGTACAGAAAGTTCACATATGCCCCTACTCCGCTTCCCATATATACATAGCCTCCTCACCATCAACACCACACGTCAAAGTGGGACATTTGTTACAATTGTGAATTTACGTTGAAACGTCATCATCACTCAAGCCCAGTTTACATTAGGGATCACCCTTGGTGATGTATATTCCATGGGATTTGAAAAATGTGTAATGGCATGTGTAGACTCTAGTATCATACAGAATTGTTTTACTGCCCCCAAAGTCTTCTGTCCTCTGCCTGCTCATGCCTCCCGCCACTGTAACTCCTGGCAACCACGGGTCCTTGTCCTGTCTGCATAGTTTTGCCTTTCCCAGAATGTCATAAAGCTGTATCATACAGTCCATAGCCTTTTCAGATTGGCTTCCTCCAGTTATTAATACGCATTTAAGGTTCTTCTATATCTTTTCGTGGCTTAATAACCATTTCTTTTTAGTACTGAATCGTATTCCATTGTCTGGATATACTACAGTTTATCTACGCATTCACCTCTGAAGGGTGCTTCCAAGATTCGGCAATTATGAGTAAAGTTGCCATAAACGTCCATGTGTAGGTTTTTCATGTTCTTATAAATTTCCAATTCACTTGGGTAAATACCAAGGATGGCAATTTCTGGATCACATGGCAAGAGTATGTTTCATTTTATGATTCCCTTTTACAGAGTCCCATTCATTGCCCAAATTCTCATCTCGTCTTGTAACTCACTGAGCATTTAAAAAAATTTTTTTTAATTTTTTTAATGTTAATCTATTTTTGAAAGAGACAGAGACAGAATGCGAGTGGGTTAGGGGCAGAGAGAGAGGGAGACACAGAATCCGAAGCAGGCTCCGAGCTGTCAGCACAGAGCCCGACGCAGGGCTTGAACCCATGAACTGTGAGATCGTGACCTGAGCCGAAGTTGGACGCTTGAGCCCACCCACGTGCCGCTTCACTGAACATTTAATTGCAGTTATTTTCAAAATCCATATTATAACTCCAATATCTAGATCCTCTCGCGTCTCTTTAGTGTGTGTGTGTGTGTGTTTTCCCCTGATTTGCTGGCGAATCTTGTATTCTTGTAGGGCCAGGTGTTGAGTATGAAAAGTTACAGATAACTTGATGGCGTCTTCCTTTTTACTTTTGCTTTGAGCAGGGAGCTAAGCTGGGATCACCTTAGCTGGGCAGTCCCAGATCCCCTTAGTTGAGTCAGGAATTGATACGCCTTGAAGCTGGAATTCATTTCCTGTGAGGGCTTGTCTGTGTCCTTTTCATCTTTATTCTTAACACACAGCCCTTACGGATCCCGACTCAAACCTTTGGATGTTTAATAAACACTCTCTCCTTGGCAGGTTCTAAATTCTAAGTAAGCTTCACGAGTCTAAAAAAAAGCTCTGCGCAACCTCTCAGCCTCTCAAACCTTGCTTTCAAGTCGGTAATCCCCTTGAGGGGAAAAGTGGTATCGACAGCCAGCCTCACCTCCTCTCTGGGCATCCATGCTCTCCCAGATCTTGGCCCCATAATCCCCATAATTTCTCACTGCCTTGATAGTTATCTGGTACCTTCCAATAGACAGGTTTTCCTTTTTAATTTTGTCCAGCTCTTCTAGGATTCTCAGCGGGAGGAATGGTCTGAAATAATCTAGTTTACCATTGCTGGAAGCTTCCTCGTTATCTTGAGAGAAAAGTAAAAACTTCTTGCTCTGCTCACCAGACAATACCTGATTTCGATACCGCCCGGCCCTCTAGTTTCCTGTCATACCACTCTCTCCCTTGCTTACTACACTATAGTGAGATGTGAGGCTCTTTTCCTGTAACTTAACTATGCCAAGCGTCTTTGTGCCCCAGGACCTTTGCACATGCTCTCCTCCATCTAGAATGCTGTTTCCTTTTCCTCATCCTCCAGGTCTCTGTTTAAATGTCACTTCCTTTGAGGAGCCTTTCCTGACCTTGTGCTCTGGCACCTTCGAGCGGTACATTCACACTTCTCTCCACCTGGCCCCTCATATATACCCTGTTCTTCCCTTCACACCCCTTATCGTAATTTCAAATTATATATTGATTTGTTATGGCCCATTTAGTATCCATCTTCTCACTAGCTGGAAGCCCTGTGAGGGCCGGGGCTGTCTTAGTCTGCCCTCCCCACAAGCACACCCCGAGAGGAAGATGAAGCACAAGTTGTTTGTTCGGGGATTGCAGGTAAGGGGTAGGGAAATGATGCAAGGCAGGAAAAGCAACCAAGAAAGTATGTCATTATGCCAGCGGCCATGGTGGGCACCTGGCGCTCAATCCCAGAGGGCAAGTCTGGGAAATGGTGTAAAACTTGTGCCTGGGGAAGCGGGGGGGGGGGGGAGGGGGCAGGATATTTACACACCAGTCCCTACCAGTCTTACTGGTTGAGGGCTGTTCCCGGGGCATATCAATCCCCTGGCACTTCCTTCTTGCTCAGCAGCGAGCATGACAGACTCCCGGGAGTCAGAACCATGGGCCCTGGCGGGTGGAAGTTGGGGTACAGGGAAGCAGAGAGGCCTGAGGGGGATCCGCCAGGGCCCTTATAGGGTCACGTCTGTTTGGGGGACCGTTTTATTCCCAGACCCTAACACGGAGCCTGGCACATGGTAGGAAGTCAATAAATACTTATTGAATAAGTGAACTTTTAGAATGCTGTGCCAGGACTACGACTTAGCTCTTCGAATGGGCTCGCTTTGTTATTCAAGACAATTATCGAGAGTCTGCTGTTGGCCAGGCCCCGTGGAGAGTGGGAAGGGGCCTTCCAGAACAGGAATGTGATCAGAGGAGGGCCCCCAGCAGCCTGGAGCCCGTCCGTCGTGAGGAACAAGACTGTGCCTCCTCTGAAGAGAAGGCTCGGTGACAGTCCTCACACGCCCCGGGTGCCATCCTGGGGGTCATCCTGTGTAGGCTCCATGGGGTGTGAAGGACCTGGGGAGAGAGTGCTAGTGCAACTTTGAGGAGAACTCCTTCAGTCAGCACCATCCGAAGGCTGCCTCAGCTGAGGAGTGAGCTCCCCACCACTGCTACTCGACAGGCAATCCGGGTCTCTGTCCTCCGGGTGTCCACTGCCTGGCTGAGAGGACATCACTCTGCATAGAGTTGTATAAAGGTCTAAGCACAACAACGCGACAGCAAAGGGCTAAACTCAACTCCCAGGTAGGAGAGCTCACCCTAGGGTGTCTGAGGCGGGAGGGGGCCATTCCTTTTGATCTTTCTGTCTGGTCTCACACAGAGCTGCGTTTCCAAGGGCTCTGCTTTGCACGGTGTTCGGGGCCTCGTTGTACGAGAGGCCCTTGTTGGGTTGCAGGGCACCTGAAACCTGTATTGAGATCCTGATAAGCCCGGGAAGAAACCGAAAGGAAGGTGGGGCTGTTTCTAAGAACCACACCTGGATCCCTGACATCTCTGTCCCACCATCTCCCTGCTGGGATGGTTAATTTTATGTGTCCACTCAGCCGAGCCACAGCGCCTGGACATATTTGGTTAAATGCTAATCTAGATATCGCTGTGAAGGTATTTCTGGATGAGATTATCCGTGAAACATGTGGACTTTGAGTAAAGCAGATGACCCCCCCCCCACACACACACACAAAGTGGGTGGGCCTCATCCAATCAGTTGAAGGCCTTAAGAGCAAAAGACTGAGTTTCCCTCAGGAAGAAGGAATTCTGCCTCCAGATGGCCTTCGGGCTTGTAACGGCAACATCTAGCTTTTTCCGTAGGTCTCCAGCCCGCCAGCCTGTGCTGCAGATCTTAGACTTGCCAGCCCCCAATTGCATGAGCTGATTCCTTAAAATAAGTCTCTCTCTTTATGTATGTGCCTCCTGCTGGTTCTCTTCTTCCGGGGGACTCTGACTAACACACTTGGCCTGTGCTCAGCGTGTAGTAACAGTGACAGCACATAAATCCATATGTGCAGCCAGGTTTCTCCTCTGGACTCGACTTGGGTCCCTGCTGGCCTCCTCCGTGCCTCCTCCTGCCTTCTGAAGGGGCATCTCAGACTTATCGCGGACCTACCTCTGTGGCCTAGCCCACCTTGCCATCCCCTGTCCTCGTAGTGGTCGTTCCCAGAACGATAATGACAGTACAAACTGTCGCCTTTGTTCCATGTCACCCGTTTGTCCCGACTCTCCCGTATCTGTTCCAGAGTCCCATGCAGCCCCCCTCACAACGCACACCGTCTCCTCAGTCTCCTCCAACCTGTGACAGTTTCTCGGTCTTTCCTCGTCTTGCACGACCCGTACAGCTTTGAGGAGCACCACGGACGGCCCCGACAGGAAGGGTTTCGGAGCCTGTGGGGAACCTGGGCCTGTGTTTCCTGCCATCTGTCCCCAGGGACCCCTGCCTGGTCCCGATCCCAGTGGAGGAGCCCAGAGAGCTGTCGTTCGTGGGCACACCTATCAGTAGTGACCGCGTCAGAAATTAAAACTGAGAAGTTAAAGACCTACCTATTGATTTATTTTTTTTCATTCTTTTTTTTAAATTTAAGTTGATCACTCCAGGGAGGTAACATGCAGTGTTATACTAGTCTCAGGGGCACAATATGGTGATTCAACAGTCCCATACACCACCCTGTGCTCATCACAAGTGCCCTCCTTAATCCCATCCCCACCCCAACCCTGCTACCGACCCCAACCATCAGGTTGTCCCCTATAATTCACAGTCTGTTCCTAGGTTTGTCTCTCTCTCGGTTTTTTCTTCCCCTTTGCTGTGGGTTTTGTTTCTTAAGCTCTACATAGGAGTGAAATCGTAGGGTACTGGCCTTTTCCTGACCGACTCCTCCCACTTAGCATCATACTCTCTAGCTCCACCCACGGCTTGTCAAGATAAGTAACATATTGTTACGAGGAAGTCAGTAGGTATTGAAGGGGAATTAGCGAGACGAGCAGCCCTTGAACATTTTCCCGAATCTCTTTAAAGTCTGGTTTAGGACAAGGCCCCGCCCCCGCAGCCGGCTGCGGTGCGAGTGCGCAAGAAAACCCACCTCACGCGGGTCTGTGACTGGCAAGGTGGGACCCGGCACGTCTCCTGGCAAGGCCTCGGGGTCCCACCGGGTCCCCAGGGCGCACTGTGGACTTGCTCGGGGGCCAGGAGCGGGCAGCGGAGGTGGGGCGAGCCTGCAGGCCCGAGTCCACAGAGCTCCCGGAGAGACTTTGCTGGGCACGTACCCAGGAGTGAGATTGCTGGCTCGTGGGAGGCGTAGGCACGGCCTTAGCAAATTCTGCCAAGTCACATAACTACTTTCCAAAGCGCTTGGACCTCTGACCTCCCTCCAGCTGTGCGGGAGGATTCCAGCAGCCGCTCAGGCCGGGCCGGACAGACCTGGGTCAAGTCACACTCCGCCACCTAGCCGCTGGGACACCTTGGGCAGACTCCATACCTTCTCTGAGCCTCAGTTTTCTCATCTGTGAAATGGATGACGGTGGTCCTTACCTCACAGGACCATCGCGAGGACTGGGTGAGACGAAGCATGTTAAGCTCTTCACCCAGCGTGGACTACCACGAGTGACACAATTCTCCCTTCCTCAGAAATAAGGGAGAAGACGGCTTCATGGCCCAACGGGAAGGCTTCAGGGGGACCCGAGGTGCCAGTCGTTATCTGTCCCTGGAGGAGAAGCCCTGGATCTCTGTTTCCAGAAGCAACCCACCTCTGGGATCAGGATGGCTGCCAACTCCCCAGAGCTCGAGCTCCTCCTCCACCGCGAGGACCTCCCCAAAGCGGGGGAGGGGCTGTGTGCGCGAGCCTCACACCCGGCCACCGTCTTCCCGGCCGCCCCTAACCCGCCGGCACCCCTCTCCTCAGGGAAGGCCTGACGCCCCGCGTGGGGGCGAGGCCAGCATTTGGCTGTCCCTCCACACCGTCTGCCCCAACCTCGGCCCCGTTAACAGGGCCATGGGACACTGTTTTCAACCACTTTGGGCTAAAGGAGCACACATTGCCCACTTTTATGTGGCAGCTGCCACTCACTTCTGTGTCACGACCACCTCCCACACCCGTGTCACCACCTCCCACACCTGTGTCACCACCAGCTCCCACAACTGTGTCACCACCTCCCACACCTGTGTCATCACCACCACCCATACCTGTGTCACCACCTCCCACACCTGTGTCACCACCAGCTCCCACAACTGTGTCACCACCTCCCACACCTGTGTCACCACCACCACCCACACCTGTGTCACTACCACCTCCCCCACCTGTGTCACCACCTCCCACACCCGTGTTACCACCTCCCACACCTGTGTCACCACCACCTCCCACACCTGTCACCACCACCCACACATGTGTCACCACCACCCACACCTGTATCACCACCACCTCCCACAACCATGTCACCACCACCTCCCCCACCTGTATCGCCACCTCCCACACCTGTGTCACCACCAGCTCCCACACCCGTGTCACCACCTCCCACACCTGTGTCATCACCACCACCCACACCTGTGTCACCACCTCCCACACCTCTGTCACCACCAGCTCCTACAACTGTGTCACCACCTCCCACACCTGTGTCATCACCACCACCCACACCTGTGTCACCACCTCCCACACCTGTGTCACCACCAGCTCCCACAATTGTGTCACCACCTCCCACACCTGTGTCACCACCACCACCCACACCTGTGTCACTACCACCTCCCCCACCTGTGTCACCACCTCCTACACCCATGTCACCACCTCCCACACCTGTGTCACCACCACCTCCCACACCCGTGTCACCACCTCCCACACCTCTGTCACCACCTCCCCCACCTGTCTCACCACCACCCACACCTGTGTCACCACCACCTCCCCCACCTGTGTCGCCACCTCCCACACCTGTGTCACCACCACCAACACCTTTGTCACCACCACCCACACCCGTGTTACCACCTCCCACACTGTGTCACCACCACCACCCACACCTGTGTCACTACCACCTCCCCCACCTGTGTCACCACCTCCCACACCCGTGTCACCACCTCCCACACCTGTGTCACCACCACCACCCACACCTGTGTCACCACCTCCCACACTTGTCTCCCCACCACCGACACCTGTGTCACCACCACCCACACCTGTGTCACCACCACCAACACCTTTGTCACCACCACCCACACCTGTGTCACCACGCCTACACCTGTGTCACCACCAGCTCCCACAACTGTGTCACCACCTCCCCCACCTGTGTCACCACCACCACCCACACCTGTGTCACTACCACCTCCCCCACCTGTGTCACCACCTCCCACACCCATGTCACCACCTCCCACACCTGTGTCACCACCACCTCCCACACCCGTGTCACCACCTCCCACACCTGTGTCACCACCACCTCCCACACCTGTGTCACCACCTCCCACACCTGTGTCACCACCAGCTCCCACAACTGTGTCACCACCTCCCACACCTGTGTCATCACCACCACCCACACCTGTGTCACCACCAGCTCCTACAACTGTGTCACCACCTCCCACACCTGTGTCATCACCACCACCCACACCTGTGTCACCACCTCCCACACCTGTGTCACCACCAGCTTCCACAACTGTGTCACCACCTCCCACACCTGTGTCACCACCACCACCCACACCTGTGTCACTACCACCTCCCCCACCTGTGTCACCACCTCCCACACCCGTGTCACCACCACCCACACCTGTGTAACCACCACCTCCCACAACCGTGTTACCACCTCCCACACCTGTCACTACCACCTCCCACAACCGTGTCACCAGCTCCCACACCTGTGTCACCACCACCTCCCACACCTGTGTCACCACCACCCACACCCGTGTCACCACCACCCACACCTGTGTCATCACCACCCACAACTGTGTCACCACCACCTCCCACACCCGTGTCACCACCTCCCACACCTGTGTCACCACCACTTCCTACACCTGTGTCACCACCACCCACACTTGTGTCACCACCACCACTGACACCTGTGTCACCACCTCCCACACCTGTGTCACCACCACCCACACCACCATCTCCCACACCTGTGTCACCACCACCACTGACACCTGTGTCACCACCTCCCACACCTGTGTCACCACCACTTCCCACAACCGTGTCACCACCTCCCACACCTGTGTCACCACCTTCCACACCTGTCACCACCACCTCCCACACCCGTGTCACCACACCCACACCTGCATCACCACCACCTCCCACACCTGTGTCACCACCTCCCCCACCTGTGTCACCACCTCCCACACCCGTGTCACCACACCCACACCTGTGTCACTACCATCTCCCCCACCTGTGTCACCACCTCCCACACCCGTGTCACCACCACCTCCCACACCTGTGTCACCACCTCCCACCTGTGTCACCACCTCCCACACCTGTGTCACTACCACCTCCCCCGCCTGTGTCACCACCACCTTCCACATCTGTGGGAGAAGATGACCACTTCTCACCTCCTCCCTGATCCCTACCCACTTTGAGCCACGTTAGTCACTCACCTGCACGTCCATGGTCCTGCCTCAGGGCCTTTGACCTGCTGTTCCCTCTGCCTAGAACGCTCTTTGCCCGGATAGCTGCTTGGGTCAGACATCCTTTCCTACAAATCTGGGCTCAAATCTTGCCTTGTCAATGAGGACAGGCCTGACCATCTCTGGAATGGTATCCAAGCATAGGGAAGAAGAGAAGCAGAGAGGGAAGGAGGGAGGCAGAGAAGACAGGGAGGGAGAAGGAATGAAGGAAGGAATACCACACAGCCATTTTTGTTCCAGTGAAATCAGGTTCCAGTGAACACCAAAGAGCGACCCAGATGGGGCAAAAGGAAAGATTACCAAAGGCCAATATGGGGGCACCTGGTGGCTCAGTCGGTTAAGCGTCCGACGTCGGCTTGGGACATGATCTCACAGTTCGTGAGTTCGGGCCCCGCGTCGGGCTCTGAGCTGTCAGCACGGAGCCTGGGGCCTGCTCTGGATTCTGTGTCTCCTTCTGTCTCTGCCCCTCCCCCACTCACGTTCTGTCTCCCTCTCTGTCTCAAAAATAAATAAACATTAAAAAATGTAAAAAAAGAAAAGGCCAACATGAATCATGAAGGTGGGTAGGAGAGGGAGGGATGGAGGCCTGGAGACCCCGGATGGGTATAGCATCCTCTCTCCCTCGCAACCGTGCCTTCCCTCCCCCACCTCACAGACACCCTGGGCTCTGGACCATACCAGCCTGGTGGCGGTTAGGGGAGGGGGAAGACCTTCTGTGGCCCTCAAAACTCATCTCGCCTCTGCTCCACATAGGCAACCCTATCATTCCCTGAGGAGGGAGTCCAGACACTGGGTTCTAGTCCTGTTTCTGTCCCAAGCTCAGTGTGTGACCTCAGACCTGGCACTCAACGTCCTGAGACTCAGTTTCCCCTTCTGTCAAAATCAGGGAGAGTGGATGCCATCTTTTAACAGGCAGCCCACTCTATTCTGAGCATCTATAAATAGCACGTGCACAGTGCTTTTCTGCTAGGAAACCTGCCATGCCAGAACCGTCCCGACCTTCTAGGGTCGGTTTTACTCGAGACTGTAACCGCCACACCTGGGCCCATTTCACCGCAGACCAAGGGCAAGGTCACCTGGCACCCCCCTCCTTCCTCCACTCTTTCCTCTCGGGAGGGACTGGGGTTTCACACAGAGCAGCCGAGGCCCAGAAATAGCAGCTGGCCACTCACAGGCCAACCCTCCCAGGCCCCAAAAAGGAAGTGAGAGAAAGGCGGGCACTTTTGTTCTTTCTGCAGAAAAGAACTGCTTCTGCAGGACCTGCCAGGCGCTCCCCAGGGCCCCGAGCAGACCTGGCCCCCGCCCCCTACCGGTTCTTGGCAAGGTGGGGCTCCGGCTGCGCTGTCGCTGACCCTAATGGACGAAGACACGTGTACAAAGTCACAAGAATGGGCCCAGGATTCCTTGCCCTACATCATCCTATGAATTGCAATTTGTTCGGTAGGGACATGCAGACAAATCTGTAGGGGACATCGCTGTGTGTGAAGAAAGGCCATCCACAGTCCTCTTGGATGACTCCAAGAAGAGGGGACTCGGGGTAAATTCCTTTTGAGGTGCACACGCTCATAGATCGAGATAGTCACCCCTTACTTCCTTACATAAAACCAGATTCAAGGGGATCACAGTGTCTGAGAATAACCTGGCGCAGCCAGTCCCCTCACAGGGGACCTCGGAGGAGCTTCTGCACGTGGGCGGGAGGACAAACACGTTGGCTGCAGCACTATTCGAAACGGGGGACAGAGGTAAAGCCGCTCAGTGTGTTGTTTTCCTCAGCCCTGCCCACACCTTTCCAAAGAGTCCCTTCATTCAGTTCCTTCTCGCTTTGAGTGGTTGGTCTGTTTCCCGCCCAGACCCTGCCCGAGACATCAGCAGGGAAAGGGATGAATCGAATGTGATGTATGCTTGTCGTGGAGCATGTGCAGCGGGAAAAAGAAGAAAGCCAGGCCTACGCGTATCTCCACCCTGGGTCTCTCAAGAACACAGTGATGAGTGGAGAAAGGCGGGTTACCTTGTGGCTCCATGGGTGTGGATTTTTTTTTAATTTTTAAAATATTTTTTTAATTTTGGGAGAGAGAGAGAGACAGAGCAGGAGCTGGGGAGCTGGGGAGGGGCAGAGAGAGAGAGGGAGACACAGAATTCGAACAGGCTCCAGGCTCCCAGCTGTCAGCACAGAGCCCGATGTGGGGCTTGAACCCATGAACTGCAAGAACATGACCTGAGCCGAACTCGGAGGCTTAACCAACTGAGCCACTCAGGCGTCCCATGGTGTCGATTTTTTTTAATGTTGATCTATTTTTGAGAGAGAAAGAGAGAGAGCAGGACTGGGGGCGTGGCAGAGAGAGAGAGAGAGAGAGAGAGAGACAGGATCTGAAGCAGACTCCAGACTCCGAGCTGTCAGCACAAAGCCCAACGTGAACTCATGAACCGTGAGATCATGACCTGAGCCCAAGTCAGACGCTCAACCGCTGAGCTACCCAGGCGCCCCACCATCGGTATGGATTTTAAACAGACCTAGGCATAACTCACGTACACTTGCACACGGGTGTTAAGATATCAGAAATGACCTGGAAACACACAAACCAAACTCACAAACTCCTTCTGGGGAGGGGATGGCACTCGTGGACCCGGTCAAAGGGGACTGAGACCATATGTGCGGTGCTTTGTGGCTTAGAAAAGGGAAACATGGAGCAAACTCGACCAGTCGTAAACAAGGCCCGTGTGGCTGCTGTTAAATTATTTCCTGTGCTGTTCTGAATGTGAAGATCTTGTACATACTTGTTCCACTGCTGCGTTTCTACACGTAGTTTGCTGAGACCTCCTACATCCCAAGTTGTGGGAACACAGCACGGATACAACAAAGTACCCCTGCGTCCTTGGAGTCTATGGGAGACACACACAAGACGTAAGATAAGTGAAATTTATAGCCTGATCAGGGCCACGAGGGAGCATGGAGCAGGGAAGGAAGACAGGAGTTCCAGGCATGGGGACCGAAATGTTAAGGAAGATAGTGGACTAGTTTCCTACGGCTGCCAGGGTAAAGAAAGTGCCACGAACCGGTGACTTAAAACAACGCACATTTATTCCCGCATTTGTTCGTTCCCCCATTTATAATTTTGAAGGTCAGAAGTCCCAAATCAGTCTTGCTGGGCTAACGTCAAGGTGAGGGGAGGCTGGCTCCTTCTGGAACCTCCAGGGGAGAATCCACGCATGGCCACTCTCAGCTTCCAGAATTGTGCTCCTGGCGTCCCTTGGCTCGTGGCCCCTCCCTCCATCTTCTTTCTTTCTTTTTAAATTTTTTAATGTTTATTTATTTTTAAGAGAGAGACAGACAGAGTGGGAGCAGGGAAGGGGCAGAGAGAGAGAGAGGGAGACACAGAATCCGAAGCAGGCTCCAGGCTCTGAGCTGTCAGCACAGAGCCTAAAGTGGGCTTGAACCCATGAACCACGAGATCATGACCTGAGCTGAAGTCAGACACTTAACCAACTGAGCCACTCAGGTGCCCCCCACTTCCCCCCTCTTCAAAGCCATACCTGCCTCTTCTATGGCAGCCCTCCCTCCACCTCCCTCTCATAGGACTCTTGAGGTTACACTGAGCGCCCCCCCCATAGTCCAGGATCCTCTCCCCATCTCAAGATCCTTACCTCAGCCATATCTGCAAAGTCCCTTTGTCAGATGAGGGAATATTCACAGGGCCCAGGAATTAGGACCTGGAGGTCTTTTAGTGTCCCATAGGTGCAAAGTAACATTTAAGTAAAGACCTGGGGGCACCTGGGTGACTCAGGTGGTTGAGCGTCCGACTTCAGCTCAGGTCCCAATCTCGCTGTTCATACGTTCCAGCCCTGCATTGGGCTGTCTGCTGTCAGCACGGAGCCCGTTTTGGATCCTCGGTTCTCCCTCTCTCTCTGCCCCTCCCCTGCTTGTGCTCTCTCTCACTCTCTCAAAAATAAATAAACATTAAAAAAATTTTTTAAGAACATTTAAAATGAATAAATAAATACCTGAAGGAGGAGGAAAAGGGAGCCGTGTGGTTCTCCATGGAAGAGTATTCCAGGCAAAGGGAACAGGCCCAGCGAGTCTGAGGAACAGCAGCAAAGCCAGTGTGGCTGGAGCGCAGGGAGTGAGGGGAGAGGAGGAGGAGGGGAGGCAGCTGAGGGAACAGTGTGGAGGGTCTGGTCATTGTGCAGAAGTCGTTTTTTCCGGAGTGAGATGGGAGCCATGGGAAGGGTTGAGGGGCCTAGCTCTTCCGTCTCTAAAACCCTGGCCGCAGGGTTCTGGAGAACACATCCCTTCCAGGACAAGCTCACTCCTTTTCATTGCTGAGTAATACTCCTCTGTATGGACACATCCATTCGCCTGGTGATGGACATCTCGGTTGTGTCCAGTTTTTGCCAATTCCCCAACAGAGCTGGTATATGCCATAAGCATTCAGGTACACATCTGTATGGATGTATTTCATTTCCCTTGGGTAAGCGTCTAGGAATTTCTGAATCTGTGTCGTAGGTATGTGTTTAAAATTTCAAAAACCTACCAAATTAATATCAAAAATGGCCCTACGGTCTACATTCTGACCAGCAGGGAATGAAAGTTTCAGTAGCTCTGAAAGTTTCAGTAGCATCCTCATCAACACTTGGTGTTGGTCAGTCTTTTTAATGTTAGCCATTCTAATAGGTGTGTCATGCTTATCTCATTATGGTTTTCTGTAATTTTTATTTCTCTAATCGCTAATGGTGTTGAGCATCTTCTCATGTGCTTATTGGCTATATATATATATATATATATATATATACCTTGGAAGTGTCTGTTCACATGTTTTGCCCATTTTTTTTGGTGTTTTTTTTTTCTTTTTGAGAGACAGTGTGCCTGTGCATGAGTAGGGGAGGGACAGAGGGGAGAGACCGCAAGAGATCTCAAGAGAATCTCAACCAGGCTCCCTGCCCAGCACAGATCCCAACACAGGGCTCAATCCCACGACCTTGGGATCATGACCTGAGCTGAAATCAAGAGTCAGACCCTTAACTGACTAAATAGCCCAGGTGCCCCTTGCCCACTTTTAAAAAATTGAGTTGTTCTTTTTCTTGTTGGGTTTTGGAGCATTCTTCATACCTTCTGATACTAGTCCTTTATCACATAAGTAGTGCAAATATTTTCTCCCAGTCTGTGGCTTGTATTTTCATTCTCTTAGCAGCATCTATGGAAGAGCAGAAGAGTTTAATTTGAATGAAGTCACTTGATCCATTTTTTTCTTTTATGGATTATACTTTTGGTATCATATCTAAGAAATCTTTGCCTAACCAGGGTTTTCTCATACATTTTCTTTTAGAAGTTGTATACTTTTGGTTTTACACTTAAGCTTATGATCTATTTTGGGTTACTCTTTATATGTGGTATATTACTATTAACTATTCTATTCTATTGATCTCTGTTCCATTGTCAACCTGTACACCAACACCACATAGCTATATATGGTACTACTATGTTCTAGAAATAACTTTACTCTCCTATACTATACTATGCATGCCATTACTTTACTATATAGCTTTAACACTAGCTTAAAACAGCTGGTGTTGGCTCCCCAACTTAATTCTTTTTTCAAAGTTGTTTTGGACATTCTAGGTTCATTGCATCTCTATACATATCATATATCTCTTGAGAGTTCTCCAGAGAAACAGAACTATATATGTACATATATGGACTACGTATATATAGTGTATATATATATATATATATATATATATACATATATAGCCATATATATTGACTATATGTGTGTGTGTGTGTGTGTGTGTATGCTTGTAATTGTTTCAGCCAGAGCCAGCAGAGGCTAACTGCCTGAGACCAACTGCAGGACTCAAGTGGAGAGTGAAATCCAAAATGAAAAGCAGAATGAATTGTAAATATAGTATGATATATGAAATTTGCAAACATGGTATGTTATTACATATGGTATATGTAAATATATATATTTTTTCCTTATATACATAATTCTATTTCTCTGCAGTACTCTGACTAATATACCAAGTGCCTAGAACGATGCCTGACACATAGTAGGCAATAAATATTTGTTGAGTGAATTCATGAATCTGTTTATTCATTGCCACATCCCCAGGGCCTGACACTTAAGACACAATGGATGAAGAATCTGGCAAAAAAAAAGGAATCTGGCATGTGTACCTTACAGAACGTACTCTTCCTGTTTAAAGCTTAGAAACCCAAAAACAACACTGTCTATGTTGAGAGACACAGAAATGCTCACTTGCTGGGGGTCCATTGTGTTAACAGTTTCATCCCCAAGGTGGGGGGTGGTGACTTTGGAGGTCTTCGACATCCCTCTCCCCATCCAGGTTTTATCTATACCAGTGGTTCTCAACCCAGGCCGTCTGCCTCCTCCCAGGGAACCTGGGACAATGTTTGGGGACATTGCTGTCTCAATGGTGGTGCAGTGGGCAGGGGACAGGTGTCCACTGGCATGTAGTGGGTAGAGGCCAGGGACACCTGCCAAACATCCTATAATGCACACAACAGCCCCACAACGGAGAGTGACCTGACCCAAAATGTCAGTAGTGCTGAAGAGCCCTGGTTCACACTGGTCTCTCATCGAAAATTCTCCAGGGGCTCCTGGGTGGCTCAGTCGGTTGAGCGTCCGGCTTCGGTTCAGGTCATGATCTCACAGCTCGTGAGTTCAAGCCCCACGTCGGGCTCTGTGCTGACAGCTCAGAGCCTGGAGCCTGCTTCTGTTTCTGTGTCTCCCTCTCTCTATGCCCCTCCCCCATTTGCGCTCTGTCTCTCTCTCTCTCTCAAAAATAAACATTCAAAAAAATTTTTTAAAAAATGCTCCATATCCGATCCCCTTCACGTACAGCCTTGCGCCAGCCTTCCTTCAAACCTGCACAGCACAACTCCTACATGGCATGATTATGAAACTCTAAAACCACAAGCAGAATGCATTTGTTTGACAAGGAACATACTGGAGACCACAACCATCCTAAGAACTTTGCATACGGAAGGGTTTTGTTTTTGAAAACTGAAATTACAGAATAAGAACCCAAAAAGGAGAGAGGGAGAGAACTTCACTGTTTGGGTTCAAATTAGCAACCTGAATATTCTTGGCTCTCGGTAGGAAAGGTAGGTGCTAATGTCAGATGAGACCATCTGCTGTGGCCGTGGGGTTTCGTTCTGACCAGCTCCTTCCCACTCCTATCATAAGAGGAGCAGATGTTTGGGAGACTAACCTAGCAGGCAAAGAACAAGGTTTATGTGTAAAAAGAGAACATTTTTTTTTTTTTTAGTAGAATGGAAATATCTCTTGACTGCTAACTCAGAATGAGATGTGGTGATGAGCTGACCTTGAGAGTTTCGGTGTGGCCCAGACCAAACAGCAGGGCGGGGCATGGGGAGGCGGTCAGCAAGGCAAGGTCCTACTTGCTTTATTTAGCGCCCAGGTGAGTTCTATTCACTTGAGGCTGAATCGGTTTATGCGGAGCATGTAAGCAACACGGACGTGCAATCTTCAGCGTGGTAGCTGCTAGTCTCTTGCGGCAATTGAAGTGTAAATGTAAACCAAATTTTAAAAATTCAGGGTCTCAGTCCCACTAGGCACCTTTCTAGCGCTCAAAAGCCCTAGTGGCTAGTGGCTATCATACTGGCCAATGCAGACAGAGATCAGCTCCAAACATCACAGAAAGTTCAATCAGGAGGCACTGATCTGCATCTCATCTCCCTGATGCATGCCTGCCGTGCACAGGGCAGGCAGCCCCTGCTCCAGGGGCTGGGGGAGGCCTCTCCAACCAGCTGTCTTCCCTCCTGGCTTATAGACACACTTTCTCGAATCTCCTGCTCCTCTCAGCCCCCCACCCAAGTCAGAGCCGATCTTTCCTGCTTCCAGACTCCCATAATCCCTCACACACACTTGTGAGTTTATTATTTTGAAATGCACATGTTTTACCCAGAACGAAAGTTAACGTTGCCGTGTTGGTCTCGAGGTCCTATGTCATCTCTGAGCACATCTCCTACCTTCTCTCCTTGCTCTCTCCCCAGCTCCAGGCCCCCCACCCCCACCCCCACCCCACCCCTGGCTACTCGTAGTTCCTTGAATGCATCAGCCAGGTGGGCTTTGGGGCCTCTTCTGTTGCTATTTCCACTGCTCAGAATTCTCTTCCGCCCACCCAATACCTACATTGTCATTACCTTGCTTCTTTGAGGTCTCTGCTCAAATGTCATTTTATCAGAAAGATACTCCCTGACACCATCTTATCCCATATAACTCACACACACACGCACATGCACATACAGCACGCACACGCGCGCGCACACACACACACACAGAGGCGACAACTTTCCCCAGGCACCTTCTAGATACCTTTCCGCGAGTTCTGAGGCATGGCGCCCCCCTGTGGGCGGCGTTCCCAACACTCCGGAGGGTGGATTTCCAGCAAGCCCTGCTGGCACGCCATTCCTCTGCCAGGCGGCATACCGCGGCCATGCCCCATCCAGCGAGGTCTGGATCTCGGCCCTGGCTCCCGTGGACAGGGCGGTGGGCTCTCCCTTGGGTGCTCCATCTCTGCCCTGGGGCCAGCGGCTGCTCCTCATTCTGCTATCCTATGTTGCTTAGAATTATCTTTACGTCTCTTTAGTGAATCCCTTGTTACACCCATCCTTTGTCAGTAATCCTTTGTATTAAACATTCTGTATTCCAAGGATGGTGTGGCTTCTGTCTCCTAATTGGACCCTGATAAATGCACGGAGACGTTGTTCCAGCTCTACCCGCCCACAGAGCCTGGTATCTACTGCATGTTTGACGAACGTTGGGTGCACAGATGTACGAACGGCAGTTTTTTGCTTCACGCCATATGCTGGTTGCTGGTTTTTATCCCTCCGTGAGGGTGGGGGATGATAAGATCTAAATCTTGGAAAAGAACAAACTTATACTGGGCACCTATGGTTTAAGGCGTTTCCTAGGTGCTGTGAAGATACAAAGATATTTATTTACAAAGATAACAGACAAGCTGTTTGCACTTACACAGGTTTAGAAAAATACACTGTAATTTTTCTAAGGGCAAGCCGCATGGTGGGCCGTACTCCACAGTGTTGGAGGAAGATGGTCCCGTGGGGAAGGTAACTGACATCAGTCTACTGACTCAGAGGCCTGAGCAGTCCTTGTCTCTCCCCTGGCTGGGCCGTTCGTCCCAGCTGAGGGCTTCCGAGGGGTCCGCCATCACCACTGTTCAGTTCCAGAACATTTTCATCACCTGAAAAGGAAACCCTACCCCATTAGCAGTCACTCCCCATCCCGTCCTCCCCTCAGGCCTTGCAGCCACTAATCAGCTTTCTGTCTCTGTCACTTATTCTGGATATTTTATTAAAATGGAATCATACCATATATGATCTTTTGTGTCCGGCTGTTTTCCTCAACAGAATGTTTTATTAGATTTATCCATGTTGTAGCGTGTATCAGCAGTTCATTCCATTTTTTTTTTTTTAACTAGGCTCTGCTCCCAGCATAAGAGCACATCCTGGCACTTGAACTCATGATTCTGAGATCAAGACCTGAGCCGAGATCAAGAGTCAATCGCTGATGGAGCCACCCAGACGCCCCCAGTTCATTCCCTTTTGATGGCTGAATAATATTCCAGTGTACGGATAGACCACATTTTGTTATCCCTTCATCAGTTGATGGAATTTAGGTTGTCTTCCCCTTTTGGCCATTGTGAATAATGCTGGATAATATTGTACAAGTATTTGTTTTCAATTACTTGGGGTATATACCTAAGAATGAGAACGTGTGGTTATGTGGTAATTTTATGTTCACCTTTTGGGGAACCGTCAAACTGTTTTTTACATCAGCTTCACCATTTACATTCCCACCGGCGATGTAAGAGGGTTCAAATTTCTCCACATCCACACCAATGTTGTTTTTTTTTTTTTCATTTTTTTTTCATTATTTCCCTCATAGTAGGTCTGAAGTGGTATTTCATTGTGGTTTTCATTTACATTTTCCTAATGACATTACACATCTTTTCCTGTGCTTGAGAACTGTCTATTCAAGTCCTTTGCCCATTTAAAAATTGGATTTTTTGCCTTTTCGTTGTTGAATTGTAAGGGTTCTTTATTTATTCTGGTTACTAGACCTTTATTAGCTATATGCATTTAAATATTTTCTCCCATTCTGTGGGTATGTCTTTTGATAGTGTTTTTTGCTTCACATTTTAAATTTTAATGAAGTCCAATTTATCTATTTATTCTCTTGTTGCCTGTGTTTTTGGTGTCATAGTCAAGAAATCTTTACCAAATCCAATGTAAGATCCTTTCCCCCTTGGTCTTCTTCAAAGAGCTTTATAATTTTTATTCTTACCTTTAGGTCTTTGATCCATTTTAAATTGTTTTTCATAGATGGTGTGAGGTAAGGCTCCAACTTCATTATTTTCTGTGGAAATTCAGTTGTCCCAGCACCACCTGCTGAAGAGACTATTTTTTCCACATTGAATGGTTATGCCACCCCTGTCAAAAATCAACTGACCATATATGTATGGATTTACTTGTGGACTCTCAATCTATTCCACTCATTTATATGTTATTCTGTATGCCAGTACCATACTGTTTGTATTATTATAGCTCTGTAGTTAAGTTTCAAAACCAGGATGTGTGATTCCTCCAACTTTGTTTTTCTCTCTTAAGATTGTTTTGGCTATTCAGGGTCCCTGGCAATTCCATACAAATTTTAGGATCAGCTCCTCCATTCTAAAGAAAAAAAAAAAGGCCATTAGGATTTTGGTGGGGTTTGCATTGAATCTGTAGATTGCTTTGGGTAGTATTGCGTCTTAACAATGTTAAGCCTTTCAATCCATGAACATGGGATGTCTTTCTGTGTATTTAGACATTCTTTAATTTCTTTTGGCAATATTTTGTAACTCTTAGTATACACATCTTTAACCTATTTGTTTAAATTTATTCCTAAGTATTTTATTCTTTTTGGATGCCACTATAAGTGGAATTATTTTCTTAGTTTCCTTTTGGGATTGCTCATTGCTATTATAGAAATACAACTAATTTTTGTGTGTTGATCCTCTACCTGGCAACTTTGTTGGATGCATTTATTAGCACTAATGGCTATTCAGTGGATTCTTTGAATTTTCATGTCATCTGTGAATATAGATAGTTTTACTTCTTCCTTTCCAATTGGGATGACTTTTGTTGCTTTTTCTTGCCTAATTGTTCTGGCCAGAATTCCAGCACTCTGTTGAGTAGCAGTGGTGAAGGCAGGCATCCTTGTCTTGTTTCTGTCTCAGGGGGAAAGCTTTCATTTTTCACCACTCAGTATGATGTCAGCTGTGGGCTTTTCATAACATCGTTCATCACACTGAAGAAGTTTCCTCTATTCCCAGTTTGGTGTTTTATCAAAAGTGGTGTTGGCTTTTTGTCAGATGCCTTTTCTGTATCGATTGAGATGATCGTGTGGCTTTTTTCCTTCATTCTATTAATGGGATATATTACATTGATTGATTGGGCAGCTCTGATTTTCCAAGATTAGTGGAAATATGAAATCTAATGGGACATAGTCTTACTTTTAAACATTTTCTAAACTTTTTTTTTTTTTTTTTAATTTGCACGGGCCAAATCCAACGCAGCTAAGAGCCAAGTTGGCTCTCTGGCCAACAGTTTGAAATCTCTCATAAAGAAACCTAAAAATCATTCTTCCCTTTGACTTAGGAATTTCACTTCCAGGGATCTATGCAGAATAAATAATACACGTATCATTTTTAGAGCCCCAAACTGGAAAGTTCCCAAATATCCAGCAGGAGAGCTTGGTTAAGGGTCACGTTCGCCCAGTGGGAAGAATGTTTTGCAGCCACTTACAATGGGTTTCATGAAGACTGTAAAGAAGCATCAACAGATACGGATGATACAATATTAGTGATTATCATCTGATATGATCGTAATTGTTGTCTACTATGAAAATATGCTTTCTTTTTTCTTATGACAAGAAGTGGACAGGATCCCCAAGGCCTTACTACTGATTGGGTTAGGTGGGCTCCACAACACATCATTTGTCCCGCCACCCCCACCCCCCTCCACTCTAGATTCAAACGTGGCATAATGTGCTAACGTAACTTTCTTTTTCCTTTTTGGCACTCTCCACATTGGATTCACAATTTATTGACATATTTTAGTGAGTTAGTTTTAAATGTTTATTTATTTTGAGAGAGAGAGAGAGTGGGGGAGGGGCAGAGAGTGAGGGAGAGAGAGAATCCCAAGCAGGCTCTGTGCTGTCAGCGCGGAGGGCTCCAGCTCACGAACTGAGAGATCGTGACCTGAGCCAAAATCAAGAGTCGAATGCTTAACCAGCTGAGCCACCCAGGGGCCCTTTGATTCATATCTTAAAACGCTTAAATCTCAAAGGCACATTTCCACATACCAATTTCTCTTTTGCTGCTTCTGTGGGCCACATCGGTTTGCTCTGTCTGTCGTATGTAGGAACTACCTTGGGCAGAAATCCACTCCCCCTCCCCAAAGCATCCCTATTCTTCATAAACACTTGAATCAAAACTATCTTGAAGATCGTTTCTGGCACGGCTGGCTGGCAGGGACGCACATCTCTTCGAGAACGAAGCGGCATGGACAGACAGGAGTCACTGGGCTGCTGCTTTAAACCACGCCAGCTATAGCCTTTCCACTAACCACCTGGATAAACGCAGGCCTTCTTGAGACTGATTTTACGAAGCCGCCGCTGCACCATGGAAACCGGAGGGTTCTTTCCATGGGCTCGTCTTGTAAAAGCTGAGTTCCATTTTGAGCACTCCAGTCTAGCCATCAATGATGGTGACTCGATGAGAGGAAAAGAAGAATCCTCCGTAGTTTGAGCACTGACCTGGGCACTGTCTCACTCATACCACCTAAGACCAGGACAAGGGAGGGGCTGGGGGCTCCGACTGGGCTTTCAGAGCAGGTGATGCCCCAGCTGGGTGCTGACAGGAAGATGTAGGGGACAGAATATGCTACACAACTGATGTGTCCAGTGCAACGTGGTGCGGAACCTGTCCCAAGGCCCCACAGGCCTCGCTGGGGCTCGGGACAGGAGGTGGTCCCGGTGGGTGGGGAAAGGGCTGCCCGGAGGAGGCAGCATTTGAGTTGGGCCTCTGTGGTGAGCTAAATAATGCGTCCCCGAGAGTCATGCCTGCCTGGTACCTATGAATGTGACCATATTTGGAAAGAGGGTCTTTGCAGATGTAATCAATTTAAGATAAGGTCATACTGGATTAGGGTGGGCCCTGATCTAATGACCCATGTCCTTACAGGAAAAGAGAAACAGGGAGGGAGGCCACCTGAAGACAGGTGGAGGTTGGAGGGGGCTGCATTTGCAGTGGAAGAATGGCAAGAAATGCTGGCCCCCACCGGAAGCTGGGGAGGAGGCAAAGAAGGACCCTCCCTTAGAGCTTTAGGAGGGCACGTGGCCAGGCCAACACCTTGATTTCTGACTCTGGCCTCCAGAACTGAGACAATAAAATTCTGTTGCCCCCATTTGGGGTACTTTGTGACAGCAGTCCCAGCAAGCCACTGCGGCCTTGAGGAAAACCTTGTCAAAAAAGCCTCTCTGTTCCTTCCTTATGGGTGGGCCCCTCCCCAAAGGGCTACAGGCTTTCCCACTTGTCACCAGCAGGTGGCACCCCTGGTTTACTCTCCAGCTCCCCCCCCCCCCCGCCCCCACATTCCCCCACCCAGGTCCTGGAGTCCCGGGTCAGGTTAAGAGGAGCACAGGGTGCCCTGGGCTTGCTGCCTCCAGGATGACAGACGTTGCGGGGTGAGCACCAAAGAGCCCCACTGCTTTGCCTTCCCGATGAGGCCTCAGGCAGGGGCTGAGCTGCCCTCCCTTGGCAGGGCACTGGTCCCCAGGGACACACAGAGATGGAATGAGTTCTTTCTCCCTTCTAAGGGTGTGGGTTTCGGAGAGTTCATGTTGTTCCATGTAAGGGTGGAATGGAGGTGGCAGAGGACGACACTTCCCAGGGATGCACGACCCTGGCCGGGGAAAAGGGTCGTTGTCCCCTTAACCCAGGTGCTGGAGGGCGATGGGCCACCCCATGCTCCCCCATTGGTGTCCCTGCGTAGAAATCCCTTGCATGCATTGGAACGTGTGACCTTACAGAAAACGTCCACAGGGGCGCTGGGGTGTCCTGACCTATCAGGATGGCCTGGCTGGAGCTGCTCGGAGGCTCAGCCTTGGGCCGCCTGGAACCAACCCCGTTCCTGAGGCCCGCTCCAGGAGCCCGACCCCCATCCCCAACTCGGCCTGATCCACATGCACTGAGAATGAGGAAGGGGTCTGCCCCCAGGACCTCAGGACAGCAGATGCTGGGCAAAATCACCCCACCGTCCTCCAGTGGAATCCCTGGGCAATGGTCTCTTCCTCTTCCCTCTGGGCAGGCCCCAGAGGGGTGGGAAATGCTGGCTCCCCAAGGGACTCATCACCTCCCGTTCTTTATGGGGCCAGTGGGTGGCCTGAGGCGGCGGGAAAGGTAAGAGCATAGAGTCTGGAGTCAGACCTGAGAGCCAGTCCCAGTTGGACCGTTTACCAGCCATGCTGATCACACTTCTCATCGAGCTTCAGCTTCTTGCTCATAAAATGGGCCCAGGTTAGTGCACCTGTTTTTCACGGAGGTTGTGTGAACCGATCAAGACAACAGACTCCGACCACAAGGCAAAGCTTGTAGCACATATGAAACATCTCCAGGTGTTTTGGAGGGTTTTTTTTGGGGGGGGGGTGCTTGTGGTAAAATACACATAGAATAAGTGTACCACTTTAATGAAAAGAATTCTTTTCATCTTGCAAAATGGAAACTCTGTCCCCATTCAACATTAACTCTCTATTCCCTTCCGCCGCGGCCCCTGGCCACCACCATTCTGCTTTCTGTCTCTGTGAATTTGACTGCTCTAGAAAGCTCATATAAATAGAATCGTACAGGACTTGTCTTTTCGTGAGTGGCTTGCTTCGCTTAGCATGGTTTCCTCAAGGTTCATCTGTGTTAAGCAGGTATCCGAATTTCATTGGCTTTGAAGGCCGAATAATCTTTTGTTCCGTGCACACCCCACGTTTTGTTTATCCACTCACCTGTCGATGGGCATTTGGGCTGCTTCCACCCCTTGGCTACTGTGAATAACGCTGCAATGGGCAGGGATGAGCAAATGTCTCTTCGAGAACCTGCTCTCAATTCTTTCGATATAGACCCAGAAGTGGGACTGCTGGATCATATGGTGATTCTATTTTTAATATTTGAGGCACTGCCAGCTGCTTTCCACAGCAGCTGCTCCATTTTACATTCCCACCAGCAATGCCAAGGGTTCCGATTTCTCCGCATCCTCACCAGCATTTGTTATTTTCTAGGTTTTTGTTTTTGTTTTGTTTTTTTGTTTTTTTTTTTTTTTTTGTACAGTGGCCATCCCCATGGGTGTGAGCACCTCCAGGTTTATGAAGCACACTGGCTTTGATATAGTGATGGGTACTCACAAAATCACTGGGAAGGCCGGGCGAGAGACCCTTCGCCAGAGTTGGGGGAGGGGCCTCCCAGATCCCTGCAGAACCTGTGTACAGCGTGGGAGGGCGCCGCCTCCCCCACCGCAGCCAGAGGGACGGTGGGTGCCGTCACGCACATCTCCCTCGGTGCAGGGAGCCGGGATCAGGGCTCTGTCCCACAGCTCAGCAGCCCGAGATCGGATCCTGGAGGCTGCCACAGAAAATCCCACGCCCCGGTGACCCTGCTAGACAGCGGAACACAGCCAAAGCAGCAAGAAGACGGCCCCCGCCCGCCTCCTTCCTCTCACTCACCGTGTTTACTTGATGGACCCTAACCCGCAGCCAGAGCCTAGCTGCAAAGGAGCCTGGCAAATGCGGTCTTTCGGCGTTCTAGCCTCTGCAGGCCAGGGAGGCACATAAAGCGTGGGAAGGGATGCGGGGGCCATGCACCGGGTGCCAGTTCAGCAGCGGCTCGGGGCCCAGGCGCTGCTGTTGATATCTTCCGAGTCTGTGATGCCAGAAAGTGGCCCCCTTCAGCCACCCCTGCCTGCAGGACCCCTCCTGCCAAAGGCCTTCGCAGGTGCCACTCCCTCCTTCTCGGATGTTCCCCTCTACCCCCTCTACCTCCACATATCGGGTTAACTCAGCTGAAAACGCCACGTTCTCCTAACATCTTTGTTCCCAGTAGGCGAAAATCGGAACAGCCCAAATATCCATCAAGGGGAGAACGTATCAACAACCGACGGTGTATTCACGCAGTGGAATGTTACACAGCCACGAAAAAGCGTGGCTTACTACTGCGTGCAACAACGCGCGTGCACCTCACAGACAAAATTGTTCGGGGAGGAAGCCAGACGCAAAAAAGCTCATTCCATATGCGTACATGGAACTCAATTAATCTGTGGCAAAAGGGCTGAGAAGAATGATCACTTTGGGGGGTAAGCACTGGCTGGGACAGGGTGCGGGGAGCCTTCAAGGAGCTGGAAACGTTCTACGTTGGTCAGGATGGTGGTTGCACGGTGGCCCACAGTGGTAAGAGTTCATCAAGCTGCATTCTTTTTTTTTTTTTAATTTTTTTTTCAACGTTTATTTATTTTTGGGACAGAGAGAGACAGAGCATGAATTGGGAGGGGCAGAGAGAGAGGGAGACACAGAATCGGAAACAGGCTCCAGGCTCTGAGCCATCAGCCCAGAGCCTGACGCGGGGCTCGAACTCACGGACCGCGAGATCGTGACCTGGCTGAAGTCGGACGCTTAACCGACTGCGCCACCTAGGCGCCCCAAGCTGCATTCTTAAAGGTGCATACTTTGTACGAGAACAGAAGTAAAAAGAAAACAGGTTCTTTCCTCCAGGAAGCCTTTGCCCAGACTAGAACAAATGTCCCCATTACGAGCTGTCGGATTTCTGTGCAGCCCTCCAGGGCCCTGACCACTGCTGTGACAGGTGATGCTGGCGGTCGGCTCCACGCAGGACCATAGGCTCCGCGTAGGAGGTCTGTCTCTCCAGTGCCTGTTTCTCAAGGACCCTCTGTAAGCGTGGGTGACCATCATGGGAGAATAAGCCTACTCTGTGACATCAGGGATGTGGGCTTGCACTTGCAACGTGAGCTCTAAACCCAGAGCAGGGCGAGAATAATCAGATTTGCAAATGATTAATCCTGCAGCCGCCCAGCTGAGCCTAGAAGCCAGGGAAGGCAGGTTTCCGAAACAGAACCACCTACGCCTGTCAGTCTCTTCCTAAAATGTCCCACGTTCAAATATCTTTTCAGAAAAAAAAAAAAAAAAGACAAAGAATCTTTTCACCTTGAAACCTCTGCACTTATGATCCTTAACATCGTGCACACGTAATGTTTATGTAACTGTGTTCACGTGACATGTAAACGCTTCAAAGCTGCCTAGCGCATTCAGGGGCAGAGAATGTGCTCACGTTGGGGAAGAGGAAGAGGAAGAAGCAAAGAATTGCTGTGCCTGGTCTGCCTGCCTGCACCTCGGGGGTCCAAGAAGGGCCAAGGGAAGGACGGTGACAGCTCAGGAGTCACACTGCCTGGGCCTCTGCTCTTCCAATGCCAGCAGGATTTTCATTGGCACCTAGATGGCAAAGCCAGGCTAGTGGAGAGGCAGGCGTTGGCTCCATAGAGAGACAAGCTTTCCATACAGAAGGAATCTTGATAGATAGTGAGCCCCCTGTCCCCGAAGGTATGCAAGTAGAGACTGAAAGCCTCTCGTTGGTGAGGGATACTATGAGACAGGCACGGGGTGAGGGGCTAGAAGGAAGGCCTCACGGAAGATCTCAGAGGCTCAGGAATCTTGTGTCTACACCCTCTTGAAACATTTCACCCTCATCGAAATGACACTCGTCGGGGCCGCCTGTAACCACATAAAGAGTCTTGGAAGGCAGGAGCCAGGAGGGACCTTCCAAAGTAGGGACTGTCCTACCCCAGACGAAACAACGCACAGCTAACCCTAGCCTCTGCCTTCCTTGTGTCATGCTGTCCCTGGGGGCTCGGCCTCACAGGGAAGGCCGCCCCCTCTCAACGGGAGGAATCACAGTTGTGCTGAAGAATGTGTATTCTGGAGCCCAACTGTCTGGGCCCACCTCCTGACCTGGGGGGTCAGCGTCTCAGAGTCAGACCCTGGGACAAGGATTCAAGGGCAAGGACCTGGTCTGAGCGGTTCTGTCGGGACAGTGGGCAAGCAGGGCAGGGAAGCGAAGGAACCAGGAGGGCAGGGAAGCAAATCACTCTCGGTGACACCAACAGTGTCACCACCGGGTCCCTGGGGCTCAGTCCTACTGGGGAGCCCTGGGAGGGAGTGTGGAGGACGTCCCCCGAGCGAGGGGCAGAGCTGCGGGAGCCATCCACCGATCCCACATCCCCGTTGGCTGAGAACTGTTTCCTGGGCGGTAACTCCCTAGACCGCCAGCTGGTTTAACCCCCCCTGGCCTTGCGGCTGGAAAAAAGCCCCAAGGAGCAGTCACAGGTGTTCCCAGCCTTTGGCATGAAGCGATCGGTCCCGTGTCGGCCACTGCCACCCGGTAGCTGTGTGACCTCGGGCAGTTCCTCTGCCTCTCTGTGTGTCTGCAGCCTCACCTGTTAGGAGGTCTACCTGAGCTCAGTGAAGGCAGAGGGCGGAGAACTGCCGACACACCATCAAGTGTGCAGGAATCAGAGGGGTCCACGTAGTAGCCCTGGTGCGTCCTATCACACAGAGGAGGAAACCAAGGTCACAGCACGACGGGGCAGAAGTGGGCCTGTCTGACCCGGAGTCCATGCTCACGGGACTCCCGTCCAGTGCTCTCCTGCGGGTGGATCAAGGCAGCCGCTGGCCTCCAGGAATACCTCGCCGCTGCTGGCTACAGCCCTCCCACATCCAGCAGGGTCCCCCATCCCTGCAGCACTGACCTCCACCCTCGACAGGGCCTCCTGGGTCCCTCCAAAAGCCCCTGAAGGCCCCCCTATGGCACCAGTGCTGGGCTGGGATGCCCCTCAAGGCTCCATGGGGTGGGGCCAGCTGTGGGCAGCTCTGCTCCAGGCAGGAAGCCGAAAGAGGAAGAGGCCTCTGGTGGGGGGACCCTGAGAGCCTGATGAACACCCCCCCTCCCCCAGCCTACTCCCATGTCCAAGAGTTCAGGCCACAGACCCCTCGTGCCCGTCCCCACCCTTGCCAGGGCCGGGCTGCTGTAAGTCTCCTCTCTGGCTGCACCTTGCCCAGAACACTTGGAGGCAAATCCCCAAGAAGAGCTGGTCACGCGACACGGAGAAGGCCGGGGACTCCTGTGGGACAGAGTATTCACTCACACATTTGTCCCTTCAGTCACTCCTTTGCTCAGCCGTCGTTCGCAGCCCTTATTGTGTGCTGGGCCCAGGACGCGGCCCCGTGCCTTTTCCCGGGCCCCCCACCAACACGCAGCCTGGGGCACGGAAGCAGGACAGACAGCCGCGTCTGAAAGCACCCTGGACCACCGGCCCAGGGAGGGGGCGTGAATGAGCAAGACGGCTGGGGTAGAGTTGAGAAAATGTGTGGAACGTCCTCCGGCATGGCATCCGGTCCATCGTAAGCACCTGAGAACCCACGAGCTGGCAGTACCCTCGTCCTTAGTCACGGGCAAGAGGCCGAAGCCATCGGCCACGAATGCAGCCGCGTGGGTGAACGTGGCGGCCGCGTGACGCGGGAGAGCTGAGCTCAGAGGGAACAGGCCGGGAGCCGGGAAGTCTCCACCGAGGCGTCTGGCCACCTTACCGCAGGCCAGGAAGGAAGGGCCCTCTGCTCGCAGACGGTCCTGTCGATGCTTGTACCATCATCATCAACCCCGTGGACTGTTTGCTCTGTGCCAGGAGCCACCTCAATAACTCAGAGTCCCCACCCCCATGATGCCTTCTCCCACTTTCTAGAAAGGAAGCAGAGGCCCAGAGGTCCATTAACTTGCCCAAGGTTGCACAGGCAGGAAGCAGTAAAACCCCAGTAAAGTTGGCGTGCCTGCGGGCTCCGAGTCCCGGGTGACTGTGTGCAAGCCAGCTGCCCCTCGAGGTCCCATCTTGGTGTGAGAACCCACAGCTCCCAGAGACACCCTCTTGAACTGCAGGCCGTGTCGGTGTCACCTACTTCCCTCCAAGGACAAGCTGGTCCCGGCCTGGTTAACGCCGGGGTCAAACCACAGACCTCTCGAGCCCATCTTGGCCTGGACCTCCCTCGGGAGGGCCCCACCGTCCGCCCTCCTGGGACCCGCTCCTCAGGAGGCTCCGAGTTGATGTACCCAACCACTCTGATGACATCGGAGATTGCCTGTCTCCCGGGGACATCACAAAGAAACTTGGCCAGGAGAGTCTGAGGCTCAGCCGGCAGGAGCGCCCGCAGCAGGCAGCCTCCCGTCCGGAGGGCTGAGGCCCAAGCTTTGTGTGCAGGACGCATTCAGCAAATACCTGTCGATTTATTGGATAAGCAAGGGAGGACTATAAGTTTTGGCGGTGACCTGGGTCTTTGGTGACACTTGGGTCTGGGTTAGAGTCCCAGCTCTGACCCTCGCAACAGGTCACTTTCCTTCCTTGAGCCTCAGTTTCCCCATCTGACCTCCCAGGGGGTTGTGACAGTAAATAAGGTACATGATGTAGCTGCTTGACCCCCGTCCCCACTCCCCAGCTTTCCTGCAGCCACTCACTTGTGCACCCTTCAGAGGACACCCTGGGGCCCCTGGAGCCAATTCTCCCTACAGGCGTAGCCGGGGTGCTGGGAGCTAACCCTCCTCCGTAAAAACACACAATTATTTGTCTCAGGGCTCCGCTTCCAGAACCAGCCTAAAATTCATACATAAATCTCCTCCTCCCCACCCCACAGAGCATGATTCCACCCGACATTAGCATGTAATATAACCTTTCCTTATCTCAGCAAGCACCTGCCGTGAGCAGGCTCTAATGTTCCTCAGGAAAGGCCTGTGCCCTCTTCCCAAGGGTGCACTGCATGTCTCTGATGAAGGAGGAGAGCCAGACACATTAGCAAAGCCCCTGTTTTAAAGCATTTTGTTTCAGAAATCAAGCTGACTTGCTTTTAGCAGTTGCAAGCATCAGAGAGTTCCTTGTCCCTCAATATCCCAAACAAGGTAAAAGAAAACTGGGATTGGCTGTGGAACAAGAGCCTGCTCAAAGTGACCAGGTGAGCAGCCAAAAGACTTCTATTTCCCACTTCCCAAGCCAATAAAGATGGCTGATGAGATAGAAGCAGAGGCTGCTGGGCAGGTTTTCCAGGAAAGCTCCAAAAAAGAAAACAGCGGGTGCCTTTTTTGTTTTCTTCCTTCTTCTTCCTGCCTGGAGTGTATACACGATGGCTGGCACTCCAGTGACCATTTTGTGACCTTGAGGATGGAGTCAAACTGAATATAACAGAGCAGAAAGACAGAAGGATTGTAGGTTCATGAGAGTGGGCTAGAACTGTCCTGGGACTCCCTGACTTCTGTGGCCTGCGAAAATAAACCTCTATTTTTACCTAAGCCACTATTTTCCAGGTCTCTTCTACTTGCAGTTGGACACAGTTCCTAATGAATAGAGATGTCACCACAGGTCTTCAAGGTTTGGTCCTAAGTGACACAACAGGGTTCTCTCTTCCCAGCGTCTCCCTCAACAGGGCCACATGGTCCTGCTCACGAAGTCAACTGCAAGGAGGTGACCCTTTTATATCACTGAGAAAACCACACTAGGTCTGGGGCCCAGATCTTTTTAAGACAATTGGAGCATCCCACCTTCTCGCATGGGGTCAGAGTGGGGACGGGTGACACCTGGGTACTTCCTGGTATTGCAGACGATAAAGATTCTTAGATCAAAGGAGAAGCACATGTGACAATTCTAGAACTTGATAGATGTTGCCAAGTTGCCCCCCTCCCGCCCCAAGACACTGCACGGAGTCATACTCTGACCCATAGGGCTCTTTCCCCACATCCTCGGCAATACTGGGTATTCACTTTGAAATCTGTGCCAGCCTGTTGGGCAGAGTGGCATCTTGTCGTTTTGCTTCCTGCCTCTTCGACAGGATTCCGTGTTCGGCGTTAGGCTGGATGCCTGTGGGCACCTCTTCTGCGCATGGCCTTTCTGTCCTTTTCCAAAGTGCTATTTGTTTGCTTTTTTCTTACTGATCTGTAAGGTCTTTTAACACAATGGATTGAACCCTTTGTCATGGTCGATAGGTTACAAATATTTCCTCAGCTCATCATTTCAGTCTCAGCCTTGTTGAGGGGGGTTCGTGTGTTTATCCGGTTTGGTGTCCGTCTTTGGAAGGTTTTCGTGTCTATGTGGTCAGAGTTGTCATTCTTTTCCTTTGTCACTTCTGGTTTCTATGTTGAATTCCCCCTCTTAAACTCCAATCCTTGGCCTCCCTCTTCAGACTGACCTGCCGTTCTCTCTAGATTTGATTGTCCCTCTGTCCCAGCCTCTCTGGTCCTTTTCAAAAAAAATTTTTTTTTAATATTTTTATTTATGTTTGAGAGAGAAAGAGAGAGACAGAGCACGAGCTGGGAAGGGTCAGAGAGGGAGAGGGAGACACAGAATCCGAAGCAGGCTCCAGGCTCTGAGCCGTCAGCACAGAGCCTGATGGCAGGGCTCGAATCCGTGGACTGTGAGATCATGACCTGAGCCGAAGTCAAGACGTTTAACTGACTGAGCCATCCAGGTGCCCCTCTCTTGTCCTTTTAAAACCAGGTGGCCATCCATCTACCACTGCCCCGACAAGAGCAAACTCTCAGGACCCCTTTGCCTTGCTCATGACCCCATTTAGAACCCCCACCTCCACGGTCCCATCCACTTCCCTGACGTGCCTTGAGGTCCACCTCTCACTTTCCTCCTTTCTGGAGCCTCGGGAATGTAGCCCGATCGTACGACTCTGATCTGACAGCAACACCTTTCTTAAGTACAGTCAACACAGCTGCTTATCACCATCCATTGCCAAGTGGGGCTCGCTCCCAGCTCAGCCCCAGGGTCAGCATACAATGTCATTATTTCTACCAGGAGGGAATCATCCAGTCTTCCAGACGATTCTGGAATCATCCAGATCATTCTGAAATGACCTAGAATCATCTGCGGCTACCCCAGGTCTGCTCCTGCTCGTGCCTCCTTCCTGCCTTCTCGGGACACACTCCCTCATGTCAGTCCCTGTGGCCCGAACCATTTGCAGCTCCTCACTGGCCCGTCCCCCGTGCGTTATTGAGCCTCATGCAGCACATCGCCTATGGACCAAGCTGGCCACGTGCCCTCACAGCCCCCACAGACCAGGAGTCCAGAGAAGGACGCAAAGCAAGCTCCTACAGCGGACTCTGTGGTTCTTTGATAAACAAACAGGTCATTAGGAGGCTGCTGTCCTTGCCTCCTGGCCAGCAGCAGGGAGAGTGGGGGACACGCAGGGCTTTGAAAACATCTCCACGGACGGAGTTGCAGTAGGGGAAAAACGCATCACTGCCAACACTCCAGCCCAGCAGGCTTCCAGGGGGGCACGGTTTGCCCTGGGCGCACATCCTGGGACGCCAGTCCTAGCAGCCTCCTTGTCATTCCTGGCCCCCAGGCCTGGGACTCGCAGGATGTCCATTCCAGGAAGGCCTGCGTGGCCAGGAACGGATGTTTCCCTCTGTGCCCTCCATGGGGCTCAGGAAGACCCCACCCTGCAGGTGGCAGGAAGGGGGCCCTGCGGCTGGAGTGGGTCTGGTTCTAACTTTCCATTCCTGTTTTCATTGGCAAAGGGCTCCGGCGAATGTGACAGGGGAACCCCACACTCTCAGGTGAACCGGGCAGATGACTGGTTCCCAGCTGCTTTGAAGTCTGCTCAGGTCAACACGCATTTACTGAATCCCCGCTGTATTTTCTTGTTCACCTGGGAGATTTCACTGAGTGCCTCCTTAAGTGCGAGGCACCCTTCTACATGCTGCGGATGTGGCCTGGAGCAAAGGTGTCCGTTCGGGTCCTCGGAGAAGCCGGCATTGGAGTTGGAAACGCAAGAGATGTGTCGGGGGGGATGTGAGCGGGAAGGGAGAGGCTCCAGCCCACGAAGGAGGCGGGGGCAGGGGGATCAGCGGGGAGCCGTGGCCAGCCTGCTGGGCACTCCAGATCCAGGCCAGCCAGGAAGGAGCTCCCCACAGGTGCCACGGCTGGGGGCTGGCCAGCGCTTCCTGTGGAAGCTTCTCTCTGGAGGGGCGACTGGAGCAGCACACCTCCAGGACTGCCAGAGCAGGGGGCGTGCAGCTGACATTCTGCAGGGGATACAGGGGACGGCCCATCCACCCAGCAGCAATTTCCAGTACAGGCACCCAGTGGCAGTGTCTTTTCTTTTTTTCTTTTTTTTGTAACATTTATTTATTTTTGAGACAGAGAGAGAGAGAGAGAGAGAGAGAGTGTGTGTGTGTGTGTGTGTGTGTGTGTGTAAGTGGGGGAGGGGTCGAGAAAGAGGGAGACAGGAGATCCGAAGAGGCTCCTCACTGATAGCAGAGAGCCTGATGCGGGGCTCGAACTCGCAAACCTCGAGATGATGTCCTGAGCCCAAGTCAGACGCTGAAACGACTGAGCCCCCCCCCAGGTGCCCCCCAGTGCAGTGTCTTTTAAAGGAAGGAAACGTGTCTCCTCTCCTTTCTTCCCCCTGTAGCTAAGGATGTGGACACGGTGGTCAACCGTGTTGAGCCATAGGCAAGAGAAACACCCCTGGGATGACCAGAGAGGAGCCTGGGTTCCTGAAGGACCACACCAAGAAGAGTCACCACGCCAGCCCTGCACAGCCTGCCTCCACACTGTATGTGGGAGAACTGGATTTCACCACTGGTACCTGTGACCAAATCTATAGCCTAAGTGCCGGGTTCCATTCTTTTTGTCCACACTAGGAGTCTGTCAGAAAAATAGTGCCTCTGGAAAAGATGTAAGCAGCCTGCCAGCCCCGGCCCTCAGCACAGAAGCTTAGTTGGGGCCGGGTGGGGTGAGGGAAACGAGGCACCCCTTTTGGGCACACAACGACTTTTCCATTGGTAAACCGTACATCACATACAATTGACCATTACTGAGAGACCATCTCCATCATCTATCTCCAGAACTTTTTCATCTTCCCAAACTGAAACTCTGTATCTCTTCAACACTGACTCCCCCTCCCGCCCCCCCCCAGCTTCAGCCCCTACTTTCTGTCTCTGTGAGTGTGACCACCCTGGGTACCTCAGGTAGGTGGAATCATACCGCATCCGTTCTTCTTTGTCTGGCTTATTTCTCTTGGCATAACGTCCTCAAGGTTTACCCGTGTTGTAGCAGGTACCAGAATTTCCTCTCTTCTATTTTTTAAAGATTTTATTTATTTATTTGTAAGGTCTTTGTTAATATTTATTTATTTTTGGGAGACAGAGAGACAGAGTGCAAGCAGGGGAGGGTCTGAGAGAGAGGGAGGCACAACCCAGAGCAGGCTCCAGGCTCCGAGCTGTCAGCACAGAGCCCGACACGGGGCTTGAATCCACAAAGTGCAGGATCATGACCTGGGTCAAAGTCGGATGACTAACCGACTGAGCCACCCGGGTGCCCCTTCAAGATTTTATTTTTAAATAATCTCTATACCCCATGTGGGGCTCAAACCCACAAACCTGAGATCAAGAGTTACATGCTCCACAGACTGAGCCAGACAGGTGCCCAGAATTTCCGTTCTTCTTGAAGCTGGATATATTCCATTGCATGGATAGACCACATTTTGTCTCTCCATTCTGGCATCCATGACACTTGGACTGTTTCTATCTTTGGCTATTGTGAATAATGCTGTTACAAACTTGGGTGTAGAGATACCTATTCAAGTCCCTGCTTTGAATTCTTTCCTTCTTTTTAATTCTTTCTTTTTTGTTTTTTTTTAATTCATACACACACACACACACACACACACACACCTAGAAATGAAATTACTGGATAGCAGGGTTGACATGGTACCCAGCATGATAGCTACAAGACGAAGTTGGAAAGATAGCAGCATCGGGGAAGTGCCGAAAGCAAGGTCACGAGGCCTGTGGAGAAGGTGGTCAAGGGCAGATGCTTCATATACCAACGGGGGCAGGCCCTCCCCGCTTAGTCCCATCCTCCCTCTGCTCCCACCAGCCTCCCCACCCCCCTACAGGTTACAGGACAGCGCTGGGTCGTCTTCACCCAGTGTGTCAGCTAGCATAACCACTCAGTGCACACGGCTGATGTCACCTGGTGCCCAACAGTGACATGACATCTGCTGTTACTGAGCCGGGCTCCACTCCGCCCTCCACGGGGCACTTATGGGGTTGTCACAGGTGAATGACTTATTTCATCCCCTGACTTTGGAACATAAACCCACAGTAGCCGCGGCGTTGGGGGAGGGAGGGCGTTCTAGAGGAGTCGTGCCCTTCCTCCTGTTTTCAAGCTGTCACTCGAAACAACAAACAAACAAAAAAGAAAAACCAAAGCAAGCAGAAGCTACATGTCCCCTCACCCAGCCTGCACCCCTGGAAACTGGAATGCTGCCTTCCTCTTTGCTTTGCTCCCACCGATTTCCCCTCCTGGAACCCCCACCTCCTGCTTGTTTAGCATTTTCAGAGGTTATTTATCCCCCAAGGGCACCTCCCCCGGAATTTGCCTGCATCCTTCCCGACGTGGGGGGATCCCGGGGCACCCGCTGCAACAGCTTCTATTCTCACACACAGACCAGCAGTTCTCAGGAGCCTGTGGATGGACAAGGTGTCCGGAATGCAAATCCCTGGGCCCCACCCCAGGCCGGCTGACTCAGAAACTCTGGGCTGGAGCCAGCAATCTGTTTTATTGGCCTCGATCGCTCTAGCTCCAATCTCACCGGGGCTACAGGAGGGCTGAACGAGTGATGCTCAAGGATCAAGGGCGCTGGGCTCTAACGGCTTCCACATTCTTCCTTTCTCTTCTTGTATAACTCACAGCAAAGCGCACCCACTTAGTTGTATAGCCCATTAGCCACATTCTGGGTAGAGACAGAGCCCATCCCAGTCGACCCGGGAAGACTCCCGGGGACACCACTGCTCCGATCCCATCGCCATTGATTAGCTTTGCCTGTTCTTGAACTTGCATGGGACCGTGCAGTTGGTGCTCTTCCCGTGTCTGGATTCTCTAGTGCCACTCTGTGAGATTAGTCCACGCAGCTGCTTGTAAGAGGAGTCTGTTCCTTTTCTTTGCTGTGTGGTAGCCCATGGCATCCCACTTTCTCAAGTCTGCTGCTGGAGAACTTCTGTTCCCCGTTTTTACAGAATGCAATAGCAGCCCTGGGTGCACGTAAGCTCTCGTGTCTCCCGGGTGCCTGACCCCTTCTCATGCTTTCCGACTCCTCCAAACTGTCGAAGCGCCAGGTGTTTTCCTCGGTCCATCCCCGGGGGCTGCTGCTGTGCAGCACCCCCCTCCCCTTGGGGCCCAAGTCCCAGCAGGACTGGGTCCCTCCCCGCTGAGGGTGCTATTCTTCCGGCTCAGCCAGGAGTCAGTCCCATCCACCGGGGCCAAGCCAGGCCAGAGGCCTGGGTGCTGAGATCCAGAAGGCCTCGGGCCTGCGGTTTTACTGGGCTCGGTACTGAGGCTGATGGCATTCTGTCGGTGTCACCTCTTGGGGGCTGGGGGACCTGGCATGGGGACCCCCAGCTCCTCACACAGCTGCAGGGTAAGAAATGCTTTTTTCCCATGACAGCATGGATTTCACACGTGGGAAGAGCTTCTAAGACATTGCCCAGCTGGCTGATTTTCAAGCGGGGGGCGCAGAGGTTCACGTGGGGCAGTGGGAACAATTGTCTTCGTGCCAACAGGAGGGTCAGGTGATGGGGGACAGAGGTAGGGCCAAGATACAACTTCAAGTTCCCGGCCACGTTCCAGAGGCCAGGAGGTGAACGACTCCAGCGGGGCAGTCAGAGTGGGTGTGGCCTCTTCAAGCCACCCCAACTGAGGTGCCCGCTTCTGGCTCCGGCTGCCCCTGCTCCTCCAGGCAGACCGGAGAGACCCTCCAGGAATCCAGGAATGAGGGGCAGGTTGAGAAGACACGGTGAGTGGCCCCAAGGCCCCTCCCCTATTGAGTCACGGGAAGGGAATGGAAACAGGGCGTGGGCTGAAACAGAGAGGGCCTGGTCTCGCCCTCTTCGGGCCTCACCTGGCTCTGAGGTGAGTCCCACCTGCCAAACCCTGGGAGAGCTCTCTTTGGGGTTAAAGTCCCTGCTGTCTCCACCCAAGGAGGGTGGAGAGAAGCCGGGGGAGCAGGAAAAAATTGGGTTAGCCATTGAGCAGGACTCTCCGGCCCAAGCCTGGGATACCGGGAGGCATCTCTCAAAGGAAGTTGCGAAATCTTCCTTGGGACTGATTTGGGTTTTGGTTTGGGGCCAACCAGCCTATCTTCATGGCTCTGAGAATGTTTTCAAGTAGTAGACATTCCTTCCAAGACATTGCTCAGTGAACACTAAACTCCTCAGCTCCTCACCCCCCCCTTCCCCCGCGGGAGCCTGCCCAGTGACACCAAAAAGCTCTCAGATTTGAAAAGGAAGTGACTGGCAACAGATAGAACAAAAGGCTGATTTCCTTAATGTACAAATAATGGTGGCATTTGGCGAGGGCTCGGTAAGGGAGGGAAATAGTTCTGAGCACTTTGCACGCAGCATCTCCCGCCATCCTCATAATAACCCCTAACACGGAGGAGGAAACTGAGGCACGCTAAGGGTAGGTGGCCCAGCCAGTAGGCAGCAGAATCAGAATTTGACCCAGGCAGTGGGGTGGCACCCTAGCCAGTGGGGCGGGATGCTTCCTCTGTGCTGTTGTGGCTCCTCACAAGCATTAACTCATGTTAATCCCCACAACCACCCAGAATGGATAAGAAAAAAACTCCACGACAGGCAGAGAAAGGGCCAAGGAGGCAAACGGACAATACGCACAAGGAAAACCACAGAACCAGGCATATTCATAATCAAAGAAAACAGTAATATGCATTGGGGATGTCTTCAATTGGTAAATGTTTTAATGATTTATACTAATCCCCAGCTTGCCAGCGAGCTGTGGAGCAGGTGCTCCGCTGCCGGTGGGCGTGCCCGTTGGTACAACCTTTCTGGAATGCGGGAAGGCCACTTGGCAGGACCTACCAAATGCCTTTAAAAGCTAGCCGTCCTCCTCTCTGCTCTCCCTCCTTAGAATCTTCCTGAAGAGACCGATCGGAGGCACAGCAGAGGTGAACATACAAAGCTGTTCAAGGGTACCTGGCTGGCTCCATCGAAAGAGCATGTGACTCCTGATTTCTGGGCCGTGAGTTCCAGGCCCACGGTGGGTGTAGAGATTACTCAAATAAATTAAAACTCAAAGTTGTTCAGTGCAGCATTACTTACACTGGTGAGAAAGCAGAAAAATACACAAACTCCAGCAAAGGAGAACAGCTAAAGAAATTATGGACAGATTTACTAGGGAGTGATATTTTTAAAAAATTTTTAATGTTTTACTTTTATTTTTGAGAGAGAGAGAGAGAGAGTCGGAGTGTGAGCTGGGGAGGGGCAGAGAGAGAGGGAGACAGAAGCAGAAGCAGGCTCCAGGCTCAGACCTGTCAGCACAGAGCCCGACACGGGGGCTCGAACTCACGGACCGTGAGATCATGACCTGGGCCGAGGTCAGACGCTTAACCGACTGAGCCACCCAGGCGCCCCAAGTAATATGTGATTTCTGAGTGATATTTCTGTGTGAATATCCTGTTCCCCACCAAGCTTTTTTTGTAATAATTTTTTTAATGTTTGCTTATTTATTTGGGGGGGGAGGGTGAGAGGGTGCACAAGAGCGGGGGAGGGGCAGAGAGAGAGGAGAGAAAGAATCTCAAGTTGGGGGGCTTGATCCCACGAACTATAAGATTACGACCTGAGCTGAAATCGAGTCAGACTCTCAGCCGACTGAGTCACCCAGGTGCCGCTCCCCACCAAGTTTTTACCCACAGATGGAACATCCATCAAATGCCTGAATCAATTACTGTTATCAATTACTATTACAAGTATGTATTACTTTTTTTTTTTTAATTTTTTTTTCAACGTTTATTTATTTTATTGTTTGGGACAGAGAGAGACAGAGCATGAACGGGGGAGGGGCAGAGAGAGAGGGAGACACAGAATCGGAAGCAGGCTCCAGGCTCCGAGCCATCAGCCCGGAGCCTGATGCGGGGCTCGAACTCACGGACCGCGAGATCGTGACCTGAGCTGAAGTCGGATGCTCAACCGACTGAGCCACCCAGGCGCCCCCAAAACCACTTTTTTTTTTAATGTTTATTTATTTTTGGGACAGAGAGAGACAGAGCATGAACGGGGGAGGGGCAGAGAGAGAGGGAGACACAGAATCGGAAACAGGCTCCAGGCTCTGAGCCATCAGCCCAGAGCCTGACGCGGGGCTCGAACTCACGGACCGCGAGATCGTGACCTGAGCTGAAGTCGGATGCTCAACCGACTGAGCCACCCAGGCGCCCCAAGTATTACTTTTATAATGTAAGGTAAAACTTATTATTAGAAAATTAGTGATTTTTCATTAAAAAAAGATGGGATAGACAAAACAAGGCAGTAAAAATGTTGACAATTGCTGAAGCTGGATGATGGATGTTCTGGTGTAATCACACTATCCTCTCAACTTTTGAAAATTTCCATAATGAAAATTTTTTGGGGTTTTTTTAACAATTTCACTCTAATAATATTCATGCTGAAGCGTTTCGGGAGAGGACACTGTTGTCTTCACCTACTGTAGTAGGAAACACATCAAAAATAAGATAAACGGGGACGCCTGGGCGGCTCAGTTGGTTGATTTAAGCATCCAACTTCGGCTCGGGTCATGATCTCCAGGTTTGTGGGTTCGAGCCCCACATTAGGCTCTGTGATCACAGTGTGGAGCCTGCTTGGGAGTTTCTCTCTCTCCCTTTCTCTCTCTGCCCTTTCCCTGCCCCCTCAAAATGAATAAATACACTTAAAAAACATACGATAAATGGATGGATATATAGAGGCTGGGTGATGGAGCTGTGAGCACACAAACGAGGAAACGTGAACTGCAGAATCTAGGTAGTGAGTGTGTGGGAGGTCGCTGCGTGATTCTTACAACTGCTCCGTATGTTTGGAATTTACCATCATAAAATGTTGGGGGACTTGGTTATTTCTAAGTGGTGGGTTATTTTATCTTTCTGTTGTGTTTTTCTATGTCTTTAGAACCGAGAACCAAGAGAAAGAACACAGGTTACTCTGGTTTTTATATTTATACTCAATGCTCAGGGATTCAATGGCTCTAAGAGATGACTGCCTAGGGGATCTGCCCAGAAGCAAGGGATGAACAGGGGGTCCTCTCAGGGCGCTGGGCTCCTGCAGTTTTGGGACTAGACTCTGGAGACTAAAACACTGAGGGTTCCTTGGGATTGGAGGGCTGACACCCCTTTGAAGAGGAACGGCTCCTTTCTTCCTCCCTCAGTCCCTTCCCCAGATACCCATGTCCCTTCTTGACCAGCAAAGGCACTCAACCTGCAGGGAGCTGCTCTCCACGAGGGGTATGGGTCTGGGGTCCTCTGGGCACCCCACTCCTTCTTCTGCTTCTTGCCCTGCACTCCCAGGGAAGAGTCTGCTCAGGGACAGTGGGACTTGCGGAGAAGAAAAGAGCAGACAGGGAGAAGAGGGTCATGGGAACATTCCGGTGTAGCCAGAGCTCTGGCCCTCCCTGCCGCCTGGTTCCTGAAGCCGGAATCAGACCCCTCCTCTTTCTATCTTTATCAAGGCAGTACTCAGGCTGGCAGACGGTTTCGAATCCCAGTCTCACCACGCCCTTGTGACCCTGGACAAGTATATTCTCCTTTCTGAGGCTTTATTTATCCATCTGGAAAAGGGCTATCCTTGGAAGTGAAGGAGATAACCCACAACAGGGGTGTGCCTGTGGCTTCTGTAAAGGGCTCAACAAACAATTACTGTCCTTCATTCATCAGAAGCCTCTTATGTGTCGGCTGCTTTTCTAGACAGAGAAACAGTGGAGAACACTGTTTGTAGCTTCCAGCCGGTGATATTTTTATCAGTCAATGTAGTCAAAAGCCCCTGATTGACTTACAGGTTCTGGGGTTGAATATAAGACCCTGGATCTAGAAAAGCAGTGAAATAAGAGGAAAGTGCAGGGAAGACCTGTTCAGATCCTGTGCAGGCTCCAGGCCAGGGCCCCCCTGCTGAATCACAACTACGTATTTCTTGATTTCTCGATATCTCCCTGGACCCTTAGCTTCCTCTGAAGTGGCCTTGGTTTTTCCAGCCCCGCGGAGAGAAGGGCACAGAGTGCCCATGCATCCAATGTGGAAGGTTCTCTTGGGCACAGCTCTCGGGCAAGAGGCCTCCGAGAATGTTGGTGGCCTCTGGCTGGTCTGTTGTATGACCAGCCATCTGTGGCCTGAGCATATGCTGCATAAAACTTTGCATCAGAAAGATATCTAACCACAGTGTGCCAAGACCACGGTCTGTCTTCCCTTTCACTCTTCCCCCGGGGAATAGGGTGGTGTTAGAGTGGCCACAGACATCTGAGAACTGTGCATACTACAGGGAGACAAGCTGGAGGTAGGGTCTCTGGGCTGAGTGGGCTATACTTACACATTCCCAGGTGCTTCCTTGTATAGTTAAGTTGTTTCTAGCCATCTCTGTGGGGGATTGGCTTCCAGGAACCCTCCTTCCCCCCTAGGCAGACTCACCTGCCTGGCGTCAGTACATGGAGGCTCAGGACCAAGGGTGGAGTCTCGTGGTTCCGTGTGGCACATGGGTCAGAAAGGAGAAGCAGGGTTGAAATGCAAGGAGTCTCTCTAGTAAAGTATGCAAATGTACCAATAGCCTCTCTACTCTGTCCCCCACCCGGTTTCCCGCCCACAGTCTCAGGAAATCAGAAGGCCGAATAGAATAGCTCGCGGCAGTGGGGCCGGGGACACCTTTCCCAGTGGTGGGGCTCCCTTCCCACCTCTGCAAACCAGGGGCTACCTTGGGATCCTATTTCTCATCCGGGATTTGCTCCTGAGCGTGGGATGTGTGTTTTTGAAGGAAAGATCACAAAGTAGGGAATCCTTTGCAACAATGAATGATCTTTCCTTACTTGCCTGCTTTGAAATCGCAGATTTGCCTTACACACGGAACTCTCGTACTCACCACATCTTGCGATGTTCAATTTAATAGTGGATATGAGTTTGGCAGTAGAGACAAACTTCAACACAAAGGGTTCAAAGCCAATTGCCCTTCCTACACAGGACCTGAGGCAAGTTGCTTAGCTCTGGGAGCCTCAGTTCCCCCACCTGTAAAGTGGGGGCCATCATAATGCCTACATCATAAGGATTGTGGTGGGGATTAGACAGGGTAATGCATACATAGTGCTCAACTCGGGGCCTGGTACGTAGACACCTCTCAGTACATGTTGGCTATTTTGCTAACATTATTTTTTAGTATTTTTATTAATATTATTCACGACACTACTGTAAGGAAATGGCTAGCACATTATAAGCCCTCCGTGCATGGCGGAAGGCAGGGAAGAAGAAAGAGCAGGTGGAGGAGAGAGGAGGTGACTTGATCACGGTTCCCAGAAGCAGATCCTGATTTATGTGGCAGTGATGTATGAAGGAGGAGCACCCTGGAGAGAGTGGTGAGGGAAGCGGGGGAAGCAGACAGAAGAGGGAAGAAACCAGGTAAGCCTGGGAGCCCTGGCAGAGACCTACCAAGGGCAGCTCCCGCAGACTCCCCAGGAGACTGAGCCTCCCGTGTCAGCATTCCCCACGCTGAACTGGGATGCCGGGCTTTCGCGCTCCCCAACCTGTTAGTCGCCAGCGAAGGGCCATCCTGGGGGGACACTTCCAGCTCTCTGCATGGAGGGACAAATGGCTCCAGTAAAAGCCCCCTCTAAAGAATCTCAGGTATGGACAGTAAAAGCCAAAGCACAGGCGGGCCAGGGCAGGGGTGCGTGGGAACAGCCCTGCTAGGACCTGGGCAGAGCACAAAAACAGGAGCTGCTACAGGACGAAGGTGTGGATCCGGAATGAAGAGACAGGAAACAGGCTTTACCAGACATGTGCATGTACACAATACTCTGTCCTCGAATCCTTCTCTTTTCACTTAATAGTTTGTCCAGGAGATCATCCCGAGTGTAGAAACCTGCCTCTTTCTCTCTTTAACACCAATCTGATATGTGAACACTGGTATTGGACTGTGGTTTCAATTTGCACTTCTATTTTGTTTCTTCGTTTTTTAATCTCTCTAATGTTTATTTTTGAGACAGAGAGAGAGAGAGACAGAGCGTGAGTGGAGGAGAAGCAGAGAGAGAGAGGGCGACACAGGCTCCAAAGCAGGCTTCTATTTTGAATAAGACTAAACATCGTTTCTATACGTTTAAGAGTCGTTTGTGTTCCCTGTTCTGTGGGCTGTCAGTTCACATTCTCGCTCATTTTCCTATTGCAATTTTATTTCTCTTATTGACTTATAGGAACTCTCTACATATTAAGGAAATTTGAGTCGTGAGCAAAATGACTCAAGGATGGGAGCAAAAGTACATTCATCCCAAAGGCTGCCCATGAATTCTGTTCCCTAAATCTCCTGGCCCGACAAGCCCTTTCCAACGTCTGGTTCCTCACTTACTCTTTTGCTTCTGTGAGCTAATCTATAGTCTCCCAATACATTCCTGGCTTGTTTCGTTTTGGCTTAACTTTCCAGAGTGGATTTCAGTGGTTTAAGGAAGCTTGATGTATATGCCCTCCCTTACCAGGTCAAGGTTCCAGGGGGAAGAGTCTGAGTTGGGGTCTCCCTCCTCCACCCAGGACTCTCTGCCTTCTCTACAGCCTGTCTCACTTCCAGGCCCAAGGCAACCAGCGAACCTACCAACCACTGGCAGGCTCCTCTGCCCTGTCCTTATGTCTGGGTTTCAGGTCCTGCTGTCTTCATTCGGAAGGTGATGGCCCTGATTGATCTAGAGCTTGCTTGTGCTTCTGGCTCCGGGAATGTGAAGAGCAGACCTCCCTTGATAATTACGTCTGGGGAGTGGCCCCTCATGGCCGGAGACATGGTGCATAGCAGACGGTGACCAGGTTGTGCTCTGAGCTAGGGGCACCTGCGGGCCTGGGAGTCTGGTTCTGGATTGCTGTTGAGTGTTTGTTCATTCCTTCAGCAAACATTCCCGAGTGACTGGGTACCATAGCATGCAGACAGGGCCACTCAACAAGCGAACACCTAACCCCATCTGAAATACAGGGACAAGGAGGCCACAGGGCGTGTGTCCCAGTATAAAGGGGTGTTGGTCAGGCGACTGCTGCCTGAGCAAGACCAGGTGAGAACAGAAACGACAGGGCGAAGTGGATGCTATGGGCAGTAGGAATGACCAAAGGCCTCGAGGCTGGAAAAGGCCACTGAGGTTCCGGGAACTGTTGGAAGGCAGCCCGGCTGGAACCGAGCGCAGGCAGAGACAGGCAGGCTGGACGAGGCTGAATGCAAGTGGGATCCAACTCACTTAAGGCTCGGACCATTGCTGGCTGCCTTGACCATAGAGACTAGCGTTTATTCTGAATAATTTTGGGGACAACCGGACGTCCCCTAAAAGTTTTAGCTGCGCATGTTGTCGCGGTGAGGGATGAGGGGAAGAGGTATGATTTGTAGAACCTGCCACTCCTTAGATGGCCTCAGAAAGGGCCTTAAAAGTTGGAGCAGACGCTGTCATTGAACCCATCCCAGGCTACACCCAGGAAGTGCTTTGTCAGTGACACACTGCACCAGAGGGGAACCTCAGAATTAATCCTATCATCCCCAACCTTGCAGCAGCCAACGCCTGGCAGGAGTTGGTGGGTCAGTACCTTGGCTGGCTGGCAGTGGGACTGGGCTGACCCTGGGGGGATTCTGCACAGGGGGCGGGGGGAGCAGCCCCAGGTGCCCACACCTGGGGGCCTGCCAACCAATGCCACCCATCTGGGCTCCTTCCCCTCTGCGTCTCACCTCGCCATGCACCCATGGGCGTTTTCTGGATCACCTCTACATTAGCCACTACCCTCAGAATCTTATCTTGGGTTGGGGAAACTAAGGTAGAGCTTTTGCAAGAGACCCCTTGCTCCCCTCCTCCCACACCCCAGCCACTGGGTATAACTTGATATTCCCGCCCTGTAAACTCCACAAAAGGCCGGGGACCCGTCCTCGCCACTCCACTCGTTGCTGGCCCCCAGCCCAAGCAGAGCACCTACAAGTAGGAATCACCGGGTGGATGTTGTTGAGGTTCATGCAGAGAAGGCCAGGGAGCCAGGGGGACTGAGGCCAGATCCCCTGGGCCCAGAGCCTAAAACCCTTTACCAGGTAACCAGGCCACAGGTGCAGAGCTCCACACTGGCCACAGCAATCCTGCCAAACTGGCTGGGGAACCTGTCTGGCTGGGTGCAAGGCCCCTGGGACCCCGGTCCACCCATTCAGGGGCAAGTGGCTCCGAAAAGGCCACAGAGGCTTTCTCAGTCCCAGGCCCCTCCCTGGACAGGGCCCACTCCGGATCTGCCCTGGTGCCACACCCTGGCTCAGCCCTCAGCCCTTCTGAAAACACAGGAGGCACTCCAGAATCTGGGTTTTGTTTTTTTTGTTTTTTTTTTTTTAAATCCCTGAACACTTCCAGTGTCCCACTTCCAGCCAGGCCAGAGCTGAGGAGGCAGAGACGGGCACAAGGTGACCTGCTGCCCCATCCACTGTGGCTTGTGGCCTGGGGTGGGGAGCCAGGCATGGGGCAAGCGTTCCCATCCTCAAAGCCTTGAGTACCGGGCAGGAAGCAAGCAGGTAGCTCCGAGGGCCAAGGGCAGAGAGGCAGGTTTAGGGGACAGATGAGGAAGTTGACTCAGAGAGGGTGTCCCGCAAACATAGTTCAGGCAGGGGACAGCGAGTGCAAAGGCCCCAAGGCCAGGAAAGAGCAGACATCTTGAAACTCCAGAAGGGAAGCTGGCAGGGGAGAGAAATGGAGCAGGAGAGGGGAGCGGGCCAAGTGTTAGGTCCAGGAAGCCATGGGGGCCAACCAAGTGTCACTCTGGGTATGTTGCAAAGCGCTGTGCGGAGGCGTTGAGCGGGAAGATGGTCAGAACTGAATTTGTGTTTTCAGTAGATTCCTACGCAGGCAGGACCCGGGAGCCGAACCGGAGGAAGGTAGACTGGCAGCTGGGCTGTGGCTCTTTTACACTCTACACTTGAGGAAACTGAGGTTCAGAGGCGGGAGGGGAATCGCCCTGGGTCCCCAAACAGTACCTGGACAAGTATAGCTGATGCCAGTTTCTTCCCACCACCCCACACACCTCCAAGTGGCTGCGGGGGCACCCTTCCTCTCCGTGAGAATGTTTGGTCTGTCTGGGAAGGAACATTGGGAGAGAAGGTGGTGGGGGGAACGGAAGGAGAGAGGATTTACCCGAATCCGCCTGGCAGCGCTGTGCACAAGGCCCGGTTGCCCTGCCTCACCCCCTGTGTTCTCAGAGGTTTGGGTTTGTTTAAGGCGCTCGTCTCCCCGGTCAGGAAGCAAGGACAGTGAACCGACAGCCGGAATTAAGAGGCAAGTGAAGGAATGAAGTCAGATCTCTCCCTCCCCCGCTTTATGGGCTCCTCGGGGCCCCAACTCCACCCACGAGGCCCAGAGTGATCTGACCTCGTATCTAACACCTGCTGTGCTGACCTCACCTTTTCCTGCTTAACCCCTCTGGCCTCCAGCCTCCTAAACTGGAAGGAGAAGTTCCTTAGGGATCCTTCCAGCAAGTCTGGGTGAGCAGGGGCTAAAGCCCAGCCTGCTGGCTCCTCGCCCAGTGCTCTGTCAACTCCAGCTGGCCCTTCCCACTGAAACCCCATCACCACCAGCCTCCGATGCTGTGACTGGGGCTTCTGAGGGGCGCTGCCCCCTGACGCGGTCCCCAAGTGGCATGGTTTGCACTCTTTTCTAGGGAGAAGGTTGAGAAGCAAGGGTCCCTTGCACCGAAACATCGGTCATGACCGCAAGCAAGCCCCTGTCCCCTCTGGACCCCAGTTTCGCCTTCAGTGAGGAGGGAGCTGAAGGTCCATCCAGCTTTGAGAGCCGGCGATTTGGGGAGGCAAAGACGCATTCCCAGCATCCCCTGGAGTCCTGAGAACGCCCACGCCCCTTGTCCCAGCAATCCTGAGAAAGGCCACGCTGATAAGGCTGTGGGTGGCCAGATGACAGCATTCTTGGGACTCAGATGAAGTAGGAGGGGCCCACCCATTCAGCTGCACATAATTCGGGGCAATGGGGGCAGCAGCCATTTGGCCCAGCGTGCCCGCCCTTCCCGGCATTTCGGGGATGCCGTGGAACCCCGGGCCACAGCAGGGAGCCACACAGACATCTTGCAAGGTTTCCAGGAAAGAATGCCAGTCCCGTGGGAGGGGAGCCTGGGTCTGCCCCCGCCACCCCCTCCCCCCATCTTGGCTCCCTCTGAAGCTCATTCCTGAGAAACGCTCTTGTACCTTCTCTCAGCCCCAGGGGTGGGGCAGAGCGTGGCCCTTTCCTTAGACTGAGACGAGCCGGACCACTCCCCTCCTCACCACCTCCAGGAGAATCTGAAACAGCCCCTCCTCCAGGCCTAGGGCCACATTTCAGCCACCACACCTAAAATTCCACCATCAGGGCACAGTTCTTGACAGTTAAGGCATCACCTTGGGTGACAAATGTAGATTTCTCCACTGCTAAATATAAGCAGGATGAAATCCAGACAGACTCAAGGAAACACAGCTTTGTTTCAACACGTCGTCACAAATGTCCAGAAAAAGCTTTTATAAACAAGCGGAACCAGGAGATGGAGCTGGTCCAGCCAAGATGGGCCCTGTAGGCTGCTCCCATGGATTAGGGGAGTGGGGACCCCACCATCAGCTAAGCTGAGGAGTCCCGGGCTTCAGTCTGCTGCTGGTGCTGTGAGTTAACAAGGAGGGTATGGGGCATACAATAAGCCGGAGCCCTCATCGTGCCTCTCACCTGCCGTGGGACCTTGGCAGTGCTTTGTCCCTCTGAGCACTATTTTTTACTTTTATTTATTTTTTAACTTAAAAAAAATTTTTTTTAACATTTATTCATTGTTTGAGAGACAGAGCGCGAGTGGAGGAGGAGAAGAGAGAGAGGGAGACACAGAATCCGAAGCAGGCTCCAGGCTCTGAGCTGTCAGCACAGAGCCCGACACAGGGCTCGAACTCACAAACCGCGAGATCATGACCTGAGCCAAAATCAAGAATCGGACTCTCTCTCTCTCCTCTCTCTCTCTCTCCTCTCTCTCTCTCTCTCTCGAGAGAGAGAGAGAGAGAGAGGAGAGAGAGAGACGCTCAACCGACGGAGCCACCTGGTGCCCCCTGAGCTCTTTTACCTTGAAGCATGCCGAGCTCTCGGTAGTGGGAGACCACCTCATGAGGGAGTGAGCTTCCCATCAATGCATGAGGCAGGTTGCCAAAGTCTGGCTGGAATGAGCCTTCAGGTGGGGAGAGAGAAGGCTGTAGTGACTGGAGACCTAGGCAGGACCACGGGAGCCTAGCGCACCCCTTTCCACAGCGGCGGGCCCGCCACCCTCAGAGGATAGTCCACAGTTTCTCTGAGCACTGGCCTTGGTCTGGGCCCCACTGGGAAGGCAGCCGAGAATGCAGCCTACGTGTTCTCTGTCCCTGGGACACTGGGGTCATCAGGGAAGCAGGAATTCGGGCGAGAAGGCTCAGGAACATTTTTTCTTTCTCCTTAGTATTCAACCCATCTTTTCCTTTCCAATGTCAGCAACGATTATCTCTCTTCAATGGCTGGAGACTCATCCTCTGTCCCTTCCAGTACACATTTTTTAAAAGTGTTTATTTATTTTTGAGAGAGAGAGAGAGAGAGAGACAGCAAGCGAGCATGAGTGGGGGAGGGGCAGAGAGAGAGGGAGACACAGAATCTGAAGCAGGCTCCAGGCTCTGAGCCATCAGCACAGGGCTGGACGCGGGGCTCGAACTCACGAATGATGACAACATGACCTGAGCCAAAGTCAGAAGCTCAACCGACTGAGCCACCCAGGCGCCCCTCAAATCCTTTTTCTAAAGTAAAATTAGGGGCTCCTGGCTGGCTCAGTCGGTAGAGTATGTGGCTCTTGATCTCAGGGTCCAGAGTTTGAGCCCCACATTAGGTATAGAGTTTATTTAAATAAACTTTAAAAAAATAAAATAAATTAGATTCTACATCAACAGATGAATGGATAAAGAAAATGTGGAGGGGCGTCTGGGTGGCTCAGTTGGTTGAGTGTCCGACTTTGGCTCAGGGCATGATCTCATAGTTCATGAGTTCGAGCCCCGCGTCGGGCTCTGTGTGACAGCTCAGAGCCCAGAGGCTGCTTCGGATTCTGTGTCTCCCTCTCTCTTTGCCCCGCCCCTGCTTGCACTCTCTCTCTGTCTCTCTCTCTCTCTCTCTCTCTCTCTCTCTCTTAAACACAAACGCTAAAAAAAAAAAATTAAAAGAAAATCAGTGAATTTTGTGACATATGAAATATATCTCAACAAAGATGTATATTCATTTGCTAGGGCTGCTATGACAAAGCACCACAGACTGGGGAACTAAACAGAAATTTACTGTGTCACTGTTCTGGAGGCCGGAAGTCCAATGAAAGTATTGCCAGGGCTGTGAGGGAAGGGATCCGTTCCAGGCCTCTCTCCCTGGCTTGCACATGGCTGTCTTCCATCTGTGCACGTCTGTCTGTCTCTGTGTCCAAATTTCCCCCTTTTATAAGCATGCCGTGATGTCGGAGGAGGCCTGCCTGAATGACCTCATTTCGACTTGATCACCTCTGTAAAGATCCCATCTCCTAATAAGGAGACACTATTACCATTCCTGTTGCCATGGCTATCGGCACAGAGTTTGGGAGGATTCACAGAAGGATGGACTTGAAGATCCCGACCTTTGGAATCCAGGCCTGCAGCATCTCCCTGGCCTGCCAATAAGGATCTGCTACCCACACCCCAGATGCTGGATTGGAAACCACCCCGTGCCCTATGGTCCCAACACCAGACTCCAGAAGAGCCTGCCCGGCCCTACAAAGGTCACAAAGTCCTGGAGGCCGTAGGAACAGAACACAGGTAGGAAGCATGGGGGCAGGGGAAAAGAAGAAAAATCCGGCCTCAGAGACCGTCAGGGAAGGCCACTTGGCCTCAGGGCTTGTCATCTGGCCGAGAGTAGGGGCCAGAGCACTATGGGGCCAGGGCTGGGTGTCTTGGGTGCTCAGGGCAGGGGAGGGCAGTGGGAACGCCTGAGCCACCTGCTTCTCCAAGAGGTACTCTAGATGAGCAATCCTGCTGAGAGCCAGCCTTGTCCCCTCTGTGATGGAGGCCACTGGCAAACTCAGGACTGGGGAGGGCAGCCAGGTGATGTCGAGGCCACAGTAAGGCTCCCTGCTCTCTGCAGGACCTTCCTGAAAGAGAAAAGCCTTCATGACTAGCTGTCTGGAGGGCAGCTGGACCCAAGCCTCCTAGCCAGGGACCATCCTCAATCTCTTTGCTTCCCCACCACGTGGCCAACGGCCAGCTCTCTCAGGTGGATTTCCTAAAAAGCAGACTCTGATTTGGGGATTTGGGGACAAATCATTTTGTGGGGAGATGTGACCCCAGAAAGTACCAGTAGGCAGGTAAGGAAGTAGACTGGGGAGGGAGGGAGGCTAGTACAATGTGCTGTAGTGAGTAGGTTGCTACTAATCCCCCTGGGACCCTGAAGAGGTGGGGCATATACCTCCGTTCTCCCACTGGGAGGCATGGCAGCTGCGGATTACTCATTAACTCACACCCCCTCATGGATTTTAACTCCCAGAACTGCCATCTTCCCTCTCATGGTGACAGGCACAGAGGGCCAGGGGCTGGGCAGGGACTATCTTCAGGAACCTCTGGAATAGCCGGATTGGCTGAATGTGAGCCCTGGCCGAAGTGTTTATCAGCTGTGCAACTGTGAGCAAGTCACGGGCCGTGCGTGCCGACCGGGTGAAAGAACTAGAACGTCAACTCATGACAGAAAGGGCTAAGTCTATTGTTCCCTGCTCTGTCTGCACAGCCCAGCCCAGCGTCTGGCACATGGAGCGCTTAGTAAATATTTGTGGACTAAACGCCTCACGATTTGTGGTGCAAATCTTTCATTATCGATAATAGCTACCAATCATTGAACGCTTCCTCTGGGCCAGGCACTGTGCTAAGTGCTTTACGCCCCATTTTGCCCCTCGAGAGAACCCCGTTGTTATAGTAGTGGTGTTATCCTCGTCCTGAGCGATGGGGGCCCAGCGAGCCAGGAAAGGTACCTAACCGAGGCCACCCAGCTCCGAAGCGACAGCGAGATTTAAGCTAGGCTCCCGAGCCTGCATTTCTTTTTTTCATAGTTACTCACTTTTTGGAAAACGTATGTCCTATGAGTCCCACACCATAAACTCCATAAATCGGACGCACGTGTGGGACCACAGCCTGGACCAACCTCCAGAGCAGGTCCGGCAGCCCACCAGGCCCCCCACCTTCCCACGAAATGCCCTCCACCAGAGGCAGCCACTGGTCTTTCAGCACCACAGATTCACTTGCTTCTTCTCGAAATTCTTGCCGACGGATTCCTGTAGCACGTTCCCTTTTGCGTCTGGCTCCTTGCCCTCAACATGGCTTCTGAGCTTTTTGCTGCACTTATCAGTAGTTTAGTCTTTGCTGCTGAGTGTGACTGGGTGTGTGAATATACTATGGTGTGACCATACCACATTCCCGTCTCTGGTTCTTGGCTATTACAAATAAAGCCGCTACGTGGGGCGCCCGGGGGGCTCAGTCGGTTAAGCATCCGACTTCGGCTCAGGTCATGATCTCACAGTCTGTGGGTTCAAGCCCCGCGTGGGGCTCTGTGCTGACAGCTGGGAGACTGGAGCCTGCTTTGGGTTCTGTGTCTCCCTCTCTCTGCCCCTTCCCTGCTCATCCTCCATCTCTCTCTCTCTCTCAAAAATAAATCAACATTAAAAAAGATTGCAGGGGCGCCTGGGTGGCGCAGTCGGTTAAGCGTCCGACTTCAGCCAGGTCACGATCTCGCGGTCCGTGAGTTCGAGCCCCGCGTCGGGCTCTAGGCTGATAGCTCAGAGCCTGGAGCCTGTTTCCGATTCTGTGTCTCCCTCTCTCTCTGCCCCTCCCCCGTTCATGCTCTGTCTCTCTCTGTCCCAAAAATAAATTAAAAACGTTGAAAAAAAAAATTAAAAAAAAAAAAGATTGCAAATAAGGCCACTGTGAATGTTTTTGTACATTTCTCTGGGTGGACACAAGTGCCCATTTCTGTTGGGTTGATACCCAGCAGCAGGCTGACTCGGTCACTGGGCACACATCTGTTTAGTTTGTGTGTGTTCCACTAAACAGTCGTTCAAAGTGCCCGCACCAACGGGAGCCTGCACTTCTCGCCATCATATGGCACACTGTGTCACGTGGTCCTTCTGGACCGGGGCCTGTGGAAGCAAAGGTGATTGTGACGCATTCTTTTGTGCGCGAGGAACTTACAGTCAAGGACAAGACATGAGGGTCACGGTCCCACAGCCACCATGCAGATTAGGCTCTAAGGACCAAAGATGCTCTTCACTAGTACACAACCCTTTACGGTTTGCATCCAGAACTTCAGCCTGCTGGGGCTGGGCGGTGGGTGGGTATCACGAACCCTAGCACACCAGGTGTGAGTCCTGGCTCCCCTGCTCACTGTGGACTTGGTCACGTTACCTGGGCCTCAGTTTCCCCAGCTGGAAAATGGGGGTGATGACAACTCTCTCCTCGGCGAGTTGTGTGAGTTAGTGCCTAGAATGGTTCTGGCATTGGGTGTTGACAGGTGTTATTCTTATAACACGTACTGCTTTTTCGCTCTCTCGTGATAAAAGTCACACTTGTGTGCAGTTGAAAGGTCAGATAGTGATGGGGACTCTGGTCCTAATTCCTGGCGCCGCTCAGAGGTTGCCGGGAGGACGGAACCAGCTTTCTTGCAACCTTTTCCTCAGCCACCCTCTCAGCGTGGACAGTCCCACCCCCTGGTGGGGCCGGTCAGGAAGGAATCCTGGTGGATCGCTAAGAGTGAGCCCCATTCTTTCTTCGGAGAGGCTGCCCAAATCCACCCAGCTGCTGTGAGCCCAGGGCATGGCCAAGTGCACTCCGCGGGCAGGTCTGCCTGCCTTGTGACTGTGGAGCCACGGGCATGCCCAGGGCTCAGTCTGCCAGCAGGGCCCTGCCAGGGTCATGATGGGCGCGACTTTCAGCTGTGTCCCTTTCCTTAGCTGCGTGACTCTGGCTCGCCGGTTCCGCCACCGAGCACCACAGCGAGTGCCCTTGAGCAAGTGGTCATACCTGAGGACTTCGGGCGAGTGGGGGTGCCTGGGTGGGGCTTGGCAGGAAGTGGAGGTCTGGGGATGAATGGGGAGCTGTCATGTGGAAAGTCGGTGTGCCTGCAGCCTCACCCAACCTTGGCCCTTCCCTTCGTCCTTACCGGGCCTCTCCCGGGCAGGGCCGCTACAAACCGCCTGTGCACGTGACCTTACGTCTCCCAGCTTCGGTTTCTGGATCCAGCCAACAGGAGTGAAGACGCCTTCTTCCAAGGACCATTGGGGGTGTGGTAAGGGCATGCGGTAAGGTGCCTGGCACAGAGCAAGCTCTCTAAATGGCGGCCGCCAGGGGATGCTCACCTGGGCCTCCCATTCATTCTGGAAACCTCATGGGAGCCTCTACCACGTGCTAGGCATGGTTTCAGACTCGGGGTCCAGAAGGAGACAGACACACCGGACTTCAGGGTGTCAATGCCCATTAGTGGAGATGGGGTCCTGGGGGAAGAACATTCCAGCAGAGAGAAGGACGAGTGCAAAGCTCCCGAGGAAGCATGAGCTTTGAGCATGAGAGGAACAGACAGCAGTCTCTGCAGTACCCATTCTAGGGAGTGGGTTACCTGCACCACTCTGGGGCCCTTGGGAGTCGCCTCCACTAGTAATGCACAGCTATGCCGTCAGCTTTTTGTAGAAAAGAAGTTCTTCCTGAGACCAAACCAAAGTCCCTCCCACATCAAGTAAAGCCCAAGCCTTCTCCTTTAGGGCCCCCTGGAACCAGAGCGAGCTGGTTCCTCCTGCCTCCTCCTCACCAGCTCCGAGATAACCATCATGGTGGGGAAAGTTAATGAACCACCAGTGACATAAAGCCTCTTCCCACAAACCCAAGGCAACAGATGGGCCTATCTTATCAGCCCCAAGATGCGGTGAGGGGGCAAAATCCTGGAACGGCAACTGGACCTGGGGCACTGAGTGAAGCCTGGGGAACCGGTCTGAGTGCTCTATACAGAGACCGGAGGCTTTTCAGGCAGCCTGTGGGGGAGGGGAAGGGGTGGGTGGTGCTCATGAAGGTGTTCACGTCAGTGCTTGGTACTCAAAAGGAGAGAAGAAATGGGAGCTTGGGAATCAGGCAGATCTTAGCTTCAGGTATGGCTTGGTCCAGCACCCTAAGTTTCGATTATGGCTGGTGGCTCTCTCCCTCTCCCCCATCACCAATTGCAGTCACCGTCCTCTCTGCGATGTGACGGCATTCTCCTCAGGTCTCTGTCCTTCCATTCTTGTTACGCCCTCCCCATGAATCCATCCTCTATACATTTTAAAAACCATGTCACTCCCCTGCTTGACTCCCTCCCTGCCCATGGCATCCTGGTGCCCCGAAAATAGAACAGAAACACCTTATCAAGGCCCCAAAGGCCCATGTTAACCTCCCCAACCCCGTCTCACTGTGCTCTCTCCTCACCGTTCTTCTGTCCCTTGAACACAACGTGCTCATTCCTACTTCACAGACATTGCACCTGCTGTCCCTTCCTGGCACATTGCTGTTTGGCTGGCTCCTCATCGGGACAGCCCAGATGTCACCGTCCTCGGCCCTCCAATACCGCAGTCCCTCTGTTCACTCTCTAGATCAGTGCCGTCGGAAGGATTTTCCTTAATGTTGAGAATGTTCTCTCTCTGTGTGGCCTAGCACGGTACCCACTGGTACCATATGTATCATGAAGCATATTCTTATTTCGTATCCTTTACATGATTTGACATTAACTTCATTGTGTACTGTCTGTCTCTGGAGTATAAGCTCCGTGAGGGTAAGGACCGTGTCTGTCTTGTCCACTGTTATATCTCCAGGGCTCAGAATGGGCCTGGCTATAGTAGGTGCTCAATTCATACTTGTTAAATGAATGAATGAATGAATCCTATGGCCTGTGAATTTTATAACTACCCAGGTCTCTAAAGGCGATGCTAGTTCTGCCCGGGCCTTGCTGTGTTGCCTCAGGTCAGGATCTTGCCTTGTCTGGGCTCAGGGTCTCCATTTATAAAACAGGGGATTGGTCTCCAAGGGCCCCTCCGGCCTCAAGGCTCTGAGACTTCCTGTTTCTTTTACCGTGCCCAAACTGCCCCTCACTTACCGGTCTCCTTGGTTCTCCCCTCCTCCCTCCCACCCCCCGAGTCACTTCATAGGAAGGATGACCAGACAGGCTTCCTGTACCAGAAGCCTGTGTTTGGGGAGTGATCAAATCAGGCTACGCCGCACTCGTCTCCTATAAACAAATGGCCTTCGGGCAGTACTTGTGGGAGATGATGCAGTGGTAGCAGGCTGTGGGGGCTGTGTCCTGGGCCAAAGACTGGCAGGCCAAGGGCACGGGAGGAGCCAGGCCAAGGCAGGCTGGCGGCTAGCTGCACTGTGTCTATGCACTAGGAGCGGACTCTGGGGTCCCCCAAGCCCGGCCCCTGCAGCTGGTCACCCTTGTGCTTCTCACCCGGTGATTGGGGCTCAGGGGCTGGCAGGGGGGTGCTTGGACTCTACGTGCTTCTTATGGCAACCTTCAAGAACCGGGCACAGGGCATTGAGAAGCTGGCACTGATCGTGAGTGACTCAAACCTTGACCCCCAACCCCCCGCTGTTATATCTCCAGGGCTCAGAATGGGCCTGGCTGTAGTGGGCAGGCCCCCCAGCATCCAGCACTCACACACACTCACACACACACGCACACACACAGGAACACTCAGCCAAACACAACACACAGACACAGATGCTGGAATGTACTCACACAGAGGCACGGACACAACCAAGACCCCCATACACGCAACAGACGTGCAGGCAGATGCAATTCAACTGAACAGAGCAGACACACGCACAGCCAGCGTAAACACATAGGCAGTCCCGTAGAAACACAGAGACGCGGGCATCGGGGCCAGCCAGCTCGCGCAGCTGCTCACAGACACAAACGTGTGGCATCATCTCACACGGTTGCAACAGATACAAAGATGTGTGCCTGTGTACTACCCTCATGTACGCAGTCACGGACCCATGGATCAGCATGCCAATACGCGTGTAGAAACATAACGTGGCCGTGCCTATGTACGCCCTGAAAGATAGACCCACGCGGACGTGCACAGACACGGATGCCCAAGGAGATGCTATGTCCATACCACACGCCCACACGCACACCCACAGAGCGACTGCCCGCATAGCGACCTGGTGAACCAGAGGGTCAGAACCCAGGCATGCAGGCAATGAGCCTCCACCCCTCAGCCTGGCCGCACGCAGGCCCGCAGGCCGGAAAGCGGCAGCCTCTCCCTGCCCCGGACAGCTGGCTGTCCTCCAGGCCCCGGTGCAGATGGTGAGGCCAAGGCGGGGGCAGTCCAGCTGGTCGCCTGTGTTGCCTGCCTCTTCTCCTTGGCTGTGAGACCCTGAACGACTCTTTCCCACAGCTGAGCGGGCCCTGGACATTGGGGTAACAACCTGGATTTGGGTTTCTTTTGGAAAATGAGAAGATCTCTCCAGACCGAGTCCCGCGGGACCGCAGCTGGCTGGCACCACGAGGTCACGGTCCATTTTAGAAGGACCACGAACATTCCAGCTGTCACCCGAATCGCTGCTCTCCTTACTTGCCTGGCCCCTGGAGGCTACAGCCGCGGAAGTATATGCTTCCAGGCTTTTGTTTTCCTGCCTATGTGTGTATGTGCAGGTACATCCACTCACGTGTATACACACACCTTGTTAGTACATTTTTTTTTTTTTACAAAAATGGGCTCATTAGGCAGAAACTGTATGAGGCCGTCCACAGATTTTCCCTTAACATATCATAAATATATTTCTACGCTAATAAATACATACATTCTGGTTTTTCTCCAAAAAAAATAATATTAAAAAAATTTTAAAGTTTATTTATTTATCTGAGAGAGAGAGAGAGAGAGAGAAGGCAGGGGAGGGGCAGAGAGAGAGGGAGAGAGAGGATCCCAAGCAGACCGCACTGCCAGCATGGAATCCGATGCAGGGCTCGAACTCACAAACTGTGAGAGCCTAAGTCAGACGCGTAACTGACTGAGCCACTCAGCTGCTCCCTAATATTAAATGTTTTAATGATTTTACATTTACAGCAGACAGAGCAACAGAGTTCCCATATATTCTTCATCTAGCTTCCCCTAACGTTAACATCTCGTTTGTATAACCATAGTCCGTTTGCCAAAATGGAAACATTAACATTAGTAAAATATCGTTAACTACGCTACGGACTTTGTTAGGATTTTCCCAGTTCTTCCACAAATGTCCTTTTCCTGTTCCAGGACCCCCTCTGGGTCCCACGTGGCATTCAGTCGAAGTCATTTCCTTCAGCCCCTCTAGTCCATGACACTGAGTCTTGCCTTGTTTTTCGTGACCTGGACAGTTTTGAAGAACATTCCTCAGGGATTTTGTAGAATGCCCCTCAATGTGGGCTTGTCTGGTGTTTTTCTTTCTTTCTTTTTTTTTTTTTTAAAGTTTACTTATTTTTGACAAAGAGAGAGAGAGAGAGAGAGCATGAGCAGGGGAGGGGCAGAGAGAGGGAATCACAGAATACGAAGCAGGCTCCAGGCTCTGAGCTGTCAGCACAGAGCCTGATGCGGGACTTGAACTCACGGACCGCGAGATCATGAGCTGAGCCGAAGTCAGACGTTCAACCGACTGAGCCACCCAGGCGCCCCATTGTCTGATGTTTTTCTAACGATGAGACCAGGGTTGCGGTTTTTGTGAGAAAAGAGCACAAGGGTGAGGCGCCCCTTACATCAGATCAGGGAATACCTGATATCCACATGATTTATCACTGCTGGTGTTAAGGTAAGGGAGCTTGATTTCTCCAGGGTAAAGTAGTGTTCTCCCTTCTGCACTCCACTGCGTAGACGTCTCCACATTCCAGGGGAGGGGGGCTAAGTTGCACCCATTGAAGGAGGGGGAGCTACATGTGCTCTTACAACCTGATTTTAAATGGCAGGACATTTCATTTCATGGGTCTGCTGTCACTTACTTAGCCAGTACCCTCATGTCGTGTGTTCCTGCTGCTTTCAGTTTTTCCTTTTACAAACAAAGCTGCAAAGGACAAGCTGCGGCTCAACCTCAGATCCAACAAATATTTTTCAAGCAACTTCTCTGTAACAGGCAGCACACACCCTGGCGAACGGTATCTGTGCCCCTCTTTCGTTTCCTTGGAATAAATTCACGGGTTGGCACTCCCGGGTCAAAAGATAAGCACAGTTTTAAGGCTTTTGATAAGTATCACTAAACAAACCTCCAGGAAAGTTGTACTAGTCTACTGTCTGGATTGACATTTTTTTCTTTTGGAAGCTTTATTTTTTCATATTACAAAAATAAGTCATGTTTTTATGAGATAACTGGAAATTACTTACTGGACATTTGATGATATTAAAGAATTATTTTTTTAGGTGTGATAAAGGTATTGTGGCTACTTTTTAAAAGTAGTTATCTTTGGGGCGCCTAGGTGGCTCAGTCAGTTAAGCGGCTGACTTTGGCTCAGGTCGTGATCTTGCGGTCCGTGAGTTCGAGCCCCGCGTCGGGCTCTGTGCTGACCGCTCAGAGCCTGGAGCCTGTTTCGGATTCTGTGTCTCCCTCTCTCTCTGCCCCTCCCCCGTTCATGCTCTGTCTCTCTCTGTCTCAAAAATAAATAAACATTAAAAAAAGTTTAAAAAATAAATAAAAAATAAAAATAGTTATCTATTAGAGGCACATGTTGAAGTATTTATGGAAGGAATGATATTAGTTGGGGATTTGCTTCAATATAACATAGGAGAGGAGAAGTGGATGGGGTTTTACCAGAAATGGGACTTGTCTTGAATTGATTGTTGAAGCTGGGTGATTGGCAGGCTGACCTTCAAAGTACAATTCTCTCTACCTGAGTAAAAAGCCGAAAGTTTGTTTAAAAAGTTTTTACAGGGGCACCGGGGTGGTTCAGTCAGTGAAGCGTCCTACTCCTGCTCAAGTCATGATCTCACGGTTCATGGGTTCAAGCCCCGCGTCGGCTCTGTGCTGACAGCTCAGAGCCTGGAGCCTGCTTCACATTCTGTGTCTCCCTCTCTCTCTCTCTGCCCCTCCCCTGCCTGCACTGTCTCTCTCTCTCTCACTCATTCTCAAAAATAAATGAACATTAAAAAATGTTTAAGAAAAGTTTTTACATACTATAGAAATCGAGAGCTTAGGTGAGAGTCGCCATTCTTTTATCTCCCATGATTAATTACAACAGTTTGGTGTATGTGCTTCTAGACCTTTCCTATGCAAATACTGACCGTATATTGCAGATACATATATACTTAAAACAGGAATGAGCTACCACTGTATACACCATTTACCCACTAGGGTTCAAGCTTCATATTTTGCAGACGGTTGGCAGCTTCAAAACTCTCTCGTTCTTTAATAGCTTGGTGGCACTCCCCTGGATCAAAGAACCATAATTTATTTATCTGATCCTTTCATGGCAGATAGCTGGCACATCTCCAGGTCTCTGCTCTTAAGAACAATGATGCAGTGAACAACATCCTTGAATGTAACGTATCTTTGTGTATCTGTGTGAGTAATTCTACAACCTACCTTTCCAGAAGTGGAATCAGGTCAAAGGATATGTATATTTCAAATCTTAACAGAATGGCTACATGGCCCTTGTGGTCGACTTTGTATGTTCAGTGTGTGACATTCTCTTCCGGCACATATCTGAGGATTATTGTCATTTGGTGCCTGCGGTAGAAAGCAACATAGAGTCCCAGCCGGAAGGGGTCTCCAAGATCTTCGGACCTTGCTTCCATAGTGGCCACTTGAGCCTCCTCATCCGTAAACTGAGAATAATACTAATCCCAGGTGGCCATCAGGGAAGGGCTAGGAGGCTTTTCTCAAAGCTGCACTGTACCTGCATTTTATTTTTTTTTTCAACTTTTTTTTTTTTTTTGGGGGGGGACAGAGAGAGACAGAGCATGAACGGGGGAGGGGCAGAGAGAGAGGGAGACACAGAATCGGAAACAGGCTCCAGGCTCTGAGCCATCAGCCCAGAGCCTGACGCGGGGCTCGAACTCACGGACCGTGAGATCGTGACCTGGCTGAAGTCGGACGCTTAACCGGCTGCGCCACCCAGGCGCCCCTGTACCTGCATTTTAATTAAAGTATATGTTCATTTGGGGTGGCTTTGGGGAGACTGGGGGCAGTCTCCCCAAAGGGGGCAGGGTACAAAGACCCCTATTAGGCACCACTTGTCACTGCCAGAGCTAACTTCAAAGGGTGATGGTTGGGCTTCGTGAGGTTATATGTGATGGATTCCCAGCACCCCCAGCACAGAGCCCAGCACACTGTCAGTGTTCCACGATCACGAATTCCCTGACAGGGGCTAGACGAAGGCCGGGACCAGGGAGACTATTTTGAGAGACTGGCCAGTACGGGGAGGCTCAAGTGATAGGAAAAGAGGGGAGCCAAGAAAGATGGCCAGACCTGGCCGAATACTAGTCATTGTAAATAAAGTTTTATTGGAACACAGCCATATTCATTCATTTATGTATTATCTATGAATGCCTCCATGTGACAATGGCAGGGTAGAGTAGTTGCAACAGAGACCGTATCGCCTGCAAAGCCTAAAACATTTACTCCCTGGCTCTTTACAGAAAAAAATTTGCCAACATAGGGTTGTGGGCATAATAATAAATGCTGATAGTTTTGAAGCGCTTACTATGCTTCAGGTACCGTTCTGAACATGTCACGTATATGAATTTATTTAGTCCTCATAGTAACCCTATGACGTAGACGCTATTTGTGGGAGGTAGTCTCAGAGCTGGCCCCCCGCGAACCACATCTCCTGGGATTCACGCCCTTGTGTGGTCCACTCCCACAAGTCTGGGGCAGCCTTGTGCTAATAGAATGCAGACGCAGCGTGCCAATGCCAACCTAGTCTTTGAGACGACCGGTAGCTTCTGCTCCTCCCTCGTGGAACACTTTGGGGAACCCTGAGGTGCCACTGAAGAGACAAGGGGAAAGGCCATGGGGGAGAGAGGAGGCTCGGAGACTGGAAGAAGAGGGAGTGGTCCAGATGGCCCGCTTTGGGGTTACGGTCAAGCCCTCAGAGGACCCAGGCCTGGTCACCATCTGACTGTACTTGCATGAAACTTCCCAGGCAAGACCAGCAGAACAGTGAGAGGCAATGAAACAGTGGTTAAGCCACCCGTTCTGTAGGGATGGGGTGGTTTTATGTAGCAACACCCACCTGAGACATGACGTCTACTGGGACTATCCCAGGTCTGTCTGACCTCAAAGCCTTTTCCTCTTCACGCTCCCTTAACCAGTGGTCCTCGCCCCCTCATGGACACTGGAATCCCTGCAGAGCTTTTCCAGAATACCTGGGAATGAAGGCTCAGAGTAGGTATTTTTTAAATCCTGCAGGATTTGGGAAACATGGCCCCATCCACTGTTTCCAAAACTTGCCTAAAGACAAGAAATGCCTGGCACCTTTATTTAAAAAACAGATTCCTGACCTCCAACAGATACACTGATTCAGACTTTCCATGGGAAGGCCCTGGTAAGCTGCAGAGTTAACATGTTATCCCAGGTAAACCTTATTATCAACTTTAGAAGAAAAAGGGAGAGAGAAGAGAGAGCTCCCAGGTTGGAAGGGCTGTTCGCCATTTTCCTGTTGAGTTAAACGTGACACTTATACCAAAAGCACAGCTGTCCCCCCTTGGGTGTTCCCAACAGAAATAAAGGCATGCGTGAGGATGTCCCTAAAAGCTTTATTCATAATGTCCCAAACTGGAAACATCCCTGGTGGCCACGCACAGGAGCACGGCTAGGTGAACTATAGTTTAGCCACACCGTGGACTCTGCGGTTGGCAGTGAAAAAGCATGAGGTACTGACACACGCCACAACACGGATGAATCTCGCAGACCTACTGTTGAGTGTGAAAAGCCAGACACACAGAGTACAGATTCTACTTGTACACAGTTCAAGGACAGACCAGACTAACCTACAGCGATAGAGATCAAATAGTGGTTACTTCTATGTTTGTGCCTGTGTGTGGGGGAGGTTCTAGAGCTTGATTGGAGGGTGGATGTGTGTGTGTGTGTGTGTGTGTGTATGTGTGAGTGTGTGTGTGTGTGTGTGTGTGTGTGAGAGAGAGAGAGAGAGAGAGTTCTGCTCCCTCCTAAGATGCCATGCACATAGCAGGACTTCCTTGCACTTGGGGCCCACTTGAGAGGCCTTTGCTTGCCTGTTCCTTTGTTTATTGCTTATTTGAAATATACATTATACATTGAGATATATACAATAAAGTGAGCAAATCTTAAGTGTACAGCCCAATGAACATTTTACATTGAGTATTTGGCCTTGTGCAAAGTGCTCTTCTAGACTCCTGGAAATGGAAGCTAAGGCTATATAAGACACAGAGCCTGTTTGTGTGAGTTTTATAGTCTGCTGTGGGACATACGACAATACAAGCCAGAAGAGTAAGTTTTCATTCATTCACTCGGCATGTGCTTTGTGAGCACCTACTATGTGCCAGGCACTGAAGCCAGCACAGGAAATGCGGCAGTGACCAAGATCCGGCCCTGCAGTCATAGTCTAGTCGAGTTTTGGACAGCAGCACAATGAAAGGTTAAATATGCTTATTCCAACTCTTAAATATTTCCCAAGTTCATTCTGATCTTCTCTCACTGACCCTGTCTTAGTTCAGGCTCCTACCATCTCTACTTTCTGGGCTATTTTTTTAAAATATATTTTTTTAAATGTTTATTATTTATTTTTGAGAGAGAGAGAGCACACATGCACAAGCAGGAAAGGGACAGAAAGAGAGAGGGAGACACGGAATCTGAAGCAGGCTTCAGGCTCTGAGCTGTCAGTACAGAGCCTGACATGGGGCTCGAACTCACAAATTGTGAGATCATGACCTGAGTCCAAGTCAGACAACCGAGTGAGCCACCCAGGCTGGGTGGTGGCTCTGGGCTGTTATAGCAGTTTCCTTGTAAGCTGTGTTTCTAGTCTTCTGCCTCTGATTTATTCTCCGGGCCAACAGCCCTTATTCAAGTGCTCAATCTAAAAAATTCAGTTAACGGTTCGCTGTGTGGGCTTGAATCCTCACTTAGAGGGTCTGTAGTGTGATCACAGGCAAATTCCTTAAATGCCCTGAGCCTTACGTGTGTTTTCTGTAAAATGGAGATAAAATAATAATAACGATAACCAAACAACAACAACACCCCCTACCTCCCTGAGGAGGTTGAGCTTTAACGTATCATTACAGGTATTCATACATCAGGTGCCAACCCTTCGCTCTCACTGCTTGTCCCTCCTGCTTCTCTGCACTGCCCAGTAATGTCGAGGTGCTTCTATATACGGATACACCCTTTGCTTTCAAGTCCCTGAGCTCACGGTGCTCCTTCTGTCTGGAATGCCTTCACTCTACCTTCTCCTGGCTGAGTATTCCTGGGCTCAGGACTCAGCCCAGGCACTGCCTCCTCCAAGTAGCCCTCCCTGAAGCTGCATACAGAGCTGAGTGCTCTTGTCTGGACCCCTACAACACCCTAGATTGAATTTGTCTGTCTCCTGTTTCTATTTGAGCTCCTTCCAGGCAGGCCTGAATCAAAGGTTTTTTTATACCCCCAGCTGTGGACCCTTCCTGTTCAAGGCAGGTGCTGGATGTGTCCACTGACTTGAGCAGAGCATGCCAAGCATTTTCTTAAGGCAAGTGGCCTTTGAGTTTGCCTTGAGGCATGGATAGGACTTTTAAGAATTATTTTAAAACAAAGTGTACATGCGCACATTACCAAATCCGAGGGGAACAAAAAGGCTTACAGTGAAAATTAAAAGTAGGTCACCTCTCAACCACCCAGCACCCCTCCCCAGAGGCCATCATTGGTATCAGTTTCTGAGTATTCTCTGCAGGCAAGAATGGTCTGTCTCCTCTCCTACGCGTGCACTTTTTTATTTTGCAAAAATTTAAACCAGCAGAAAAGTTATAAGGATAGTGCAATAAACACTCTTTGCCTAGATTCACCAATTAACATTTGGCCACATTATGCAAAATATTGCACAAGCATTATATCATGTAATGCTCACAACAACCATATAATCACGCCAATTTTGTGGATGAGGTAACTGAGGCAGCAGGCAGGTGAAGACACTTGCCCAAGGCCACAGAGCTAGAGAGGGGTGGAGCTGGGCTTCCCCCTTAGGCTGCCACAGGACTTTGATCCACCTCCCTTCAGTTTGCTTTGGAGGAAAGCATTTTCTCACACTAAGTTGAAATCCACCTCCCTGGGATATTCACCAGATGATCAGTGGAAAAGTACACAGCTCTGGAAGCATTTGCTACTTCTCCTAAAACCTTCTCATTCCCTAAGCAACAGCTGCTGTCGCTGCTGTTAACACATGCTTCAATGTCACCTCCTCTGTGAGGGCTGAGTTAGCTCACCCCACTGTTTAAAGACTCCCGTGGTCAACTTCTGGCTGCCAGCAGGATGACATTTACACTCCCGAGCTTGGGATCCAAGGCCCAAGCCCTTGGGTGATCTGGCCTTGTGAATCCCTTTCGCCTCTTCTGTCCTGCTCCTTCTTCCTCTAACCTCCACCTCCAGCCGCTCTCAACCTCTCACCATCTGCTCAAATTTCCCCTCCTCCTTGAAGCCACCCCTAATTCCCCAAAGAGCGCACATCTGCTTCTTTGGGTCCCTGGATCTTCTGCCTGTGCCTCCTTTAGTCTTCTCCCAGGAGGTCTTTTGGCCATGAGGCTGGACAGTGTAGGATTGGAGTAACAATTTGGCCCCCTGGCAGAGCGACCCTGCACAAATTACTTCAGGCGTCTGAGCCTTAATTTCCTCAAACACATAATGGGGGAAAGAATGCCTAGCTCAGTACCTGGCATAGAGTCAGCCTTCACTAATCTCCCATAATAGAACTGACAGCTCTTCAAGGCTGACATCTTCTCTTAGTCATCCCTTGAAACTCTACCTCCTATTTCTTAACTTCTCTGAGCCTCAGCTTCCTCATACGTAAAATGGGGATGATGATGGAGAGGCTGTGAAACTTTAATGAGCTAGCGCATATCAAGCACTCGGGACAGTAGCTCCTATGGATAATGCTAACTACGGCGCAGAGGGCGGGGAGGGGGCTGGCACACAGTAGGTGTCAAATTAATCCGCTCAGAGCTGGGCTCGGGTGTCCAGAAAGGGCGCGGAAAGACGAGGTTGGAAGCGAGAGGTTTGCAGAACCAGCCGGGAGGTCGGCTCCGCCCCTTCCCCCGCGAGCCCCCGCCCCAGCCCGTGCAGCTGTCAGGACCCAGCCAGCTCCGGCGCCAGTCCACCAAACCTGAACGTCCCATCCCGGCGCCCCCACCTTCCTTCGCCTACACAAGTTACCTTGCGCCCGGCTACCCTTTGTCCCCGCCTCCGATTTCCATTGGCCGAGGGTTTTCTTTGTTAGCTGGAGCGCTCCCCTCCCATTGGCCGGAGGCGCTGCCGATCGCGTGGAGGGCGTGGCCCCTCCCCGCGCGCTGCCCCTATCGCTCCCTCCTCCCCCGCCCGCCCGCCCGCGCGCCCACCAGCCTGCCCCGCCCCGGGAGTGCGCGAGGCGCTCCGCTACCATTTGCTGCGGCCGCTGGGCGCCGAGGGCAGCTGTGGCGGCGGGGACCGACCCCGGGGACCGGCAACTACCCGGCGCCTGGGAGGCGGGCCGGAGCGCGGGGAGGCAGCGGGCCCGGGAGGCCGCGTCCATGGGCCCGCGGAGGCCGGGCGGCGGCTGTGCGGGCGGGCGGCGGGGACTGCGAGCTCTTTAAGGGCCCGGGCGCGGGGCTCGGCGCCGAGGTGCCCCGGCGCGCCGTGCAGCGCAGCGCCGTCGTGCGAGGAGAGGCCCCGCTCGCGTCCCGGGGCCCGCGAGGCCGCCCTGACCGCCGGGGGCGCGCGCTCCGGCCGCGGCCGGGCCTGCGTCCGCGGCCCGGCTGTGAGGCGGCTGGCCGGCGGGGGCATGCCTCGGCGCCCGCGCTGAGCCCGGCTTGAGCCCGCCGTGCATGGTGCCGCCGCCAGCCCGCCGCCGTCCGCCGTCCGCCGCGGAGCGCGCGCCGGGCCGGGCCGGGCCGCCGGGCCTGTGCCGCCGCCGCGCCGACCATGTCGGCGGCCAAGGAGAACCCGTGTAGGAAATTCCAGGCCAACATCTTCAACAAGAGCAAGTGTCAGAACTGCTTTAAGCCCCGCGAGTCTCATCTGCTCAACGACGAGGACTTGACGCAGGTGAGCGGGTGGGGGGTCCCGGGGTCGACCGCGAGGCGGAGACCCGGGCCCCGCGCTGGGCGGCCCCCAGACCCCCGGCGGCCCCCTTGGGCTGGAAGTTTCCGGGGGCGCAGTCGCCCCGCTAGGTGCTGCAGGCAGTCGGCCGAGGCGGGCGAGAGTGGCTCGCAGGGGGCGCTGGCCGCCTCCCCCCAGTTCTGACGCCGGTGAGACCACCATCCTTCTCTGGAAAGGAGAGCGGACGTTGCCCAGTTCCCGAGGCAGGCGGGGGTGGGGGTCTGAAGGATCCTGGAGAAAATAAAAACGGAGCAGAGAGAATGTACATGAGTCCTGGGGAGGGTGGTGAAGATGGAGATGGGGGGGGGGAGGGAGCGGGAAGTGTATTGATAGAGCCGGGACAAAGGGAAAATCCTCAAGTATGCCGAAAAATAACATCCTTTCCCGTTCCCATAGCCCTGCCGTGTGATTCATGCTTTTTGGGTGACTCAAAAATGCCTGGTTTTTCTTAGGAGGAACAAAGCGCTTGGGGATTGCTTGCTGCTTCGCAGTACCCCCCATAGAGTCTGTTTTAGGATCCGACTTTGACTTCTGCACCCAGAGAGGCCAGGGGAGCAGGACGGTCAGGGTGGACTGTGGGCTTCCCTCCTGTCAGACCCAGCTTGTCCGTTTTCTGAATCATTGTCACTGTCAGTGATGGGAGAGAGGTGAATGGTCCTCAAGTCTGAGGAGGAGGGTCTTGGCGCTTGAACTTGAACTAGAGGGCTTTTTGTTGATGGGAGAGCTGGGGGCTCCTCTCCCCACCCTTTTCTCCCAGCTCTCTTGGTCGCTTGGCTAGGGATGGGGAGACCTGCGTGCCTTCGGCAAAGTCCGTTCACTTCTCACGGCCTTGTCTGCCATATGAGGGCTGTGGACTAGTTCATCGGCTTCCAAACCTGCATCAGAGTCACATTCTAAAAATACAGAGTCGTGGAGCCCCATTCCTGGAATGATCTAGGAGATGAAGGAATTTGTGTCGTAACAGCTCCCTAAGAAGTTGGGCTGCAGTCCCCACTGGCCTTTGGGTACCCCTGCCCTGGTTGCTCCTCTCTGAGCTCCCAGTGTACCAGAGAATCCTCAGGATCCCCAGGATTCTTTGGAGTACTTGGAGGTCTTTGGGCCAAGCAGATTCCTTGGATTTCCTGATCAAGCCCTGTCTGCATCCCCTTGGGCTGTATCTGTGGCCCCTTTTTGCCTCTCCCCCAGTCTCAGTCCTCTTCAGAGCTTTCTCTCATCCCCCGAATGAGGCCAGGGGACCTCCCTTCACATTCCGGTCCGGTGTGACCTAGTTGTAGCCACTCCTTTTGCAGAAGAACCCCTTAGATGGAAAACATTGCTTTGAAGTGTACGGCCTGGCTGTTTTTAATGCTACTTAAGTACTCACAGGGTTTGACTTGTTTACATGGCAGACCAGAGTGGGGTGGCGGGGCCGGGGTTATGGCCTGAGACATGGTGTCTTTCTCTGAGAGCAGAATCCCAACAGCCAGAAAAGACTCCTTTCATCCAAAACGAAAAGCTTAACCAAACACTCATGGCTGCAAAGTCATAGATTTTTAGGATAGAAGGGCCAGGTCAGTTTGGGAAGAGTAGAACTCAGCTTCCTGGTAAGATGTTCAGGGGTGGGCTTTTAAGGGTGACTCCCGTCTTCTCAACTGGATGCCGTTTTTGGGGGGAAGCAGTTGATGGGGTGATGATGGACTCGGACCAGGAGTCAGGAGACCTTTCTTCTGTCTTCGCTGTCACTTTCAGCTGTGTGACCTTGAATAAGTTCTTTTGTCTCTGTATAGTTTCCTTTTCTAAAATTTGGGAGTAGGGATCCCTGGCTTACCTCTCTCACCCTATGAAAAGCAAAGAATGGTATCTTATTAAACTCTTAACAATTAAATAAACAAAAATCACCTACGGAATAGTACACCTGGATTTAGGAATTTTACGGGTTTGGCAAGGGTTGTTCTGAGAGAGTTTTCTGGTTATTCCAGGCAACTCCCAAAATTGGTAGATTGGATGTTTACACCTCATAAGGACTGTTTTCTGGTTCTGAAGCTTAGAGAAACTAGAATAGGATCTGCATATCTGAATTGAATCTGTTAAATTCTTTTTTTTTTTAATTCTGTTGATTATTAATTGGATCAAGAGAGAGTGTTGCATATTTGGAGTACTTTACTCTTCAACTGTATTCACGGTTCAGTTGTGGATTTTAAAACAGGCCTGAGTCCTCCAGGGCACAACTGGGATGGTAGTTTCTGAAATAATGAGTGGGGTTATTTGTGCAGGGAGAGATTAGGCCAGCCTTCCACCTCCTGGGATCTTTCAGGAAGAAACTGCTCTTGAAAAGAGAAGGAGGGAGACGCAGGGCTGTTGCCAGCAGCGTTAGCTGCTGCTCTCTGCATCCGGCCTCCCCCAGCCTTACTCTCATCCTCTTGGCTCCATTAGAAAACCTCAGCCAATTGGTTCCCATCAGTCTCCCCCAAGGCCCTGCTTCCTGCTGCCCCTCCCTGCCCTCGCTTATTTTAGACCTTCAAGGCTGGAAGATAGATCAGTGATCACTGTGGCCACCCCCCTTTTTAAGGCATTTAGCCTTCAGTCCCGTGTGTTTCTCTATATGCATATGGACTTGAATACACAGTTAAAACCTTTATTTAACCTAAATGATATATGTATTTAAACTATATATGTATTTGTTCAGGAACATTTTTTTTTTTTTTTTTTGCTGCTTAATGATGTGTCTTACAGCTCTTTTCATGGTGTGACATACAAATACACCAAAATTATTTTGCATATTACGCCATCAGGGATGTGCCATAGTTTAACCATTCCCTTATTGATGGACAGCAAGGTTACTTCTGGGTTTGTTACAGCCTGTGAATGCTTCAGCAAACAGTTTTCTAAATGCTTTTGGGTGTGTGTGCGTGCACGAATGCAAGTATTCCTCTGGGGGCAGATAGCTAAAAATAGAATGGCTGGGTTGACATCAAGCACATTGAATTTTTTTTACAGATATTACTAAATTGCCTTCCAAAAAAGGCTGTGTCATACCATTGCCAGGATTGGAAGTTATCAAAACGATTTAGTTCTTTAATAATTTCCCTAATTACCTGTGAGGTTAAGGCTCTTTTTATAACATTTATTACATGTGTTTTGTTTCTTATGTTGCCTGCCCATTCATATGTTTTTCTCTTGGGTCAATTTCCCCGCCTTCTCCTCCTCCCCCAAACTGGTTTGTAGGAGCTTTCTGTATATATCCTAGGTCAGGGGTCCATGGACTCCCTCTCTAGAAGGCCAGATAGTTAATATTTTAGCAGTGTGGGCCATATGATCTTTGTAGCGACTACACAACTTTGTCATTGTAGGGCAAAAGCCGCAGTGCAAGGCCACTTTAGACAATACGTAAACTAACTGGGGGTATCGATGTTTCTAATAAAACTGTATTTACAAAGTTACAAATACAGGCAGCTGGAAGGATTTGGCCTATAAACTATAGTTTGCTGCCCCCTCCTCTAGATGTTAATCTGAACCTGTCATATATTGCAGGTATTTTCTCCCTGCATTTCTCTTTTTCTCTTTTTTAAGTGATAGTTTTAAATATGAATGCAGTTAAATTTCCGTGTTTCCTTTTTAGCTTGTAGTTTTAATCTCATGCTTATGAAGGTCTTGTTTTCAAGATGATAAAGTCTCAGATACTTGTACTTCCCCTGTAGTTATTTTTATGCATAACTTTCTAATCCATCAGACTTGTGTTTTAGGAAAATAATTTTGGCCTAAAGCAGAAGCTCTAAAAGACTGTCTTGAATCATCCAGGTAAATTACAGTAAAGGTCTTCTCCAGGTCCGTGTTGGCCAGGATGGAAGGAGCCATCAGACACTAGGGACAGGATATTATTGGAGGTTGATTGGAGGTGGGGATTGAGAAGACCTGGGTGGATAACAGTACCTTTTACAAAGGTTGAGAATAACAGACTGAGAGTAGATTTGTGGGGTGGGGAGGAAACAAAATTAATACGTAAATTTGACCTCATGGGGATGGAGGTCCGGTTTGGTTCTTAGGTGCAATCACCCACTCAGGCAAGTAGGTGATTCGATGAGTGGTGTGGGCTGGGTAGGAATTCTGGAGTCCGGGGAGTGAGTGCAGTCAGTCACTCAGGAAGCCACTTAGAGTAAAACAAGGGAAGCAGGTGGGGAAAGGAGGTGAATCACAGGGGTTGGTGGTCAGTGGGACCAGTAGGTCTGGAGCCCAGGGTTCTTGGCTTCTAGATCCCCTTCCCAGCCTTAGTGTGGGTTTCTGGGGTTGGTGGTGGCTCTTGACCTGACGTGATGTCTCGTTCTCCTACCGACTTGTACGATTTTAAGCGTGCCTTTTGTGGAAGGAGTCCTGCATCTGAACTTAAGTTCTAGTTGCCTCTACTGCTGTTTTGTTGTGGGACCTTGGCTGGGTTGTTTTCTCTCCTTGGGCCTCGATTTTCCCGTCCGGAGAATGAGGAGGTTGGTCTTGGTCTCCGCTAGGCCCCTTCCAGCCCTCCTGCGTCTCCTCTCAGCCCTCTTGGTCTCATGGTGCCCCTCACTGTGCTGCCCTCCACTGCCAGGGGTGCTGAGGGCTTGGGGTGGGAGTCCCAGACACAGGTGGGCATGCCAGGACTTGGTCTCCGTAAATCATGATTTCCCTTTATTCCTGTGACATTCTTAGAAGTTCTAGGGCCCAGGGGCGCCTGGGTGGCTCAGTCGGTTAAGCGTCCGGCTTTGGCTCAGGTCATGATCTCGCGGTCTGTGGGTTTGAGCCCCGCATCAGGCTCTGTGCTGACAGCTCAGAGCCTGGAGCCTGTTTCAGATTCTATGTCTCCCTCTTCCTCTGACCCTCCCCTGTTCATGCTCTCTCTCTGTCTCAAAAATAAATAAATGTTAAAAAAAAAAAAAAAAAGACAAAAAAAAAAAAAACAAAACCTAGGGCATGGAACTTCTTTATTTCACTTAACATTTGTCTCATAAGCAACGGGGAGCTTTCATGCTCATCCTTTTCAGAAGATTTATCATTTACGTGCACATTGGTAGAGTGTTTGGCAGGGGGTATGTAAAAATCCCAGACCTTACAAACGGCCAACAAACACAGGAAAAGATGGTCAGTGTTATTAGTTATTATGGAAGTGCAAATCAAAACCACAGTGAGGTATTACTGCACCCCCACTAGGATGGCTGTATGAAAAAAGGGATGTTAGTAAGTGTTGGTGTGGATGTGGAGAAATTAGAACCTCATGCATTGCTCATGGGAATGGAGAACGGTGCGACCATTGTGGAAAATAGTTCGGCATTCCCTCAAAAGACTTACCATATGACCCAGTGATTCCACTCCTAAGTATATCCAAAATAACCGGGAACAAGTATTGAAACAAATACGTTCATGCGTACGTCTGCGATAGCGCTACTCATAACAGCCAAAGGTAGCAGCAACCCGGATTTCCATCAGTGGGTGAATGGGTAAACAGATTTTGGTATATCCAGATCATGGGCTATTCAGTTATAAAAATGGGACGAAGTACTGACCATGCTGCGATCTGACTGACTGTCGAAAATGTGTTCCATGAAAGAACCAGGCGCAAAGATACCACACGGTTCCGTTTACGTGAAATGTCCAGAATAGGTAAATACGTGGAAAGGGAAGGCACATTAGTGGTTGCCGGAGTCCTGGGGGAAGGGGGAGAGAGGAGTGCCTGCAGATGGGATTGGGGTTCTCTTTGTGGGAGGTGATGAAATGTTTTAGAATTAGATAGAGATACTGTTTGCCTAACATTGTGAATGTACTGAATGTCACTGACTCGTTCACTTTGAAATGGTTAATTTTATGTTATGTGGCTTTTACCTTCATTTTTAAAACTGAATGTGCAAGGATAACACACGCACATGCGTATCCCAAACCTGCCCTCTGCTCCTTGTGTCACTGGAGTGCATATCTGATTGTGTTTAGGGTCTAGACCTGGGGATTAAACAACTCTTTCTTAAAGGGCCAGATAGTAAAAGCTTTAGGGTTTGTAGGCCAATAGGCAAAATCGAGGAGTTTATGAAGGTACTTCTATAATCAATTAGAATCGTGAAAGCCGTTCGTGGTTTGGGGGCCTTAAAACCAGCTAGTGGCTAGATTTGGCCTGTGGGGTAGACCAGCCCTGTCCAACAGAACTATAATGTGGGCCACATTTGTGGGTTAAAATTGTCTACGTGCCACATTAAAAAAGGTAAAAAGAAATAGGTGAAATTCATTGTAATCCTATCTTATTTAGCCTAACAAATCCAAAGTATTATCCTTTCAACATATGAAGAAGTTATTCTTTTACCTCTACGGCACCTTTTGGTTCAGGCTAGCCGCTTTCTGGGAGCTCTGGCCACACGGGGCTGGTGCTGGCAGCGTTGGACCGTGTTGGATGGGGCAGCCGGGCCCACAGCTAGGCCCTTGAGACCCTCGGGGGAGGCACAGAGTGTAAAGGCCGTGCCCGGGGAGGGGCGGGGGGGGATTCCTCCCCCTTCGGGGTGTCGTGCCAACAGCCTGCGTTGAGGATTCCTGGAACAGTTCTCTCCTCCTGTTACTCCTGTTTGTGTCCTCCGCTTGGTGTCTCTTGCCAACTTTTGAGGGTTCTTTCTTCGAACGTCACGTCTTGCTGACTCCTTTTAGTGGTGTTTGAGAGCTCTGGGGCTCCGACCCTCACTCTCCCTCCAGAAGGGAGGAGGGTGCCAGTGAGAGCCTGGGGGGTAAACTGGCGTGCCCCCTCCTGGCCCCCTCCCACTGGACGCCGTGACTGCATTCTGACACAGCCCTTTGTATTTGTGAGTGTTTTGCAGCTATATTCTAGTTGCTTTTTTCCCTGTGTTCTAGCCTGCTACTTGACCTTTCTGAGTTCTTTTTCCTTCGCCACACAGAAGGACTACAATCGAAGACCTGTGTTCTATTCTTGGCACAGACGTGCAGGGTGACCCAGGAAGGTCACTTACATTCTCTGAGCCTCGGTTTCCCACCTATAAAGCTGGTGCCCCCATTCTGTGTACAGGGAGTGGTCTACTAATGGAATGGATGGAGGGTGCTGGCCGGGCCTGTGGAGGTTACTGAACCCCCTTTGTGGTAATTAATATTCCAGGAAGCATGCTGACGGCCTGTCGTGTGGGGAATAGTCTTTGTTTGGGCTGTTTCCTGATTACTAGAACCCTGATGCTGTTTAGCTGAAATAAAGAAATTTGACTTGGAATGTTTATCTTTAAATTGTTCCCAAGCTGCCATTTAGTCTTGAAAGAGACCAGAGAGTCTTGCAATGAGGGAAAAGAGACAAGAGGGAGGTAATATCCTACTGCCAACATCCTAATACTGGGGGGGGGGGGGGAGGCACAGGAGAGGGGTGGAGAGCGCTGGATGCTGATTTAGAAGTATCTAACCTGAGAAAACGGGCTTTTCTTTTATCCTTAGAAACTCCCTCTCAGAGCCTCACTTTCCCGTCTGAAATGGCACAGTTGGACCAGGTCATTAGTTTTCAAAGGTACAGTAAATCACAGAGCCTTTCACCCCAAGGAATCTTCTGTGGAAATGCCCTGTGTGAAACAGAAAAAGTGACACGGTTCTGGGTGATACGAGGTTGGAGCCAGGAGCTTGGCCTCTCAGCCACCTCTGCTTCTCACCCGTGGGTCCTCTGGTCATCTCCAGAGGCTGTGAGGGGCAGGTTTGAAAAGTGCCCTAGACTTTGTGGTTCCTCCAGTTTTAGCAGTTTAGGGTTCCGTAGGATCATCTGTGGGCAGTTTCACAGCTGCTCCGGCCTGGAACCCCTGAATGCCCAGCCCCACCGCTCCCTTTATGTTATCACTTCCTTTGGGGGCAAGAGAGCCAGTGGGTTGATTCGCTGGCATTTTGTCTCTGGAGACTGGAACTGGAATCTTCCAAACCACTCGCTGGTTTTCTCAGTCAGGGTCATCCTAGTTCACTTGAAACCACAGCCTGGTTTTTGCCTGGAGCCTGTAACCCTTCCAGCTCCTTTCTCCCTTTATGTTCAGCTTGATGTTTGCACACGGTGCTGGATAGTGACCTGCCCCGTCTTCGGGGCAGTTTGCAGTAAGATGGGTACATCAGACCCTCCTGAGCCTCCATTGTTTGTTTGGTTGTTTAATCTTTTTTTAACGTTTATTCATTTTCGAGAGAGTGCGCACGCGTCAGAGCCTTTGGGGGGGGGGGGGGAAGGGGTGGACAGAGAGAGAGGGAGACACAAAATGTGAAGCAGGCTCCAGGCTCCGAGCTGTCAGCACAGACCCCGACGCGGGGCTCGAACTCACTAGCCATGAGATCGTGACCTGAGCTGAAGTCAGACACTTAACTGACTGAGCCACCCAGGTTCCCTGAGCCTCCACTGTTTTGCATCGTGTCGTATGCCACAGTCTCGTTCCGCTCTCGGCAGCTTGGTCGTCTGTAGGGGAGGAGATGTTGAGTTTCAGAGAGGTTGGGTTGTCTGTCCGAGGTCACTGAGCTGCCTAGCAATGGAGCTGTGATACGGAACCTGGTTCCATGTGGTTCCCATGCCGCCTTTGTGAGACCAGGAACCTGTCTTCCCTCTTCTTGGGAAGGCCACTTTGACTTGTTCACTTGGTGCTATTTCTGTAGGAGGCTGGGTATTGCAGACAAAATCAAAGCTGTTTAAGGGATTTCTACTTCCTAGCTCTGGGAGGAGAGGCCTGCAGGGGCTGGGTGATTAAACTCCCCCCCCCCCCACCAGTAATTAAGCAGGTGAGGGGTCATCCCCAGTTAGCAGATGGAGCCACTGAGACCCAGTTCAGTGACTGCCTAGGTCACAGGAAGGCTAGTGTGGGTTTTCCAAAGTTCTGTTTGACCTCCCTATGTTTGATAAAAAGTGTTAACCTTTACTATCAGGAACAGGGCCTTGCCCTGACTTGGATTCCTTAGTTGCTGGGGTGCACGGGGGTGAATGTGGGGAGGGCAGTGGTGCAGGACATCGTGCAAGTCCTAAAATCTTCTCAGCCTTGGGGTGGTCTGTGTCCCCCAGTAGGCTGCTGGTCTGTGGCAGTGACCACACCTTTGGCACAGCCCCGAACGGGAAGCACTGTTTTTCCCCCAGAGGAATTCAGAATCAGGAAATCTTGTGTCCTTGGTCTCTGTAGGTCCTAAAACACTGGTTTTAACAGACGGACCGGGGAGGCTTTGTGGCACCCTTTGAGATGCAGCGTTTTACCTCCTACGGGTCCTGGCCGGTAGCTAAAAGGGCCAGAGGAAGGGGGAGCAACTTCTGGGAGTCTCCATTGAGCCACAGAAAGAGTCCACGTCTCCTGGGTCTCCAGGTGCCCCACCCAGAGCTTCTCCACTCGGGCTGGTGAGCGACCTGGGGTGCGGGGAGCCTCAGGGCTCACTGGGATTAAGATGTTCGTTTGTCTTCCGCCGGGGACCTGCTCTGACCTAGAAATCTGACACAGTCCCACTTTTCATTTAATGTGCTCACGTAAGGGAATGGAATGGTTGACGGTGGGGGCTTTCAGCTCAGATTTGGGTTCCCGTCCTGGCTCTGTGTTCATGCCGATGGAGCAGGTTTGTCAGAGTTGAAGTGTCTGTGTCCTTCCTCTGAAAACTGGGGTCTATATATTACCCATGTCTTGGTTGCCTGTGATATTAATGCCGGAAGGTGGTGTAAGTCGTAAGTGACGAATTTGTAAATGTTTGCGTACATGGGGGGCGCTCAGGAAATGGGGTTCGTTTTCCCAAACGTAGACCCAGAGAGGGGACCTGCCTCCTGGTTTTGTGGAACAGCTACCCCTCCAGCTGTGTTTCTTGTCTACCTCCACGCCCACAGAACAAAAGCCCAGACTGCCTCCTCTCCTGCTGAGCTGCTTGGCACCACCCTAGCAACTTCCTCACGTTAGCCCCTTGGGATTGGAAAGGCCGCAGTCCGTTTGCTTGTGTGGAGTTGATTTTCAGAACATGTTTAAAGTGTAAAGGTTGAACTGGTTTTAAGAATTTGTAGAGGATAGGAAGTGAAGGGGCCAAGTGCCATTAGCCTGAGACTTACTATTAGAGGACGTGGGCTGCTCTAGAGGGCAGTGGCCAGCACAGCAGCCACCTCGGAGCCCCTGCCAAGCTCAGAGAAGTGCCAGGTGCAGGTCCCGTGAATGGCAGTGGCAGATCCTGATTTCAGGAGTCACTATGCATGGAAGTGCCCTGAGTTGTCTTCAACAAGGTAGGGGAGGATTGAGAGAAGCCACACTCTTGCTGGTGTCCCCGGGACGCTTGTCTAAGAATCAAAGTCCTTGTGCCCCTGGCCTGGTGAAACTGCCGGAGGAGGGTAGGGGGCTGCCCAGGTCTCGTTCCAAATTGATGGGCAGGTGGGTGGGAGATCGGGCCAGGGCACGTCCTGGCCCTTTGGTCACCAGTGTTGATTCACTCAGCTCAGCCAGCTGGTGGGTCCTTCCAGTGTCCTCCCCGCACCCCGTCCCCAGGCTTTACAAATCCCACACACTTCCAGGGAGGGAGCCTTCTGCCAAGGGGACCCTTCTATAGGGTCTAAACAAGTAGAAGTGGTTCCTTGTGAGAGCCTCAAACAAGTTCTTCTAACAGGCAGATGCCATCTCTGCAGACAGCCTGCTGACTCTTGGTCCCTCCAGCTCCCTTCCTGCTTCGAAACCCGGTGAGCCTAGGGGTCCTCTTTGGGGGAGCTGGACCAAGCAGTGTGGCCATGCAGCCTCCCGTGATGTGGAGGTTTTCTTATACTTAAATTGAAGGAGCAGTTGACATGCTCTGGGATGATTTGTTGTGGAGGCGATGGCATTTGTAGCTAACAGTAATTGCTGTGTGCCAGGCCACGGTTAACTCATTTATATTCACAGCGGCCTTATGAAGTAGAGAGATAAGAAACCTGAGCTGGAAAGAGGTCGTGTAACTCGCCCAAGGGCGATACAGTAAGTGGTAGAGCTGGGATGCAAACCCAGACAGTGTGACGCTGGGCCTCCTCCTCCGACTCCTTCCCGTGCTGACCTGAGCGGGGTCAGGTGGGCCTTCTGGACGTTGGGTTTCTGCCCGTGTGTGCTGGGAAGGGTGGGGTTGGAGTATGAGGCTAGGGCTGAACTTATTTAGATTTCCTGTCTCTTTTTTCCTTCCTATCACACTTTCCTGTCCTACCTGTTTCTTAATGGGAAGCGCTGCTTTTTAAGGGAGAGGGTGTGACTCTTTCCTGCAAAGCCCCAGAAATGTGTCCCCACGCATTCTCTAGCATTCCTCCCTTTGCCACAAATGGCGTCATGTTCCAAAAATCCCGCGGCCATGGGCTCCTTGTCAAGACTGAACAGGGAAGAGGTTTTTTAAAATGTCACTTTCTCCCTCTTCCTCCAGCTGCTGCAATGCCGGGAGGAGCCCTGAGCATGGGCTGGGCTTGCAGGGCATGTGTGTGGGTAGAGGGGTGAGCGGGCAGCTGAGTTGGGACGTGTGGGAGGGGAGAACCGAGAGCAGGCCATCAGCTGCGTTCCTTCCTTCACTCTCTCTGTGCTGAGGATCTAAGGAGCCATGCTTGCGGGTTTTGTTTGGGGTTTTTGTTTTTTGAAGTGAAATTCACATAACACGAAATTAACCATTTTGGAGTGTACAATTTGGTTGCATTCAGCACATTCATAATGTGCTAACACTACCATGCTATAATTTTTTTTTAGATGTTTTAAATGTTTATTTTTGAGAGAGAGAGAGCATGTGCACAGGGGAAGGGCAGAGAGAGAGGGAGACACAGAATCTGAAGCAGGCTCCAGGCTCTGAGCTGTCAGCACAGAGCCCGATGCAGGGCTCGAACTCACGAACCCCGAGATCATGACTTGAGCCGAAGTCGAATGCTTAACTGACTAAGCCACCCAGGCGCCCTTGCCACTCTGTAGTTTAAAACATTTTATCGTCCCTAAAGAACACCCGTAACTATTAAGGCATTACTCCCCACCCCCCGTTTCCAGCAACCACCGGTCTGCTTTCTGTCCTTACGGATTTACCTGTTACGGAAATTTCATCAAAATGGAATCCTAGAATATGTAGTGTTTTGTCTGGCTTCTTGCACTTAGCATGTTTTCGGACTTAATCCACGTGATAGCATGAATCAGTACCCCATTGTTTCTTTATGGCTGAATAATATTCCAGTATATGGGCATAGCACATTTAGATTATCTGTTCATCTGTAGATGGATGTTTGGGCTGTTTCCACATCTTGGCCGTCTTGAGTGGTGCTGTGAACACTCTCATATATGTTTTGTTTGGACATCTCCTTTTGGTTCTTCTGGTTGGAGACTGAGGCGTGGAGTTGCCGGGTCCCCTGCTAATTCTGCTGTGTTTTGAATCAGTACATCAGGCCAGACGCCAGCACTGCAGACTGCCGGGTGGGAGGACGGTGCGCATGGCGCTGCTGAAAGCCCGGTGTTCCTCATTTGTAGGAGTCCAGGGTGGGGAGCTGGGGTACAGGCCAACCCTCCGGGTTGCGGGCACAGTGTGCAGCTTTGACGTGGTGGTAGAGGGGCTGTGTCCGTGCTCAGGGGTGGCTGAGCCACTTTGAGCTTCAGTCTCTCCTTCCTTTCCTTTTTGTCTAACCTGAAGATGAGTGGAGCTGCCAGGAAGGAGCTAAGTTGGGGCTTTAATATTGGCGGGAGGGGGCGGAGGAGGCCTGGAAGTTGAAGGCCAGACGACGTAGGGCGCCGCGGGGGTACTCTGCTGGTAAGGTGCGTGGGGAGCTGCTGCCTTGGGGCCTCCAAGGGATGTTGGGGGAAATTAGAGGGAAAAGAGCTTATCTGGCCTGTTCACTACTCTGCCATCAGTTTTCAGACCATTTCTTTAGTAGTGGGGCACAGAGCCCCTTGAAATGGAACACAGAACTCAGATGTGAGGGCTAGGAGGAGAGACTGTGGTGTCACCTGTGACACCACCCTTACCAGGCTCCGCCCCACCCCGTGCTCTGCCCTGGCCCCCAAAGCACAAACTCCAGTTGTCTTCACCGTTCGAAAACCACTGATTTACTCTAGCCCCTGCATGGCTGTTTTCTAACAGAGGGCCCCTGGGGGGCTCAGCCAGTCAAGCCTCCGACTCTTGTTTTCGGCTCTGGTCTTGATCTCACAGTTTGTGAGATCAGGCCCCGAGTCGGTGACAGTGTGGAGCCTGCTTAGGATTTTCTCTGTCTCTTCTCTGTCCCTCCTACATGGTCTCTCTCTCTCTCTCTCTCTCTCTCTCTCTCTCTCTTCTCCCACATGGACTCTCTCTCTCTCAAAATAAATAAACTTAAAACATATTTCCAAGTAGATTAAAGTGTTTGATGTATACAGAAGGACGTAAGTGCAGTGTATGTGCAGTGTACGTATGGGACTCCTGAGGAACGCTCAGGTCGTGAACGCTTGGTTGTTCCGGCATCTCAGCCTCCCTTGGCAGCAGGCCTCGGGGGAGAGGACCCACAGTGGGCGTGGCCCCTGTGGAGGCCAGCCCCTTCTCCAGGCCTCCTCTCCTTGGCAGAGGTCTGCCTCGCCGAGAGGAAGGTTTCCCTGCCTGGCGTGTGCAGGAGTCTGTTTCATTTCCAGATGGACTGTATGTAACCGCCTCTGCGGTGAGTCTGGTGTGAGATGCGGCCTTTTAAGGTAGTGCTGTTGAGGAGAAAGGAGTCTGAGTAGAAACTTGGAGATGGACCTGAAGGCTCATTTGTGTTTAGGCTGACAGAGAGCCAGAGAAGTATAATCGGGCCAGGGTGACACCTTGAGCAGAGCGCTGAGGGAAGCAGGGGTGTCGTGAGGGCAGGACGGGCCAGTCATTGACCCGAGGATTTGCTGGGGTGATGATTGGCTTGGTCAGTAGTTCCCACACGTTCTGTGTTGGTGACCCTTTATTTAAGCTCTTGATTATTATTATATTTTTTAATGTTACGTTGAGAGAGAGAGAGAGAGCACAAGCAGGGGAGAGGCAGAGAGAGAGGGAGGCACAGAATCCGAAGCAGGCTCCAGGCTCTGAGCTGTCAGCACAGAGCCTGACACGGGGCTCGAACTCACAGACTATGAGATCATGAGCTGAGCTGAAGTCAGATGCTTAACTGACTCAGCCACCCAGGGGAACGACTGCCACACTTTGAAAATCACCGGTCTGGCCCTTGTGGACTATTTGTTAGAAGGCCGTGATAGGAGTGGCAGTGAGGACGCCTGTCATGACCGGGCTGATGTGATGGAGAATCTGGGGGGGGGGGCGGTCAGAGGCAGCCCTGGGAGTGAGGCCTCAGACGTGCAAAGGGCAGAAGGTGATAAGGGGACCACTGGAGACAAGTGCCTGCCCTCTCTAGCAGCAGGCACATTCCAGGACTGACTCACCCTTACTTCCTGCCACCAAGGGCTCTCTGAAGAGTAAATGAAGTGTGGGTATAGGGCATGTGGTAGGGACTCAATGTGAAGAGTATGGGGCAGGTTATATTCTTTTTTTTTTTTTAATGTTTATTTTGAGAGAGAGCGTGCATGTGTGCCTGTGTGAGCAAGGGAAGGGCAGAGAGAGAGAGAGAGAGAGAGAGATGGAGGGAGGGAGAGATAGAATCCCAAGCAGGCTCCCTGCTGTCAGCACAGAGTCCAGAGCGGGTCTCCATCCCACAAACCGTGAGATCACGACCTGAGCTGAAATCAAGAGTCAGATGCTCAACTGACTGAGCCACCCAGGCACCCTGGTTATATTCTTCTGACTGTACAGACAGGATTCTGAGGCTTGGAGAAAGAGGTGGCTTTGCTGTTACATTTCACCACTGCACTCTGCAGCTCTTGGAAAGGAGGGGTCGGAGGTGACTGGAACGTTTTAGGGTAGAGACTAGACTAGTGAGTGACAGGGCTGGGTTCTCCTGTGGGGAGCGAGAGGCGGCCAAGGACTAACAGACTGGCTCAGGTGGTTCTCCTTGAGGCTTTCTCACTGATTTGCCTTGTGGCCGGAAGGCAAGACAACCTTGATCTTTTCATCTGTTCACTTAGTGGTGCTTGGTAATTTCTAGGACCCCATCCCAGTTCCTGACCTGGAGCTTTGGACCCATGAGTTGGAGGCATGGCAATGGCCAGGTGGCTCTCCCCCTTTCCCTGAAGATACAGGGATGGGGCTTGGATCAGAAGTCAGGGTGGAGAGGGAGATTCGGATTCTGTGGTCTCAGAGTGATGATCGGGTCCTGAGCCCTCAAAGCAGGTGGATGGGAAAGGGATTCAAGGGAATCTTGGAGGCCCCCGAGGTATGTGTGACACAATTAGGAGGTTTAAATTCTATTTTTAGGAAGAAGTTTGGATCAACCCTCAGAATCTCGCTCAGAGGAAAGTTACCTCTTTGAGGTAATGCTCCTCAGCCAGGCCCTGCCCCTTGGAGTCAGTGGCTGGACAGGAATTTTGATGTCTTTAATGTTGAATAAGGAAGTTATCTCCATGGACTCGGATCTTTTAGGGACACCACAATCTCTGTTATGACTGTACTTTTTATGGCATCTGTTTTTAAAGAAAATATTTTCGCTGCCCCTTTCTTCTCTGCTCGCCGCCCTTCCTTTTGCAGCCCATCCATATGGAAGGCCTGCGTCTGTTTCCTTTGAGGTGCTTTCAGCTTGTGCTTGGTCCGTATAGCTAGTGCTACCTGCCCCCGAATCTGCTGACAGGAAGCCCTTTCCAGCACCTCCTTCAACCCATTTTCCTTCTTTTGGCTTTGTCCAGACTTCACATTGATAAGTGGTGTTTACCTCTTTTATCTCTCTTAAAGACGGTTGAAAAACAGTCACCAAATTGTACATGAAGGTTCACAGCCGCCAAGAGGGGGAAACGACCCCAGTGTCCAGCAGCAGATGGGTAGATAGCAAAATGTGGTATGTTCGTAAATGGAATATCATTTGGCCATAAAAAGGAGAGAAATACCAGCACATACTGCAACGTGCGTGCACCTGGAAAACATCGTGCTGAGTAAAGGAAGCCAGTCACAAAAGACCACTTGTGATGCGATTGCATTCATACGGAGTGTCCAGAAGAGGCAAATCTGTAGACACACAAAGTAGATTAGTGGTTGCGGGGACTGGGGTGGGGGTGGGGAATGGAGGCTTTAGGCAATGATAGCGAAAGAGTACAGGGTTTCTTTTGGGGGTGGCAGAAATCGGGGGCTCTAAAATTGTGGTGATGGATGCACTACAAACCATTGAATTGTACTCACTTTTTAAAAAAAAGTTGTACTCTTAAATGGGTGCGTTGCATGGTATGTGTATCATATCTCACTAAAGCCATTACAAAAATACCCCAAAACAGATAACTATCCCACCTCATTCTTGGTTTGTGCGCATAATTCATACCTCACTAAACCGTTATTTGACATCTTCATGTGTCATCTCCCTGTCTTCCTGTTGGACATTTGCTATCCATGTGTAGCTAATAGCACAGATTCCACCTCCGCTCTCCTCTGTCCTGGTTACCCCAGGTCTCCCTCCGCACACTGAGTGGACAGGGTGGTGGCCTGCGTGTTCCCGCCCGTGTGTGCAGCCTGGTCAAGTATGTGTCAGCGGTGCGGAAGCATTCTGTGCCGAAATCAGCGTGCCGTCCGGTAACGCTTTTCAGAGTCAGGTCGTTGTTTCAGCAAATATTTATTTTACTGTCTTTGCCTCCTCCCGATGCTCCTTCTGATTTGGCCAAAGGGTGGGACTGTCTGCAGATTGTCTAGAGGTTTGGGGTCTCCGAGGTAGCTCTGGAGGAGTGGGCCCCGATGCTCCCGAGCCTCGTGGAGTTCGTGGGATGTGCCCTCTCCTCCCCGAGCCCGTGCTGCCACAACACTGCCAGATGGAAGTATTGTGCCAGGTGCTGTGCATGCCCAGATGTGTGGAAGGTTCTGCTGCATCCTCTGGAAGGAAGGTTGAGCCTCTGCATACGCCAGCTGGCCTTCTTCTGGCCCAGTTCTGTCTGCTTTTCCCAGGCTCACGTCCCTGGCTTCAGTTTCTGAAGTTGGTGCTTTGCTCACTTTTTTTTTTTTTTAGTTTAGTTTTTTTTTTTTAACGTTTATTTATTTTTGAGACAGAGACAGCATGAACGGGGGAGGGTCAGAGAGAGAGGGAGACACAGAATCGGAAGCAGCCTCCAGAAGCAGGCTCTGGGCTGTCAGCACAGAGCCTGATGCGGGGCTCGAACTCATGAGCTGTGAGATGGTGACCTGAGCCGAAGTCGGACGCTTAACCGACTGAGCCACCCAGGCACCCCTCCTTTGCTCACTTCTTACAGAAGTCTTTCCCAGACCCCTCTTCTCTGCCCCGGTGCCGAGTCCCTTTCCCTTTCTTTGTGCCTTTGTCTCATTGTGGGTCTTCTCAGTGGCTTTGTTATCTTTGCTTCGATGGTGCTGCATCCTGGCTTTTGGCACCAAAGGTCAGTAAACTGTATTGCTCTTGAGTTTCAGGGTCACATGTCCTGGTATAATTAATAGGGTCTCTACTCTTTCCCCAAATTATCCCTGTTTGAATGGTAAATTACAGGTTTATTTTACTTTCTCTGGGATGGGGAGGAGGTGGGGGCCTGTGCTCACACTTACGTGTTTGCACAGGAGGAAAAGACTCATCCTGCCAGAGAAAACCCCCACGATTTTTGTCCACTCCTAGAACACCTTAACATTCCATGGTGCCTGGCCAAGCTGTACGGGTGGCTCCACAGAGGGTGGCTTGTGGTTGGTTCATCCCATACTGATGAACTCCTTACAGGTGCCATGCACGCCCAGGCCCTGGGCCTGTCTGCAGAGATGTCTGGGGGGACACCCTGTGTGATGTGCTGGTCAGGACTAGACCCTCTGGGAGAATACCCAACTTGGGAACTTGCTTCCTGTTCAGATGGCTCCAGCCTTCGCTTTTTTTTGGAAGTGGCTCACTGACGTGGAGCAGTGTGGAGTGGTTATAGGCCGGATAGGGGGCCACGTGGTCTTGGCTCTCACCCTGCTTAGACAGGTCGCTTCATCTTCCTGTGCACTTCGGTTTCCTTGAATATAAAATGGAGGTGGTAATGGTACGTACCTCACAGGTTTATTGTGAAGATCGAAGAATACAAGAGAACGTCAAGGGTGTGGAGCAGTGACCGGCCTCGTAAGCTGTGAAGGTTAGCTCTCGTGACAGTGAGAAGCAGGACAGATGTGACCAAGCCAGGAAACCGATGGGCATTTTAAATAGACTCTCCATTGTGCTTGCTCAGATGGAGTGTGTGTCCTCCAGGCCACGTACTTGCCGCCATCCTGCCAGCTGGGGAGCAGCAGTGTTTTTTCACGTGGAAGCCCAGGATTTCACCCTGGTCCCTGCCCGGGGGTCTGATCACGTTGAATCGCTTGGCATGGCTATACGATTGTGAGTATCTTAGTGGTGGCTGATTGTTCTCCGCCGACTTTCACAGGCAGATGACAGGCCCTAGAAGCCCGTGCTGGCAACCAATGGTGCCCACATTGAGTTTGGGTTCAGAACTGAATGGCTGGAAAGCAACACTGTGGTATTCTCTGGAGCTTGAGACCCCATAGACCCCATGGACAAGTCTTAAGAGTCCCAGCATCGTTTGGACCACAGGGCCTTTTGGGGGACAAGTGTGTGTGTGGCCTCTCAGGCGGTCTGTAGTGATGGCTGGCACCCTCACTGATGATGGTTGGCCCTGGCAAGCTTGTTCTAAAAGAGAAGCTGTGCTTGCCTGAGGGCTTTGGCCCTAGTGGGCATGGTCAGAGTTGTGTGCTAACTCCCCTGGCCTGGGCTGGGCAGGTGGGCACATAGGACACAGTAAGGTCTTGGCAAGGTTAAGGCCTGAGACTGGCTGACATGTGCTCACTTCTCCTTTTACTGACTTACATCTAAATGTCTCAGTGACCTTGAAATCTCCCTTGATTTACAAGCTTATAAAGATGGCCATGGGGCGCCTGGGTGGCGCAGTCGGTTGAGCGTCCGACTTCAGCCAGGTCACGATCTTGCGGTCCGGGAGTTCGAGCCCCGCGTCGGGCTCTGTGCTGACAGCTCAGAGCCTGGAGCCTGTTTCCGATTCTGTGTCTCCCTCTCTCTCTGCCCCTCCCCCGTTCATGCTCTGTCTCTCTCTGTCTCAAAAATAAATAAACTTAAGAAAAAAAAAATTAAAAAAAAAAAAAAAAAAAAAGATGGCCAGAAGGCTGCTACCCAGGCATCATTCTCCTTTTAGAATCAAAATGCAGAATGTTAAACAGCCTGTTTACCATGAGTTTGGAAGCGTTTTCACAGAAACTCTTTTGGGGGAAAAAAGGGCAGGGAACCAGCCTCAAAACTATAGATGTATTAGCTGTAATTTGTACATATTCTGCCCATAAATTTTTTCGTGAATCCTCTACCAAGGGCCATTTGCCCCCAGCTCATGCGTGAGTGCAGGTCCCCATCCCCCACCTCTGGCCCAGAGAAATCTTTGCCCCATGAATTTCCCCTAAAGCTGGAATACTGGCCGCCACAGAGACGGATCCTTCTTCAGGACTGTGGGACTTTGCCTCTTAAAGAACTTTTATGACTACGGTCACTGTGCTTGGAATTCAGGCATTTAGCCTGGTATGGTAGAGCCTGTGTGGGGATTTGTATGCTCTGCCCCTGCCCTCAGAGTCAGGAGTCCTGGGGTCCCTCTGGACTGGTCTCAGATATTCTGCAGTCCTGCCCATCACACTCTTTTGGGATCCCCATTCACCGCCTCCACTGTGGGGCTCACTCTACTGAGTGCTGCTGGTCCCCAGGCACCACCCCCCAGTTTGGTTTGAGTGCCAGCTGTGTGCACAGACCTGCGTGGGTGCTGGGATGTATGTCCCTGACTCTGAGGCATTGATTGTTCAGTGACCCAGGGTGTGTCAGTGTCTGATAGAAATTTTTAAAAAATGGTATGGAAAATATCTGTGTATTTTTCTATTATTGTAGTGATGAAGCTGAGATTCACAGAGGTAATGTCTTGCCCTGGGCCACAACAGCAACTGAGTCATGGAACTAGGACTTAAACTTGGGCCTTCTGGTTCCCAGGCCAAGGTCTTCACACTAATTAACCAGAGCTGTCGGGTCATGCCATTGGTGGAGAGTGGAGGGACTCCCTAATCTCACCTACTTGTTCTGCCAGGAACAGTCAAATGCCACCCCCCGCCCCCGCCATTTTTTGGAAGATATTCTGCTGGTACTGTATCGGAAATCATGCATGCACAGTCAGGCAAACCTCTTCCCCTCCCTTGAAAAAGTAGTATCTCGTAAGTGCTACGTAGTACCATTACCTAAAAAAAACGGTAGAAGCAAACACCAGCAGTCAACAGAATAGCTGTTTTCTCATTGGCTCTCAATCTTTCTCTGTCCTTATTATGGATTTTGTAATAATAGACCACATTTTTACATCCTACCCTGGATGCTTGTTCACATGCCTGGTCTCCTTCATTAGACCAAGAGTCCCTTGGGCAGGGACTGTGTGCATGTCATGTTTTTATCTCTGATACCTTGAGTGATTCCACCTTGACTGATTCCAGCTTCACAGCATCTCCTGGGAACATTCTCCTGAACACCTCCAGAGGGTGCCGGTCACCCAGGAGACAGATGGAATGAAGCCACCTGGCCCTATGCAGGAAGCACTGGCTTGATGGAATCCCGCGGGTACATACTCTCAAGGGTTTCTTGAATTCCTCATAGTTATTTACAGTTAATGCCTGTGTAATATTTTCATGAGTTGATAATCAGCATTCATTTAGCCGTTCCCTTGTTGGACATTGAGTTCCTCCTACCAAATCATGAGGGGAACTTTTTGTTTCTCTGTGTTACTTCTTTAGGCTTAGTTTCTGGTCCTGGGGTTGCTGGAGCACGGAAACGCCGTGGTTCCCGCCACAGACGGCCACGCGGCCGCTCTCGGAAAGTGCCAGGTTCTCTGCAGTGCTTCTGCCTTGTGTCTTTGCCAGCGTGGCACACGCGGCAGCAAGACTGGAGATGGGATTCAGAGAAGGGAGAAGTGCCCTTGAAGTTCAGCCTGTCTGCCTGCCCTGCAGCCTGCTGGCTGTCCCCAGGGTTAGGTGCTGAGCAGAACCGATGAGCAACCGGGGAGCTCCGAGTGTGGAGGTTGGAAGTGTGGACTGAGCTCACCCAGGTCTTGGCTGGGAAGGCCTTACCAGCAGTGCTCAGTTCTCGGCCGTGTGGTGGCGACTGGTGAGTCCACTGCGTCATTCACATGCCTGTTCTTTCAGTCACCGCAGCCCTGCTTTGTACCGGGTGCTGTGCTAGATGGAGGCGGGATTCCTGTCTGCAGCGAGCTGAGGTGTTGTAAGAGGGAAGGAACGTGGACGGCTTGGGGTCGGGAGATTTGGAACCTGGGAGGGTGAGCAGAATGGGGCAAAGAGCCCTCTACACAGAGAACTGCTTGTGCATTAGCCCAGAGGCCTGGAATATTTTTCTTCCCCCTGGGAGGTGTAAGTATAACAGAGCAGTTCAGAGAAGGGGGAGGTGGCAGTGTCCTGGATTAATGGCAGCGGCAGCCACAGTAAGTTCTCAGTAAACACTTGGCTTTGGGTCAGTTCCTGTACTTGAAGGGGGTGTGGGATTTTGAGGGGGCCTGTGTAGGGGACAGAAAGGGGACACCAGACCATAGAGGGTCTTCAGGAGGATGGGATGTTATCAAGGGCAGGGAAGGGTGGGACCCACGTTTTTGTATCCACAGTTTTGGGTGCTCGCTCTCCGGTGTCATATTGTGCAATATGTCTGACTGCCTTTCTCAACACCACGTACACTCAGGGTGGGTGAATCTGAGGACAGGAAAAGCGAGGTTAACCACCTGTTAGAAATCCATCACTGACTTCCCTGCTCTTTTAGCCTCAGACAGGCCACGTGTTGCCGAAAGCCGAGCATGTAATGTTCTGGATGCCTTGGAGCTGATTGTGATCGGACGGCTGTGTCCAGAGGCCTGTATGTTTCTGGGAAGCATCAGTGTGGCAGCTTGACAATGCTGTGTAAAGCAGGCCGGGACATTTGCGTCTTCCGCTGCCTGTAGCCTGCCCACTTGGCCTGAGTTGAGATAGTTGGGCTTTCCCTGATATAACCCAGAACTGCCCAGAGGATGGTGAGAGGGAAAGGGGCAGAAGAACCTCGCCACGGTCAAGTAGACAGGCCCAAGAGGGCGTACGCATGTGGGTGTGTGTGGCCTCCGGGAGAAGCTTTGGAAAGGCCACTGGAGCTCGTGCAGCACAGCTGAGGGCCATGGAGGACCATCCTGGCTGGGGAAGACCCTTGTGGACTACAGAGGTCTTCATGGCTGCAGCCTTTGTGCTCCGGGGCTGTGGAGGGTCCCTTTCCAGGGCTAAATGCCTGTATGTGGGTGGAGGGGGAGTATGCAGGAAGTAACAGGTGTGTCTATTTTTTTTTTAATGGAACTTTTTATTTTGAGATAAATGTAGTTTCCCATGTAGTTGTAACAAATAACACAGAGCAATCCTACCTACACTTTACCCAGTTTTCCCCAGTGGTGACATTGTAAAATTATAGTACAATGTCAGAACCAGGATATTGACATTGATGGAGTCAAGATGCAAGGCATTTCTATCCCTGCATGTCCCTCACAGTCAAGCCTTCTGCCCTCCCTCTACCACTGTCTCTTAACCCCTGGCAGCCATGAATCTGTTCTCCATTTCTATAAATTGCACATTTCAAGAATTTTATGTAAATGGAATTAACATAACATGTAGCCTTTCAGAACTGTTCCCCCCCCCCCCCCCCCCCGCCACCGCACCCATCATAATTCTTTGGAAATTCACCCAGATTGTATATATCAAGTTTGTTCCTTTTTACTGCAGACTAGTATTCCGTGGTGTTTATGTACCAGTTTTTGTTTCTGTTTTTTTGTTTTTGTTTTAAGTAGGCTCCATGCCCAACTCAGGGCTTGAACACACGGGTCTGAGATCACACCTGAGCTGAGATCAAGAGTCGGAGGCTTTAACTGACTAAACCACCTGGGCACCTCTGTACCAGTTTCTTTTACCAACCATCAGAAGGACATCTGGTTTTCCAATTTTTGGCTATTACAAATAAAGCTTCTATAACCGTTCATAAATGTACAGTTTTTGTGGGATGCAAATTTTTATTTTTCTGGAATAAATACCCAGGTGTGCAATTCCTGGATCACGTGGTAATTCCATGCTTATTTTTTTAAGAAACCACTAAGCTTTTTTATAGTGTCTGTACCGTTTCACATTGCCTCCGGTAATGTGTGAGTGATAGACTTCACATTCTTGCCAGCATTTGGTATTGTCACCAATTTTTTTTTTTTTTTAATGTTTATTTACTTTTGAGAGAGAGGCAGAGCACGAGCAGGGGAGGGGCACAGAGAGAGGGAGACATAGAATCCGAAGCAGGCTCCAGGCTCTGAGCTGTCAGCACAGAGCCCGATGCGGGGCTCAAACTCACAAACTGTGAGGTCATGACCTGAGCCAAAGTCGGACGCTCAACTGGCTGAGCCACCCAGGCAGGCGCCCCGGTATTGTCACCATTTTTAATTTTAGCCATTCTGATAAGTGTGTATTATTGCCCATGGTTCCAAACAGATCATTTTGGTTTTTTTGTTTGTTTTGGTTTTGGTTTTTAAAGTTTATTTTTTGAGAGAGAGAGAGAGAGAGAGAGAGAGAGGGAGGGAGGGAGGGAGGGAGAGAGAATGAGCCTGGGAGAGGCAGAGAGAATCCCAAGCAGGCTCTACACTGTCAGCGTGGAGCCCGATGCAGGTCTCGATCTCATGAATCGTGAGATCATGACCTGAACTGAAATCAAGAGTCGGATGCTTAACCAATTGAGCTACCCAGGAGCCCCAACGGATTGTTTTTTTTTACTATTGAGTTTTGAGTGGTCTTTATATACTATACTTTGTTAGCTATGTGGTTTTCAAATATTTTTATCCCACTCTGTGGGGTTATCTTTTCACCCTCCTGGTAGGGCCTTTTGTATGGCAAAAGTTTGTAATTTTAATGAAGTCCAATTTGCTAGTTTAAGTTTGTGTTTCATTTTGAGTAAATTTTTATAGAAGATTGAACTTTATTTATTTTTTTGCCTGTGGATGTCCAGTTGCTCCATCCAGCACCTTCGTCAAAAGGCTGTCTCTCCTCCGTCGAATTGCTTTAGCACCATTTTCAAAAATTGGGTTGGACATATTTGTGTGGGTCTATTTCTGGGTTCTCTCTTCTGTTCCATTGATCTATGTGTCTCACCTTCCACTAATCTAACAGTCTTGAATACTGTGGATATGTAATAAATCATGTAATTGAGTAGGTGAATTCCTCCTTCTTTATTCTTTTTTTAATTTTTAAAGAACTATTCTAGTTCCTTGACTTTCCGTATAAGTTTCAGAGTAATCTTGTCTATATTTACAAGTCTTACTGAGCTTTTGATTAGTGATTGCATTAATTCTGTATATCAATTTGGAGAGAATTGACATCTTAGAGTCTTCCAGTCTATGAACATAATAGGTCTTTCCATTTTTTAAGATCTTCTTTGGTTTCTTTCATCAGTGTTGTGTAGTTTTTAGCATGCAAATCTTGTACATGCTTTGTTAGATTTACACCTAAGTGTTTCATTATTTTAAGTGATTGTAAATGGTATTATATTTTTAATTTTGGTGTCCATATATTCACTGCTAGTATATATAGAAATACAATTGATTTTTGTGTCCTGATCTTATACCCTGCATCCTTGTTGAACTCACTTATTAGCTCTAGGAGTTTTTAAAAATACGTTTCATGTTTTTCTACATAGAAAATTGTCTCATGTGTAAACATTTTATTTTTTCTTTCGATCTATATGCTTTCTGTTTCCTTTTCTCGCCTTAACGCACTGGCTAGAAATTCTAGCACTATAGTTCTTTTTTTTTTTTTTTTCAACGTTTATTTATTTTTGAGACAGAGACAGAGCATGAGCAGGGGAGGGTCAGAGAGAGAGAGGGAGACACAGAATCCAAAACAGGCTCCAGGCTCTGAGTTGTCAGCACAGAGCTCGACGCAGGGCTTGAACTCACGAACCATGAGATCATGACCTGAGCTGAAGTCGGACACTCAACCGACTGAGCCACCCAGGCGCCCCTCTAGCACTGTAGTTCTGAGAGTGGACATCATTGCCTAGTTCCTGATCCTAGAGGGAAAGCATTTCATCTCTCATTTACCTTAAGTATACTGTTAGCTGTAGGTTTTTATAGATGCTCTTTGTCAGTTGAGGAAATTCCCTTCCGTCATGAATAGGTATCGAATTTTGTCAAACGCTTTTTCTACATTAATTGATGTGATCATAGTTTTTCTTTAGCCTGTTAATATAGTGGATTATATTGACTGAGTTTTCAAATATTGAACCAGTCTTGCATACCTGGAATAAACCCCACTTGGTCATGGTATATAATTCTTTTAATTTTTTTGCTGAATTCGTTTGCTAATATTTTGTTGATTTTTGTATCCATATTCATGAGGGATTTTGATCTATAGTTGTGGTTTTTTTTGTTTTTGTTTTTTTGTTTGATAATGTATCTGATTTTGGTATCAGGTTAATACTACCTTCATAAAATGAATTGGAAAGTGTTTCTTCCTCTTCTGTTTTGTGGAAAAGACTATGGTGTTAATTCTTCTTTGAACACTTGTGATTCCCTGATGAAACCATCCAGGCCTGGAGATGTCTTTTTTGGGAGTTTTTTTTATTTTTTATTTTTCAACATTTATTTATTTTTGAGAGACAGAGACAGAGCGTGAGCAGGGGAAGGTCCAGAGACAGAGGGAGATACAGAATCCAAAGCAGGCTCTAGGCTCTGAGCTGTCAGCACAGAACCCGATGCGGGGCTTGAACCCACAAACTGTGAGATCATGACCTGAGCCAAAACCAAGAGTCAGACACTTCACCGACTGAGCCACCCAGGTACCCCTCTTTTTTGGGAGTTTTAAAATTATATGTCAGTTTCCCTAATAGAGGATCATTCAGATTATCTGTGATTTTAAGAAATTGATCTATTTCATCTAAATTGTCAAATTAATGCTTGTAGAGTTTTTCATATTATTTTTTTTTATGTGTGTAGTATCTGTAGTGATATTTCCTATTTGAATCTTGATTTTAATTTATGCCTTTTTCTTCATCAGGCTTGCCAGAAGTTTGTCAATTTTTTTTATCTTTTCAAAGAACCAGCTCTTTGTTTCGTTGATTTTACTGTTTTTCTGTTTCAATTTAATTCTTTCTGTTCTTTATGTCCTTCTTTCTTTGGGTATATATTATACGTCTTTTTCTAGGTTCTTGAGGTGGGAGCTTATTGATTGGAAGCTTTTCCTTCTTTCTAATGTAAGCATTTTAATGTTATAACCTTCCTTCTCAGGACTGTTTTAGTTGTGTCCTATAAATTTTGATATGTTACTTTTAACATTTTTCTTTAAGGTTTCTTCCTTGACCCATGGATTATTAAGAAGTATATTGTTTAGCTTCCAGATGTTTGGAGATTTCCTGTTACCTTTCATTGTGGTCAAAGAACATACTCTATGATTTCAGTTCTTTGATCTATTGAGACTTGTTTTATGGCCCAGGATGTGATCTATCATGGTAGCTATTCTGTGGTCACTTAAAAAAAGGCATGTTCTGCCGTTGTTTAGTGGATTGTTCTAATAATCGTCGATTAGATTCCGTTGGTTGGTGGTGGTGTTGATTTCTTCTGTATTCTTGCTGATTTTTTAATTTGTTTGTCAGTTGTCGAGAGAGGAGTGTTGAAGTCTCTGACTATAATTGTGGATTTATTTCTCCTTTCAGTTCTGTGAAGTTTTTGCTTCACCTTACTTTGTAGTTTTGTTATTTGGTGCATATACATTTAGGATTGCTTTGTCTTGTGGAAGTGATCCTTTTGTCACCATATAATGTTTCTGTCTCTGGTTATTTTCCTTATTCTAATCTGATACTAATATAGCAATTCTGCTGTCCTTTGATTAATATTTGCAAGATGTATCTTTTCTATTCTTTTACTTTCAGCCCACTTGTATCATTATATATGCAGTAAATTTCTTACAGTATGTAGTTAGGTCATTTGAAAAAAATCTTTGTCTCTTTTAGTTGTATTTAGGTCATTTACATTTAATGTAATTATTGATATGTTAGGCCATAATTATTTTTTGTTTCCTGTATGTTCTCTTTGATTATTATTTCTCTTTCTTCTTCAACTTTTTTTTTTTAGTGATCAATTTCATGATTTATATGTGGTGGTTCTATTCAGTATAGATTTTCAGTAATTGCTCCTGGCATTACATTATGTACACAGCTCATCACTGGTGGTGTCACAGTCTACTGGTGGTGTCATTTTACCAGTTGAAGTATAGGTAGTACTTCTTTTTACACCTTTTCCCATTCTGTTGGTAACTGTCTTAAGTATTTCCTCTATGTGATTTAGAACCACATTAGACAGTGTTATAATTTTGCTTCAGTCATCAAACACAATGTAGAAAACTCAAGAGAGGGAAAGCCTGATTACATGTATTTTTGCTTACTGTGTTCTTTTATGATGATCCAAGTTTCCTTATTTTATCATTTCCTTTCTTTTGTTTTTTAAAGTTTATTTATTTATATTGAGAGAGAGAGCATGCTAGCACGCTGAGCAGGGGAGGGGCAGAGAGAGGGGGAGAGGGAGAATCCTAAGGAGGCTCCTGACTGTCAGCACAGAGCCCAGTGCACGGCTCCATCTCACGAACCTGTGCTGAGATTGTGACCTGTGCTGAAATCAAGAGTTGGACACTGTTGTCTTTGTTGATTCAGTTTGTGACTCTTCTGGTTCTTAGAATGCTGGCGATTTTTCAATTGAAACCTGGACGTTTTTGTGTTATTTTAGGTGACTGTGGATTGTGTTTGACCCTTGTCTTTCAGTAGGCTTTTTCAGACACTACTCCAATGGGGATGTAGGGGCGGGTGCTGACATCTTCTAGGTGTAAGTAAAAGTCTATGCTCTCCACTTGGCCTCCACTGACACCTGAGGCAAGAGGTTCCTTGTTCCTGCAGAGCTGGAGTGAGAGTTCAGCTCCCCACATGGCTTCCTCTGACTCCACCCCACCAGGGTGAGGGAGGGGGCCTTGTTACTGCTGGGTGGGGGTGAAAAATCCCAGCTCCCTGCCTGGCTTCCCGACACCTTCCTGATAGGGGTGGTGGGGCACCTCTTTGCTGGCAAGGTGGAAGCCTTTGCTGGCACGGGGCTAGGCTGAGGCTTTCCTGTCATGTCTGGCTGGAATAGGGCAGTTATAATCTAAGAATTTTCTGTCTTACCAGGTTCTTCCTTCCCTGGTTCTTCAGCTAGAGAGAGCAGCTTTTATTGGGGCTTTTGTTTGTGCCTGTTGGCATTTCCAGGTTGCTCATTCTTCCAATGCCTGGTCTGGGACGGTGAGACAAAAAGAGAACCCAGGGGCACACGTCTCCATGTTGTTTTTAGGTCTCAAAGTCCCCAGCCCCCTTCTCTGCCACTTTCTCTCCACCTTGCGGAGTCTTATGTTTTTCTTATATACAGTGTCCAGGGTTTTACTTGTACTTAGAGGAATAGGGCAAATTAACGTCTTACCTGCTTCCCAGGAAGCACAAGTTTCGAGTAACCATTTTTGAAAGGGCTTATGGTTGAGGAGTGTGCCAGACCACCAACAGCCTCTCCCTAGAGACCAGCCAGAAGTGTGGCCTCTGGTTTACTGGATCTGTGAGGGAAGGCTGAGTTTAATGAGAAGAGAAAGAGCTCAGGGGGACACTCTCCTGTCATGACTATTAATGGGGTTTGGACCAGTATGCTTCCTCTTGAAGCATGGGTGGCCTGCTTGAAACAGAACTCAGTCCCTTCCTTTGGGTCCTTACAGCGCATCTTGGATCCTCAGTATCGACAACAAATACCTGCCTCTCCCCTTCACCCTCTTCCCCACCCCTGCCCCTGTGCCCTAGCCAGGAAGCAACATCAAAGCTAGGATACCACTGAGTTGCTAGAGCTCACTCCCCTGTGCCAGCTCCTTTAGGGTTGTCTGTTCCAAAATCTGCGTTTCAGGTTATTATGGGGCTCTCAGAAAGAGAATGCCTTCCAGCCTGTCGGAGGCCCAGCCCCAGCAAAGCAGATGAGGCCAGAGAGGGAGGAATGCTGCCTTACAAGAGCGGCTCTGGTGGCACTAAGGACATACTGATGTGGCTGGGTCTGCTGTCAGAGAAATCATGGGAGAAGCGGTCGGGCTTCCTCGGATGCCTTTCCCGTGCCTGCAGGACGAAGAGCCGGGTGGCCGAGTCAGGACCACGGGTTATCCGGGAAAGAAGATCAGAGAGTGGGGTATTCCGGTGTGTGGCTCTTGGGCTTGCGAAACGGTTAGTCTCGATGTTTGCAGTAAGAGATGCCTGAGAGTTTTAAGGAGGGATTTGTGCTGTTAGATTGGCTCCTCCTCTCCATCCCCACAGACGCATTCGTTCCACCCCTATGCCTTTGCTTTGACTATGCCTGTCCCCAGAGAGTCTTCTCCACCCCAGGCCACACTTCCGTGGGGGTGGCGGGGAGGGGGGCCCCTCACCTCCGTCACGGTTGCTCCCTCCCTACCTCCCGTTTGCTTGCTTGGATGGCAGTGTAGGGTGGCGGGTACCTTCCTGTCTCCTGATGACCCTAGAATTGCACAGTGGACACCTGGAGGTTCGTGGCATCCAGCTCCAGGTACCAAGTCAACCCTTTTACGAGCTCCTTGTTGCACCCCTACCCTGTCAGGTCTGTGCCTGCTGCCTCTGGCTCCTTCTCTAGGCTCTGTCTGGCATGTTCCGGCTCCTCTTCTACAAACCCGTGGACTGGGGTCATTGCCCTTTTAAGCCTTTGTCCTGGTGTCTTTGAATGGAGTTTCCCCAAATATGGCCAGGGGCCAGGGGCCGGGGGCAAGAGTCACTTGAAAACTCACATAGTGATGCCCCCTCCTCCGCCCCTCCCAAGGTTTGGGAGAATGACTCACTAGATTACTTTTACTTGGGACTATGCAGCTATGATGGTAGGAGCAGCCTCTTATTTATCTCTGCTTCCCCGCTGCCTGACACTGGGAAATGATTTTTAACGACTTTATTGAGATAAAATTCACATACCGTACAGTTGACCCATTTGAAGTGTATACAGTTTGATGATTTGCAGTATATTCCCAGAGATGTGCATCCATCACCAAAATCAATTTTAGCACATTGTCGTCATCCCAAAAAGAAACTTTTATCCCTTAGTTGTCACCCACTAGTCCTTCCATCCCCTCAGCCCTAGGCAGCCCTAGGCAGCCACTAATCTGCTTTCTGTCCCTATGGATTTGCCTTGGTAAATGCTCCTGATGGAACGTTACCTGCTTCCCAGCTTGCTCTTCCTGTAAAGCACTTGTTTTCCTGCCCTGTGTCCTCCATTGGCCCAGCCTTCCCACTTTTCGGGACAGCCTGCCCACCTGGAAGGGTCCCCTTTGGGTGGTCTGTAGCAAGAAGGACGTGGCAAAGTGAGGCGGGTGCTGCCAGTCTCCCTGGCATAGGGTACACGGGGCCAGCGCACAGTAGGTTCGAGTAAGTGTTGAGTGAATAACAGTGCCAGTGATGGGTTTGTGGTAGGAGCGGGCCAGGATCTGAGGGGACCTCCGGTCTCCCACTGCTCCTTTCGGGGAAAGTGCAGGTAGATGTAGCTATGATAGGAGTTCTCCCCAAAGCCCTGCAGCCAGAGAGTAGGAGAGTGGCATGCAGTCAAAACCAGACGCGATCGTTGTCCAGCCTCCTGAATTCACACGTCAGGGAACTGCCGTCCAAGAAGCGAAGTCACCTGGCCCAGGATCCCCCCCTGGCCCTGACCCATCCATCCTGTGTGTGCATATTCCTGAGTGGTTTGCTTGCCGGCTTAGGGAATGGCTGGGCGCTGCTCGTGTTTGCTGAGAAAACAGACCTTACTCTCCTTGCTTGTGCTTTCCGAGGCAGAATTTCATTCCACCTCCCCCGTGGCCCTCCTGGGTCGTGTCCCTCTAACCCCTGGTTCTCTGCCAGCACCCACCTCCTGTGTTTCATCAAAGCCAGTCCCTCACTCCCTTTCTTCAGCCCACTCCATGCCCCTTGCCTGAAGCCCCTCTTACCTACTTTGTTCACTTTCATGGGGAAAAGCCAGAGCCTCCCCTGGGGGCCTTGAGGACCCTGCAGAAGCCAAGAAAGGGGGAGGTTCTTGGCTTACCCTGGAATGCTGTGTGACCTCTGGCAAGTGACCTTCCCTCTCTGAGTCACAGATTCCACAGCTATAAAATGAGGTGGTGTGACAGGGCGTCCAGTTTGGAAAGTGTTGAATAAAAAGCATGTTAAGAGGACCCCTAAGGCTTTCCCAGAGATTAGTCATGGGTGTAGGGGTTTGGGTTTTAATTTGTGTTACTGCCCCCCAAAGGGTAGTGGACAAATTGGCTTGGTTGTGCCTTTTCCAGCTGCTCTTTGCCAGCTGGGTATGGCTGAAAAGGGACGTGGAGCCGGAGTGTCTGTCTAGATCTTTTAACTCATGTTGAGGTCCTACTGTCAGGGTCTTGGGGGCTGGGGGAACTCTTCATAAAAAAATGAATAGCTAATGCTTATTATGCACTTACAGGCCAAACACTGTGCTTAGTGGGCTTTTTCTCATACAATTTTTTTGGAGATACAATTTACATGTTATAAAATTCACCCTCTTGGGGCGCCTGGGTGGCTCAGTTGGTTAAGCGGCTGACTTCGGCTCAGGTCACGATCTCGCGGTCCGTTTCAGATTCTGTGTCTCCCTCTCTCTGACCCTCCCCCGTTCATGCTCTGTCTCTCTCTGTCTCAAAAATAAATAAACGTTAAAAAAAAAACAACAACAACAACAAAATTCACCCTTTTAAAGTGCACAGTTGAGTAGTTTTTAGCATATTCACCAGGTCGTTCATCTATCTCCACTTCCTAATTACAGAACATTTTCATCACCCTCAAAAAGAAACCCCGTACCATTCAGAATGGGGCGCCTGGGTGGCTCAGTCCGATACGCGTCCAACTTCGGCTCAGGTCATGATCTCGCGGTTTGTGAGTCTGGGCCCCGCATCGGGCTCTGTGCTGTCAGTGCAGAGTCTGCTTCAGAGCCTCTGTCTCCTTGTCTCTCTGCCCCTCCCCTGCTTGCACTCCTGAGCTCACTTTGTCTCTGTCCCAAAGAAGATAAACGTTTTTTTAAAAAAATAAAGAAACCCCATACCTGTTAGCCGCCACTTCCCTTTCCCGCTCCCTCCATGTCCTGGCGACCATTAATCTGCCTTCTGTTTGTGTGGATTTAGCTATTCTGGATATTTCATGTACATGGAATCATACAAAATGTGGTCTTCTGTGTTTGTGTTCTCTCACTTAGCATGTTTCCAGTGTTCATCCCTGTTGTAGAATGTGCCGGTACTTCATGCCCTTTTATTACTAATACTCTGTTGTATGGATAGGCCACATTTTGTTTATCCATTCACGTGTTGCTGGGCATTGGGGCTGTTTCTGCCTCTTGGCAATTGTGAGGAGTGCTGCTATGAACGTTCATGTCCAGGTTTTATTTGAGCACCTGCTTCTAGTTTCCTTGGGTGTATATAGCTAGGAGTGGAGTCCTGGGTCGTGTGGAATTCTATGTTTAACTCTTTGAGGACCTGCCAGATTTTTCCACGGTGGCTGCACCATTTTATATTCCTGTGCTGTCTTACTTACGTTACCTCATCAGTCCTCACATGAGTCTCGTGAGGTATAGATGCAGTTATCATCACCCCCACCTTCCAAGTGGGAGAATTGAGACCCAGCATTTTCAGCCCAATGTCACCTAGCCGGGAAGTTGGTGATTCTTTGGCCAGTGTTAGCCGGGATCACTAAAGCGGTGTCTCTTCTCCCAGGCCTTTTTGTATCGTTAGAATGAGGACTTTTGACTCTGTTGTTTGCGTGACACCTAGTACCCAGCACGCATTACACTCACCTGGTGATTGAAAATACCATTGTTTCCTGACTGTGGTGGCTTGATCAAGAACTTGAGGGAGGCACGTATTTCTTAGGAGTCCGTGTGCTCTCCAGGTTTTCAGGGTTCTGCTGGGTTTCGTGTTACCTGCTGCACACCAGATTCTGCAGACCTCCCGGAAGCTTCTTGGTCACAAACATCTTTCTTGGAGACTCGGCCTGGGGAATGAGATGCCTGGTGTGTGCTAAGCAGGGGTGACTTCTGGTTTCAGTGAGTGCTTATCTTCAGCTTGACCACTGAACCTGTTCTCTCTCCGGTCCAAGGCACTGATGACCTCTACCCTCTTTTTTCTCCTCCAGGCAAAACCTATTTATGGTGGCTGGCTGCTCCTGGCTCCAGATGGGACTGACTTTGACAATCCAGTACATCGGTCTCGGGTAAGGTTCTCAGAATGAATTCTCGAAGTGGGAGGACCCTTCTAGGGGCAAGTCGAGGGAGTGGGGAAGGGAGATGGGGAGTTAAACAATGGGTCGTGGGATGGCAGGATCAGCAGGGAACCCCCATTCGGCAGACTTGTAGGTCCAGCAGGAAAAGTCTCCATGATCCTAGTTATGCCACCCTTGAAAAGGAGCTGCTCTCACCTGGTGCCTCCTGTTTCTTGGGTCAGCTTGACTCCAGAAACAGTTAAATGTAAAAAGCAGAATAGCAGTTCAGCAAACATTTGCATTATGCTAATTAGGCTTCCGGTTAGCTCCTTCCCTCCTTGCCTTATCTCTCCTCCCAGGTGAGGAGATGAGCACTAGTGAAGGGATGAGGGACTGGAGGGCCAGCTTTGCTCTGGCCCCATCTCTCCTGGGCACCCCAGCCCAGTAGGGGAGCACCCAGGTCCGCTGGAGCATTGAGACGATTAAACCAACACTGTCCCGAACAGTACTTTGTTCCTCTGCCTGGGGGCCTCTTTGGATGACTAGTTAAAACACCATCTTTCCTTTTCCACGTGTTCTTTTCCAGGTGTTGCGGCCCATACCCTATAAATTGCTCCAGCTCCTCTTCCTTCCCGTCCCCTGGTCCCCGAGGGAGCCTCTGCTCTGCCTCTTGATCTCTGCTGCCCCCTCTGGCCCCAATGCTACACTCTGGGGTGGGGGCCGTGGTGCCCCACAGACCTTGCATTATGCCTGGGCTCTTTAGGATGACTTCTGGTATGGGTTTTGACTTTAAAGATGCCAAATAGGAGCCTTGAAGAGGTTTCCCAGGAAGATTTCAAGTGGCCTCTCCCTGGACACCCAGCACGGGACCAGCCTTCCACGTCCTCTTTGCAAGGCCATTTGGGCAGCCTGTGCCATCCAAGCAGAAGGACGACAGGGGTGACTGTGTTCCAATGCCTGCAGTAACCAGGGAGCAGCTCCCTTTCCTGTTTTATATCTGGGTCATACAGAATTGCCATTTCCAGCTTCTGATGAGATAAACGTTATTACGAATGATATAATTCTGGCCCAAAGCAGAGAGGCGTGATAGCTTAGTTCTTGTGGCCTTATTGCCAATGAAAGTATGAATTTTGTTGGGCTTTTTGAAATGTTCACAATAGGTCATGGATCCCCATGATGATCTCTGGGGTTCAGGGACCAAGAGTCTCTTGTGCTGGACATGTATTCCCCCCGACAAGAAGGAAAGCGTTGGCTCTTGTGGCTCTTTCTGTTCTGCTGTTAGTGCTTTTGGGGTCCACCAGCCCCCACGGCCTGTCCTTTGGGTGGAGCGTGGAGAGGGGCGCCCTTCGCTATCGATCACTCCTCGGACATCAGAGTCATTCCTATGGGTCTCCCTCCTCCTCACTTTTGATTTTTGTTTGCTCGCTTATCCTCAGTGAACACTGGAGCCTGATTGCCTTTTCCCTGTCTCTGATTCCCTGTGGGTCATTGGAACAACCCTTTTATAGCAGTTTCCTAGGTTTTTTTTAGAAGTGGGGGATCAGGGCCTGGCATTCTCAGGTTATTCCATACTGTGCCATACAGTTCATCAAATAAAAACTGACACCACGTTATGTGGTAAGTTCTGTGCTGGGTACATAGAAAACACAGAATATACAGAAATACAGAAAAGACTCCCCTGGCTGTCTAATAAATTACCATTCTTATGCCTTGGGTCCCTCTTTTCCTGCCATCTGCCCCAGAAATGAAAGGTGTGGAGCCGGCATTCGTCTGACATAGGCTTGTCAGGCACGGGGACTCCCTCCTAACCACCCACTCTATGCTCCGTTGCAGAAATGGCAGCGGCGGTTCTTCATCCTCTACGAGCACGGCCTCCTGCGCTACGCCCTGGACGAGATGGTGAGTGTCGTTCCGCGCCCACTCCGTGCCTCTCGCCTCCCTTAGGGCCCCTTCATCGCGGCTGCGCTTGGGTCGTCTGCGAGCACAGCGGTGTGCTTGGGTGTTCCTTTGGGAGCCTGGAATTTGAAGAACTTGGGGTGTGTGTGAGAGATGGCCCTGAGAACCCAGACCTTTGCTGGGCGGCATCGTCACAGGTGCGAGTGAGTAGCAAGGGAGGAAGCCCCTGTGTTCCAGGCTGACAGGAGTCCCACTTGGCCAGTTAGCGAGAAGCAGAACAGGCTGTGGGCCTGCGGGGACGGGTGGGAGGCCGACCCTGGGCATGCGTGTGTGAGTTGAGCACATGTGCATTCACGTGCTGTCGTCCCACGACTGCCTCTCAGTTCCATTGCCGCAGTTAGTCTCGTCCTGTTGGACCTTCAGGGGCCTCCTGGCCACGGGGTCAGTTTTCTCCTGGTGGCTGAAACAGGACACGGGGCTCCTTCCTGCCCTGCCGCGCACCAGCTTTGCTCTGGTTTGCTCCCTGCTTCCTGGGCTGGATGAGTGTTTATTGCTCTTGGTCCAGAGGCAAACCTGAAAACCAACCAGGTGGAAAGTTGTTGTGGCTTTTCATTTTCCATCCACGTCGCCTGAGTTTTTCTCTACGGAGATCGGTCTCTCCTAACTAATCTAAAGTATGACTGAGTTCCAAGTTTTATGAAGGGTTGAAGGCAGAAGATTTTAGTACCTTTTCCTGTTCCACTTGAGTTTGTGTGCATTTATGTGGGCAGCATTTTTAACCGGGACTGTCCTGGAAAATCGGGTCATACTGTGTGAAATAGGTTGACCCCCATCCCACCCAGAGTTCATTTTCTTTTCGCTACAGGAGTGAGGGCAGGGTCCTGGAAGTGTGAGCAGAGACAACTGTCCTCTCCAAGGACCTTGTAGGCTGTTGGGACATTTGGATTTTAGGGTGGTCAGTAGAGCTGGGTGACAAGGCCACAAGTGAGTCCATTTCCAAATGGGGGTCCTAATATTTGTGATGTGATGCTTTCTCTTTTCTGTTTCTCAGCTGAATTAGTGGGTATGATATTTAGGTAATGGAATTAGCAGGTATGATACCTGTTCTATATCAACCATTACCTCATTGGTTCCTTCTTTCTCATTCTTTCTGGTGAGTGTATTAGAACAGTGTAATGGGCCCCAGAGGGTTTTTGCCATGGAAGCATCTGTGGTCCGAAGTAGATTGGAGGTGAGCATCGGTGGGGTGTGGTAGAATTCACTAGAAAAAGGAGCAGGGGAACCGATTCACTTGGATACCCGTTTCCTTCAGGGAAAAGGTATGCAGGCCTGGAGGCAGACCCGGCCCTGCCCTCTGCTCTCTTCCAGCTTGGCCATCGTGCAGGTCGTAGCCCCAGGTGGGAGATGGGCTTCTGCAAGCCTTGAAGTTTACTTTGTCCTCCCTGTGCTTGGCTGCCTTGTTCTTAAGTCCCCCAAAGCCTAACAGTAGTAGAGAAGGAGCCTCAGAGGTCACTGGCTTACATCCAGGCTGGGCTACACCGTGAACCCTCCCGAAAAAGAGTTCCCTGGACTTTGCTTGGAGACCGATTATTCTGGTCAGGAAACCTTTCTGTAGGTCTACTGGAGTCCAGTACAGTCTTTTGTTCCCTTCAGCTCAGTTGCACATGCACAAAGCGAGGGTGGCTACCGTGGATGCCTTTGTGTCTGCACAAATGGAGAGCACATGATGCATCCCAAGAGCTGCTCCTAAAGAATCGAGGCTGGTGAGCCGTGAGTACTGACACCTTGCAGTACGTTTTGGTCTCCCAGCAACCCAGATGTTGGTTGGGTATTATTTCACGTGCCGCTGGGGCAGAGGTCAGACCGTGCCAGCCACATGGGAAAAGAAGCCCCGGGAAAAGTGTGGGCTACAGAGAGGGCATTGTGGGGGGTGCCCAGAGTTGAGTTTTGGGCCATGGGCCACTTTCTGGCAGATGACCTTGGAGCCGAAGAGGCTGACCTGGTGTGCCATTTAGTGTTGAAATGTTAGTGTGGGCATTGCAGGGATGCTGCACCTCCAGGGAGTAGAGAGGCGTTATTTCTGTGAGTGAAAAAAGACAGTGTCAGTTGTGTTGAAATACCTTTAAAGCAGCATCTCAGGTGTGTGAGGGTTTTTTTCCCTGTTGTGTTAGGAAAGTGCTTTGGGGGAAAGTTGCAGGAAAGCGTCTGGCCTGCAGTTGACAAGAGGCTGGGTGAAGGAGGCAGTCAGATGCCAGCTGCCCACGGTCAGCATTGGCGGCCGTTGCAGGTGGGCTCTATCTTGCAAGGGCTGGAGGGGCCTCTCCCACCCCAGTGGTCCGTATCAGGCCTTGTTCTTCCTGGCCACTCCCCAGTGAGCACAATCCAGAATCCTGGAGCCCCAACCCAAAGGTCAGCTTTCCCGACGCCTAGACGCCTGCCTCTGCCCGGCTGGCAGGGTCCTGAGACCTGGAGCGGGAGAGCTTTGCAGGCAGGCTCTTGTCTGAACTGAACGCAGCCGTGCTGGGAGCTTCTCTTAGAGTACGTAAAGTAGAGCCATGGTCCTCAGCTGGGGACCGCTGTGCCTCTCAGGGCCACTTGGCAACGTCCGGAATCTTCGACTCTTGCAACTGTGCAGGTTGCTCTGGACACCTAAGGGTAGAGGCCAGGATTGCTGTGACGCACAGGACAGGCCTCACAACAGGGAACGATCCGGCCCCAAATGTCAGCAGTGCTAAGGCTGAGAGACCCTCCCGGGTGATCTGGTCAGTGGCTTGTGTAAAATTTTTTTTATTTTTTGAATTAAAATATAAGTTTGACTTGCTTTCTTTTCACCCCTGTTCTTGAGGTGAGGAAGGACTCCACTGTCTGATTTCCTGGGAGTGGGGGAGGTGAATGGGGCAGCATTAGCCAGCTGGCTGGCGTGGTAAATGCCAGACGTGGAATGGGGTAGGCCTGTTCCTGGAATGCAGTGGTTTCTGCCGGGGTTCCCGCACATTGGGAGTCCACAGGTCTAGGAGGATTGCCTATGTGCGTAGCTGCTACCCAGGGAGCATATACGTACCACTTCCTGTGCTGTGTTCAGACCACCATGCTGTATAATGGCCACACCTTGGTGTTGGTTGGTCTCTAACAGCAGCGGCCCCGGCTCCGGGAAGCCTGTAGCCACTGCTGGTCCTTCCGCTCCTGCCGAGCCCGCGCCCCCCCCCCCCCCCCCCGCCCGCCCCCTCGACCCTCCTGCTCAGAGCTCCTCTACTGCCTGTAATACGTCATAGCATTTTAGGGCTGGGCTATCCCCTTAACACGAGTCACAATCTGTTTCAAGTTGTTACTTGACTTTTATACAATGTTATTGTTTGTTTTCATTGGTTTAAATGTTATCTTATCAACTAGATGGTGACTTTTTTTCCATCACTAGGCCCTGGATAATTCTTGGTCTCTGTCTCCATCATCTAGCCGGGGCCTTGCTGGGGTGGCACAGGCCTAGTAAATATTTGTTGAGTTGAAGTAACCAGCTTCCGGGAGAGGCACGAGGTGTGTTGTGTGTTCCAGCTCTTACTGGAGGGGAGAACGCGCTCCGGAAGACTCCAGAGAACAATGTGAGAAAGGTTGTCCTGGGCCCCCCTGGGCTGGAACGGACAAGGGCATGGCGGTTGTCAGGAGGTCCCGGGAGGAGAAGGAAGGCTGCACTCCCTGGGGCCGTGCCTGCTTCAGGGGCTGCTTCCAGAGGCTCTTTCGTTCTGAGACCTCTGCTGGGTCTGGAGCCGTTAAGGCCTAGTCCCGCTCCACGGGCTGACTGTTGCCATTCTCTCCCCGGCAGCTCTGAGATGGGGCTAACCTTTGCAAATCGCTTTTCCTTTTTTGGGAAATTTCTTTCTTGATACACCCACATACCCTGTAACTGGTGGGTGTGGAGGAGAGGCACATTTCCCAAAAAAGGGAAAGAAATTTTCCCAAACACAAGCTGAGGTGAGGTGGGCTCAGGGCAGCCTCACAGACAAGTGAGAGCCTGAGCAGTTTGGCTGGGCCGCTGGTTTTTCAGGAGTGGACGGAGGAGAGGATCTAGAAACCCAGACTTCTCCCTCTCTCTTCTGCTTTTGTTTCTTCCTCTGTAACCTGCCCGTTATCGTACCAGATTCTGCCCTGTCTCCTTAAGCTTCTGGAGACTGGCGTAAAGCTAAGGTACTGGTTTCATCGGAGCCCAAAGGTCACCCACTGGAAGGTTTCTCAGAGAAGCACCAAGTCCTGCTCGACGGTGGGGCCTCCAGCTTTGCGGTGGAATGCGCCGGGCCATGTGGCTCTGGGGCTCTGTTGGCACCGTACCTGCTGAGCTGTGGTCTGCTCTCTTGCCTTCATATCCTCTTGCTTTTAGCTCCTAGAAGCCAGGCCAAAAAGACGGTGTAAGGTTCTTTTGTTTTGTTTTTAAATTATCAGCTATGTATAACAATACCTCCTGTTCCAGTCGTCTTTAAGAGTGTGGTGCTGTGTGGTCAAGCAGACTCCACTGTTGTGCGGCTGGCAGCCCCACTCGTCTGCAGAGCCCCGAATGTCTGCCCCATGTGGTGCTGACTCCCCAGCCTCTCTGCCCCCTGGCCGCTGGCAACCCCCTTTCTGCTTTCGTCTCTGTGATTTTGACGACTCTGTGTACCTCATACAGGTGGAGTCCTACAGTATTGTTCCTTCCGTGACTGGCTGATGTCACTGAGCATAAAGTCTTTAAGGTTGGTCCGTGTTGGAGCAGGTGTCAGAATCTCCTTGTTTTATTTTTTTTTTTTTAATTTTTTTTTTTTTCAACGTTTATTTATTTTTGGGACAGAGAGAGACAGAGCATGAACGGGCGAGGGGCAGAGAGAGAGGGAGACACAGAATCGGAAACAGGCTCCAGGCTCTGAGCCATCAGCCCAGAGCCCGACGCGGGGCTCGAACCCACGGACCGCGAGATCGTGACCTGGCTGAAGTCGGACGCTTAACCGACTGCGCCACCCAGGTGCCCCAGAATCTCCTTGTTTTAAAAGTTCTGCTGGTCTCATGCTCTTGAACCGTCTGGGCTCTGGAGCAAACAGACCCCGGGTTCCTCCCGCGGGGACGCCGTAGAGGGAGTGTAGCTCCGCTTCTGTGGCGAGCGTGTGGTACTGAGGGTCATTGCCTTTCACTTCGTGGGGCACCTCGCCATCCTCTGCCTTGAGAGTCAGGACGGACCGGAGCTGTGCGACCCTGTAGGGACTGCGCTGCCGAGGACCCTTAGCTTCGTTCACATCCTTAGGCATTGTAGGGAAAACACTTCTGGTCCTTGGAGACGTGCCCTTTTCAGGGGCGGCCGTGGGTTTGTCCATCCCACAGAATGCAGAGGTCCGGCCAGAGAAGTCGCTCTGGGATGTCTGTGCTCAGAGTATCTGTCTCTGTGTCATGAGGTGAGCTTGGTGCGAGCATTCTTCCGCGGATGCCAAGTGCTAACGGGGTAGGATCCTGGCTCCTCGGTAAGGGTTTGCCTCCTGTCAGAATCCCGGAGCTTGCTTTGATCTCGGGACCTCTGCCCACTTGGTTCTTGTCAGATCTCACCTACTTTGGTGTTGTGTCATGTGCCCTGAATGGTGGGCAGCTGCCCAGGGCCATAGGAGAGCGTGGAAGAGGGGCGTCACAGCTTGGCCCTACTGTCTTTAGGAACTGTCTCTGAGGTTCTTTTGTTCTGTCCCCCATCGCATATTTTTCCAGGTGTTCCCCTGTATGAGAATCTTCTGAGGGCAAGGCCCAGCCTTCCAGAGTTTAAATAACCACTGCTTGTGATGCTTAGGAAGCCCTAACGCTCGAGACCCTCCTCCGTAGGCTCTGGCTTTGTTTCTTCCTCGCTTGGAGCTTTCCGAGGCAGAGAAGGGCTGATGTGTCCGATCCGTTGGTGACCGCGGCGGCTCTTGTATCCAAGGCAAGCTGCAGGGGAAGAACACGTGGCCGAAAGGAGGTCCCCCTCGTGGTGAACCTCACGCAGTCTGTTGGGACCCCTCCATGAACACGTGAAGATTGAACATCAAAGCAAAGCCACGATGTGCACACTGTTCGGGGTCATGGTGGTTTGGAGGGTCAGAGAAGTCTTCTGAAAGGAAAGAGAGGACGTTGGCCACCTTCCTGCTTGTCACGGAGATTGGGGAGGCACAGCGTGCTTGGCCCAGTGCTGCGTGTGTGTTGGCTCTTCAGGCAGGATCTCTGATGTCGTCCTCGTGACACTCCCTTGATAGATACTGTTGTATCCATTTCACAGGCGGAAAAACTGAGGCCCAGGCATATGGTGGGGTCGCTCAACTTCTGAGTGACGGAACTGGGATTTGTAAACAGGTGAGCCACCTTCTGGGAGAATGATGGTGTCTTTTCCCCAGCGGTCCTGTCCGGTCCCGTCCTTCCCTGTGTCTGGCCACAGCCGACTCTCCGGCAGCTGCTGCCTGAATGGGGGAGGGCAGTGGTGCTGGCTGAGGGCCAGGCTGGGCCCTCGGCATCCTTCCCACCCCTCGAGTTTGTCTGTAGCCATAAACTGGCGGCGAGAGTAGTTTCCCTTGTGTGTTCAAGCCGGTCGAGCTAAACTAACTTCAGGCCTGCAGTCCTGGCGAATGAACGTCCGTTGGAGATGTGTAGGGTCAGAAGAGTGAAGGGTGCCTCCCTGGGCCTGTGCCCAGAGGCAGAGAAGCTTCCTCAGATGCAGGGAACCCTCATGTTCAAGGGGTAGGGCTGAGACGGCAAACCTGGGAAGGTATTGTATGCATTAGTCCCATGCTTTTAGATTGACTTGAGTCTGTCACGCGTTCAGCCCTGCTTTGGCCTTCATTCTTTTCCACAAGGTTTCCGCTTCCAGGGAACGGAGGCAGGCCTGCTGTGTCTAGGTGCCAGGAGCCTGAAGGATGCAAGGAGGGTGTTGGGTTAGGAGTCCAGTAAATGTGGGTTTTAATCTCCTTCCTCTGTTTCTGGCTGAGCGGCCTTGAGCGGGGCCCTCCTCCCTGCCCCTTTTCCCTCCACAGGAACTTCATGAGGGTTTCGGGGCCTCAGCCAGCCTGTGTTTCCCTCCTTCCCCTCCTCTGCTCAGCTGCTCTTTGCTAGTCCCGTGCTCGCTGTGGTAATACAGGCACTTTCAGAAACCGACCGTGAACTTGGAAGCGTTTCCCTACCCAGCCCCTGGAGCAAGATGGGGAGCCGTTGGGAGGGGAAGCAAGCCCTGAGGCCCTACAGATGCAGCAGGTTCCGCTGAGGTCTCTGGCCACTGTCACACGCGGTTGGGAGAGCTCTGACTTGAAGTGCAGTTCCGCAGAGAACCTCACTGCAGCGTTTAAAACGGATGCAGTTTGCTGCCTCGTCAGTTAAAGTTGTGAGATAATCCCAACCCCTTCTTCACCAGCCCCCCCGAGCCATACTGAAGAATATGCCGTGACTGGACGGACCTCCTGTGGCAGAATTATCCAGATGCGTGAAGGCCTAGGCCACGTGCCTACACAGGCCAGGCACCTCTTCTTGCCTCGACCACGTAATTAACTTATTTTTCCAAAATAATGGACTTTTTAAACATTTGCAAAAATAGTGTTTTGCTAATGTGGGCTGATGTGTGAATAGGACTCCCCTTTCTAGGTTAACTTTGGGGCCCATGTTGGGGCTGACGTTTGCAAGAAGTAGAAAGTAACGGGGAGACGGGCAGGGGAGGGGAGGGGAGGGGCAGGGCCCGGCCTGCTGGCTGTCTGGGCACAGCCTGGGCTGTGTACAAGGTGATTCCAGGGTATGGAGGTGTTTAACCCCCGCCTGCTTTAGCTTTCTGGACACGGGGGTCTTTGATGTGTCCCTTATCCCATCTTTACTTCGTCTCGACAACGAGAAAACAATTTTCAGCTTTTTGGGAGTGATACTGTAACAGTCCCTTGGCTGGAAGGTGAGGCATTAGTCCTGGTGGAATTTGTGTCCCTTGGTGGCAGGGAGTGGATGACAGGGTGAAGGATGGGTCATAAGAGGGCCCTCTGTGCTTGGCCTCTGGGCTTCCTGCGGGAAGTGGATGTTACGAAACGTGAAAGTGAGTGAGCAGGGAATGACTCACTTTCACCCAGGTGGGACTGGGAACTCTTCCCAGCTGAATCCTGTTGTCAAAGTTCAGGGGTCAGTGGTGAAGCTGACAAGTGCCACACGCCATTTCTCCTTTTGTTTGACTTACTGTGATGCACGCGACTTGACTTCACCCACTAGTAAGAAGCATGTAGATGCAGGGACCTTTTCTTTGTGTCTCTCTGGGACCTTCAGGACAAATGGAAATGAAACCGGGGACCAAATTTAAGACCCTCCCCTCCTTTCCTTTTAAAGTAAGTTGGGGAGGAGTTTGGGAACACGGGCTTGTTAAGACATCTGAGCCTGGCATTATTGCAAAGTGCAGCATTCTGCCTCTGGTAGCTTTTTCTTGTCATTTCTTGTCATTTACAACTCTGTATGCTGGCCCGGGTGACATATCTCACGTACAGAGCAGCTGGGGCATGAAAGCCACCAGTGGTTAACCGTGGGGCTATTTGGATAAAGAACAGAGCAGACTCTGTTATAGCAGACGGGTTTCAGGAGATGACCCGGTCCAGACCTCCATTTTATGGTGGGGAAACCCAAGGGAGGGGGTTAACAATCTTGACCTTGGGGACTCAACCAGTAGGTGTGCGGTAAGCAGCCAGGTTCTGATTGCCTGGTCCTGATTGGTGGCCTATGGGCTGCCCTTTGGGAGTGGGGGAGGTGGGGGGGGAGGGCTGTTTTACATACAGGGGCCTAAGTGTGGGGTGGAGAGTTAAAATCTTTCACATGGATGGCCGAAGCCTTGTAGAGCAAAGAGACAACATGCAGGAATGAGTGGGTAAAGAGGGTTAAGGAGATGGGAACAAAGAAATCCTTGCCAGGTGCAGTAGGGGGTTGCTGCAGTTAACCCTGAATTATTTGCAAGAACCAAGAGAAGACAAAGGTACCACTCCCACATGGGTCCAGGTCACATGTGATCCTCTTTCCTCTGTCCCTGATCTCTGAGACACTTCTGCCATGTTGGTCTCCCTCTCTAGGTCAGTGAGCACCTCAAGACAGGGCCTGGTATTTGCCTGCACAGACAGGACATTAAGTAACATACCTAGGGATGGGACAAGCTGACTGTGTGGTAAATGGGTCTACTGTCTTGACTCCGGTGTTTGATTCTCTGTTGTGAACATTTAAAATTTAGAAAAACAAAAATTTTTTAATATTTATTTATTTTTGAGAGAGAGAGAGACAGAGCTTGAACAGGGGAGGGGCAGAGAGAGAAGGAGACACAGAATCTGAAGCAGGCTCCAAGCTCTGAGCCGTCCGCACAGAGCCCAACCCAGGGCTCGAACTCACAAACCATGAGATCATGACCTGAGCCGAAGTCAGTCGCTTAACTCACTGAGCCACCCATGCGCCCCACTGTTGTAAAGATTTTAAGAAGGCTTCCCACGGAGTACCCGCCATCTTTGACTTTCACACAGCACTGAGGATTTGGTGACCTCGGGTTATCCAACGAGTGCCTTTCTGTCTCACTGGGACCGTCCAGTGTGCTTACCTTCCTTCCCAGTCACATGAGTGGTGAGTCAAGGGTGGCAAGATAGTGATTAGCTGCCTGCCTGTATTCAGTGTCCATGAGCCATTATGAGGTACCCACGTTCTCTATGCCTCCCCCAGTGTGCCCGCAGGTACTGAGTGAGAAGGCTTCTGGATACCCATGATTCATTAACAGAGGTGGCCGAATATGGTTTTATGTCCCATTGTCCACTTGGGTGCCATCTGCCCAGCCTTTTGTGTGTGCACAGCTCTTTCAGTGACAGGAGGAGGGGTGGGAGCAGCACCTCTGTGGACTGTGCACAGGGATCTCTGTGGCCCTTCCTCTGCGCCGGGATAGCGACCGAGGATGGGCTGTGATCGGCACCCCTATTGGAGATCTTCAGAGCTGCGGGCGGACTTCTGTGCGGCAGCTGCGGCTGGCCTGCGGCGAGTCTGTGATAACGGGCTGGGTGGCTCCCTCCCGCAGAGAGAGAAATGACTTTGGGTATTAGGAAAGCGAACAGCTTGGAGTAATTGGTTAGGGAACTAATTAAGTAGCAGCAGGGAAAGAACTGTCGAAAAAGAGTCATTTTATAGAAGTTAGCAACAGAAAACATTTGGGTTTGAGTAAACAAGGCCAAGCGAGTCATACTAGTGTGTTTACATGTGCACATGTGGTGCTCACACACACATGCACACGTGGGGCTGGGTAGCGCGCAGCCAGGCCGCAGAGTTCTCCAGGGGCCAAGTCCCGGCACCCTTACCTCTCGGGCCCTCATACTCTACCCCACCCCGGTTAGGACCCTGCTGCCCCTGCACCCGCTCTCCCTGACTGAGTGTTTTGGTTTGGACTCCCTGGGACATGGGCAATGCCGTCCTGGTAAGCCAAGCCACTTAAAGTATTAGTTGTGGGTAGGCAGCTTAACATGTGTGGGTCTTAATGTCTCCTGCCCTCCCTTCTCTCCACAAAACACTTTTCTGGAAGAATCTTTTCCTCTGCAGGGAAGGGAAAGGAAGGGCATATTCTTTACGGTGGGAGAACTCTCTCAAGCCAGGGAGTGTTTCCACTGGTGAAATCACAGGAGCCATAGCAGGCAGGCAGGTGGAGGATCTTCAGGAAGGGGCATCCTTCACAAGGGCTGGTCCAGGCCTTGTGCGTGTGCATGTTGATGAGTCATTCATTCTTAGACATCCGTTGAGTGCCTACAGTGTGTCAGAAGTGAACTCCAAGGTGCTTTCATTCTGGGAATGAAGGGGACGACTGCTAATGATACGCAACATGGCGGGTGTTAGTTGCCTGCGGCTGCCATAACAAGTCACCACTAACCTAGCGGCTGAAGACAACACAGATTCGTTCTCTTACTGTTCTGGAGGTCAGGAGTCCAGAATCCATTTCTCTGAGCAGAGCTGGTTCTTTCTGGAGGCTCCAGGGGAGAATCCGTGTCGTTTTCTTTTCAGATTCCAGGGGCTGCCTGCGTTCCTCAGCCTGTGGCCCCTTCCTCAGTCACTGCTGCTTCTGGCTTCTGTTGTCACATCTCCTTCTCTTTGTCACATCTCCGGCTGCCTCTGTCTTAGACGACACTTGTGATGACATTGGGCCCTCCAGATAACGATTTCTCTCCCATCTCAAGATCTTTGCCTTAATCACACCTGCAGAGTCCCTGTTGTTATCTAAAGTCACATGCACAGGTTCTGGGGATTGGGGCATGGTTGTCTTTGGGGGCCATTACTCAACCGACACAGAGGGTATGATAATGGAAGCTATCACAAAGTGTCTGGGAACAGGGGAGGGTGAGCTGACTCCACCTGGAAGGTTTCACCGGAGAAATGAGCTGGCCTGGGTCTGCAGGGCAGAGTGGCGTCGCCTAGACCAGGCTGAGAGATGGTGGGGAGGGCTCCCCCCTTCCTGGCAGAAGAATGACTTCCGAGTAATCAGGGCATATGGCTGCTTCCTCTTCGCGTTGTTATCCCCCCGTCTTCTCCCAGCTCTGGTTTGGGCCAGGCTCGGCACTGCTCACGGGGGCCACTGGCAGGCAGGCATGACACGGAGGCACTGGGAATGGAAGAGGAGGAAAGGCAGGACATAGAGGAGGAAAGGAAAAGATGGCGCCACCAGAGACTGCCCCTGATGTCACGGGCCCCAGCGAGTGTCACGTGTCTGTTTTCAGAGTCAGTCAGTAGTAGAATGTCAGGGTAGGGAAGGGCCTGGAAGGACCAGCCCTTCCGACAGAGCGGGTGACGGAGAAGTGATTCTGCCTGGGTCGTGGCAGCGTGGAGACTAGCATTTCGGAGCTCTGGCGGTTGCTCTGAGTCGAGTCAGTTCTGGAGACGAGATGAGCCCCTCAGAGTGGAAGGCGCTACACGTGGCGCGGCCCGCAGGGAGTGGGGAGGGAGAGGGGAATCTCTGCGCTGTTCCTAAGGAGTGTGCATCCTGGTGGCAAGACTGGTTTTGTTGACTTCCAACGGATGTCCTGTTGCTTACCAAGCCCCGTGGCACACTAAGGTGCGGGAGTGCGGGTGGGGGAGGACCGCAACTCCCCGAAGCCATGGAGGCCTTGAAGGACTTTGTACCGTCCCATTTGTGCCCCACTTCTAGCCACATGGGCGCACCTCACCTTGAGGGTCGCGAGGCATGATTCCAAGGCTGGGATTCCAGCCCAGTTTCTGTTTAACTTGGTCTCTGTCCCTTGTCAGGTAACCTTTTTGGGCTTCTGTTTGTACCTTTGCCTGGGTGGGAGGGAGGTGGATGGGATGCCCTTCAAATAATACGAATCATTGGCTTTTCTTCCTCTGAACCCGCTGGTGAGACTTGTAGCTGTCTTCCGTCAACCAGTGAAGATGCACGGTGGCTGACGGCGCTTTGCGGTGCACGGGCCCCAGCTGGAAATCTGTGTGCACAGATGCTTCTCAGTGGCGTCCGGCTGTCTGTCCGAGGGCACGGTGGCTGTGGCTGGGGCGGGAGCCTGAGGTTCACTTCCTTCAGGTAGCCACGTACCTTTTTTTGGAACAAGCCAGCCTCTGTGATAAATGCAGAGGTGAAAAATCACGTTGCCACAGTGCTAGCCGTTCTCCCTGGGTTCACATTGAATCCTTCACGTGGTCCGTGGAGAGAGCAGTAACTGGCCCAAGGGTAAGGTTTTTTTCCCCCAAGAGAGCTGAGCTTCGTGCATCAAGTCATGGGTCGAAGGCCCGGTGGGTGGAGCTGTTCTGGCTCAGTTCCCGTCACTGAGCTGGGGCCCAGACACCCCTACTGGCTCAGGGATTCCAGAGCTTTGCCTGGTTAATGTTTGAAGAGTTCTGGTATGGCAGGATAAATGATAGCAGAAGTCTTTACACTTTTGTCGTGTGATTGGTGCTAAAGCTGGTGGGTTACTAGCACCTGTTGACACACCGCGTACCCAGCTGGCGCAGAGAAGTGACAAGGGGCAGTAGAGGGCTAGGCCACCTCTTTTCCTCATTCCCCTAAGGCAGCGAATGTCTGAAGAACCCACTGGGGTGGAATGAGATTTACTTACGCCTGGGTGTGGAGGACGCGCCTGGTCCTGACTTCTAGTGCATTCTCAGGAGACCCGACGGCATGGGCACGCATTCTGGTCCCAGCAACGCAGGGGGGCGCCCTGGCTGCATCTGAAGGGACCAGGGGAATGGCGGGTGTAGTGTGGTGTTGGGAAGGTCCTCGGAGACATCCTCGAGTTTAGCCCTCAGGCCTTTGAAAGATGAGGAAATTGAAAGCCGGAGGGGAAGAGGGGTCACCCACTTCAGTCACTCACCGGTAGGTTACAGGGACACATCTCTGCCTCCATGCAGTGCTTCTCACTGTCTAGAGTTGGGATTGTGTGCGAACAGAGTGGGGTCCTTAACGAACTATGAGCTACTGAGAAACAGACACACTTCCTTATTTTCTGTACCAGCAAGCCCTTGCATCTGTAGTAAGCCCTCAGTAATTGTGGGAGGAATGGACCCGCCTCATCCGGGGTCATGCAATCGGTTGGTCCGGCACCCGGCTGAGGAAGCCACTAGGGCTTCCAGCCTTGGAAAAGCTGAGGAAACAAAGATGGGGAAGAACCAGGAGGTTGGCAGTGTGATGGACCTGGGCTTTGGGGTAGCAGAATGGCAGCACGTGCGAGAGAACACGTCAGGTTTCTTATATTTTAGGGACTCCATTCCAAGATGGAGAAGAGAACACAATCCATGCTCTAATGAGGAAAGGTTAGGAAAATAGCCCCAGCCCAAGTTTGCCTGGGCCGGGTTTCTACATCAACATCGACACTGGGGAGAGCCAAGTGCAGTCAAAGTATCCTTGAAGATGGGGTTTGGCTGTTTCGTGCTGACATGTGGCTTCATGCTGACATGTGGCTGCTGCACTGGGAGAGGGCAGGTGCAGGGCTGAGATTCAGACCAGAGCCCTCAGCAAGAAATAACCCGAACACCCCACCGGGTCCTGCCTGGCATGGGCTTCTCTCTCGCTCCCTCACTCTCTTGGGCTCTCTCAGATGGCCCATAATCAATCTCATTGCTTTCTTCCAGCATATCCTCCAAGGCATCTCTGTCCCTCCTCTGAGGATAGGCAGCGTTACAAGGCAAAGTGTGGCAGTCGCTCGGTCCCCTGTTCTCAACTGACATTGTCCGTGTCGCCAGACTTAACCTTCTCTGCTTCCTATGCTGAGACTTGTTATGATCGTATGGAAAGTGCATGTTAAATGATGAGAAAAAGGGTAACTACTCTGAGTCCGTGTCAGACACACACCAGTTCACGTCATGTATTTGACACAAACAACAGCCCTGTTTGTCCTCAGGCACTAGGTCTAGAAAGGGGCACGTCTCTAACCCTTCTCTTCTCTCTGTCTTACCAGGGTGAAAGTTGGGCATGGAGAGGTCAGAGCATGGCTGGCGGGAATTCTCAAAGGTTTCACCTGATGTTTCTTTCTCTTCATTTGTTTCTGTTGGCCCACTGGATCAGATCACTGTGCCCAGCTTCGTAGCTGCCTTTCTGTTACTGAAATAAACATAAGTCCTGCCTTTCCAAAGTAGGGAAAGAGGAGTGAACATTTCCTCATAGGGTCACTTAGCCACGTTTATCTTTTTTTCTTCGTAGGCCCTGTAGGGAAAGACACAAGTTCATGTAGGTGACGTTGATGGATATCAGGATGTCTTCTTTGGATGGGACTCCTCGTCCTACTGCTGTGGCCTCTGGAGGCAAGCAGAGCAGTGCTCAGCCAGGCCAGGGGAGGGCCGCCACCACTGCCCAGAGGGAAAGGAAGGCCCAGTTATCTGCAGAAAGGAATGGACGTGGAAGCACGTATCTCTTCCATTTGTTCGTTCGTCCGTTCACTAACCATTGGGGAGGTCACAGGTGTTTGTTCCAAAGGGAGGCTGTAAGGGTGGCCTGTGCAATGATGTGAGGGATGGAAGACGGGAGAGGTCTTCTGTATTGAACCTTTAGTCTTTTAATTTAATAGCACGTATGAACTTCTGACAGCCTGGTCACAGTTTTGGCCACGCTGGTTCCCTCCACATATTGTTAGCTCTTTCCCATCTGGGAGAAAAGCATTTGCCTAGAACACATCCAGTTATTTGGTTTAAACTGTACGAAAGCCCCAAATCAAGTGTTGAAACTGTTAACAACCTGAGAGATGATCTTTCCACAACTCCTGTGGGCAGCAGGTAAACTCTCCTCCAGCAAATGCCCTATGTGAGCTCCTTGACTTAGGAGGAACAGTCTTTTATTTTCAGTGGCCTTGCCCAACGAGAAGATGATCTATGAACGCATCCTAAAGAGAAGTTGTATCCAGAGCTGCCTGCTTGATTTGAGGGCCCTGGGGAGTCGATCTCCCAGATCTGTGGAAGTTGTTTTCTCGTTGGTGTGATAGAGAGGCAGTATTTCAGAGGGTTCTGTATCCATTTCCTACAGTTCGGTATTTACCTGGGGGTCTTACTGTGTTCTCTGATATACCTGACAGCTGAAAATGGGCCAGGAGGGAATTTTTAAGTATCACGGGAGCTTTAATTTCTTTTCAAAATAATATAAGTACATAGTTTAGAAAGCCAAATATGTAACCATGATACTTAAAATACAAGTGTTACTCGGCTGTATTCCTCCTTACCCCTGAGCCTGTTCCCAGAGGAGGCCATTTCCAATTCCTGTAGCTTGAGGATTCTAGTGCTGACCTTTGTGTTTGTGAATAACACATTTATACTATTTCTTGAGTTTTTAAAGGTATTCTCTGTTGATTGTGCACACCATGAGATAGGATTTAGTTCTCTCACGTGCATGGCTTTGCCACACGTGTGCACACATATGTGCAGGCACATGCAGACTCTCACATCTTCCTTCCTTCCTTCCTTCCTTCCTTCCTTCCTTCCTTCCTTCCTTCCTTCCTTCCTTCCGTACAGTTAAATTAGGTAGGAGGGTGAAATCAGTAGGGCTTAAACTATTAGGAAATGTAAAAAGTATGCACATTCAAGCCATGTAGTAAACCATGATTATATTTATTTCCTTGTATTTGGCTTTTCTCACAGTTAATAATTGCCACCCTCCCCCTTCATTTGATTGTCTGTATAATCTTAGTTGAACCCTAAACTTCCCAACGGAACTATAAAACTCCTTTTGGTGTGGGCAAGTACCTAGTGCAATGGTTCTGTTCTTTTCTTTCTTTTCTTTCGGTCCTGGTAACATTTTGCATGGAGCCGTCTATCCTCTTGTTCCAATTTGGACTGGCTCTTCTCCAGGTCTGCTGCATAGCTCTTGACCTGGGACTTGCCTTCCATCATCCTGGGAATTCCCTTCTTCCTGCTCCTAAGTTTCTTAGATCATTCTCTTTTGCTTCATTCTGTGTTCGGTGAAGCCTTTTGAGTTTTGAGACTCTGCATGTCTAAAAATGCCTTTCCTGCCCACACTCTTGATTGGTAGCTGGACTGGCTGTGAAGTGTTAGGCCGGAAATAATCTTCCCTTGGAATTTTGAAGGCACTGTTCTTTGTCTTTAACTTGTAGATTCGCTGTTGAGAAGCTCATGTACGAAGGATTTGATTCCTGATCCTTTGTAAACGGAGGCATTTTCTCTCTGAAAACCTCGAAGAGTTTCTTGTTATCTCTTGAGTTCTAAAATTTCATGAAGATATACCTTGGTGTATGGATCTGTTTTCTTTCATTGAACTAGAAGCCTGTGTACCTTTCAACATGGAAAGTTCTGTCCTTCTGGTCCAGAAAGTTGTTTTGTATTTTTTTCCTCCGGTGGTTTCCTTTGCTTCGTTTTTCTTGGTCTTTGCCTCTAGAACTCCTATGTGGCTGTCAGTTCTTTTGGATGGAGTCTCAAGTTTTACTGTCTTCTTGCATTGCTTTGTTATGCCTGAGATTCCATTAACCTTGCCTTAAACCCTTTTGTTTCTTATTCCAGATAATGTCCTGTTTTCTTATTTTCATTCAGATTCTTATGTCAGTTACCATATTTTTGGTTTCTCGGGGCTCATTTTTTGTTCTTTGTCCCTTTTTATAGCATCTTACTCATGTTTCATGGATGCAGTAATTTCATAATTTGTTATTTTGAAATTCTACTGTGTACCTGATCTGACTCCCTTTCTTCTTGGTTCTCTTTCTGTCCTTGTTTTGGTCTTGGGCTCTCTCAATGAGTAGTCACTCTTGGCTGTGCATTTGTATTTAAGAGTAACACTGTGCAAATGCAGGTGTATGTGGGGGCGACTGGTTGACCTTGCTTTGGAGGGACAATCAGGCAGGAAACTGGTGACTTCAGGGGGACCCTCAAATGTCCCCAAATATAAATCCTCTCAGTCTATGGATAATGCCAGTTTTAGGAGGCTTTTCTCTCGGGCTCATCGGTTTCCCCAGGTACAGTTCTCCTGTGCAGGCTAGGGAGACCTGTGGGCAGCAGAAGGACTTTAAGTTGGGGGATCCCAATTTTTCAGGAATCTTCCACCCTTCCTTCCCCTCTGCCCCAGTGATGCCTACTACCCCAGGTCCAGAGCCTTTCCAGAGAGTACCCTCTGATTATTGCTAATGGGAGTTGGCCCCCGGCTCTGACTGCTTGCACAGGCCCTGACCAGTCCTCCTGCTCTTAGCCTCACCTCCTTGGTCACAGATGCCTGGGGTCTCCAGACCCTGAGCTTGCTGGTGTTCCCAGGCAGTGTTGGCCAGAAGCTTCCTCTGGTCTACCAAGTCACTCCCCGTGCATGTAGCCACTTCTGTGTTCCAACACTTAATATCCCACATCTGTTGCTGTCTCTTCTCTAGTTTTTAGTCCTTGAGAGTTTATACCTTTTACAAATTCCCTTGTGGCCATTTTTATTAAGGTTTTAGCAGGAACGTGAGCACACTGCTATGTTCTGTTGGCCATGTTTAACTGGAGGCCCCTCTCATGCATTTCAGGAAGACAGAGGGTGTGTGGTGCTTTCCCCTGTTGGTCAGTCACTCCTGCCTTCCCCACCCCTCTGTTTCTCTGTTCTCTCTCCTTGTTCTGTCATGGGTGGGTCACGTTGTGGCTCCGGGTCTGTATGGCCCTTTGTATGTACTTGGCGGGTGTGTGTGTGTGTGTTTGTGTTTGAGAGAACGCACACATGCCTGCTAGGAGGTGTATGTGCATTTGTCTCCTGAATTGAATGTTTGAAAATGGAATAATTTGCTTCAACACCTTTTATGAGGAAGAAATACTTTCATAAATAGTTCAAATTCCACATTCTTTTGGTTGGAAACCCAAGGGTTAATGGTGATTGCTGTTCCAAGAAAAGTTAGAGGGAGACAGTTTATCTAATCTCCCTCTGGCGAATAAGGCCCTTTACTGATCAGGCCCAGTCACCTACCTGCACCAACAATAAGACCCTTGTCGTAGATGAGGCAGGTTCTGCAACTGATACCCTGGCTGCCTTGAGAAATACCGTCAGGGAGATCAGGGGCTCAGGCCTGTCCTTATCCCAAGGCCACGTAGCACTGTTGTATTTTCCTTTTCCCTACACCAAATGTTTTCCTGATGACTCTTTTGCTGGGACCTTTGGAAACCGGGAGAGAGGTTGAATTCATTTTGACTTGTTGCTTGCTTGTTGGGTGCCATGGACAGGCTGGGAGTTGGAAAAAATAAAGGTAAAGAAGCATCCCTGCCCTCCAGAATCTCCTAGTCTGTAGTCAGGAAAAGGAGAGAGTCCGCCATCATGGGGAACATAAGTTCTAAGAGAGACAGACAGACACAGATGCCCTGGCTAGGCACAGGAGCCAGTCTGGCAAGCTCTGGAAGTCCTTGGAAAAGGCCACGTTAGGAATAATCTGGAGGTGGAGGTGAGAAGGTGTGTCTAGGTAGAGGGGGAGTGATCGGTACAGAAGGCAGGATTGGTCAGAGCACACAACGTGGTAGAAGGTGGGGCTAAAAACAAAAGTGATTTCCCTGCAAATGCCAGAAGTGAAATATGGTCATGGTGAAAAATTTGGGAAACACAGAAAAGCATGTAGGAACAAAATTGCCCATTAAGTCTTATTACCCAGAGATCAAAATCTGTTAATATCATGGTTTGTGTATCCTCTTAGAGTGTGTAGTTATATACTCCTATTTTGAAGCACGGTCTTTTTAATACATACTGTTCTATCAGTTGGCTGTACTTGATTCCTATTCTGTATTTTTGGACATTCAAGTTGTTTTCTGGGTTTTTCCCCCTTTTCTTTATTCAGTATAATGCTTTAGGAAACATTGCCAGATGTAGAATTACCGGGTACAGACTGGATCACACTCCAGAAATTCTGCATTTCCTCAGCTGCAGGAGGGTGTTCTGGTTGCTCACCTTCCGCATTTCCCTCTTCTCTGTGTCCTACACCCAGATTTTGTGTGGCCGTGCTGAAGGTTGTAGAGTGATGCTTTCTGAGTGAGGCACCCCGCAGACGGTTGGGACCATATTTGTGGTCTTAAAGTACTGAGTTAGCCTGACTCACTAGAAGCCTGCAGATAATTGAAAAATCTTATCTTAGGGGCACCTGGGTGGCTCAGTCCGTTAAGCGTCCGACTGTTGATCTCAGCTCTGGTCTTGATCTCAGGGTCATGGGTTCGAGCCCCGTGTTGGACTCCATGCTGGACGTGGAGCCTCCTTAAAAAATAGTAACTATAATAATAATAATTAAAAAAAAGTAAAACAGAAAAATCTTATTTTAGGTCCCATTTTCTTTTAACACTGTCAAACCAGAACTAACAGCAAAAGGAGCTTGGGGATTGACATTCTCAGCACGCTCCCCTATTCCCCCACCTCCCTGTACTTCCGAGAGCTAGGGGACCAAGAGCGGGCAGGTGAAGGATGGCCTTGCTAGGGGCCCGGCTGGCACCCGGCTCTCACTCAGTGCTGGCCCGCGCTGCCGTGAAGTGGTGACATTTGCCCAGCTGTTAAACGTGCAGAAGCAGACTGGACACTAGCACAGAGAGGGAAGTGGCCTGCTGGGATCTTAGCCCTCAGCGCGTCTCTCCTTTTCCCTGGAGTCTGATGCTGCCCCTGCCACACTCTGCCTCTTCCAGGCCCCTTACTCCCCACCTATTTGCCTTTCAGAGTTGGGATTGAAACAAGATCATTTCCGGCCGCAGAAGGGGCTTGCTGAATTCCCATGTCTCTAAAAATATCTGTGAGCCTCTCCCCACCCAGTCTCGTCCCTACAGAATCTGCTTCTCTCTCCCCACCCCTCAACTTGGGGGAAGAAATAAGATCTCCCTCTCATTGCTCTTTCCAGGCTCAGAATGGAATAAATAAGAAATGCTGAGTTTCCACAGTTAAAAGGGGAAAACTGCCTTTGTTCGGTCTGGAGCGCTGCCACCGTGCCTGGGTCCAGGTCCGCGCTGAGGGTCCTGCCTCCTGCTCTGGGAAGAGAATCAAGGAGGAAGAAAGAAGGGGTGTGAGTGAGGACCCCTCCCTTCCTTCTGTGTGTGGGGAGGCCAAAGGAAGCCAGGCCTTCCTACGGGAAGGTGGGTAGCAAGATGTGAGCCTCGGCATGGAGATGAAACCGGGCTCCCAGGCCCCTGGCCCCGCCTGGTCAGCACAGACCCAAAAGGAGTCTGTGGGAAGCCTCCAACCTCAGAGGCTGCCTGAGGCTCCCAGAGCTTTCTCAGGCATTCCTGGATTGGGACAGAGCCTCAGACCCCTCGCACCCTCCCCCCCCCCCAACCTTGGATGCCTGCCTAATTGAGGCTTTATTTATTTCCACATTTTCCCAGCTCTGTAGAGACAGGCAAGTGGGTGAGGCCTACAGAAACTCTAAGAGCATGGGGTGGGGGGTAAGAGGGTGGCTGGGGGCAGAGGAATACTCAAGGGCCTGCTTCCTTCATCCTGGAGGGGCTGGGGAGGGGCGGGGAGGAGCAGGGAGAGGGAGTGTAGGGCAAGGGAGCTGCCAAGCTAGGCAGTTGTGGGAAGAATTTCTTTTCCCCCCCACTCAGAAACCCAAAAATAGCCATGTCAAAGGCACAAGCCTTGTAAACGGGGAGCCAGCTGAAAGCCATTTGCTTCTCAGCCCTCCTCCTCCTTCCTCTCCTCTTCCTCACCAGGCCCCTTCTTTGTAAGCTCTTGCCCAGTCATAGAAGAACCGAGCCACCCAGTACTACACCCCCACTGCTTCTGTCAGGGGACTCCCAAGTATAACACCTAAGTGCACTCACAGGTGGCCGTATCCTCTTGTGAAAAGTCATCCCTTCATTTACTTTTCTTGTAACTGAATTTTCCCGTTCAGATATCTTAAAGTGAAGGAAATCTGTGGCTAAAATATAGACAATTAGGGGCGCCTGGGTGGCTCAGTCGGGTAAGTGTCCGACTTAGGTCATGATCTCGCAGTTCATGAGTTTGAGCCCCGCGTCGGGCTGTGTGCTGACAGCTCAGAGCCTGGAACCTGCTTCGGGTTCTGTGTCTCCCTCTCTCTCTACCAGTTCCCAGCTCACGCTCTGTCTCTGTCTCTCTCTCAAAAATAAATAAACATTAAAAAAAATATTTTTTGAACAAAAAAAATAAATGTAGACAAAAATACGTAAAGAATGGATTTGGATCTTGAACCATGGGGATTGGTCACGTGCAAGAGGGCAAATGCCACAAAAACTGTTTGCTGTTACAACTGTTTTTCCCAGTTACAAAGTTAACATATTTATTGTATAAAGTTTGTAAAAACAGGAAAGCACAAAGATGAAAAGATAAACAGATACCCAGAAAATTCCTCTGCTGTGAACATTTGGGGGTTTAAATGATGATAGGTCCTTTTAGGTTTACTTGCTTAGTTATTCCCAGAGGAGAAATCCTTCCAGGCATCACCTCTCTGACGTCAGCTTGTCACATGGGCAGTCCACAGAGGGCGGCGTGGACCATCCTTCTGTAGGGGTGGCATCCCACCTTGGGCGTGCTGGGTGGGGGACCAACTCCTGGAGGCTGTCCAGGCAGTTGTAACAAGTACTACAGACTAAAAGGCTCACAAAACCATGTAGTTGATTTCTCATAGTTCCAGAGGCTGGAAGCCTGAGAGCAGGTGCCAGCACGACCAGGATCTGGTGAGGCCTCTTCCGGATTGTGCATGGCTGACGTCTGGTCGTGTCCTCATGTGGCAGAGAGCAGAGAGAAGACATAGGCTCTCTTCTGACCCTGAGAAGCCTCGAATCCCATTCCTAAGGGCCCCACCCTCATGACCTCATCTAATCCTAAATCACTTCCCAACGGCCCTACCTCCTACTACCATCCTGTAGGGCAGTAAGTAGGGTTTCAACACAGGAATTTGGCGGGGGGCGGGGACACAAACATTCCACCCATAACAGAAGTCCTTCAGTGACTCCGGCCAGGCTCTGTCTCTCCACTGCAGCCCTCGTGGGCAGAGGTGACCTGGATGGACACAGGACACAGGTTTAGAGTGGTGACAAGTTAGCCTGAAAGCGAGAGGTCTCCATCACACAGGGTCTCTGACTTGAGATGCAGGTGTTCCAGAGCGCCTTGCTGCCCCTCGTGAACACCCCAGGGAATTCTGGCCCGGGGGGAGCCCAGCGTCCACACCATGCAGGGGAAGACAACACAGCCAACCCATGCCGTCCAGGCTCCCTGCTTGTTCCAGGCGGGGCTTTGCACGCCCTGTGCAGCGTATCAAAACGAAGCTAAATTCAATTAATCTGTTCTCAAGCAATTTGTCAGAAAATAATACGGTTTGGTGTGTGTGGGTTCAAATTCCAGCTCTGCCACCTGCTAGCTGACCGGGAATGCTTTTTGTAAGCTTCCTGAATGGGGATTTTCTCATCTGTGGAATGGGGAGAGTAATAACAGCTTTTTAGGGTTGTGGACACTAAACAAGAACTCAGGGGAGCTGTGTTTCCTGGTCGTCCCTCGCAGCCTCCTGTTTCATTTGGGGAATCCATCTTAGGCACTGAGGAGAGGAAAGGGAGACTGGCCACCGTGTCCTGCTCTCATCGTCCAGGCCCTCTGAGCAAAGCGAAGGCAGGCTTCACCCTGAAGGGAAGCCCCTTCTGCTCTCAGACCCAGGAAGCCGAGGTTAACATTTTGGTAATATTATACCCAGGTTTTAAAATATGTTTTTCCATGTTCTTTTTAAGATAAAACGCAGAAACTTCAGAACCATTTTGAGAGCAGTATTGACAATAGCAAGGACCTCGTGCATGTTATTTGCTGTTGTTTGGAGTTATCTGGTGCCCTGGTGATAGCCTTCACCTTGGGGTCTTGAGGGGTCCACGAGATGAGTGTCAGGTGGCCACTGTGCTGAGTGTGCACCCCTCTGTGGCCAGGGTGCCACACCCGCCCTCCCGATGTTTTGCATTCCCAACCCAGCTAAGGGGTACCTGTTCCTAGAGAACTCTGGCACGTCCAGGTCTCTGCGAGAAGCTTCTCGAGGGTTGTTGGGGCAATAGAGAGGCAGCCGTCCCGTGCCCTTTGTTCTGGGCTTACCTCTGGAAAAGTAGTTGGGTGCTGTTCCTCCTGCTTTTATCTAACCAGACCCCATGGTGGCTTGACCTCACTTATTCATCCCTTTTGTAACCAGTCTGGCATGTGCCCCGAGAGTTGAAAGCCTGTGTGGAACTCATCCACCTGAAGCAGCGCGTGTCCATAACGTGTGCACGGATGCCCACGGGTCAGAAAAACCCATGTGTGCCTGACAAGGCACAGCCCGTCCTGTTCAGTGCTTCCTGCGGGGCTCTCCCTCTCCTCTTCCCTGCCCGTAGGTGTTCAGTCTGTTCCCTCCGCCCCCTGAGGTCTGGTTTCCCTCAAAGCAGGGTGATGTGGTAAAGCGAATACTGGACTGAGAGTCAGAAGGCCCGGTCACTCCAGGCAGCTGTGGACTGAGTTGCTTCCACTTCCTGCTTTGGTGAAAGTCTAGAGTAAAAAAATATCAGTAAAGTATAGAGCTATGGAGGCCTCACGTGTTTCCTTCTCTGGTCCGGTCAGCTTCCTGTACAGAGGAACCAGTGACTGTCACTGTCCCTGTCCTACCCTAGCTCTGGAGTCCTGTGTTCACCATCCGCAGTGCTGGAGGGAAGCTCGGACTGGACATGTTTGCCCGACCCCAGGGCAGCAGTGGCTTTGCTGGGATCCGGCCACCTTGGCTGTTTTAGAAGCGGTGGCCTCTATTTTTAGTAAGCTGCCTAATTGGAAGCCTTGTGGAGCTGAACCAGCTCACCTTGTACTTTGATCCTTCTGTCTGGCCTTCTCTTTTTACATGGAGAAAGTTGAAGTTCATGCCCTAGCCAGAGCAAATCTGTTTTTGCTGGAGACAGAGGCTCTCGCTGTGGCAGCCTTGCCCCTCCCATGGCCCCTGTTGTCTCTTAAGTACTTTCCAGTAGGGCTGTCAGCATTGATGTCGGTTCCTTCCTCATATGATCCCTCATGGTGAACGAGCGTCTCCCTCTCTTATCTGCTGTATCAAGACATCACGGGAGTGAAAAGAGTATTGAAAAAGATGGAAGCATAATTCTCTGCAGGAAAACAGATTGGTTTCAAATATGCTCTCCTTACATCCTGCCTCAGACAATGGCCCTTTGCACACGACTTCCCTGACTTCTGATGCCCTCGTTTTATTTTAAGCTGGAATAATCAAATCTTTGAGTAAAGCTTCTTTGTTCCTTTTTAGCAACAGGACATCTCCTAGAACATGAGGTAGGGTGTTTTCTTGGGAACAATGAGCATTTAACTTTTCCCCAAACAGGAGGAATGTTTTATGACTTTAGCAGCTATGGGCTCAGCGTGTAGAATACATTCACAGCCTGAGGGAGGGGTCTCATCCTGCGACCCCAACACCATCTACCGTTGGGGGCCGACATTTCAGAGACGATTGAGGTGTCATCTAGTAAATGACCCCGGCATCTCGACTCACCCCAAGTGTTGAAATCCTGGGACTAAAATTAACCTAAGGAGTTTAATTAGCTTCAGGGGGGAGGTGGGTAGATCGCGTGTGGTGCCGGGGAGGGATGCTGGACCTGTGCGGCCGGGAGGATCGGTTAGGGCAAGGAGGACTCCGGTGGCGGCGAGGTGCAGCCCTCTGGACGCTTGCTTCTGGCCATGTGACCAATCCCGACTGCTCGCCAGACAGCCTTGTCCGCCGGGTGGCGCCATGTGGGTTTTCCAGCAGGCCAGGAGCACCCTCTCTGGTTCGGTTCCTTCCCAACTTGCACAGCCCTCTCAGCTTCTCAGGGGGTCTGAGCCGCCACCCCTCCACACAGACGCAGGGATCCTGCCTACTTTGGATGGTTTCTGTGAGGAGTAAATATGAAGAGAATTCTGTGACCCAAGCACAGCTTCCTTGCGGGGGGTAGCTGAGGTGCAGGCTCTGTCACAGTGACAGAGACCTGCCGCTGCTTGTGCCAGAGTGTTCTGGAAGGTTGAGAAACAGAAATAAATGTCAGCTGATGCCCGTGGGCCAGTAGACCTAGCATACCGACCTGGGCGTCTTCGTTCTCTGACCCTGTTCTGAGGGGCGCTTACTGGAAATGACTCTCTCTGGCCATTCCATTTGGTACCTTGTTTTGCGATGACTGCCCTGACCCAACACTCTGTAATTAGACCCAGGAGCTGAGCACTCAGGGCCTTAACTCTTCTGACAGAAAGGAGGCACCTTGCCGTCTCCTTGCTTGCTCGTTCATTTGGTGATGTCTGAGCACTACTGTGTTTCTGCTGGTGTGCTAGGAAATTGGAGGAGCCCTTCCTCCTGACCGGGCTGCTCTAGGCCTTGCATGCACACCTGAGGAGGCAAACGCTGCTCCGGGGAGGAGAGCTGGAGGCAGCTGGTGGGGTTCCTGGGGGTGGGGACCGGTGTGGATGAGACCTGGAAAGAGATGTGCATGGGAGCACGGCCAGTCCTCCCAAGAGGTAGGAGCTTCCAGCCCCATGGAGCTGAATGAATGCACTGGCCTGCCGGGAGGAGCCTCAGGCTCGTTTGGTCTGGGGCGGGAAGGACAAGGTGGAAACTCCTTTATGCCCCTGCTGTCCACATCCCGGGCCTTCGCGGTTTAACCGGGTGGGGAGAGTGTGTATGTGTGACTCTTACACCTTCTCTTCTCACACCCCCCTCGTCCTGGAAGAGAACCTGGTTATACTTCTACAGAGAGGACCCTGTCTAAGGCCCCACGCGTGGGGAGTGGCCTGCTGAAACCTCAGGAATAGTGATGAGGTTAGACGGACGAGGTGTGCTTGTTACAAAATCTCCGTGTGGCAAACGTAACATTAGTTTAGTTTCTCTTTGGCATGGCTGCATGAATTCTCATAAGCTCTGGTACTTGGAGATATCAGAGAAGCGGAGGCCAGCACGCCCACACCACCAGGAAGGAGGCCCGTGAGGGGCCGCAGAGGGGCTGCTGAGCAGAGACTTTCACCTCCAGGCCCCGGCGCAGCAGCCTGCTGATTGTGTGACTTCAAGTAAGAGCAGTTTCTATTTGGTAACTGTTTGGTTGAGCTGTAACTCATATACCATGTATTTCGTGCATTTAAAGCAAACAATGCAGTGGGTTTTGGTGTCTTGGCAGAGTTGTGCAACCATCCACACAACCAATTCCAGAACACTTTCCTCATTCGGAGAGAAAGTGTGCACCCATCAGCAGTTGCTCTCCATTTTCCTCCAACACCCACTGGCTCTGGGCAACTTTCTGCTGTGTGCCTTTGCCTATGCTGGACATTGCATAGAAGCAGAATCATACAATATGTGGCCTTTTGGGTCTGCTTCTTTGACTAAGCACAGTGTTTTCAAGGTTTACCTGTGTTGTCGCCCATATCAGAATTTCATTGCTTTCTAAGGCTTAATAATACTCCATCAGATGGATATGCCACACTTTGTGTGTTCGTTCTTCTGTAGGTGGACACCGGGGTTGTTTGCACTCTCTGGCTCTTACCACTAATGCTGCTGTGAACACCCACGTAGTTTTTGTTGAGGGTGTTTGTGCTTGCAGTTTTTGTGGACATCTATCTGGGAATGGAATTGTGGGTCGGGTGGTAACTCTGTGTTTAATCTTTTGAGGAACTCCCAGACCGTTTTCCACAGCGGCTGCCCCGTTTCACGTTGTGACCGGCCGTGTGCGAAGGGCCTGATTTCCCCACGCCTTCCGCAACACGCCCTCGTGTACCTTTTCAGTATACTCACCCCAGTAGGGATGATGTGCTCTCTCTTTGCGGTTTGGATTTGCATTTTCTCGATGGCTGAGCCAATCTTTTAACCTCTCTAAATGAATGTGTTTTCTTCTGAGTACATCTGGGATGGTCACGAAGAATGTGTATTTTATTTGTCACATATTCTTCCAATAAACTTCGTTTTCTTGTTACAGAGGGAGAACAGGGGAGGGGCAGAGAGAAAGAGAGGGAATCCATGCTCAGCGTGGAGCCTGGTGTGGGGCTTGATCCCACCACCCTGGGATTATGACCCAAGCCGAAGTCAAGAGTCGGACGCTCTGCCGACTGAGCCACCCAGGTGCCCCTATTGTCAGATATTCAGCGTGTGTCGCACGTCGTTCCTAAGTGCTCCGTACGTGTTAGCTCATTTAACCCTTGTGACAGCCTTTATGAATCAAGTACTGTTTTTACCTCCATGTAGTAGATGAGAAGAACTCAGGCACAGAGAGCGTAAGTCACTTGCCTGAAATCACATTGCTGTGCCACCATTTGAACAACGATCTCACCCAGTGCCTGGCATTTCTCGGCATGTTGGCAGCGGTTTCCTGGATGCACGTGGTGAAATACACCAGGTGTGATCCTGCTTGGGCCACACGTCCATGGGGTTTGCTGTCCTCAGCTTCTGGCTGTATAAGTTGATGGTGAATTTCCAGAACTTATTTTCCCTTTGCTGATAGTTACTTCGGTGTCGCCGGGAGAGATGTCCCATGAAGGATGGGCACAAGTTGTTTTTTGCCCTTTGGGCAGTTGTATCTTTCATCCTTCCTTCCTGCTGAACAGTCCAAGGCTGCAGTCAGGTCTGGGTGGGAACCACTAAGGCAGAACTGCTTCTCCATCCTTCCTTTGTCCCCGTCACCTTCCTCCCCTGGCAGTTGGCAGAGTGTCACAGGGACAGAGGCCCAATTGTTTTCTTTCAGCTGTGTCTTCTCTGAGTCGCCCCCCCCCACCCCGCCCCGAGGTCACCCCCTAGGGGCTCGGTGAGCAGGCCCTTGCTGGGCCAGCCAGTTTGCTCCAGGGAGCCGCCCCTCCATTCTGAATGTGAGCCCGCCCCTCCAGTCTTGCTTTCTGTCTCCCCCCCCCCCCCCACAAGAAAGAGAGTTGCTGCCCAGCGGCCTGGGCCACCAGCCCTGTTCTTAAGCCCCCATTCTGTTATTTCCCTGAGACAGTCTGTTCTAGGGCACTTAGTAAGGTTTTCTGTCTTGAAAGAAGCTTGTTCTCCTAGGGTTCTTACTAGTTTGGGGAGTGGTTGGCATTGGGTGGTGCTGAGAGAGGGCTTGCTGCTTTCAAGTGCATCTTTGGGACAGTCCCAAATGTCCACCGCGTGTGCTTTGTTTTTTCCTCTATTTCCTCTTGTATCATGGTTTCCCCACTCTAGGGTTACATAAGCCTCCACAAAACACTAGAAACAGACCTCGGTTGTTCATCCTAGGTGGACATTAATCTCATTCAGTGTAACCTGAGATGGGCATCATTTTCCCCCAGTGTCGGGAAGCGCTGTCATCTGCCCCACGCAGGGTCACCTGCCTGCGTGCCGGGAGAGAGCCGAGCCGGGGCGCGATGGTGCCGTCGGGCCGTTCTACCCGTAGGCTCCAGGCCAGCTCCCCAGTGGCCTCTGTCCCGCTCCCTGGTCACCCATGTGCTGAGTCCATGGTCGCCCATCACTGTCTGTGACAGATGTATTTTGGCAGGGTTGCCCTTGAGACTGCGTGGAACCCTCCCACCCCACGCTGCTCTTACTGGGGCAGGACTGCTCTGGCCCCTTGGGGCCCTCGTCTGCAAGGCCACATGGCAGACTGTGCCTCTAAGTCCCCTCCATGGAGGCAGAAGGGGGCGGGCCGGCTACTTGGTGGTGGCAGTTCTGTTGGAGGCCCTGGCACAGGAGAGGCAGTTTCTGACCTCTTCTTCCAGCCAGGGGGTGTTCCTCTCGAAACCATGCAGCTCTTCAGAAAGGGGCAATGCTCTGTGACCTGGGAAGGGCTTGTTTCATACACTTCAGTCTTTTAAATGACAGTTCCTGCACCATTTAGGACATCTTCCACCCAAAGGGAGGCTTTTAAAAACCTTTTATTGATGTAAGCCATACATACAGAGAAGTATACGCATCACAAGGTACAGCTTGATGAAATTTCACAAACCAGGCACACACCTCTGTAGCCAGCACCGGGTTCAGGAAGTGCAGGTGGGTTGGGGGAACTCGTCCAGGGTAAATGTCTATGGGGTGCCATCCTGGGCCACTGTGTCCCTTCAACCCTGCTGACACAGCAGAGGCACTCAGTATTTATTAGTCTGTTGAATGGTTGATGAGTGAAAGGAAATTTGATTCCCACACTGTGGGTCTTTCCCAACAAGCCTGTGGTAGTTTCTGGGCATTTCTGCCTCTTGGCCCTTTGTAGTCAACTTGCAGAAGCGCCTCAGTCCAGGGGACTTGATGGTGGCAGGCGGCAATGAGAATGCACAGAGCCTGCTGTGAGAAAGCCTGTGGTCTTAAAAGAGTTGAGATGTGGTCCCGAGAGAGAGGCTGTTTCTCCAAGAACGCTTCTGGAGACCACTCTCCCAGGTACCCTGCCCACCCACAGGCCTCCCAGGGCCCGGACATGGCCCACCACAGGATTGTGTTGGTCCAGAGCTGTGTCCTTCTGAGTGCCTCAGTGCCTCTGACCAGTTGAAGGCTCTAGCCAGGCCATTTGGAGAGATTCAGGGTGGAGAGCTGGTTCAGGGGGAGGCAGGTCAGCCCCTGTCATGTGCAAGACCTCTGTCTATCTCAGAGACTAGGTTTTCATTAGGGTTGATGAGCATTGTGGGAAAAAAGACCCCGTGTGTACATAACCCTATAACTGACCAATCTGTAAGTTTTCTCAACCTTGGAAGAACATGTTGGGAGTGGCCGGTTATAAAGGTGGCTCTTAAGACATCACCATATCACTGCAGAGCCCCAGGAGGTGGGAATTTCTGAGAGACTGGTTGGGAATTGTCAGTAGGAAAGAAACAAGAGAGAGCATAGCATCCACAATTGGGACTTCTTTGTCAAATGCGGGCCTTCCTATGATGCTTGCAGAGGATCTCAGGTCTTACTGAATCCTTTCAGTGGGGTGGTATCATCTTTGGAAGCAGAGAATAAGCTGAAAAGAAACTCGACATCAAGCCCCCTTCTCAGCGAAGGTTTGCATCTTCCACACGTTTCTTACTTCTTTGCTCCTGCTTCTCCTGCCTTTTAACCAGAAGGGCGTCAGGTTTTGATGTGTTCCAGGCTCCCTACCCCAAGAGGGAGGGTGCTGGTGCTTGTGGGTTTTTTCTGGCAATGAAGGAGAAGTTACGGGGGTCTGGGAAGAAGAGGGTGTTCCTCCAGGTGGCTCTACCTCCTCCCGGTGACAAGGGAATGCAGGCGGGACTGGGCCCTGTTCAGACCACTTCTGCCTCCATGGGATTTGGGCACAGAGCCTGTCCTTAGAGGGATTTCAGGGAACTCTGTCCTGGGCCGGTTGCTTTCTCTAGACTTTAACAGGTGCACCCTGAGTCCACTGCTGTTGTTGCCAATACATGCCTGAGTCTGACCACAGAACAGGCTTCCTCTGCCCTTTGTCCTGAGGCCTACGGGAAACCTGGAGTCTGGTGTCCCTGCAGGGGAAGGGAAGCGATGGAGGGCCATGGCTCCGCTCTGGTCTGTGTTCAGGTGGAGTCAATGCACAGACCCAGGCCCAGGTCATCCCTGAGGGTCTCTTGCCAGAGGCCTCTCGTGACCCCTCTCTTTTCCCCTTGTGTTCCCAAACCTGGACAGCTGGGGAAGCCCAGTGATTCCTGATACGTCGCAGGCTCAAGTTTCTGTCTCTAGCATGTTTGGGTTCTTTATATACATGTGCGAGTTTCTCCCCCAAGGGCCATTTGAAGTCCTTTGGGCTTCCAGTGCGTGTGGGTCTTGTTAAGCTGAGCCCTGCGATGGCCCCAGGGCTGTTGCTGCTGAGGCTGAGCCGCATGGGTGATGGGAAGGGGTGTGTACGCATACACCACTTGTGCACCCTGTGGTTCGGCGCGTCCCCAGTGTTGGCAGCAAGCTCCCTGCACACGCTGTGCTCCAGCCAGACGCTTGCACTGAGCAGAAGCCAAAGAACTGGACCAGAGCTCAGGGCAGGGGGCTGTGGAGGCAGAAGTCTGCTTCCTGAATTGCTGGTTATTCGGGGTACCTCCTCCTGAGGCAAGGGCTTTCTTGGGCTTTGCCCCCTGTCATCACACAGACATGCTGTAGCCCTGGTCACCCCCCCCTCCCCCCGCCCTCCCCGTCACATCTCTTACAGGCGGTACGATTGCCTGGCATGGTCTCCATTTTCCCAAGGTTCTTACAGTGTCGCTGGAGGGGAAATGACCCTCTCCCTCCCACCCGTTCCCCTCAGGCTGCCCGGGGGCTGCATTTTCTTTACTGTTGTGGCTGGCAGGGTTTTTGAGGCTGCTACCCCGAGCACTGGGTGCTGGGCACCTTATGAGACCTCTCCATTGGCATCTGCTCTCCCTTTGTACCCTCTCAGCCCCCACCTCCCCCCTCTTCCAGCAGGCTCTTTACAGCTGTGTTTTGTCTCTGCTCTCCCTCTCCATCTTTGCTTTCATCAGGTCCTCTTTGGCCCAGCCAAAAGCTGTGAGTGACTTAATCCAGCTGGATGGCCGCCTGGGACAGCCAGCCAGCCCCAGAGCTGAGCGCACTGCGACAGCAGAGAGCGGGGTCTCCCCTTGAGGCAGTTGTTCCCAACTTTGGGTGGACATTAGAAGGGCTAAGGGGCTTTTTGAATAATCCTGACGCCCAAGCCCCACCCCGGAAAATTTAAATCTGAGTCTCTGGGCCTGGAACCTCTATTTAAAAATCTTGCCAGGTGATTCCATTATTCAGCAGAAGTGGAGAACCATTGCTTTGAGCTCCAAAACCTTGTGCTTTAAGACTGTTTCCCTTCTTCCTAGGCTCTCTGGTGAGGCTCTGGTCCCCTAGAGCCTCTTCTCCCTGCCTCCAGACTGCAGTACTGGGCGTGAGTGGGAGGCTGCGGCAGACGGGGCTCGGTGGAGGTTACGGCTCCCAGTGGCTGCATCGCTTTCAGTCTTGCCGTGGCAAACAGCAGCCTGTGTTCCCTAGATCTACCTGGCAGGCCTTTGGGGAGGAAAGCAGTGACACCGTGTGGAACAGAGGCACCCCTTTCTCCCAAGCTAAGGCAGATTTGAAGGGTGGCAGCGGCCGGCCGAAGGCTGGGAGCTGGGACGTGGGAATCTCCATATAAGGCCACTGTTGCTGCAGCCAGCCTCCGCCTCCTTTCAGAGCGGCTCCCTCCCACCTGCCCTGCTGTGCTGGGAGACATCGACTCTGACAGGCCTGAGGGCAACTTTGGCCAGGGGGTGCTTTTCACCTCCCACCGCTTTCCCTTTTGTGTGTTCTGTCTTTTCTCCAGTCTTCTCCTTTCCCTCCTTATGGAACACATCCTGGGAGAAAGGGCTCAGAACTCACACAGAAGGTCTAACATCTTCTAGATGGGTTCTAGGTTCATCTAGACCTGCCCTACTCACTGCTAAGCTCTTGGGTGTACGGGGAACTCTGGCAGGCTCTTCTTCCCTGGGAGTTCACTGGGAGAGATTCTAGGCAGTGGTGTAAAAAGGAGGTGTGTACCTCTGGAAGTGAATGGAATATGTGAGACTGAAGGCAAGCGAGATAGCATGTGAGCACCTTGCTCTAGTTGATAAGGTTCTTTCCCTCGGGGTACTGGTTAAGAGTTCTGAAACACGATGCATGTGTCCCGGGATCCGGCAGTTAAGTAAAGGGACGGCAGACAGTGGGGCCACTGTTGGAGGGGTGGTTACAGGCAAACAAGGGGAGAGGCTAGAGGGATCCACATGGTGCTGGATTAGAGTCGAAGATATCAGTATATTTAGTTTAATAGGGATACAGAAGGAGAGACAGAGAGAGAGAGAGCGCTGGATGGATGTAGGTAGATGGACATAGATGGATTTATAGGCACCTGTATTTCCTTGCCATCAGCTGAGAAGGCCGGGAGGCAGCAACACCCCAGGAGCAATGAGCACGCCTAGCCCCTGGGTCTTGGTGTCTAAGTCCATTCTAGCCGATTCTAGGACTAGGGTGGGAAATATCCAGGCTGAGATATTTGGTCCATTCTGAGGCCTTGTCATTGCAGACGGTAAGGAAGTACTTTGAGAGTGGACGTGTGCACATACTGGCGGGATATGTCAGAGAGACACAGGAGCCAACTGAAAAAGCCCTCCTCAGTGACTGAAGCTAGAAAAAAAATACAGAATTTGAGAAACAGAATACATAATGTAGGATTGGATTATAGCCTGAAGTGTAAAATGAATATCCACAAGTTTATATAGGTAAATGAATGAATAAAGAAATAAACACATAAAGGAGAAGAAACAAAATCTCCCTGCAGAAGAATTCCAAATAACTTGTGTGGCGATTCCCACCCCCCCAACCCCCCCGCCGAGGGAGGTGGAGCTAACTCCTCACTCCTTATTCCTGGGCTGCAGGTGGCGACTTCCCTCCTGAGACAGGGGAAATACTGACTTTAGAGTGCAGAGAACCCGCGAACACAGCCTCAGCCAGGTCTGCAAGGTCTGCATCGACAGCGATTAAGTCCTCTGCCCTTGATAGGACATGAAGAGAAGGGGGCTTTACCTCTGTGGATTCCCTCCCCCAAACCCCTAACCCCAATCTAACCATGAGAAAACGGTCAAATTTCAATTGAGAGAGACTCTACAAAATACCTGGCCAGTCAGTGTTATCATGAATAAGGCAAGTCTGAGAAACTGTCACAGCCAAGAGGAGCCTCAGGTGACATGACAAGTAAATGTAATATGGGATCTTTCTGCCTGGAACAGAAAAGGTATGTTAAGAAAAAACTAAGGGAATCCAAATAAAGTGGGGACTTTATTTAATAATCATAGATCACTATCGATTCATTAATTATAATAAATGTACCACACTAGTGTAAGGTATGAATAATAGGGTAAAATGGGTGAAGGGCATATGAGAACTCTATACTAGCTTCATAACTTTCTGTAAATCTAAATCTATCCTGAAATAAAAGCTTATTTAAAAAAATTTTGGCGGAGGGGGCGCCTGGGTGGCTCAGTCATTTGAGTGTCCGACTTGGCTCAGGTCATGATCTCACAGTCCGTGAGTTCAAGCCTCACATCGGGCTCTGGGCTGACAGCTCGGAGCCTGGAGCCTGCTTTGGATTCTGTGTCTCCCTGTCTCTCTGCCCTTCCCCCGCTCATGCTCTGTGTCTCTCACTTACAAAAATGAATAAATGTTAAAAAAAAATTTTTTTTTAATTTAAAAAATTAAATTAAAAAAATTTTTTTAAGTACCATAGAAACTTAGAGAAAGAGGAAGTGTAAACTGGGAAACCAGGAAAGGCTGGCAAATGAGGTGCCAGTGGAGTTGCCCTTGAAGGAAGGGCAGACCCCACCCCCTGGCCGGGAAGCCCAGGCAGGTATGCAGCCCTGGACGAGCTGGGCTGGGCTGGTAGGAGCCAAGTTGGAGACCGGGTGGGCTCGGGTCATGATCGCAGCATCACCGGGGCTTTCCCCCCATCTCCCAGTGGCCCTGGGCACCCACCACCGTGACCTTTTGTCAAGGAGCTTCCGTTTCCTGCCTTGACGGCAGGAGGCCCGGTATGGTGGCGAGGAATTATGCTGGGGAATGAACCACAGTGGAGGCCCTGAGTCCCTCTCAGGACTAGCTGTGCTTTAGTAACAAGGTTCTTTCACAATCTTGTCTGGTTAGACCAAGGCAACAGGACTGAAATGGGGGAACTGAGGACTGACTCCTCCATCAGCGGTTCCCTCAGCACTTGGAGGGAGGGCTGGCAGCCTTCCTGCTTCCCCACGGGTCCCCTCCAGTCCCAGGCATGGTGTGAGGTCGGACCTGTGCCCCAGTCCCCTGCTGTTGGGCTTGCCCTCTACCTGTTCCCTGCACCTCACCCCTTCCTCCTGCTTCCTGCCCTGCTCAGACCCCTCTCCCCTGCCCCAAGCTCCTCCATCCCTGCTCCTGCCTCATTTTCCACTCTGGCCCTTCCACAACCTGATACTTCACTGACTTTACCTGCTGACTCTAGCCTGGAAGGTCAGCCTCATGAGGTCAGAGATTCTGTCGCTTTTGTTCAGTGCCGTGTTCCCAATACCTAGAGAGCGTGCCTGGCACATAGTAGGTGCTCCGTACATACCTAAGTGGATGAACGCTGTTGGTAGTAGCTGCTTTGCTTTGCTAAGTGTTTTTTTTTTTTTTCTGTGCATCCACAGTGGAGATGATGCCAGCCTCAGATTTATGGGGACAAAATGTTCATTTATTGAAAGAGCCTTAGTAAATGCCCTTCTTCATCTCTAGCTGAATTCCGTCTCAGCACCTCCTGCCCCCTTCAGCCTAGCCCGTCCTGTGGGGACCTTGCTGGACAGGTCTGATCCTGGTACCACGAGAAGCCTTTAGGACATTTGACTCCTTTGTTCTTGGCGTCCTCATACCCTGCTTCCCACAGTCTGTGTTCATACCTTCATTTTAGCGCCAGCCTCCGTGTGGCAGGTGCCATGTCTTACTCATCACTGTCCCCAGGGCCTAGTGTCCAGTGCCTGTCTGTTAAATTAATAACTTTTGGCAACAGCGGCCCTGTTCTGTATCCTTAGCCCCTCCTCAGTCAGCCCTCATTCTCTAGGTTAAGTCGCCTTGGCCCCTTCGGTCTACTCGTGTAAGACTCAATTTGGGACCCTTCTCTCCACCGCTTGTCACTCCTGTGAACCAGGTTCTTTCTGTTTATTTCTGGCCTTTGTTGAGCCCTGACTTGTATGAGCCCTGTTCTCAAGCCACCTTCTCTCTGCTCCTTCCACTGGAGGAAGATGGCCTCCTTGGACTGGGGCTGGGGCTGCCTGGAGCGGCATTGTGGAGCAGGCGGGGATGGATTGAGGGGGGAGCAGGGGCGGACAGAGCTGCCGCTGGGGCTGGGCGGCAGGTGCCAAATCCCGCCCGGCCCCCATCCACAAGGGAGGAGCTGGGCATTTCTTTTGGTGGCACCGGCACTAGCCTTTCTGTTCCCAGCTCACATGATTCTCCCCCCCCCCCCCTTGCCTCCTGAAGGCCTCTCGGTGACCCTGGGCTTCATGGGCCTGGGGTCAGTTCTGCCCATCTGCCTGTGTGCCCCTCGGTCACCTGACCCCTCAGGGGCCCGCTTCACTGCCTGCTGGGTACCTGATGTCTCAGGCTTTCACTCTAATGGACATGATCCTCTCCCAGAAGGAAGCTCTTTCTGTTGAGAAGTGACATAGGACTGTTGACCACAGACACATTGCTTCCATCTCCTTTGCATCTGACAGGAGAGCTGAGTTAAGTCCTTTTCCTGATTGCCGCCCTCCTCAGCCTGCCTCGTCCCTCAGACTCTGCCCCACCAGTGCTCCTGCTCTGTCCTCTACCCCTGGACATCCTCTTCCCTTTCCTGCCTCACCCCTGCCCCAGACAGACTGTCCTGTTAGCCAGCCCTTAGCGGTCTCCCAGAGGCCTTTCCAGCCTTGACAGTCTACACAGGCTCCTGCCTCCCTGCCTCTATGGCTCCACTTGACCTCTTGTTCTGCCTGCCTGCCTCCCATTACTTGTGGCTTTAGCCTAGGAAGGTATACTTTCTATGAAGCAGGGAGATAGAAAAAAGGTAGCTGGAAATATAGGCGAAGCACAACAAAAAAAAAAAAAGAAAAGGAGAGAAAAATTAGTCCTTTAGTTTAGCACCTGCTCTAGCCCTGAGTCACTGAGGCCCAATCCTAAAAGTCATCCCCGTCTGCTCTTTTTTTCTTAGCCTCATAGGCCTTGAATCCTTTCTGCTCTACCTTCAGCATAACCCGAATGCAGCCCCCCACACCATCAGCATCGCAGTCTGGGCCACCGTTTCATCTGCCTGCCTCACTTGTCTGGGGTCAGAGTATTCTTGTGAGCTACAGCCAGGCCTCCTCTGCTGGCACACGTCCTTGGCAGGTCATGTCTTCCGGGCCAGGCTGGCTGTGGCCACCCCGGACCCCCTTCATTCCAGTCCTCCAGCAGGCCTGCCCACCAGCTTCCTCAGGCCGGCCCCAGCTTGTCCCTGCCCCACGGCCTCAGCACTACTTTCTCCTCCACTCTGCCTCTGTTGGCCTCCGTGGGGTCCACCCCCCAGGCGTTCCCTAGCCCTGTACTTGCTTTCCTTTCCTTCAGTCATTTATTTCACTGCTCTGTTTTCTTTTTATTTACGTTTATCACCATGAGAATGAAGTGAGCTTTACTAAGGTGGCCCGTTGACTTGTTCTCACCTCTCCCCTGCACCAACCAAGCACAGTGTATGCCTGGCATAAAGTAGGTGCTCAGTAAATACCTGCTGTCTATTCCTAAACATTTGTCTAGCCAGTTCTAAGATGATTACATGGACTTTTAGGCAGGGCCTTGAAAACTTCCTTCACTATCAGTAGATGGGATTAAAAGTATAAAGTGGAGCTAGAGTCAGAGCCCCGAGAATTTAGGCGGGGGCCACAGGCCCACAGGTCCAGTTGTGAGTCAGACTGGTGATAACGTACTTCCTCCAGGAGTCTTCCACGTCAGCCTCCAAAAAGTGTAGGGGCTATGGGACATACCAGGAGAAGAGGCGGAGACAAGGGACATTTGCGCAGGCAGGTAGGCAACAGAACTGGGGAGGAGGAGGGGGCTTAGGTGCCAGGTGGAAACCGAGAAAGGCAAAACTATAAAGGCAGGATTTAATGGTTCCATTGTGGGGGGAGGAGATTGATTTACTTCAAGGTCTGGAGCTAGGGAAGTAAGCTTGGGGCTCTGGGTGAACTTGGCCAGTGTGCTAAACCTTACTAATCGTGTTCAAGTCAAAAGGCTCATTCCTGTAACGGATGCTCATTCGTACATAGTTTGTACCTGAGGTCACCACACCTATCAGAAAGATAGTTCTTATGTTGTCCAGGTCCAGCTGTGCTCTGAAGTATCAATGCCCTAGAGGAGAGTATTGATCCCCGGCAAGATTCTGGGGTCCATCCTTTGGGGGCAGAGGCGCTGCTCCTGTCCTCGAGGTGAGGATTGGAAATGGGGAGAGGGAGGAATAGGAAGCTGGAGGGTGGGAGGGTTGAGATTCATGCCCACTGCTGCCTCTGTTCCGTACCCGCTGGGGAGACCTCACGCAAGGCTGCTGTAACTGGGCTACAGTTGGCCAGACTCCGCCTGTAGACAAGGAGCGTGTTGGCTGAAATGACGCATTTCTTTCTACCCATTGCCCAGTTTCTGTTTCTACTGTTCATGTTGCGGTTATTCCCAGTGTGGGAATCCAGCTTGGCCTGGATGTGTATGCACTTGCATGTGTGTGTCTTCAGATATGCATAACACAAAATTTACCATCTTAGCTGTTTTCAGTGTGCAATTCAGTGGCGTTAAGTACATTCATGCTGTTGTGCAACCATCAGGGTCCTCCATCCCCAGGACTTCTTTATCTTCCCAACTGAACCCCTAGGAGTTAAACACTAATATTTGTCCTTTTGTGTCTGGTATATTTCACTTAATGTAATGTTTTTAAGATTCGTGCCTGTTATAGCATGTATCAAAATTTCATTCCTTCTTGTGGCTGGATAATATTCCTGTGGGGGGAGGGGGCACATTTTGTTTATCGTTCATCCATCAGTGGACACTGGGTTGTTTCTCCCTTTTTGCTGTTGTGACTAATGCTGAGATGAACATGGGCATACAAATATGTGTTCAAATCCCTGCTTTCGGTTCTTTTGGGGATATATCTAGAAGTGGAATTGCTGGATGATAGGGTAATTCTGTGTTTAATTTTTTCAGGAACTGCCAAACTGTTGCCCACAGGGGCTGTACCATTTTATCTTTCCACTAACAGTGCACAAAGGTTTCAATTTCTCCTTATCCTTGCCAACACTTGTTGTTTTCAGGTTTTTTGTTTTTTTCTTTTTCTCTTTTCTTTTCTTTTCTTTTGTATTAAAGCCATCGTGGTAGGTGTGAGGTGGTATCTCATTGTGGTTTTAATTTGCATTTCCTTCATAACTGGTGTTGAGCACCTTTTCATGTGTTTATTGGCCATTTTTCTATCTTTTTTGAAGAAATGTCTATCTAAATTTTTAGCTCATATGTTTTTTTTTTTTTTTTTTTTTGCTGTTGAGTTGTAGTTCTTTATATATTCTTCATGTTGATCCTTTATCAGATGTGTGATTTGTAAATATTTTTTTCCATTCTGTGGGTTGTCCATTCTTGTGACAGTGTCCTTCAACATACAAAAGTTTTCAATTCTGATGAAGTCTCGTTTCTTCTATCTCTAATGCCTGTGCTTTTTTGGTGTTCTGTCCAAATCCTTGTCAAATCCTTGTCAAATCCAGTGTTCGAAGCTGTTTGCCTCAGTCTTCTAAGAGTTGTATATTTTTGCTCTTACATTTAGGTCTTCGATTCAGCATGAGTTAATTGTCATATACGGTATAGTGGGCACTTGGTTCTTGTGGAGTCCTGCTCTCATCCTGGTTGGGTGAGTGAGGAGGATAAAAGGTCTTCCCTTGCCTGCCTTGCCCTTTCCCGTCTTCCCTTGCCCCCGGTCTTAGGAGCAAGGTGAGCCTTGGCTGGGCAGTGATGGCTTCCCAAGGAGAGCTGAGGGCCCTTGGCTGCTTGGTGGGAGCCTAGACGTCTTTGCTGCCCAGCCAGCGGCCCAAGCCAGCAGGCCAGTCTGGCACAGCAGGTGTGAGAAGGAACTTCCTGGCATTGGCAGCAAGTGAAAAAGGTCCTTGTTGTATTCTTTTCTCCCTTAAAAAAAGAAGTTTAGCCAACCCTAACAATGCTTCACAAAGGCAGTGAGTTTGGCTGGTTGACAGAGCCCTTAGTGGGTCATTTCCACGGCACCCCACCGACTCCCTGCATGTACTGTACTGGGCTGGGCAGCCCCTCTCTTCCTGCAGCTCCCAGGCTACAGCCCCGATGTGGCCACGGCACCGGACACAGCTCTCATTGCTGCTTGGGATTAGCCAGTGTTCCCCCATTTGTGGGTCCCTTTCTGCTGAATCTGTGGAAGCCCTGAATGCCTCAGAAAGCCCATCCTGCCCCTGGTTGAGGCCAGAGCCAAATCTTGAAGGGAACCTCCCAGGGACAGGAGCATCATCATCTCTGGCAGGAGCTCAGAGCTGCTATGTGTTCCGCACAGACGCCTGTTGTCGGAGCCTGGTAGGCTGCAAGTTAGCTCTTTGGGGGTGGTTGGCTCTAGCTGCTGCAGTAGAGGTAATGTGTTGAGGTGGGTTAGGAATTGGAAAGCCGGGCTCTAGTCCTTGTGTCCATCTGGGCCGTGGCCTCCACGTCTGAGACGCGTGACAGAGGGAGGGGCATCAGGCGCCTTCCAGGCCTAGGTTGGAGGCAGCAGGCTGTGAGTGTTCTTCCTGCAGGGGCCTGAGTGGAGCAGCGTGGGCCTCTGAAAGGGCTGCCACGTGCCCATTATTTCTGTACCTGTGCAATGTCTTGTTTTGTTTTACTTGTAAGTATATAGGTCATTGCCTTTTAGTGTGGTAACAAGATTGTACAGCCATCTAATTTTAGAACATCCCCCCCACCCCCGCAAAGAAACCCTGTACCCCTTATCTGTCATCCCCTAAACTTCCCCCAGGCCTTGGCAACCTTGATCTACTTTCTGTCTCTGTCAATTTACGTGCTCTGGCCATTTCCTACAAATGGGATTAATGCGGTATGGCCACACCCACCTCTTGCGTTTCATCTTTATCATCTGCTGGCCCCAGGGGTGGTGGCTGCACACCGTGGTCCTCTGGTGGTCGGGCCCTTTCTGGGCCCCGCTCCTCCTTCAGGCTCCTGCACTTCATGGCCCTCAGATGGTGGAGGACTTGTTACCTTTGCACATGGAGCATCCGGCTACCCACTTAGCAAAAATGAGATTGGGCAAGGTTGGGTGTTCCTGTTTTATAAAAAATACATATTCAAGGGCACCTAGATGGCTCAGTCGGTTGAACATCTTGCCTCTTGATTTAGGCTATCATGATCTCAGGGGCATGGGGTGGAGCCTGCTTAGGATTCTCTGTCTCGCTCTCTCTCTCAAATAAAATAACCAATAAAATAATACATATTTATGAGTAGAACGTTGTGGTACGTATGTTACAGAATATTTATAAATAAAGCATAGTATTTATACAATGAATCTGCAACGTACACTTAGAGGGGTCGGGTTTTTTTTCCCATCTATCATTCAAAAATAAGTGCTGAAGCTCATTTTGAATGGTGCCAATGTAGGCATATAGAGGAAAATCAAATTAATTTTATTGAGGACCTCACCATCTATTGTGGAGAAGAGATGGGCAGACCCGAAAGTGGACTCAGGGCTACATGCAGGGCTCTTTCCTTCAGAGGGGAGGTGAGGGATGTGAGGCAGGCATCTCTGGCAGAAGATGGCTATAAAGGAGGCCAGCCTATTCACCAGTGGGTCACCTAGGCCTGTAAGCTTGGGCAGGACGTGAGGACGGGGCTCCTGAGGGCCTCAAACACGGGGCAGAGAGCTTGGGCTCAAAGCTACGGGAGCAGTTAAGACAGAAAATGCCCTGGCCACATTTGTGCTCATGAAAGGTCATTCTTGGACCAGTACTGGCGACCATGGGGAGACCAGCAGAGTCGAGGCCACCCTAGGCCTGGGTCCTAACTGTGGAACAGTGCTGAGGAGCTGAGTGCCGTGCCTGGGAGAATAGAAACCACAGACCTTCCCTTCGCTGGATGCCAGCTGCTTCTGCGTGCCTCCCACAGAACACATCCCAGAGGCTCCCAGCTCCCTGGCTCGCTCGACTGGGATCAGTGAGCAGTGGGATGACTCCGGGGCGGGCAGTGAGAAAGAGATGGGTGTGATACTCACGTGTGGGCCTGCCTGCGCCTGGGAGCTGGCGGGGGAGGAGGGCTAGGCCACAGTGCAGGTGAAGTGTCTGGTGCTCCAAAGAAGGGCAGACACCCGGCCGCGTTGGAGTGTGATGGGGAAACCAGACTCTGATCTTTCCTGGGGCCTTGACGTAGCGCCTGGGAGACACAGACAATGAAACTAAACTGCTCTGCTGCCCTTGGATAAACCCCTTGGTTTGGCCCATCATTTTCAAGAGCCTGTTTTTGGCCATCTTAGGACCAGTCACTGGCCTCCAGTGTGGGCTTGGAGGCCTGGCGTTTCCTCCCTTCTCAGGGAGAGGGCGGCCCATGGCCCCTCCTGTTCAGCCAGGCCCGTTCTCTTCACCCTGCTGGCCTCTTCTCTGTCCCTGGGTAGGAGACAGATGTGTCTGGTGCTTTCCTCTCTTTTCCGTGGGGCAAGCAGTCAGAAAATGTATTGAATAAATGGTCTTTTCTCCACCATCCCCTTGCTTAGTGGGGAGTGTGTGTGTGTGTGTGTGTGTGCACTGGGAAACAACAAGGGAGGCAGCCTGGGTCATGTGCCAGCCCTGAGCCCTCACTTCCTGTGAACAACTCTGTGAGGTAAGGGATTTCTTTTATTGTGGTAGAATATACACAACACAAAAATGTACTGTTTTAACCACTTCAAAGTGTACAATTCAGTGGCATTTAGTACATTTATAATGTTGTGCAACCATCACCACTGTCTAGTTTCAGAACTTTTCTCATCACTCCAAACGGAAATCTCCTACCCATTAAGCAGTCACTCATCATTCCCCACTCCCCCACTCATCCCCTAGCAACCATTAATCTGCTTTCTGTGTCTATAAGTTTGCCTGTTCTGGATATTTCATCTAAGCTGAATTATACAGTATGTGTCCTTTTGTCTCTGGCTTCTTTCACTTAGCTAATGTTTTCAGGGCTCAGCTCATCTGTGTTGAAGCACGTGTCAGTATTTCATTCTTCTTGGGGCTGAACACCATTCTGTTGTATGACTAGAATTGATGGACGTTTAGGCAGTTTCCACCTTTGGGCAATTGTGAATAGTGGTGCTGTGAACATTTGTGTACAGGTTTTGTTTGAACACCTCTTTTCAGTTCTTTGGAGTATAAACCTAGGAGCGGAATTGCTGGGTCATGTGGCAACTCCATGTTTAACTTTTTGAGGAACCTCCAGAATATTGTCCACAGTAGCTGCTTCATTTTACATTTGAAGTAAGGGATATCGCTACTCCTGTTTTACACTTGTGGAAACTGAGGCTTAAAGTCGGCAGCTTGCCCAAGGTGACTTATGTGGTGAGCGGCAGATGTAAGGCTCTGTACCAGAGGTGGTGCACTTCTTGGCTCGTTGGGTTCTAGAAACGTAAAGCCCAGAGGCTACATTAGGTCTCTGAGCCTTTGTGGGGAATAAGGGGCTAGAGGCTCAGTCATCTGGCTCCTCCTCTCCTGGGATGCTGGGCGCACAGGTGACAGGCTCCCACACCACAGCCCCCGGCCTGGTTGGCCCGGCCTCCTCCTGTAGGCAGAGTTGCAGCAGTCAGGTTTCATGTTGGAGTCCCTAAAGGGCAGAGGGGGTGCAGAAGGGGGCTCTCCCTCCAGAGGAGCCACGTGAGGCCACGGAAACAGACCTGGCACCCAAAGACTTGTGGCGAGACCGCGGGTGTGAAGGACGGTTGTGAGCCACCCCACAGACCACGAGGACTGCGGAATGCGTGGGAGGATGCTTGGGCAGGGGACTTTGCTGGCTTCTTGCCAGGCAAGGAACAGGAGGAAAGGAGTTCCGTGTGGAGGGCACCTGCTGGGGCCCTTGGCCGAGGTTGGTGGAAGGCGCTTGCTTCTCTGAGCTCTCAGAGGGGTGAGGGGGCGGCTTTTGCTCACTCCAATCCTGGGTGGATTCGTGGGTATGTCTTAAGACCCCTTTTCCATGGGTCTTGCCAGTTTCCTTTGCGAACTTGGACTTTGAGGATATTCGTGTAAAGAGAGCTGCTCACTAGGGAGAACTGTGGCCTTGGAGAGAGTCAGGTGCTGAGAGTCAGGTGGCCCAGTCTACACCTGGATGGCATTTGGTGTCCCGCCTCTTGAGGGAGGGACTCATGATTCGTTAGACTCAGGACTCTGAGCAGCTTGGCAGTAGCAGGAAGAGCCAAGGGACAGTCTCTGTGATCCTGACCAGCGCGTGTTCCTCTCAGGGAGCGGGGTTCCAGGGGCGCCTGAGATGGGGAGCAGTACTCAGCAGAGCTCCCCAAGGGCCACCTTCCTTGCAGAGGAAATTCAGATCTAACCTCCTTAATCCCAAAGAAAGGATGTGCTCTCTCCTTGTACCTGGCTCTAGCGGCCTGACCATGCCTCCGGTGTGGCCACCAGGGAGGCCTCCGTACGGGAGCTTGTGGGAGCCGTTATGGTCACTTCTGGGGAGGGTGGAGGAGGTCATGCTCCTGCGAGGGCTCTCTCTGCTCCTGCCTGCTGACAGGTTCTGCAGTAAGCGCGGGCCACCCTTGCTCTGGGTGACCCCAGGCCCCTTTCCCGCTCTGAGCCCCAGCCTGGGCATCTGTGGGTCGAGCCTGTCAGAGCGCCTTCCTCCTGTGGCTGTCATCAGAGTGAACCTGTAACTACTTATTCAGAGCCTGCCCAACCCCGGAAGACAATATTATTCTTGCCGCGGCGGCTCCTACTGAAAGGTAGAGTCTTGTCCTTCCTGGAGAATATTCCGCCCCTGCTTCTGGCAGCCTGGAGACGTGCTGGCTGACCGCTGTCACCACCGGGTAGCACTGCTTTTCCTACTCCTCAAGTGGGTCGTGGGGAGTGTGAGAGAACATAATACAGAACGCAGCGCACGCGGTGAAAGTATTGCCCCGTAATTTTTCATCCCGTGTGTGTGTGCCCATGCAGCTGTTCATCCCAAAGTGAAATGCGCTCTTCTCTGTCAGTCATGAGCAGATTCGCTTGAAATACACGAACTGTCGCACGACCTGCAGTTGACTGGGTTAAGATTTTGTGAGCACTACTTTGCCCTGGGGGAAAGCCTTTGTCTCTGTTTCCCCATCTGAATGGGGGAGGGGGTGTAAATTGGAGTGGTCCCGGTCCATCCAAGTCTTGCCTGGCTGCTGGTTCTGTAAGCACAGCTGCCTGGAGGGAAGGACCCCCATGGAGAGCTCTAACTGGCCTCTCCTTGTACATCTGTGCTACTTTCCTCTTCTTTCCCTCTGGCTCTTAGAAACTTCCCAAACTTCTAGATCCAACAAGAAGTGGAGGAGGCCTGTTTTCCCTAAAGTGCCTGGGATGGGTGGGGGTGGAGGGTCTCCAGGTGGTAAGGCTGCTGTGGCAGCGTCTTCCAAAGCAAGCCCCTGGCAGGTGCCCGGCTGCAGTGGGGAGAGGTTCCCTTGGCCTTTTGTGGGCCAGGGGGCAAATGACAAAAGGGCTGGGTTCTCAGCAGGGTGTGCTCACATCCCTGGAGAGAGGCCCTGCTCTTAGCCGTCCCGCTTGGTCACTTTATGCTTCTGTGGTCTTCGGCCTTGGGATTAGTTGACACTGATGCAGCCCTACCATCCAGGCTGACGTGTGTGGAGGCCAGAAGAGGACCGGAAGCCCCCAGGTGGCTGGAGAGCATCTGGTGACTTTGCCGGCTGAGGACCTACCCATAACTTGGCAACAGAGCAGAGTTGGGTGGCCTGCAGACAGCCACCTCTTTTTTGAAATTGAGCAAAACTAGGTGTCGCTCGGCCTCGTCGGAGGCCTGGATTCCTAACCTCTGGAGGTACAGACTGAGGGCAGGGAGCTTGTCAGATGGAGCTGAGCTCTGCCGACAGTGTTGGGGTGAGGGGTTCCCTCTGGCTGGATGTGGATTTTAGCCTGGATATCTGCCCTCGCTTTCTAAGCACGAGGCCTGGTCTGGCCGGGAGTTGGATTGTCAAGGGTCTTCTCTCTCCTCAGCTCTGAGAATGCAGAAGGGTGTGGCCACACCTGTGCCTGGGGGCTCTCTGGAGACCTTTGGTTGACCAGGTCCACGGTTTGAGGGCAGACTAGTGAAGGAGCACATGGGGGTGGCGGTATTGGCAGCCTGGCGGGGGGGGGGGGGGCGGGGGGGGGTGCTGCGGGAGTATCAGTAAGAGGACGTGCTGGCCCCGGGCCCAGCAAGTGGTGATCGCCTGGGAGAGTGAGCACCTTCACAGCCGGTGGCCCCGGTGCTGGTGAGGCTTCTCCCCGGTGGCACTGTGCAGACTCAGGAGGAGCTGTGGACTCTGCTCCCTTTTTCCACATGTCCAATAGGATTAGACAGTGCCTGCCTCATAAGTAATATTTAAGGAGGCGTGGAAGAGGTCGTACTTACGATAAGACCCTGACACACAGATAGTAAATAAACATTCATTTCCTTTGGCCATAGCTTGTTATGTCTTTGCTTTTTATTGACAGTTCTGAAAGCTCGCCTGGAAGGAGGTAGAGACCTCATTTTGCACACACACAAAACTGAGGCACAAAGAGGTCGTAGGAAGTCTTAGGGTATGACTGGTGACGAGGTCCCACGACCGCGTTCAGCTGCAGGGCTGGCTGGGAAATCTTGCTGGTGGCCGGTGGCCACGTGTCCAGCAAACACAACTACTGTGCAAGAGGGGACGGTGAGCAGTTTCGTGACCCTGAACCCTGGCACAGTAGTCTCTAAAGATAAGCCCACTAGGTGGCATAGTGAGAGAAAAGTATTAGAATTTCTGTTGGTGTGTTTTAACTTCCCTGTGTGTGTTACGTATGTGTCATAGCTTATAAGCTGTTGGCACAATAGCACAGATAGATAACTTACGTCATGCTTCCATGTGCCACAGGTGGGCGTACATTGGCACCTTGTGACGCCCACGAGTCCAAGTTGGGGTGGACATCGAGGACAAAGGAGGAAACGTGACCTTGGGAAAGCCCCTCTGCTGTCCCCTCTCCCCTCTGTGGCCTGCTCAGGGCCCTGATATTCACAGCAGTCCACAGCATCAGTGTTCTTGTTTCAGGCACAAGGACCCACCTCAGAGGATCCGTGAGCCTTGTCGGTGGCAAGGGGGAACATGTGCTTCAGCGTGCGGGACGCTGAGCTAAAAGAGCAGAAGTCACCACCCTTAGTTTGCCCAAAGGGGGTTCAGATGGGGCAGTGGCATGATGCCAGAGCAGACCTGGGATTAGAAATTCTGAAGAGTGGAGGTGCTAGAACTGGACTGAGGAGGTTGGGAAGCCTAGGAAGACCATGTGGCCCTACCCTGGGTTGGAAGGTGTGTTCTTGTGGCCATGGGAGCACTACTCATTGGGGGTGGGGGCAGGCACTAGACGCCTGTGGGCCTCCCCAGCCAGAAGACAGATGGGGGGGGGGGGGGGAGTGTCCCAGGCTACCAGTCTTGCTCCCTGCTCCTGAAGAACCTCCCTGCTTGGTTGCAGGATAAGCCACTAAGCTCCCTTTTCCAGCTCAAAGACTCTCCAGAAGGGCCCAGGAGAGATGCTACAAGTCTGCTTCACTGAAGGACCACGCTAGGCTTAGTATGGGTGTGCCCCCTCTCAGAAGTGGGACTCTGCCCCCTCTCTATCCACACCTGAAGTCAGAGGCCAACTTACAGCTGGCTCTCCTGCCCTCCTGCCCGCATTCTCAGCTGAGCCTAAGGAAGGACGGGCTGAGCCTAGAGGCTCCATGAGGAAAGGCTTCTTGGAGCTGGAAAGCATACTCCTTCCCCCTCCTGTGGACCAGAAAGCTGGCAGCCATATTGGGTGAGGTCGGGAGCTCTTGCCCTTGGCATGGTGACAGCCACGGCACCTTGTTTCCCTCCCCAAAGCATCTTCCTGTTTGGGGGAAAGGTGAAGGGCCACAGGACGCAGGGGTAACAGATCCTCTTTAGGAAGGTCTTCTCTGCTGACCCTCACCCCAGTAGGAATCTAAAGCCTTCTTTGCTTGCGTTCTGTCCCGAATCTCAGGGTCTAACAGTGTCAGAAAAGGAAAAAAAAAAAAATTTATTTGTTCCGGTGCTGGCCAGGCAGCCTTGTAGCAAATCCTCGTGGGTGCTTCCTGGGAGGTGACGGTGGGTCATCCGCCCCGAGTGGGTTTGGCCTACCTTTAAAGCATTTATGATGTGTGTGGCTCCAGCCTGCCAGCCCCACAGCCTGCCTTCCAGGATGTGGCTTCTCTCTGGCCCCCTCCTTGCCTCTAAAAATAACCTTGCTATTTTAGAACCACCTCCTCTGGAGCCTTTTCTCACTGCTCTCTTGGATCAGTAACCCCTGTGAGACCTGGCTCTTGGCTGCCTCTGTCCCCTCAGCTGTCCTCCCAGAGCTGTCCCCTTCCTGTTTCTCCCCCTTCCCCCAGTACCAGCTGGGATATTGTTCTCCAGCAAGGAAGGAATGTCCAGCTGGCTGTCCTCCGAGAAGAACAGACCTGTCACCTCTCCTCCCCGGGGATGGGTAGGGAGGAAGCGGGGCCAGGAGGGTGGCGGCGAGGCAGAGCACCACCCCGTGCGTCTGTTGTATTTGGGGACTCACACGGCCGTGAGAGGTTCAGGTGCCTGTCAAAGTGACAAGGGTTGAGAGGGCCGGGGGCTACAAGGACAGTCCATGCTGCCGTACTCTGACCCATGAGTGCTGGCTCCTGAGTGACTCCCCGCCCCATCTTCTTACAGCCCACAACCCTGCCTCAGGGCACCATCAACATGAACCAGTGCACAGATGTGGTGGATGGGGAGGCCCGGACAGGCCAGAAGTTCTCCCTGTGCATCCTGACCCCTGAGAAGGAGCATTTCATCCGGGCAGAGACCAAGGAGATCATCAGCGGGTGAGTCTGCCCCACACGTTTCGGGAGGAGGCGCTCCTTGCCCACCAGCGGGTTCTCGGACCGGTTCCCTTTGGCACAAATTGGGCAATATCGCCGTCCCTTTCTTCATCAAATGTGTCCCCGCTTCTGAGTCCCCTCTTTCTCTTCACAGCGCTACTGTGTGCCTGGTCACCACGCCAGAAACTGGCCTCCCCCTCCACCCGCCTTTGCGTCATCCGCATGTCCACATACCCACCAAGGCTGTCTCCTCATGTCCTGTGTGCTCGGGCGCCTCCCTCTGCTGGCACTGCCCGGTTCCGGGGCTACCTCGTCTCCTTTAGGCCTCTCGCTGGTCTCCCCACCTCTGTTCCCACGCCTCCCCAATCTGGTGTCACTCAACCGTGAGGGGCTCAGTCCCAGAGCTCGTCTGACCTTGCCGAAAATGCCATCACTTGGGGAACAAGTCCAGGTTCCTTGGCTGGCCCTGGTGGGGGGGACCCTTCACAGCCCTCCAGCCTCACCTCCACCACCCTCGTGTCCCAGCACGGAGCTGCTTGTCACCACATATGCCCCTGCTGCCCACTGGCTCTGTGCCTTCAGTGGGGAATGATCCCTCCATCCCTCAGACTGGTAGAGTCAGCCGGAGCATGCACTCTTCCAGGAAGCCTTCCCCCTTGAGGCACCTGGCGCCATCGGCTGGCCCTTAGAAAAGATGCAGATTGTCTGCGTGCACACGTGGCTTCCTTAAACAGCAGCAGCAGGTCCTTGAGGGAGGAGGCTGCGTCTCGCTCGCGGTCACCCCAGTGCTGCTGCGTACACTGGCTTCTTTGTCCAGGTGGAAGGAAAGAAAGTCTCTGAGTGACACCACTGCCCTGACCGTGCCATGCGCAGAGGCTCAGGGGGAGTCCTGGAAGCAGGAGGGGGGCCCAGGTTTGAGGCCGACGGTCCGGGGGGGCAGAGCTCCGTGCTCCTAAGCCCACGCGGCGAGTCCCTGCTCCCAGGGCACCGCTTGCCAGCTCTGTGCGACCTCACCACCCAGCATGTGCATAGTGAGCAGGCTCCACCAGCCCGGCCAGGAGCTTGGGCACTGGATCTTGGAAAATCCCGTTGGTCCTTTAAGACCTAAGAAAGCTTTGAGAGAAAGTAAACCTGGGGGGTGAGGGGTACTGGGCTGATTATTGCAGCACAGAATAGAGGGAAATCGAGCATGAAGCCTTTTGGTTTCAATAAGTAAAAAGACTGAGCACTGGCCTGGGCTTCACTATCCTTCAGGATCTCAGGCTAAGGCTGCTGTATGAGGAAGCGAAGATACTGGTCAGAAGGTCCCCAGTTCTTGCCGAGTTCAAAAGTTCAAGTCCAGGGGTGCCTGGGTGGCTCAGTCGGTTAAGCATCTGACTTCAGGTCATGATCTCACAGTCTGTGAGTTCGAGCCCCGCGTCAGGCTCTGTGCTGACAGCTCAGAGCCTGGAGTCTGCTCTGGATTCTGTGTCTCCCTCTCTCTCTGCTCCTCCCCTGCTCATGCTCTGTCTTTCTCTGTCTCAAAAATAAATAAAAACATTAAAAAAAAAAAAAATTTCAAGTCCACACTGTGATAAGGAGGAGCAGAGGGCCAGAGCTGCACTGCAGGGTGACCAGGTGACCCTATGCTGGGGGGTGCCAGTTCACCCTGAGCCCTTTTCCCTTGGAGAGAGGCAGGTTTGCATTTCTGACTCCTGGGGGCAAACAGGAGGACCACTTTGCCTCTGCCTCTCCCTGGCCTTAATTCTAGAACCATATGGTTTAAGAGTGTAGAGAGCGTGGAGCGCCTGGCTGGCTAGTCAGAGGAGCACGCGACTCGTGATCTCGGGGTCATGGGTTCGAGCTTAACTTAAAAAAAAAAAAAAAGAGTATAGGGGTCTTTTACAAAGAGATCCCTCATCCTACAGTTGGGAGACTAAAGTTTTAGAAACGAGAGGACCCTGACCAAGGGCCACTCTCCAGGCCTGAGTGACAGCACAGAACCACTTGCACTTCCTGGCTCACACTTGCTGCTGCGGCCTGTCTGACAGAAACACTCAGGCCGGGGCTCCATTGCCCAGCTGGATTCCTTGGGGGAGATCTAGCCTTGGGAGCTAGGTCCTGTGGAGGCTTCTGGTTAGCAGGTGGGATGGGAAAGGGGTGTCCAGGGTCCCCAGGACAGGCTGGATCATGTGTGACTGGGGGACCAGGTCAGGGATATAGTGATGTGCTACATGCCATTAGGAAACTGGCATCTGATCGCGCCTCTGGCAGGTGGCCTGAATCCTACCATTAGGCACTTGCCACAGGCCAGGGGACCTCCTAAGGTCACCACCTGAATGGGGACTGGGGACTGCCATTCCCATGCAGTGTGGGCAGACAAGGTCATTGAACCACGATACCAGATGTGCATTCTCTCAGGGTCCCACACGTAGGCTGGGCTGAGGTTTGTGCTGTGGCCCGGTGGCGTACCTGGAGCCAAAGCCACCCAGCGCTTTCCTCTCTCCTCATCCTGGGTCTGGGCCTCGCTTACCCCTGCCCAGCAGGCAGGGCTCACCGTGGCAGCCTGTCCCTGGGCCCCTGGGCAACAGCTTCCCCATCTTCACCGCCTGCTGGGACACTTGGCCTCCTTCAGGGAGACAGGTGGGGGGCGGTGTCCCCTGGGTACAGACTTCTGCCTCCACCTCCTCTCCCTCGTCTGCCTCTTGCCTTTGTGGATGGACTCCTCCCTTGGCATCCTCACCACCTGGCACAGCTCCTTTGCCCAGGTATTCTCATCTGGTCCCTGAGACCCTGAATGGGTCTAAGCACGCAGCTCCCTAATGAGCGGCAGACACTTCCTCTGGACTGACCTCGAGCAGGAGCAGTTGGGGACAGTCCATCCAGCCTTCTCCCCGGGGTCTTCTCTGAACAGAGGCCCCTGAGCAGCCTGTGGCATCTCTCCCAGAGCCGGATGGAGAGAGTTGGCGGTTCTTTTTCCCGGCTCTCTTGTGCCAGGAGGAGCCTTCAGGATGTTTGGGGCACAGCTTAATGCAGCTCTTTTAGAGGAGTTGGGAGGGGAGCAGGAGTTGGCGGCGGGTTGGGGGGCGGGGGGCTCTTCCGTGCTCTCCAGCTGGGCTGAGTCCAAGCTTTCCCCCTTCTCTGAGCCCCTGCCTTTCAGCTTTGTCCCCTTCAGTCTTATTCACCCTGGCTCTGCTGTCAGAGTCGGGGAACACTCTACCATGTCCCTGGCACTCACATCCATGACTGATCCCGTGTCCGTACTCACCCCTTGCCTCTCTTCTCTTCCCGGGTATATTTTACATAGTAACACATCCGAATGACGTTACACGCTTCCTACTGGGCTTCCGTGAGAAATCCGAGTTCAGGGGACACATTCCGAGCCCAGCCCGCCCCTGCCTGTGCTCAGCCTCTGAGTCTCCAGCACAGCTCCCTGAGCTCCGTTGAGTCAGCAATGCAACCACAGCACAGATCTCTTTCCTCAAGGCCCTGTCCTGCATGGCTCGTGGGCAGGGACTCAGGGCACCCCACAGGTTCTGCACCCACCTGCCATACTCCCCGTGCTCCTGGGGCCCTGGAGGACGAGGTGACTTTGTCAGGCAGTCTCTTCTCCTCTCCTGAGTGAAGCTATGAGAGGGGTCTTCGACAGCTTGTTAGAGTGCCCAAAAGAATTTTCAGCCCCTGTGGCAGGCTGGAAAGTGGGTCTTTTAACCCCAGGAGCATGTGAGTTCCTCAGATGACATATGAGTGAGGCCCTCAGGGAGTCTGCTCATCTGCTGTCCTTGCGGATACAGTCATGGCCTCTGTTCTTGCTTTGGGACCAGCCCGCAGAGGAGTGACCCACAGGACCTGTGCCTTAGGTCTCTGCGGGACAGGCAGTTGTTCGTTCTCTCAGCAAATTGAGAATTACCTGTTCGGAGCTGAGCTCGGCTCTGCCCAGGTGCTGTGACTCCCCACACCCAAGCCCACTTTCCCCGCTGCCTGCTGTCAACAACCAGCACACCTCCTAAGGCTGTCCTGCAAGGTCACGGACTGTGACTGGCCTCCCCTCCTCCGTCCCCGATTAAAGAAGCACCAGCGAGTGTGAAAGGCGCAAACCCTTCTTCCTGACCCAGGTTCGGGTCCTGAGGTTGCTGCAGCCTCCGGCTAGGGCGCTGGCGGTGTGGGCTCTGCCTCACATCACAGCTCAGCCGCTGCCACTGGCCCAACACAGACCCTCGTGTTCTAGGAAGAAGGGAGACCAGAGTCTCCTGCCGTTCCTTGCCCCCTAGAGAGAGCGCCCTTCATCACCAGGTCCCTCCTGCCCTCCACTCCTCCTGTCTCCTCTCACCCAACCCTCCCAGATGTTAATGAAGCTCAGGTGAGGCAAGCATCGGATGTGTCACGGCCTAATCCGCCCCAGAGGTGGGGAGACTGAAGCCCGGAGGGGCTGGGAGCCACCCAAGGTCATGGTTAGAGAGTCGCACAGCCAGATCTGTATCAGCCGCTGCTCTTCCCACACTCCCCTGCTGCCTTCTCTGCTCCTGGTCCAGAGTGGACCTGCCAACATGTGGGTCTTGGGGTGGGTCCCTGGGCAGCTCTGCCAGACCTTTCCCAAAGCCAAGGTGCCCAGAGCCCTCATTGTGCAGGTGGTGGGGCCCAGAGGTGAGTGAGTGGGTCTGGGAGGTCAGCAGCTCAGCCCCCGGAAGTGACCTGCTGCAGAGAACTTTGGTAGCACAACTCTTGGTTCCTGCCTCTGTAGCCCTAAAGGACACCCAACAGCAGCCCATCCGTATGCTAAACAAATCTTCTCTGGGAGGACCATTTTAAAACCAAGTCAAAGCCCCGAAGATGGGATCAGTGAGGTGCTTGCTCTGCACTCTGAGGCCTGTGGTTCAGGCCTGCTGCCCCGCCAGGGTGAAGCATTCCTTGTGCCTGGGCTGACCACATGGCCCTCCCCACCTGCACTCTGGTCATTGTGGGGTCAGCATCTGGGCCTGGTCCCAACACAGCCTGTGCTTGTCCTGGGCTGCACTTCTGGCAGTTCCTGCCCCAGTGGTAGCAGGCTCACATCTGGGTCGTGCTCTGCCCTGCTCGGCTGCCCAGAGGCCTGACCACTGGGTGGATGCCCCCAAGCAGGAAGCGTTGCGCCTGGTGTCTAGACCACCCGACGAGGTTCCTAGTCCCCAAGAGCAGGGATCTGATCCAGTGCTTCCCCCCTCTTCTCTCTCCAGATGGCTAGAGATGCTCATGGTCTATCCCAGGACCAATAAGCAGAACCAAAAGAAGAAGCGGAAGGTGGAGCCTCCCACACCACAGGTAGGCAAAGTGGTTTCGTTTCAGTAGAGCTGGGATGAAGTGAGAGCTCCCCGGAAGGACCCGGCCTAAAACTAGGGCTGAGGAAAAGGATCCAGATGGGGCTGAGACGGTCACCAGCCCTGCGTGTCCTCTCCTTCCCTCCAGTGGTCTGTGGGCCGCAATCGGTACGCTCCTCTCCAAGCCACGGGGCAGGACCCTCCATGGGCCAGGGTGGCCTTCGTGTACACTCTGGGGCTGCCCCAGGCGGTTTCCAGTGAGTGGGCCAGTGCTGAGCAGCAGTATTACAGCACGTGTCCCTTCCCTGGCTGTCCGGCCAGCTGCTAGGGAGCACACAGCATGCTTGGAAGGCTACTTGCTGCACACGCATGTCCTCGCGCACCACGGTTGAGGAAGGGACTCAGTTCAGCTCGACTTGACACACGGAGATGATCCTACAGACAGCAGGCTGGGAAGGAAGGCCAGACAGGGAGTGTCCTGGCCAAGTGAGGGGCTCTCAGGGCTCTGTTCCTGCTCTGAACTTTGACCATAAATGGAAAAAACTTGGTACGACCTTGACTTTTGGGCCCCTGTCCTACTTCCCATGTGACCAGAGCAGGAGGTAGCCTGCATAGTCCCACCAGGTCTAGTACTTTCCCAAAGGCCACTCTCTTCCACCTCTGCAGGGGCATAGGGCACCCAGAAGGGCTGTGCACCTCCCTGCCATGCTCCTCACACTCCCAGGGCCCTGACGGAGCGAATTAACCTTCCTGAGCCTCAGTGAACTGATTCACAGAACGGGCCCTTTGAGCTCTGGTTATAGGATTTTTGTGGGCATGAAGGGAAGCGCTGAGCCTCTGATGGGCGCTCAGCGAATGCTCCTCCTCTCTGCTCCAGACTTCACAGTTACCGAGTGCCTTGCCCTGCCTGAGCCAGCCTCACAGCAACCCTAAGAGTGAGCAGAATGGGGATCGGGTTCCCTTGGGATCTTGCAAGGCCCAGAGTCTGACAGGGAGCCAGCCTGTGACAGAACCTGGCTACCCACTGGGGCTCTGTAGTCCTTACTGGATACTCTCTGCTTCAGCGAGTGGCAGAGGTCAGCCTGGGCAGGACTGGTAGGTGTGTGCTGGCCTGGGTCCCTCGCTCTCTACATACCCACCTTGGGCTTCCTTGCACAGGCCCTGATGGAGTGCAGCTCTGGGCCTGCTCTCAGCCAGTGGTTGTTGTCTGCTGTCTGTCCACGCTCCCCAAGGTGTCTCAGGCCAGCATCCTCTGAAGGTAGTATACCTGGCAAGAAGTCAGCAAAATGCAGTTGGAGTCATTCCTGGAGACTGAAAGTGGGGCTTCCTACTAGGGAACAGCAGATACACACACAAATCCCCCAAAGCTGCCTGGTTTGAGAGAAAAAATCCCAGGCAGAATAATAGCGTTTAGGGTTACTCTGCGTTTCTATAGTGATGTCTTGGAAACATCGCTAGAGCAGAGCTCCGACCTCCAAATAAGGCAACGACATGTGCAATAGACAGGTTCCGCCCAGACCGGGGAGTTTGGTTGTGTCCCTGCTCCCCGGCTGTCCCCTCCCTCTAGATACTGCTAGCCATGGCCGAGCTTCACCTTTTCCGTTGGTAGCAGGAGCCACGCGATCACAGGGTGGGGAGATCACCCACTTCCCTGAGAGTCTCTTAGAGCGTGGGTGTCCCAGCCTGCTCTGCTCACCCCTTCCTGAGCCCTAGCCGGAGCCAGCCTGGCAGGGACTCTTCTTTCTGCCCCTTGTTCCCAAGAGCATCACATTTGATTCCATTGGTTTCTGGAAGCTGTAAACTTTCATCTGGGGCCCATCTTCTTGTGAATCAGTCTCATGAGGTGATGTGGGGTCTCTCCAGAGGAGAGTTGGGGATCTCTGGACAGGCCTTCCCTCCACAGCCTGATGCTGAAGGTGTTTTGTTACCCTGAATGGAACAGGGAGGGAAGCCTAAAGCCTTGTGGGCCCCCCATCGAGGCAGGAACTCAGGACCCCATATCTGGCCTCTTTCTCTGTGGCCTGGGAGAGTTTCACATAAAACCAGTGGGGATCTGGAAGTGTCGCTGTGCTGTGCCGTGCCCTCCAGAAACTCAGGAGGAGAGCCCACAGGGGCCCACTTTAAGAAGGATGTCTCAAGCAGTTAAGACTTGGGGCCATGGAGAGTACACTCACCAAGTGGTTTCCTGAGAGTATCAGAGAGAGACCCATGCCAGGCCCTGAGGGAGGATGAAGATCAAGCTACAGGGGGGAGCAGACAGCCTCTAGACTGGGCACATGGGTCCCAGCAGAGCCTAGAGCAACAGGGAGTCAGGCAGGCCCTCCAAAGCCTGAGGCCTGAGATACAGATTCTGGGAGCTGCTGCTTTACTCAGCCCCTGTTCCCTCCAAGAGGAAAGACTTTTTCTGATACCGAGATGCCTAGAGAGAAGGAATAATGATCCATGCCAGGTACGACCAGGACAGGAAGGACGGAGATCTTACCGCCCTCTCCCCAAATCCCAGGTCTGGGGCCAGGGGCCGCGTGTTCCCCCTGCCAGTGTGTGGGCCGGGAGGCTTGATTCATCAGGTGGAGCTCTGGAATGCTGGTTTCTCCCATGCCCCCGCCCGCCAGGCTCTGGGCCCTTGCTTCTCCGCCTTTCTTGAGAGACCTGTAAAACAACAGACCCCTCTCAGTGCGACCAGAGACATGCCCGGAGGAATGTCCCTACTGGTCCAGTGCGCTGGTTCTTCTCAGGCCCACACGTGTGTTGTGGATTGCCACTTCTTCTGGGGTGTCTTGTTCTCTACTTGGGTGGCTGCTCCAGGTCACATCCTTCTTTTCATTGGGTCCCCGTTCCATTCCTGTGCCCAGGAAGTAGAAAGGCAGGCTTTCTGTGAAACCTCCTCTGGAGAGGGTACCTGCTTAGCTAGCATGTGGAGGCGACAGCGGCCCGGGCCTGCCTTTCAAAGCCCTTTGTGTGCTGCCAGATGAACAGCACAGACCTCGTTACAGCAGTGAAACGCTGATGGCCCTGACCATGCAGGGACTAGCACGTAGGAAACCCGGCACCTCTGCCTCCTTCCTCTTCCACAGGTACCTGTGGTCTGTGTCCTTGTGACCCCCAGCACCCTCTCCACCACAACGGCGACAAGTGTGGGGAGCAGAGGCAGTGCCCCACAGCCGCCACACATCCGCTTTGGAAAAGAGCAGCAACTTTACCCAGAGATCAGGCTTTCCTGTTATCACCCACCCAGCCCCCTCTCCTGGAAGCCAGTGTGGCTTTGTTCCTGCTGCCAGACTGTCCCTCTGTCTCCACCGATTCGATAAGGCTTGGCAGAGAGGCAAGAGAAAGCAGAGCCTCCAGAGGAGAGAAAAAGAACTGCCTGTGGACCTTGGCCGCCATTCAGGGCCCTCACTCTCTGGGAGGTGTTTTCCAGAAGTGGGGAGCGTGGGGAGGGATCTGCAGATGTGACCAGCCCTCACAGATTGGGAGGCCCAGGGCCAGAAGGTGGGTGTGTAGCCACGAGGTGCTGGGACATGCATTTGTTTCCCAAGCTCCCTGTCATGGCCCCTTGGATCTCAAGCCTAGAATTTCCTCGGCCTCTTGGGAATCTGTGGCAGCCCACCTGCTCCGTGCTGGAGCCACAGGCATCAGAGAGGGCTGTGCATATGCCATGGGCACTTCACCCGCAGCGTGGGGCTGAGGCCACTTCCCTCACAAGCACAGCTGCCGCCTATTCCTCTTGGGCCCCTTCTGGCAACCTCTCCGTATCCTTGTGCAGCTGGTCTTCCGCAGGGGGGACGGATTCACCGACCATCTTCACGTCACCCCACCCCACCCAGTTCTCTAGGAGGAGTCCCAGCTCCACCCTGAGCCCACCAGAGCATGCCCAGCCTCTGGCCTTTGAACAGAAGGCTCAGTCGCCAGAAGGGGCCACGGCAGGGGGACCTGGAGTGAATTCTGCTTGAGGGATGCGTTGCTGGGGCGCATGGATTGAGGGCGGTGGGCTGACTGGAAGGACAGGTGGCCCTGGGGCTGGCGCTCCTTAGATCATTAGAGCCTGGTTCTTTTGGAGCCCTCAGGAAACTGTCAGAAACCATTGCCATTTTCTTACAAGAGTCCAGTTCTTACAAGGTGGGTAAGAGCTGCAGGGAATCTTCAGCCAGGTCTGGTGAGAGCTCTCTTGGGCAGTCAGGCGCGTCCTGGGTCTGTGGGAAGAGCCTTCTTATCTTTATCCCATTCCTGAGGCTCCGGAATTCTTGCAAAGCCAAGGAAGACTTTGGACCTGGTAAAATGCCTGTTTTTTCACATTGAGATACCTGGTGCCTGGGCTTCTCAGTGGGCCCTCTAGGATGCCCATCCAAAGCATACTCCTCCCCCCCCCCCCCACTGCCACTCCTGAGGGTGTCTGGTGATGGAAAAGGCTTGAAGCCCCACTCTGCCCCTTACTGGCCATGCAAGTATGAGCATGCCGTCTCCTCTCAGCGAGGGCAGCCTCCCATGCGAGGTGTGTTGGTGAGGACTGGATGGTACAGTGATGTACCAGAGCCCAGCACATGGTCCGTGCTCAGTGACAGATAACCCAGCGGTTAATCCCGGCGGTTAAAACCCCGCGCATGCACAGACACATCACCTGTGTCATCTGTAATCCTCGCCAAGGGCCCCACCTCGAGAGTTGGGTTAAGGTAGGTTTCTAAAACTGAGACTTGGCCGCCAGGACGGGAGTGGAAGGTGGGCATTTGCGCATAATCCCCATGTTTTTGGGAAGGCAGCTGAGACATGTCTCGCTTTTGAGAGCAAAGCCGTCTTGCTAGCAGTGCCCTCTGTAGCTGGCACCTAGGACCCTGGGCCAAGCCCGGGTGAGCTGGTGCTGTAGGGCAGCTAGAGATCCCAGCCGGGCCCTTGTCCAGGCCCTGGATTTGAGGTTGAGTCACAGTTCTGCACCTGCTCTGGAAACGGACTTTCTGTATTTGGCTAAGTACCTCCCATGTGAATGCTTCTCCCACAGAGCAGCACCAGTTTCAATCTGGGGAGACGTGGGGTGGACACTGCTCCCATATGGGCTCGTGGCGGGGTGGGAGGACATGCATGTACTTGGATGTTTTGTTTGTATCTGATGACTCTTCCTTCACACAGTGTCCCAGATGTCCTGTTTGAGCTTTCTAGAACCAGAAGGCGGGGGGTGGGCAAGGGCTGGCCCCGGCATGGGTGTTGTGTGGACACATGCTTTGCATTTTCCCAGTGGCCATCTCCATGGTGTGTTCTTCCCGCACCCCACCCCATCTTTTGTGACTCGTGTCCTAAGCACCTACAAGTCTAGGAATGACAGACTCTGAGCCAGCCATTTGTCATCTCACTTTTAGTGCCTGGTCCGCTGCTCTGGGCTCTGTGGTTTTGTGGGCAGGGAACACTGGCGTGTGTTTGCTGTCGGAGGTCCAGGCAGAAATCCTAAGCCTCTGCTCCGTGTATTTACCAAATCTGGCCTGAGGCCAGTCAGACCAGGCACTCTGGGCGCACTGACTGGGGCTGTCGAGGGGAAACGGCCACGGTGCCATCCAGATGGAGCTTTCACCTGACCAAGATATCTCTGTTCTGAGCCTCCCCTGCCAGGGATTCCGGGCCACTGACACAGTGCGGTTGACCTTAGTGTCCCCTGTGGCCAGGCACCCGGGCGGCCAGGACCTGCGCAGCAGCTCAGGCTGTGTGCTGTGGCTGCACAGACGCTGCTCTCTCCCCCAGGAACCAGGGCCGGCCAAGATGGCTGTCACCAGCAGCAGCAGCAGCAGCAGCAGCATCCCCAGTGCTGAGAAAGTCCCCACCACCAAGTCTACACTCTGGCAGGAAGAAATGAGGGCCAAGGACCAGCCCGACGGGAGCAGCCTGAGTCCGGCTCAGAGTCCCAGCCAGAGCCAGCCTCCCGCTGCCAGCACACTGAGGGAACCTGGGCTGGAGAGCAAAGACGGTGAGTGGGAATCCTGGGGCCCGACCTCACAGCTCTGCAACAGGCGTCCATCCCCACAGAGCTGGTGCTGGGAACTCAGGGACCGGTGCAGCCCAGTCCTAAGCCCTGGGCCTCAGGCTCTTTCACCTTCCGTGTCCGTCAGCCCTCGGCAGGGGCCTGGCCTGGGTGGGCCTGGGATTCTTGGACGCCGGCCTTGGCCTCGCCCCTCTAGCTCTTCAGTCCCATCTGTAAAGGAGGAAGACAGCACCTGCTCCGTCAGCCCCAGGTGGGTGTCGTGAGAATCAAACTGCTCCGGAACGAGGTCTGTGTACCAGGAGGCCTTCCTGTCACAGTGGCTGCATTGTGTTCATGGCCTAGTTGACCCTGGCAGCCCAGCGTGTCCTGAGAACAGCACTCGTTAGGGCAGCCTCGTCCTTCTCGCTGTCCCATCCTGCCCAGCCTCTGGGCGCACGCAGTAGGGAAGAGGGTGCTCCGGAGGCTTTGCTGTGCTCCCTTCACTTAGCGCTTTGGAATTACTGGAGCAGAGGCAGGGAGGCACCGTTTGCCTCCCTGGCCTGGGCCCTCGAGGGCTCTGCGTGACATAGGCTGGCCTCTCCCATTTATATTTTGTCCAGCTCATTAAAGACAAGACAGTTAGGACTGACCCAGTTCATTCAGGCCAAAATACGTTTTGCCTCAGCTCTTCATGCGTAGCACCCATCCATTCCCCTCGTTCCTGCAGAAGTCCCCTGCCTCTGCCGTCCCCAGATGTGCTAAAAGGCCAAACGGCTACTTGGCCATTGGTTTCCTCCTTGATGCTTGCTAAGAAGCGGTTGTTGGTGGGACCTCTCTCGGGGGCGAGGGATCCTGCTCCCCCAAAAAGCCCTCCGACTAGAAGCTCAGGGACCCCCAGGCAGTCTAACAGGGGCAGCCAGGTTAGGAGAGAGATGGATGAGGGACTTGTGTGGGAAGGGTATTTCATTCCTGTCCCAAGGTTCTGCAGTAGGGCGAGCCATATAGGACTTTAAAAAGTTCCCAGAAACCAAAGATGGCAGCAGGCTAAGTGTGTCTCCCGCCTCCCTTGTCTCTTCCAGAGGAGAGCGCCATGAGCAGCGACCGCATGGACTGTGGCCGCAAAGTCCGGGTAGAGAGCGGCTACTTCTCCCTGGAGAAGACCAAGCAGGACTTGAAGGCCGAGGAGCAGCAGCTGCCCCCGCCGCTCTCCCCTCCCAGCCCCAGCACCCCCAACAACAGGTATAGTGGCCCCGGACCGCCCTCCCAGGAGCTTGGTCATCCCCTTCCTTCCCCAGGTTCTCGACCCCCCAGCCGAATTGTCTGCGGCAGCTCCCGTGGCTCCCTGGACGTGGCCAGCCGGCCCCCCGCCCACACGGACTCCAGCAGCGCTGGGGGGCGGGGAGCAGAGAGACTGGGGCGCACCTTTGCCTTTAAAGCCAGCAGGCAGTATGCCGCCCTGGCCGACGTCCCTAAGGCCGTCAGGATCAGCCACCGAGAAGCCTTCCAAGTGGAGAGAAGGCGGCTGGAGCGTAGGACTCGGGCCCGGAGCCCTGGCAGGGAAGAGGTGGCCCGTCTGTTTGGCAACGAGCGGAGGTAAGGAGGGGATTAGAGGGCCACATGTGCACAGACACGCGCCCCTCCTTTACACAGTCTCTCTCTCTCTGTCTGTCTGTCTCTCTCTCTCTCTCTCTCTCTCTCACACACTCACACACACACACACACACACACACACACACACACACCACACACACACACACACACACACACACTCCTGTGTTCTTTTACATGCTTTTGACATGTCTCCTCACACACACTCTCATGCACACATTTCCTCTCCTCACCTCACACATGCATGCACACGTTCCCAAAGCATTCCTTGGGGGAGCACACTTGTTCTCCCTTTCTGTTAGAGTGTGTGGGGAGCCTTCCCTTTTTGAGCCTGGGCTCTGATCACAGAACTCAGCCCCCGGTAGCCAGAAATGTAGGATCCCTCTCTGGACACCCAGAGATCTGGGCCAGAGGCCAGCTGCTTCCTGTGAGTGCCTCCTGGCACTGATACATTAAGGGCCGCTGGGCCTTATGTGGCTGCATCTGTTCTTTCCTGGTCCATTTCTGTTCTCTGAGGTGCCTGTGGAGGCAGGGAGAGCCCAGAAGTGTAGGGGCTGGCTCCCCTTGCCTTACGCTCCTGGCATGGGTGGAGGGCACCGAAGAAGGTGGGGTGGGCAGCCACGGGAAGTCACAGGGAAGCTGAGGTAGCCTGTGAGGTTACCGAGCGTCCAACAGCATCGCTCTTCATCCGGGCTTGGCTGAAACATGACATGGGGAGGCTCACAGAACCACAGCTTCCTGGGGAGAGACAGGGTTTAGAGATGAGAACTGGGACAGGGCCTGGGACAGAGGCATGGAACTCAACTGTGGTGTGAAGAGAGGAGGGCTCTGTCCTCCTTTTCTCTTGTTCCACCGGCCCTGTGCTTCCCAGAGAGCCGTGGAAAGAGCTTGGTTCCATCTCTGAGGCCCTGACCCGGATCACGGCACTGGAGTGCCCCCTTCCAGTAGGAGCTTCATCCCTGAGTCTGTAAACAGAGCCTTGACAACAGGGGTCTCACCCGGGTCCGGGGGTGAACTGCTGGAGGTCCACGAACCCCCCCCCTAAGTGATTGGAGAGTCCATATGTACATTTTTCTGGGAAAAGAAAATCCGAAATTTTCATTAGGTTCCCGAATGAAACCTCTTTCCGAAAAAAGAGGTTCAGACTTAAATTCCCAAAGCATTCCCAGAATGTCCTCCCCACCCTGCCGAAGCCTAACTAAAGCTCAGAGTCGGCATGCTGAAGAGACAGGCCAGGGTGGCGATGAGCTCCCCTCCTCGAGGGGCCGGCTGTGAGCAGGGTGCCTTTCTCTCCTGCTCCCTTTTCTTAATACCCACCTGCTCTCCCAAAGCCCCAGGTGGGAGGGACCTGTGCACTTGTGGGTCCACCTCCAGAATAAGGAGGAGATGCCCAGAGTTGTTGGTCTTGAGAAGAAAGCAGATGTGCCTGATTCCTAGGCAGAGGGAGAAGGAAGCTGACCTGATGCCTGGGAGGCGGCCTTCAAGCCCTGGCTGTCTTCTTGTTTGATTAGCAACCCCAAGAGGTGCCTGGGTCACACACAGAGATGGGGCCTCAGAAGCAGGGTGACTCCTCACAGGAATAGCCTGGTGTAACAGAGCTAGGCTGCACATCCCCACCGGGCCCTTAACTGGAAAGACCCTGCTCCCATGATGTGACCCAGGATGGGACCACAGCTGCCCTTAAAGCAGTTAAGTAAATGCATAAGTTGAGAGGGCTTGCCAGAGACTAGGAGGCCTGTGGGCCAGAGCAGAGGAGGCTTGCACTGGCCGGCAGGCAGGCTGTGGATCCTGGAGGCTCCCGAGTGGGCAGCTGTGCCCTGGTTCAGCGGCAGACCGAAGAATTAACGTTCAGCACACCTGCTTGGCTTTGAACTTGTTCTTGTCTAGTAGCCTGGGGTAGATGGCATCTCTGGGGCTTTCCTCTCTGCATGCTCCTTGCCACCATGGAGATGGGTTTCCACCTGGTGTTGGCACCCCTGGAGCCCACCCGCTCTGCGTCCTCACATTGTAATGTCACTTTCTTACCCTAATGACATCTGACTGGCTGCTGTCACTTTGCTAGGCCTGCACTCTAGCTCACCCTGTGCTTGATCGGATCCCTGCGTCCTGGTTGAATAGAGCAGAACCCCATATTGGCAGGACGTCGGCCACAGCTGAGCCAGGCTGGCCCGGGAGCCAGGTTGGGGGGGCACAGTGGGGGGGTGGTCACCCGACAGGCCAAGGCCCTGAAGCAATCCTTTATGGGCCTCTCAGATTGCTCTTCAGATTTGCTCCAGAGCTTTTCAGATGTTTCTTGGATGGTGACTCACTGCCAAACACGCATGGGGGAGGCCATGGCCCTTGTTAAACTCTTGGTGACTGACACCAGGACCAGGTCTTTTGTGGTCCTGCCCCTCACCTGGGCCGGGAACCTGGAGAGGTCAGGCGGGGCACGGGTGCAGGTGCCTCCTCTGTCAGCCAGCCCAGGGGGACGCTTCCTGCCACACCTGCAGTACCTCAAGGGAACCAGTTTAACAGCGTCTCACTCACCTTGCAAAATAAGCCATGGCTGACCTCACCAGAAACCCCCTCTGTGTGGAGAGGCTGCATCAAGTGCCACTCTCTTTTCCTCATCTGACTCCTCTCTCTGCAGCCCTGGCAGGCCGGTGGCTCGTGAGCCGCAGGTGACTGGGTGGGGCGCCGTTCCGTGCAGCCTTCCCAGGGCTCTCTAGGCCCCGGGGTCAGTTGGAGGGGCTCCCCTTCTGCAAGTGGTGGTACTTGGGTCTGTGCGTGGGCCTGGAACCTCCAGGGCGGTGGCGCCTGGGGCCCCATCCACCCAAGCAGGCTGAGCGCTTGCAAGAGCTTCCTGTGGCTCCCAGGAGCTCCTGCCGCTGCCCGCGCTGCCTGCGCTCGCTGCACACACCCTCTCTTGCCGCCTTCCCTCAACCGCTGCTGCCTGCTGCCTGCGCTGCGGGTTCTGGCAGGTGGGCCTGGGAGCAAGCTCTGTTCCTGGAGAAGGTTCTGCAGAGGTTTAGGGCCCCAGAGCTCCTGCTTTGTGTGTGAGCACAGAGAGGGGCGGAGAGCCCAGAGGACCCGAGAATTCTGCCCTTGGTCTTAAGCTTCTGGGATGAAGAAACCCTAAGAGATCCATTTTTACTGGTAACCCTTCTTGAGTCTCTTGGCGGGGTCTCAGGATTTGAGCCCATTTCCTCTTTTTCCTTCTAGAGTTAGATATTAGTCTCCCTTAGATTTTTATCTTTGGGGCTCAGAGGCCCTTCACTTGCTCCCCTTGACTCTGCCACTAGTCCAGAATGAAAGTAAAAACCCTTCCTGTGGGGTGACCTTGGGGCGCTTGCCTGGGTGTCCCTGAGAGGGCAGGCCTTGGTCTGGTGGCATGTCACGGTTGTAAAAAACAGAATTCAACTGAGTAAGCTTTAGAGATCTTATCGACTTTATCCAACAATTCATGAATCACACAGCATCTCGTCTATCAAATAGAAAGGAGCTCCGAAGAGCTGTACAAAATGAAAAACTTTTTATAGGTAGAAGAGGGTGGAACAAGGAAGTTAATAATAGCAAAGAGTGCATTGTTTTGGGCAAGGTCACCTTCCTTTGAGGGACAGCAGGGGTCTTATCAGGTAGATAACTCACTAGTGCTGACTAGGTAATTCCAAATTTACTGGTTTAAGATTCCTTGCCTGGGAGAGGTTGAAACTGTAATTAAGTTAGGGATTAACCACTATTTGGTGACTTGGATTTAGCACAGGTGACTTTATTCTGGGTCTGTTGTCTTTTTTTCTTTCTTTCTTTTTTTTTAAAGCAGTCTCCTCCTCTTATTTAAAAAATTTTTTTTAATGTTTATTTCTGAGACAGAAAGAGACCGAGCATGAGTGGGGGAGGGGCAGAGAGAGAGGGAGGCACAGAATCAGAAGCAGGCTCCAGGCTCCGAGCTGTCAGCACAGAGCCCAACACCGGGCTCGAACTCACAAACCGCGAGATCATGACCTGAGCCGAAATCGAACACTTCACTGACTGAGCCACCCAGGCGCCCCAGGAATCACTTTTTTAAGTGAAGTTGCTTTTTCAGTGATTTAATGTAGCCAGGTGTCAACTTCCCCAGAAGTATGAATCCAGGTGCCGTAAGTGGCATTGACCACAGCACAGACATTTTCTTATTTAGCTGAAAAATAATCAAGGGATATCCTATTACCAAGAACAACCTTGGCGTTCCAAAGATGGGTACTGCTAGTGAGATCTTTTTGTAATGGGGGACAGATCTGACTTAGATAATCACAAGAACACCAGAATGCAAAAATGTACTGTGATTTGCTTAGGAATTTGTATCTATTGGGCGAGTACAATTATAATTGTACAAAGGTGAAAACAGGGCACTAGATGTTCTGGATGTAAAAGTCAGATTCTGTAAGTGACTCCTAAGTTCAGGGGGACAGTTGGGACTAGAAGAGAAATTGGTCATGGGGAGGACCAGGAGATCTCTAGTATCAACGGACAGATAAGAGCTCTTTGTTTATGATAAATCTGGCAATCCAAAAGGTCCCCCCCGCCCCGCCCCGCATCCCACCCCACCCCCTCCCTTAGTAATGGCCTGACAGATATGGATGATGGCATTCTTTCTAGACCAGTGCCAGAGTAAAGGAAAGAGAAGAAGAAAGAATTTCATTTCATGTTTAAAGAATGAAGTCTTGATACAGCATCTTGGGTAGAAGCAGTCTTTTGATATCAGCTACTTCTTAGTTTGATTTTGAGGTCTCCAGCTGCTGTGGGGCCCTTTTTAATTAGGAGATGTAGACCCAAGGTTCAGTTCTCTAAAATTTGGTTGCCATCTGGGGAGTGAGGAGGACCCTTAAAGGCAGTCTTTGTTCTTAGTGATTCCAAATCAGAAGGAGGAGAGAAAAGTAGAAATGTTAGTTTAGAGTCATAGCCAGATATTTGCAAAAACTAGACAGACCAAGTTATGTACAGGTATGGAGCCAAACAAACCTCAAAGACAATTAACAGACTAGAATCTCATACCTGCGAAGATGCAGAGTTTTTCTCTCTATAGTTATTCCCATTTTTTAAAAGATAGTCACAGTAAAAATTACTTGGTTTACATTAAACTTGGCCTGATTTTGTAAGTACGGCAAAAATAGCAACCATATAAGCTGTTTTTAAGACCGCTTTGCTGGAACTTTGATCTCTTCTCTGAGGCCAGGAAGCCAAGCCAAGGACTCACCATTAGATTTTACCTGCAATACGTATAGTTTGGGTGAATTTCTCTCTTCTCAAAGTTCCCTCCAAATGCCCTGAGGTTCATAGGCCTGTCAGGAAGTCACCAGCACCTGGAAGGCTGCTGGGAACCCTATAGCAAGGTACCAGCCCGATTTTTCCAAGCAGCTCCTTAAAGCTGTCTGGTCAGATCTGAGTCTGTGCATATCTCCAAAATGAAACATTCCAGTCAAAGCCTTGGTAATAAAGCCAGTGTTTCCAGTTGTGTCCTCTTCTAGGGAAAACAGATTTTTATTGAACTTCTACAAATAACTAAATATATTGCCATGAAAAGAATACACAAGAGTTTACGAATTCTGAAGGGATCAGGTAGAGAGAAAAAGTAACTGTTTTAACCATAAAGGTATGCCCTACCAAATTGCTGTAGGTCATAGATCCCTTGAGTGAAAAGGTTTCCCTAGATCTGAAAGAGCAAAACATTAAGGAACTAGCAGCGTTTCAAACAAAAGGTCATGTAAAATTATAATCGTCCTCAGTTCATTCAGTCCTATGTAATTCTCGTTCTGCTTGAACCCAGTTTTTTCATTAGTTTGGAAATTCTTCCCCAGTTCATTTTCATGGTCTTAAAGCTTATTAGAAATCTTTATTTGTCAAAGTCCTTTCCATGAACACTTCCATAAAAGCATCAGAGTAAAACAATAATTCTCTGTAAATAACAGAAGACTTAAAAAATGCCCATAGTTAGGGGCGTCTGGGTGGCTCAGTTGGTTAAGTGTCCAACTTTGCTCAGGTCATGATCTCACTCACAGTGTGTGAGTTCGGGCCCCACGTCGGGCTCTGTGCTGACAGCTTGGAGCCTGGAGCCTGGAACCTGCTTCTGATTGTGTATCTCCCTCTCTCTCTGCCCCTCACCTGCTCACACTCTCTCTCTTCTCTCAAAAATAAATAAACATTAAAAAAAATTTTTTTTAAATGCCCATAAAGATCAGACGAGAGTTCACTATAATGGAAATGACAGGGAAATTTGGTTATTTTTGTGAGGTTCAACATTTTAAGATATCAGCTAGAATTATGACTGATAACATTGCATCAGGACATATCAGAACCTAAGAAGGCTTAGCCTCACTTATGTGATAATGCTGCCCATGTAATGCAATGTATCAAGTAAGCCTAATTAGTGAACATCTCTCTTTTTTTTTTTTTTTTTTTTTTTTTTTTTTAAATTTTTTTTTTCAACGTTTTTATTTATTTGTGGGACAGAGAGAGACAGAGCATGAATTGGGGAGGGGCAGAGACAGAGGGAGACACAGAATCGGAAACAGGCTCCAGGCTCCGAGCCATCTGCCCAGAGCCCGACGCGGGGCTCGAACTCACGGACCGCGAGATCGTGACCTGGCTGAAGTCGGACGCTTAACCGACTGCGCCACCCAGGCGCCCCTGAACATCTCTCTTTTAAACAGAGAGAGAGCAAATCTTTTATGATTTTTAGAGATCCTCTGAAAAATCCCAAAGTTACTGCTAGGTCAAGAAGACTTGGTTTAGAATTGCATTTTTGAGAAGTTCGTCAAAATACCAAAAGGTTTTAAAACACTTGGTCACATAGGATCTTAGATCGGTAGGAAACAACACTCCGTTATCACTTAACCAAAGTGGCAATTATAGACTTTATAGGCAAATACAGAAAGTTACATGATTGTAAAACAACAACAACAAAAGCCCTAAGCTCTTTTAATAGAGGATTTCTTCAGTAATCAAAGACCTGATAAAGACCACATGAAACACAGGACATTATTTTGATAAGACACAAAATCTTTGTTTTCTCAGCAGGTTAATTAAAAAGTAAAAACCCTTTCACAACTTCTTATCAATAGCAGACCAATACTCCTAGAAAATTTTGTCCTTATTTTAAGAGAGAATACCAAATTCTGATACTGCACCACCTTACTTTTGACGTTAATAGTTATCTTTTTTCTTTTCAGTTCAAGTTCATTTTAATGTTAGCTTGACCATGTATAAAATTCTTTTCCCAAGATTCCCCTTCCACAGACCTTCTCTAGTTTTCTTGTCCTGTTTTTTTTCTCTTTTTCATTCTGAAACAACTAGTCTCACTTTGGGATAAAATTACTTTCTTTTCCTTCAACAAAAATTGATCTCCATTCCTCATATCTTCTTTTACCCAAAACACACATCCTACATGTGTTAGAATTGTTATCCCTTAAAAACTTAATATCTTGTGAAAATAAAGTAGTAAATAATTGTGAACTGTCTTATGTTAGCATTCTGTGCCTGGCAAATGTATAAATACATTTTGTATTTTCTGGAAACATGCTTTCTCATAATAGATTTTTTTAGTGTAGCACAAAATATGTTTAATAGACCCAAATCTCTTTAATTTCTTTATAATAAGCAAAAAAGGAGATAAACCAACGTTCAGTAATTGTTTCAGTATTTTATTTGGAAATGATCTAGGCATTCAATGACTACTACTCATTTAATTTAGTAAAACTCTTCAGATTTTTAAGTTACCAAAAAGATTTAGGGAAACCATTTAAGTAGGCATATCAAAAATATAATTATTGCTGAAAAGTTCACCTAAAATTGCATATCTCAGTTCATAGATCAGTTGTGTTTAGACTACCCATGAAGACTTTGTGAAATATTTGGACAAAGTCAGCCAGCAACGTCTGTTATAACATAGACACCATGAGGTTATTTGACCAGTAAACCTAGATAGAGTAAAAGTTGTGGAAAGGTATTATAGTTAATGCTGATAACTCTGAAGACACGTCTATTTTAACTAAAGTAACACACTTAAATCAGTGTTAATACCAAATATTTTCCTAGAGCACATGAATCTAAAAAGCATTAGGTTACTCTCTGTTGTAAGTTTTAGAATATTGTTAGTACTTAATTCATATAAGTACTTAATTTTCTTGAAGCCAATTAAATAGAGCTTTTTTCTTTCTTTTTAATTTTTTTTAATGTTTACATTTGAGAGAGAGTGTGTGCGCGGGAGCGTACGCAGGGAAGGGCAGAGAGAGAGAGACAGAGAGAGACAGAGGCAGAATCCAAAGCAGGCTCCAAGCTCTGAGCTGTCAGCACAGAACCTGACGTAAGGCTCAAGCACATGGACCATGAGATCATGACCTGAGAGAGCTCTTTTACAAATTAATTTTGGCAGTATCATCTATAGGTAGAAAATACAGATGTACGTGTGCGCGCACACACATACACACACACCTTATAGCTTCCATGCTAAAATTTTAGCCGTGGAAAGATACATTGATATAAAATGCACTGGTTATAAGTTGGATCCAAATTGTGTTTCTGGCAGATGAAATAAGGTTACCTGGTCAGATGGCAAGAGCTTTTTATTTTTATGGAGGAGGCACTTACGATCTTTCGTTTACTCATGTTCCAAATAATCTTTCCCCCTTTTGCTTTTCTGATAAGAATTCCCTCCCTGGAGTTGGTATTTCAAAGAGTAGACCCTTAGATAAGAGGTCCCAGAGAAGACCAGGTAGAACATTTACATCACAAAGGCACGAGGAAAGAACATAAAGGCTTCCAAGAAGGCCTTTTGTTTCCTGAGGCCAGAATTTTTACAGTACTTTACAAGCCTTTGGAGATCTGTAGAGGAGCTTTTGGTATTGGTGAAAAAGGACAGACGGACTGTGAAGTGTTTCTAGAGCCGAATTTCTGGTTTTGTGAACAATTGCTCTAATTCCTCAAAGATTTCTGAGTTTTGACTTAAACGGTATCGTAAGTCGATCCACCCGTGCAGCTACATTATCCTCAGTTTGCTTCTGTGTATCAGGAAGGAGATTTCCAACTTGGGTGGAAATCAAAAGATTTCTGTGTTCTGCATTTAGAACTGTTTGTCTTTGGAATGTTCTAATATATCCTTTCACAGAGGCTTCAGATACTTTCTTTTCTTCTGGTACATAGTTTCATTCTAGCTTAAGGGAGAAGGCCTAAACAACCCTATCAGGCTCTGGTTATCTGCTTCCAACTTGGCTGACTTGTAACCACAGAACTACTTAAAAACTTGTTTTAAATATCTTGCCACTTTTCAGCCAGGACAAACAAATGTTTCTGGCAGTATTGAACAACTCCCCGTCAATGTAAGTGGGGACTCAAAGAGGATGTAAAGGATACTTACTACCTTCCCAAGATCCAGAGTTTCTCTCAAAGAGAGCCAAAAAGAACCAGCAACCTGTATGCCCCATCCGGGCCGAAAACTAAGCCAAGTTCTTAGGACACAAAACAAGCAAGAAGGTAGTAGCTGTCCCTGAAGAGACGATCAAGAGCCAGTGGGTTTGGATTTGGAAAGGAAGGAAGAGTGTGAAATGTTATTTTGGTCTCTCAATTGGGCATCCAGGAGAGCTGACTCAGGTATGAATTCTCACTGTCTGGCTTCTGCCAATTCTCCCAGGATCCCCTCTGTAGCCTCTCTTATCTACCAGAATTTGGCAAGGTTTTTCATTAATTTTAGTTTCCGTTGGCTGTTTCAGAGAATAATGTAGCAGTTTACCAGGGAACTCCCCAGAGTCCCACCACCTCTGGGAGGGTCCATATGGGCACCTCCTTCAAAGGCAGATTTGAAAGCATTCAAGTTGGTGTTGAGGGATTTACCCAAAATGTTTGAGGACAAAATTTTTTCTAATGGTCCAGTTGGTTACAAATGAGATACTCATTTCTGAGCCAGTGTTTTGATGTTAGACTCCTCGGAAGGTGTAATGGGAGAGGCCTGTGTGTTGTTTTAGATACCTTCTGTGTCTTTAATTTTTCATTAGCCTTTACAACAAAACTTTCAATGAAACTGTTTTGGAATCTTGAAGCCTTTGGAAGCTTCTGCATACCAATTAAAATAAGTATCCCATTCTGTTTGTTTGATTAGGAACCCCTGCTTTTAAGTGCATTTCTTAAATAATTTCTTAAATAAATGTCTAACTGGGACACTCCCATAACAGCCCCTGTGATTCTTGGTTGTCTTTAGTAAGATTTTGCATTTTTGTAGGTATCTATAGTTCCTGGCCCTACAGTTCTTAAGCCATAAAATAAGTGTAAGTGTGCTGGAAGTCAGTGTGTTCAACTATAGAATTTAAAGATCCCGTTTCTTCTAGCTAAGTCTTCGAGTCTCACAGAAGCAAATTGATGCCTAAAAGGGATGTGCTGCTGGGTTGGGAATGGTGTGGTGTTTTACAGTGTACCTTGTTGCACAGAAAGCTTCTTGAGGTTGGCAGGTGACCTAGTGTCGCTCTTGTGTCCATCCATGACCAGCCTATCTTGACATGGGAGCCTTAGAGTTAGGTGCCGAGCCCTCCTAAGAGTTTTTAAGTGCTCAGCCTGTGCCCACCAGTTTTGTAGCTTTTGGCTTCTGAGATTCTCATTAGCAATAGCCTTTACCTTCTGTGCACGCTAACGCACCAGCAGTAGCTGAGATATTTCTAACCAGTAAAAGGCTTTGTGTGCACCACCAGCAGTTCTCAACGTGGAACTGGGGACTAGGGAAGGTGCTGAAGCAGCGGACCCCAAAGAATGGGGACTGTGGACTAGGATTCCCATGAAATGGGGAATGCACACTGAACCATCAGAAGCCCCCAGTAGGGAATCTGAGTACTAAACCAAGGATGGGGGATTCCAGTCAAGTGGAATACTACAGACTGAACTAGCCACAGTTCCCAGCATGGTCCAGTCGAGTGGGGGACTGTAGGGAGCCAATTAGATCAGGAGCTCAACCCGAAGAGAGCAGAGCTCAGAACCAAGAGGATCTTCCCATGGCCCTCGGAAATGGTGAGAAAGACCGAAAACTTTAAGGGTTCACAGGTACCACAGCTGGCTGTGTTTCTCATTGTCCTTGAAGCTGTCCGAAGTTTCCTTTGAGTCCCACCACTGCCACCAAATTTGTAAGGACAAAATTCAGTAAATTTAAAATTTTAAAGCTCTTACTGGCTTTATTCAGTGATTCGGCATTCCATCCAGGAGATAGAAAAGAGCTCTAAGGAGCTGTACAAAATGAAAGACTTTTGTAGGCAGAAGGGAGTGGGACAAGGAAGTTACTGGCAAAACGTGCATTGTTTCAGGCAAGCTCACCTTCCTTTGGGGGACAGCACAGGGCTCTCAGGCAGAGCACCTCACTAGTGCTGACCAGGTAATTCCAGATTGGCTGGGTTAAGATTCTACTCCTTGGAGAGGTTGAAACTGTAATTAAATATCAAGTCTCAGTTTGGTGATGTGGGCTTAGCACAGGTGACTCCATTTGGGGCCTTGTCCCTGTTTTAAACAGTGCCCAAGTCTCAGGCCCCCAAGGGTGAGGACTAGGCCTCAGCCCACGTGCCCCCCCCGGCCTCCCTGCCCTCTGCCACCATGGTGACTCCCTGTGACTCAGGGACAAGGATGGTCTCCCCTTCTCAGTGATCACCTTGGGTTTTTGTTTCTTTAATTCTTTGGATAATTTTGATTTACCATTATTTGATTTTAAAAAGCAGTCCCTTTCTGTTTATTCATTTTCCAGCCTTATTTTCTTTCAGGTCTTGCCCCTCTCCACCTTCTCCTGCTGTGTCGCTGTGTGACGTTACTCGCCCTTCCTTCGCCTGCTTCGCTCCCATCTCAGCTCCGTCTCCAGCCGTAGATGGCCTGATGATGCGCCGGCCTTTCACACGAAATCAACTCGCTTTGTTTTTGTTTTAATTTGGTTTTTGATTCTTTTTACTGTTGGCAGAAACAATGTTAATTCATGGGCCTTTTTCTTGCTAACTTTTGGTTGCCCTGGGGTGGGGGCTGCATCGTGGTCTGCTGAGGGTTGCAATGAGGACTGAGGCTGCCACCCTCCGAGGTGGTGGCTGCCTTCTGATCATGTCTGTGGCTCAGGAGAGGAGGCCAGGCAATGAGCTGTGTGACCGCCAAGTGTGTCAACAGACCATACAGGGGCTTCCAGCGTGGGGATAGAGGGCAAGGACAGGCTGGGGGGAAGGGGAGGCCCTTGCCCTTGAGCTGCTCCCAGCCCCTGCATGGCTTCCCCCTCCACGGTGGTGGGAGAGGGAGCTTGGGCTGGGGTGTCCGGTGAGCTAGCCAAGTGTCCTGTGTGCATAGGCCACACGCCCTGCGAAGGGGGAGGCCCAGGGAAGACTGGGATGGGCCAGGCATGGCGGTATTGGCTGAAGGAGCCCTCTGTAACTGAAGACCAAGCCCGCCTCAGGCTGTGGGGGGACCCCGTCTCCCCCTCAGCAGCCCCGTGTCATCTCTTGTAGGAGGTCCCAGGTCATTGAGAAATTTGAGGCCTTGGACATTGAGAAGGCAGAGCACATGGAGACTAACTCGACAGCCGGGCCCTCGCCATCAAGTGACACTCGCCAGGGCCGCAGTGAGAAGAGGGCGTTTCCCAGGAAACGGGTGAGCGTCTGGGGCCTGGGGCCAGCGCTGAGGCCCAAGCAGTGCCACGTGCGGCCACTGGGGCGCCGTCAGCATATGGCCCCACACCTCCTCACAGGGCCCCCAAACGCACCCGGATGCACTTCCACTGGGCTTCCTGTTCTCATTTCCTACTTGTTTGCTCATGTCTCTCCTCTCCTCCAGTTAGTGACTTTCTCGAGGGTGAGGCCTGCCTTCTGCATCTTCCTGTCAGAACTTGACCCATCTCTGCTAAAGGCCAGTCTAGCGAGCCTTAGGTCCCAGCTCATAACCGGAGCTGCTCTCTTTCTCTTCGAGGCAGCCCGGCCGCGAGGCTGAGCACCTTCCTTCCTCTTTCTTTCGAGTGGCGGCCATTGCCCTCGCTTCTCTACTTAGTCCACAAGGCAGGTCTCTCTGAAATCCTCCTCCTCCTCCTCCTCCTCCTCCCAGGCAGCCCACTTGCCTCTTGTGGCCCTGCTGTGTCCGATCTTCATCTTCCTCCCCAGCCCCTGTCTGGGCTCATGAGGTGTTCTGCTGCTCGCTGCCTCAGAGCCTGGGGCTCTTCCTTCCGCGACCCCGAGAAGCCAGGGGATGGGGATGGGACCAGGAGAGTGACGGTGACTAGCGCATCCGAAAGAAAAGGCTGCTTTAACAACTAATGCGTCTTTGAACCCGCTGCGTGAAAGCGGAACGAGCCGGACGAGGAGTCCCAGGACACTGGCTCCCGTCCCTGCTCTGGTCCAGACTTGCCCAGACAGAGCCCAGACAGAGTGCTTTCCTCCTCGCCTGGGAACATTCTTGACCCTCCCACAGCTCTGGCTCCTGGTTTCCCTGCTCCCCACCTGACTTTACTGGCTTGTACTGACTGGCGGCTGCTCTCTGCCACAGGACCTCCCCAGCGAAGCCCCCACAGCTCCTCTCCCGGACACCTCGGCCTCCCCCCTGTCTCCACACCGAAGAGCCAAGTCACTGGACAGGAGGTCCACGGAGTCCTCCCTGACGGTGAGCCCAGGCGCCGCACACCAAAGCCTGGAGACGCCGCTCCTGCTGCTTCTGTCACTTGGGGTCACTGTCTGCTTATGTCCGTGCGTCCATGCTGGCTGTCCCCTCTGCACGGGCCTTTGTGTCTGTGCGTGGGAAGCAGATGCGGTGTTCCTTTTCCCTTTTCTGGATACATAGGCGTCCTGAGCTCTGAGGTCACAAGTAGAGGAGGCCACTTGGCCAAGGCAGCAAAATCCTGATTTCAGAGAACCAGGGCCACAGCAACAAGGAACCTCTGTTCTTGCTTTGGGTGTTTGTTTCTGTGACATTTTGGAGGCAGGAGCCCCTTCTTGCTGGGAGCCCTTGCCTCATTCATGGTGTCTCAGGACAGGAGAGACGCCTTTGCCCGAGGTCACTTGAGCTGCAGCAGTGGAGGTGCAGGTGGGGAGTGGCCAGACGGGACCCTCGCTCCCTTGGGGAGCCGAGAGTGGCCGGCCAGAGGCCCTGGGAATGAAGGACAGCTATGCACATGGTGACCCGGGGCTCCTCTCTGCCTAGTCCGCGGTCTTCTGAGAAGTGGTTGGCGCCACTTCTACCCCTAGGGTGTGGAGCCACCAGCCACACACATGGAACTGAGCCAAGATAGGAGGGCTTCTTACCTGGAAGAGGGTTGTCTTTTCCTGGAGTCTGGGTGCTGCTCAGAGGTTTGGCACAGAGGCTCCTGGAACAACTCCCTCCTGGTCCTTCAGATACAGAAAGACATCACAGCCCGTTTCTGATGGAGGTGGAGATATACCTGTAGAAAAGTGAGAGCAAGCACGTGGGCCAAGGGGAAGGATGATCCTCATCTCTTCAGGTGCCAACTTGACAGATGCCCAGCTGTGAACACAAGCAGGGCCCAGCAGGGCTGCGGGTGGGCCTGAAGTGCTTCCTTGGGCTGCTCCCCAGGCCTAGGGACACGGGTGCAGTAGAGCCCAGCGGGGCCAGCTCCCCCGATCTGCTGTCAGCTGTCCTGGGTTTGCATCTTGCCGAGAAACGGAGACTCAAACTCATCCTGGTAGATAGGTGGCCCCAAGGTCTCGGCAGGGTTGCTCCTGCATCTTGCTCAGCGCCACGCTTTGGTCTCCGCTCCTCCGTCTTCCTCTCTCCGCCTTCCTGTGGCTTCTGCGGGAACTTCTGATTTCTCCTTTTAGTGGTCACTGCAGGTTTTCCCCTTCGTGTGAAACACCGACTGACTCTCCCTCCGGGCCGTCCTCTGCCGTTGGGCAGGCTTCTGTCAGAGCGTCTGGGCAGCCCAGCTGCTGCTGTGCCCGCAGGGCGCTGAGGCCATGCCCTTCCCTCCCCATCATCCCGCTGAGCCCGGCGTCTCCTTCCTTGAAGACACGTGAATCTGTGGAGGGTTTGTGGGCAGCACCCGCCTGGGCAAGGCAGGCCATCCTGGCTCGTCTGGCAGGTGGAGAAATGCCTCTTCCCGCTGCCTACCTCATGCGGACAGAGACACCTGCTGCCCCTCAGTCAGTCACCCTTTCCCCACGACTGAGATAGCTCAGAGTGCCTTCTTCTGAACTGTTCTTTTTTCTCCCTTTCTTAGCCTGACCTGCTGAACTTCAAGAAAGGCTGGCTGACCAAGCAGTATGAGGACGGCCAGGTGAGTGTGCAGGGCTGGGCTGCTGTGGCCCCTCAAAGACTGGGGAGCAGGGGTGGGGTCTGCCTGGCCTTGTCCCCAGCAGGGGTGGGAGCGCTGGCTCGATTCCCCCACCTCCGGCATGACCTCTTGTGTGGTCAACCAGGACTGTGGCCAAGACCCCCATCTCCTCAGGGAAGTGGAGGTACACAGCCGCCCCCACTCTCAGTTCTGCAGTGAGAGGCGGGGGCCACTGGAGAAGACCACCATCCTGCACCCAGCAAGGATCGCAGCCTCAGGCTAGGGGAATGTTCTACAGCACTAGCTCCCTACCTGGTAGTCTTTCCTAAAAGTTCCCAGAGAGCCCAGGCTTCCCAGGAATGGGGGAGGCCTCTGGTGTTGTTGGCTTGTGGATGCGTCTGAGGCAGGCCACGTTGACAGCAACCAAGGGCTGCTAGACTCTGCTGGGGACTCCAGCTCAGCCGCGGTCCTGAGAGAAGCCAGTGTGGTCGTTCTTGCCGTCAGACTCCAGCAGGAAGAGCCATTTGCAGCTGGACCTGCTACCCCACCTCCACCCTGCTTGGGGCTGGAAGGCCAGGCCTCCAAGGAGGCATGAAGAGGAGTCTGCTAGTTCCTACCGAGAGGCCCCGAAACCCTGCCCTCCTGAGCTCCCCTTCTTGCTTCCTGAGCAGCCGTGCCGAAACATCCTCTTTTTCTCTCTCCTCCATATCAATCCCCTTGGCCTTGCCTGAAGACTCAAGTCTCCCTCCTTGCTACTCACAGTGAAGACTTGGGAATCTGGCTGGCTGGTTTGCTCCTGCTGGCTGCAGGTGGGCGTGCCCCTCTGGTTAGCCAGCCAGTGGCTGTGGCTCACAGGCAGCCCCTTAGGATGGAGATGCTGTTTTCACAGCCACTTTCCAGCTCTGGGGGCCCAGCCCCCTGTCTGCAGCCTCTGGAGTTGAGATCGAGGACTGCGAAGCACTTTTCACCAGCCACACCACTGTGGGTTACAGAAAGCCCGTAGCCTGCGGCCCACCCCAGCTCTCCATGCTGCCTTGTCACGGGGGAGCCGCGGCTTAGCAAGTGCCCTGACGTCATGCGCGCATGGCTGCCTGCGGCCTGAGCAGAGTCCTGTGTGTGTCTGCCACTCGTGGGAGGGGCCGCCTGCCCTCTGCTTTTCCTGTGCTCTGGGAGGTGCCCCCAGGACTCTGGCTACGGATTGCCTTGGAGCAGTAAATGTGCTGCATGGTAGTTGAGCCTGGTTTTTCCCTTCCCTTGTAGTGGAAGAAGCACTGGTTTGTCCTTGCTGATCAAAGCCTAAGATACTACAGGGATTCGGTGGCTGAGGAGGTGAGTGTTTTTGGCTTCCTTCCTAGTTGTGGAGACAGTTGAGGGGTGCAGGCGACACCCAGGAGCCCAAGGCTCCCAGACACTGCTTCTCTAGGCTGACATCCCCTCTGTCTATTGACAGGTGTCCGAGTGGCCATCTTGGGTTTTCTAGTGTAGATCTGGTGCGAAGTCTGAGCATAATATCATCAGCTTTTGATGTTCTTGTGACTGAGTCTTCCTGAAACGTTGGGCTGTTTTGAGTCTCTGCTTGAGGCACCTGGGTGCAGAGTGTTTCAGTGGCTTCTCTTTTCTCTGTTCTTTGAAGAACACCGAAAGATGTCTTATTTTAAAACTCAGGATGAACAGTTTGGTTTTTTCTACAAAGGTTTCGCGGAGAATTGAACGTCTTGAAACAGAACTAAATCTTGTTCTTTGTCTTCTGGACAAAGATGGGATGTGGCAAATGAATTCAGGTGGCCCAGTTGACTGTCCTGATTTCATGGTTGCAGACCAACCAGAAGGGGCTCTTTCTCTTCCTTAAAAAATACCGTGTTTTTTGAGTTTTTTGAGTCTGTGTTCCTACCTTTTCCCTTGCATCCCACTCCAGGGATCCTTCAGATATATTCCCACATATAGCCCAAGGTTAGTCATTCCTGCACTTTTGTGGTAGCAGAAGGTTGGCAAGAATCTAATATCCGTCCTTAGCTCGTTATCTACATTTACATAGCCTGAACGCTTACGGGCTGCAGCGGAGAGATGTTAGTGATACGGGATAGACGAGAGCAGTGTGGGCGGCAGGCCCCTGGTGCTGCCTGAAATCAAGGAACGCGGGAGCGTGTGGTTGGTAGTGTGTGCGTAGACCAGCAGTTCTCAGAGTGTGGTCTGTGGACCCCTGGAGACCCTTTCGGGGGGCTGACGGACCGGTATACTCAAAACTATTGTGAAGAAGTCAGAATGCCATGTAAAGTGTCAATTCTCGGATACTCATCTTGTCTGTATTCTGTGATTCAAAATGGGCAGTGAGCATAAGGCGCCTTTGCTGCGTAACAGAACGTAGTGGGTCCCTCGCTGGAAGCACCTGCACCCCGTCTGCGCTGACAGACAGACTTCCCCTCGTGCTTCTCCTCGTGCAGTACTGCCTGCACTTGACAGAACAACTGACAGACAAACTGCTCATTCCGTTTTGGTGTCTGGCAGACATTTGCTTTAAAATGCACCAAGGGAGGCTATTCCTTCAAAGGAAACAATCCACTGTTCGTTGCCAGTGATACAGTTTGAGCTTACAAGCGAAACTGGAACTTTGGAAAATTCGTATTCATTGTCACAAATTTGACAACTTCCCTGTATTGACAGACTCTCCTAATGGAGTAGGTGGTCACACTAACAGATGTTTTGATCTGATGTAATGAAATGTGTCAACTTTTGGAAGATACACGTAACTTGGTATCTTCCAGATGACCAGTACGTAAAGTTAGAAAATCATGCACGAGTAATAGAGCCATTCAGGGGGCAGGAGAAAACCATGGATTTTAATATAACAGTATGGAAAGGTCCTTGACAGGATTGCTGATTCCATTCTGCAGTTCACCTTTAAGAAAGTACACCTTTTCACGATATATGTACATCAAACCATCATGCTGTACGTCTTCGGGTTATACAGTGATGTATGTCGATTATTCCTCAAAACCGGGGGGAGGGGGGCAGAAACAACTATTAAAATATGTCTCCTTACGCTGGACTGTTCATATGCGGTTGACCCTTGAACAATGCAGAGGCTGGGCGTGCTGACCCCTCGCACAGTTGAAAACCTGCATATAACTTGACTCCCCCAAAACGTAACGGCTAATAGCCTGCCAATAGATTAACATATATCTGTATGTTATGTGCAGCATATACTATATTCTTACAATAAAATAAACCAGAGAAAAGAAAAGGCTGTTAAGAAAATCCTAAGGAAGAGAAAATACATTTACAGGACTGTGCTACCTTGAAAACAATCCATGTATAACTGGACCCACACAGCTCACGTTGTTCGAGGGTCAACCGTACTTCAGTCAAAATGATACATCGAACAGGTTGAATGCAGCAACAGATGAGAGAATCCAGCTGTCCTTGGAAACCAAGCATTTAAAGATTTGCAAAAATCTCTTGCCGACTTCACAAATATTTTTTAATAAAAACTAAAATGGTTTACTTTTTTTTTCACGTTTATTTCTACTGTGTTCAATATCATCAGTAGACGAAACCCACATAAATGAAAACTCTTTGGGGTCCTCAGTTTTTAAGAGCATAAGGGCTCCGACCACACGTTTGAGAACCGTTGGCAGGGGTTGGATATCTTTGGCAGGATGCTCAGGGAAATAGCCTCGCTGCTTCCAGGTAGCCAAAGATAGGCAGTGTCCTCACTTGTCAGTGGACATGCCCATGAAAAATAAAGCTAACGTGGAAATTCGCTTGCCTCAGTGTTGACTTTTACTTTCTAAATCTCCTAAGATCCTCTCCTGTTTCTCTGTAGGCTGCTGACCTGGACGGGGAAATTGACTTATCCACGTGTTATGATGTCACGGAGTATCCAGTCCAGAGAAACTACGGCTTTCAGATACATGTGAGCCTGGGGTGGAGCTTGGACACAGGCTTGGTGTGGAGGTGGGGGACACGGGCTTGACCCGCTGGGACATTTCTCCACAAACATGATGTCCTGGTCCAGGGACACCTGTGGATAAGCCTGACCTCTCACAGGCATGATCAGCATACATTCTTTTCTGTCAGCGTGAGTGCCTTGACCTGTGCCTTCCTGTGTCCTTAGCACCTCATCCCAGCTCCAACTTGTGATCTGAACAAAACAATTAGATGTTAGCATCTTTAGCATCTTTCTTCTAAGTACCATTTAGAAGCTTTCTGTTACTGAAGGTTCTTTTTTTTAAATGCTGGTGTTGGGGAAAGAACAATGGGATTGGGGAATAAAAATAGAAGTGTTAGTTAAGCCTTGAATACTAGGTTTTTACTGATTTCTTCTTTCATTTGGACATTTATCCATCTATTCATGTCTTTTGTTCCCCCACAATCTTGTGAGGGACTCAGGCAAGCAAGGCATTGCCCCTGCCCTCAAAAAGAAATATGATAGGAAAAATAAAATGATTCTTGGCCATTTCATTAAAGCTGGTGGTTTGAGGGCTACCTGGAAGCAGCCAGGCTCAAGATCAGGGCACAGTCGGGGCACCTGGGTGGCTCAGTCAGTTAAGCGTCCAACTTCAGCTCAGGTCATGATCTCGCGGTCTGTGGGTCCAAGCCCCATGTCGGGCTCAATGCTGACAGCTCAGAGCCTGGAGCCTGCTTCATATTCTGTGTCTCTCTCTCTGCCCTTTCCCTGCTCATACTCTGTATCTCTCTTCTTCAAAAATAAATAATGCTAAAAAAAAGTTTAAAAAAAAAGGGGGGGGGCACAATCTCCAACTGGTGTATCTGCCTTCTGACACCAACTGCAAGATCAAGGGGTGCCCCGGACTACCCTCAGGCTCAACAATTAGAAAGACTCACAGAACATAGGAGCACTGTACATACAATTGTAGTGTCATTGTAGCAGAAGGACAGAGACCAGAACAAGCCGGAGGAAGACACCTGGAGAATTGTACCAGGATGGCCCTAAACACAAACCTTCCAAGTCCTCGGGAATGTATTACCCTCTTGGGTGATGTGTGGCTCTACCCAGAGCTTCCAGCTCAGGAAGTTCACCCAGGCAGTGTCCAGAGTTTTTATCAAAGCTTCATGGTTGTTGCTGATTGAGTTAACTATCCATGTGATCGAGCGCAATTTCTGGCCCTCTCCCCAGACGTCGGCTGATTTCATGTGTCCCAGAGCCCCAGCCTTCTCCCTTCATGGCTGGTCTTTCTGGAGTGACCAGCCCCCACCTTAAATAGCTGGGACAAATGCCAGACCTCTCTCTGGGCAGAGCTAATCCTTCTGTCACAAGGGCCTTAGGAGTGTGTGATGGTGAGCAGCTGGCCAGAGCTGCCACTGGGGGCTGGTTTCTCATAGGGAGCTAGAGCTCCAGGCAGGGGGGTTACCTTTAACAGGCTCTCACCTTTAATTTTTTTTTTTTTTTTAATGTTTGTTTACTTTTGAGAGCGAGAGGGAAAGAGCGTGAGCAAGGGAGAGGCAGAGAGAGAGGGAGACATAGAATCCGAAACAGGCTTCAGGCTCCGAGCTGTCAGCACAGAGCCCAGTGCGGAGCTTGAACTCCTGAACCGTGAAATCATGACCTGAGCCGAAGTCGGACGCTCAACTGACCGAGCCGCCAAGGCGCCCCAGCAGGATCTTGCCTTTAGATCTTTGCATCTGAAAGCTCAGTTGTATTTCTGGACTTAGAGTAGATCAGGCACATTGGGACTGACTCATATTAACCAACCCAGAGGAGGCCAAGGTTCAGACCTGATGGCTGGAGAGTTCATTATAAGGCAAAATCCAGTCAGCAGCCCACCGGGCTACTGGTCGTGGCGTTCCTTCCATGTGGGGCAGCTGTGGGGATGCCACATCCTAGTTGGAGGTTGCACTGATGACCTGCCACCAGGGCTGGAGCAGAAGCCGACAGATCTCGGCGGCCCGTGCTGCCCTGCCGTGGTGCTTTTCTGCCCTCGTACCCACAAGAGGAACAGACGGGCTTGGTGAGCCAACACGTCGGGAAGCCTTGGAGGCAGGGGTGAATTCTGGCTGTCTGGGTCTGTGCCAAGTCTCCCCACAGTCAACCCTACCTCTCCGTTTCAAAGAGCAGTTTTCTCTGGGTGGGCATCCTGGGGGTGAGGAGTGTTTTATCACTAAGTCAGCGTCTCTCACTGAGCTCGTCACAACTTCACCGTTCTAGGGCTACTCTCAATGAGGGAGGGTGGCTTCCAGGAGGGGCTCGGCCCGGGCCACTAGGCAGCTTTAGGGGTTGAGAGACACAGCTGAGAGCTGAGCGTGCACGTGTTCTTGCCCGGCCGCCGGACCTGGTGGCACCCTCCAGGGAGCGGAGTGCAGAAGCCAAGTGAGGGTGACACATGGAGCCCTGAGGGCCAGGTCGGGAGGCTGTCTTGTCCTGAGGTTGGAGGAAGCTCTAGAACGTGTTGGAGGGCGCAAGGCAGTTGTGCCTCAGTAAGACACCTCCAGCAGGACGTGCAGGGCACTTAGAAAGGTGGGAAAGTAGAGGCAGGAGGCAGGCAAAGTGGCGAGAGGGCCCACGGTGGAAGGGTGTGTGGGCCGTCGCTCTGCCAGGTGAAGGAGGAGGCAGGTGTGAGGCCTCGCACCCCGGAGCACGGTGAGTTTTGTGCAGAAGTCAGGCGGTAGAGGCAGCTTCCCAGGAGGAGAGCCTCTGGAATTCTGGCCAGCAGTGTGTTTGAGGCCCTGGTGGACTCCCTAAGAGCATTATTAGATAGGAAGCCACGAGCATGGACCCGGTTGGGAAAGAGCTCGCTGGAGGTGAGAGCTGAGCTCATGGGTGAGAACGTGCAGATCGCTGAGGTCAGACTCCAGAAGCACCCACACCTGGAGCGAGAGGAAGCAGAGGACCCAGGGGTGCGTGGGAGCCGGTCCCGGGGGCGTGAGGGGCCCGTGCTTCGGAGAGCTCTGAGCGGCACCCCTGCCTTTGGCGTACATGGAGGGGAAACCGAAGAAGAAGGAGAGATGAGCTGGGCGCGGGCCGTGTGCCGTCTGACTGGGCACGCGGGCGGGGGCCTGCGCTGGAGGAGGCGGTCGTAAGCAAGCTATGCTCTGCGGCGTGCTGGGTCAGCTCTCGCTGGGTCAGCTCGTGGTCTCTGGTATTTTGGCCCCTGGCTGTGCCGGCACCCATCCCCAAACCGTCGGGTGATTTCATCTTCCCGTCAGCTGAGCGGCTGGCGCGTCTCACAGGCCCGCTCGTGAGCCTGAGCAGCATGGCGAACAGTCCTGACACCCTCACTGTGTGACATGGAGCCTGGAATGCAGAAGCCGGAAACGGACTCCACGAGACCACCACCTACCTGCGCTTCCTGCCCCTCCCCTTCTTGGGTGGTGCCAGGCGGGGTGGCTCAGTGATGCAAGGATTGTGTCCCAGAGGCCACCCTTCACTTGCTGGCCCTGCTGCCACTCTCAGCCCCTGTCTGGCTCCCCTCCCATATCCTCTCCGTGAGGGACTGAGCGCCACCCACCTCCTTTACCTCTCCAGAACCTCCCTCTTCTCTGTCACCATCTGGACCACTGCCCTAGCGGCCCAGCGGGTCTCCCTGCCCCTTCTCAGCCTCACCGTGTGGCCCGTATCGTGCCCAGACCGCCTGTTAAGTCCCGTGCCTGCCACTCGTCTCCGGTCGCCTGTGTACTTGCTATGTGTGGCTGCGTGGCACTGGGCCATGTCCCCGGCCCGGGGGTCCCCTTCCCACCCACCGTTCCCACACACTGGCTTTGTTGTCGGGTCGTGCCATCTCCTTCCCCTGTGAGCCCCTTGAAGAGCAGGGGAGCCATCTGGGTGCCGGGGACCTTGTAGGCACACAGGAAACGGAGGGAGGTGGCTGAGTCTGCCATGAAAGCAGATTTGCTCTTTCTTTCCTTCCTTTACTTTCCGGCTCTTATTTGAGGGCCGGTGGGGTGCACACGGTGCTCCTAGGACAGCCACCTAGCTGGATATCCTTTGGGGGCTGGAAGGTGACAGTCACTGATAACGGCTCATCTTTTGTGTAGACAAAGGAGGGTGAATTCACGCTCTCTGCTATGACATCTGGAATCCGGCGGAATTGGATCCAGACCATCATGAAGCACGTCCACCCGACCTCTGCCCCGGACGTGACGAGGTAAGACCCGGGTGCCCGAGGGAACCGCCTTCCCCTCTGGCCGCCGCCCCGCTCCCTTCCGAATCTGTGGCTCCTTTGGGACCCGAGCTCGCACCTGTCCTGGCACAGCCACCTCCGTCCACCCTTCGTCCCACCATCGGCTGGCCCCACACGGTCTCCCTTTGGCTTCCTGGTTTTTTGCCGCAGGTTACCTTTTCCTCCTTGAAGCCTGGCCGGTGTAGCTGCACAAGTAGTGTCTGTGCCCCTGTTGGGACTGCACCTAGCAGGAGGATCCCCTCTGGCCTGGGCGCTGGGCAGCCCTGGAGCCACATTCATGGGCCACCAGAGCATGTCTTCTTCTTGGTCTTTTTGCTTCACTCCTACATCTGTTGGATTTGTACACAACCAGGAAAAACTTATTTGAGATTCCGCATTAGAGCTTGAGTTGAAAAACTCATTCTTCCCTCACGTTAAAGTCTCTGTGGTTTGTACCTCGTGATTTGCATGTCACATGCCTTCCTCCTCTGCTGTGAGGGTCAGAAACCCATTTTCATTTTAAAAGAAAGAAGGTTCTGGTGTGGGGGGCTGGTTCCCTGATGCCCAGAACTTGAGCGTTCTCACCTGAAGACTTCAGAGCCCCATCCTGTCCTGAGACCCTCTTGTTCCCACTTTTCAGGGCAGGTAGTTTGAATGGCTCTTCAAGTGTCTTTCTCGTGGTGTTGGCCGCTACTGGGCTGTGTGCCCCTCAGAGGCCTGGGGCAGCTGTGGCCATGCCAGGTCTCTGTCAAGGCCTTGCCTCCATCCTGGTGACACTGCACCTCTTTGAACAAGAAGGGAGGAAGAGAGCGTTCTCTCTTGTGTTTATTGGCATTGTTAGTTCCTTCATTTATGAAATGAACAATTTTGAGTTGTTTCTGTCAGTAAGACCAGGCATTGGTGGCCAGGACAAGCTCTCAAGGGTCCTATTAGGAGAGCTGGCGTATTTGTTAATGGGATGTCCCCTGCCTGCAGAGATGAAGGGGGCACTCTCGTCCTCACTGGGCCATGTCCCTTGGCGGCCTCTGGCTGCCCCCTGGCTCTCTCCCAGCCAGCAGCAGAGACTAAAGCTTTACAAGGTCAACACCCTGAGCACCTTGAGGAAGCCCCCATAGCAAAGCAAGAAAGGCACGTCGGGCTTCTCTGGCAAGGCTGCTGCCACGGTGACGTGGGTGGTGGACAAGAGAGGACCGTCCTGGCCCCAGCCTTCCCCTGCCTGCTGTGTCCCAGCCGGTGCTGGCTGCTTGTCCAGGGCCTGGCCCTGTGTGGGGACCGAAGGTCCCGGCTGGGGGAAGTCGCCTTTGGGATGTCACAGGGCAAGCGTGTGGCTTTGGCCTCAGAACAGGTGTGAAGTGACACACTTGAGCACACGCGTGTGCACACGCCTCTCCTGAGAGGCACCTTCTAGGCTGACATTCACAGTTCCCTGCCGCTGTCCCGTGCTGGCTCTGTGCAGGGACTGCAGGCCCACCGGGGCCAGGGCTTTTATTTGTGTGGGAAGGTTGACTTAGTGATTGTCTTCCTGACTAGAATTTACTTCAGATTAGCACATCTCAAACGTATGGGGGTCCTCACTCTCCCCCCGTTTTCAGCCTTTCTGCTTGTTTTATGTCAGCTTTTATGGTTTGAGAAAAACTTGGGACTTTTTTTTAAGCACTTACAGGTGGTCCAAGTCCCAAGAAGGTACTAGAAACAGATACAGACGTCAGAGGCACAGGTTTGAGCCAGGCGCCATAGTCCCCCTGTGTCTGTGGCGGAAAGTTACAGGGGCATCCTGCCTGGGAGCTGGAGGGGCTTCCTCTCGTGTTGCTGCAATGGTGGCTGCCAGCTCTCCGTGCGGGCGTGACACCTTACACAGTTGTAAGCCCGGGTCAGCTCTCTGCTCAGTGGCATCGGAAGGTCCTCTCTGGAGAGCTGTCATTCAAATGCACATGTGGTCTTAAATGGGGAACTTGCAGGTCCCACCACCCTGAAGCACTTGGGACAGATGGCCAGAGCATGGTGACGACCATGTTCTCTTTCCCCAGGGCACCTCACTCCCAGGCTCCCTTCTCTTTGACCCCCACTGTCTTTAAAGACAGGCGCTCCCTGGAGCATTGCCACCCCCACTCCCACCACCCTCGCTGGCCCTCGCGGCCCTGAGTGGCTTACAGCTCTATTCTGCTAGCTTGGGCAGGACCAGAGGCCACCCTGTTCAGGCTGGGGACCTTAAACCGCTACAACTCATGCTCCCACCTCACCCCTGCTCAGGTGGCATCCTCTCTAGAAATCTTTGCTCTGGGGCATATTAGATAAAGGCATGGATTCCTTACTTGGCAAGCAGAGGTGCCCTTGAATCCTGCTCCCCTCTCACTTCCTGCACGGGGTGGGCTGCTGCATGGTGCGGGCATGTGCCTGCCACCTGGGCCATCTCTCTCACTTGGCCACAGCGGTCTCAGGCCTTTCACTCTCTGATCCATCTGTCACACCAGCCCCCGCAGTGGTGTTCCTAAAATACAGACTGTTTGGTTTATTTACTTGTTTAAAAACCCTTGAGCCTTTTGAGAAAAGTGGTTGGGTCTCGTTCATTCTGTCACCCCTTCCTGGTGCAGCCTGATGGGGTCTCCATCATGAAGCTCCGCTACAACATCTCCTGTGTCAGAGGACCCTCCGAGGTTGAGACTGGAAACTTCTGAGCCATCTGTGGCTCTTCCTTTCCCATCCCCACACAGAACCCGGTTTGGGTCCCCCCCCCATGGAAGGGACATGGGCAAAGGCAGTGTTCTTTCCTCCCTTCTCCTGCGGGAACCCTGGCTGCACAGAAAGAAAACGTGGTGGAGCTGGGTGCCCCACCTGGATGGGTGGCTGTCACCAGGAGCCACACCTGACAGGCTCTCCGCCCCTCTCCCCCAGCTCATTGCCAGAGGAAAAGAACCGGAGCAGCTCCTCCTTTGAGACCTGCCCAAGGCCGAGTGAGAAGCCAGAAGTGGAGCGTGGAGAGCCAGACCCCGAGCAGAAGCGGAGCCGGGCTCGTGAGCGGAGGCGGGAGGGGCGCTCTAAGACCTTTGACTGGGCCGAGTTCCGCCCTATCCAGCAGGCCCTGGCCCAGGAGAGGGCCAGCGCCACTGGGGCCTCTGACGCCCACCCCGAGGCTGAGGCCGGTGAGCTGGAGCGGGAGCGTGCACGGCGGCGGGAAGAACGCCGTAAGCGCTTTGGAATGCTCGATACTGTGGACGGGCCGGGCACTGATGACACGGCCCTGCGGATGGAGGTCGACCGGAGCCCAGGGCTGCCTATGACCACCGACCTCAAGACCCAGAACGTCCATGTGGAAATTGAGCAGCGGTGGCATCAGGTGGAGACCACTCCTCTCCGGGAAGAAAAGCAGGTGCCCATTGCCCCCCTGCACCTGTCCTCCTCCGAGGATGGAAGTGACCGGCTCTCCACCCACGAGCTGACCTCTCTGCTGGAGAAGGAGGTAATGGGTGGACAGGTGACCGGGTTCCCTGCGATGGCCTTCCCCAGCACCCACTGTGCCTGGTGGTGGCCTGAATGGTTCAGCCACATAATATTGAGGGAATGTGGTCCCTCCTCTCAGGGACTTGCAGACCACTCAGCGAGACAGACACACGGACAGACAGGTCCTTAGAGTACAGTGTAGGCACTGAGAGGTACGGGAGAGTGCCAGACCGTGCAGGGTGGCAGGGAGGGGACACCAGGCTTTCTCAGAAGGAAAAGGCATTAGCCATATGGGGGGGTGGGGGGGAGGAGAATGCCATATATAGCCGGAGGTGGCCAGAGACTAGGCTAATGGGACCCAGGGCCCAGGTGGGTCCTTGTCCTACCCTGTTTGAGGCAGGAGAGGGGCGTAAGCAGAGTTAGGTTTCCACATTTGGTAGGCGGCCCTGGTTTGAAGGGGCCAGAGCTGGAGGCAGAGACGAGCCAAGCCCCGAGGCTTTCGCGGCAGCCTGGTAACCATTGATGGGAACTGAGGGGGGAGTGGGGCAGGTAGCAGGAGGCAGAGGCTGGATTCTAGCTAGTCAGGTAGATTCGAGATGTAAAACAGAGGCCCCAGGTGACAGGATTGCTGCCCTGCCACCGACTTGAAGGCTGCCCTCTGGGATGCAGAGATGAGCCAGTCCCTGCGTTTGTAACGGTGTACTCGTACGTGAAAGCATGTCCAGAAATCAGATCTGGGAAACTCCATAGTGAATTTCTAAGTCTGAACGGGGAGTTTCCTGGACAAGAAGGTCCAGCAGTGGACGGCCTTCTAGGAGCACTCAGCAGCAGGATGTTTTAAATGTGTTCTTTGACACGAGTCGCCAAGTGAAGTGGAAGGGTTGTCACTTCGGCCTGCCTTCATTTCTTACCTTTTTCCTGTCAAGTTCACAAGGCTGACCTTCATCGCTAACATCACCACTTTAATTTCTTTTCCATTTTCTACACACATTAATGTAATAATAAAGTCAAGGTGCAGTAAAACAGTTCAAACTCCCATTGCTCTAAACTGTCAAAATGGGCCTGCTGGCCTGCAGGCCACACATGTCAGGCCACGAATCTGCTGTAGACAGCGGAGTCGGAAAGCCAGGAGTCTCTGTACCTCCCACAGCCTAGCCTGGCGGCGCCCGGCTCATCCGCTGCACATGCAGCTTCCGCTTACCACAGCCGCTCCAGCGGGCGGGCCGGGGGCGCCCACACCCGGCATCCAGTAGGCACTGAAGGAGTGTTTGGAGAACAGGTGGATGGGTGAATGACTGAATTCAAAGCCATTGAAAGCAAGAAGAGTGTGACATAGCTCGCTTGCTTCGTACGTCTTATGGAACCCTTCAGGAACCCTTTCTGCAAACAGAATTTTGTATGGAATCTGTTATATAAAAGTGGTCAAACGAGTTGTTTCGGTGGAAGCTTGGAGTGAGGGCTGCCCCAGGGCATCAGTGGCCACTGAGGAGACCAGAAGGACCGCAGCAGGGTGGTCGTCGTCTTCTTCTTCTTTTTTAATATTTACTTTTGAGGCGGGAGAGAGGCAGAGAGAGAAAGAGAGAGAGGGACAGAGGATCCAAAGCAGGCTCTGCACTGACAGCAGTGAGCCTGACTTGGGGCTTGAACTCAAAAACCGTGAAATCGTGACCTGAGCCAAAGTCGGACATTCAACTGACTGAACCACCCAGGCGCCCCAGGGTGATCTTCTGACAACAGGCACAAAGCCCTCGTTTGCTGGTGGGGTCTGCCCATCACATCCTTATAGGGATGTGGGAATTCTGTGGGTACCCAGGGAAAAGTCTCCTGTTGTTATCTATGGCTTGAGCTGGAACCTTCAGTTCCAAGTGCTGCAGGTAAAGACGTGATCAGCACATGCACTGAAATGTGGCCACATGGAAGGCCAGCCGGGGAGTCCCATTGTGCTCCGGCCCAGCTGGAGCTAGAAACACCTCTGTGGGGGCACCCGGATGGCTCAGTCAGTTAGGCGTCCGACTTCGGCCCAGGTCACGATCTCACGGTTCGCGAGTTTGAGCCCCGCGTCGGACTCTGTGCTGACAGCTCAGAGCCTGGAGCCTGCTTTGGATTCTGTGTCTCCCTCTCTCACTGTCCCTCTGCCTCTTGTGCTCTCTCTCTCTCTCTCAAAAATAAACATTAAAAAAAAAAGAAAGAAAGAAATGCCTCTGTGGGTCTGTGCTGTGCTGCTCTGTCTACTCATTGCCATCACTTTGCTTAAAAATGTGTGTCTTTTTGTCCACAGTTGGAGCAGAGCCAGAAGGAGGCCTCGGACCTTCTGGAGCAGAACCGGCTCCTACAGGACCAGCTGAGGGTGGCTCTGGGCCGGGAACAGAGCGCCCGGGAGGGCTACGTGCTGCAGGTAGGGTTGAGGGGCTGCTGCGGCCCTCGTTCACTTGGCCTTCGGTGTGAAGGGCCCAGGCAGGCTAGGAATGTGCAAAACCTGGCTGAGCGGGGGGCAGCCTCTCCCCAGTGCCGCGCCTCTGGGCTCCTCTGCCGCAGCATCAGGGCTCTGTGTCGTGGGTCGTCTTCATTTTTCACCCTAGCATGACATTTTGGAGAATGTGCCTGAAACCTCTGTATCTGAGGGGTTTTTTTGTTTGTTTGTTAATGAAGTCATTCTAGTTGTCTTTCTTCTTGGCTCTCAGAGTACTTAATTATGTATTTATTATAAACGTCACATATTTGTCGTTTTTACTTGCTTTCACAATGGCAGTGTTAGGCCCATTTTACCAACTGAAGAAAATGAGTAACAGCCAGCCCAGTGCCTCCTTACCGCTGTAAGTGGCAGAGCTAAAATTGGTTCCTTGTCCGTGACCTTGTGTGTCCCACAGCTACAGGGCAACCTGGGGCTATTAGCACTAGCCTAGTGGCCCCGCTTCTTATTTTCTGCCCAGGCTGAAGTGTCGAGGGAAAGTGTGGTCGCCCAGCCATGAGCTGACTCCTCCAGTGGCTTAACGGGGAGCCTGACAAGAAGGGCAGCAGCCCGAGTCGTGAGCTGAGATCCAAACCCACGCCTCTCCGAGACTGGGGAGCTCCGTGCCTGCGTGCTGGCCAGCAAGCAGCGGGCACTGCCCCAGTGTGTCGCCAGGCAGGAGGGCGCCTGGACGGGGTCGGCCAGCATCCCAGGCCCTATTCAAGTTCTGGGGTACAAAACTACACACCCCTGCCCCATCCTGCTGACATGCTGCTGGGGAGAGGTGGTCGACGAAGGAGCATTGGGGAAATGCAAGATGGGGTGATGGGGGGAGGACCTGAGCTCTTGGCCAAGGCTGAGGATGCGGCCTTCCAGTCAGGGTCCTGCCACTGACCAGTAGAAGCTGGTGCCCTTCCCCACGGCCTCAGCCTCCTTGCTTGTGGAGACTTAGAACTTGACCCCAAGGGCCTTTCCGTGTCTCAGTGACCCAGAGTCTCTGTGATACGTGGCTGTGTCGGCATTTCCAGACTGCGGCACACCGGTCGTCTTGGTCCGAGTCATGCCAGGCAGCACGTGGACCTCTGGGCAGAGTCTACCTGTCTCCGTGCCGTTTCTTGTTGCGTGTTCCCCTTGCCTTCTCTTTCTCCCCCAGCTGTGACCGTGGCCCTGGGTGTCTCGTGTGCCCTGGAACCCCCTCCCCCGCCCCTTCAAGCCAAGTTATGGCCATGCCCAGGTCAGACTCTCAGGCACCAGGCACTGATGATGGTGGGTGTCCCTCTTTCCCATAAATGTCACTCTAGGGCTTCCTGGGTCATTTCGTGTAGACCTTCCGGGTTTGGGGAGCATCTTTTTAAACCTGCACGAATTCCCTTCACATCAGGTGGCAAAGAAACTAGCAGCAGATTTTGCACATTGCTAACCTCTAAGAACCTGCCTCCGTGTCTAACCTGGATGATTGCATGAGCCTGAGCCAAAGCCCCTGGCGAAGCTAGGCGGGGCTGGCCTTTCCGCTAGGTCTAACAACCGTGACTTTTAGCCTCCCTTGGCGCTTTGAACAGGCTTCTAACCAAGTCATTGGGAACGAGCAGGGGAGGGGGCCTTTGGGGTTGAGGGTCAGGAGGAGTCAGCCCCCCCGGGGCGGGCACTGCGCTGCTGGTGCTGGGGAGGAGGAGCCTGCATGCTCGGATGTCGTGGAGTGTAACTGTAACATAACTGAGTGTCACATCTGTGGCTTCCCTGCCAGCAGACCAGACCTAGAGCGAGCCACAGGCAGGCCAAATTCTTAGGCTGGGCTCTTCTCACTCTTGTTCATGTTCTCGTTTTTTTCCCCCTGCATTAATTAGTTCTGTCTCTTCTGCATGCCTTTCAGTTGGGGGAGTCTTGTTTCATTTGTGTTTTGTTTCTTGCATGCTTCACTTTCTTATTTTGAATTCCACAAAGGTTTGTTTGTTTCGTTGATGATCACGTTTTACTCCCTGGTTTCCGTTTCCCCCTCATTTTGTCTTCTTGCAGGTAGAGATTAGTTCTTCCTGTTACTGTAGAGGACGGGCTCCGCTTCCCAAAGGAACATGTTTCAGCTGTCACCTCACTGGCTCCCGAGCAGTGGCCTCCCTTCCTTCTCTCCCCGTCCTAGAAGGAAGTGCCACCCGCCACCCGCCACCCGCACCCCAGTCCTGGCTTTCTTAGGGTTTGTTGCCTAGAGCCGGGTACCCTTTGTGTTGCCAAACAAACAAACAAACAAACAGATCCCGCCGCTCTGCTCCTCCCCCTGTCCTTCCCAGCGATCTCTTGTCCTCCGGTCTGGTCTTCGTTTTGCCCATCAGTGTGCTCCATTATTCAGTTTTGTTGGTTTAGTTCTCCTAGAAGCCGCTTGGTTAGAGCCGTGTGATGTCCCTGTCCATGTTTTCTGTTTACCTAGAAGCAGCTACTTGCCAAAAAAATTAAGACGGTTTGTCGGATTCTTTTCTTAATTGAAAAAAAAAATTATGCCGAGGATAAAAGGCAAACCCACCAAGGAGCTTTTCTGTGGTTGACCCTGGCCAGAGGTGTGACACTCAGAACGGGGAGGCCCGAGTGTTACTAACCAGTGTTTAATCGGTTTTTTTAAGACTGAAGTGGCCACCTCCCCATCCGGTGCCTGGCAGAGGCTCCATAGAGTCAACCAGGATCTCCAAAGCGAGCTGGAGGCCCAGTGCCAGCGCCAGGAGCTGGTCACGCAGCAGATCCAGTCCCTGAAGCGCAGCTACGGGGAGGCCAAGGACGCGATCCGGCACCACGAGGCCGAGATCCGGAGCCTCCAGGCGAGGCTCAGCAACGCCGCCGCCGAGCTCGCCATCAAGGAGCAGGCGCTGGCCAAGCTCAAGGGCGACCTGAAGCTGGAGAAGGACAAGGTCCGCGAGCAGCTGGAGGAGCGGCAGCACAGCGAGGCCGCGCTCAGCGCTCAGCTGCAGGCTAGCGAGCAGAAGCTCAAGGGCGCCGAGGCCCTGCTGCTGGAGAAGACGCAGGAGCTGCGTGACCTGGAGCTGCAGCAGGCGCTGCAGCGCGACCGGCAGAGGGAGGCGCAGCGGCTGCAGGGGCGCATCGCCGACCTCAGCCAGCAGCTGAGCGCCAGCGAGCAGGCCCAGAGGCTGATGGAGGAAAAGCTACAGAGCAACTACGAGGCGCTGCTGGAGAGCTGCGAGAAGGAGAAGCAGGCGCTGCTGCAGAACCTGAAGGAGGTGGAGGACAAGGCCCGCGCCTACGAGGACCAGCTGCAGGACCACGAGCAGCAGGTGGAGGTCCTCCAGAAGGAGAAGCTGAGTGCCAAGTTCGAGGGCAGCGAGGTGGTACGCCAGCTGGAGGAGCGCCTGGAGATGAAGGAGGCCAGCATCCACAAGCTGGCCGAGCACGTCCAGAGCCTCAGGGATGAGCGGGACCTGATCAGGCAGCGTTTCCAGGAGCTGATGGACCGCGTCTCCCTGTCTGACGGGGATGTCGCCGAGCTCCAGGAGAAGCTGAGGGGAAGGGAGGCTGACTGCCAGAGCCTGGAGCACTCCTACAGGAGGGTGGCCAGCCAGCTCCAGAGCATGCACACTCTGCTGAAAGAAAAGGAGGAGGAGCTGAAACACATCAAGGAGATGCACGAGAAGGTTCTGGAAAAGAAAGATCAGGACCTCAATGAGGCTTTGGTTAAAATGGTCGCCTTGGGGAGCAGCTTGGAGGAGACAGAAATGAAGCTCCAGGCAAAGGAAGAGATATTAAGGAAGTTTGTGAAGGAGTCCTCAGAAGACGCGGAGGAGCCGCGGAGCTGCCCGGAAGAGGCAGAGGACGGCATCGTGCTGTCGGGCCCACAACCCCAAGCCGCCGTCGCGCCTCCAGCCTTCCCACATCCGAGGCTCGAGGATGAGGATCCGGGGGCTGTCCCAGGGGAGGAGCGTGGTGACAGCAGCCCCAGGAGAGAAGAGAGTCCGGGGACCCTGAAGTCGGAGGTGCCCGACAGGGAGGGGCCCCCTCAGAGCACAACAAAACCCGACCAGGGAGTACCTGGCGTTAAAAGGCAAAGAATCCGGTTCTCCACGATCCAGTGCCAAAAATACACGCACCCAGATGGGTCCGAGAAGACCTGGACCAGCAGTACGTCCTCCGACACAAGCCAGGACCGGTCCCCCTCGGAAGAGAGCATGTCGTCAGAGGCCACCCCCAGCTCCCTGCCCGCGGCCAGCGACTCCGACACCTATCTCTCCATAATACACTCCCTGGAGACCAAGCTCTACATCACAGAGGAGAAGCTCAAAGACGTGACGGTTAAGCTGGAGAGCCAGCAGGGCCAGAGCCAGGAGGCCCTGCTCGCCTTGCACCAGCAGTGGGCCGGCACCGAGGCGCGGCTCCGCGAGCAGCTCCGCGCCAGCCTGCTCCAGGTCGGAGCGCTGGCCTCCCAGCTGGAGCAGGAAAGACAGGCGAGGGCGAAGATGGTCGAAAATCACGTCGGGGAGCTGGGCGACTTCCAGGTAAAGAACAGCCAGGCTCTGGCTTGCTTAGAAAACTGCCGAGAGCAGCTGCGATCCCTGCCGGTGGCCAGCCAGGAGGAAACACAGGACGCGGGAGCGGGCCCCCTGGTCGGCGTGGAGCACGCGCCGGGCAGCAGCGTCCAGGCCGGGAGCCGCTGGCCAGTGCCTGCAGAGAGCGGGGCGCAGGCCCAGCCAGAGGAAGGGGCTTTCTCGGAGGTGGGGAAAGCGACTTCACAGCCACTGCACCGGCCTGAACTGAGTGAGCAGGAGCAGCTGAAACTCCTTTCTGACCAGATAGCCCTGGAAGCCTCACTGATCAACCAGATAGCAGACTCTTTACAAAACACAACATCGGATATCTCGCGTGTTCTGCACGAGATTTCTCAGTCAGGAAAGTCGCCACTGGAACCTGAAAGTGCTGCTGTCTGTCCTGGGGCCCCAGCGGACACCTGGGCTAAGAAGGTGCTGGTGGATGGCGAGTTCTGGAGCCAGGTGGAGTCCCTGAGTAAGCACCTGGGAACGCTGGGAGGAGAGGCGGCCGGTGCAGCAGGAGGCGGGCAGCAGAGCGTCCCGCAAGCCCTGGTCCCCGCCCTGGCAGACGCCACGTGGGTCAGGGCAGAGCTCAGCTTCGCCCTGCAGTCGGTGAGGGAGTCATTCCACCGCCGGTTGCAGAGCATCCAGGAGACCCTCCAGGGGACCCAGATGGCGCTGCAGCAGCACAAGCGCGCGCTCGGGGACATCCTGGGGGCCTACCGAACCCCCGACTTTGAGAGAGTGATGCAGCAGGTCTCCGAAGCCCTCCAGTTTCCCGCAGGCATTGAAGATGGCATGCAGGCATCCTGGGACTTGAGCCCGTTGGGAGAAGTGCTGAGTCCTCAAGAAGGAGCCGGCTTCCAGGAGTCCTTCTACTTGTCCACCCAGAGCTCCGGGGCCCTTGTTGCCATTCAGGAGGAGCTCGCCCTGCAGCTTAAAGATAAGGCCAGCCTCTTAGGGGAGATATCTGCCGCTTTAACCTCGCTTCCCCCGGTGGAATCAGTAAGAGATTGCCAGAAGCTTCTCCAGGCATCCCAGAATCTGTCCTGTAACACTTACTTGGGAGGCCTCGGTCAGTATTCTTCGTTATTAGTTCAGGACGCAGTCATTCAGGCTCAGGTGTGTTATGCAGCCTGCAGAATCCGGCTGGAGTATGAAAAGGAGCTCCGGTGCTACAAGGCGTCCTGGCAGAGCAGGGGCACCTCCTGTCAGGAGCACGAGCAAGCGGTCGGGGCCCTGAGGGAGGAGTACGAGGGACTTCTCCGGAAGCAAAAGAGCGAGTACCTGGAAGTGATTGCCATCATCGAAAGGGAGAACGCAGAGCTCAAGGCCAAGGTCGCCCAGCTGGACCATCAGCAGAGATGTCTGGAAGAAGCAGAAAGCAAACACAGCGAGAACATGTGTGCCCTGCAAGGGAGGTACGAGGAGGAGATCCGGTGTGTGGTGGAGCAGTTGAACAGGGCAGGGGACACGCTGCAGGCCGAGCACAGCAGAGTCCTGAGTCAGCTGGACGCCTCGGTCAGGGACCGGCGGGACATGGAGAGGCACCACGTGGAGCAGATGCAGAGCCTGGAGGACAAGTTCCAGCTCAAGATCAAAGAGCTGCAGACCATCCACGAGGAGGAGCTGAGGACCCTGCAGGAGCACTACGCCCAGAGCCTCCGCTGCCTGCAGGAGGCCCTGCACCACTACCAGGGGCGGCCCCCCGAAGCCCTGCCAGCCCCCAGCCCCCCGGGGGGCCCTCGGCAGCCCCCCTCCTCCAGCTGGCCCGCAGACCGGCCCCGGGACGCTCCGCAGCCAACCGGGGGAGAAGCTGACTCCATGACGGGGCTGAGAGAGCGCATCCAGGAGCTCGAGGCCCAGATGGACATCATGCGGGAGGAGCTGGAGCACAAGGACCTGGAGGGCAACGCGGCCACGCTGCGGGAGAAGTACCAGAAAGACTTTGAGAACCTTAAGGTTCTGGAGCATCACTTAATTTGCAAGGCAGTTGAGGGGCGGGCATCATGCCGCTTGTCTCGGGGGGCAGCGTCTGCCTCACAGGGCTCTCGGGGTACGGCCGAGACACGGTTCTTGGCTCTGGGTGACTGAACACGCAGAGTCAAGCTGTCCCTCCCCTGACCCCTCGCTGGCGTGCTGTGGTCTCAGAACAGGGCCTGGGCAAGGGTCTAGCCTCCTGCTCAACATCCACCCTGCCCCCCCCCCCATCCCCCAAGGAGGACTCGCGGAAGGACAACAGGAGCACCGAGGGACAGGGAGTGTGGTGTCCCCATCACCTCTCTGCTCTGTCCCTCTGTGTGCCCCAGCAGGGAAGCCTCTATTGTCCCTGTCCCAGCCTCACCCTCTCTTCTGCCCCTGAGGAACCCACTCCAGGCCGGTACAGATGCAAACCTGAGAAGCACCCAGGAGAAGGGGCCGGAGGCTCCCTCAGAGGGTGCCTCCTTCTAACTGTCCTAAGAGAGCAGAGCTGGGGCTCCCAAAAGATGGTGTCGAGGGTCCCTCTCCCGTTCCAGCTCCCTGTGGGGACCTGGCACTTAATGGGCACTCTGTGAAAGATGGGCTTCTCTACTGAGCACGCCTCTCGGCCACTGGTGTCCTTTTCCGGGGGCCGAGAGGGATGACCTCTGCCCAGCAACTGTCCCCCACAGCCCACCGCATTTCACACTCTGCCTCATTAGGCAGAGTACCCAGGCCCTGTCGTGTCAAGGTGACCTTCCCAAGCTCCCTGGGGCCTTGGGCGCGTGGGCCAGTCCGGGTCCTCCCCCGCCCCCGTCGTAGCTAGAGGTGCCTGCCTGCGCCTGCCCGGAGCTTCCCCTCAGCTTCTCAGCACCCTCCTCCTGAGCTTCGCCCCATCCCTCGGGGCTGCGCGCAGTAAATGCCCAGGCTCCTCGCAAGACGTCCGTCCCCAGGCAGGTCCCTAGCGTGATGGCGCCTCGCTCAGCCAGCGCCCAGAGCTGGCTCCCGCCACACGCGGGGCTGACGCTGCTGTCCGGCGGGCCGCTCGTCCCTGTGGCCCCAGAAGCGGAACAGAAACGTGCTGTGAGTCAGCGGTGTGGTCTTGGCGTCTGTGTGACGGCGCAGCCCGCTGACCACGGACGAGCACGTGTGGTCGTCGGCAAGCCCTCCGACGGCCGAGAGGCCGTTTTCACTGTTCTTTTAACAAAAGTGTCCAGGTGACACGCCCTGTGGCGCTCAGTGTGTGTGAGCACCGCCTGCAGATGGGGGCCAGGCTCACCTTCCAAAGCAACGTGCACATACACTGTTCCCTAGTGCCCTTCCGGGAGAGGACTCCGCTCCTTCCCGTGACGCCCAGCGGGTCTGTGTGGCCGGGCGCCTGGGCGCATTCACACCTTGTGTCACAGTGAACCGCTTCCCCTCCGTGTTCCGGCACAGTCCCTGTGCAGTGAGGCACTTTCAGCCCTGTGTCAGTCAGCTGGGCACCGATGAGGCCCAAACAGGTGACGTGATCCCACTAGTCAGCGAGAAGTCACGTTGGGGGCCTCTGGTAGCGTGACTCTGGGGACCTGGACGCTGCTCGTGCTGTGTATCCTCTGTTGTGTGCCTGTGAGCATCCAGCCCATCCTCCGTGTTCTCACCCCCTCGAGACACAGAAATGACAACCAGACAGGACTCCCAAGGGGGTCTGGCTGATGGCTGTTACTTTGTGCAGAGTTTTGCCTGGGTCAGGGAGACCAGGGTCTTGGCCTGACAGCCCCTCTTCCGACAGCTGTAGGCTTGACACCTCCCCTCACAACTCTGCACGGTAGTCATTGACGGACTTTTATTGATCCCAGGGATTACTGGCTTCAAAATTAAAATTTGTTTACAGGGGAATCATTTTTAAACATGTATGCTATCCAAGGAAGCAGCTGGTCTTTAAAGATCATTCCATGTTTCTGTAGGAAGAATTTTCACCCTTAACTTTTAAGTATTCTAAAGCACTCAAGTCACACTAAACCCTAAAAGACCTACTAGCTGTGTGTTCACTGTGAACCAGAGCATGCCAGAGGAAAGATGAGGGGCTTGGAGAGGGCCGGGGGCCGGGAGCCACAGCCCTACACTTCCTCCAGCTGGCCTGTGGTGTGAGCGGAGGCCCCCAGTTTCCAGATGGGAGCCACCTGGGGGAAGTAATGCCCAGGTCATGGTGGACAAGAGTTAAGACCATTTGCACAGTGCAGCCAGTCTGTGGAGATGAAGTCGAGACTGTGACCACGAATTCAAAAATACTGACTAGAGAATCTCAGGCCACTCAGTTACTGCGGTGGCTCAGACAGGGACACCCAAGTGTGGTGATTTGATTCCTTTGTGTCCTTTCTTGAATCCATGTGCAAGAAGATTGACCAAAGAACATACAGGTTGGGAGGGAGGAGCCCCACCATACTTTGCATTTGGGATCTAACATGGCCATATTCTTCAGGTTTGTTTGTTTTTTAATCACCGAAAGGCCTGATCCCTACTCTGAATGAGATCTTGCGAGGGATTGAGACAGAGAGTGTACCTCCATGCCCAAAACAGCTGCACATCCCACCCTCTCACAGCCGTGTGGCACGTTCACCTGCCCCTCTGATAAGAGCAGTCTGATTAGCCATGCCCGGGGTTCTCTGTGTGGATGTGTAGGATGGTTTGATCCCGTCTTAGGGCATACCTGTGTGCTTCCCCCAAACCCGTGTCCAGGTAATAAACCAGCCTGCGTTGTAACAAGACATGAACCGGACAAGCTTGGAAAGCAGTTCTGTTACGTCCCTCGTTTCAGTTAGTTAATCAGTGCCCCTCTCTGTCCTCCTTGAAAGAGGAAGAAGGAAGATGCAGGCTGGAAGAGAAGAGATCTTGTGGCCTAACCTGAGTCCCCCAGTGGACACCAGTTTAGGGTGGCCAGCTGGTTAGTGGCAGGGCCAGACCCCCTGGGCTGTGTGCATCACCCCCGCCCCCTGTCCTCACCAGAGTCCCCATCATTCACAGGATGGTCCTGGCTCCCTCCAGCTGGCAAAGACTCGTCCCTGTTTGTGACTGCTTATGAAATGCCCTGTTTGGTGCCGTATAACTCGAACCAGACACAGCCAGTCTCTTCTCCCTCCCTGTGGTCAGTCCTGCCCAGCAGCAATTCTATAAAGGTCCAGAATCAGCTATTTTCAGTTCCACTGCAGCCTCTTCCCGCCACAGTACCGACTTCCCACAAAGCAGAATTCAGAACAATCGCAGAAATAAGAGAACGTAGAGCTATAAACTCTCTTCTAAATGCCGATAGCATGAAACACCCAGCAGCATCAGTGGGAGCCTGCACACAGACGTCAGATGCTCCATTGGCTCCGTGCGCGGTGTCAGGGAGCCTGCCGCCTGGACCAGGGAGCCTAGAGGGGCCGGGCTGCTGGCGCACTGATAAACAGAACACCCAGCTGAAAGGTAAAGAAATCCATGGAGTCCCTTTTGCATCTTACAGGCTACGTGCGAGCGAGGGTTTGCTGCGATGGAAGAAACGCACCAGAAGAAGATCGAGGACCTGCAGAGGCAGCACCAACGGGAGCTGGAGAAGCTGCGAGAGGAGAAGGACCGCCTGCTGGCTGAGGAGACGGCGGCCACCATCTCAGGTGGGAGCTGGGCCTGGGAGCCAGTTTAACCCCAGGGGCGTGGCAGGTGGCCGGCTTCCTGAGCTGACTGCACGGGCTTTTGCTTGAGACTTAAGCTTCATTATCCAAGAGAATCTTTCTCTGACAGTTCTCTGGTTTCGGGGGCCCTCCGAGGGCTTGCAGGCCCAGAGCCGGCACCCCCAGCTACACCTGAGGGGCTGTCCACAGCCCTCTGACCACATGAGACCCCCTCTGCCCCCAGTGCCCGGTAACATCAGCACAGAGGAGCTGCGGCTTCTACCTGGCGAGGAGACCGTATCACAGGGCCGACGCGCTCTGCCCTGAGCAAGCATTGGTGCCGTCGGTTTTGTGTTACCTTCCTTTTGTGTAACCCTACTTTATGGTGGTTTGTCATTTTAGGGTTAAAGAAACAAATACACCAACCTGAACACGTGCTTGTTTTGTAAACTCATGCTTGATTTCAGTGTCGACACTTATTTCGTCAGTTTGGCTCTCTTCTAACACACGGGGAAAAAAATGCACCTGCATCCCTCTTGTGGTGGGAGTCCCCTGGAAATTGCTTGGCTCGTGCCTGCCTCGGAGAATCGGTTTGGGAGAAGCCTGCCTGACCGCTCGTGAGAACACGAGCAACTTAACAGTGGGCAGCCATCAGGCTGTACTGTCCGCCTTGCCCCCCGAGCCTCTCGTGCTGATGGCCATGTCTTTGCAGCCATCGAAGCCATGAAGAACGCCCACCGGGAGGAGATGGAACGCGAGCTGGAGAAGAGCCAGCGGTCCCAGATCAGCAGTATCAACTCGGACATCGAGGCCCTACGACGGCAGTACCTGTGAGTCTGCTTCCTGCCCACTGGAGGCGGCCTTTGTGGGCCGGGCTGGAGGGAAGCCCTTCGAATGGGGAGGGACACCTTTCCTGTGGCTTTGTAAGAGCCACAGGGACACGGGTCCCAGGGGTGGGCATTGGCGGAGGCCCAAGGGCTCTGAGAGCACCTCAGCCACCCTTCCTGAGGGGCCAAGCACCTTCCCAGTTCCACTAGAGGAAGAAACAGCCTTTTCCAAGAGGTCCAGGCTGCTGACAGCAGCATCACAAGGCTTTGATTTTCTGAGCATGGTTAAAGCCTGGTCCTGGTTATCAGACGCAAAGTACCTCAAAAGTTAGCGTTGAAAACAAATCACCAGAGTGAATCCTCTGCTGACATGAGAGTTTTGTCCGTGGGACTGTTAAGCTACTTGGGAGAGGAGCAAGTCAGGCTACAGGACAGATTCTGTAAGCGTGCGGTGCTTTTTTCGTTGTTTATTCATTTTGAGAGAGCATGCGCGAGCAGGGGAGGGGCGGAGAGAGAGGACAGAGAGAGTCCTAAGCAGGCTCCGCACTGTCAGTGCAGGGTCCGGCACGGGACTGGATCCCATGAAAACCGCGAGATCACGACCTGAGCCAAAATCGAGAGTCAGACACTTAACCAGCTGAGCCCCCCGGGCGCCTTGTAGTACTGTTTAAGTGTCCCTGTTTTAGCTGGATACGAACTTGCTGAGGCCACAGAATGAATGCACGGGCCCCCCTCTCTGCTCAGCCTTTGCCTTGTGTCTCATCGTTCCTCAAGTTTCGCAAAAGGGGCTCACAGAGCCTGTTAGAGGCCTGGCCCCGGGCGTGAGGGCGCAGAGGTGAGCGGTGGCCTCTCCCCAGGGAGGAGCTGCAGTCCGTGCAGCGGGAGCTGGAGGTGCTCTCGGAGCAGTACTCGCAGAAGTGTCTGGAGAACGCCCACCTGGCCCAGGCGCTGGAGGCCGAGCGCCAGGCCCTGCGGCAGTGCCAGCGTGAGAACCAGGAGCTCAACGCCCACAACCAGGTGAGCCGGCAGCCAGGCGAGCCCGAGCTGGAGTTGGGAGCCGGGCCTCACGTGCGGTGGCCCCGAGCTCCTGAGCCACGGAGCGGCCCCCCATTCACAGGCTTCTCCCTGACGTCTGACGTCTCCTGGCATATTGACGGAAACTCCCTGCGGGTGGCGGAGCTGGGACCGTCTGCCACCTGAACCAGCTGTTTCACTTCGGAGTCACTTTGGCTCCAGCCGATCTGGGCTCTCTGAGATGCCTCAGTCTCTCCTGAGCGTCTCTGGATTTCTGCTTCGTCACTGCTGAGCAGGGCCCGAGAGGGAGCGTCACTGCATCTGGTCCAGGTCTCCTGTCCCCGAGGCTGGGACTGTATTTAATCGTCTCCCAGTCGAGTCCATACACTGTTCACACTTTTTTTGTCAGATTATTCTTTTAAATTTTGCCTGTTCTTCAGAAAATCGGGGTACATTTAAAATCCTGGCTAATGGAAAGGCTCAAGGTAGATATAGTTTGATAAAAGCTACTCTGTGGTACCAAATTGGACCACTATCTGCGTGACCCACTGCTGGTCTTCCGCAGGCACTGAGTTGGCCAGCTCCAGACTCAAGGTCTCCGTGGGCCTACGGTCAGCCCGTAGGAGGGCGCTATGGTGGGACTGGTTCCGCCTAGTCACTGCAGTGGCCTAACATGTCCACTTGTTAGTTGGAAAAAATAGTTCAGAAAGTGAGCAGGGAGGACGGCAAGAAGGGCCTAACCCTGTGGAAACCCAGTTCAGCAAACCGTGAGACGCACAGATGCTAGTTATGGTGACAGAAAGGTATCGAGGATTACGGCATCCTGCATACGCAATTCAGCAGATGCTTACAGAGCCCACGTGAACAGCTTCTGCAAGGATATAAATCACAGGCGGTGACAGACTCACATGTTAAATCTAAAACGCCACGGTGTGTGTGCGCACAAGCACTGCCCGTGGCCTCCTGTGCTCACACGGGAAACCGACCTCTCCTGGTTGTGTCGTGTGAGTGCTGCCCCCAGGTGGCTCGGTTAAGCATCCTTTTGTGCTGTGTTGCTGTCTCGCAGGAGCTGAACAACCGCCTGGCTGCAGAGATCTCACGGTTACGGACGCTGCTGACCGGGGATGCCGGCGGAGAGGCCGCTGGCTCACCTCTCACGCAGGGCAAGGATGCCTATGAGTTAGAGGTACCACTCAGCCCCTCCCCGAGCCGTGCACCACACGAGCCCCAAGTGGGGACCGAGAGGTGGCCCTTAGCTTATGGTATCATTGCAGGGATGAGAGTCGGAGACAGCAGGAGGGGAAGTACGTGGAAGGATCCAGATCACCCCAAGGGCGACAAAAGACACTAGCTGCCAGGCAGCGTGGGGTCCGTGGCAGGAGTGGGGGACCTCTTGGGAGGCCACGGGGACCTTTGACCCCATGGCCATGCCACAGATACCGACCACCTGAAGTGAAACATTTAATAGCTGTGTGAACACCACAGCTGCTTGCAGTTTTAAGTCAGGATGATTGATTTGTATGTCTTTTTATAAAAGCATTTAGAGTCTTTCTCCCCATTCAGTTAAAATTTGGTCATGAAAATATGCTCAGTGACGTGAAGGGAGGCTGAGTGAGTTCAGGAAAAGTTTCAGCAGGATGCTTTCATGGGCCCAGTCCCGGGAGCTCACCATGGCCCCTCGGCCGAGAAACAGGACTCTTGGGTCCAGGAGGAATCGCAGCGATTCCTTTCTGTTTCTGTATGTGATGTGCAGGCTGTTAGCAATGGTTAAGTGTGTTTGGTGGCATTTCTGGCCGCATGTTGGCAGGGAGGAGGACGAGGACAGTGTCTGCTTCCCAGGGCATGGAGAGGTTCCCTGCTTGGCCCTCATCTTTGCTTTCAAGACTCTGGAAGTCCCTTTGCTGCTGAATGTCAGTCCCTAATCTCTCTCTCATTCTAGGTCTTATTGCGGGTCAAGGAGTCAGAAATACAGTACCTGAAACAGGAGATCAGCTCTCTCAAGGACGAGCTACAGACGGCATTGCGGGTAATGGCACCTGCCGTGGGAGACAGATCTGGAGATGGGCTCAGGGTGGAGGTCCCGTGCACTCCAGTCGCAGGCTCTTCTAGAGTGGATTTCATTTTTATGAGGGACGTGGTTTCAAAAAATTGAGTTCTTTCTTTTTTTTTTTTAAGTTTATTTATTTTGAGAGAGAGAGAGACAGAGAGCATGAGCAGGGGAGGCGCAGAGAGAGAGAGGGAGTGAGAGAATCTCAAGCAGGCTCTGCACTGTCCGTGCAAGAGAACCATGAGATCGTGACCTGAGCCGAGATCAAGAGTCAGACGCTTAACCGACTGAGCCACCCAGGCGCCCCTCAAAATTGAGTTCTCTTAAAACAGCATTTAAGCAGGTCCTTGTTCTCCGTGCCTCTTGTGTGCTTTGGCAGGGACTGTGAGACCAAACAGAAATGTTGTCCTGGAAAGTGAGAGTTTGGTGAAGCCCACTTATCTCCACCAGGACATTCTTGGAATCAGAGAGGAGATGATGGAATCCCTGGGGGCCATTCAGTCACTTAGGAAATCCAAGACAGAGGAGGGGTTTTCCGGGAGGTCTTCAGTGGGTCAAGTCTATGCCTGTGCTTGCCAGAGCTCCCGGGGAGTCTCGTCCCACGTTGAGACAGACTCTCGGCTATGCCTGTTTGACTTTGTGTTGAGTTCCTGCCTCTGGAAAACGGGCGTCGACCTGCCTCTCCTGACTGCCCACGGCATCCCTCAGTCGTTCTGCAGAAGCGTTCCAGCCCCGGGAGACGGACCACCTGGCCTGGCCCTAACCACCACTGGCTTCTGTCCTTTTTATCCCCAAGGACAAGAAGTATGCTAGTGACAAGTACAAGGACATCTACACAGAGCTCAGCATCGTGAGAGCAAAGGCCGACTGTGACATCAGCAGGTTGAAAGAGCAGCTGAAAGCAGCAACGGAAGCACTGGGTGAAAAATCTCCTGAAAATACCCCTGTGTCCGGATATGGTGAGTCCTCCAGGCTCTGGGCCCAGACGAGCTGTGGTCAGACAGTTTCACCAGCACCCGAGTGAAGGCAGAAGAGTCTTCTCTGTATTTAGACCTGAGTTTCGTCGGAGAAGGCACTGGGGCTGGAGGGTGCCCTGGCTTCCACAGGCTCCCCAGGGTTGGGAAACCATCTTCCTCTCAGCACGCCGGTGGGGACGGTGTACTGATGGCTTTGAAGGGGACGTTGCTCCGTTAGCGTGTGTTTTCACAGTAATAACAGGTTGCGTTGTTTGCATTTTTCTGTTTTCCTCAAGAACTCAATAGCTTGGTGACAGCAGCTGTCACCAGTTGCTTGACCCTGGGGCTTAACCATAAAATCTGTAAGAGGCCATGGGGGCAGGAGAGGGGGAGGGGAGGGGCAGGGGAGGACAGTCCCCCCCGAAGACATGTTGTAGAGTAACACCCAGCGAATTCAGCTGTTGTCTCTCAACCAGCCAAGCACTAGCGGTCGCGGGGGTGCTGGCCGCCAGGTAGAAGAAAGGTCACTTGTGTTGCTCCAGAGGCGGGCAGGCAGCACGAGAGCACCATCTATAATCGAACTGTAGACGAACCCTGGAGGCTGACAAAGTGACGACAGTGGCCGCTTCCAAGGCGGAGCCTGGGGTGGCAGGGGCCATGGAGAGAGGAAGACGTGGAATTTGGGGGAGAATGCATATATCCCGGGACCTGCCAGTTTAACTTCTGAAGGACCAAGAGCACAGAGATGTGCAAACAAGGATATTTAGCAGTTGCAGCAAATAGAGGATCATGGCTTCTTAAAAGAGGCCAGGTAGAGATTGTATCTCGACGTGGAAAGAGATCCCTAAGTGTGCTAAGTGTAAGCCCCACCCCCAGCAGGACACGGGGTGCGGTGCGACCCAGCGAACGTTCGTTTAAGCAGCCATGTTTAAGAAGCCTGCAGGACTGTGCACCAGACTGCGAATGGGGTTGTCTCCGTGGGGGTGGGTTACGATGGGTCGTAACAGTCCCGGGTTGTCAGGGGGAAGGTGTGGTTAAATAAGCAGCGGGACAGTTGGTCCGCTCGGCAGTTAGGGCCGCGGCGCGGTCCCAGAGTGAAGCGCGCCAGCCGCCCTGCCGAGTGCCGCTCGAGCCAGTGTCCCGCACCGGCGAGGACGGCCTAGCCGCGTGCACACAGGCGTCCTCCGGTGCTTCCCGCGCTTTGAGTTGTTCCGAGAAGGATCTAGTGTGTTTTACGGTTACTGGCTTTGTGCTCTCTCAAAGCTGTGTAAGGAAATGTCGTGAGTGTGGCAATAAAAACATGCTTTGGAGATTTTTTAACATTCAGTCTGGTTCCCTGGGGTTTTTTAAAACCAAAGTAACGGTTCTGTTTGTTCTTTCAGATATAATGAAATCTAAAAGCAACCCTGACTTCTTAAAGAAAGACAGATCCTGTGTCAGCCGGCAACTCAGAAACATCAGGTCCAAGGTGAGTCTGGCATCCTGCCCCCAGCTGTGTGGGGCTCTTGGACTTTGGGGAGAGGAGCTGGAGTCAGAGCCCACCACGGGCCGCAGCAGAGGGTCCCCAGGTCCCAGAACTCATCTGGCTCCACATGCCTACCCACTGGGCCAGTTCTGGTGGCTTCGAGCCCCAGAAGCTCCTTCGTGCCGAGGTGGAACCAAGTTTCGACAGTGACGATTGAGGGGCCAGGCCTCTGAGAAGCAGGGCTCAGAGTGAATTCGACCTTAGACGTCCAAGGCCGGATTTCACCCCAGTGCCCTCCTGGGCCAGCCCCACTGTCTGCACTGTTCTGCACACGTCCCTAATTTAATACGACGCCACCTGCCTTCGAGAGAGGAAGCTGCCTACGCCTCTTGCCCCAGCCACGTGGTAGCACCTCCTGGCACATGGCCCCCACCCCGCCGAGCGCCTCTCCACGGGAAGGACGGGCGGAGGGTGGGAGTAACAAGCATGTTGCATTTAGGATTTATTGTGTGTGTCTTATTTTTTGCTCTTTCCTCTGACAGTCCGTAATTGAGCAGGTCTCATGGGATAACTGAAACGAGCCCGCTTCCAGGTCCCCTGTCATGTAGGTAAACCACCTCTCACCACCCACCCATCTGCCGCCCTCGAGGGGGCGGCAGGCTGCATGCACGGCTCACACCTCCATAGCAAGCTCCTTGTTTTATCGCTCCAGCAAGCACATACGCAGCCCGGGTCAGGTTCCCCTCACCTGTTATTAACGGGTTAACGGGCACTGGAACCTCCTACTAGGCTTGACCCTTTGCCGAGGGGAGCATCCCCCTAGCTTGGCAGGTGGTCCACAGAGGCGGCGTCTCGGGTGGGCGTGGGCTCGCAAGTGGCCCCCGGCGGTGGTCAGAGTACAGGTCGAATGATCGGCGTATTCCACGTTCTCTGGGGTAAACCCTCCAGAAGGGACCCGGCAGGGACCCGGCCGCCACTGGCAAACAGGGTCTCGCATCTCGGAGAACCCCCGCACCGAGTTAACGGGCCAAGGCAGGGCCGCACCCCGGTATTCAGGGAGCCAGTACGTCGCGGGGATGGCCAGGAAAACGGCTCAGCAGAGCGAGAGGACCAGGAGGGGTCGGGGCTGAATGTTTACCAGCACTTTGGGGCTGTTTCTAACAAAAGGAAAAGCTTCTTTCTGGGTGCTGTGGAAGGCGGTGGGGGCACCCAGGTGCTGGCTGAGAAATACCAGCCTCTCTGAAAACAAACAGGACAGTGGGCCCGTGCCTGGACACCCCCAGCCTGCCACCAGGCCGGCGTCCTGGTCACACAGCCTCTCGCTCCTGGTGTGCCTCTGGCCGAGCCGACCCGATCTCATTAGTTCTCTGACCACAGTCCTGGCAGTGACACTGACGGGCCCAGGGCCACACACCGGCTCCTTGTGCTCGTGTGTCCGCGGCTCACTCTGAGGATCCACGGGCCAGCATCCTCCGGCTGAGGGGCTTCAGCCCGATGGCTCTGGGGGAAGCAGGTTTGTTTTAAAAGGAAGACTTTTAAGAAAACACAAGTTTTAAACCTAGTCAGTTTGGTTTTATTTATTCTTCTACAGTCCCAAGTCACTTAGAACCAGATATGGCTGAGGCTTGATTGAAAACTTTGTTTGGGCTTTTTCTGTAAACGTGAAAAACACTCTGTTTAGCAAAAGGAGAACTTCTTTTGTTTACGGTTTTCTTATTGAAGGTTCTACTTCCTATTTGAGGTTGAACCGTAGCTGCTGTAAGTTCACTGTTAATGATTTAGGCCTGTTGCCCATCCCGGCAAATGACAGGCGATGAAAAGCTTCTGCTGCGCCCTTCCGGGACCTGGCTGCGGTCAGGCCACCCCGTCGGAACACATTGTGTTTCCCGGGGGTGTGTCTGAGTTTGTCCCTTCTGGAAGAAAGGCCAGAAAGTCAGTGACAAGACCAATAAGGGACTTTGCAGTGATGTGCCGGGAAGAGCTTTTTTGCTGGCCAGGAGGCAGCTAAGGCAAGGTGGAGAGTGAGGGCACTGTCGGGCACACCCACGAAGGTCGGGGCCTCCAGCGCAGCCTCAGACCCTTGGAGGTGCCAGCACCCAAATGAGAGGGGTAAGGAGGCCAGGAATGGGGTTTTCCCAGATGTGTTCGAGTCCATGTGACTTGGCCAAGTTTCCAGTGTCTCTGTGACACACTGTCCCCCTGGCCTGAGTAGAAGGGGACCTTGCAGATGTCCCTAAGGACACCTCTTGTGATGCCAGGCAGGCCTAGGCCTGTTTGCAGTATCCACCGGTGCTCACTCTCGGACGTGTGCCGTCCTTTTCCCTGGATGTATTTGGAGATCCCTCCCCGCCCCACTCCCACCCCACCACCACAGGAAGACCCGGGAATGAGGTTGCCCAGAATCCACACCTGTCGGTGGTGCTCTTTGATGTGGAATCTGATGTGTCCTCGTAATGTCCTTTGTTGATGTTCTCTTTCCGTATCCTGCCTCACTCAAAAGGATAGACAGTCTCAGCTCCCACACAAAGCAAGCCCGTTGCTTCAGAGCCTCGTGGCTTTTCTGAGATCGAGACCAGAGCAGACCTTTCCCACGGGGTCCTCATAGAGGCCCCCGTCCGGTGGTCTGAGTTTGGGGTCACGGAGGCAGTTGTTGGAGAGACCAGCCCTGTGGGAGGAACGAGCCCCAGAGGAGCTGGCTGTGTATACCCCACGAGCCCTCGTCTGGGTGCACAGGGTCAGCACGGGGGTCACTTACTTTCTACCTTGATAGCTCAGCTCTGGCGCACAGCGGTATGTGACCCTGAGCCCATGGCCTCGGGCTGCCCCTCGCCGCCCTGCTCCCCAACTGCCTGTCCCGAGCACAGCAGGGACTCCTGACACCGGAGAGCCCACCGGAGGCGGAACGTTTGCTCTCCCTCTGTCCGAGGACCCTCCCCACCAAGTCCCCCGCACCGCGGCCACGTCCAGCACCTGACGCTTCTCTGCCCGTGGCTGCCCCTTGACCTGAAGCACTGGGGGAAAGACCCGAGAGCGGATGAGGCGGTTATGTGCATTAAGGAAATTTATGCTTCAGGGCGGGACACGGATTTGCCCCGCTGAGTCCTCCGGGTGACCCAGCGGCAGGCTTCAACAGGGCCCCTAATGCCTGCTTCTCAATCTGGACCAATGGGTTTCAGAAGGGTTACTCATAGAACCCTTTATTTTATTTAAAAGAAAAACGAAAACCAGTGACTTCATTCATTTACACACCTAGAGCTCACTGCTCCACAGTACAGAGAGCAGGCAGAGCTGTTCTAGGCGATGGGGTGGGGGGACGCCAGGGCCCGCCTCTCCTGCCTCAAACTCTGTGGGAAGCTGTGTCCCACAGGCCTCACTCACAGACACGCGCTCCGAGGCAGCAGCCTGCGCCGCGCCGGGAGCTCCCAGGAGTGTGCCAGAGCAGGAAACGGCAGGCCGGGCTCTCGGGCCCCCCCGCTCCACTTCACGGTGCTCTGATTTCTGGCTAAAAACCACAGTGGTCACGTGGAGCCTGTACCCGGGGCCACCCTCCCTTGAGGTTCATACGTCCCAGAGGAGCCTGAACCTTTGTGAGTTCTGGCACATGCCGGCCAGTGGGCAAGTCTGAGGCTGGTGTTGAGACGGGCCACGAAGATCACGTGGCCACTGAGGAACCAGCCCCATCCGAGCTGGTGCCGAAGTAACCTCAGCCACGCTCTGAGGATGTTCCTTTTCTTGTCGACAAGTTAGATCTTTGGGAAAAGCCTCTAAGGGCCAGGGGGAACTGTTTTGTCCCCCAGTTAGTGAAGTGTCATTCATCTTGGAGCACACAGATTTCAAAATTACCGAGGTCACACTCGAAGGGAGTATTGGCTTTGCATTCTGAAAACTTTAGTAAATATGTTGACATGTTCCCAGGTCCCCAGTGACAGTAAAGCCACCAGGGCCGCTGGCCAGGGAGCAGCTCGGGCCAGGAGCAGGTTAGAGGGAAGCGGGCGCTGCCAGGGTGCAGCCCAGGGAGCGGGGGCCCCCGCCGTCCTCACGAGGCTCAGCGTCACGGTCACGGAGGGACCAGATGTGGACAGAGCCCACAGAAGGACACAGACGGGCGGATTTCTAGTTCTTGGCATACCTTTCTCCCCTGGCTGAGTCGATCTGATCACTGCTTGTCCGAAGAGCCCTAAGCTCGGAATTCAGCTGCTTACACACGTGGTCTGTTTCTCTGGTTTTTTCCTTTTTTCATCCAGATAACACCGTTTCACAGGGGACATCTCTCTCCTTAGCATGCCCCACTAATCTCTCGAGGAGCCCCTCCCGCCCCGCCCTCCACCCCGGCACCCGCACCTCTGCCTGACTGCAGCCTGCACGCACGGCGCTGGGCCCGCTGTTAACGGTGTGTTTCTTTTTCTCCTGCCCTCGTGTCCACCCAGAGTCTGAAGGAAGGCCTGACCGTGCAAGAACGCTTGAAGCTCTTTGAATCCAGGGACTTGAAGAAAGACTAGCTGTGTCCCGTTCAACTTGAACACACACCCCTCCCGGCTCGCGGCAGCACTACCCAAGTGCCGCTTCTTGTCTGTACCTTTATTTTTTATTATTATTATTGTTGTCGTTACCGTTGTCATCATTAACTGTGGGTATGGATGCATGAGAGACTGGTTTATGGGTTGTTCACATCGTTTCCTGCTGTGTTGATTCCCAGTTCCCGTGTCCTCGTCAAAGCTTCGTTCCCACAGTATCCAGAAACCCGCCAGGCAGTGAGGGCCAGGAGGGCTGTCCGCTCCCGGCCGGGTCTGCACAGAGCCCCCTCCCGCTGCAGCCACCGCACTCACCGTCAGTATTAAGGCCCAGCAGTCTGTCGATAAGCTAGCTCGTCCTGCCGAGTGCACTGTGCGGAGTCGGGGCCCGGGCGGTTCTCGCTCTGCCGCGTCTGGGTCACTCGGAGAGAGCAGGGCGTCAGGTGGCGGCACCGACAACTCACTAGCCTTCGGGAGAAGCTGGGAGAGCAGGTAGGGGGGCACGGTTCACAACCCCCGGTCACCACCTTTGGCTTGGGAGAAGGACGGTGTTTTGTATGGGTCCCACTAATTCAGCTTAGAGCCGCACCGCAGATAATCGCGGGAAACCTTTCACAACCTGGAGAATGTCGAAAGCAGCCATTCCTATTTTTGTTTGTTTTTTATTAAATCTTGCACAAAACCCCGGCCCCTCGCATTCCTTCCTACGCTCGCTCCTTTGTTGGTCACCAGTAGCCCTGGTGTCTTCCTAACAACTTAAGAGTGTTGACCTGTGGCCTGGGCTGCAGACCGTGCTTACAAAGCCTGATGAATTCCCTTGGGGAATCAGTCAAGGGGAAAGACTGTTCCGGTCTTTAACCTTTCTGAAAGAAACCTCCACATTGCTTTTGAGAAGGCTGAGTGAAGACCCCTATGTTAAGTCAAAAAGAAAGTGCAGAGGATGTCGGAATCAGATGAAAACTGCCACTGTTGTTTTTAACTCTACTCTGAGCTCTGAAAGGTTCTCGCGCAGCATTCAGAGAGCCTAAAGTAAACCTGTGCTAGCAACGTTGCTTTTTCTAACAGTCAGAGTGAGACCTCTTTACCTGCCGTGAAACACGACGGCAGTTCTCGAAAACCTCTCACGCTGGGGTGTCCGTCCCGGCACCCGGAAAACCATTAATCCTGTTGAGACGAGGACTGTAAACAAAGCCCCGCCGAGTGGGAAGCCGTTCGCGGCTCCAGAGCGGCCGGAAGTGCTGCAATAGTGTCGGGAGGAGCTCGTTCTGGTCTCGCCGCCTCTGTCTCCCGTTGATTTTACTGCCAAGAGTGCACTTTCACTCTGTCGATGCTTCCGTTAGGTGGGGAGTCTGGGTACGTGGGTACTTTGGGGGTAGAAACATGGAAATCACCTTGCTCAGTCTCTAGATTCGGTTAACAAGGTCATGCAGGGAAAGCCCTGGAAGGGCCGGGCAGAAGGGCCTGGGGCGTGCTGTCTTCTAGTGGGAATAAACTCCGGGCCGTCCACTGGCATCGAGGCTCTTCTGTGCACCAACCTCCAAAGTCTTAACCCACACCTGTCACTCCTTCGCTGCTATTCCATGTTTTTAAAGGCAAGAGAATGTTAGGTCCGGGTTTTCAATGCTACTCACCAGACACCACTCCCCGCACCACCCCCGGTGTAGACTGGCAGCATTTGTAGGAAGGACCACGGTTTTGTGCGTGTGCCGCTCAGCATGGGATGCTCCGGATCCCGTGGTCCGTTCTTTGGGCTCTAGAACGCTATTTAACACGTATGTCCTCCAGGGCAGAGAGTGAGGTGATGGCCAGCAGGATCTGATGGGGCAGGGGCCTTGTTGCCTGGTCCCCGCACAGACCGTCTCAGCACCACGGTTTCACGTCACTCCTTCGGAGAACTCCCCTCTACCACAGTTTCCTTAGTGAGTGTCCCTGCTGCCTCTGGGGACTCTAGCCCTTCTCCAGGCAGCCCCCTGCCTCCAGCCCCACCTGCCTTCGGACCGTGCCGAGGGTCCGAAACCTGCAGTACTTTAAATAGGTCAGAGCACTTTACGCACCTGTGTTCATCACTTAGCCCTTGAGGTTGCACCTCGGGAGTCCTGGGAACAGCAGTATGTGGAGGTGGAAGGCAGAGACCAAGAAAGATCTGTCACCACAGCCTCTGAGGGCTCCGCCTCCTCGCCCCAGAGACCACAGAACTCGCTCCCCTGGGCTGCTTCAGTCTGGGCGTTACCAGGAACGGGCTACAAACCGGGGCGCCCTGGCTTCTCTCCAACAAAAGGCTGCTCCTGCTGCAGCCTCCAGAAAAGGCCCCGAGCCTAGCCTGGTCTTGCTGAGCATCGCATAGTGACGGCTATGGCCTAGAACCCGATCTGAGCCACCTGCTGATAAGCCGGTCCTCTGGCTGGAGAGAGCAGACAGAACAGAATAAAGGGGGCTTCACTTTACCACCTCTGTGTTGCACCCCAATCCCGCTGTGCATGGTCTCCGTAGAGCACCCAGAACCCCGAGGAGGTTTTAGCCACCAAGTTCCTGAGAGAAGAAAGACTAAAGCTGTGGGGGTGGAGTTGCTTTCTGTGCCGGTGGAGAAGGGTCCTTCGGTGGATGGGGTAGTGTAGGTGATTGTGAACTTGGGGTGCTCCCACTGCTCCTGGTGCCGACCGGGCAGTGGGGGCGTCTCCACTTCTCAGTGGAAGATGAGCACGTGGATCGAGTCTTCCCAGTTGTAATGATCTTCCTGTAAATGGTCACTGGTCCCTCTGTGGTTCGCTAGCAGCTGACAAGCCATCAAACACACGAACGGGAAAATGGAACCGTTTGACTTCGACGGGGTCTGTGCGTAAGATCCGCGCTCTCACGTCTGCACATGTGTGCGCACACATGCCGAAGAGCCGCTTTCTGCCAGTCAGGCTCCTTTATCGATGTGTGTGACTTCAGCGCCTGCTAGCATTCCAGTGACCGTAGCTGTCTGCGGCCTCCCTGGCAGACGTGCGGCAGAGCACTTTGCCTTTGGAAATGGAAACTTGCACCGTAAGGCCTCAAACTGGGTCTGAACTTGATGGAGGAGTTTAGGGCCATCCTGGGGCGACAGGTGGGGGCCATAGGAGGAATGTGTGGGTTTGTCAAGAGCCAGGATCAGAGGCTCCTCCCTAAGAATCCAGTGGGTGGAAAGGCCCCAGGCTCTGGCTAGTTAAGAGGCACCTGTCACGCAGTGGACTCACCAGTCACTAGCTCACCGACCCAACAGCTAGGCCTCGGGGGGCCTCACGGCGGCCAGACTCGGGGGGAGAGCGAATTGCGGTTCCTAAGAAACGTAATTGTGGCCCTCGGAGTCTGTCTGAAAGGGACTGTGACAGTTGTTAATAAGGCCACGAAGCAAAATCGATGGCATAAAAAAGTTTTAAGAGTTCCAGTTGATAGTGTTTATTTCACCATGGAGCTGGAACACTTAACCTGAAAACCGAGCACGATCCTTGTCACCGCTGCTTGGCGGTCCCCTTGGCGAGTCCGTCTTTAGCCTGGGACTGGGCCCGGGGCAGCACTTGTCTGCCCCACCCCTGCTGGAGGCCGGGCACCTGCCCCGTGGCCACTTTTCTCAGGCTTTAAAGCGACGCACGCGGCTGTGCCGGGGTCCCTGACAGCTCGCCGGCTACAGGGAAGCACTGCGGGCACCCCCACGTGTTCCCCACTCAGATGAGCCAGCGGGCAGTGCGTTTCTGCTTCCACTCCCCTGGCTCCCAGAGCTGCCCAGGCCCCTTTGGCGGACTCAGCCCATGCATCACCCGTGGCCTGACCTCGGGCCCCGCGTGCTCTGTCACGGCTGACCACACACCAGCTCTTCTCCAGGCACTCGGAGCTGTTTTCACTCAGAGTGGAAAGAATGCGGCCCGTCAACACGTCTTCTCAAATCTAAAAGTAGTCCTGCAAGTGAGCGTCCGCATCGCTGTCCCATGGAAGCTTGCCACAATTTTAACTCCGTTGAACACACAACTTCAGAAAGCCGGAAAACTACAGAATTCAGCGACCCTTCATCACCAAGAAAGGTGGGAGGGAGGGGGGATTTTTAAAGTTCTTACAAAGGACAGGGAAGCAGGTAGTAAAAGGAAAAAAGCTTGTGCTCATCGGCAGCTTCGCTTCTCTGGAAACGTCCGTCCTTTGGAATACCTCCCATCCTGAACATCCTGGAAGCGGAGCTCCTGCCGTGCATTCTGTCAGATAGGAATTTGCTTCACAAACAGATCTGACATGCCTCCCGGACGTGTTCTCCATCAGCTGGGATCGGCGGGCAGCTCTCGGGGCCCTGGCGCCACGGCGTCCACTCTTCACCAGGGCCTGGGGAGGTGCTGCCGAAAACTTGCTTGTGCTGACGCTTCTTACAGTTCAGGTATTTGTGTGCCACTTTGTGTCGTCTTTCATCGCAGGCTCTCGCCCCTTGGGTCATTCTTGAGAGACGAAGCCCTGTACTGTCCGCTCAGTCAGCGAGCGCTACGATACCTAAAAGGCGTGAGCTCAGACAGGAGACCCCTGATCCGAGGAGAGATCTTTCCATCCACCTGAGATTGGGTCAAAAGCTAAAGTCCACTGTTCTCAGCACCACGTAGGACATCGTAGGACGCGTCCCCCGCTCCACAGCTGGCCGCGTCTGCCCAGAGACGGGGTCCGTGGTACTTGGATGGGGTGCCGTTGCTCTCACACCTGGATGCTTTCAGTGAGGCCGTACTTCCCACGGTGGAAAGTTTCAATAACCACCAGCCTGAAGCGAGTCTGGTAAAACCACTTGTTTTGGGTTCTTTGTGAGGAAGACAGGACATAAACACAGTACGAAAACGAACATCGATTTCTCTCAAGGGTTGTCGGCTGGAAAAGACCCAGCCTCATTCTTCTGCCCTTTTGAAAACAAGTTTCGAGTATTCTGGTTTATTAAAGGGAAGGGCTCTCCCTTCTTGTCTTTCAGCAGAGGAATCTGAGCAGAGTACGAGGAATACCTCAGCACCACCCCAGCCCCACTGTAGGGAGCAAGGACCACCTGCCCCAACACAGCCTGGGCCCCTTCCCCCTAGGTGCCCGCGTGCCTTGTGGAGAGGAGCCCGCCTCACTGGCTTCCAGCTTCTCTGGGTAAAAGCCACTGTTTACTTTCTTCAAAATAACCTACGTTATACAGAGTGAGCGGTGTAAATATTACTCAGAAATTACCGCAGGGATTTTTGTGACAGAGTTGGGATGGGTTTAAAAATATCCCTTCGCAAGCTAGGGAGGACAGCTTTGGGTTCAACACTGAATGCCACCCAGAGTGAAAAGGAACCGTTTCTGACGGGTGATGCACCTTCTTCAAAGCTTCGGTCACCTCATGGGCAGTTTTCAGGAGTGCATGCCAGCATATGAAGTAACAGGAGGCCTGCATCCACGCGCGTTTTCTCTGGAAGAACTCCATCATACTTACTCCCGGCCGAGCCATTCGGAGGCCTCCAAGAAAAGCAGGACCGTGGAGAACGTGGTGGGCACATCTTCCCCAGATCTTTCCGTGGCAATTTCCGGCCTGTAGGGAGACGTCGTGGAAGGCACCACTCTGGCCCAAGCGGCTGGATGGGGGGACTCGTGACCCCTCGCCGGGCTGGGCGTCTGCATGTCCCCCACTCCTAGGTCCTGTGGGAAGTGTCGAGGGTGCAGAGCTGCCAGCGCGGTCCCTTCGCATCGTGTGTCTGCGTCACTTTGGGGAGGGAACGTGCGGGAAACCGGCTCATCCGGTGCATAGGCTGACCCAGGAGGACTCGGAGGTCCCGAGGGTGAAGCACATGGTCCGTGGGCGTCGGTTGGGGGCTGGTGGGGGAAGGGAGAGCTTCTCGGGATGCAGTCCGAACACCGGAAGGAATGAAGTTCTGGAAAAGCAGCGGTCGCCGGACACAGTCGGCCTGCCACCCGTCACATGTCTGTGCCCTTCACAACTAGTTGTATCACATATTTCAATTTTGTTTTATAGGAAGCTAGGAATAGATTATATAAAGAACACTAAAGTCATTATTGTGTTATAAGTTTGTATCACAAAACCAATTACGATGGATTTTAGGATTTACCTTTAGTATTAATGACTTCTCTACTGACTTACTGCTAGGACTTAAAACCAGTTAAGTGCTAAGAATTCATGTGGTTTTCCTAAGTAATATTTATAAAGTGTAAAGTTTCTAAGTGACTCCTCACCAATTGTAATTCTTAATAACTTTTCTCACAAATACACTCTTGTGTCAGAGGGAACGTCTCGGTCCAGTGACCAAGGACGACAACGCTAGGCCAAACTGCTGGGGGAGCTGATACACGAACAAAGTGGAACGTGTAGATAACTTTCTGCTGTGACAAGTTTGGAAATAATCCACAGCAGTGACTTCTGTCACAGCTAATTATTGCAACAGTCGGGTGATAACGTGTTCAAACAAGCCCGTGTAATTCTAACCGGGGTTTCATTTCTGTACTAATGCTAAGTGGTAACATTCTCTGAACGTGTGTGGAGGCCACTGGGCTTGGCAGCCCCCCACTGCCCCCCCCCCCGGCGCTGGGGCGGCCCCAGGGGCTCTGCCGGCGGCGGGGGGGGGGGGGGGCGGTGGCATCTTCTGTCCGGCCACACTGCCCTCCCAAAGAGGTGAGCCCGGTCAGCCAAGCTGCTCACTCTTCCGACAATTCAACATTTTGATGGTTTCATTGAGGCTTTTTTAAAAAAATAAACTGTTTCTGAACTGTTCACAATTGAAGTGTTCCTTTGTCAAAATATTTATTCCTTTGTGTGACATGCTAGATTCCCATGGATGCAGCTGATCGTTTCTACTTTGTAAATATTACCTAACTTTACATAAACTATATCATAATAAACTATTTTTGCATCACCCTGGCATGCTGTGAATGGGAGTTTGTTCAATGGAGAGATAGGCACAATATTCACTTAGATCAGAATATGGAAACCTGTCAGTAGCCTAGAGACTTATCCTGGAGTTTTTTGGTTTTCGTTTTGTTTGGCTTTAAAAACAAAGTGTTTTCAAAGTTAGGGATTTATCAGCATTTTAAAATCAGGAGATTTCACATAAAAGTCTGTATTGTGGGGCATCTGGGTGGCTCAGTCGATTAAGCATCCAACTTCAGCTCAGGTCCTGATCTCACGGTTTGTGGGTTTGAGCCCCACGTCAGGCTCCACACTGACAGGGGGAGCCAGCTTGAGACTCTCTTGACCTTTCTCTGTCCCTCCCCAACTCCCGCTTTCTCTCTCAAAATAAGTAAAGTTTAAAAAAAAAAAACTACCTATGTTCACATACAATGCACAATAAATATTTTATATCACGAATCAAATGAAGGTACATTGGCTCTGCTCTAGAAACCTTCAAGGGAGGCCAAAAGCAGCATAAAAAATACTAGAGAGGAACGAGCTAGAACTATCAATCAAGGAAATAGAACTCTCTCATATCTGCCCCTTTATTATTAGGTTTTTTACAATAAAGTTGTACTTGGTGTTTCAAAGAGAAAATACATCCTATCTCATGACCCAATACACACCATAACCCAAAATTTCACAAAAGAATGCACCCTACATTCTGTTAAATTTTTTAAAATTCTAGTTGTGGCCCACTGAATAGAATAAGAAAATAAGAAACTGGATTTTCCCAATATTGCCACACCCTTTGGAATGAAATAGGTGAAAGTGTGTGGAAATCCAAACTTTTATTCAGTAAACAGAAAAAAACAAATTATGAAATAGGTGAAAGTGTGTGGAAACCCAAACTTTTATTCAGTAAACAGAAAAAAACAAAATTCTGACTCTACCTATTGGAAATCAACTTCTGGAATTCAAAAAACTTAGAAAAAATAAGAGTACAGACATACAAAGTAGCATACCTCCAGTGTGCTATTCCAGTTGTTTAAAAATGTTTCGATAATTTTTTGTTCTTTAAAAAAATTCTAGACACTGGTCCTAATGGTATTCTAATAACTTTAACATTTTTTTAAAGCTGTGTAATTGCAATTGTGAAAATCAGTTGGCACTTAGAAAATCTAACACCCTTTCATGATTAAAGCACTCAGCAAACTAGGAATACAAGTAAGCAAATTCAGTGTGATAAAGAACATTTATAAAAACCCCACGACTTCATACTTAATGGTGAAAAACTGGAAGCTTTCCCCTAAGATCAGCAACAAGACAAGGATAGCTCTTCTCACCATATATATTCAACACTGTACTGGAGATTCTAGCCAGGCAAGAAATAGGAAAAACGTCCATGTTGAAAAGGAAGAAGTAAAAACTGTATCTGCAGGTAACATGATCTTGTATATGGGAACCCAAGGGAATCCACTAAAAAAATCTATTGAAACTGATACGAGGTCTGCAAGTTTGCAGGATACAAGATTCATATACAAAAATGAATTGTATTTAGTAGCAACCTGAAACAAAGCAATTCCATTTGCAATAATATCAAAAAGAATAAAATACTTGGTAATCAACTTTTTTGAAAGAAGTGTAAGACTTAGACACTGAAAACTACAAAAAAAAAAAAAGTAAGATTTAAACAAATGGAAAGGAATCCCATGTTCACGGGTTGGAAAATGTGATATCGTTAGAACGGCAATACTCTCCAACTTGATCTACAGACTCAACACAATCCCAGCTGCTTCTGCAAAAGCTGATCAGCTGATCCTAAGATTCATAAAGACATGTAACGGGACCCAGGATAGCCAAAACAATGTTGGAAAGAAGAACAAAGTTAAAGGACTTGTTTACCGGGTTTCAAAACTTGACACAAAGCCTAAGTAGTCAAGACAGTGTGTGTACTGGCACAGGGACTGACACAGACCAATGGACCAGAATTAAGAATCCAGAAATAAGCAATTGCATTTAGGTAATCAACTGATTTTTAACAAGAATACCAAAACCACTCAGTGGAGAAAGAATAATCTTTTCAACAAATGGTGCTGAGACAACTAGCTATCCACATATAAAAGAATGAAGTTGGACCCCCTGCCTCTCACCATACACAAAACCTCAAAATGGTTCACAGACCTGACCCAAAAGTGGGCAGACCCAATGGGAGTCAGGGATGAGAATGAAGAGACCGGAGAAGGTGGCATGGGCAGCCAGGTTGAGGCCTCACCTTTCCATTCCGACCACTGCTTTTCCCACCACCACTGACCCCCGAGGGTCACCTACCTTTTGGTGCAGATAACAAGGCAAGTAGCAATTGGTCAGGAGAAGAATGCCTGCAACAGGTACTCTGGAGGACTTCAGAAAGTTTTTGAACACGACAGTGTTGAACTGAACTGCAAGATGAAATTTGCTATCTACTTACAACCAGAGGCAGAAACTGGAAAATGCCCTGCACTATACTGGCTGTCTAGTTTAACTTGCACAGGACAAAATTTTATGCGAAAGATTATCAAGCTGCTTCAGAACGTGTCCTTGTCATCACCGTTCCAGATACCAGCACATGTGGCTGCAATATTAAGGGAGGCGAGGGCTGGGACTTTGGCACTGGTGCTGGGTTTACGTGGATGCCACTGAAGAGCCTTGGAAAAGTACCTACAGAATGCACTCTTATGTAACTGGGGCGCTTCCTCAACTCATAAATGCCAGCTTTCCAGTGGGCCCCCAAAGGATGTCTATTTGGGGCCGTTCCACGAGAGGCCACAGAGCTCTGACATGTGTTGGAAGAATCCTGGAAAATACAAATCTGCATCAGCAGCTCTCCACTGTGCAACCCAGCGCTCTGTCCTGCAGGCAAAAAAGAAGCCTTTAGTGAATATTTGGGATCAGATACAAAGTAAAGGGAAGGCTTCTGATGCCACCCATCTTGTGGTCCTGTCCAGGTTCTCAGCCTGACACACTAATTGGTCAGGAAAAAGACGGCCAGTTCCTTTCAGATGGACAGTTACTACCTAGTAACTTCACAGCTGTCTGTACAGAAAAGAGAGTCCCTTTTGCTTTTGGATTACAAGTGGGTTATGATCACAGTCACTACTTCATTGCAATCTTTATTGCTGGTCACATCAGGCATCATGCAAAATACCCGAATGCATGAAAAACTTCAGATAAGAGAACTTCCAGGATTATAATCCTGCTATAAACAGAACTGTAGGGGGAAAGTACTTCAAAACATTGTATTTCATAGTGCTAAAAATGCGTCATTCCATAGCTGAATCACTTTCTGAATAAACATATAAGACCTAGAAAAAACGTGGTTCACAGACTGACACAAGAGCTAAGAGAATAATACTCCGAGAAAAAAACACAGAAGCAAATCTTTGCGACCTTGGGTTGGGTGACGGTTTCTCAGCTACGACACCAAAATCCAAACAGAGGTAAAAACAGGTATTTCTAACACGCAAATGCCAACAGTACCCAAGAAAGTGAAAAAAGACCATCCAGAGAATGGGAGAAATTATTTGCAAATCATATTTCTGATAAGGGACTGGAGTCCGAAATATAAAAAGAACTCTTACAATCCTTATAATTCATATGAAGTCATAGGTCATAACTTATAACTCTTATAATTCATCAATAAAAAGGCAACCCAATATTTTAAAAACGGGCAAAGGACTTGAACAGACATTTCTCCAAAGACAATATACAAATGACAGGGACATGAAGAGATGTTCATCCTCATTAGTCATCAAGAAAAGGCAAGTCAAAACCACGATGAGACACCACCTCACACCCAGTGAGCTGGCTATAATTTTAAGTCAGTAATAATTTTTTGTTGGCAAGGTTGTGGAGAAGAAGAAACCCTCCTACACTGCTGGATGGAATGGAAAAGTCTGATAGTTTCTCAGACAAGAGTTCTTGGACCCCAAAAATCTACTCCTAGCTATGTACTTGAGAAGTGAAAACATGTCGGCGTGAACACTTACATGTGAAATGTTTACAGCATCGTTATTTGTAATGGTGGAAACCAAAATGTCCATCAAACGATGAATGGGTTTTTTTTTAATGTCGTATATCCACGTGACAGAATATTCTATCACTCAACTACAGAAAGAAGTGAAATACTGACACGCACATGCTACAACAGGGACAGCCTCAAAAACATTATGCTGAGTGAAAGAAGGCACATACAAAATGCCACATACTGTAGGATTCCATTTATAGGAAAATCCAGAGACAGGAAGGAGACAGTGGTCGCCAAGGGCTGGGAGGGGGCAGAGAACGGAGAGTGCTGCTCTTGGGACATGGTTTCTTTCTGGGCTGAAGAATACGCTCTGGGATCCGAGAGTGGCGATGGCCGCACACCACCTCTGTTATGTACTAAAAACCACTGAATTGCATTCTTCAAAAGGGTGAATCTTTTCGTGTATGATTCATATATGAATCTCCATGAAGTGTTTTTTTTAAGTAATCAGCTGTTTTAAAAACAATTCAAAAGAACCAAAACATGCTTTAAAATATAAGACAGCTGTAGGCCACCGGGTTGGCTCAGTCGGTTAAGCATCCGACTCTTGATTTTGGCTCAGGTCACAATCTGGCAGTTGGTGAGTTCAGGCCCCAATTCGTGCTCCACATTGTCAGCCTGCTTGGGATTCTCTCTCTCCCTCTCTGCCCCTCCCCCACTCACTGTCTCTCTCAAAATAAATAAACTTTACACACACACACACAATATTGTTAGGGCACCTGGGTGGCTCACTTGGTTAAGTGTCCAACTCTTGGTTTCAGCTCAGGTCATGATCTCACAACTTCGCAGCTTCTGCCTCGCACTGTGTCTGTCTCTCTCCCAATAAATTAAAAAGACACGATGTCATTGTATTGGTTCCTTCAAACCTTCCTGGTGTACTTCACAGCTGTGGGCACTGTCGAGGCCAATTCCCACTCCAACGGTGTTTTCTAATCATAAGGGTTGCAGGAGGAAGTGTTGTCTTACCACAGTTCTTTTCAGAAAACCCGAATCTTGTGAGATTTGATTTCCTACTGCTAAGATAATGAAGATAACAATATAAACAAAGCCATTAAATAAAAAATCTTACGAGATCATTTAAGAATCCTGAAAACATCCAGACAGCTCGGCTAGGTCACCTTATGCGTGCATGGTTACTAACATATGTCTGAGCACCAGCCTGCTTCTGGAAGAAGGGGATGCAAGCCACGGCAAAGACCCAGATACCAGTGGGAGTGAGCTGCACGCAAGCCAACCTTCACAGGTTGGAGGAAAATGCTGGAAATCCTGCCACGGCGGCATGGACATCTTGGAGAACACTTCAGAAGGTCCCCCAAGGAACACTGAGGTCTTACTCCTGCCTGGGGCTCCTATCTTGACCAGCAGTCTCTAAACAGCCGTATGTCATCCACTGCTGCAAAATGGTATTTGTTTCATTAACAGCACCCACGATTTGGATCTGCAAAAGGCAAAGACACACTACTAACATTCCAGAGTAAGAACGCCTTTATTCAAACGTGCAGACGTGCAGGACGATGCGGCTTCAGCATCCAGGACACAGACACATCCTACAACTCCTCCTGTTTTCTCTCCAGAACACAGGCTGCAGGAGTGCATAAGCAACTTGGGGGAAAAAACACATTCAGTCCAAAACCATTTCCTATGAGCTCCAATCCATGTATTATACTCGTTAGCTTCAATTAAATCAGGAAAATTAACTTTGCATTTACTTGCCTAACACAGTAAGTCAAAGATAACTTTAAACAGGGAAAAACATGCAACGATGAGTGGTCTCTCCAGATGGCTCCATGAGTATGATGGGGAAAGTGAAACATGCCCAACAGACGTCAGGACGATTACATACAGAAATAGGACAAGATGGCCAAATCGCTATTCAGGTGTCATGTGAACAATCTCTCTATAAAGATACACGTTAATGAAAAAGTAACATTTCACAAATGTACGTAAGATAGCTATTCTAATTAACAGTGAAAGCAAATCCCTGAGCTGAGAATAAAAACAGATCTGTGAGATGCCACAGCCTGAAAAGAGGCTCTCTTCTAGTTTATTCCTCCAGATGGTCAGGTAACCCATGATTGATTATGCTGAGCCAAAAATGCCAATTAGCCAAGTTCACAGGTGGTACAGTGAAGGTCACTTCTAAGAGCACAAAATTACCTTGAATGCAAGCATGCTAACAATTAAAGGCTTAACACACAGAAACAGAAGCAGCCTCTGGCCACTTCCAGTCCTTGCTGATAGACGGAGCAACTCACCACGATGAAAACAGAAGGGAAGCTGTGGAAGATGAACATTCTCCTGGGTACTTGTGGGGTTCTTTTTTTCTCCTGTGTATTTATTTTAAAGGGTCACCATGCAAGGCACCCCGGCTAGGACAATGACCTGCCCGCTGTGGTGGCAACCAATGCTTGCAGGGGGGCCCGGAAGGCGGCTCCCCACTCCTGCCGTGCCCAGCACCCCCCTCTCCTGCCCTTTTTCCTGACTTCTCTCCTTAACATCTTCGGACTGAAACCTGCCCATAAGCACCCACGAGCCGGTGACAGCAGAAATGGAGAGACTGCCAACCTCTGGCCCATCCCAGGGGGTTAGCTGTGCTAGAAGGGTTGGGCCAGGCCAACAGGAAAGGAGGAGACAGTGTGGGAGACAGTGCCAGGGGAGCGGATGCCATAGTAAGAGATTCTCTAGAGTCAGGAAGAGGAATCAGCCTTTACATCCTGAAAGAGGTATCTTGCCTTTTCTGTACAGCAGGAGAAACCCGGCCCAAGGCAGGAGGCGAGTTCCAGAACGCCCATTCCTGAAAAGCTGTCGCCGAACGTACTGGTGGGAAGCGAGCTGACCTGAAACAAGAGACTCGGGTTGCAGGGATTCCCCTTCCTCCTTAACCCCACTCTGCATTTCACTTTAGTGTTTTAATGAACGAGAACGGAGTCTGAATGTGTTTTTTCCTCACGTTGAGATTTCTCTCACGTAGACTGCACAGTCTGACACAGACAGAACCCGGCAGCCGCTCTGGGCGGGCACAGGCCCATCCTGAGTCCCATCCTTTTAGATCTGGTGTGGTTTCGACTGCGGGGACAAAAGTTCTGTAACACCGAACACCATTCTCGCCTTGAACTCTGAAGTCAGAGAAGAGCACAGCTTCAGTGATTCCTCTTCTTTTGTGGGAAAAAGGTATACTTTGTAGGATTAAACTCTTCCCAGATACGCTCAAATTCTTCCAGAAAAAGCCTCACATACTCTTCATCCTCCATAATCAAAACATTTTCTCTATTGTTCTGAATGGCTTGAGTGGTCCAGTTGAGGGAGCCCGTGATCAGCACCTTCTTGTCCACTATGGCAAACTTGTGATGCATGTAGCCCAGGTCCTGATCGTGTCGCACCTGGATGCCTACAAAAAGGGCAAGTCAGACTTCTCCACCTCCTCTTACAACGCTTTCGTTCAGACACGGGAGTCCCTTCTCAAGTGCAGACAGTTTCCCAGCAGCTGCTGCTCTAGTTCTGACTTGGTAGGGGAGGCGGGAAGCTCGTCACCCTTGGGCAGGAGGCGGTGGCTGAGCCAGATGGTGACCAGCCGCCACCAGCGCACAGGAGGGAAGGCCGAGGGAAGGGGGAGCGTGGTGGCCCAGGACCGGGGGGCGGTGGGGACAGCCGGTCCCGAGGGGCGGGATGGCAACACTCACACAACTTGCCTTCTGGCGCCGACAGGCAGCCCTGGAACCTGGGTGAGGTCTGCCCGCCCGCACTTCTCAAGGACGCACCAACCAGCACAATCCCGGGTTACTGGTTCTGGGAGGGCCCATCACGGACCCTGCCAGAGGGGTCAGGGCAACAATCGTTCACCGGGCTTTCCTTGCCTTCAAGCTCTCACTGGGCCCACCCCTGGAACTGGGGCACCCCTGCCAACGCCACGCACGCCAGCACCACACCCCACTGCATAAGGGGAGGATGGGCCTCAAGCAGGAAGACTGCAGGAGAAGCCAGGCCCTGGGTGCTTCGGGCGAGGGAATTAAGTGTCACCCCAAAGCCAGCCGGCTGGGGCCCCTAACTCCCAGCGTGCCCTGGGCCTTTCCACCAAAGCAGAAAGAGTTCTAACTGCTACAAAACCGAATTCTCCCTTGCTTTGCCTCCTTCACTCGCCACGGAGCCTGTAATCCTTGCCTTTTGTTTTCCTGTTTGTCTCTCTCCTACCGTTTTCAAACTCCCCTCAGGCAGGACCCGTCTGTCCATCCTCCTCTGCCTCAACCCTGGAATAATGCCTACTTCCTGGGTTATCTGCTTAGTGGACGAGACCATAAGAAATGTGTGATTTAAGAGAACAGTTTAAAATAGGCTGCTTTGCAACAGAGTCACCAGACTTCACAAATAAAAATACAGGATGTCCAAAGTAAGATGTGATTTCAGATAAACAACAAATACTGTTTTTATTTAAAAAAAAAAAAAGGGTTTGTTTTTTTTTTTTTAATGTTTCGAGAGACAGTGCAAGCAGGGGCAAGGGAGGGACAGAGAGAGAGGGAGACACAGAATCCAAAGCAGGCTCCAGGCTCTGAGCTGTCAGCACAGTGCTGGACATGAGGCTCGAACTCACGAACCGTGAGATCATGACCTGGGCCGGAGTCAGATGCTTAACCGACTGAGCCACCCAGGTGCTCCTACAGATAGTTTTTTAAAGTAAGTGTGTCCCATGCAATATTTGGGACATACACTAAAAAGCATTCGTTGCTTATCTGAACTTCAAATTTACCTGGACATCCTGTATTTTGCCAGCAACCCTGCCTTGTAACCTTCCTATCCCAGGGGACCCGAACACCACTTCTCTAACCAACCCGCCAGCAACTCCTGTTAGCTCTACCTTCAGAACAGATCTTAAGTCCCACATGCAAAACACACTGTTATACTGAGGCTGAGGAGGAAATACAGACCTCACGGGTAAGCCCAGAATCTGAATTTAGACCCTTTGCAAAATTATTCATACTTCCCGCTTCAACTGTCCCCATCCCAGTGCAAGAGAAAGGCCAGCCAGAGGTATCCGTCTTACCTGTCCTCCTGCAGCCGGAGAAACAAATTAACTGCTCACCATCTAAACATTTTAGCTCCACGTTTTTTAGTATATCATTTTTATTCATTTCAAAAGCCCCAGCATAAAATTCACTAGTGGATTTAAGGTGAAATGACTTTTCCTCCTTTAGCCCCTCAGTCCCGAAGCCCCACCTTCGCCATCTTGGCACACCTGCTCCTATGCACACGGTCACTGAGAGTCCGCTAGCGGCGGGCCTTGCAGGTTTGTTTTTACAGTTCGCCCTTGATTTCCTGAGTGCTGCCTGGCTAAGCCATTGTCATTTCAGTCTGCAACGTCAAAAACTCAGCTGGTGGGGCTACATCCCCTGCCTCTACCCAGTACAGGCTTTCCCCACAGCCCCCCAAGGCCAACGCCAGTCATCAGAAACTGGGAATCACAGGAGCTATGTCCGCTTTCCCCGGTGTCGCTGGGCAGACCCCCAGCCTCTGAGAATCCCCCAGATCTTCTCCACTAGCTGGGAACACACAGCCTGCTCACTCCTCCGGGCTCACACTCAGGTATCCAGCGTTAACACCTCCCTGCACAGAAGTGCACCCACTGGGTGAAGGCAGGTGCTCTTTACAGATGGCCCTGGAGTCTCTCCAGGCTAAAACCATCCTGACTTCACAAGGCCACCAGGGGACATATATGGGGTCTCACCTATACTCAGACCCCCCACCAAGTTTCTGCTTTTGACATTCTCCCCCACTGCCTAAGGCCCCCGGGGTCACATCATTCGCCAGGCTGGGGGCCTGATGACCCTCCCCAGAGGTTCTCCACGGACCTGAGTCCCAAGCCGGGACTCCCGGCCTCTCTGGCGCCGCCTACCTGCCTTGCGGAGCAGGCCGATCTGCGAACCGTTGAGGGCCATGTAGTCGCAGTCGGTGATGACCCGGACGCGCACCCCGCGCTGGTGAAGCAGCTGCACCGCGCGCCCCAGTTGCGGGCTGGAGAAGGCAAAGAGGCAGAGCTCGAGGCTGGCGCGGGCGGCCAACAGGGCGCTCAGCAGGCGGCTGAGCGAGCTCTCGCCGTGGGGCAGGCTGCACGGGCAGCCCGCTGGCGGCCCCGACGGCCCCTCGCTCGGGGCCTGCAGCAGAGCCTCGGTGCAGGTCACCTGCGACGGGAAGAAGAGCACCTCACGCTGCAGAGAACTCCGCCACCCTCGCCGTCGCCAGGCCCGCAGCCAGCGCAGCACGGAGGGCAGCGCCTCCAGAGCCAGCGCGAGACCCACGGTCGCCACAGCCGCCACCCGCCAACGTAACCGCTCCATGCCGCCTCGACCTGCCCCGCCGCCCACGGCGCCTGCGCGCGCGCCCCCGGCCACGTGCGCCCGCACCTCCCCACCCACTGCGCCTGCGCACCTCTAGCCACGTGCACTCAGCGCCCCCTCCCCCCCCCCCGTCCCTCCACTGCCCATCACGCCTGCGCCGCGACCGGCCACGTGCGCCCGACCCCCTCCCCCATACACACCACCCACTACGCCTGCGCCCTCCGGCCCTGTACAGCCACCCCCGGCCAACCTCGCCTGCGCAACCCCAGGCACGTGCGACCGCCCTCCAGCCACAGCCCACTGTGCCTGTGCACCCGCAGGCCCCGTGCGCCCCACCCCCCATGGCCCCTCCCACACGTCCCACCACGCCTGCCCACGCGCAGCCTGGCTGCACACCGCCTCTCTGGGCTTATTCGCGGCCCCACCGCGTCTGCGCGCCCTCTGGCCAAGTGCATGCGCCCCGCAGGCGCCCCATACCACCCGCTCCCCGCAGATCCTGCAACAATCCAGGTCCTCCTCCCTTTGAGGGGCAATAGAGCAGCCGTGACCGCTCAGTTCAAACCTTTCCTTTTGCTTTAGGGGCGCGGCTAGGCAGGGGTGGGAGAAGGGTCTGGAAACACACTGAGAGTGTCAAATAAGGAATGCTTAAGCTGGTGGCAGGGTTTGAACTCAAAGTGTCAGAGACAGTGGTGTGATGGGGATGGCCCCAAAGCCAGTCTTAAGCCCCTTGTTTCTACAGAATTTGCCAATATAAACTTGTTATTTGGAGATGCCTGTTCGTTCTGCTTTAAGCATAAGCACGGTGAAAACGTAAGAAGGCCTCGGTCCTGTCTTAGCAAGCACTGGACCCACTGTATCACTTAGGAGGGGCTGTTACTTTCACAGGGAGAGAAAAGAGAGAAGGGCTAAGTTTTCTTTTTTCTATTTTTTCTTTCTTGAATCCTGGTCAGGAATTTCCACGGTTAATTTAAGTCTGTCTATGGTCTTTGAAAGGAAATAACTCCACAGTCTCCTCCTTATAACCAGCTGATGGTCTTCATGACTTCCATCCATTAAAAAACAGACTCCCCAGATGGGGGGAAAGGAGCTGATCTAAGTAACTTTGGGAAACCACGTTTTAACTGGAAACCACAAGGCTAAACACAACAGCAGCCGCCCGTCAACACTGTACTCTGGGTGATACCTTTATTTCCCAAGGCGGGGAACTGCATACACGCGCACTGGGGTTGAGTGCATTAGTCGTTGGTTGGCGGATAGTGGGAGCCAGGGTTCTCTCTGTTGGATGGGGTAAGAGATAAGCACCGGAGAAGGCTTGAATGATCCCTCTGGTACTGGATTGGGGTCAGAGACACCACAGTGAACTCATGGTTAGCTTACTATTTATAGTAAAATACGTACTATGTCAGTTTTGACATACCTCACATACCTCAGTCCCCCAAGAGGCCCAGAAGCAGTGACACCCCGGCAATAATGAGCATGCTAGGTCCCAGATCTTAGTTTCCAAACACCATTCTCCTTGAAGAAATAACAGATTCTGGGTGTTGGGCACGGAGACTGTAGATGTATTTTCGGCATCTTGTAGTACGAGAAATTGAGCATGTGGACATGGCAGCAGGAACAAAAGACACAGGAGTAGCCTAAAAGAGACTCCAGTGGCCAAAACTGGAGCAAATGGAGAAACAAAATAAATATTTGCAGTAGTTTTTATAACCCAAGTGCAAGATAAATATACATGACTCTATACTGCTATAAATAAATGACTGAATAAAGAAACAAGAGAAGATACGTGTCTTCCTTACAGAAGAATTCCAAATAATATATGTAGCTACTCCTTGCTACGGGAGGGAGAACTAAATCTCTCTGCCCCTTTGAAAGTGGGGAGAAACCTTGTAAACACCACCTTAACCAAGTGATAGTGACCATCACCAGAGATGTGTGAATGTTACATACCCCGGATATGATGAGAAGGGCACCTCACTTCTGCGGTGGTTGTTCCCAAAGCTCATACACCCAGTTCTATCATGAGGAGGAAACGTCAGAAATCCAGATGGAAGGACTTGCTATCCCATTCCACAGGATAACTGGCCAGTATTTTTCCAGACTGCCAAGGTCATGAAGAGAAGGGAACTGCTTAGAAACTGTAACAGACCAGAAGAGACTGGGGAGACTTGACAACTAGATGCAATGCGGTGCCCTGAACTGGATCCTGAAACAGATAGTGTAACTGGGAAAAGGGCTGAAATGTGAAAAAGTCTGGAGCTTAATTAATAGTCACGTATCAGTGTCAGTTTCTTCACTTTGACAAATGCATGATAGGGATGTAAGATGCTAATAATAACAGAAACTAAACTGTGCTATCTTTGAAACATCAGTAAATCTAAAATTATTCCAAATTAAAACTTATTTTAAATGTTGAACGTTCACCTTCCGTATGACCCAGCTATACTGCTCCTAAATATAACCCAAGAGCAATGAAAGCACACGTCTATGTGTGTGCATGAAGACTTGTACACAAATGTCTGCAGATTTATTTGTAATAACCCAAACCTGGACATAATACAAACATCCATCAACAGATAAATAGCCGAACCCTCGCCTGTCCATATGATGGAATACTATTTCACAATAAGAAGAAACAAACTGCTGATATATATGGATAAATTATGCTGAGTGAAAAAAGATAGACAAAAGAAGGTATATTCTGTGTGGTTACACCAACATGCAATTCTAGGAAATGCAAACTAGAGTGAAAGTAAATCAGTGGTTGCCTAGAGATGTGGGAAGGGAAGAAAGAGTATAAAGAAACATACAATGAGATGTTCACTATCTTGATGGCGTTAATGTACATACGCATATGTCAAAACCTGTCAGGGTGTATGGTTTAAATGAGTATAAATTATTGTATGTCAGCCATACTTCTTAAAAGTGCCTTTTTAAATTTACAAATAGAGCCCCACAGTGTAATTCTAGCTCCCCTACGTCACAGCTGCATGACCTAGGGCGAATCACTTCATTCTTTGGGACTCACTTTCACTTCACTTTCACTGAAAAGATAGTAAAGAATGAGAAGGTGAGCACAGTCCTATATAAAGAGGTAGTCAATTCCTCTCTGTAAAAACAACCAACCAACCAACCAACCAACCAACCAACCAACCAAATATGCGCGTGCATGCGTGTGCGTGTGTATTAGGGAAAATGGTCAATAACAACCGCGTCAGGGTGCTGGAAATCCACCAAAGGCAGACAATAAAATGAGAGGCATCATTTTTTTTAAAACTGCTGGAGGCTGCTCCCAGCCGTTCACCCTCCCAGCTCAGTTGGCAAAAATGGTGGCCTTACCAATGTGGGACCGGCTGCAAAACCCTAAAATCTAGGTTTTTACTTTTGCTGGCTAAAAGTGGTGGGTTCAGTTGGGAAATGAATGACAAACACCTGCAGCCTTACCAACCCAAGCTTCCGGTCCAAGGTGAGGTAAGCCGCAGACCAGCCAGAAAATAGGACAGAAAGGGCCCCAAAGTGAGAAAACCATAGAAAAGCTGACCTACACTCTCCACACATCCTTGGTGAACTGGGGAGCTATGCATGAATGGGAGAGACCCAGGAGAGGCCAGGGAAGAGCGAAAGCCAATGGAGGCTTGAAAGGGTTCCCAACCCACAAACACATCGATCAGCAGATGACAGGATTCTCACAGGCTTAAAATATTTGGGTACAACCTCTGCCTAAAAACATTGGCTGACTACTACATTAGGAAGACACAGCAGTGACCTCTAGACATAAATAAAAATAAGGATTAAAAAAAACATTGGGGCACCTGGGTGGCTCAGTAGGTTAAGCGTCCAATTTCAGCTCAGGTCATGATCTCGAAGTCCATGAGTTCGAGCCCCGCGCCGGGCTCTGTGCTGACAGCTCAGAGCCTGGAGCCTGCTTCATGTTCTGTGTCTCCCTCTCTCTCTCTCTCTCTGCCCCTCCCCTGCCTGTGCTGTCTCTCTCTGTCTCTCAAAAATAAATATTAAAAAAAAACAACAACAAACTGAGCAGACACACCAGCGTCACACTACAGAGGGAGAGGTTCTACAGTTTAAGTCCAGGCACGTTTCCAAAGAAAAACAACCTTAGAAAAATGTAATAGAATGTAATAGAATTGCTATACTATATTATCTAAAATGTCAGTTTTCAACGAAAACATAATAGACATGCGAAGCAGCAGGAAAGTGTGACCAACATACAGGGAAAACAGCAGCCAATAGAAATTGACTTTGAGTGGACCCAGATGTTGGAATTAGTAGAAAAACACTTCAAAGCAATTCTTACAGAAATGTTCAAAGAATTAAAGGAAAATATAATGATAATGAGTCCACAGATACTCCTTAGAGAAACACAAATTATTTTTTAAAGTCTATGCAAGGGTTGTCTGGGTGGCTCAGTCGGTTGAGCGTCCGACTTCAGCTCAGGTCATGGTCTCATGACTCGTGAGTTCAAGTCCTGTTTCGGGTTCTGTGCCGACAGCTCAGAGCCTGGATCCTGTTTCAGACTCTGTGTCTCCCTCTCTCTCTCTCTCTGACCCTCCCCCGTTCATGCTCTGTCTCTGTCTCAAAAATAAATAAACATTAAAATAAAGTCTATGCAAACTGTCAATTAGGTTCGATTGTAACTGCCCACTGTGGTTGGAATATTAATAATGGGAAAGGCTACACATGTGTTGGGGCAGAGGGTATATGGGAAATCTCTGTACCTTTCCCTCAATTTTGCTGTGAACCTAAAACTGTTCTTATGAAAAGAAGTCATTTACATCATGCACAAAAATAAACTCAAAATGGGGGCGCCTGGGTGGCGCAGTCGGTTAAGCGTCCGACTTCAGCCAGGTCACGATCTCGCGGTCCGTGAGTTCGAGCCCCGCGTCGGGCTCTGGGCTGATGGCTCGGAGCCTGGAGCCTGTTTCCGATTCTGTGTCTCCCTCTCTCTCTGCCCCTCCCCCGTTCATGCTCTGTCTCTCTCTGTCCCAAAAATAAATAAAAACGTTGAAAAAAAATTAAAAAATAAATAAATAAACTCAAAATGAATTTTTAAAATTTTATTTTTAAGTAATCTCTACACCCAACATGGGGCTTGAACTCACAACCCTGAGTCAAGAGTTGCATGCTCTTCTGACTGAGCCAGCCACGCACCCATAAATTCAAAATATATTAAAAACCTAAATGTGAGGGTTACCTGGGTGGCTCAGTCAGTTAAGTGTCCAACTCTTGGTTTTGGCTCAGGTCATGATCTCATGGTTTCATGAGTTCAAGCCCCATGTCAGGCTCTGCAGTGTGGAGCTTGCTTGGGATTCTCTCTCTCCCTCTCTCTCTGCCTCATCTGTTCATGTTCTGTGTCTCTCAAAATAAATTTAAAAAATTAAAACAAAAATAAAGATGCATATTGTAATCCCTGGAGCACCCACACCCACACACACACACACACACACACACACAACTTAAAAAACTAGGTTTACAAATCCAAAATTAAAATTATGTTCTAAAACATAGTCATTCAACAAAAAATAAACACGTTAAAAATAGGAACAAAAAGACATGAGACACATTATAAATATAATATGCCACTGAATTCTACTCTTAAAAATAGTTTAAATGTAAAATTCTAGGCTAGATATATTACCACAATATAAACATTTTTAAGTCTTAAATGTTTTCTATATGTCATATAGAAACATATAAATATATAGAAAATGGACATAAGAGATACAGAAAATAGCAAAATGGGGGCTCCTGGGTGGGTCAGTCAGTTGAGTGACTCTTGATTTTGGCTCAGGTCATGATCCCAGGGTCGTGGGATTGAGTCCCCAGTCGGGCTCCATGCTGAACATTGAACCAGCTTAATATTCTCCCTCCCTCCCTCTGCTCCTCTTCCCCACTCACTCGCTGTCTCTAAAATTAAATAAAAGGGGGCGCCTGGGTGGCTCGGTCGGTTAAGCGTCCGACTTCAGCTCAGGTCATGATCTCACAGTTCGTGAGTTCGAGCCCCGCGTCGGGCTCTGTGCTGACAGCTTGGAGCCTATTTCGGATTCTGTGTCTCCCTCTCTCTCTGCCCCTCCCCTGTTCATGCTCTGTCTCTCTCTGTCTCAAAAATAAATAAACGTTAAAAAAAATTTTTTTAAATAATAAAAAAAATAATAATAAAAAAATAAAATTAAATAAAAGTAGCAAAATGGCACATGTAAATCTAACCACACCGATGATTACATTAAATGCAGGTAGACTGAGAGCTCCAAATCAAAAAACAGAGATTGTCAGACAGGCTAAAAAGGCAAGATCAAATATATGCTGCCTTTAAGAGAGACACTGTAGATTCAAAGACACAAGTGGTTTGAAAATAAGATGGAAAAAGATACACCACGCAAACGGCAACTGTAAGAGAGGTGGACTTGCCATATCGATATCAGAGAAAATAGGCTTTAAGACAAAAAATAATATTCAAAGTAAAAAGTTATGTTACTAACTTTGGCAGGATTTAAAAAGAGGTGTTAAATACCACTAGTATTTAATGGGACATTCGTAAGAATTACAAATGGAGGAACGCCTGGGTGGTTCAGTCCATTAAGCGTCCAACCCTTGATTTCGGCTCAAGTCATGATCTCACGGTTCAAGAGATGGACCCCCTGTCCGGCTCTGCCCTGCTTGGGATTCTCTCTCTCCCTCTGTCTCTCTGCACCACCCTCCCTTGTGCATGGTCTCTCAAAATGAACACATAAACATTAAAGAAAAAGAATTTCAAATGGAGGAATTTAGGAAAGATGCTTAAGTCATTGCCCAATACTCTGAACAAATGCTCCAGATGGTCTGTTCTTGGAAAAGTGTAAGTATTGCAACCCTTCAAGCACAAAGGGAAAGCTCAAGACCCAGAATGTTTTCTCTCTCCCAGTTAGTGCAAAAAAGCCACAAAAGCACAAAACCAGACTCAGTCCCCAAGGCAGGAGTCGAACTAGGTCAGTACAGATTCATCTGCCCACCATGTCTTCTGCACCCTCACCTCTGATGGCCATCAGTCTTCAAGAGCTGCACATTCTCAGGTGAAAAAGGCCACAACTGCCCATAAAAACCAATCAATATATGGCCCTACCTGCCCATTCTTGTCAATAAAAGCTTCATTGTATGTTGGAAATTTAGATCACACATTCCCATAAAACGAAACCTGACACTTATGTTGGGTTCTACCCGCCAAGGGAAGTCAGTCAGTAGCCTGGCAGACAACTGGCAAAATCCTCTTTAGAACATGAGAGCAAGGTTTCCAGAGAATGTCATTCCGCAGAAAGAGAGAAACATCTGTACCCAAAGATAAGGGGCACGGTGGGAAGTCATCTTTCCCCCCCACACTTACCCTTTACCCGTGTGAGCCTGGAGTTCCCTCCCAGTCTGAGAAGATGACCAAGACCTACAGCTGCCAGTTTAAGGGTTCCAGGTCACCTGGGTATGCTTCCCACCATCTTCCTTTCAAACGGATTTGTCTTTAAATATTTCTAATGAACGAACTATTCCCCAAAGTTGAACAAAATGTTAAGCACACACCTGTAGACATTCAAGAGATGTCTTTGGAATAAATGAGTGTTACCTCATCTCCATGATCAACTCCAAACACTAACTTTGAGAAGACCATCCAAAATCACTAAAGCAGCTTAAACTTCCATACCACAGAGAATTGGCCACTCACTGGTGTCATTGGTTTTCTTTTTTAATTGTGTTAAAATGCACATAACATAAAATTTACCATCTCAACTATTTTTATGTGTACAGTTCAGTGGTATTAAAGATATTCACACTGATGGAGCACGTGCTGGCTCAGTTGATAGAGCATGCGACTCGATCTTGGGTTTTGAGTTTGAACCCCATGTTGTATGTAGAGATTACTTAAAAATAAAATCTTAAGGGGTGCCTGGGTGGCTCAGTTGGTTAAGCACCCAACTCTTGGTTTTGGCTCAGGTCATGATCGCATGGTTCGTGAGTTTGAGCCCTGTGTGGGGCGCTGTGCTGACAGCATGGAACTTGCTGGGATTCTCTCCCCGCCGCCTCTCTTCCACTCCCTCTCTCCTCTCTGCCTCTCTGCCACCCCTGGCAACCATCATTCTACTTTCTGTCTCTATGATTTTGACTACTCTAAGTATGACCTATAATTGGAATCATAGAGTGTCTTTTTGTGATTTATTTATTGCATTTAGCATAATGTCCTTAAGGTTCATCCATGTTGTAGCATATTACAGGATTTTCTTCCTTTTTAAGGCCGAATAATATTCCATTGTATGGATATGCTGCATTTTGCTTATCCATTCATCAGTCGATGGACAGTTCAACTGCTTCCATGTTTCAGCTGTTACAAATAATGCTGCTATGAAGATGGGTCACAAATATCTCTTCAACACCCTGCTTTCCAATCTTTTGGGTATATACCCATAAGTGGAATTGCTGGGTCATATGGTAATTCTATTTTTAATTTTTTGAGGAATCTCCATACTGTTTTCTACAGTGGCTGAGCCATTTTATATTCCCTCCAACAATGCTCAAGTGTTCCAATTCTCCCACACCCTCACCAACACTTGTTTCCTGTCCCCACCACTCCCTCCCCCTCCCCCACCCCACCCCCCCGAGTAACCACCTTCATATATCTTCTTCAGTAGAATGCCTATCCAAGTCGTTTGCCCATTTTCTGAATTGGGTTGTTTCATTGTTAAATTTTAGGAGTTCTCTATATATTCTGGATATTAATCCCTTAGTATGATTTGCAAGTATTTTCTCCCATTCTGTGGCTTGCCTTTTTACTCTGTGGATAGTGTCTTTTGATGTAGAAAAGTTTTAAATTCTTATGAAGCCAATTTGTCTATTTTTTCTTTTGTTACCTGTACGTTTGGTGTCATATCCAAGAAATCACTGCCAAATTCAAAATCAAGAAGCTTTTGCCCTGTGTTTTCTTCTAAGAGTTTTGCCATCTTAACTCTTACATGTAGGTCCTGGTTTCATTTTGAGTTACTTTTTGGGGGTTAATTTCTACATATGGTGTTAGGTAAGGGCCTAATTTTGTTCTTTTGCATGTGGACATTCAGTTTCCCCAGAACCATTTGTTGAATAGACCGTGCTTTCCCCCATTGAATGGTCTTGGCACACTTGTCAAAAATGATTTGTTCATATTTGTGAGGATTTTTTTTCTGGGCTCTCTATTCTATTCCACTGGTCTATATGTCTGTCTTCATGCCAATACCACACTTTTTATTATGTATCTTCAAAGTAAGTTTTGAAATCAGAAAGTGTGAGTCCTCCAGATCTGTTCTTTTTCAGGATTGTTTAGGCCGTTTGGATGAGGTTCCATATGAATTTTTTGATGGGTTTTCCTATTTTTGCAAAAAATTATTTTTTGGGATTTTGATATTGGATTGCATTGGATCTGCAGATCGCTTTGGATAATATTGACATTTTAACAATATTAAGTCTTCCAATCTGTGAACATAGGATGTGTTTCCATTTATTATTATTTCTTTACGTGTTTTTTTTTTAATTTATTTTTGAGAGACAGAGAGAAAGCGTGAGCTAGTGGGGGGAGGTGGCAGAGAGAGAGGGAGACACAGAATCCGAAGCAGGCTTCAGGTTCTCAGCTGTTAGCACAGAGCCCGACGAAGGGCTCGAACTCATGAACAGGGAGATCATGACCTGAGCCGAAGTCAGATGCTCAACCGACTGAACCACCCAGGCATCCCTCTATTTATTTATGTCTTCTTTAATTTCTTTCAGCAATTGTTTTTTTCCCCCCAATTGTTTTGTAGTTTTCATTGTACAAGTTGTCACCTCCTTGGTTAATTCTTATTTTATTCTTTTTGATGTTATAAGTGAAATTGTTTTATAATTTCATTTTCAGATTGTTCATCATGTATAGAAATGTAACTGTTTTCTTTGTGTTGATTTTGTATTGTACAACTTTGCTGAATTCCTGTATTAGATCTAATGTCTTTTGTGTGGTGTCTTTAGGGTTTTCTATATATAAGGAGCATCTCATCTGCAAACAAATAATTTTACTACTTCCATTCCAATTTAGATGCCTTTTCTTTTTCTTGTTTAATTGCTCTGGCTAAAACTTCCAGTCCTGTGTTGAATAGAAGTGATGAAAGTGGCCAACCTTACCTTGGTCCTGATCTTCGAGGAAAACCTTTGTCTTTCACAACTGAGTACTATGTTTGCCACGGGTTTTTCATATACGACTTTTATTATATATAGTTATAATAATTATATATTTTTATATTGATTACATATTATATTTTTATCATGAAAGAGTGTTGAATTTTGTCAAATGCCTTTTCTGCATTGAGATGACATGTGGTTTTTCCCTTTCCTTTTACTAACATGGTATATTACACTGATAGTCTTATGTTGGACCATCCTTGCATCCCAGAAATAAATCCCATTTGGCCATGATGTATGGACCTTTTACTATGCTACTTGTTAGTATCTTGTTGAGGATTTTTGCATCAATGTTTATAAGGGATATTGGTCTGTAGTTTTCTTTATAGTGTCTTTTCTGGCTTTAATATCAGGATTATGCTGGCTCATAGAATGTGTTAGGAAGTGTTCTTTCCTCTTCTTTTTTTTTTGCAAGTTAGTTATTTCAATGTCTGGTAGAAGTCACTAGTAAAGCCATTGACTTCAGGAGTTTTCTTTCTTGGGAGATTTAAAAAAAAATTTTTTTTTATGTTTTTATTTTTTGAGAGAGTGAGAGAGAGGGGGAGCACAAGTGGGGGAGGGGCAGAGAGGGAGACACAGAATCGGAAGCAGGCTCCAGGCTCTGAGCTGTCAGCACAGAGCCCAATGTGGGGCGTGAACCCATGGAATGAGAGATCATGACCTGAGCCAAAGTGGGATGCTCAATCAACTGAGCCACCCAGGCACCCCAATATTAACTTTTACATTATTAGGTGTGCTTAAGTCATGCAGGAAACAGAGTACAGTTACATACCATTGCTACAATATTAGCTTTTATAATTGCTCATGATCTACCTTTATTGAGATCTTTATTTCTCCATATGGCTTTGAGGTACTGATGGTGTCTTTCACTTCACCTTGCAGAACTCCTGGGGGCATTTCTTGTAGGGCAGTTCTAGTGATCACAAACTGCCTCCTCTTTTATCCGGGAATGTCTTGATTTCTCCCCCACTTTTGGACAGTTTTGCTGGATAGGACTATTGGTTGACAGGGGGTTTTGTTTGTTTGAGCACTTTGACTATATTGGCCCACTGTCTTCTGGCCTCCAACGTTTCTGATGAGAAATCTGTATACATTCTCATTGAAGATCCCCATATGTGATGATTTGCTTCTCCCTTGCTGCTTTCAAGATCTGCTCTTTGTCTTTTGGAAGTTTGATTAGAATGTGTCTCAGTGTGGCTCTGGGTTCATCTTGGGAGATTCTGAGCTTCTTATATATTTATGTTCCTATCTTTCACCAAATTTGGTTAGTTTTTAGCCATTCTTTTATTTAATTTTATTTTTTTTATTTTAGAGGGAGAACATGCAAGCAGAGGTGGGGGGCAGGAGAAAGAATCTCAAGCAGGCTCCATGCTCAGCTCGGAGACCAACACAGGGCTCAATCCCATGACTCTTTGATCATGACCTGAGCCAAAATCAAGAGTATGACGCTCAACTGACTGAGACACCCAGGCACTCCTAGCCATTCTTTGAATGTCCTCTGCCCCTTTGCCTTCTGGGACTCCCACAATGTGCAGGTTGATCCTTTTGATAGTGTCCATAGTTCTCTTAGGTTCTGTCCACTTTTCTTCAATTTTTCTCTGTTCCTTAGCCTCACTGATGTCCACTGTTCGTTCTATCTTCAAGTTCATAGATTCTTTCTTCTGCCTGCTCAAGTTGGCCTTGGAGGCACTCTCGTGAATTCTTCATTGCAGTTGTAGTTTTCAGCTCTGGAACTCTGTTTTTTTTAGGTTTTCTGTTTCTTTATAGTTCCATTTTGCTCACACATTTTTTTGGCTTTCTTCACATATTCCTTTAGTTGAGCATCTTGAGAATTGTTTTAAAGACTTTGTTTAGTATATCTGCCATTAAAAGTCTTTCCCAGGGACCAATTCTGTTGTTTTCCTTTGGATGGGACATACTTTCCTATTTATTTGTATGCTTTGTGATTTTTGGTTGAACACTGGACATTTAAATCTAATCATGTGATAAGTGAAAGTCAGATACTTCCCTCTTCCCCAAGGTTTGCTGCTTTTTGTCTTCTATTTCTATCATTGTAAACTCTTTGCCAAGGATCAGACTGAGGTATAAACTTCTACTTTTCTCAGGTCTTTCTGAGCCTTTCCTTGGGCATGCACAGTTTCTAATTTCCCCTGTATATGCAGTTGTTTCTAAACATCCTATTTTATCGTCTGGCTCCTGAAAGGGGAAACACACACACAAACTGAAGCGGGGGCAGGGGCATCAGACCATTAAGTCCTCTGGCAGCCAGAGGGGGAGGGGCTTGCAACAGTGAGGGGAGGTGCAAACAATGGCTGCCAGGCTCTTTGCACCTGTGATCTGAAGCAGCAATGAGTGATCAGAGCACAGATTCTCCAGGGTTGTAGTTTAGGGTCCTTTTTACTCACCACAGCTCCCCTATGGTGTGTGCAGGCTGCTCCAGGAACACCTGCACACCTATGTGGCTAGGGTTGGGGGATGGTAGTGCTTCTGTGCTACGAGCTGAAATTGATCAAAACTGACCACAATGTCCAGTCCAAGTCTTCTAGAATTTGCAAGTCTTTAACAGACTCCAGAGTTCCAAAATGGTTCTATCAACACAGGTTTGATTTTAGCCATGATATTTTCTGTGACTGATCCCAAGAAAATTCTAGGTATCAAGCCAACAAAACCACATAGTCAACAGTTTAAAAAAATACATCTTTATTGTGTTTCAATGTTCTTGCACGATAGATACCTAGTCATATAAACTTAGTCTCCATGTTAAATATAAATTAAGCAAAGAACTATAAACAAATCAGCAAAACTGCTGGAAAATCCCTCCAAGCCATGAATCCTTATTAAAGGTGCACAATGGCATGAGAAAATGTTCTTAAATCACCATATTCTGAAAATTGTTACCTGCTGCCAAATGTAAATGTTTAAAGAAGCAATCAATAAAGGGCAAAGTGATATGGGAGAGAACTGTGGTGGGTTCCTCAACTCCACATCCAGTGAGTCAGGCAAGACAAATGGCTCCATCTGACATTTCAGCAAAGTATCATCTTTGTGTAAAAACAAAAGATCAGGGCCTGTCCTCAAGCTATAGGGAAATGCCAAAGCAACCACCCAAGAGCATGGCCAGAAGCCTTGGAAGTTACATGATTCCAGAACATGAACCCCAGAGGGCCCAAAGATGAGGAAAACATCCATTCCACCCCAAAAGCCATTCCTAGAGCTCAAAACCAGATCACTAACAATGACTGAGGATCAGCACAGACCCTGAAAAGTCACAACTGTAGCAAAACATACACGAAGACATATAAAACCTGGAAAAGTCTTGGGTTTCAGAACAGAAAGGTTCAAACATTAACCTTAAGAGAGGTTTTTTACTGTGGCCAAAATACCCAAGTTGGGACTGGCCTCACGTGTTTTCCCTATAAATTCTGAGATCGAAATCCTTGAGAGACAGGAGATGCACATTGTCTTTGGTCATCTCTCACAGAGGTGCACACACACAGGGGACCTAGTGTCCCAAGTGTCTCTGTGCCCCCTTCAGAGCTGGAGCAATCCACCTGGCTTGTGGCATGGTACTGAAAACTACACCAGGCCCAAACCCCACAGAGAGGGCAAAGTTCAGCCCCAACAGTTTCCATTCCTTACCAGGAAACAGGAGTGGTCTGTGACTGCCCTCCGAGACCCGTCTCTGAGCTCAGCGGCGAAGATGGCAATCGCCGCTTTTCAGGTGAACGTGGGCTCAGATTCCCACGGCGGGGTCAATTACGAGGCTCTGAGGCCGTGGGGCTGCGGACGGTGGACATGAGGTGCGATTTGTAGGTTTTGCTCAGACCCGTCATCCAGAACTTGAGCAGCTTGACATTGTCCTCCTCGGATGCTCCAAGGATACTGAGGAGCTTCTGTGTGTCCTCTTTGGGCCGACTGTCCACCTTGGTGAATTTAAAGAGGACCTTCACTTTGCTGAAGAAAATCAAACACAGAGCGCTCAGACACCACAGCATAATCGCACCAGGGCTCTGGGCTGAGGCTGGACGGCTTCAGGACCAGCCAGAGCCCTGCAGGCGCCTGCACACCCCAGGACCTCTTGCCTGCCCCGCACTTCCGCCCTGGGTCACATGGCTGGGGCCTCAGGATGGGGGAAAACGCACATTTTCTTTAAATTCATTAAAGGAGTTCAGTGCTCCCAAGCTTCATTATATTATTAAATCAGGACAAGGTCTAATTGAATTTGACAGAAAATTACTAAGGAAAAATTACTAACGGAATAACTAGTTAGCTTCAACGGAAAGGGAACGTCTGTTATCTGGCTTTCAGATTTTTAAAGTTAATTAAGCAGCAAAAATAACTGCTTCTCTTGGAGGCACGTGTCACTCCCATGTCACAGAGGACCTGCGTGGGGACGAGGAGCGCTGACCCTGCTCGAGGCCACCCAGCTAACAGACTAAATGGCGAAGATGCTATCTGAACCCACGCTGTTAACTCCTATTCTACCCCATTTCTCACAGAGGCCACGGCTTCTTCTTCTGGAAACAGCTTCTGGCTCTCGCCAGCAGAATATAACTGCCACTGGCTGCCAGCCCGCCCCCGGGGAAAGCCAACTCTGGGGGCCGACAGGGCGTGTGCTCACTTCATCCACTCCTCCTTGAGGCAGACGAGGCACTGGTCCACCACACCCACAGACAGATTCTGGTTGCTCAAAGCAGCTTCCATCTTGTTCAGGATGGTGGGGCCAACTGGGAACAAGGGTGGGGCCGTCAGCGCGATGGGGAGCGAGAGGCAGCCTCACCCTCCTTCCCGCTCCCCCTGCGAAAGGAAGCCCTGCTCAGCAGCGCCCACCTCGGTCCGCGGCTACGGGACTTCCACTGGTCACCACGAACTCATACTTGCTGAGGGACTGGTCATCCTCGCACCCGACCGGGTGGAGGCTGGAGCGAGGGGCTGTGTGGGCCTCCACGACCACAGCAAATTCTGCAGCGACACAAAACGCACCGCTCGGGGAACCTGCCTCCCGCCGCCACTCCGAGTCATCTCGGATCACAGAGCGGAAACACCTCCCCGGACTAACGCTTGGGCATCTAAAGCCTTTTCTGGTGTACTTGTGAATACAGGTTAAGGATTAACTCTTGCCTCAGCGAACGCATTATGTTACAGTCACTACTGATTACATACCTCAGTTCAGCTAACGCCAAACAGCCCTTGTGGCAGGGTCCCGCTGTTAGCCCCATTTTATGACAGGGGAACAAAGCGGTTTGGCTCAAGGTCACACAGTTAGTAGTGGTGAAGAAATTCAAGCCCATCTCTGACACCAGGAACCCGTGGTCCAAAAACAGGTGCCGTCTGAGGGACTCAGGACCCAGCCCGGGTGCTGACTGCAGCGGCAGCTCAGGACTGCTGGGCGCCAGAAGCTCCGCCCGTCAACCTCCTGGCCACCTTGCATCGGTGTGCTCGGGTGCTCAGAGAAGCCCCTGGCTTGCCTGGGGAGGCTGGGATTTACACCCACGCCGACTGCTAAAGTCCCCAAACCAAAAGACGAGGACGCTGACTAGATTGTTGGCTCTGCCCGGAGGAGGGAACCTGCCAGCATTGAGGGAGGAGCCGGGCTGAGCAAGCCCCACTGTACTCAAGAACATCAAGGATGGATTTAAGGCACGTAAAAGAGTCGTCGTCTCCGGAATCCTGTTGGCATCACCAACTCAGCACAATGGCATGACGAGAGCCTGGCAGCCATGTGTGTTGTGCCCACCCCCAGGACTGTATCCTGCCCTCCACCGAGAACACATCCAGACAAGCCACCCTCACTCTGAGGCCGCCTTGTCCAACCCTCACCCGCTTCACGGACAGAAAATCGACGCCCAGAGCCGCCGGGAAAGCTGCTCCTCCTGCTTCGAGCCAGCAGCATCCTCACGTCCACGGCGGAGACCCACTTCTGCTCGTGTGCCCTAAGGCGCAGGGACTCGGGTCAGATGGGAAAGGTACGCACCTGAGGACAGCACGTGGGAGGGGATCTGCACGTGGGGGCTGAGCCCCAGGAAGTTGCACCGGTAGGCCTCCTCATACTGGTCGCTGTAAGGGATGATGCGGACGCAGCCCACCGGCAGCATAGTCTAGAGAGGACCCAGTGACTCAGGCTGACACCAGCTGGAATGTCCCCCCCCACTGCCTGTCTCCATCACCCACACCCCAAGCGCCCTCTGCAGCTCAGTGCAAAGCCTCTCTCCTCCCAGAAGGCATTCCTGGTCACACAGCCCCACTTGGGTGTCTCCCACACGGCCCCGACTTCTATTCCGGCAATCAGTCATACAGGACTTATGCTACCTCTTGCTTTGCGGTATTAATCTATCGATCTTCGGTTTCTGTCTCTTCCCTCATCCCACAAAAAGATTTTAAGCTTTCTGGTAGATTGTGTCACATTCATCTTGTGCCCTCAAAGGCCTAGCAAGATGTGAGGCATGCACCAGGTTTCTGATGACTTAAATATCATCAGAGTCAGACCTACGCCTTGGCGCCCTCTGCGCCACTGGGGCGCAGACAGCATGGTAGACCTGCATCCCATCTGACTCACTGGGAATGTTCTGTGCCCAGGAACGTGTGGTGACCCAGACATGCTTCTCTGGTAGCTGTGAACCATGCCCGTGACTTCTTGGAGGGATTTGGGGATGGGGTATAAGGTAGTCAGTTATCAATCTATCAGGGTAGCACAGACTCCTTCCACTGGAAAGAACGACCATTGATGGCTGCCATTTTACACAGTGGAGAAAACAACACATATCTTAGATTCAGGCACAAACCTTTACACTGAGCCATTAATGCCTCTTAACATTCACACCCAAAGTCAGGATTTAAAAAAAAAAAACCCACTAGACAAACCCGGTCCTGCTACAAAATACTTAAGAGAAAAAATCCTCTTACCCGAAGAACTTCAAAAGCTGACTGGACAAGGTCTGCGTCTCTGCTTTTCCAGATCACTTGATTCCCCATGAGAACATGCCAGGCCAACATGCGAAAAGACGGGGCACCCAGGACCTGAAAGATATAGTTCAGGGTTTTCTCTGTGAATTTTCTTCCATGCACCTCAAGTTATTTGTGTGCTCTCTGGACAGGGAAGGGAGATGGGTCAAGAGAGAAGAGCTGGTAACTAGCCTGCAGCCGGGAAGATGCAGCAGGAAGCCTCTGGATTTGCACCTGAAAGCCTAACCGCAAAGCCCTCGCACACTTTGAGATCTTTTCTCCAATTTTATTTTTAAACACTTGAGGCAGAGAATTGCAATATTCACTCTCTCTCTATATATACACTATTTTGCTGAACTATTTGAAAGTAAGGGACAGGCAGCATGACACTTGAGCACCCAGAAAGGACAGGGATCTCCGACACAACCCAGTACACACCACACCCAGAAGCCCCACATGCATGTGCCACCAACCCAGTATCTGGATCCCCAAACCTCTAACAATATCCTCTATAGTTGCTATTCTTTCAATCCAGGATTTACTTAAGGATCACGACTGTTTTATTTATTCTGCTATCTTTATCCTACTTTAGCCAGAACAGTCCCTCTCTCCACCCAACTTTTTGTAACTTCCCAGATACTGGCATTTTAGGAGAATTCAGTCTGTTATCCTATGGCTTATGAGCATGGCTTTAAAAAATAAAAAGGGAGGCTAGAAATACTAGAGATTTTAGAAGACTCTTATAGCTTCAAAAAATACTCCCACTTCCCATGGAATTTAAGATTCCTTCCAACTTTAAACTACATGAGCAATCGACAAGGATGATTTTAGCCAAATACATGGTTTTGATGGGTGACTGTTCCTCATCCAGCCCCACAGAGCATCTGCCATTAAGTCAGTCCTTACTCCATTTTCCAAAACAGAAATATCTTTTGATAAAACTCACGCTCACTGTAAAAATAGCCACAGAAAAGTATAAAAAGGGACTGTCCTTACAATCTTGTGACCTCTTCCTCCTGTATGACCAAATATAACCATGGTCAATAGTGTTGAGTGAGACTCCGTCTCTGCTACCACATATAAACACACCTACCACCCTGCACAATACACTGCTTGCTCTCTTCTTTGTGTTTAATGACATCCCATCATTTGGATGCAATTCCTTTGGTTGGACATCTGGGTTCTTTCCAATTTTTTGTAAGAAGGGCCATCATTTCTACTTTACAAAGTGTCTAGGCTGCAGGCAAATCAATAGTGACGTTCACTTCCTTTAAAAGGTTCCAGAATGACACGATGAGAGAACCGTGAGAAGCCAACCACGCAGGTCTTTCTTTAAAACAGACACGCACATCATCACTAAAAGGGGAGCACACATCCTGTGGCTAAGAAACCCCAGACAGCCACTGCCGTCTTCAGCCAGCCATCAAGGATTTTTTTGGTTACTCCTAACCGACACTCCTGCCAGCTCTCGAACACGACGGGCCAGAAGGACAAAGCGTGCTGGATGAGGGGGCTGGGCTCTTCTCTAGAGCTTGTGAGTGGGGGTGTGCTTTTCTGCCGCCTACCTGCCTCATGTGCCGAAGGGACTTAAAGACAGACAGCTTTCGGGGCTGCCAGTTTCCACAGTCTGAGAGCAAGGAAGACTCTGCTGGGCATTTGGTCAGCTCCCGCCCTTCTGCACCGTCTGGCACGACAGGGGCTTTCTCCTCCTCTTCAGCCTCAGAGTTGTCCCAGCTTTCTGATTCCTCTTCTAAGTCTGCAAGGCGGACAACACAGACATTTATGAACATGCTGCCCCTGGATCCCTTCATTCCCTGGATGCAAAAGGGTCGTGTCCACTTTAGCACAAGGCATCACCCGATTTCTGGTTTGGGGCAGCTTTCATACATCTTGTTCTCGGAGCCCCGGGGTGAGCAGGGAGGGTTGGTCTGCTTACTTATTTAGTTAGCTCAAAGCCTCACGTTGCATTAGGAAGCAGGCACCTGCAAGACTAGGAGCTGCTCACGGTCATGGAAAAATGCAATGCTGAGCAAGCTGACAGCTCATTCACTGAACACTTCCCCAGGCAGGTGTTATGCTGGGGGTGGCCACACGCTATTCCTCTTCATCCTTCCAAGTGTCCTGAGGTCAGTGCTATTCTCGTTTTACAGATAAAGAAATACTTGTTATTTCCATTAATCTGTGTGACAACTGTCACAAATGAGGACATCTTCATTCCGTGTTCCGAGTGAGACCTGCAGGGAAGAGGCCTGATCTGTGCACACAGAACACGACAGGAGCAGAGCCAGGATCTGGCCCCAGGTCTGTCCAAATCCAAGTGTGTGCTCGGAGCTAAACTACAGTCCAAGACATGACAGAGAGCCCCGCGTGCCTGCATGTCTATCCTTCCTACAGGCTCGGATGGACTTGCTTGGCTCTCTGTGTAAATACTCTCACCAACAGACTACCCTTGCCATCTTCACTAGCCTCGAAATTTCTAATTTCTAATCAGAGTAGCAAATGGTCCTGGGCCCGACTTGATCCACAAGGACACGAAGGCGGACAGAATGGCTTTGTTTTTCAGAGCTTGCCCTGCTCCTGCTGATACTCTACCCCCTTCTCCCACTCAGGAAAGAAGCATGTTAGAATCCAAGTGCATGCGAAGTCACCTGACTAGGAAGAACCAGCTCCGATTCATTAAGGTCCATTACACGCAACCTGAAGCACGTCAAGTGTTACTGGTAACACATCACACACGACACACATCACAAGTCTGGTTTGCCCAACCCCGAAGCTGAGGCCGTGGACCTAGATCACCAAGAATCAAATCACCTCCGAGGGAAAAGCACGGCCAGGATTGAGACCAGAGGTTCCTGTGCTGGTGCACAGCGCACCAGAATCACCTGGGGAGTTACTTAAAACCCCCAGGACCCTGAGCCCCAGATCTGGTCACGAACTTTGGGGAGGACTGCCCAGACATTGGAAAGGCTTGGGAACCATCCTTGACAGAAACCTTGGGTCCAGCTGAAGCACAACATTTTGTCATTAAAGAACAAAGAACGAGAGACTGTCTAGAGAGACCAAGCACCTGGATATTGTAAAACAGGGACAAGAAAACCTTTAATCGATCCGTCCTCTCCACCCTCGAACAACCCCAACTAGCAGATTTTCCCAACCTGCCCAGAGCAGTAGATTCTTTCATAGGACTGTCAAAAAGAAGACAGGAAATCACGATAAAAACACCCAAGAATAAAGGGCAAGCCCTTGCAGATACTCCCCCCGGTTTCCCATCCTTGGGTCCCCTTCATGAGGACGGAGGAGGGCCTGGAGGCTATGACGTGGCCCCCGCCAGCCACCACAGGCAAGGCCTCCAGCACGGGCTCTCCCGGCTCACCCGCAAGCTTCTCCATCTGGACCAAGGTGTCCTCCGTGGGGGCGCCCTCCAGGAGCTTCTCAGTCAGCCGGCTGCCGCACGCTTTCAGGAGCCTGGAGAACAAAGCACCATCTGTGAAGGGTTCTTGCCAGAAGAAAAACGGAACCTGAAGCCAGGCAAGCCTTTTGATCTGGCTACTAGTTTACAGAGAATATGGGATAAAAGATCACATTGCAGTTACATTGAGCCAAATCCAAAACAAGAATTCTGCAGGACAAGTGACCCAGGTCCTCCAACAAAAAGCACGGGAGAGTCGGTGGCAGAGGCACAGAGAACAATGTGCAAGTGGAGGGGTGACCCGACCCCACTTCAACGGTCAGTTATGAGGCAAAACAGGAAAACTGAACATGGATTCGGCTGGATGATACGATGGAATTTGTCAGTTTTGCTGGATAATGGCTCTATGTTTGAAATGATACAACTAAAACGTGCTTCAAGAAAAAACTCCGGGGGCGCCTGGGTGGCTCAGTCAGTTAAGCATCCGACTTCGGCTCAGGTCATGATCTCGCGGTCCTTGAGTTTGAGCCCCGCGTCAGGCTCTGTGCTGACTGCTCAGGTCCTGTAGCCTGCTTTGGATTCTATGTCTCCCTCTCTCTCTGCCCCTCCCCCGCCCATGCTCTGTCTCTCAAAAATGAATAAACGTTGGGGCGCCTGGGTGGCTCAGTCGGTTAAGCTGCCGACTTCGGCTCAGGTCACGATCTCGCGGTCCGTTAGTTCGAGCCCCGCGTCGGGCTCTGTGCTGACTGCTCAGAGCCTGGAGCCTGTTTCAGATTCTGTGTCTCCCTCTCTCTCTGACCCTCCCCCATTCATGCTGTCTCTCCCTGTCTCAAAAATAAATAAACGTTAAAAGAAAAAAAAATTAAAAAAAAACAAAAACAAAAAGAAAACACTTCAGAAAAAAGTGAGGAGACAGAAAAAGCAGTAAAATGTTGGTAACTACTACAGCTGGATGATGAGGGTGTGCAGTTCATTAGACTATTTATTCTATTTTGGGTCTGTCTGAAAACCTCCCTAAATGACTGTACATTGGGTGGGGGAGACAGATACTTTCTCTTGACGTCACAGATCCTCAGGGGCCACCCTCAAAGATCTTCGTTCTAGGTGCCTCATCTGTACCTGGGCCTGATTTCGACGACGAGCCCCCACACCTGGGGCCGCTGCTGCACAAGAACGAGAGTTTGGGAGTTTTCATGAGAACATCTTACAATGGAAGGAACAGAAGCGATCTGAGGCCAGAGGCCAGACTATGGTGGTTTTCAAAGGCAATCCTTTCCTCCTGACTTGGCAGGTGTTAGCGAATGGCACACTCCTCACAAACAACAGGTGCTTGACGTGACCACGCCCACAGCACCACCAGCTTGCCAGATGACTGCAGACCCAACCGATAAACTCCTGAGAACCTGAGCCAGAACCACTCAGCTAAGCCACTCCCAAATTCCTGACCCACAGAGCTGTGTGAGAGAAACGTTTATTGTTGTAGACAAAAAAGGGAGGTGATCACTGCTCTTGGTATGGGAGCATCATTTTAAACATATCACGGGGAGGGGCGTCTGGGTGGTTCAGCCAGTTAAGCATCTAACTCTTGGTTTCGGCTCAGGTCATGATCTCAAGGTTCATGCTCTGCACTGATAGTGTGGAGTCTGCTTGACATTCTCTGTCTCTGCCCCTCCCCTGCTCATGCTGTCTCTCTCTCTCTTAAACACTAATTAAAAAACTAAATAAATAGGGGCGCCTGGGCTCAGTCGATTAAGCATCCGACTTCAGCTCAGGTCATGATCCCACGGTTCGTGGGTTTGAGTCCCATGTTGGGCTCTGTGCTGACAGCTTGGAGCCTGGAGCCTGCATCAGATTCTGTGTTTCCCTCTCTGCCCCTCCCCTGCTCACTCTTTGTCTCTCAAAAATAAACACTGAAAAAAAAAATTTTTTTTTAAATAATAAACCAACAGACCACAGGGAAGTGAGTGCCACCTAAGTAAATCTTCCACACACTCAGGGGGAGACACCTGGAGGGAAAGGAGGACTGTAGCCCAGGTCGGTGCCTGCCAACAAGTACACAGCAGAGAGGCACTGAGGGGAACTCATCCAACAACCTTTCTCCCCAGATTCATGCATAACCCAACCACTATACCGTGACTGTACCCATTCTAACTGGTGCTAAAAGACCTGAAAATCTCCTTACCAAGCAAAGGACGTGTGCAGGCACGCCCACAAGTTGTCATCGCTTGTCAAGGAGGTCAGCGAACGAGCGGCATTACCATTCCTTTGGTGCAGGAATGGCGTAAAGGCCGTGTTCATCCTCTGGGCACGCTGTGGGCATCCGAACTGCTCTGCTTCAAATACCTGAAATGAAAAGGGAAGGGTTAGTCTTTTTTTTTTTTTTTTTTAATGTTTACTTTTGAGAGAGAGATAGAATGTGAGTGGGGGAGAGGCAAAGACAGAGGGAGACACAAAATCTGAAGCAGGCTCCAGGCCCCGAGCTGTCAGCACAGAGCCTGACACAGGGCTCGAACTCACAGACTGTGAGATCATGACCTGAGCCAAAGTCGGACGCTGATCCGAATGAGCCACCCACACGCCCTGGGAAGAGGCAGCCTTTTAACCAAACCAAACCAAACCAGCCAAGAAACCCAGAGCCAGCTCATTCACAGCCAACATCCTGGATCCTGCTCCTGAAAACTCGGTCCCCCTCTGAAGGGCACAGAAAGTGCCGCCAGCCTCACGATTCCAAACAGGATGGTTTTGCTTCGCATCTTGATTAGAAGCCACCCGAGGAAGAGGAATGGGGTAAGTGCCCTCCTGTCCCTCTCCCACAACCCGCTCATTAGGCACTTGACAGTACTCGGGTGGCACGTGTGGGGGTGGTCATCAGTGTTGCTCTGCAAGTATTTCCAGTCCCAGGCCCACGGAGGCTTCCACGGAGGGACTCGGTGTGGGGGGGGACACGTGCCCAGTTCTGGCAATGACGGAGAGAGACAAGGCCCTCCAGCACCGTCTACCCCTCCAGCAGAGAAACGAGCAACATTCCCCTTTGGCTGTGGCTCCGCCTGCTGGGCTGACTACAGTAAGCAGATCCCCCCACTTCCCTGCCATGGACACAGAACATGAACAAAAACCAAACTGTGGCTTTGAGCCACCGAGGTCCGGGGGCTGTCTGTTACCACAGCATGACCCAGCCTATCCTGAGAGACGTGATGCCACAGCTAGAGGCCTACGCTGGTGGTGGGTCTACAACACGATTAATGGACAGGCTTCGGAAATGAAGGTCAGAGGAAGCACAGGCACCAGGGAGACACCAGGGCATTCGACCGCAGTAAAGAAGCCAGAGCTGGAGGAGAACTGGGACAACAGCGGACTCCAGAGAGCCCAGTAAAGCAAGCAGGACTGACGGTGAGGCTCATCACCAGCCCTGAGTCTGAAGGCAGAAGATTCAGACAGAGCAACAGCCACCAAGACCTAGAGGTCATAAATCCACCCGTGCTCTGACCCCCCCCGTCGGCATGAAGTTCCTCCCCCACTGCCACCCACTCTTTCTGTGGGGTCACCTTGAGTGCTTTGCCCTGAAGTTCATCAATGATCCCTCGGATCTTTCCAAGCAGGAAGGGCCAGGAGTTGATGAGGTAAATCCGGTCCATCATGATGGCGATGATGCTGTACCAGCGCTGGAAGCCCCGGGCCAGGCTGTCTTTGATGAAGAAAGTGTGGCTAAACACGAAACCATGCTGCTCATCTCCAAAGAAGATGGGGCCTTCACGGCCAGGGCAGACCTGTGAAAATCAGCAGTCATTCCAGGACACAGTCCTGTGCTGGCTTTGGTGACACAAAGTCAAATCCTCCTCCTCAGACTTATCTCTCTGGCCTAATTAACTAGCATCTGTCATAGGAAGAGTGGGAAAGGTGGGGGCCAAGACAGGAAAACTGCTTTCATCTGCTCCTGGGATCAAACTGTCTAAAGATCACATTCGTTATCATGGATTGCAAGGGCAAGTAGGTTCATGACTTTTTTCTACCTTGAGCCATAAATAACTCCTATTCAAATATTGTAAATACTCCAGACTCAAATTTGCCATTGTCACTCATCTGGAATATACTGGAGAAGGTCAAAATAGTCACCGTAGGGTCCACTCAATGAAATCTGCATACTTCGTTTATAGGAGAAAAGTTAGGTCTCCCTCATGACATACTCACTCTTACTTTATACACAATTCTATCTGGCACAATCATCTGCTTCTAGCAGATTAGCCAACAGGAAATCCAAAAGAGGGAACGAGCTGAAGGTAGGCACACAGCAACCGTAAGTGAAAACAGAGAGGCGCTCAGTGTGTCTGCTCAAGTCAGTATGGAAAAGGGAAATTTTACAACTGGGATTATGAATTCATGACAGATACAAACATAGACAAAGAACTTGAAATCAAAAGACTTGAACTAACCCTTGAAATCAAAACAGCAGCGGGGTATAGTTAAGGAACAAACTGATTTACCCTTCAGCAGGTTCTAAGAGCACACGGTGACCACTAAGGCTTGTAATGATGACAGAGACAATAAAAAAGTGATATCTGATATGGTAAATGAAATATCCTAGAAATACTTAATATCTTAGAAATATATTCACCAAGAATGAACAGATAACAGAAGTCTGTTGCTTGAAATTATAAGCTAGCAACCATTTAGAAAACTGGAGTCCAACCCAACCTATTCTGGCATTCTAGAGACCTGGGGCTGCTCTGTGCTCCTACTCACTGATCCACGTCCTCTTCAGGGCAGGACTCTGTCTTCCTCATTGTAACCAGTACTGAACTTGTTGGGGGCACCTTGGATGTGTGTGATATCCCCAGAGTGCCCCCTGGGGTCATGGTGCTCACCTCACAGCTCAAGCTCCGCACACAGGCCTGGCGAACAATGCTGAAGAGCTGGGGGTGGTTGGGGTGCTGGTGACTGACATATTTAATCGAGGTCTCTTTATCATGGCTGATATACCCAGGATGGCCTGCAGCAAGTGACCGGCAGCCCTGCCCCCCAGAAGGAAAAGAGAGCCAATTAGGAAGCAGGTAACAAACTTTCTTGTGCGCATGGGAACAAAAGACTCCATCGATTTTCATATAAAAATAACTGGCTTCTAGAGTACTTATCTGAAGATCTCAAATGTTTCCTGAACAGGAAAACCAGGACAGAGAGATCACAAAGATCATCAAGAGTGTGAATAAGGGGTCTAATCTGAGCACTTACGTAGCAGGTATTATGAAGAGCTCTGCATACATTACCTCATATATTCCAAAGCGCAACCCTATGAGATAATTACGGTGAGAATCGCCATTTTACAGAAGGCAAAGCTGAGGCTCGGGGCTGCAAAGTGGCTCACATACTATGTGCCAGCCTCTGTCCTTGGTCCTGACATAGCCACTTAGTGAGGGCCTCAGGAGGTTGCCAGACTTCCACGCTGCTGCAGCAGCCTGAGAACACAAGCTCAGATCGTGTGCTGTGGAGCAGGTCGACTGGTGGCCCCAGCTGCTGCCCCTCCGGAGCCACCACCACCTTGGTGCCGAGATCACGCATCCCGGAGGCTCTCCCCACCCTGAGGCTGCACAAGAGGGTATGGAGGCAAGCCCCTCCCGTGAGATGCAGGACATGGCAATTCCAGCTCAAGGACTCTGTCTGCCCAGCCCTCCTCTCTCCTTCCTTCTCCTTCACAGCTGTCAGACTTGTTCACAGCAGCGAGGCTCTCCCCACCTTCTGCTTCCTCACGGGTGCTTCCAGCAATAAACACAGCAATCCTGGGCATGCTACCTGCTTCGCAGTGGAACCAAGCTCATGCAGTTGGATTCCTGTTCACACTGCAGTGACAGGTCTAACACTGCCTCTGATTTCAGGTCCCGACCTAGAGCTGTCACTCAAAGCAGCAGCCTGTTGAAGGAACTTAAACCTCATTCCCCAGAGCTCACAAAATGACACCAGAAGTAACAGCCAGGACCCCACGAGAAAACTTCCCGAGAATACTGGACTGAAGGAAGCGGAGCCTACGATGGGCTGGCATGCAGACATGAGCAGCAGAGGGGAGGGCTGAAAAAGCGAATGCTGGGGTGAAGGGAAAGAACTAAAAGGACATGAGAAGAAGCAAGCGTATTCCACAGGGCCCACAAAGAACGGTCCGTGCTCACACCTTCCCGTGAGGTCACGTCCACTGCTCTTAGTCCCACAGGGTGTCCTGCCCACTCTCCAGGAGGTCAAATACACAGCATGAGTCCCTGTTGAGAAATAAACGTCTCCAACACCCTGAGAGACACTTGCCTCGCACATGTCTGACTTTTTGGGCCCCGGGCTGCTGGACTCCGCGCTGGCCCCTTCCGCCGGGCTGTGAGCACGGATCCGACTACTCATCTGAATGCCACCTTCCTCCTCCTCGGCCTGTTCGCCCTGCCCAGGGCTGTCCCCATTCCCAGCCCCCTGAGGAAGTGGGGCGTGCAGAACTTCGGTGCAAAAGAGAGTGCGGGGGCCGTGGAGCTCACAGAAGTGACAGAGAGCGACGATGGCGTTCATGGTGTCCTGGAGACAGAAGGGGGCCTGTGTGTATGGGGGGGTGGGGAAGAGAGGAAACAACATCAGCGCCCAGCCTGTGTTCACGCTACAGAACCTGCCAACTCCTCTGGAGCACAGGCACTGGGGAGACACCACCGACAGGCTTCCTGGCCAGCAGAGGCGGGTCACCCACCCAGCACTGTGTCAGGTGTACGGGAAAAACCACGTCTTCGGTCCGTGCTGACCAGGAGTCACAACAGAGGAAGGAGGATGTAATTCAAGGATCACACAGAAAACCCTTCAGTTACAGCTGTGACAGGGCTACAGGGTAGACAGCACGGAAGAGAACACATGTGCGAGTGACGATGGGGCAAATGTGACACAAATAAGTAACAGTGGGGTTTGGAGGAGACACTTTTTCAATGTATTCAATCAATAGCAGTTGTGCTGGGTGATAGGCCACCGCCCTCACGGAGCTTACCCCTAGGCGGGAAGGGACACACGACAGACTGCTTGCTCTCCTACGGTGCCAGCCTTGGGAAGGAAAGTACGGCAAGGCCAGGGCAGAGAAGTGCTGGAGAGGTGGGATGCGGTTTTGGACACAAGGGCTCGCTGAGTGAGAGCTGAAGGGAGCCGTGGAGGCGGAGGGGGCAGGACTAGGGGTCTGTCTACAGAGATGGGTGATGAAGGCAGAAGATGAGGAGGAGGTGGATTTTAGGAAGCCTTCTAGGCCTTAGTAAAGACTGGAATTATCTACAGATTGGAGAGCCTTTGATAGGTTCTTATGAAAAATATAGTAAAGGAGCATAGTGGCCAGTGGCCAGGATCTAAACCCTCTTCTCTTTGGGGACCCCCTCCCCCATCACGGAGCCGAAGAAGGAGAGACATCCTCTGTCCTCATCCCCCTGCATGGACATGACCAAGGCTTGGCCAGTCTGAGGCACCTGCCCAGGAAGCTGAACCCAGGGAGACAAAGTGGCAGACCCAGTGCGAACATGCATGGGGGGCGGTGAGCAAGTCCTGGGTGACAGGGTCCTCAAAACCCCACGTGGTGTGTCCGTCACTACGTCCTCCCAGCAGCCTCCCTTCTCCAGCCAGCTCGCTTACTCTGCCACCCAGCTGGCATCTCGCAGACAATCTCTCAGCTGCCACGACTACTACTGCCCCTGTCCCTGAGGGAGGGGCTGGAGCTCGAATGTTACAGTGGGAATGGCAGAGGCCAACACAAAACAGAAACTGGAGAGATCAGCTGGGCTGATGTGAGTCAGGCATGGGGATCAGACGGGGATTACGTGCCTGGCACGTAGGGAGGGCTGGGGCACCTCCCAGAGGGAAGTGGGCAGTGGGAGAGGAGACAGGGTTAGAGAGACAGCAGGACACGTAGCTGGAAAACACTGAGAGCTGTGTGGAGATTCCAGACCGCGCTATCAGGGAGCCCCGAGCCACTCCACAGACCTCTACCCGACTCCCCATCCTCACCATTTCGTTCTGCCTGGCACGTTCCTGCTGAGAGGCCTCCCGAACCAGCACCCCAGAACACTCGCTCACTCCCACCGCCTCACTCTCCCCTCCTCTGCACTGCGCTTCCCCTGTACAAACGTTCCCTAAGTGGCGACAGGAGTCAGCCTGAGGTTGTATCTACAACAGTTCCTGACACGCACAGTAGGCGCCACATTAAAATACTGGACAGGTGATTTGGGAGCTGCCCGTAACAAGGGGGCAGTTGCTGCCACAGGAAGTGGAGAACTCATTGAGGATCTCTATGGGCAGGAGAGGTTCAAGAGCACAACCATGGGAACAGCAGTCTGAGAGCCTAGTGGCACGAGACCCAAGTAAGCCAAATTTAAATAGGGGTTCCACCAGGCTCATTCTGGTGAGATGAAGGAAAATGATGGTTTAAGAATCCATTGTGAAAGGGGTGGTGAGGTGACCACTGATGGAGTAAGAACCTCAGAAAATTAGTACTAAGACCCAAAGGCAGAGGCATTAACCCTGGAAAAAGAGGCCACATCTTCCTTGAGAGACATAAAAGGGAAGAGAAATAAGGTTCCTTCCAGCAAAACATTCGCATGAAAGCAGCACTTGGCTAAGCTCCACCCGACGTGTAGAGCATCCACACGAACCTTTACACTCGGCAAAGTCACACTTCCACCGTCCCGCCTACACAACAGCGTGCAAGGCCATTTCCAGATGAGTCAGGCAGGGCGGCCATATTTCAGCTCTAAGACCTGACGTTTTCTAGTGAAGAAAAAAAAAAAAAAACTAGAGTGAATTCTAAGAGCAACTGACTTAGTGATACACAAAAAGCAAGCAGTTACCGCCGACTTAAAATCAGAACATCACAGAAGAAGACGTGGGGCTGCCCACGGCTCTGAATGGCTTCGCGGGCCTCTTGCCTTTTGAGCAGCAGCGGACAGCAAGCTGGCTTTGCAGCCTAAATGTGAGCTGAACTTTTACATCTCTACAGGAATATTTCGTAAAGGATTTCTTTAGATAGAAATATGTCTTTTTAAAAATACAAAATATTTAAAAATATAAGGTCATCATCCTTCCTACCCTTGGTTACAAGGGGACTGCCTTGGCAGCACCCACACCGTGCCAATTCAACCCTTCAGACCTTAGACCTACAAGTTTCTCTCTTCCTCGAATGGAAAGGAAAGATCAGAGATGATGTTGCTAAGCTACTTCCCAGCACCCATGGTCAGCCTGGGTGATTCTCACTAACAGTTTTTTGGTTTTTGCTTTGGTTTTTATTTTGTTTTTATTTTTTAATGTTTATTTATTTTTAAGAAAGAGATAGAGTCAAGCGGGGGGGGGGGGGGCGGGGAGAGAGGGAGACACAGAAACTGAAACAGGCTCCAGGCTCTGAGCTGTCAGCATAGAGCCCGACGTGGGGCTCGAACTCACGAACCGTGAGATCAAGACCTGAGCTGAAGTCAGGCGCTTAATGGACAGAGCCACCCAGGCACCCCCTTGTTTTGTTTTTTTAAAGAAAAGCAGTCCTGTCGGACAAGAGGACAAGACTTCTGACTCTTCCGATCAGGAGTACCATGGTGCCAGGCAGCCAGTGGAAGACAGGGAGGTACCACTTGGCTCTGAAGTCACACAGAAAAAGCCTGTCTCCAGCTCTTACCTGCCAGGTGATGTCCAATATCTTATTTATCCTCATCTGGCACCACCCTAAAGCTGAGAAACAGAGGAACCCCCACCTCTCAGGTTAACCACTGCACGCGGCATCAGAATTCTGAGTAGCAGGAGATCAGTTCTCTATTCATTCTCCAATTCCAATCTCCATCAGATGTTTACTGAAGAAAACAAACTGGCTTGAGTACGCCTAACAGTTCTTCGCTTCCAGCGAGCCTTCCAGAATCCAAGGAGGCAGAAATCTGCACACGCGCTCACACCCCACCCTGGCCAAATCTCTTCGACTTTATACTCCAAGAAAGAATCCAAACAACTGGAGGAGTCAGGGCCCTTCCCACGGCCCCCCTCCCCCAGTGGCTGAGGCTGGCCCTGGGCCTATTTCATCCCCGCTTTCTGTGGTCTTCTCCTAGGACCACAGAGGATCACAGAGGGCTTTGCAAAGAAATCCAGTATCATAGTAGCTCTTAGCCAGTAATGACCATCAGAATCCCCTGCGGCTTCTCCACCTAGTCTCCCACTGGGGAGTCTCACTAGGTCAGCAGCTGGATCTCGGCAGGTGCAAAGTGAAAAGTTCCACAGGGGATTACTTCCAGCTCCAGCGCAGTCACACCATGGTGGCTTTCCTATTCCCACTGCCTTCACCTGGTTTTTGGTTTACGAAGTGTCCTGATGTGTGACACCAGTAGGGCACACACAGTCACCTGCCGCTATTTCCCAATCTCTTCCTAACAATGTTGGTAACCCAATGCCTCCAGCACTTTCTCTGCTGTGACACGGAGCCCCTAGGGCCACTCTGGCGGGACACCACGGGCTGGAGAACCAGTACCTCCTTTCAGCAAACCCTTGCCCTCTGCCTCCAATAGCTGGGACCTCAACCCACAATGAGCCAATTCTTGGGGAAACATTTTTCCCAGGTGATAAGGGCGCATCTAACAATACCCACCAAACTGGAGGGAAATGTGCTCTTCCACCATCCTTCTAGGCCTATCGGCTCATCAGAGTGCCCGCCTCAGAACGCCAGCCTGAGGAAAAAAGAATTTTGACACACCCTCTTCCCTAAACCAGAAGGAAGGCAAAACCCGGGTGGGAGGGATGCCAAGAGTGCAGTCTCCCGGCAGCATCTCTAACGTTGGAGAATAAACCGACGACGCTGATGGGGTCTGAACCCATGTCACGTTCCCCATCCCTTTACGGTTCGTGGATTTGCCCCGCACCCCACCCCGCCCCGCCTCCATCCACATCTCAGGTTCTCTGCAACCCCTTCCACTCTGGCCCCCGGCCACTCCGATCACTAACACCGCACAGCAACTCAGAGCCCGGCTGGGTCCCCGCAGCTAACCCGAAGGCGGTCAGGCTTCTCCAAGGCCCACAGGCACGGACCCATTCCCCTTCCCCGCCCCCAGGGACTCCCTCCCGCCGCCACCACCCTCCTCCCGGAAGCCAGGCTCCCTTCAAGTTCCACGAAGCAGCCCCGACAGCCCCTCTTCGAACTGCCTGGACAAGCCAGGGGACCGCTCCGGGGCTCGCTCCCGCAAGGGCAGTCGAGGCCCGGGTCGCCCCGGGGGCCGCGGCGGGGCTGAATTCCAGGGGGCGGAGAGAGCTCCGAGCCCAGCTCCGGCGCCCGGGCCGCGGCGCACCTGACGGCGTCTTCCTCACAGGACCCGCCCTGCGCCCCTGCTCGAGCTCGTCGGCCCGCGGGGACACCCGCCCGTCCCCGCGCCTCCCGGCCGGCAGGGGAAGCCTCGGTTCGGACCCCGGCCGCCTCACTCACCAGCGGCCGCTGCAGCCGCGGCGCCCAGCCCGAGGCGCGTGACTCGGCCGGGCCGGACCATCCGCCCACCCCCGCAGGGGGGGGCGTGCGGGCCGGCCGAGGGCGCCTCTGCACCGCGACGCGAGCGGGGCCTTACCCAGCCCGCACCCTCGGGAAGACCGCGCGAGCCCGGCCACGCGAGCTCTGACCTGAACCCGAAGCGGCTGCCGGACACCCCCGTCTTTTGCCGCCAGGCTTCCGCGCCTCCCCCCACCGAGAAGTACGGAATGGTTTCAGCCGTGCCGGCCCGGCGAATGGAGGAAACTACGGGGGGAGGGAGGGGAGGATGCTTAAAATTAAAAAACATTTTCAAAAGAGATTTGAGGAAAAATATAGCCAGCTTAGTATAGTACTCCCGGTCCACACCGAAGAGAAAATGAAAGAGAATGTCTGACGTTAGAGCGAGGTAATGTCTTATAGTGTCACCTGCGGCTCTTATTAAATTGCCGACGGACCCCGTCTTCGGTGGGATGTGCGGGCAGGTGGCCGGGAGGTGGCCGTCACATGACCGTGGGCAAGCGCGCGACGCTGTGCTGTGGCCGGTTCGGTAACTGGAGGTGGGGTGCGGCTTGAGTGCGCATGTGCGTGACCCACTCACCTACCCGAACTATAATTCATCCAAGCTTTTTAAAAATATGAGTCAATTATTAAGCAATATATATCTTTAAGACCCGGGTGCCTGTTATTGAGTCTGTCTACTCAAAGATTAATTTTAAGGCCATCAGTGCAAGGTGTCACGTCGGTCCTTAAGGTGAAGAGCTAGAGGGATGTGAATCACACCCTGAACCGCAGGAAATTCGGTTTGACCTACGAGATGGTGCTGCCACCTTGTGTCCGGGCCGGTCCAAAGACCGCCGACCTCTCTGGGCGCCTCATGGCGGAATCCTGGTCCCTGTGACTGCCGCTGGGGGTGTCCAGAGGGCGGTTGTCTCAAGTGGTGGGGAAAAAGCATGAACCATTTTGAAGTAGAAGTAGGTGGTTGTGTTATTTCAAATAGCCGGGTCATTTCTTTCTCTCTTTGAATTTCCATGTTAGAAGACAGAGACAAAATTACAATTTGTTTTCTGTCTTCTTTTAGTGGTGTGATAAAAGATGAAGGACTATGGGAGTTACGAGGTTAGGCATTGCCTTTATATGTTTACTTGTCCTACCGCTCCAGTTCCTCTTGATACTGAACAGCACAAACTGAATATATTGGCTAGTAAGTCACAAGATAATTTTTGAGGGAAATAACAGAAAACCCACAAGGATATACTGATTTGGAATTCTGGGTTTTTTTTTTTTTTTTTTTGCCATCAACAATTCAGATACTTGAGGAGTGCCTGGGTGGCTCAGTTGGTTAAGCTTGGAGCCTGCTTTGATTTCTGTCCCCCTTTCTCTGTTCCTCCCCCACTCACTCTCTCTCTCTCAAAAATAATAAACATAATTTTTTTTTTTTTTAATTCAGGGGTGACTGGGTGGCTCAGTTGGTTGAGCGGCCGACTTTGGCACAGGTCATGATCTCACAGTTTGTGAGTTCGAGCCCCACATCAGGCTCTGTGCTGACAGCTCGGAGCCTGGAGCCTGCTTGGGATTCTGTGTCTCCTTCTCTCTCTGCCCATCCCCTGCTTGTGCTGTCTCTGTCTCTCAACAATAAATAAATAAATGTAAAAAAAATTTTTTTTAATTTCAGATACTTGAATTTTATTGAGTTTGCAGAATTCTTTGAAAGCCTTAGTGGAAAGATGCAAGAAATGTTTGCAGCCACCTCATGTGACTGTGCCTTTCCAATTTCTAAAAGAAAACATCATTGCCAACATTTGTCAAAGTGAACAGGATTTACCCTGAAAAATTACCATAGCAGCAATGCTAAATACAAATCTGATTAACTGACTTCCACACTATAAGGAAGTAATTTACAATCCTTTCCAAAAATTTCAGTTACCATGACTATTTTTATTTTACAAGATTAACATATATATTACATATTATATTATATATATATATATATATATATTACATCATATATGTAAGCTGCTTGCATATTCTATTGTTTCAAGAAAGCCAGGAAAATGCTTCTTTTTTTTTCCTTTTTTTGGTAATCTTTGGGTTTTTTTCCCATTTTTTCTCTTAGTGGTAGCTATTCTTGAAACTGACATTGGTTAGACAGGTTTTTAAGCCAAGAAACAACAAATATCTGTTCCTGTATTGTAACTGATTTGAAGAATTAACTTCCTCGATTTGTTAGTGGAGGACACCACCTAGCTCATATTATCCTTATTTTCATAATGATAGGCTAATGACTGTGCCAAGTGGAGGACAGTTTATTCAACCACTGCCATTTTCAATGCAATTCAGTGTGCATTCGACTATAGCTGGACTCCATTTGTGTCATTAAGTATCCTTTCCAGAACCACCGCCTACATCTTCTGGAGGTGCTTTCTCAAACCTATAAATCTGTTTAAAAGTAACAACTACATGCCAATTCCTTGCCTCAATGAATTGTGCCAAAGATTAATTAAACTATGCTGCCACACAGTACAAACTTTCAAGGACATTCAGTTGAAAGAGACATCTTGGAAGCCAGAAAATGTAGTCCACGTTATCAGTGAGAAAGCAAAGCAGGCAATAATGCTCAACAATGTTCAACGAAATGAAATACCATGCTAAGCTCAAAGCTTCTATCCCATAATAAGAATTTTATGGGCGTGCCTGAGTGGTTCAGTCAGTTAATCGTCCAACTTTTGATTTTGGCTCAGGTCATGATTCTGGGGTCATGGGACTGGCGCCACGTCAGGCTCCGCGCTCAGCGTGGAGCTTAAGATTCTCTCTCCCTCTGCCCCTCTTCCTCGGTCCTGGCATTTACAGTCCAGAACATGTTTTCCCACCAGTGAAATGGGCTCAATCAGAACTAAAGATTTCTTGATGCTTTTCTGCCTTCCTACTACTATTCAAAAGGCTTGACTGACTAGGTATTGACCAGCTCATCATCCAGACTGATGGAGTGCTTTAGGGACACAAGTTGCCAAGACCATTGAACAAATTCTCACTGTGAAATTCCTCATAGAGGTTTTTAGGTATGCCCTTACCAACATACGGTCTTATATGGCTATACAATACAGTTGGGCTTTATGAATCAAACCACCATGTCCCTGAATCAGTTTTCAGTTTCAGGAAGAAGTGTGTTTCATTTGTAAGCAATTATATCTAATATTTTTAATCACATCTCATTATTTTAAGGGTATTACAATAGATTCTCTGTTATAAAAATAATCTAAGCTTTCCTTTCGTCCAACATCTAAAATAACTTTCTGTGTTCTCAGAGGTCTTTAAGTTTGGGGGGCTGTCGAAACAGTGAGTTCTGAAGGTGGAACTCATGCAAAGCCTCTAAGTCAGTTTGAAGTTTTAGGTTATTAGACAATTAACTCTGCATACAAGGTGTCCAGCTACTTGCAAGAACTATTAATAGTGTAATATTTTCTCTTAAAAAAAAAAAGCCGCTCATGTTAATTTAGCATTTTTTTTTAACCATAGCACTTTCAGAAAACTTTTAAGAAACCCTTCCCCTCAGAATTCAACTGATTAGCTTTTTGTGTTTTAACCTAATACTAGCTGCTTGTTAAATATTAAATGCCAAGTGGCTTCTTTATGTCTGATAAACTTTACCAGGTCATTATGGATCCAGGCTTGTTAAATGCCTTTTACAATTAACAGAAATTCTCTTGTCTCAACTTCTGATTTTAGGAAAGGATGCAGATAGGAGTTTGTCTCTGTTTACCATCGTTGATTCAACTGCCTTAAAAGGATACCATTGATTTTTCTTATTCATAAATACCTGATTTGCCGTCATTTATTTTCTCTGGGCCCTTCGCAACTTCTCAGACTTGTGTGCAAATAATGTTTTCTTCTACAAATTGGTTACCATTTCAAGTCGCAAACCCAGAAACTCAGAACTTACAAACCCAAAACTCTATCTCTGTAAAGCAAGCAGTGGGAGAGAATCAGAATACCATTCTGACCATTGGCATAAACAGAGGAGGGAACTTGAACAAGGTCCGCCAATGGACACCAAGGATTCAGCACACCTAAAAACCCAAGACTTAACTTTCCCCTCTGCCAAACTGTTAGAAAAGTGCAAGTATTTGTCCCTGATTAGACTGCAAGGCATTACTGTTACTAAGGCATCCATTACAGTACTATCACCTAGCTTTGTTTAGAGTTTCAATTTACTAAACAAAGGAGGTGCCGTCCATCCAAAGCAGAAGGCCCTCCTCCCCCACTTTATTGCTCATCGCTATCATTATTGGGCTCAGAAAACATCTACCATACAAAAACGTGCAACCAGAGGTTTCTTTGAATAATACCTTCTACTACAAGATCCCAAATCTGAGGTCACTCAGATCAAGCACACACATTTAAGAAAGCCTGTATGAAAAGCTAAATGTTGTCCCTTTGGGTGGTTTACTTGGCACCTATTGGAGAAAGGGGGAAAATGTCTCACCAAGGTAGTAACTGCAGGAAATAGAAACATAGAAACAAATACATGAAGCAGGTACTGAAATCTGAGGGCAATCGTTCTCATTAATCCAGAGTATTTATTAACATCTGATATCACTATGAAAAGACGAAACTTGAAAATTCCTCAAAAAACTGGTAGGTCCATCAATGAACACCAGCCCAAGGCTATATCCCTGGTCCTCAGAACTGCCTTAATTCCCTAGGTACAAACTCACCATCTTTTGGCACCATCAAAAGGCAACAGGTATCCATAAGTAAACGTGTTCAGAAAGTAACTTGCTGCTGAGAAGAACTCAGCTTAACTATTCATGCAAACAGATTCTGATACCTGTTCAACCAAGCCACTGGGCATAGCCAGGCTCCAGATTTTTCAGAGGCAGCATGTGTGAAATCTTACATTCTCTTAGTAACAAATGAGGCCACTCATCTCCTTGACCCAAGATTTTCAAAGGTAACTCCTGTCAAGAGAGGGAAACCACTCACCCGTTTCTTTAACAGAAATAATTTAATCGATGCATTAACTAGGTATTGGAGAAAGGGGGAAAATGTCTTACCAAGGTAGTAACTGCAGGAAAGATCCCACCCTCAGGGCTGGGGGAACAAAGGGAAGATATTAGCAGTAACAGAATTTAGAAGGTGGGAGGTGCCCAGTGGAACTAACTGGGCTATGGGGGCAGGTGGGGGAGGCCCGCCTTCCGATTCTGGAATCTCTCCAGGGGTGTGATGAGGTTAATTCTAGGAGCCTGGGAATCACAGCCTGGTCCTCGCTGTTTCGCTGAACCATCCTTGCAAGGGTGAAGAGCTGTTGCTGGGGTTTTACTATTCAACAGGAAACAGACAGTAGGAAGCCTGTCCTTTTTTCCTCTCTAGCCTTCCAGTCTGTCTCTAGCTGGCAAAAAATGAAATGCGGTATGCAGAGTTCTAGCCCTAGAATCAGAAAGAATAAGGCGGGCGTTAAGTGGAGACAACACTGACAGAGGAGGGGCCAGGATGTGGTTTGCATATAGTAGGACCAGGCCCTAATACTGGTACCTAATACTAAATACCTAATACTAATACTAAATACTATAGTTTCGGTCTCAAAATAATGTGGTGTTTTAATGAATTCGTTTTGAAGCCCATGAGAGAATTATTCTTTAAACAGTCATGACTCACAGCTACTAAGATTCTCAAACACATCTTAGGTGATTTTAATTTACATCCAGGTAAATCAGAAGTTGTCCAACTTGTTTTTTAAAAAAAGTCTGGGGGCGCCTGGGTGGCGCAGTCGGTTAAGCGTCCGACTTCAGCCAGGTCACGATCTCGCGGTCCGTGTGTTCGAGCCCCGAGTCGGGCTCTGGGCTGATGGCTCGGAGCCTGGAGCCTGTTTCCGATTCTGTGTCTCCCTCTCTCTCTGCCCCTCCCCCGTTCATGCTCTGTCTCTCTCTGTCCCAAAAATAAATAAAAACGTTGAAAAAAAAAATTAAAAAAAAAAAAGTCTGGGATTTGCTATGCTGATAAAAGGAAAATTTCTGTGAAATAACTGTTCTCTCCTTAGTATAGGCACATGTAAAAGTAAGTGGAAATGACGTAGTCCACAAGCGGCACTAATCTGAGCTTGAGAATTTTGACGAAGGGTCAAATCCAGCCCTCGGCCTATTTTTGTGTTCATTTTCTTGGGACTCACTGTGGCTGTTTTCCTGCGGCAAAACGGAGTAGTTACCACAACAGACCACATGCCCCCCCCAAAGCCTAGCAGGGGCAACTTTTTACATGACTCATGAGATTTCTCTTTGATAATGAAAATGTGACCGACTATAAAGTTGACACATTTAAAAAAGTGAATGTTGCTAGCAAGAGAGGGACATTTTTAAGGACTAAATTCTAATTCAGGCTTCTCATACTTTACAAAGACTCCACACCATTCCCGGGCTTAACTGGTGAGCCCTGTCAGACAAATTGCAGAGTTCTGCAGAGAGACCCTGGGAATAATCACAAGGCAGCTGTGCAGCTTCACTGAAAATCCTTCTGAAAGAAAATGTAGCAAAGTCCGGCCCTGGTCTCAAGACTGCAGAAGAGTGGAGCCCACCCCACAGGTCAGAAAGAGCACAAAGCATCTCGGATTCACAGCGGGTACTGTCACTAAGGCGCAGGTTACTTCTAATTATAAAAAATTAGCTTCTGTGTTATGGACTCCCAGACTTTTCAAATCTTCCAAAAATTCCTCAAGTTTAACCATTTCTGTTCACAATGAACATAGCCCTTAAAAACTTTTCAGAGGGGGGAAAAAGCGATACAGAAGACACATTAATGTTCAAGTAATTTAAAACAAAAAGGTAGATTTAATGCAATAACAACATTAATCTGAGGATAAATAAATCCACAACAGACTTTAAAGTTTGCATTTTTTTTTCCTTTCTTTGCAGAGAGAATGGTTTTCTTAAAGCATATGGGACTGAAGATGTCAAAACAAAATGTAATTTCTTAATGTCCAGGTGAAACAGGCTTGGTCCTCCCTGCTGCCCTCCTACCGCTTGCCACTGGCCAAGGTGATCAGTTTCTCTCATCTAACTCAGGATGGATGTTAGTTTCAAGAGTAACTAGACGGTTTGTTTCCAGAATCATCTTCTTGTGATCCCATGCTCTGTAAAGAAGAAAGTGAGACAATGTATTTACACTTGCCCTTGCCAGAGATTTCCCACCGGCCCCAAACAAGCACACCCTGTTCTTCTGTGAGGATAGTCGGTCACCCTGTGTACAAACAGGCCATAGTTTGCATACTTCCAGGCTGCAGTTTGATAATGCTCTCAGTGAATCTCTCCATGAACTTGGTCACAAAGGTTTTCAAGAACTTCAGGCAACTAATAAGCATTTAACCTCAAATCAAGTTCATGTTCCTTTTCTGTCCAGGCCACTTCTAATTAATGAAGGGAACCCTAATCACCTTTTGTACGAACTGGGGGTTCACTGTGATCTCCTGGTCCATGGCCTTCAGCCGCTCATCCAGCTCTATGCACTTCAGCATCTGGTGATAGACAGGTTTGAAGGTGGTTAGTAAGCGAGTCTAGGTCAATTACCTCCTTTTTAACCTAGGCTACTAATATGGGTGCTACAAGTTCACAGTCCCATGATCTGAAACCCCTGGGGCGACACAGGTTTGGAATCAGAATTTTTTGAATGCAGAAAGTTAATACTGTACAAGTACTGTATATTACCTAACATCCCAGTAGGATCTAGGGTATGCCCCATAATCAAACACATTAATATCTTTTGCAGTGAGGCCTAAAAATATGCACAAAGTGGGATAAAGACTATGCATCATTTCAGGTGTAATTCGCCATCACACTTAGTTACCAAAACCTCCAGTTTTCATGGTTTTTTTTTTATTTTAAATTGCAAAACAAGGAGTGTGGAAGTCTACTATGTTACTATGCATTGCTTGCAGGTTTCGGAGATTTAATATCTGGTTCCATCTACTTCCATAATGTGAGGTAAGAAACATAGACGCCCACACAATCCCGACTCCTGTCTGACCCAGAGTGGCAGTCAGAACACGTGACCTCAGAAGATGCAAAGGGACCACTCTGGCCATGCCCAACGGAGGACTTTCTTCCTCCAGCTACCCCCCTTCCTCCCTCTCCTGACACACAGAGGTTTCTGACCTTCTGACTATACTTTACCGCAGAAATGAGGCTCTGCATTATGAAAGGTGGTTGGGTGGGGATAAAAGCATACTGACTGTAAGACCCTAAAGTGTTTCAGTAGCTAAACTAGGCTGTGGTGAGTTGCTGGGAAATCCAACCCACCACTGACTTATAACCATACAATCTGGAAGAGGGTTAAGCAATGCTCATATTCAAAACAACTTTGTAGGAACTAAAATGTTCCCAGAAACTAGTTGGGAACTACCTGTATGTAAGGGGTGCCTGGGTGGCTCAGTCGGTTAAGCATCTGACTGTTGATTTCGGCTCAGGTCATGATCTCACAGTTTGTGAATTTGAGCCCTGCATCAGGCTCTGCACTGACAGCGCACAGCCTGCCTGGGATTCTCTCTCTCTGCCCCTCCCCTACTTGCGTGCACTCTCTCTCAAAAAACAAACAACTAAAATTATCCTGGAGCATGGGAGCAGTATTTCAAATGCAGCATCTCAAACATCAATCAAAACCTGGCATTCAGATTTACCTCCTGATCAATGTTATGAAGCATGGCTGGGTTATTATATTTTTCAGGGTTATCATGGAAACTGACCATACCATCCTTCTGATTAATACTTGCAAAAATTTCACCATCTTCTATCTGTAAAAAAAGAAATCAGGAAAGTAGTTTAGACTCAGATACTATGTGGATATATAATGTTTCAATATAATCGGGGGGAGGGGAGACAAAAAACAATAAATAAATTTGTATGTTTATTTTTAGGCACCATCTGTTTATTCAACAAGTATTTACTGAACGCCTACTATGTGCTAGACAGCCCTGCAGATACTAAGGGCTACAAAACTCATACAGAGACACATATATCCACTCTTGTATTTTTTTTTACTGAGCTAAGTTTCACATAGTATAAATTAACCATTTTAAAGTAAGCAATTCAGGGGTGCCTTGGACATCCAACTCTTAATTTCAGCTCAGGTCATGATCTCTCGGTCATGAGGTCAGTCCCGCATCGCTCTTGGCGCTGAGCGTGGAGCCTGCTTGGGGTTCTCTCTCCCACTCCCTCCCCCTCACTTGCCTTCTCTCTCTCTCTCTCTCAATAAATCAATAAATAAAACAAAGTGAACAATTCAGTGTAATTTGCAATATGTAACCACCAACTCTATCTAGTTCGAAAACATTTGCATTGCCCAAAAGGAAACCCTGTCCCCACTGAGCAGTGACTCCTTTTCCCATCCTCTCCGTCCCTGGAAACCAGCAATCTACTACTTCCTGCTCTAGGGATCTGCCTGTTCTGGACACTTCACATGAATTGAATTGTGTATGTTTCTTTTGTTTCCTGCATCACCCAGCATAACGTCCGAGTGCCTTGCACCTTAAAACGTGAAACCCTAACACATTTGGTTCACCCTCGTACAAATTCTCTTCTGATCCTTCAAGAAAACTTTTCTGCTAATGCTGATCCCAAGGTAGTTTCACGGCTATGTTCTTTATTTGCATCAATGACTGAGGAGTTATTTGACCCTCACAGCCAAATCCTGTCCTGAAGTTAAAAAGTGAGAAACCAGGAAGTCTTGAATAGGACTTGTTATTCCTAACACACTGCTCCACATTCTAGCTTTGGAAGGGACAGATGCTGCTTAATGAAACGGCAACCAGCCCAACACACATTAAATGGAATACATCATCCTCTGTGTGATCACGGAGAGCTGCCTCTTTAAACGTGGACAGAACATGCCCAAATGAAATGCAAACCTAGCTTTACCACAGCAGCTCTTTTTGTGATAACCAGAACTAGAAACAACTGAAATGAGTATAATCACAGTGAGATACTGTAGCCCTGAAAATGAATGGAGCCACATACAACATTTTGCTCATAATATTGAGCAAAAAAAGCCAGACCCCCAAAAATATATACTGTATATTTCCTCTTATATACAGCTCAGAAACAAATACAAAATAGAATGTGAGAAGCCAGGATAAGAATCTGGCGAGCCAGGAGTAGGGCTGGAAGCAGGCATGAGAGATGTTTCTGGGATGCTGATACTATGATTTTTGATCTAGGTATTGGTCTCACAGGTGTCTTCTCTTTGTGAAAATGTATTTAGCTATAAACTTAAGTGTACTTTTCTCTGGGCAGGTGATATTTCAATAAATGTTTACTGAAAAAAGTTCCTGGGGCACCTGGGTGGCTCAGTCAGTAAAGCATCTGACTTTGGCTCAGGTCATGATTTCACAGCTTGTGGGTTCAAGCCCTGCATAGGCTTCTGTGCTGACAGCCCAAAGCCCGGATCCTGCTTCAGACTCTGTGTCTCCCTCTCTCTCTGCCCCTTCCCTGCTCATGCCCTGTCTCTCAAAAATAAACATTAAAATTTTTTTTTTAAATCCCTGACATACAATCGGAATAGGCCAATATCTATTAAAGAAAATGAATCAATAATCTTCTAAAACAAAACCACCAGGCCCAGAAGGATTCACTGGTGAATCCTACCAATTAAGGAGGAAATTATACCAATTTGTACGATCTCTTTCAACGACAAAAGCAAAGAGAATACTTTCCAACTACTATGAAGCCAGCATTACCCTGATATTAATAAAACCTGACAAAAACATTACAAGAAAACTACAGACCAACCTCTCTCATGAACATAAGTGCAAAAATCCTCAAGAAAATATAAACAAATCCAATAATATATAAGAATTATACACCACAACCAAGTGAGATTTACCCCAGGTACGCAAGGCGGGATGGACATTCAAGAATCAATTAATGTAATTCATCACATCAGCAGGCTAAAGAGATCATGATCCTATCAATTGACGCAGAAAAAGTGTTTCATAAAATCCAATGAAAATTCATGATAAAAACTCCAGTAAACTAAGTCTAGAGGGGGAACTTCTTCAACTTCATAAAGAATATCTACAGGGGTGCCTGGGTGGCTCAGTCAGTTGGGTGTCTGGCTTCGACTCAGGTCATGATCTCATGATTTGTGAGTTTGAGCCCCGCATCGGGCTCTATGCTGATAGCTTGGAGCCTGGAGCCTGCTTCGGATTCTGTGTCTCCCCCTCTCTCTCCCCCTCCCCTGCTCATGCTCAGTCTTTATCTCTCATTAAAAAAAAAAATTAAAAAGAAACATCTACAAAAATCCTACAGCTAACATCACACTTAATGGTGAGAAACTCAAAGCTTCCCCACAAAGATCAGGAACCAGGCAAAGATGCATCCTCATACTACTCCTTTCAACATTGTACTGGAAGTGTAGGAAGACAAGAAAAGGAAATAGAAAGTTAGGAAAAGAAAAACAAAAGTGTCTTTGTTTATAGACGATAAGTTTGTCTATATGGAAAACCTGAAAGTATCAACAACAAAAAACCCTCCTGGAACTAATAGGTAATTACAACAAGGTTGCAGGATACAAGGTTAATATGGAAAAGTGAATTGTTCTCCTGCATACCAGCAATGAATAAGTGGAATTTGAAATAAAAAAAAACGATATAATTAGCATCCTCCCCACCCCAAATGAAGCACTTAAGAATAAATCTAACAATAGATGTACAAGATCTATGAGGAAATCAAAGGATGAGGACGGAAATCCAAAAGGACTAAATAAATGGAGCGATATTCCATGTTCTTAAATAGGAAGACAGTATCATGAAGATGTCAGTTCCTCCCAATTCAATTCATAGATTCAACACAATCCCAATCAAAATCCCAGCAAGTTATTTTTATGGATATCAATAAACTGATTCTCATTTACATGAAGAGACAAAAGACCCAGAATAGCCAACACGATATTAAAGGAGAGGAACAAAGTTGGAGGACTGGCACTACCTGACCTTAAGACTCTTCTCTAAAGGGGCGCCTGGCTGGCTCAGTTGGTGGAGCATGCAACTCTTGATCTCGGGTTGTGAGTTCAAGCCCCACACTGGGTGTAGAAATTATTTAAAATAAAATCTTAAAAAGAAAAGAGAAGAAAATTTACTATACACCTACGGTAATCATGGCAATGTGGTATTGGTGAAAGAACAGACGAATGTATCAATGGAACAGAACAGCCAGCCCGGAAATAGACCCATGTAAACAGTCAACCGATCTTTGACAAAGGAGCAAAGATCCTCCTTTCAGCAAATGGTGCTGGAACAACTGGACATCCACAAGCAAAAAACTGAATCTAGGTGCAGCCGCTACATCCTCAAAAATTAAATCAAATGGGTCACAGACCTAAATGTAAGACGCAAAACTTATAAAACTCCCAGAATACCACATAGGAGAAAGCCTAGATGATCTTGGGTGTGATGATAACTTTTTAGCTAGAACACTAAAGACACAATCCAGGAAAGAAATGATGGATAAGTTGGGCTCCATTAAACGTAAAAGTTTCTTTCCGCAAAAGACAATGTCAGGAAGATGAGAAGACAAGCCACAGACTGGGAGAAAATATTTGCAAAAGACACATCTGACAGAGAATTGTTATGCAAAATATACAAAGGACCGGGGCGCCTGGCTCAGGGGGTGGAGCACGCAACTCCTGATCTCGGGGGTCCTGAGTTTGAGCCCCACACTGGACAGAGAGATTATTTTAAAATAAAAGAAAAATACATACAGAGAACTCTTAAAACTCAACAAGAAAACAAACAGACTAAAAAGTGGGCCAAATATCTGAACAGGGACTTCACCAAAGAAGATATACAGATGTTAAATAAGCATGTGAAAAGTTGCTCCACATCGTATGTCATCAGGGAAGTGCAAATTAAAACAAGATACCACTATACGCCTATTAGAGTGGCCAAAATCTGGAACACTGACAATATCAAATGCCGGTCAGGATGTGGGCCAATCAGACCTCTCTCTTTCACTGCTGGTGGAAATGCAAAATGTTGCCACCATTTGAGAAGACAGTTTGGCAGCTTGGTACCAAACTAAATATAGTCTTACCATCTGAGTCAGCAATCACACTCCGTGGTATTTACCCAAGGGAGTTGAAAGCTTATGTCCACACAAAAACCTGCACAGGGATGTTTACGGCAGCTTTACTCGTAATTGCCAAACTTTGAAAGCAAATCAAGATGTCCTTCAGGAGGTGAATGGATAAACCGTGCCACATCCAAGGAATGGAATATGATTCCGCGCTAAAAAGAAAGGAGCTATCAAGCCATGGACAGACATTAAGGAACCTTAAATCTCGATTACTAAATGAAAGAAGCCGGTCTGTAAAGGCTACATACTGCATGATTCCAACGACGGGACATTCTGGAAAATGCACAGCTATGGAGACAATAAAAATTATCAGTGGTTGTCTCAGAGCACAGAGGATTTTTTAGGGCAGTAAAAATAACTCTGTGTGACACCATAATGATGGATACATAGCATTATATGTCTGTGCAAACCTGCAGAAAGCACGGCAGTGGCCACGTGTCAGGTTGGCTCACCAACCATGACACACGCACACGTGTCACAACTATAACACACCACTCTGGTGAGGGTTAGTGATGATGGGGAAAGTCATGGATGTGCAGCGGCGGGGGACATACAGGAAATCTCTGTACCTTCCTCTTAATTTTGCTATCAACCTCAAACTGCCTTAAAAAAAATTGTCTTCTTTAAAAAAAAAAAAAAAAATCCCTACCCTCATAGACCTTATATTCTAGGGCAAGTCTTGAGCTTACACTCAAGCTTGGCAGGATGGATATACCAGGCCAGAGAATTCTCTGTCGTGGAAACTGTCCTCTGCATCGTAGGACGTACAGCAGCATCCTTGGCCTCTATCCACTAGATGGTAGTACCCCTAGCTGTAACAACCAAAAATGTCTTCAGACATTGCCAAATGTCCCCTGGCAGACAAAACACCCCTGGTTGATCCAGAGCCTGTCAGCGTTCGTCTGGGTTGGCCACACAGAGTTCAAAGCCCCTTCCTCCTCCTTTGATCCCTCAAAGCATAGCTTCTGACTCCTTGCTGGTGTCATAACCACTCAAGTATTTCTTCTCACCCACCAAATAGTGAGTTTCCTGGGGGTACTGTGTGGCTCACTGATGCTTAAACCCCTGGGGAGGTTTAGCAAGGTGCTCCCAGCGAGCACTCCAAGGTTGGTCAAGTCAGACAGGTTTTGTTTGGGTGAGCGCGTGTTTTGAGAATTAGGATGAAAGATTAAAACTTCAAAACGTTTGTAAATTGCACTATGGAAATAAAGTACTCCATTATCACAGTGGAAAATAGTTTCATTATTCCTAATCCTGATATGGCAGTGTTCCTAAAATCAGAGGGGACATCATCAGCAGAAAAATGTAAAATGCTGACTTTCTACACCTAAGATTTGCTTGACCTGGGCTGAGGACATAAGTCTGGTCTGACGGATCAGATCTTAGCCATGTATTTACATAACTGAATAGGTAGGTAGATTACAATCTATCAACTCGGTGGGTTACCCTGTGCATATTTAAATAATGCTTCTCTAAATTTGGGGAGTGGACAGATGCATCTGGGACACTTTAAACAGGGATGCTGGTAGTATCTGACTTCTGAAGGCAGGTGCTGAGATAGTGTCTGCTTTAGCCCCCTTTATTGTTAATGCTAACTCTAAGCGTACTAATGAACTGACAATGGCCCACAAGGAGGGAAGGGGCGCAAGTCACATCACAGTCAACGACTGCTCCCTCTCTAGCTGAACAGGACTTCCTCGGTGTGGGCAGGAGTGTGTGTGCCCTGACCTCCATACAGCTACAAGTTCATGTCCTCACTATAGAGCACCATGTTGAGTAGCACTGCTCTAGGACTCTGTACTTCACAAGTGTTTTACAAATATAAGTAAAGAGGACAAACAGGACATACCATGTATATCACATGGGTACCTATGACTGGAAAACCCCATAGATTGTAAGGAAATAAACCAAAATGTCCAGAGGTTGACTCTGGATGTCCCTCTCTTTCTCTCTCTCTCTTTGTATTTTCTATAATGAACACCTGTTACTTTTCTAAGGACAAAAACCCACCAAGGAACTTTTTAGAAATGAAGACACACTCACCATATGTAGGACATATTTCTCTGCCTCCTGAGGTCCAGATAACTGCACACGACTTGCCATATCTTGTAATGATAGTGTTAAAAAGGTCTGAAATTCAGAAGTAGAATTAATCACAGGTAGAAACAACAGAGGACATAAATTTCACTAAATGTGTACAGAGCTCTAATGAATCACTCAAAATCTGCTTTCTGTGACTGTGCAAAATAATTTTTTGTTGTGAAGATGACTTAGAGTTGAGGAAACCCGTGTAAATTTTAGTCCTCGGTTTCCTAGAGGTGTAAGGACTTCTGGAAATGTATCCTACACAGACACGCAAGTGAAGTGACACACACACAAAGTTCTTTACTGCAGCACCGGGACCACCTAGAAGGATTCGTTGGTGCCGTCTGGTATAATTGAGTCTATAGATGACTATGCTGTTGTTAAAAAAAAAAAAAAAAATTAAAAAGGATACTTCTCATGAACTGAAATGGAATCTAAGATAATGTACACCATTCAATGAAGAACAGTGTGCATGGCATGCTGTGTAAATGGAAGGAAACTTTATGTACCCGTGAGAGTGTGTATGGATATGTATGTATATGCACACAGACAACCTCTAGGACACCCAAGAAACTGGTAACACTTTCTTCAGAGAGAAAGAAAAGGGGTGGCTGGGGTATAGGACCTGCATGGAGATTTGTGTGCCTTTTGAATTTTGTACTGTAAACATACTACCTATTAAATAAAATTGACAACATCACTTTCATTCTTCAAAATGCGAAGCTAAAATGTATAAACACATGGGGCGTTAGAAGGAAGCCAGTGTTTCCCACAACTCTGCTTGGGACTTGATGAAAATGTTCCCCTTCAGGAACAAATTAAAAGAGCTCTTTTTTAAGGAAAGCTGGCAATATTTACAGCAATGGCCTTTTCAGAGCAGAGCATGTTAAAACCCTGATGTTGAAAATTAATAAGCCAATGACCAAAAAGTCTATGTATACTTTAGTTCAGGGAGTAGCATCCAAGAAAATGTAATTGTTAATTTTTAAAGTACATAAGCAGTTGAACACAAATGAAGACTTAAAAGTCAACATTTCTAAATACATGGATCATTTTTCCTGTTTCAAAATAAAGAGAAACTTCCACCTGAATGTCCATCAGTAGAGGACCAGTTGAATGAATCAATCGTGATTCATCCATAAAACAGACTACTATGTAGGGGAGCTGTAATACAGGCTTACTTTGCCAGGGAAAGAGGTTTAGAACATAACCCTAATCACACTTAATTGTGAGTGTCTCCATATACATAGAGAGAAGAGAGAGAAGAAGAATCTAGAAAAATGTCCATCAAAACATTAACATGAAGTGGCAGATTTCAGCCCCATGTGAGAACCCCTTGTCCCTAGTTGCCTTCCAGCCAGCAATGTCACAGAACATCATTCCCGTCACTGACATGGACACACGGTCTCCTTGTTGAGACTTTCTGAAAAACGTCTGGTTTTCTGACTTTGGAAAATTAAAATTAAAAATTTAATTAAAAATTAAATTAAATTCTGGAGTGGCTAGAAAATCCGTGGATTATTCCCCCTTCTAGAATGCTGGCACTAAGACATGATGCCTAAAAGCACAACAGCCACCAGTGAAGATTTAACCTTCATTTAACTTTTATTTGCCATTCTGCAATTTAACATTTTTCTGAAAGGTACCCTCTCTTACCTGTGTTAACATTTTGATTCTTTTAGCTAACGTGCAAGTGCTAGTCACAAGCAGGGGGCATCTGTTTGTCAACAGCCACCTCTCAATGGTGACACAGCAAGGGACAGAGTGGTTCTCAAAAGAAAAACTTTTGTGGGGAGAATCAGGCTGCTTGTTACCCTGAATCTCTTAGGTCCCGGCCCGGCCTTGTCTGCCCATAGATAAAGTCAGTTTTCCTCTGGCAGACAGGTTACATTTGTTTCTAATATTTCTTGAGCTACTTTCTCTTTCATTTTCCTTCTACAAACCAACTTTTTACAAATCCTCTGATTTCCGTATATGAGTGGGGCAGCTAGGGTTGCTCTCTCTAGAGTATTTGGAAGGAGTTTCCTCCTCTTGTTCATTGGCCGTCTCCTCGCCTTCCTCCCTCTCCCCCCTGCGCGGCTCACTTGCCTCCATGACCGTCCCCTTGTCACCGCTCTCCTCTGGCTTCTCCAGGCTCTCACTGCCTGACACTCCACCCAGAGCCCAGCGGCCCTCCCACGGAGAGGGCACCCAGCAGCAGACACCCCCTCTTCTGGCTCCTCTGCCTCTCCGCCCCGTCCCGCGGCTACCGCAGGGTAAAGGGTATGCCCAGAGCCAGACTGACCACATTCTCGCCAGCTGTGAAACGCCCCCTCTGACTACACTACTTCTCAAGAGGAAAAAGCAATCCTGTTTGCTGAAGCAGCTGTTCGCTTCCTGTTATTTGCAGCACATGCCTTTGGAGGTCACGTGGGATTTCATTTTTCTCTCATGCTTTTTGGTACCGTTTGAACACCGGGTAATAAGCATATTTCCTCTAATCCAAAAGCAGCAGGTCGTTTTCATTACTTCCTACAGTTCAACTGCACATAGCTCGTTCATCTGTGGCCTAAATGGCAACGTCGAGGTAGTGCTGAGTGTTCGAGCAAGAAGTTCAAGTACAGATGAGCACAGCCCGGGAGGGTCCACGGCTGGTCTCAAGGGACTTGTGTCTGCATTGTTAGCGCCACCCCTCTGCCCATGGGACTGTTTACCTCTCTCAGGCTACCTGTCTCTGCCTCCCCATGTAGCCGTATCTCCTACCTGTCTTCCTCTTCACCTGTTCCTCTTCTCAAAAACCCTGTTCTAGCCCTGAAAAGACCAAAAGGTATAAATCAAACTCTTTCTAAGTCATCGGTTGTGAGAGTTCTTGCTTAGTAAAGAAATCGTGCCACACTTTATCCCTGTATCTGCTTCCTCAGCACTGAGAAGGAAGAGAGAGAAGAGGGGGAGGCCCCGGGGGAACCAGGAGATGCTATCTGAGGGCGTCGCTTGCCTCACCTTGGTTAGCCTTTGAATATTCTTCTTATAAAGAGAAGACAAGCACTGCTTCACCAGCCCCATGTTGTTATCACGAGTAAAAGTTTCACTGTGCTTGCTCACCAGGTTGCGGAGTTCTGAGGGGTTATTGGTTGAATAAACTTGTGCTAACTCGTGGTATGCGTTGCTAAGAGGCTGAAGGTTTAAAGGTGGGAAGAAATCAGATTAAAACATTAGAGATATAAAATTTGTATAGGAAGCAAAAAGAAAACACGGTGCTATATCATGCGCAAGTATATTCAATATCCTTTATTGTTACCTAAGCAACCTATTGCCTAACCTTAACCTATTGTTACCCAGAGCAAATGCCTAGTTTTTAAGACCAAAGATAGAAATTCACTATGGAGTGACGTATTGTCAAAAAAACTTTGTTATTTCAGAGCAAATAACGGCATAGCAGGTGAAAGTATACTGCACTTAATAAATGCATGCATCTTTTGCATCTTTTTTCTTTTCCTATTGATAAATTACACTGGGAAAAAAGAAGGCAAGATTCCTATCATTCTCAACTCTCTTGCTCTCTCTCTCACACACACACACACACACACACACACACACACACACACCCCTCACCAGATGCAACAGGACTATCTATTTTCGACAAAAAGGAAGATAGGAGCAAGAGAACCAACAGCAGCTGAGGGTCTCCTAAGAGCCTGAGCTGCTTTATGCATTTCATATACATTATCCTCTACTTTAAATATTAGGAGATTGGGGCGGAGATCTGAGAGAATGTGGGATGGTCATGAGGAGCACAGGTGCAACGCGGATTCAAATCTGTGTCTCTCCTCCAAAGTCTGTGTTCTTCACCATGGATGCTAGCCTCATAAACCACGAATGCTGTGAAGGACAGTCATGAAGACGTCGTCTTACGCAACTACTCTTCCTCGAACAGGCCAGCTCAAGGGACCATGGGAGTTCTCCCAAATGATCTGAGAATGGCTACCCTAAACTTACCCTGCCTCTGACTCTTTCATGGGATTCAAGGGACCTCACTCTCCTCCCTCATCTGTGACTAGGCAGCCCAGAGCCCTAAGAACCACAGCAAGGCTCTGTAGTGAAGGACACAGGGCTGTCTGCAACAAGACAGCATAAAAATCTCATTAGGAAGATTTTCAAATTGATACCCTGAAATTCTGAGTTCTGTACGAATAACAGGGTTAAAATTGTTATCCAAATGACTGTGACCTTATAACCTTTTGAACTGCCCGATTTTATTCTAAACCATGAGGATGTATTTCAAAAAAAAAAAAAAAGAAATCTATTTTTCAATGTGGTCCAAAGCTGGGTCCTCAGTGGAAACAAAAGTTCAGTGAGCAGACCTTGTGGTTTTCATTCAGGGGCTCTAGAAAGATTTCCTAACACTCGGGCAGATGCAGTTCCATAAACTCAGCACTGTCTTTTCAGTACTTTCGCTAAACTGTAACGAAGAAGAAGATCATCATCATCAACCTTTACAGGAGCTTTGGCATCTATGGCAATAATTACTCAGAGCAAAAGTTTGAAAACAGATTTCTAAGTAACATTCCCCCCCGGGTCAGTGATCAGAGGGTGCGTGGACTGGAATAGAGGCCAAGATTCTGCAAGAGCAGCAGCTCCCAGACAATAATGTCCACTATGAAACGTATTAAATGTCTGCTAACTTGAAGCTGCTGGGAGAGCCAAATCACTATAAAATAAAATTACAGAGCTACGTATCATTATAATTTCCTTATGGACTTAACATGTCACCTAAGAAATCAATTTAAAAAACTCACCTTAATGAATCTACCCACAATTTGAGACGTATATTTTGGTAGCTGTTGTACTTTTCCAAGTAATATCAAAGAAACTAGAATATACTTTTTATATGATTCCAACATGATATGACTGACCGCCATGGCAGGAGTAGTTATGGCCTGAGCAAGAGAAGAGAGAGCACACCAGGGCAGAAAGGGCAATCAATCAGCCACACGTATCACTTTAATTAAAAACAATTCTTACATTTCGTGCCCTATGAGTATTTTTAATAATGTCTTGGGAACGGATTCTCGTGCTATAAAATTACCCTCTTCAAGTATACCAGACAGTGGCTTCAGTATATTCACCGTGCTGTGCAACTATTACCATTACCAAATTTCAGAACATTTTCACCCCACCAAGAAGAAACCCCACATCCACTAGCAGTCATTCCTCATTCTCTTCTCCCTCCAGCCCCAGGAAACCACCATGCCACTTTGTCTCTATGGATCTGCCTAGTCTGGACAGTTCAGATAAATCTGTGGTCTTTTGTCACTGGCCTCTCTGTTTCCAAGGTTCTTCAGTGTTGTAGCAGGTACTGGTGCATCATTCCATTTTATGGTTGAATGATATCCCACCATATGGACAGACCACATTTTGTTTACTCATCCTCAGGTGACGGGCATCTGGGTTGTCTCCCCTCCTGGCCACTCCGAACGAAGCTGCCACGAACATCAGTGTACGTGTTTGGGGGCAGACATTTGTCTTCATTTCTCTCAGGTATATTTCTAGGAGTGGAATTGCTGGGCCAGGGTGGTAACTCTATGTTTAACACTTTGAGGAGCTGCAGACTGTTTTCCCTAGTGGCTGCACCGTTTCACACTCCCGTCGGCAGTTAGGAGGATCCCAAATTCTCCACCTACTCGTCAATGCTCGTTTTTGTTGGCTGTCTCTTTTTAATTCGGGCTGTCCTCGTGGTATGATTGTGGTTGTGATTTGCACGTCCTTGATGACTACTGATGAGGAGTATCTCTTCATGTACCGATGGTTCGTTGGTGTATCTTCTTTGGAGAAATGTCTCTTCGTTGGCCATTTTTAAATTTTAGTTTTTTTACTGTTGAGTTGTAAGAGGTCTTTGTACATTCTGGTTGCAAGTCTCTTATCAGAGATCTGCAAATGTCTTCTCCTCTTTTGTGGCTGACTTTCTACTCTCTTTCACCCAGATTTATGAAGGTCAGGGAGAAATGAAAACTATCGTACCCAAATCAGCTCAAACATTCCAAATCAAAACCCAAACCCCTAAGCCTGTAAGGTGCTTCTTTGAGATGCTACAGAAACATTCAAATGAGTGCATATGTTTACACGTGCAATGATTTCTACTACAGCATTGCTTAAACAGTGAAAAACTGCAATTGACTTACATTCCCACCAACTGAAGACCAGTAAACTAAGTAGGTCAATGTGTGGTGTGATATGAGAAGACAAAGCTGCTTTCTTTCACTTTTTGCTTTATGTAATGCTGAATGATCTGATTTTTTTCCACTAAATACATCCCTCTCTTGGATTCTTTTTTTTAAGCAGTAAGAAATCTGTATCACCTTCTGAAATTAAGGTACTAATACCATCTATAGCTTCATGTATATTATTAAAACACAGTTGCATGAAGTACCCTAACACTAGACAATGCTGGTCAAGGCAAAATCAGGGTATAAATAGATTTTCAGCAAAAACGTTCCTATCTGTATCAAAAATGTTTTACTTTTAACATTTTAATTATTTGGGATAGAAATATCTTTTCTAAGTGCATTACATACTTTCCTGCCTTTTCCAAAGCCCTCATCATCTTGATATTTCTGGATCATCAATATGTTGTCAGTTATCATACTGGACTATAAAATCATTTGCCCAGTGGCTATGAAATATGTTTATAATTTTCTGAAGAACTAAAGCTTTTGACTATGTACTCTTAAAGAGAAGTCACCTTGGGGCGCCTGGGTGGCTCAGTCAGTTAGGCGTCCGACTTTGGCTCAGGCCATGATCTCGCGGTCCATGAGTTCGAGCCCTGCGTTGGGCTCTGTGCTGACGGCTCAGAGCCTGGAGCCTGTTTCGGATTCTGTGTCTCCCCCTCTCTCTCTCTGACCCTCCCCCCGTTCATGCTCTGTCTCTGTCTCAAAAATAAATAAATGTTAAAAAAAAAAAAAAAAAAAGAGAGAAGTCACCTTGAAGGTCCTTACTTGACTAGACACATCCCCCTTTTTTTTTCTTTGAGTAAGCTCTACACCCAACATGGGGCTTGAACTCACGACCTTGAGATCAAGACTTGCATGTTCTACCGACGGAGCTAGTTGAATGCTCCTGACTAGACATGTTCTAATGACATCATCCCTGCCCAACGGCACCTTCTGGTGACAATTCCCTGAGGCAATGCTAATAAATACATGCATGTGTATTTATGTCTTAGCATTTTCAACTAAATTGTGAGCTTCTTCAAGGCTTAGAATATCCTTTATTATCTTAATATGTGACAGGAATATAAGAAATATTAAACCTCTGACAAATTTCTTAAAATTCTAGTATTAGCCAATATTGTATGTCTTTTTCAGACTCTAAAACATTCTACCAAATTATGCACTATACAGGTCATTACACAGACCAGGGGCCATCACATAGACAAAGCAGGTAGGGGCTTTCCATTGTATGCTCAATACCCTTTGAATTTTGAACCATGAGACTGTTTTACTTATTAAAATAAATAAAACTTAACAAAACACCACACATTGTTTTAGAACAAAAAGACATTTCAAAGATCATTCAGGTCAATCTCTTCCCTTTGTGTAAAGGTCAAGAGACATACAGAACTTCACCTGAATCACACAGGATACGAGTGGCAAAGCCTAGATCAGACCCCACTCATTAGTGCTCTTCCCTCCACTCCTACTGCCCTTCAACTCAAGGACAGTTTACCACCATGTACATGATGATCCCAGACAAATGATCTTTGAAAGGACCTCCACCTGAAACTCAGAGGCCCAAGATCAATCCACACCAGCTGTGCACTTCTTCGAGCATACAAGTTCAACAGAACCTCAGGGGCATTTAGAGAGATGATTACCTGTTCATAAAAGTACAGTGCTCTTTCAAAGTTCTTCAGCCCGGTATAGATCATCCCTCCATAATAATAGTAACATAGAAAGTGCTTTGCATCATAGGCTCCATTCTCTTTACAGATATCCATCATGTCCACATCAAGATATGGAAGGGCAGGCTTAAAGCATTTTGCCAGCAAACAAAGCTGTGAAAAATTTTACATTGAATCATCATTTTAATTGTACTTGGCAGGCTTTAGCAGGAGCAAATTCATAGATTCCAGAAAGTTCAAGAAAACATTTTATTTACTATTTATTTTTTTTAAATTTGAGAGCGAGCGAGCAAGTGAGGGAGGAGTGGAGACAGAATCCCAAGCAGGCTCTGCACTAACGTGTGGGCTTGAACCCATGAACTGCAAGATCATGACCTGAGCTAAGGTTAGACACTTACTGACTGAGCCACCCAGGCGCCCCTGAAGAAAACATTTTAAACCATCTTACTGATTAAAACTGTTCTAAGTGTTGACACATTACTCCATTTTCCAAAGCATTCAGAACAAAACAGCATGTGTTTATAAAAGACTAAGCAGGCAGGAGATAAAGTACTCCACAGACGAATTAAAGCTCAGCTAATTACTTAGCCTGCCTAGCACCCACTCGGCTTATAGATGCACAAACAGGTGAGTCCTTCTTCTTTTTGAATTAGCAGAATAGAAATAGACCAATATGGTGTGATAAAAATGGCAGTTTTCTTCAACTATTTCTCTTTAATTTCTGAATCGTTTCCGTAAGCGTAGGGAATTGCTCAACTCAAACTCAAGACAGCAAGCACACGGCAACGTTTCGTAGCTGGGTGATGCTGGTACAGGTGTAGTTACAGGTACAAACTCAGAGCTGTACAATTAAGACTAATGTACTTTACTGTGTGTAGGTCATACCTCAAGCACAAAAGTTTTTTAAAAAATAGAAAGAAAGCACCTTGATGTGAAACTAGAACATGTGTTTGGAATAATCCAGGTACCATGCTATTAAAGAAACAATCCATACCCCACAGGAGCTGGTTAAACCCCAGAGCATTATGGTATAATCTGTAGCTGTAAAACATTGATACGGAGACCTCTCCAAGATACATCAAGTAGAAAAAAAACAATGTACATATGAGTTCATACAGATTATTGCTACTGGTACGAAAAAACTGAGAGAAAAATACACATATTTGCTTATATGTGCATAAAATATCTTTGGAAGGATACACAAAAAACTAACACTGATTTCCTCTGGAAAGAAGAGATGGGTGGCTCATGAGCAAGGTGACTTCATTATCCACCTTCCCTTTTGCCTTCCGGAGTCTGAACCACATAAAATAACATAAAAGTGACTTGGGACATTTTTAACATCGCAAACATTAACCGGTCTGCTTACTCATCTCAGAAGCCTGCTGGCTGAGACCCATTTGATAGTTTGCGTTCTAGCAGCCAGTTGCAAATTCCCGCACTGATAATGTCCCTACACATTTCAACTTCTAGAACACATCACAGTCCCCACCAAATTGCTCTCCTTTATTGAGCAAGCGCACAGCCCAACTTCCACCTTTGACCCCATGTGACTCACTCCCCTGCTGCTTACCTGGCAGAGATCAGCGTGGACTGAGGTCAGCTGGTTTGTATTCATCTGCATCTTGTCTATGGCTTGCTTAAGGACGCCAATTCCTCGCAGGGGCTGTCAGAAATGACATCTCTTTCAGATAAGTTCTCAAAGATGGCAGCACATTGGATCTTATGTTGTCACTTACAAATAAAAAATAACACTAATTGATAGGTTCCTTTAAAGAACAATATGAGGTTTCCATACTCTTTCAGGAAATATCTGTCCCTATTCAGTCAAAAAACGCTTTCTTAAGCTGTTTCTTACACTATTTTAGAGTAATTCAGCACCATTTTTAGGTCATAAACCTTTTTTTCTTACGATGAAGATCAATAATCAAAAGCAATATTACTTTGTCAACAGTTCATTGTATTTACATTGCAACAAACAAAAAATTTCCAAATCATTTACAATAAAGAGCCTATGCTTAGTAAGCGTAACTACGGCTAAGGATGTTGGCATCTTACCATAGGGCAGTCTAGATATCGTCTGTAAATTCTCTCCACCACCACCATCTCTTAATGGATTATAAATGACTATTGAAACCAATATCATAACTTATAAACAGATCATTTCCTGCCCTGATATAAATAACAAGACAAAGTTTCAAGTGAGGCAGTCAGTTTCTGAACAGGAGATATGACTCTAAAATAGCTAATAAGGGGCGTCCGGGTGGTTCAGTTGGTTGAGTGTATGACTTTGGTTCAGGTCATGATCTCGCGGCCCGTGAGTTCGAGCCCTCTGTCGGGCTCTGTGTTGACAGCTCGGAGCCTGGAGCCTGCTTTGGATTCTGTCCCCCCTCTCTCTGCACCTCCCTGTTCTCTCTTTCAAAAATAAACATTAAATATATATATACATACACACACACACACGTATACACACACACATATACATACACACACATATATATACACACACACATATATACTTATACATATATATATAAAATAGCTAAATAACTCCCATGAGGTTTTCAATAAAGATTTTTTTTAACCATTTCTTTCAAACCACAATTTGTTTAATATTCCTACAAAATCCCAAATGGTTCTTTCTGTCTGGTCTCCTTCCAAGCTCCATCTTCAAGTTCAATTTCAAATAATAATTGAAAACACTCCAAATTATAACTTATGTCAGTATCACAAAAGTTAAAGACCAAAGAACTGTTTCAGATTAAAGGAGATGAAAGACACAGGACACCCTAATGGAATTCATGACCTGAGATTTTCTTCTGTTGTGAAGGACATTAGGGAAGTAAGTGGCAAAATATGAATAAGGCCAGATTTGTTTAAAAGATGATATCAACGTTCATCTCCTGATATTTATCATTGTGCTGTGGTTGTAGGAGAGAATGTCCTAATTTTTAGGAAACACTCCTTGAAGTATTCAGGGTAAGTGGTAACATATCTGCAATTTTCTTTCCAATGGAGAGAGAGAGAGAGAGAGAGAGAGAGAGAGAAAAGGGTAAGTGGGGTAAAATGCTGACATCCGGAGAATCTGGGTGAAAGGTACATGGGGATTCTTCATATTGTAAAGCTAAAATGTCATAATTAAAAGTTCAAAGTCTGAGCAAACAAAAACCCAGTATATTACTACATAAAGGGCACCAGAACGGTAGCTCCAAAAACATCCACTGCCAGCAGCAGCCTCCCTTGAGGCCCTACTTCCCATGCATCTGAGAGGCCTCACCTGATGTACGAGCTGGAGGTCCTCACAGCAGATGCTTGGCGACCACACAGATCTGTTAGGACACTCAGTACTAACCTGGAACCTTAACAAAGGAGTTCATTGTGTAAATCAGAGATTTCTTAAAATATTTGACTAACATTGCTTACCTGTTTCCTTTCCACAAGTGCGTTTGTCAGCTGATGGCAAAGCCCGGCAACTAGAGACAGCAAGGACAAAATGTTGACAACATCAATGACTACACAGGTAAAATACATTCGGTGGGAAATAACAAAATGTTAGTTGGCTTACAAGTGTCTGTTGCGTATCGAATGTGCTCCCCATTACAAGTGCTGATAAAAAGCTGAACCTGTGAGAATAAGGTTTCGAAGTCAGGAACACTGGGCATGGAAAACTTCACAAATCTGGAATAAAGAGAAAAGAATCAATTCCTCCTGATATTTTACAAGGGAAAATGAAGAAGCCACTGGGGCCAGAAGTTCATCCTATCTCCAGTGCTCTATGAAAGTAAATGAGTCACCGATATTTTTAAAAACTAGGAAAGAGTATATGGGACTGGCCCGGTTCTTTGCAAGGTCAAAACACAGAACACAGACACAGATGAAGGCTGAGAAAAATATGCTTAAAAAAGAATTTTTTTTTTAATGTTTATTTATTTTTGAAGGAGAGAGAGACATAGCGTGAGCAGGGGAGGGGCAGAGAGAGAGGAAGACACAGAATCTGAAGCAGGCTCCAGGCTCTGAGCTGTCAGCATAGAGCCTGATGAGGCGCTTAAACTCACAGCCGTGAGATCATGGCCTGAGCCGAAGCCAGACGCCCAACTGACTGAGCCACCCAGGCGCCCCAAAAAAGAATTTTCAAAAAGAAAACTCCATTAAACGAGGCCAAATATCAGGTTGTCTAATATTCGTGAAGGAACTGAACATGAACTTTTAACCCAAAGTTTTCAAAACCAGTTTTCTTTTGAGCTCCCATGTAGTTAGGGCTATTTAGTCATTTAAAAACCAGTTGTAGGGGTGCCTGGGTGGCTCAGTCGGTTAAGCGTCCAACTTCGGCTCAGGTCACGATCTCACAGTTTATGGGTTTGAGCCCCGCGTCGGGCTCTGTGCTGACAGATCAGAGCCTGGAGCCTGCTTGGGATTCTGTGTCTCCCTCTCTCTCTGCCCCTCCCCAATTCACGCTCTCTCTGTTTCTCTCTCTCTTAAAAATAACCAAACATTAAAACAACAACAAAAAACCAGTCGTTTTTCTTGCTCTAAGGATGACAGATTGAAGGGGCACAAGGACTGAGAAGTTCCGACTGGCTGGAGACTGTGACTGTACTTCAGGGGGTGGTGACTGTACTTCAGGGGGGGCTGAGGTCCATATGGGAGAAAGAACCAGCTGATGTGCAGGGCAGAGGAGTGGGGGAGATAAGAGGCAGGATGTGGTTCACCCTGAGTCACTGGGCAGATGGGGCCTTCCAACAAACACTCTGAGAGGGGACCAGAGACAGGTTTTGGGGAAGAAATCAAATAAGCTACTACCACTCAGGTATTGCTTACAAGTAAACTTCCAGCTTTTTATTTATTTTTTTTAGAGAACTGTTGAAACTAACTTCAAGTAAAACAAAACGGATATTACTGCCTGAACCCAATCTCTCCTACATATTTGCATTTGTCCTTTCCTCTCTGTAGTATCATTCAACTTAACAATGTCACCTCACATCTGTAATTGAACTTTCTCGTCATCAACATGCAATCAAACGATCTCATTTGGGCTTCACAAGAGGTCAGCACGGCATTGTGATTTCCATCTTATAAATAAAAACAGGCAGCTCAGGACCCCACGGCTTATAATTGGAAGAACATAATTCAAATCCAGGGTACTGGGAAACAAGTTCAGGGTTCTCTCCAGGTTTTCTTTTACAGATATACAATGGTAAAATGCCTTATAGCTTTAAAATGCTGTCATGCACCTTACCTCACCTGATACACAGCCACACAGAAGGTTGTATGTGCATAGAATATGCACGCTATCCATTTTGTTAGCCAGCAAACACAGACAGTAAAAATCTTTACCCGCCAGCACCATCCAAAAGAACTTGCTGCAACGGTAGACCCGTTCTGTATCCGTGCTGTCCAACACAGTGGCTACAGGTGGCTACTGAGTACTTGACAAGTGGCTAGTGCGACAGAGCAACTGAAGCTTTAATTTTAATTAATTTATGTTTAAATAGCCACCTGTGGCTAGTGGCTACTGTGTGGTAGAGCACTGCTCTTGACCCTTTCATGCTGATAAAGTTTCTTCTCTAAACTCTATTCCTGACACATCTTTGTCTCAGGGGTCCCTGTGCCAGCGAAGCCAGACCCTCGCTTTAAGTCCATTTCCTCTCAGTTTATTTATATTGCTTCAACTTTCATGACAACCCTAACATCCCAATTTCTAATACTAAAACATCAAAAAGAAAAGAATTCTGTCAAGCACACAGAATTACAAGGAACCCCAAATGAAATAAGGTCTATTTAATTTGGTCTTAAACGGCTTGAACTTGTTTGAAGGCAATCTGAAGCAAAGTTCCTTTGGATCGCTGGTAATTTCACTCAACATATTCCACTGTGTCCTATTCCATCACCCTTCCCTAGTTTCTTTCCAAGTTAGAAAATGTGGACAATCTGACAGATTATGTGAATAAAAGTATTCAGACAAATGCAAACTATAGTGCTCACAACTGAGATGGCCACTTATTTTTTAAAATAAATTTCAAGGGGCGCCTGGGTGGCTCAGTCGGTTGAGCGTCCGACTTCGGCTCAGGTCATGACCTCGCGGTTTGTGAGTTCTAGCCCCACGTTGGGCTCTGTGCTGGCAGCTCAGAGCCTGGAGCCTGCTTCGGATTCTGTGTGTCCCTCTCTCTCTGCCCCTCCCCTGCTCACGCTCTGTCTCTCTCTGTCTCAAAAAGAAATAAAACATGAAAAAAAAATTTTTTAACAAATTTCAAAATTTGTATAAACAGGATTAAAAAATAACAAAATTGAAAATATAACAAACAAGGATTAGCTAGGAGGAGTAAAATGTAACTATGAGGACTTGACTTTATAATTGTGCAAAAGAGCTCACTGTTGTTTAACATGGTATACTTTCTACACCAAAAAAACAAAAACAAAAACACCTATAGCCAGAAAGGCTGTAGCGTTCAGGTTTAGCAAGCGTTCAGGTTTAGCACTAAACTGTAAAAGGAGACGCCTCTTACAGAACAGCAAGGACACCCAAGGAGTGCTCTTGTACGTCCAGAGCCCCGAGCACAGTGTCCAGATGGGATAGGTTCTTTGCAAGGAGTTCCCCACTCTTGTTGATCAGTTCACAAAGCTGAGTCATTTGCCCTGGAAAACAGGAATAACACCATCATTCAGTTACAGCACTAACCAGACTAGAGAAACTCTATAACCACAGACTTCATTCCTCAGAGCAAGAAATAATCTAAAGGTGACTTCTTGTATCTCCTTCATTTCAGGTGGGGAAATGGGTCAGCAGGGTCAGAGAAGTGAAATGGCCTTGACTCAAAACTAGACCTCCTATTTCCTTCTGGTCCTGACAGTTTCTACTCTTCGATTCCCTCTTCAATTCCCCAAGTCAGAAATGCACACATTACTATCACCACCACCCTCACCTCCCTCTCTGTATCCAAAATGCCACCAAATACGATTTTACTTTTAATTTTACTTCCTAAGTCTCTTGGCTCCATTCCTTTCTCTCTCCCCTGCCTTATTCAGACCCTCATCACTTCTTGCCTGGACTACATCATAAATCTTCTAAACTGTCCCCTTACCTCACTCTTTCTCTCCTCCAACCCATACTTCATATTGTACCTGTATGACCTTTCCAAAATGTAAAATCCAATCAAATTACTCCAAAGGCTTTAAGAAGTCCAAATGCTTCAGCCTGGTAAGAGGCCGCTGCACCTCCCCAGCCTTACCACCTGCTTCCACCCCTCTCTCCCCCAACACACACTCTCTAGTCACACTGAGTTCACAAAATTCAGTCAACATTCCATGTTGTCTCACCTTTCTGCCTCTATACATCCTATTCTGCAAGCTTGCTGTTCCTTCCTTCACTCTGCTCTCCCGGGTCTTCCACTACCTGACTCATACACTTCATGCAGCAATCGGCCTGGGACTTTGGACCCTCATCTTACCCCTTTTCCCCAAGCTAACTTGAAAAATGTGTTCTCTCTGTGCCCTCTCTGCATCACCTAGGATTGTGGTGGTTAGGTAACTCAACATAAACTCAGGAGAAGAGGCAGTCTTATGTCTCCAGTTTCAGAATACAGTGCTTACTTACCAGCGAATCAATCAACAGCCTGTTAATTAATCTCCTAATTGATCCACCGATTCCCCACCCCCCCCATACCACAATGTTATGTTTTCACAACTAAGGTATAGAATCTAATTAGGCCTGAATTGGTACTCTGAAGTAGACTCACTGATTTTGATGGGTTATTCTGAGACACCATGGCCACACTCTATACCTCCAAATTCCACTAGCTGTCTTTCTGGTGGTGGTTGGTGGTATGTATGGAGTTTATATAAGGGAATGGGCGGAGGTGCCTGGACAGTTCAGTCGATTAAGCGTCCGACTTCAGCTCAGGTTGTGATCTCACGGTTTGTGGGTCCGAGCCCCATGTCGGGTTCTGTGCTGACAGCTCGGAATCTGGAGCCTGCCTCGGATTCTGTGTCTCCCTTGCTCTCTGGCCCTCACTCACTCTCTCTCAAAAATAAATAAACATTTAAAAAAATGTATATAAGGGCATGGGCAACAACTTCTTAAGTTTCCTCCTTTATAGTTCTCTTTCACATTTTGAAGTTCAAGCTATATATATCAGCTATTTCTATTTAGTAGCTGAGGGATTTTTTCCCATATCCCCAAAAAAAAAAAAAAAAAACCCACGTGAATACCAAAAAATTTAAAATCCAAGTGACTGCAGCTTGGTAATTTTGTTTCTGAGGCTTCTATACTATACTTTAAAATTTTTTCCAAAAATAAAGAAATATACTATTATTATCACATGCACTGCAAAGCAGGAATAAAAAAAATCTGTGATCTGATTAGGTACTATCTCTCATGATAACACAAGTTGAACAGGAAAATACCATCACATTTTATTACAAATCTCACTGGTAAATACAAAATAGCTTCTTCTAAATAATTGCCCCCCCCTTTTTACTCACTACTCTATAATTACACTTACAATGATACAGAAACAAGCATTTCAGTCCATCATTTTCCCCCAATTAAATAGCCAATATAGAGCTGAGACTTAAAATAAAAGCTGGGTCATTATGAAATCGCAAGATAGTTAACTACTGTGGGCCAAGGGAAGAATTAACAGTAAGTGCAGTGCCACAGGGTGCATCTGACATGAGCCCAGAGATGTGGCCAATGAAATTCCCTCTAATCAAAGCAAGCTGGAAATTATGAAGTTCCCTTCACTTAAGGTCCATGTTAGGAAACTCTGAGTAAGTGCAGAAAAAACAGAAACCTCATAAACATTTCCTATGCACTGAGCATGAGGCACAGAAGCCATAGGCAGTGAAAGTATCTTGTTTATCTCTGCCTGACTGTTCCTAACGCAGTGACTCGCAGAGCACCCATACAGAGCTTTTCAGATAAGTGATCTCACTTGATGCTAAATAGTCCCAGTCCCATTTTGTAAATGAGAAAACTGGCCCAAGAAGCCACTGTCAGGATTCCAACCCAAATCTAAATAACCATACTACACCCCAGGAAGGAGAAACCAAATACTTGTAGCATAAATGAATGAATGAATGGTTCCTTCATTCATGGAGGCTGCAAGTTTGTGCCTTACCTGTGAACCTAGTTTCTATCAATAATAAGGGGAAAAAAGTATTTCATTAGGCATGGCTTCAACCCGGTCAGTTAACTTGCACCAGTGAGGTAAATCTCACTCCTCCATTTTTACAAATGGAGATAAAGAGATTCAAGAGATTAAAGGTGACTTATCCAAGGTCAGGCAGCTCCTAGAAGTTTACAATTAACAGCTGTTAGCAATCATTTGCAACTGTATCTATTGCACCCGAAATAACAGGTACTGTTTCAAGTACTTTTACATGATTTCTCTCATTCAATCCCAACAACCCTCTGAAGTAGGGTCTTATTTTTATTTTAGAGATGAAGAAACAGGGTACTTAAAGGGACCTTCACAGCCTGCAGCTAATTAATTCGGAGTCCAGCGCTCTATACTCAGGTGATGAGCTGAATGAACCAAAAAGCACGAAAATTTAAGTAATAGTGGTCACAGTTCTACCCCTGGAAATGCAGCCCTACGAGTGAGTGCTCCCTCGGCATTCAGCGGGACTAAAATAGGCGCGGAGGCTTCCCGAGGGCACGCCGGCCGGCCAAGGCGAGCCTCCGAGCCAAGGCACCCAGAAAGGATTCGCCTCGCGCCCGCTACCCGCGGCCTAGGCCGGAGGCGGCCAGGCGCCACCGGGACAGACGAGGCGGTGCACCAATCAGCGCAGGGAAGGGAGGCCGAAGAGACCAACGGGCGCTCGGGAAGGCGTCCAGCGGAAGTCACCGCCCCCAAAACTGTCAAGCGAAGCGCCCGAGTGGAAGGGGCCCGGGCCGGGGGGAGGAGGGTCCGGGCGGCCCCAGGGAGGGGAGATAGCCAGGCGGCCGAGCACACTGGCCGGCAGACTAGAGCAACGAAGACCGAGAGCGCGAGAGGGCTGCTTGAACTCAGCCTCGCCCGATCCCGCCCTGGTCTAAGCGCCGCAACCCCGAGACCAGCCCCGGAGGCGAGGTTCGGCACTAACAGGGACGTCCCAGCCGTCCGCGCTGGCGACTAGGGATGCAAGCCCGTCCCCGCGGCCCGGGGGGCCCTCCCAGGCCCAGCTCGGCGGCCCAGGGCCTCACCTTGAGCCGAGAGCTGTCGGACACTGTTCACGAACTGCTCCAGGGCAGACGCCATGTTTCCCCCCCGGCGGCCCGGGCAGCAGAGGCAGCTCACGCGGGAAAAGGAGGCTGCTCTGGGAGGAGGGGCCGCGGCGATCCACCACAGGGCCTCGACAGCAGCCGGACGTCACTTCCGCCGGCTCAAGCACCGCGAGATCTCACCTACCTGGGGGGGGGGGGGCAGTTACTGTTTCCATGGAAACAGCTCCGCTACTCACCGTAGCCGGAAGTTGGCTTTCTTTTCCTTCGCTTTTTATCCCGTTCCCTTGTGAAACTCCTCCTGCTGTTTAGTGGGCCTGTGAGCAAAGGAAGACGCTAAACTCATAATTAGGCGCATACTTCCCGGATTTTGCTTGGAATGACCGTCCCGTTTTCCACCTAGACAAATCCTTCACGCCTGGATTAATTGCCACCTCTTCCACGAGGCTTTTCCTGTAATGAAGACTGGAGCCAGGCAGGATGCCTGGATTCAGATGCCTTTCTTACTACTTAGTAGCTGCGTGAATTTGGACAAGTTTACTTGGCCGTCCCCTGCCTTGTATTACCCATCTGTAAGATTCTTACAATAACCTCAATCACTAAAACAGAACAGTGCACAGCACATAGTGAGGACTGCGTTTTCATTCAGGTATATGTTGAATGAATTGATTTCCCCATTTGAAATGGATCTGTCCTACTTCCAGTCGACTCCCAAAGCACTTTGTTCCTCTCATACAGCCACTTCCACTCTGTCGCAGAAAATTGTCTCCAAAGTCCATATCATACCCATTGCTCTTAACTGGCCTGGAGTCCCTTAAATTGAAGCATCTTTCTTACTCATTCCTGTATCTTCTAAGGGCTTACCACGGGATCTGGTCCATAGTGGGGATTGAGCAAATTAGCATACATTTTGAATTTCATCCAACATATTTATTGAGCATTTACAATGTGCTCTGCTAGGTGTATAAAACAGTCACGCTCCTTCTTCCCTGAAGATAATGAACAGATAAAGACCCCGAAAAAAGCAGTTGTGCTCTGAAGGAATGGAACAAAGTTCTGTAGGATCATGCAACAGAGGAAACTGACCTCGCCTGGGAACAATTGGAAAGACTTTCTTGAAGAAATGACATAAGCTGAGCTCTGAAGGAAGAGTAGGAGTTAGTAAGGTAAGGGGGAAGGAATTTTCCTGAGAGAACAGCTGTGGTGGGAGGGAGTTTGCTATCTGAGATTGAGGAATTGAAAGTAGATCAGGATGGTTGGAGAGCAGTGGTATGAGATGGGGCCGCAAGGTAGGCAGGGATCACATCAAGTCAGCTGTGTTAAAGATACTAGACTTTTCCTTGAGAAGATGGGGAAACTGCTGAGAGTTTTATGTAAGTGAGTAGCGTCATTGGGTTTGCACTTAGAAAATGTTGCCATGGATGACTTTAAAGAGCCATTTAGGAAGATATTATAGTAGTCAACAAGAAATAATAATTGTATATTGAAAAAGTAGATTGAGATAGATTGGTGAATTTGGGATATGCTTAGATGAATGACTTTAACACTTGTACTCTAAGATGGAAATGCCCCTGAATGTTCTATGGCAGCACTTGACCCTGAATCTTTGATCTTTGGCAACACATAGGACAGATATTTTGACTTAGGGGACACACGTCTACGGATATACATGGATTTGAGTGAAAGCTGAAAAACATTGTGGAGTAGAACACTATAGTAATTCAAAACAGCCACAGCTGCTAATCCTACTTTAAAATTTGTTGCCTATTTGGATTGTGCCAGCCGCTCCCCAAATGTGGTTCTCCAACCAGTAGCATCAGCATTATCTGGGAACTTCTTAGAAATGCAAATTCTTGAACCCACACTCTGGATTCACTGCATCAGGAACTCTGAGAGTGGGTGGTTACCTGTAATCTGAGATAAACAGGTAATTCTGATGCACACTAAATTGGCAGAGAGGAGCCAGGATACAAATTACACTCATTTCAAAACAGCTAAGACTCATTCTACCTTTCTGTCTTCCTCTCCAGAAGGAACTGACTGAAAGAGATTGGGGTTATAGGGATAACCTTGAGTATATTCTAATTTACATCTTTTTTAAGGCTAGTCATTTGTAAAATCCGTCAATTACTTGAGACACATTTTACAATAAAGAAAGACACACCAGTGGGTGGAGATGCTACACTTAATCATTTGTTCTTTCATTCTTTGAACACACATCTACTTTGTATCTAATATGTGTCAAGCCCTGTGTCTGTGAACAAGACAGAAGGTCCTTGCCTGCATGAAGTTCTGGCTTGGGGAGTAAGACAGTAAGCAAGCAAATGCACAAAATAACTTCATATAGTTAATATAGGGTCTGAAGAAGTCATGTGGTGATTGGGTGCAGGAAGGTCAGGAAATGTTTCTGAGGTCTGAAGGATGAGAAGAGCCGTTAAAAAATCCAGGGGAGGGGCGCCTGGGTGGCTCAGTTGGTTGAGCTTCTGACTTTGGCTCAGGTGATGGTCTCTCAGTCTGTGAATTCGAGCCCCGTGTCGGGCTCTGTGCTGACAGCTCAGAGCCTGGAGCCTCCTTCGGATTCTGTGTCTCCCTCTCTCTCTGCCTCCAACCCACTTGCATTCTGTCTCTGTCTCTCTCAAAAATAAATAAACATTAAAAAAAAAAAAAAAGATCCAGGGGAATAAATTCCAGAGAAAGAGGAGCAAACACAGTATACAAAGATCTTAAGGCCCAAACAAGCTTGGCGTGTTTCTGGGCGGGAAAAAATGCCAGTGTGGCTAAAATATGGTGAATGAGAAGGATCCTGGTGTCTCTCATGAGTACTACTTGTCTGTAACAATAATAACAATCGCTTAGGTTTGTCCAGCTTTTTCAATTTGTAAAGCATTTTCAGACCCACTAGATATTTGCAAATTCATCAGTGAAATAGCTTTACCAAGTAAAATGACTCAAAGGAAGGGAATAGTTAAAAAAAAAAAAAAAAAAGGAAAGGAATAGTAGATAATACTGAGAAAAAAACAGTGTCAGGTACTATCCACGCATTCCATTTCTATTTGGAGATTCATGTGGTTCCAGGGAACCTGACTTGGAGATCTGAGCAAAGTGACCCGGGGAACCCATCCTCACATGCCATCACCAGTCCCCTCAAGCCACCCTGAGCATATGACTAGGATGATCCAATCAGAGGAAAGCTCGGGACTTCTGTGACCACTCTTCCCTGCTGGATTGAGCAAGGAAGCCCACAACTTCTGGCAACCACCTCGGAGCCCCAAGGGGAGCAAGGTTTAGAATGAAGCCAATATCTCCAAATACGGAGAAGAGAGGTACAGAAACCAGCCCTGTGCATCTTTGAGTCACCGGATCCATTTTTACCTGCAGTAATCCTTCTTCTAGACCTTTCGCCAAAAAGTATGAGCCAAAAATTTGCCTTGATTGTTTACAGTTTTACTGTTGAAAGTTTATTTAATTATTGAGAGGGGGAGGGGCACAGAGAGAGGGAGAGAGAGAATCCCAAGTAGGCTTTGCACTGTCAGCGCAGAGCCTGATGTGGGGCTTGATCTCGCGAACCATGAGATCATGACCTCAGCCAAAATCAACAGTCAGATGCTTAACTAAGCCACCAAGGCACCCCCAAACTTTTATTGTTTAAGTTCCCATGGTGTTTTCTCTTACTTGTAGCTACAGGCATCCTGATACAGCACTTTAATGGTCCTCCCAAAAAATCCTTGGAGGCAGATTTTATTGTGTGAGGCATAGGGGCTATTTACAAATATTCCATTTATTTTCCTTCCACCCTCCTTTGAAGTTAAGTGTGACTGTGACTATGTGACTTCATTGGTCAATGAAACACAAGTAGAAGTGGCATGTGTCACTCTTGGGGTAGGGATCTTAAGTGCCAGTGTGCGGTTCCTCCTCTGTCAGGGCGCCCATGGATGCAGGTGTTGAGATGGAACCTCCATCAGCATGGGTCCCTGACTAGGGTGGGGCAAGCATTCCTCAGACCGCTTTGGACATGGAGTTCTGTAAAAATGACCTCAAAATCTAGAGGATTGGCATTTAGTGTTTCAGAAACACTTATTATCTCACAATTTCTGTGGATCAGGAATCCTGTCACAGCTTACGTGGGTACCTCTGCCTTAAGACTCTCATAAGACTACAATCAAGGTATTGTCCAGGGCTGTGATCTCATCTGAAGGCTTGATGGGGAGACAGTTGGCTTCCAAGCTCATTTGCATGGTTATTAGAAGGATTCAGGTACTCACAGCTTTAGGACCTCAGTTGCTTGCTGATGGTTGCCTGGAGATCTCTCTCAGTTCTTTGCCATTTGGTCCTCTCCATAAGGCCACTCATAAGATGGCAAGTGGATTCCAAGAGGGGTGGGACAAGATGCAATACTGAAGTCCTAGCCTTTCATTGTAATCTAGGTGCAGCCCACACCCATGAGCAGGGATTTTTCACAAGTATGACTCCCAGGAGGCAGGGCTTCCTGGGAGCCATTTTGGAGGCTGCCTACCATAATGAGTGAGAAGAAAACTTTTGTTAAGCAACTGAGAATTTGGGGTTGATTACTGCTGCAGCTTAAGGTAGACTATCCTCATTTGATACAACTTCTATTCTTTTAAAAAAATTTTAATGCTTATTTATTTGAGAGAGAGAGAGAGAGAGAGAGAGAGAGAGAACATGCGCATGAGCAGAGGACAGGCAGAGAGAGAGAGGGAGACGCAGAATCTGAAGCAGGCTCCAGGCTCTGAGGTGTCAGCACAGAGCCTGACATGGGCTCGAACACAGAGCTGGAACTTGTGAACCGGGAGATCATGACCTGAGCCAACTGAGCCACCCAGGCACCTCAATACAACTTTTGTTCTTCATTGTTCAGAAGAGGAAACTGATGCTCAGAGAGATTTAGGTGCTTGGCCAAAGATACATAGTTGGTTACTGGCAGAACTAGGATTTAAATCTATATCTGACTCCAGATTCTCAACTTCCATTCACCGTATACATTGTGCAAGTGTGAAATGTGGGGGCGGAAAAGGCCTTCAGTTTCAGTCAGTGGGACAGAGGCAGCCCTCCACATCACTGCCAGGGTATACAGCAACGTGGGGTGAGCGGGTGAGAAGAAAGAACCCAGACAAAAACATGCCCTACTTCCTTGCACTCTGCTCCAATGCACTTTATATTCCCAGATTCACCACCTTTCTTTGATCACTTTATCAGGTCCAAGTTTCTACCTACAGCCACATGCAGAATTGGCTTGTTTGGTTTGTTGTTTAGAAGATGGACAGAATCAAGAACGATTTGTCTGAGACTATTTTGTCAACCCCTTCCTATTACTGGTGAGTCGATGAAGGCCAGAGAGGAGCTGTAACTTGCCCGAGGTCACACAGCACACTAGTGGCAGATATAGGAATATGACCTCCATTGCTAGAATCCCAGTCCAGGCTTCTTTTCATGCAGCATATGGCAACTTTGTAGAAATGCTACCAAGCAGGTATCAGTGGACTTTATATGTTAATAGCACAACCTCCTCCAAACAAGCTGTGCCTTGTACGGAGCGAGAAGGGTAGTCAAGGTAGAGCTTTCCTAGCTGTATTCTGGAGGATCTACTCTCCTTTCCTTCTGCTTCTACTTTTAAAGTTCCAAAAGGTATTTTTGATACCTCTAATTTAATTCCTCATGCCCACACCACAACCTATTTCCACTCTAGGCTGCATCCCATTCTTTTTTTCAGTCCAGTTAGTAATGCTTGAAAGCCAAATTTATACTATGGTCTTTGAATAGCCAAAACAATCTTGAAAAAGAAAAACAAAACTGGAGGTATCACAATTCCAGACTTCAAGTTATATTTCAAAGTGGTAGTGATTAAGGCAGTATGGTTCTGGCATAAAAACAGACACAAATATCAATGGGATAGAATAGAAAATCAAGAAATGAACCCACAACTATATGGTCAATCAATCTTTGACAAAGGAAGAATGAATATACAGTGGAAAAAAGATAGTCTCTTCAACAAATGCTGTTGGGGAAATTGGACATTGACATGCCAGAGAATGAAACTGCACCACTTTCTTTCACCATACACAAAAATAGGTTAAAAATGGATCAAAGACCTAAATGTGAGACCTGACACCACAAAAATCATAGAAAAGAACATAGGCAGTGACTTCTTTCACATCAACCTCAGCAACTTCTTTTAAGATATGTCTCCTGAGGCAAGGGAAACAAAAGCAAAAAGAAACCATTGGAACTACGTCAAAATAAAGAAGTCTCTGCACAGTGAAGGAAACAATAAAAATAAAAGACAACCTACTGAATGGGAGAAGATATTTGCCAAGGGCATGTCTAATAAAGGGTTAGTATCCAAAATATACAAAGAACTTATACAACCCAACACTCAAAAAACAAATAATCCAATTAAAAAATGGACAGAAGACACGAACAGACATTTCTCCAAAGAAGACATCCAGATGACCAACAGACACATGAAAAGATGCTCACTATCACTCATTATCAGGGAAATGCAAATCAAAACTCCAGTGAGCTATCACCTCACCCCTGTCAGAATGTCAAAAAGAAACAAGTGTTGGCAAGAATGTGGAGAAAAAGGAAGCCTCTTGCTCTGTTGGTGGGAATGCAAACTGGTGCAGCCATTGTGGGAAACGGTACGAGTGTTCCTCAAAAAATAAAAAATAGAACTACCCTATGATCCAGTAATTGTACTGCTGGGTACAACACCCTCCCCCCACCCAATACAAAAACACTAATTCAAAGGGATACCTGTGCCCCTGTGCTTATGACAGCATTATTTACAATAGCCAACTATGGAAGCAGCCCAAGTATCCACCAATAGATGAATAGATAAAGAAGTGGTATATATATAATGGAATATTACTCAGCCATAAAATAATGAAATGTTGCCATTTGCAACAGCTAGAACTAGAGAGTATAATGCTAAGCAAAGTAAGTCAGTCAGAGAAATACAAATGCCATGTCATCTCACTCATATGTGGAATTTAAGAAACAAAACAAATGAGCAGAGGGGGAAAAAAAGACAAACCAAGAAAGAGACTCTTAACTCTAGAGAACAAACTGATGGTCATGGGGCGGTGGGGCGGTGGGAGGGAATGGTTGAAATAGGTGATGGGGATTAAAGAGTACATTTAGCATGATGAAAAAAATATATAATATGGTTTGATGGAATTTCCAGTGTTTGTAGATGTAAATGTGACAACTACAACAGAAAACGGGAGTGTAAATGGACCTTATAGTGGTAAGGTTTCTATATTCTACTCGAAGTGGTAAAATATTTATTACTAGTAGTATATGAAAAGTTAAGTATGTATTGTAACTACTAAAAAGTAAAACTCAATCGATACATTAAAAATACTGAAAATTTCAAATAATTCAAAAGAAGGCAGGAAATCAAAAACAGAGGAAACAAAGAGAAAACATAATGAAATAGCAGGCCTAAATCCAATATGTACAATTACATTAAATATAAATGGTTTAAACACACTAATAAGAGAATTGAGATTGTCAGAATGTATCAAAAAATAGATCCAAGTGTATGTTATCTATAAGAAACTCAGCTCAAATTAGTGCAAAGATAAAAAATAAAAGGATGGGAAGAGATGCTTTGAAAACATAGTGAAAATAAAGTTGGAGTTGGTTGTATTAATATAAAACATAGTAAGATTATGTACAGACAGTTGTTCATAGTATTCTCCTATCCTTATAGTGTTTGCAGATTCTGTAGTGATAAATCCTACACGGAAAATTAACAGAGATAAAAATAATGCTGAAAAAGTCAATTCACCAAGAGGATAAAACAATCTTAAATATATATAAACCTAACAGAACCACAAAATGTATAAACCAAAAATTGACTTTAAAAACCCTGAAATTGGGGTGCCTAGATGGCTCAGTCAGTTAAGCACCAGATTTCAGCTCAGGTCGTGATGTCACAGTTGGTGGTTTAGAGCCCCACGTCGGGCTCTGTGCTGACAGCTCAGAGCCCGGAGCCTGCTTCAGATTCTGTGTCTTCCTCCCTCTCTGTCCCTTCCCTGCTCTCTGTCTCTTTCTCTCTCAAAAATAAATAAACATTGGGGCGCCTGGGTGGCGCAGTCGGTTAAGCGTCCGACTTCAGCCAGGTCACGATCTCGCGGTCCGTGAGTTCGAGCCCCGCGTCAGGCTCTGGGCTGATGGCTCGGAGCCTGGAGCCTGTTTCGGATTCTGTGTCTCCCTCTCTCTCTGCCCCTCCCCTGTTCATGCTCTGTCTCTCTCTGTCCCAAAAATAAATAAACGTTGAAAAAAAAATTTTTTTTAAATAAATAAACATTAAAACAAAACAAAACCCTGAAATGGACAAATCCATAATTATAATTGGAGAATTTAACATTGCCCTGTAAGTAATTGATAGAATAAGTAGACAACAAATCAGCAATGAAATAGAAAAACCAAACAACACCATCAACTGACTGTATCTAATTGACATTAAATATAACCTTCACCCGATAACAGCACAATACACATTCTTTTCAAGTGCATGTGGAACATTCACCAAGATATACCATGTAGTGGGTCACAAAACAGGCCTTAACAAATTGAAAAGAATTGGAATCATGCAAGGCATGTTCTCTAAATAATGGAATTAAAGAAGAAATCAAAAAGCAAAAAGATAACTGAAAATTTTCTAAATATTCGGATATTAAAGAACGAACTTCTAAACAGTTTACGGGCTGAGGTAGAGGTCTCAAGGGAAATTAGAAAAAAATTAGAACTGAATGAAAATTAAAATACAATGTATCAAAATCTGTGAGATGAAACTAAAGCAGTGCTTAGAGAAAATAGTATAGCATTACACATTATATTTTAAAAGAAGAAATTATTAAACAACAATTTAAACTTCCACAAAAACTACAGACTAATATCCTTCATGAACATAAGCATATAAACCCCCAACAGAATATAAGCAAATTGAATTCAGCAATAGATTAAAAAAAAAAAAAAAAGGTCATACCATGACTAAGTAGGGTTTTTCTCAGGAATGTATGAGATGTTCATTGTTTGAAAATCATTGTAAGCCAGCCAACAACAGCCTGAAGAAGAGAAAACTGTATGATCATATAAACTGCTGCATGCAGAAAAAGCATTTGTCAATATGCAACATCCATTCATGATTTTAAAAAAACTCTCAGAAAACTAGGCATAGAAAGGCACTCCCTAATTGGATTTAAAAACCGGGGGGGGGGGGGGTGGGGTGGGATCTACAGAAAGCTCACAGCTAACATGATTCTTAATGGTGAAAAAGTGAATTCTTTCCCCCAGGATGAGAAAAAAGATAAAAATGTCTTCTAAAATCCTAAAACAAAACAGCTAATCAACACTCAAATGTCTTAGTGTTTAAAATCTTTGAGGCTTTGAGGCACCTGGATGGCTCAGTCGGTTAAGTATCCGACTTCAGCTCAGGTCATGATCTCACGGTTCCCGCGTTTGAGCTCTGCATCGGGCTCTGTGCTGACAGCTCAGAGCCTGGAGCCTGCTTTGGATTCTGTGTCTCCCTCTTTGTCTGTGTCCCTCCCTGGCTCGTGCTCGCTCGCTCTCTCTCTCTCAGAAATAAATAAACATTATTTATTTGAGCCTTTAATTTTGACATAAGAACTGACTGGACTATAAATGTCATGGTATCTTCTATCTGCTTCATATCTAAGGAAACTATGAAACATACATACTCGAGGCATAGTATATTTTTTCTTTCCGGTTTTTTCTGTTTTTTTTTTTTAATATATTAGAGAGAGAGAGAGAGAGAGAGAGAGAGCATGCACAGGGGAAGGGCAGAGAGACGGAGACAGAATCTGAAGCAGGATCCAGGCTCCGAGCTGTCAGCACAGAGCCCGACATGGGGCACAAACCGTGAGATCATGACCTGAACCAAAGTCAGATGCTCAACCAACTGAGCCACCCAGGCGCCCCTTTCTGTTCAGTTTTTGACATATAACTCACATGCCATAATCTCTCACCCTTTTACAATTTACTTGTATAATTCAGCTGTTTTTCACGAAGTTGTGCAATCATCACCACTACTTAATTCCAGAATATTTTCTTCACTCCAAAAAGAAGTCACTTTCCTATTAGCAGTCACTCCCCATTCCCTCTTACCTTTTCCCATCCCCTGGCAACCATTAATCTACTCTCCATCTCTATGAATTTGCCTAATATGGAAATTGCAGATAAATGAAATTATGCAGTATGTGACCTTTTATGTCTGGCTTCTTTAGCATAATGTCTTCAGGGCTCATCCATGGTATAGCATGTCACAATTTCCTTCCTTTTCAAGGCTGAATACTATTCCATTGCATGGATAATACCACATTTTGTTTATCTGTTTATCAGTTGATAGGCAATTGGGTTATTACCACCTTTTGGTTATTATGAGTAATGCCATTATGAATATTCATGTGTAAGTTTTGGTGTGGATATAGTCTTTCCATGTTCTTGGATTTATATCCAAGAGTGGAATTTCTGGGTCATATGGTAACTCTAAGTTTAACTTTTAGAGGCCACGGCCAAACTATTTTCTAAAGTTGTGGCACATTTTACAAGCCTACCAGTAATGCGTGAGATTTCTTGTTACTTTACATTCTTGCTGCATTCAGAATTTTCAGTCTTTTCAATTTTAGCCACTAGTAAGTATATAGTGGTATCTCACTGTGGTTTGGATTAGCGTTTCCTTAATGAGCAATGATGTGGAGGGTCTTCTCTGTGCTTCTTGGCCGTATCTTCTTTGGAGAAATGTCTATTCGTACCCGTTGCTCGTTTTATGTTGAGTTATTTGTCTTTTCACTGTGGAGTTGTAAGAGTTCTTTCCATACTCTGAGTAAAAGTCCTGTTCCAGATATACGATTCGCAAACATTTCCTCTCATTCTGTGGGTTATCTTTTTACTTTCTTGGTAGGCCCCTTTGGAGCATAAAAAGTTTTAAATTTTGGTGAAGTCTTTTCTTTTTTTTCTTGGGCAGAGCATATCTGAAAAACATCCTGATGTACCTTCCCCTTATGAGTTAGCTGGCTTCTTTCTCTTTACCCCTTTTGCTGTATAAGCTTAAGCCATGAGGTTTATGCAGCCCCAGAAAGGGAAGGGGAAATAGCAGCAGCTAGAATACAAAGGTCATTTGATTCAAAGTCAGCTTTTTGGTTAAGATTTCTAAATTCTAGGGGCGCCTGGGTGGCTCAGTCGGTTGAGCATCTGACTTCGGCTCAGGTCATGATCTCACAGCTCATGAGTTCGAGCCCCGTGTCGGGCTCTGTGCTGACGGCTGGGAGCCTGGAGCCTGCTTCGGATTCTGTGTCTCCCCCCTCTCTCTGCCCCTAACCCACTCACATTCTGTCTCTGTCTCTCTCAAAAATAAATAAACATTAAAAAAAATTTCTAAATTCTAAAAATTCCCTCCATACAGCAAAGGAAATGCATGGTGTTCTTTGCCGTGGGGAGCTCTCTATCCAAAGGGAGTTTCTAGACACCTAGGAAGAGATGGGAAAGGCTTCTGGAACCAGGAGCTTGAGAGGAAAATTAGATAGGGAAGCAGTCAGATGCTGGCCCTGGCTTCTTCTCACTCTTGAGTCGAAAGCCTCAAAGGGCAGGTCAGTTAGAAACCACGGCGTTCCCAGAGCTTCCCTGGCATCAGCGGGGAAGGGGGCAAGCCCTCTTGGAGAAGGATCATATTAACTTGGTGCCAGATCAGCACGGCTCCTACACTGGCAGGCCTGCAATATCTGGGGGAGGTGTCTAGCACCAAGTGGACCTGAGGTAGCGTCCTGCACGGGCTATGCTGTGGCTCACATGTACCCAGGACTGCAAGGAGACGGTCAGAACACAGAGGCTGCAGTTCAAGGACTCTGTGAAGAGGCAACAGGCCAGGACCACAGGCATCTCAGTGTAGACCAACACGGGGGGCGGGGGGGGGTGGGGGATTGGTACAAGCAGCTATGCTGTAGAGACAGCAAGAACAGCACACTGATCCAAGCTTCTGCCCGCCTCCCACCGTGGAGTTATGAAGCCTTATTCTTGCGGCCATCATGTTGCCTGGAAGGAATCACCAGCAAACACTAGCCTGGACAGTGGAAGAAGACACAGGTCCAAGCGGTGGGGTGGGAGGAGATCCTATCTATTTTATGCAAAGACAATGCTTTTGGCAGGCGGGGTCCTCCACCAATAGGGCAAAATAATCCTTTTTATCATAAAAATCAACTTGGCACACTGTAGGCTATTTTCAATTCACCAAGAACTCTTTGCGTGCCTTTCACGTGCCAAGCATAGGAAGGAACCTGGGGAAACATGTAGTGAATCACTGCTGTGGCCCGTGGGTGAATGAAAGAACATATGGAAAGCCTTTGGCGCAGTGCCTGGCACACAGTAAGCCCGCAGTAAATGTGAGTTCTCTGTCCGCCCTAACCTGGTTAGCAGAACATCCAGATTAATGCAGAGGTCGGAGGGTCAAATGATGAAAAGGATTGGTTTGAAGTCATATGGACTTGATTTACAGGCCCGCTGTGTGACCTGGGAAGAGTTACTCTACCTCCCTGAGGCTATTTCTACCCTGTGAAATGAAGATACCTACCTGTAGTGTCATTGTGAAGATACAACACGATTAAGTGCTTGCATGCTGTGTGTAGGTCACCATGACTGATAAAGAAAACAACATGTGAGGTAATACAACCGATACGCATTGAGTGCTTACTATGTGTATGACTCAGTTCTGAAAGTTTGAAGTGCAAAAAGTCATGTCATTCCACAAGAACCCTACGAGGCAGGTGCTATTATTATTCCTGTTTTGCAAATGAGGAAATTTAATGAGTGGTGTTTAAAATTTTTTTTTCAACGTTTATTTATTTTTGGGACAGAGAGAGACAGAGCATGAACGGGGGAGGGCAGAGAGAGAGAGAGACACAGAATCCGAAACAGGCTCCAGGCTCTGAGCCATCAGCCCAGAGCCTGACGCGGGGCTCGAACTCACGGACCGCGAGATGGTGACCTGGCTGAAGTCGGACGCTTAACCGACTGCGCCACCCAGGCGCCCCATGAGTGGTGTTTAAAGACATGTCAAAGTGTCATAGCTGGTAAGTGCCAGAGTCAGGATTAAAATGGAGGAGGTCGAACTCCAGAACTTGCGTCCCCAGTCACTGCGCTACAGTGCAAAGATCAGGTACCGGGTTCCGATCAAAGCCACTAATGCGTGGAGACCATTTCACAGAGCTTGGCCCCTGAGAGACACTCAGTGAAAGATCGATGTCATTGTGGTCTTGGTGGCGCTTGGAATCCGACTGATTTGAATCCCAATTCTAACACTTATTAGTGACCTAGTGTATTAGTGACCTATTGATGTGTAAAATTACCCCGAAACTCGGAGGCTTGAAATCACATTTACCATCTCACAGTTTCTGAATTACAAATCTGAGACCAGCTGAGGTGGGTGGTTCTGAGCCAAGGTCTCTCATGAGATTGTAGTCAAGGTATCAGTTGAAGATACATCATCCGAAAGCTTGACTGGGGTGGAAGGGTCTGTTTCTAAGGTGGCTCACTCACATGACTACTTAACGTCAGGTGGTCTCAGTTCCTCTCTGGGTATTGGCAGAAGGCCTGAGTTCCTTAACATGGGGACCTCTCCATGGGGCTGCTTGAGTGTCCATAGACATGGCAGGGAGAGTAATGAGAGAGAGAGAGAGAGAGAGAGAGAGAGAGAGAGAGAGAGAGAGAGAAGCCACAATGCCTTTTAATGACCTATTCTTCTATCATGTTATTGGTCAGAAGTGAATAAGTATCCCAGGGCACAGGAATTCAGCTCCATCTTTTGAAAGGACATGTATCAAAATCATTTATTTAAAATGACCACATCAAGGGGCAAGTTATTAATCTCTCAGTGCTTCAGTATTTTTATCATTTAAAATGGGTTAATATTAGTTTTCTTCATAGCAACTTTGTGGGTTAAGTGAGACAATTCACAGAAAGAGCCTAGATGGTGCCTGACACATAGGAGGCATCCATATCTGTTAGCTCTGATTGCCATTTATTATTAGCTATGCTGAACATGGCTATGTCTCTTGTCACTTAGTCTCAGTTTGTTCACCTATCAAATGGGATTAGTGATATCTACTCTGTTCAAGGCACATAAAAACTGTTTGCTGAATGCATGCACAAGTGAATTTATTGAATACATACTATGTGTCAGGCCCTGTTCTAGGCACTAGGGACATAAAACTAAACAAACCAGACAAGGTTTTACCCTTATGCAACATACATTCCAAAAGGGGAAGACAAAAAATAAACCGACAAGTAAACAATAAAGCAAATCATTAAAATTTTTTTTAATGTTTATTTATTTTTGAGAGAGACAGAATGCAAGTGGGTTAGGGGCAGAGAGAGAGGGAGACACAGAATCTGAAGCAGGCTCCAGGCTCTGAGCTGTCAGCACAGAGCCCAACACGGGGCTCAAACTCATGAGCTGTGAGATCATGACATGAGTTGAAGTTGGACGCTCAACCGACTGAGCCACCCAGGTGCCCCAAAGCAAATCATTTTATTAAAAAAAGTTTAATGTTTTTATTTATTTTTGAGAGAGAGGTGGGGGAGGGGCATAAAAAGAGAGACACAAAATCCAAAGCAGACTCCAGGCACTGAGCTGTCAGCACAGAGCCCGATGTGGGGCTTGAACCCATGAACCGTGAGATCATGACCTGAGCCAAAGTTGGATACTTAACTGACTGAGCCACCCAGGTGCCCCATAAAGCAAATCATTTTAGAAAAAGGAAGCAAAACATGGTGTTGTATGAGAAATAAAATACAGTGAGATAACCCACCAGAATGGCTAAAAAGACTGACAACATCAAATGTTGGTGAGTATGTGGAACAAACAGAACTCGCATACATTGCTTATGGGTGTGTAAAATGGCTCAATCAGTTCGCAAAATATCTGGAAGTTTCTTATAAAACTAAACACACACCTTTCCTGGGACTCAATGATCCTGCTTTAGGTATTTACTCAAGAGAGAAGAAAATCCACACCAAGACTTGTATGAGTCCATAGATGCTTTACTCATAATAGCCCCAAACTAGAAATAGTTCAATGCCCATCAATGGGAAAATGGACAAAATCACATATATTCCTGCAATTAAATAGAATTCAGCAATAAAAGAATCTTCTGATACAACGTGAACAACACAAATGATTCAAAAACATGCTAAGTGAAAGAAGTCACAAAACAAATATATAACATATGATTCCATTTATAGTTCTAGAACAGGCAAAACTCATCTATGGTGAAAAAAAATGAGAAGAGTGGGAGATGGGTTTGGTGGAGGAGGAGCAGGAAGGAACTTTCTGGGAAGATGGAAATGTTCTAGAGCTGCATTGTTTGACATGCAGGCCACCAGCCACGTGGATCATTATTGTTTTTATTTTTAATTTTTTTAATGTTTATTTATTTTGAGAGAGAGAGAGAGAGACAGGGAGTATCCCAAGCAGGCTTAACGCCATTAGCATAGAGCCCGACATGAGGCTCGAACCCACGAACTGTGAGATCATGACCTGAGCCAAAATCAAGAGTTGGACGCTTAACCAACTGAGCCACCCAGGCTCCTCCATGTGGATTATTTAAATTAAATTATTCAAAGTTAAATAAAATGGAAACTTTGGCTCCACAGGTGCAATAGGCACATTTTGATTACTCAACAACCACACATGGCCAGTGGCTACTGTATCCGGATAGCATTGTTCCATATCTTCCTAGGGATGAATTCCTAGGGATGAGTTGTCAAATCTCATGGAATGATAACGTTAAGATTTGTGCATTTCATTTGTAAAATTTACCTTTAAATATATTGAACTCCCTTAAAGCTACCTAGGCTGATGTGTTTAGGGGTGGGGTATGCTGCTGTCTGCAGCTTACTCTGAAATGCATCCAAGAATAAGATGGGCTGATGGATGGGGAGGCGCACTGACGTATGGTAAAGCAAATACAGCAAACTGTTAACTGTGGAATCCAGGTGGTGGGCATATGTATCTTCATGATACAAGTCTCTCAACTCCTCTGGGTGAAAACTTTTATAATAAAATTAGGAAGCAACACATGGTGACATAATTAAAGAATGAATATCCAAGTGGAGAAACACAGTGGGGAGTCTTAGTGAGGGGGTCAGGGAGTAACCAGACAAGGTTACTTGCAGGATCACATTCATTCACTCACTCACTCATTCAGGATGCAGGGACGAATCAGACCTGGTCTCTTCCCTTGAATCCGGGAGATGTCAGGAGAGTAACCACTTGTGCCAAGGTGCTGAGGACCTACTATGTGCCCCGGTTGGAGCGTGGGTCAGTGGGACAGCACAGCCCAAATACTTTCTTAACCGCTCCACACTGCTTCCTTGTGGCTCTGCCTCTCTGGCCTCAGAGTGGACTACCTTACCCTTCCTTCACCATAATTTCGGAAAGATCCAAAAATGTCCGTTCCATCAGGGTGGGGACTTTGTTCATTGCTTGATATCCACCACCAAGCACATAGGAGATGTTCAGCAAGTATGGTGCCAAGGAAATATAAGAATGAAGCTTGTGGTCTCAGTGGCCTCTCTACCCCCTAAAGCCTCTTTCCCTGCTTCAGGACTTTGACCTTGCTGCTTTCTCTCTCTGGACCGCTCGGTCTTTCTGTTTTTTGCATCCCCTATTCTCATCATTTATGTCTCTGCTCCAGCATCACCTCCTGCAAGAGGCCTTCCCTGACCACCCTGCCTGTCTCCCCACCTCTCCATCATCGGGTGCTTTTTGCATCATCGTCTGCTTTTTGGTTTGTTTTTGTTTTTGTTTTTTTGTTTTTTGTGTTTTTTTTTTTTTTGCTAAAAAAAAAAAAACCTATACCAGGGTACAAAATAATATATACTTACAGATTTATTTGAAAATCATCAGTTTTATGAAGGCTTTGTAATGTTTGCAAGGTGTTTGTTTGTCCTACTTATATCAGCCTCTCCCCAGATATTCGCTGTAAAGCAGGGAGGCTCTCCGGGGACACATCATCCTGTTTTGGTTCCTTCATACTGTTGTCACTCTCTGAAAAATTTTTTGCCCGTTTTGTACGTTTGTTTGCTTTTCATCTGTTTGCCTTCTAAGAGGTAAATTCCAGGATGGATGGCAGGGACCTGGTCAGTTTTGTCCACAGCCCCATGCAGTGAATGCTCAGTGACACAGCCTGGCTCCATCAGCGCGCACTGCTCCTGCAGTCACGCTGCGGCTGTGGGAGGAGGCAGTCCAGGCCCGGGGTCCCGGGAGAAGATGCGAGTGGAGAGCAGGGGACTGTGGCCTGTCCCCAAAGCCCCGCCCCCTGAGCTCCGCCTCCGCCGGGGCGCGTGCCGCAGCCTCGCTCTGGGGCCAGAGCCTGCGCGCTGCGCCCTGTGCGCCCAGCGCCCCGCGCCCTGCGCCCCGCGCCGCCCGCGCGCCCGAGCCGGCAGGGGTTTCTTTCCCCCCTTCGCGGTCATGTCTCCGGGTCCGGCCCGGCGGGGTGGTGCGGCCCAGGCCCCGGCGCCCGCGGCGAGCGACCGCCAGGGACCATGATCCGGCTAGGCTGCTGGTGTGCGCGGCGGCCCCGCGGCGCGGCGTTCCCCGCGGGGCGGCGCTGGGGGTCGGGCGGGCCGGCGGGCCGGGCGGGCGGCCGCTCCCTGAGGGTGCTGGTGGACATGGACGGCGTGCTGGCCGACTTCGAGGGCGGCTTCCTCAGGAAGTTCCGCGCGCGCTTCCCCGACCAGCCCTACATCGCGCTGGAGGACCGGCGCGGCTTCTGGTTGTCGGAGCAGTACGGCCGCCTGCAGCCCGGCCTGAGCGTGAGCACCTCCCCGCCCCCCGCCCCGGCCCCGCTCGGCGCCGCCGCGGGGCCGCCGTTCCCGCTCCGGGGCCCCTAGCCCAGCCCGGCGGGACTGAGGCCCTCCTTCCCGGTCCTGGGCCGGGAGCCCGCGTGACCTTGGGTGGGTCATCGCCCCGAGCCTCGGGGTAGTCCTCGTGCGAAAGGGGGGCCTGGGGAGGACCGAGGGCGCAGCCCTGCGCGCAGGAGCTGGTGGCTGTCCTCTCAAAAGTCAGGAGAATAGGAAGCGTAATATACTGTCTTCAGCAGACTTTTTAAGTTTTGGTGCATTTGGCCACGAGTCTTTTAATTTTTTAAATGAAATAAATGTTACAGGTAAAGTCCTCTTTGACCCCTGCCACAGTCACGTGCCCACTTCTTCATCCTCGCGAATTTGATGAGTGTCTTTACCATTCTTTTTTTGCCCTTTTCCATGAATGCATTAGTTCCCAGTGGTATTTGAGGTCCAGAGAAGTGGAGCGCTGCACATCACACAATGCGTCAGTGGTCAAGATGGGGTGGGATCACCTCCTTGGTTTATCCCCTTGCTCTGGCGGCCCTGCTGAACCTGAGCCCGCCACATCCCCCTGACTCCTGATGTGCTCTGCTCTCTGAGTCCGCGATGGATGGAGGGGAAATATCCAGGCACGTTTATAGACAGATGGCTTGGTTTGTGAGCTTAAACTGTTTGGTGAAAGGAACAGGATTTTGCCTTGCCCGCTTAAAGAGGCTGGATGTTTTCTGGCATCCCTTGATTGGCCACCTAGGGTCACCTAGGTCACCAGAAGTTTGATGATGATGATGATGGTATTAGAGCCTATTTTGTATCCGTAGGTTGACTGCATTATCTCCCATGTGAGATAGACATTATATCTCCATCATGCAGGCGAGGAAACTTGTCCTAAGTCATATAGCCAGTAAGGGGCTCAGCTAGGATTGGAACCCAAGTCCGTCTGCCTCCCAAGCACATTTAGCTTTCGCCACCCCAAAGTCCTCTTCTCTGTCCTGCTCTAACAAGTAACTTTTCTTTCGACTTAGAAAAGGTTACTTGACAATAATTGGTTTGTTGAGAGGCAGGTTGAAAAGAAAATCAAGCACCATGTCCCTCTTAACACCATGCACTTCAGAAGGTGACTTTCCCAGAGTTCTGTGTGCTCACTCCTCCCAGCTCTAATGGCTGATTACCAACTTCGAAGTGGAGAGAATACCCTAGTCATTTTTTTGCGGCCTCAGTAACATACCCCCCTGCTCTGTGTGTGTGTTCGTTTATAGACGGTGCACGGTATTGACAGTCTGGGCACCTTGTTTCCTTCCAGAAGTGTATTAGGGCAATAAAATAAAGCCCGTCCCCGATCCTGGAAAGGACAGTGGTTTTTGTAGTCCTTTGTACAAGTGTGCAGGCCCCAGGACTAAGGAGATGAATTACCATTTTCTAAGGACGAGGCAAAGGAACAGAGCTCCTGGGACACAAAGGAAGGGGTGTTCTGGGAGTGACATGCTGAGTTCTGCTTCTGGGAACATTGCAGGAAATGGGATTTTAATAAATGAACACGTGCCCTTTATCCCCAGCACAGCTCACAGCAGGACATCCCCGGGTCTCACCTGGGCTGAGCTGGCCCAGCATCTACAGTTAAAGACAACCAATCAGTCAACCCAGCTTAATTATGTAGGCACATCTGCTTTACAAAACACTGCTCTATCTGTATCCCCTTTGGTCTCCATGGTGCTCTGAGGGGTCACCGGTGCTCTGAGGAGGTGGAAGGCAGTGCTCATTTTAACTGACTTGGAATCCCGCGTGGTCAGAACAGTTGAGGAACTGAGCCCAGAGACAGGAAGTGCCTTGACCAGGGTTTCAGAGCCCAGTTAGTGATGGAAGGAGGGAGAGGTGGCTGGGACACGATTACTGAGGTGAGGTGGTTAGCCCGGGGTCACACAGTAAGGGGCCAGGACCTCTTACCCCTCTGTCGAGTGTGCTTTCCACCAGCCTATGCTGCCTCTGTGTGAGTCAGAAGCCATAAGTCATGTTCTGACAGTATCACCCATAAGTGGCCTTGAAAAAGAAATCCTCTGTAAACGTCAGTTTCCTTATCAGTAAGCCAAGGATAGCAATTCTTGCCCCTTGTGGGATGTGAGGCTCAAACAAGAGAGAACAGACATTAGCAAGAGTTACTCGTTTGCTTAATCCCACACAGTTTGCAAGAATATGGCCAGTGTGATCTCAGGGTTCTCCCCGCCCGTATGACACGGTGGTTCTGGAGCATGTGGCCTCTGGCCTGGCAGAGACCCTTGCTGCACCACACACATGGGGTTCAGGTTCCTGCTCCTCAGAGGCCTGGGTCTGTCTTCCTTCCCCTTGTCCCGGGCCTGGAGAACTGTGGCATTCTGCAGACTTGGTTTTGGCCCCGTAACACGAGGTAGAAACTTCTAGCCTGGGACTTGGGAGGTGGTGTTCAGTTGTCAGCAATGCCACCGTTCTACTGGGTGACATTTCAGAAAAACCCTTCCCTATTCAGAGCCTTGATTTTCTCATATGACAGATGCAGGTCTGGATTTTTGGCTTTCAAACTTTATTTTTTTTAACAATTTTTTTAATGTTTATTTTTGACAGAGAGAGACAGAGCATGAGCGGGGGAGGGGCAGAGAGAGAGGGAGACACAGAATCCGAAGCAGGCTCCAGGCTCCTAGCTGTCAGCACAGAGCCCGACGTGGCGCTCGAACTCACGAACTGTGAGATCATGACCTGGGCCGAAGTCGGACGCTCAACCGACTGAGCCATACAGGCGCCCCATGGCTTTCAAACTTTAAAAGCAGCAGAATACGTTTTACACAAAGTACTTACTGACATATCAGTGCACAAAGCAGACAAAAGGGCTGTCATAGTTGGTATGAGTGAGAAGCCTGGAGTTCTGCTCAACCGGCCTTCCACCTGCTCTCCACCAGCCCCCCCTTAACCTACACTGCACAGAGGTGCGCTGAAAAATCTCTAAGTTCCTCCAGCTCTTGAATTCAAGGACTCTAGTGCCATGGCAAGACCTGGTCCACCCTCAGAGCCTCTACAATGCCTCTGGCCGTTCGAATCAAGCAAGTGCATATGATTCATGACCTACCTTGGGTCCCAGGTGGCCCTAGCCGTGCCTCTAGCAGAGCAGGCTTCAGAATTCGTGGCCCCTGTCGGAGCCCCTGGAGAGGGGCTGGAACACACATACTCCATGTGACCTGCCCTCCCCCTGGGATGTGTCCTTGTGTGTGTGTGTGTGTGTGTGTGTGTGTGTTGGGGGGTAAGGGGAGCGTGGAAGGCTCACACTCTTATTGTCAGCAGCTCTTCCCAGCTGTGCCGTCCTTGTGGTGAGGCGAGGTGCTGAGTACCCTGTAAGTCGCATGTTTCTCTCTCGTCTTCTTAGGAGAAGGCCATTAGCATATGGGAATCGGAAAATTTCTTTCTTGACCTGGAGCCTCTCCCGGGGGCTGTGGAAGCGGTGAAGCAGATGGCCAACCTAGAAAAGTAAGTTTGTCTTCCCGCCTGAGTATTTGCGCCTTCCCCCTGCCGGCGCCTTCCCTTCTCCCCTGCTGCCCCCACCCTCTGCCGCCCTGCCTTCTCTCTCCCTCGTCCCTGCACGGGCCTCCATGCTTGTTTCTTCAGCCCTGGACATGGTAACACCCTGAGTGACACACACTCGGCCTGTAGGCTAGTAAGGTGTTTTGATCCAGTAACAGGAGAAAATATTGAGTCTAACGGGACCTGGGTGACTGGGTGCTGGATGAGCCCGTATTCAGCAAATATCTGAGAACCGACTCTGTTAGATGCTCCTGGACACCAGTGATACAGAGACAAACAACACATCGTCCCGCCGTCTTGGAGCTCACAGCCCTGCCGGAGAGTGGGTGCTGACGTTAAAGAATCTCACAAGCAGAGATAATCACGGACTGTGATCAGTTCTGAAAAGGAACAGAGTAAGGGGTACGAAGGGGCCTAACGGGAGACCTAATGAGAAAGGTGGTGAGGAAGCAGTATTGTGTGAGGTGTTTCTGTTTGCTTCTGGTGGAGCAGTTGCTTCTGTGAGCTGAAGCTCCCGCTCCATAACCACCCACTAAAATCCATCAGCAGTTACAGATGATGGCCTTCCCTGAGGACTTAAAACAGAAAACACAAAAGCCATCCTGAGACGTAGTTCGCGTGCCGTACAGCCATTTAAAGTGTCTAATTCAACGGGTGTGTTCGCAGAGTTGTGCACTCATGACCATGGTCAACTTCAGAACACTTTCTTTTTTTTTTTTTTAATTTTTTTTTTCAACGTTTATTTATTTTTGGGACAGAGAGAGAGACAGAGCATGAACGGGGGAGGGCCAGAGAGAGAGGGAGACACAGAATGGGAAACAGGCTCCAGGCTCTGAGCCATCAGCCCAGAGCCCGACGCGGGGCTCAAACTCACGGACCGCGAGATCGTGACCTGGCTGAAGTCGGACGCTTAACCGACTGCGCCACCCAGGCGCCCCAACTTCAGAACACTTTCATCACCCCCAAAAGAAACCCTAAACCCATCAGCAGTCACCACCCCTTCTTCTCCTTCCCTTGCAACCCTAGGCAGCCACCGTCTACTCTAAGTCTCTGTAGATTTGCCGGTGCGAGACATTTCATGTGCATTTCATGTACATACACTGTGTGGTCTTTTGTGATTGGCTTCTTTTATGCCGTCTTGTGTTTTCAGGGTTCATCTGCTTCCTAGCACAAATCAGTACTTCATGGCTGGGTAATATTCCACAGTACGGATATGCCACGTTTTGTTCATCTGTCCATCAGTTAGTAGACACTTGGGTTGTTTCTGCTTTTAGGTATTAAGAATAATACTGCCATGGACACTCATGTACAAGTTTTGTGTTTTTTTTTTGTGGTCATATGTTTTCATTTTTCTTAGGTGTATATATACCTACGAGCAGAATTGCTGGGTCTTGTGGTAAATTCATGTTTAACATTTTGGGGACTGCCAAACTTTTCCAAAGTGACAGTACCATTTGACATTCCCGTTAGCAATGGATGAGGATTCCATCACATCCTTGCTAACACTTGTGGGCTTTGTTTTTTTTTTTTTTTTTAAAGGAGGCTTCACACATAGCATGGAGCCCAGTGCAGGGCTTGAACTCATGCTCTGAGATCAAGACCTGAGCTGAGATGCAAAGTTGAATACTTATAACCAACCGAGTCACTCAGGCTCCCCGTGTGGTCTTTTTTATTGTAGCCGTCCTAGTGGGTGTGAAGAGGTATCTCATCGTCCTTTTGATTTGCCATTTCTCTGAGGGCTTATGCTTTGAGCATCTTCTTGTGTGATTTTTAACCATATGTTTATCCTTTTTGGAGAAATGTTTATTCAGATCCTTTCCTATTTTTTTTCAATTGGGTTATTGATCTTTTTTATTGCTAATTTTTGAGAGTTCTTTATTTTAGATAACAAGTCCCTTATCGGATATATGATTTGCAAATATATTCTCTCATCCCATGTGGATTGTTGCTTTACTTTCTTGGTGGTGTCCTTTGAAACCCAGAGTTTTTATTTGGATATAATTCACTTTATCTGTTTTTCTCTTTTGCCCCTGTGTTTTTGCTGTCGTATCTAAGTATCATGTGCCTTAGCCAAGGTCACAAAGACTTGCTCCTGTGTTTTCTTCTAAGAACTTTATAGTTTTAGCTCTTCCATGTAGGTCTTTGATCCATTTTGAGTTAATTTTTTCATAAAGTGTAAGGAAGGGGTCCCACCTCAATCTTTTGTCAGTGAAAATCCAGTTCTCAGAACCATTTGTTGAAAAAACTCTTTTTTCCTTCTATTGAATGGTCTTGGCTTCCTTGACAAATATCAACTGACCATAAGTGTTTAAGATTTATTTCTAGACTTGCATAAACTTTTATTGGTCACAGTTTTGCTTGAATTTACCAGCCTGCATGACCAATCAAACATAAGGTATGATTTGGTCTTTACTGTGCCATATAAATGCCTCCCCAAATCATCAGTATTCAAAGTTCCACCATTAGAACTTTGAGTTAGAGTTTTTCAGACTCATTTGGTTGGCAGTTTAGTTTTAGACTTGAGTCAGGTCCTGCAGAGTACTGTATTTCATTCTGGTTTATGATTTGAACTTGATTTATGATGGAATACTGTTGTACGACTTCTTCCACCTACAGGAAGAGCCTAGAGGGGCAAAGCATATGTGTATCTGCACTGAAGCTGTTCAAAATTCTATTTCGGTTTGGATCAGCGTTTCCTGGACCGCATTCAGCCAACTGTATTCTGGGGTGCTAGATAGCATAGTGGTTAAGGCTATATCCTAACTGGAGTTGGGCTGCCCAGGCTTACATCCGGGCTTTTCCCGAATCTAACTTTCAGATGTTGGGCAAATTATTAAACTTTCTGGGTCTCAGTTTCTTCAAGTGTAGAAGGAGGGTTATGAGAAAGTCCTCAGTATATATAGCTCCTGGCACATTGTAAGTGCTCAGTAGATGTTAGCTGCTGTGGTTACTATCCTGCAAGATTTAATAGATACGCAACAAAAAAGTATTCTTTAACCAAAACAGTATGGGGGGCATTGGATTAAGATCAGACTTCTAAGGGCTTCCAGATTGCTGGTGTGTGCATCATGACCCTTCACTGGGGTAGCAGAGGATATAGCATTCTTCATATGTATTCTAGCCTAGAACACTTTTCCCCCCACAGCTTCCCTGGTAACGCTTTTGTGAAAATGCAAGTCTAGACCATACCACAGGTCTTGTACTTCCATTTGGCTCCTAACAGGGTGGATTCCTAAGGTCAGTCAGTGCCCAAAGTTTGGACAGAGAGAGAGAGAGGGATCTAGTCAGTAACTAAGTGGATAGCTTTGTATCTAGTACCGAAGTAGACAGAGGCCAAGGTTTAAAATGTTACTTAAGGAATATTTGTCAGGCATCTGCTACATGCTAGGCTTCCTAGAAGATGCTGCAGATACAGAAGTAGGTAAGAGATCTTGCCTTCAAAGAGTTCACTAGTAAACAGATGACTAGAACATAGTTCTAGAAGTGGTGTGGTAGATGTATGAATACAGAAGGCAGGGGCTAATACTCCCCAGAGGAGGTGGCGACACTTGAGCTGTCATCTTGAAAAATGAAAAGGGATCTGGCAGGTGCAGAAGGCAAGGGAGTGCCAGGTAGGAGGGGAACAGTGAGCGAATACCTTATCTGCCCACTGTCCTAAAACAGCCTTCCTGGCATGCTGTGTCCTTCCTCCACCAGTGCCGAGCAGGGGCTGTGCTTCCTCGGACTATCTTCAGTGGCAACTACCCTTTTTTTTCTTAGTGTTTATTTTTATTTTTTGGCGGGGGAGGGGCAGAGAGAGAGGGGGACAGAGGATCCAAAGCAGGCTCTGTGCTGACAGCAGAGAGCCCGAAGTGGGGCTTGAACTCACAAACCTCGAGATTGTGACCTTGAGCCAAAGTCGGACGCTCAACTGACTGAGCCACCCAGGTGCCCCTACCCTTTATTATTATTATTATTATTATTATTATTATTATTACTATTATTATTCAGTAATACATGAGTATATTCTTATGAAAAATGCAGTGTGTACATATGTGAAAAAATGTGAGTTGCCCATTTTCTCCACTCTCCTATGTACGTCTCCCTCAACCCCACTCTTTCTATCCTCGTTAACAATTTGGGGTGTATGCTTACAGACCTTTTAAAATGTATTTATGTATTGGGGCACCTGGGTGGCTCAGTCGGTTGAGTGTCTGACTTCGGCTCAGGTCATGATCTCACAGTCTGTGAGTTCGAGCCCCGCATCGGGCTCTGTGCTGATGGCTCAGAGCCTGGAGCCTGCTTCAGATTCTGTGTCTCCCTCTCTCTCTGCCCCTCCCCTGCTCATGCTCTGTCTCTCTCTGTCTCAAAAATAAATAAAAACATTAAGAAAAAAAATTTTTAATTAAAAAATGCATTTATGTACATATTTGTATGGTTTACAAATACAGGTTTATCTGTATATAAATTTGTATGTTCTACCCAGCAGCCAGAGAGATATTTTTAAACCAAATTCTGGTGATGTTGGTCCCCTCTTAAAACTACCTCTTGGGGGGCACCTGGGTGGCTCAGTCGGTTAAGCGTCTGACTTCTGCTCAGGTCACGATCTCACAGTTTGTGTGTTCGAACCCCGCGTAGGGCCCTGTGCTGTTGGTGTGGAGCCTGCTTTGGATTCTCTGTCTACCTCCCTCTCTGCCCCTCCCCCTCTCCCTCTTGGCTTCCTACCCTAAGTCCGCAGGGCCCGTGAGGTGGTCTGCTACCTGCTGTGTCGCCCTCCAACCTCTTTTCACCTGCTCCAGGCATGCTGGCTTATTTTCTGCCCCGGGGATGCACCAAGCTTGTTTCTGATCTTACAGAACTCTTAACATACCCTCTTGGAATATTTCCCTGCTAGAACTTGGTGTGGCCACATTGATTTTAATCCTTTAGCTTTGAGTCGCTTTCGTGTCCCCCCTTCAAAGTGGCCATGCTGCTGTAGCTAAAGAGGCCACTGTCCCCACCCAGCTATTCCTCCCCATCCCCCGGGTATGTTCTCTAAGCTGATGTTGTGTGTCTGTGTTGTCCCTTTCTCTTTCAAATGTCAGCTCCCTGGGGTCAGGGAGCTATATTCCTGGTCCCTAGGGTGCTACCTGGCACAGGGTACAGGCTGAGGTATTTGCTGAATAAACATTCACAGAATAGTTGTTGTTTATAAAATAGGATGTGGTCTTCTATATTATTCTATTGCTTTCTCTTTTGTACTTGACGATATGTGTTAGCTACCTTTCCACAACAACACTATCGAACTATCTTATTCTTTGTAACTACTGCATCGTGTTTTATTGTATACATATACCATCATGTATTTAACGCGTTCCATATAGACATTTAAGTTGGTTCTCATTGCTCCTTGTTTATCAGGGCTACAATGAGGACACATGCAAGTATTTCTGTGCAAGAGTGGACCAGCTGGATCAAAGCCACGTGCATTTTTATTTTATTATTATTTTTTTTTAATTTTAGAGAGAGCACGAGCAGAGGAAGGGCAGAGGGAGAGAGAGAATCTTTTTTTAAAAAAATTTTTAATGGTTATTTATTTTTGAGAGAGAGAGAGACAGACAGACAGACAGACAGACCACAAACAGGGGAGGGGCAGAGAGAGAGGGAAATGCAGAATCCGAAACAGACTCCAGGCTCCAAGCTGTCAGCACAGAGCCCGACAGGGGGCTCGAACTCACAAACCATGAGATCATGACCTGAGCTGAAGTTGGACGCCTAAATGACTGAGCCACACAGGCGCCCAGAGAGAATCTTAAGCAGGTTCCACCCTCAGTGCTGAGCCCGACATGGGGCTTGATCTCACGATCCTGGTATCATGACTTGATCCAAAATCAAGAGACTGAGCCACCCAGGCGCCCCTCCATATGCATCTAAAAACAATTTTTATTGAAATATAGTTAGCATACAATGTTACGTTAGTTTCAAGTGTACCATATAATGATTCAACAATCATGTACATTACTCAGTGCTCATCATAGTGAGTGCACTCTTAATCTCCTTTATCTGTTTCAGCCATCCCCCCACCCACCTCTTGTCTGTGCTCTGTATTTAAATTTGATACACACTAACTGATACTTAAATGCTATTCTTCCTGCAGATGTTCCCCCAGAACAACCAGCATAGTATATTCCATATAAAGTGCCATTAGTCAGCATGACTTATCCTTGAAAGGGGCATTTGACGTGTGAAAATAGCCAAAACTGATTTGGAGTCACTGCCGGCAACTGAATGAGTCATAGCTGAATCTCCCTAGTGCTTAGAGTATGATGGATTTCTTTAAGTTTATTTATTTATTGAGAGAGAGAGAGAATGAGCAGGGGAGGGGCGGGGAGAGAGAGAGAGAGAGAGAGAGAGAGAGAGAGAGAGAATCCCAAGCAGGCTCCATGCTGCCAGCACAGAGCCCAACATGGGGCTCGAACTCACAAACCCATGAGATCATGATCTGAGCTGAAATCCAGAGCTGGACGCTTAATCGACTGAGCCACCCAGGCACCCCTAGAATATGATGGATTTTAGTATGTGCTGAATAAAAGGAACTCATGATGTCTAAAGCAATGAGCACTTTCTATCGGGATTATAATTGGCTTCAGAGGTCAGTCCCTAAGAGAAGGCTGAAAAATGTTTGTTTTAAAAAAACAATGGTTAATTTGGAAAATTAAAATATAGGATAAAAAGTCATTTAGAACCTCATCACGTTGAAACAACCACTTATATTTTGGTATTTTTGCTGGAGTTTTCTTGCATACAGATCTTTTCCCCGTAGTTGTCATTATAATATGTATAACTTCAAACATGTATGAAACGGTAGCAGTGTTTGCCAAAACAAGTATTTGACATCCTAGGGGGACTACTTAGCACCACTCATTTATAAGGATAAGTTTAGTTGTGCTCACACCTATGGTTTTTTTTTTTTTAATGTTTATTTTTGAGAGAGAGAGAGAGAGACAGAGCACGAGCAGGGGAGGGGCAGAGAGAGAGGGAGACACAGAATCGGAAGCAGGCTCCAGGCTCCGAGCTGTCAGCACAGAGCCTGATGTGGGGCTCGAACCCATGAACCCATGAACCATGAGCTTATGACCTGAGCCGAAGTCGGACACTTAACCGACTGAGCCACCCAGGTGCCCTGCTCGCACCTGTGTTTAGCCATGACTTTCAATACTTATTGTTAGAAGGTGAAAGAGGGACAGTAAAGCATCCTCCAAACTGAGAAGGCGCTTTGAGACCAGAAAACATACAGTTTTCTGGGGACTTTGTACAGTTTACACAGTTTCAATTCAGGATGACTCTGATGGGGCGATCAGGTGAGCAGTGATCCAGAACTGCACAACCATTCTCTGCCAAGTCCTGACGTGAGGACGTAGATTTTCTAGAGGGAAGAGATGTGCAGACAGCACTGTGGTGAGGTCAGAGGGACTAACGCTTGACAGATCTCATGGCGCCATCTGGGTACCAGAAGACGGGGGAAGAAACTATGTTACCTCTACTAGGTATCTCAACATCATTAGGAGAGATGAGAGCAAGCCTTTCTACATTCCGGTCAGGGCATACATTAACCTCCAAGGGGCCTGGAACACGTACCCCCAAGGGAGGCCATTTCTTGCCCACGAGCAAGATGGAGGGCACCAAAGGTGGAGTCGGTGTTGTGGGCATGCCTACGATCGCGGAGCCCGGCATAGGAGGCAATGTATTCGTTCACTCACTAAACACGTATTTTGTGTGTCACTTCATATGTGCCTGGCACCGTGCCAGCACGAAATAAGACACCAAACCTAAGGTCTCAGGTCTCAAGGAGTTTTCAATACGGTGGGGAAGATGGCAAGTATAAAGAAAAATAATTTCAGTTTGCAATAAGCTTTGTGAAGGCAATAAACAGGCGATATATTTGAGAGTAAACGGGGAAGGGACTGCTTCAGGTGGGGTGGAAAGGTTTCTCTGAGGAGGTGACATTTGACTTCAGAGCTAAGTGGTAGGAATGAGCTAGTTAGTAAGGAGCCAGGGTACAAAGGCCCTGAGATGGGCAAGGATTCTGCTTATTTGAGTGACATCTCAGAGGAGACCAGTGTGGCTAGAATTCAGGGAGCATGGTGTGGGTGGGAGGGACGGCACACTGGCAGAGGAGCAGGTCGAAGAGACACTGTTGTGATTTAACTTAGATTTAAAAATTTTTTTTTCAACGTTTATTTATTTTTGGGACAGAGAGAGACAGAGCATGAACGGGGGAGGGGCAGAGAGAGAGGGAGACACAGAATCGGAAACAGGCTCCAGGCTCCGAGCCATCAGCCCAGAGCCCGACGCGGGGCTCGAACTCACAGACCGCGAGATCGTGACCTGGCTGAAGTCGGACGCTTAACCGACTGCGCCACCCAGGCGCCCCTAACTTAGATTTTAAAAACATGGGCTTGGGGCGCTAAGTTTGGACAGGCAATTTTCCAAAGAAGATATGCAAATGGCCAACGAGGGCATGAAAATTGGCCCCGACATCATTCGTCGGTAGGAAAATGCAAATCAAGACCGTGATGAGATACCACTTCGTACCCACGAGAGTGACCGTAATAATAAAAAAAATAGGACAATCATAAGTGTGGCCGAGGATGTGGAGAATTTGGAACCCTTATCACTGCTGGTCGGGTTGTAAAGGTGTGCAGCTGCTGTGGAAAACACTAGAGAAAAACGTTTCCTCAAAATGTTAACTATGGGGGCACCTGGATGGCTCAGTGGGGTAAGCGTCCAACTCTTGATTTTGACTCAAGTCATGATCCCAGGGTCATGGGATTGAGCCCTGCGTTGGGCTCTGTGCTGACTGGATCCTGCTTCAGATTCTGTCTCTGTCCCTCTGCCCCTTGCCCTGCTCACAGTCTCCCTCAGGGGGGAAAAAAAAAGGTCAGTCTGGATGCTTGGCCGGGGCATGGGGGTAGGAAGGCTTGGCAGGGGCAGAATTGGAAACTGAGGAACCATCAGAGGTGGTTGTGGTAACTCAGTAAGAGATGTCGGGGCTCGGGACTGGGGTGAGGACCGTGGAGGGAAGTCGGTGGAATGAAACACGCGTTGGAGGTAGACCCCATAGGTCTGGGAATGGATATTGGAGCTGGGGGAAGGGTAGGGAAAGACGTGATTTTTCATTTTTTTCTTGAGCAGCTAGATGAATATAATAGTACCATTAACTAGGGAAGGAACAGGTCTGGGGAGCGGGGAGGACCACATGTTCCGTTTTGGAAGAACCGAGTCTGCGATGCTGACGAGATGTCCACATGGAGATCTTCAGTAGACCATTAAGGATGTGAGCCTGGCACGCGGGGGAGAGAGCTGGACTGTGAAGTTAAAGCGGGGGGGCACCAGCATAAAGATGACGTGTAAAGCCTTGGGTGACGTCACTGAGCAGGGAGTGTAGGCAAAGAGCCCCTGAGGGTCGGAACCAGCAGAGAGGCTTGGAGATTATGCTGGGGCGGCCGGCGAGGGGCAGGCGTGCCAATGCAGGAGCTGTCATGGAGGAGGGCACGGCCGCTCGGGCGCTGGTGAGCAAGAGGAGAGTGGGGTGTGCGTGGGGTATGGTGACATGAGGGTCCTTGGTGACAACAGGCACTTTCCGTGGAGCGGAGGGGGTGGGCTCCAGGCTGGGTGGGTTGAAGCAGGCTCCGGAGGTGAGCAAGTGGGGTCACCAAGTGCAGGCCGCCTGGCAGATGTATTGGGTCAGAGAGGTGGGAGGTCACAGGGGCGGGTGTGAGGTCAAGGTTGGGTGTGTGTATATGTATGTTACAAGACGGGAGAGAACAGCACACGCTCGAATGAGTTGTATGGAAGAGGAGCGCAGGGAAAGGGTGTCGCAGGGCCCCTGCGAAGTGTCACCCCTGCAAGTATCTCCTTGCAAAGATAAAGGGATGGAATCCAGGACACCAATGAAGGGCTTGCCTTGAGAGGAGGGAGGGAGGCAGGCCAATTCCTCCCATGCCGTTGAGCGAGAGAAGGAAGTTCAGGCACAGCCACGTTTCTAGAATCCACGATGGGAAGACGGGGTCTCACGGCCGAGAAGTCTGAGGAAAGGGGGGTGGTGCCATGGCTGTCCTGGGGAACGGAAACATGAGCACACGGCGGGGCCTCACGGGGAAAGGCTGCCGGGCTCCTGCACCACTGCCTTGGGGTTGTGGTCATGAATTTAAGGTTAAAACGGCCAAACTGATTAGGTGCAACATTGGGCTCCTTGGGTGCAGGTAGAAGCCGGAGAGTTGGGTTCTTTCAGGGCCTTGGTGGAGAGAGAGAAGGATGAGCGGGGAGATGGCAGGGGGGCCACAGGGACCTGAGGGAGGGCGGTGGCCAGGGATGACAGAAGCGTGCTGAGCCTCGGGGTTGTTGTCTTGCCATTGAGTGAAGATGCCTCCGCCAGGAGGACAGCAGGGGGCGGGCAGAGTGAGGACACAATCCAGGTGTGGCCGTGGGAAGGGTGTTGGAGGTGGGGCAGAGGAGGATTTTGGAGGCGTGCAGGCTGGACCTGGGAGGTGGGGTTGGGTCCACTGTGTGTGCACAGTGTGCGTGTCCACGTTGTGGCCACTGAGGAGGCTGATGGGGTGGGATAGAGGCACATTGGTGAGCCCTCGGGCGGTGGGGGGGATGAGGGACAGCCCCTGGGCAGGTGGCAGGTGACGGCAGCTGGGAAGGGCAGCAGGCGCGGGGCCGTCGGGCACAGGCTTCACCGAGTCAGGGATTTTGAAGGAGTTTTGCTGTGTGGACGGGGGAGGCCCGGGATCGTGAGGCCTCGGCCCATCCTATCCAAAGGTGTCGCAGGAGGCTCTTGGTCTCCAGAAAGATTTCAAGGACAGACACAACGCAACGGATGAGCAGTACAGGCCAGGGGGTGTATTAAAGCGGAAGTACACTCTCGAGGGGTGAGGCCCGGCGAGCTCAAGAGAGAGCTGTGCCCACCGGGGTTTGAGTCTCTGCCTTTCACCGGCAGGTGTTAGCAGCAGGGTGGAATAGTCATTCCTTGAGTCGGGGATTTCTTGGAAGCAGGGGGCGGTCCCTTCCAGGACTGTGGGTTACTCGCTTTTTCTTCCTGATTTGGTCGGGGGTGGGGGTGGGGGGGTCCTGTCAAGGCTCCCTTAGGGAGGAGATTTTAGTGATACTCTGTCAGCCATCTTGGGCCTGTCTGGTTTGATCCGGTTTCTCGTGGTTTTGTTTCGGGGTGCTGCCTGGACGGCGCCTGTGACTTTTCCTCACAGTTGACTGGGACTTCCTCTCTGCTGGCCTCTAGGCCTCCTGTTAGAACCTGACCGACCATCCACTCTAACAGGAGGAAAGGTCTGGAAGCGAGGAAGAGCCTCCTCATCTTGTGTCTCTGAAGCACGTGGGGTGTGAGGGAAAAACAGCTTTCGCTGCAAGGCACGCAGGGGAGGCAGGTTCCTCGCGGGAGGCCAGGTTTCAGTGCGGGCAGGGGGTGAGAGCGCACCTCGAGGAGAGGCTGAGTGCCTACGGGACGGACCCTGCACGCGGGCGGGGACAGTGAGGGTGGCGGGGGCAGCGCCACGAGAGCCAAGCCTCGGGGGTCGCTGGACAGCACAGGCATTCTTGCCTGGGGACCTGGCAGTCTGACGTCGGTCGGACTCTCGGGGGACTAATTTGCCAAAGAGAAAAGGAGCCAGGAAACCTAGTCTTCCCAGGCTCGTTCGATGCCGGCTTTATGTGGCTGTTTGGGACCAGATGGCTGTGTCGGGGCCCCTGGGCCGTGGGGACGAGGCCCTTCCTGTCAGTTCCCCACTGTCACCAGAGCAGAGCCAGACGGTGGGGAGGCGGTGTTCCTCAGCAGAGCCCGTGCCCGTCTTGAGGGGCCCCCCTGCCATCGTCCAGCCGCTTAGCCTGACCCAGAGGATGGGGCCGCTGCTCTCTGTCGCCTCCGACGGAGGGCTTGGCGGGCACACTCCCTCCGAAGGCTCCTCCCTCACGGGGTTCTTTGCATGGCATGAGGCCCTGATTCTCCCTCAGGTAACTTGCTCTGCATCCTTTTAAGGCCTCTCGTCGCTCATGCTTCCTCCTCTCGGCATCTCCCCGTTCAGATCCCCGAGAGGGCGAGAGATTCGCCAGCTAACTGGCTCCGGCCACACGCAGAAGTGCCGTCCGTGGGATGCCCGTCCCCGAGCTGCTCGCGGGGCCGGAGGTGATGTCGCACGTGGGTGTTCAGGGCTGTGGGACAGAGCAGATGTCTCTGGCTTGGACAGCAATGCAGGGCAGTGGGTTTTCCGGTTCCAGGTGACGGGTGCAGACCCGTGAGGGCCTGACGCCCGCAGAGCAGGAGGGCGGGGGTGACGAAGGCTGCAGAGACGTGGGTGCTCAGGCTGACTCTCCTTCCTCTTGTCGCAGCACTGATGTCTTCATCTGCACGAGCCCCATCAAGATGTACAAGTACTGTCCCTACGAGAAGGTAAGATGTCCAGCTTGCTTGGAGGGCCTGGTGCTTTGCCTCTTCTCACCTTTACCCCATGGTGCCGCGGGTAGGGGGTGCTGGCACTCAGTACCCCCCCAGGGGAAGGCACGGCCCTCACCGCACCGCCTTCGGGAGCTCGGGCGGCCTCGTGTCTGCCTCTTCTCCTGTCCCTCCCTCCTGTCCGTGCCAGCGTCTCCTCTCCCAAAGATCTTCTTTAGCACCAGTCTGAAATTCCAGCACGTTCTCTGCGTGGACCCTGGGGAGGGTGCCAGGTTCTCTGGGGAGGCTGACCACCCCCATGTTAGGGAAGCATCATTTGTGAAGGGTGAGATGAGAGAAACGTGCCAGGGGAGGCCGTGGAGGCACCCCCCACCCAAATACTGGGGCGCCTGACTCTGTTCACACAAAAGTCTTACAAAGGTGAGGCGGTTACATGGCGTCTTGCTACACATGCTCATGTCATCTTTATTGGAAAGAACTAGAATGACGTAACGCTGGGGCTTTTCTGGATATTGAGAACCTGTGGTACCAAACCCACAGGAAAGGTGTGTTGCCCGGGAGGTGGGCACTCCTACCACAGGTGGGTTCACGGGAAGTGGGGGCAGCCTCCCAAGTCCAGGAAGGCGGGACTGGGCGCCCAGAACACGCCCCCCCACCCCCCCACCCCCACTCAGGGGGATTGCTCGGCACGGAATTTTCTCAAGTGTCTCACACAGTCTCTCCTCTCTCAAACTCCGTGTTAGGAACCAAACATACGCAGTCCGCACGACATTGAGTGCCTTGGGTGTGCGTTAAGTGCAATGGGAACTCACCCTTGCTGAGCAAGGAACGGTGGCATTAGGCGAGGCACTTGGCCGTCACCATTGCATTCCGTGCTCCTCACCCATTCCCTGGTTACCCTCCGACTTTTAACATGAGTTGCGCTAAACTCAAGGGAGCTAAGGACCTGCCATCAGTAAGTGTGGAGTTAGGACTGAAGGCCTGGCCCGCTGCTTCTAGCAGAGCAATGATCCGAAGTCAGGTCCCCAGACCGGCGGGATCTGCATCCCCCAGACGTTTGGTAGAAGTGGACGTTTTCCAGCCCTTCCTGTGACCTTCTGAGTCGGAAGCTCTGGGAGCGGCCCAGTGTGTTTTAACAAGTCCACCAGGTGCACCCGCAGGGGTGAGTCCCTGGGCCAGAGTAACTATTTCAACTGTGCTTGTAGTGGGTGGTCAGGGTGATTGCCTGGTGCTTAGTGGAGTAAGACGGAGAAAATGGCAGCCATTCCTGCGTTCCTGTGGACTCAAGCTCCATCTTGATGCCCACCCTCCCACCTTACGGCTTCAGCCCAAGACCGCCCTCTGAGCTCTGGATAACTCAAACCTGATGCCTCCGGGCTCCTAATGTCCCCATTTCATGTTTGTCTGCCCCTCTTAGTAAACTGGCATCGTCCGCCAGCCTCTGAGCCTGAGAGCCACAGAGCCATCTTGGTGATGCCCTTCTTACCCCCCACGCCCAGGGCATCAGCAAGTTGCATTTCCTGTTCGGGGTCCTGGCATCCGCCTGCTTCTGTCTCCGTCACACCACCTTAGCTTCTCTTCCCAGAAGCGCCAAAAGAGCCGTCCGTACTGCCTGCTCGTTTCAGTTCCACACGGTTCTACAAAGTAGATCATGTGAGTCCCACGCTGTAAAACCTTTCAGTAGTTTTCCACCGCACTTAAAATGGAGTTTTAAAATACACGCACGCACACACACAAACTCCTCATCATAACCCGCAAGGCCCCCCGAGCCATCCTAAGTTCCTGATCCTCCGTTCTCAATGGATGCTCTGTGTCCCTATTTCTCGAGCAGGCCCGGTGTTCTTGGCGCGTGCCCTTAAACATGCTGGGCCGTCTGCGTGCCTGGTTCTTCCTCCTCCCTGAGGCCTCACTCAGCCGCCCCCCCAACCCCGTTTCCTGCCCGTATCTAAAAGTTTGTTCTTTCCCTGCCTCGCTGTTCCGTCCCTCAGCCCCTTGTTTCCTGTATAGACACTTGCAAGGGGTTTACGTCTTCGTCTGTGTCTTGTCATCTGTCTCCCCGTTAGACTGCAAGCCCCATGAGGGCAGCGACTGTGTCTGTCTTGCTCACTTTTGGTCCCAGTGCCTGGCACGCTGACAGCACTGTGTTTGTTGTCGGATGCATAGACTCAACAGGCACTCATCAAACACATTCCAGTAACCATGTTTGCCATTCATCTGATGCCTTAGCTATGTCAGGCACTGTACTTTTATTATCAGTACGGCAGCTCCCTGTGAAACAGGGTGCTCCTCTGATGTGAGGGATGAAGAGGGAGGCTGAGAGAGGCGAGGCAGCTCGTCCCTGAGCCTGGTGATCGCACAGGCAGCGGGGCTTGGTCCAGAGCCGTGCGTCCCAGAGCCCGCGCCCTTAGCTGCTCCCACCGCAGCGCCTGCGCACTGCAGAGGGCTCAGAGTCCAGTGAACACAGATGATACCACTTGGGGCTCCTTCGTTGCAAGCGACATCAACGGTGTCCTGCTAACTTGAAGAAAAATAGAGTTTATTAGGAGGCTGTTGCTTTGCTCAGAGAACCACCGGAGGATCTGAGGGAGCAGCCCATCGACAAGCCGCTGGGAGCCAGAGCCAGCAGGGGGTCTCTCCAAGCACTTGTGCTCGCAAAGACCAGAGCCCCATTCGTTCTCAGTCCTCCGTGGGTGTGTTTGCCCAAGATTCATGTTCCCAGGAGGGAGGCTTACCAGCTGGGCTCAGGTCACGCTCCCTGCCCTTGGTCAGGGGACGGTGGGCATCCTGACTGACATCCCATCAAGGCCAGGGGTCTTTGAAGAGAAAAAGTGAAGTGCTGTTATCAGAGGAAGGGGCTCAGTAATAGTGGGCAGTGGATGCCCTGACCAAACAAAGGGAAAAAATAACAAAACCCTGGCTATAAAACTGCTACCTGTGATGAAAACACTATTAATATTTTGAGGTGTTTCTTTCTAGTTTCTCTTTGATGCGTATTAATTTGTTTACGTTTATTTTTGAGAGAGAGAGAGAGAGAGCGAGAGCAGGGGTGGGGCAGAGAGAGGGAGACACAGAATCCAAAACAGGCTCCAGGCTCCCAGCTGTCAGCACAGAGCCTTACACGGGGCTCGAACCCACAAACCGTGAGATCATGACCTGAGTCGAGGTCAAATGCTTAACCAAGTGAGCCACCCAGGCGCCCTCTCTTTGATGCATATTAAATATAATACATGTATTTTAACAAAACTTAAATCTCCTGTGGTTTAGCATCCTCTTTCCACTTAATGTAGTTTTAGCCTTTGTTCTGTCACCAAGTGTTCTTGGAAAAACATGATTGCTAATAGCCAAAGTCATCTTGTAAATAAATCTTCATATGATTGTGTCCACAGGATAGATTCCAGGAGATAGAATTCCTGGCTCCCACAAGGAGGGTCTACCATGACCCGCACTACAGGGAGGGAGGGTCACACGGTTGGCGCTGTGCTGGCGTCAGGCAGGGGCCAGGCCGGGCCACAGAGGGTTCGTCAGTGGAGGGAGTGGAGTACTTACTGAACAAAGACATGAAGACAGGAAAATGCGGGGTATGTTTGAGGAACTTTGGGTGAGTCGTGTTGGCTGGTGGCCTTGGGGCCTGGCTGGGATGTGGGCTTGGGGTCAGGCTGGGGTGCAAGCTCATCTCCCAGCCCTCTGTCACCGTTCAGCTGCATTGTCACCTCCTCCCCCCTCCCCGCCCCGCCCCGCCCCCACTGGAAGCCAGAGGGGAAGGCGGACTGACTGTGTCTTGCGAAGAGATGAAAGTAGCTGTAGCCACCTCCCCTCCCACTGTCCGTCCGTGTGCCCTCCCATCCCTAGTAGACGGACCCTCTGTCCTTGGCCAGCTGAGGCTGGGGGCAAGCGGCTGCTGCTGATGCTTCTGCTGGTGCCTGCGGTGGAGTGATGTCCTGTCTCAGGACGTCAACTGAGGATGGATGTTTTGCCCTCATGGCAGCCCCGGTGGGTGCCCACGACCTGGACCTCTCACAGAGTTTTTCCCTCCGCGCCTGCCCCCAGGACAGCATCAGCCTTTGGCAGCAGAAGTGGGAGTTTTTCTCCTTAGTTGATTCCCCTCGAGACCCAATCAAAGGAAGGAAACCCAATTGCTAAGAGGGCAGCTTCTTTATCATACTTAGGGTGTCAGAATTAGGTACCATTCAGGTTATCAGAACCAGAACCTTCTTTCTGGCTCGACCGTGCTGACATTTTACACCCAGATGTACATGTAGGCAAGGGCTTCACCTGCAATGACCCATTAACCTTCATAATAGCCTTTTGAAGTAGGTATTGTTATTATCCCCATTCTACAGATGAGGGAACTGAGGCACAGAGACGTTAAGTCACCTGCCCAAGGTCAGCAGCGAGAAATGGCGAGTCAGGTTTGGGCAGTCTGACTCCAGGGCCTGTGCTCTGTACCTGTGCTATGCTGACCCCCTTTTCTAATTCCACCTGATTCAGAACTTAGCACGATATTACTAGGGTTTTTCCCCCCCCCGAAGAGATTTAAAAACAATCTACGGTGAATGCTTCATGCTCAAGCATGATATTTTACTGTTACTTTTCCGTATTCCAATCACAAGTGGGATTAAGTGAGATGCTTGGACGTAACAATGGGACACGTGCTTTTCATGTGAAGTCTGGTCTCCAGCTGATATGTCTGCTAGATTCTGTGTTTGATTTTAAGAATAAATGTTAAACATTTCCACCCCATAAGTGAGCCTCTTCACTTGAACTCAAATAAAAAATGTCGGCCAAGTTTTGAACTTCAGAAGGTAATGAATGAGATTTCTTCACATATTTCACACCAAAATTGTCCAACTGCTCCCAGAACTTAAACCTCCTGTAAGACTTACACTAAAAACACATCATTTGCCGCCAAAATAAACCATAATTTCTTTTAGGAGCAGTGAGAGTCATACTGCCAACATTTCAGGAACTTTCTCTGGTGGTACCTCCCACCTCGTGTGCTACCTAGGAGAGTCTCAAACTGGGGCTCATGCTATGTTTTGGCCCCAGCTACTATTTATAAAAAAATTGGCTGTTCATGGTAATTGGCGTAGGGTTTTTTTGGGAGGATGATGGAAACATTCTGGAATTACATGGGCAATGGTCGCACAACATAGTGGATTACTAAAGCAAACCCACTGAAATGTATACTCAAAATTGCTGAATTTTATGGTATGTAAATTATATATAAAAATGACTGTGAAGTAAAATAAAAAGGAAACAGCCTTTTACAATACAGAAAATAATGTGCTAGAAAAAAGAGGTCTCAAATAAAACCAGAAATGAAAGAGTTGTCACAACTGATAACCACAGAAATACAAAGGATAAGAGACCACTGAGAATGATTATATGCCAGCAAATTGGACAACAGTAGAAGAAATGGATAGATTCTGAGAAACACAACCTTCCAAGACTAAATCGTGATGAAATAGAAAATCCGAACAGCTCAGTTACTACCAAGGAGAATGAGTCAGTAACCAAAAACCTCCCAGTGAACAAATGTCCATGACCAGACGACTTCACTGGTGAATCTTGCCGAACATTCAAAGAAAAATTAATCCCAACCCTTCTCAAATTCTTCCCCAAAATGGAAGGGGAGTGGAGGGACTCTGAAACACATTTATGAGACCAGCATTACCCTGATCCCAAAACCAGACAAGAATGCCACACAAAAGAAAATTTGAGGTCAATATCCCTGATTAATGCAGATGCAGAATTCCTCAATAAAATAGTAGCAAACTGATTTCAACAATACATTTAAAGGATCATATGCCATGATCAAGTGGGATTTGTTCCAGGAGTGTAAGGATGGCTCAATGTATGCAGATCAACTAAGTGATGTGCTACATTAACAAAATAGATAAAAATTATATGATCATCCCACTAGATGCAGAAAAGCATTTGACAAAATTCAATATCCATTTTAATAAAAACTCTCAACAAAGCAGATATAGAGGGAATGTACTTCAACATAATACAGGTCATTATGACAAATTCACGGCAAATACTCTACTCAATGGTGAACAGCTGAAAGCTTTTCCTCTAAGAGCAGGAACAAGACAGGATTTTTATTCAACATAATATTGGATGTCCTAGCCACAGCACTTAGGCAAGAAAAAAAAATTGGAAAGGAAGAAGTAAAACTGTCACTGTTTGTAGATGACATGATATTATATATAGAAAACCTTAAAGACTCCACCAAAAAACTGTTAGAACTAATAAACAAATTTAGTAAAGTTACAGGATACAAAATCCTACACAAAAGTCTGTTGTATTTCTTTACATTAGTAATGAACTGTCAGAGAAATTGAGAAAATTTCATTCATAATTGCATCAAAAATAATAAAATACCTTGGAATAAATTTATCCAAGGAGGTGAAAGACCTGTATATTAAAAACTATAAGACCTTAATGAAAGTGAAGAAGATACAAATAAATGTCAAGATATTTTGTACTCATGAATTGGAAGAATTCATATTTAAAAAATTTTCATATTATCCAGGGGCGCTGGGTGGCTCAGTTGGTTAAGCGTCTGACTCTTGGTTTGGGCCTTTAGGTCATGATCTCATGGTTTTGTGTGTTCGAACCCTATAGCAGGCTCTGTGCTGGCAGTGTGGGGCCTGCTTGGCATTCTCTCTCCTTCTCTGTCTGCCCCTCCCCCACTCATGCTATCTCTCTTAAAATAAATGAATAAACTTAAAAAAAATATATTCATACTATCCAAAAATAATTTACAGATTCAGTACAATTGCTATAAAAAAAACCATTGGTATTTTTCCACAGAACTAGAACAAACAATCCAAAAATTTGGAGCCACAAATGACCCCAAATAGCCATGGCACTCTTGAGAAAGAAGAACAAAGCTGGAAGTGTCACGCTGCCTGATTTCAAGCTATGTTGCAAAGCTATAGTAATCAAAACAGTATAGTCTTGACATAAAACTGACACCTAGATCAATGAAACAGAATAAAGAGCCCAGAAATAAACCCATGCATGTGTGGTCAATTAATTTAGGACAAAGGAGTCAAGGATAGATAATGGAGAAAGGACAGCCTCCAAGAAATGGTGGGAAAGTTGGACAGCCACGTGCAAAAGAATGAAACTAGACCACTGTCTTACAGCACACACAAAAATTAACTCAAAATGGATTAAAGACCATAATGTATGACTTGAAACCTTAAAACAGACGAAAAATAGGTGGTTAACCCCTTGACATACATCTTGGCAGTGATTTGAATCTGGCACCAAGACAAAGGCAACAAAAGCAAAAATAAACAAGTGATAACTACATCAAACTAAAAAGCTTCTGCACAACAAAGGAAACCATCAACAAAATGAAAAGGCAGCCTCCTGAATGAAAGAAAATAATTGCAAAAATGATATCTAAAATATATAAAGAACTCATACAACTCCATAAGAAAAAACAACCCCCAAACCAAACAATCTGATTAAAAAATGGGCAAAAGATCTGAAAAGGCATTTTCCAAAGAAGATACACACATGGCCAACAGGTACGTGCAAAGATGCTCAACATGATTAATTATCAGGGGAATGCAAATCAAAACCGCAATGAGGTGTCATCTCACACCTGCTACATTGGCTGTTGCCAAAAAGACCAGCAATAGTAAGTGTTGGCGAGAAATGTAGAGAAAAGGGAGCCCTTGTGCACAGTTGGTGGGAATGCAAATTGGTACAACCACTCAGGAAAACAGAATGAAGATTCCTCAAGAGATGAAAAACAAAACTACCGAATGATCCTGCAATTTTACTTCTGGGTATTTATTCAGAGAAAATAAAAACAGTAATTTGAAAAGATATATGCACCCCTTTGTTCGTTGCAGTATTATTTACAATAGCCGAGATGTGGAAACAACCTGTGTCCGTTGATGGATGAATGGATAAAGAAATTTAGTTATTATACACAATGAAATGACTCAGTCATAGAAAATCTTGCCATTTGTGACAACATGGATGGACCCTGGGGGCATTATGCTGAGAGAAATAAGTCAGACAGACAGAAACAAATACTGTATGATCTGTCTCATATGTGGAATCTGAAAACAAACAAACAAACAAAACAACCCAAGCTCATAAATGCAGAGAGCAGGTCAGTGGTTGTAAGAGGTGGGGGATGGGAGAAATGGATGAACTGTTTGTTTTAGTGCAAACAAATAAAATTTAAAAAGCTAATGTTTAAAAAAAATATTTTTAAAAGGGGGGCTCCTGGGTGGCTCCGTTGGTTAAGTGTCTGACCTCGGCTCAGGTCATGATCTCACAGTTCCTGAGTTCGAGCCCCGCGTCAGGCCCTGTGCTGACAGCTCAGAGCCTGGAGCCTGCTTTGGATCCTGTGTCTTCCTCTCTGCCCCTCCCCTACTCCCGCTCTGTCTCTCTCACTCCTCAAAAATGAATACACGTTAAAAAAATTTTTAAAAGACTTACTATAAAGATACAGGAATTGAGACAAAATGGTATTGATGGAAGGAGAGACACATAGATCAGTGGAACAGAACGGAGAGCCCAGAAATAGACTGCCATGAATGTAGCCAACTGATTTTTGTCAAAACAGCAAAGGCAGTACTGTGGTGCAAAGGTAGACGTTTCAGCAAATGGTGCGGAAACAGCTGGACATCCACAGGGGGAAGAAAGCTGTACATAGACTTTACACCCTTCACAGAAATCAGAATAGAGCTCTCAATGTAGAATTTAAATCTGCAAAACTCTTGGAATATAAATAACCTAGGAGAAAGTCTAGACGACCTTGGATAGGTCTTTTGAAATACAACCTTGGATTTTTTAAATACAACACCGAAGGAACGATTCATGAAAGAAATGGTTGGTTAAGCTGAGCTTCGTTAAAATGAAAGACTTCTGCTCTGCAAAAGATATTGTCAAGAGAATGAGAAGACAGGCCACAGACTGAGAGAAAATATTTGCAGAAGACATAACTGATACGGGTCTGTTCTCTAAGATACATAAAGCATTCTGAAAACTCAACAATAAGCAAGTGGGTAGCCTGATTAAAAAATGGTCTTGGGGCACCTGGGTGGCTCAGTCGGTTAAGCATCTGACTCTTGATTTCAGCTCAGGTCATGATCCCAGGGTTGTGGGATCGAGCCCCGCGTCTGACTCTGTGCTGAGTGTGGAGCCTGCTTGGAATTTTCTGTCCCCTTCTCTGCTCTCCTCTCCCCCACTAGCACGCTCTCTCTCTCTCTCTCTCTCTCTCTCTCTCTCTCAAGATAAATAAATAAACATTTTTTTAAAAAAAGAAAACTTTAAAAAATGGGTTTAAGACCTAAACAGACACCACATCAAAGAGGATTTACACTCAGCAAATAAGCACATGAAAGTGTGCTCAATATCCTTTGCCATTAGGGAATCGCACATTAAAACAACAGTGAGATGCTACTATGCACCTGTTAGAATGGCCAAAATCCAGGACGCTGACAACACCAAATGCTGGAGATGTGGAACAGCAGCAGCTCTTGTTCATTGCTGGTGGGAATACAAAATGGGGCAGCCACTTGGAGAACACAGTTGGGCACATCCTTACACAAGTAAACACACTCTCACTGTGTGATCCACTAATCACACTCTGTGGTATTTGTCTAAATAAGTTAAAAACTTGAGTCCACGGAAACACCTGTGTGCAGATGTGTATAGAAGCCTTATCCATGATAGCCAAAACTTGGAAGCCACCAAGATATCCTACAGTAGGTGAATGGATAATAAGCTACGGTACACCCAGGCAATGAAATATTTTCAGCCCTGAAAAGAAATGAACCGTCAAGCCATGAAAAGACATGGAGGAACCTAAATGCATGTTACGAGTGAAAGAAGCCAATCTGAAGAAGCCAAAATAGCAGAGGATTCCAATTATATGACATTCTGGAAAAGGCACAATTATGGAAGCAGTAAAAAGATCAGTGGGGAGGGAGGGATGAATAGATGGAGAGCAGATTTTCAGGCAGTGAAATTATTTATGGCAGATACAGGTCATTATATATCTGTCCAAGTCTATTCAATGTACAACACCAAGAGGGAACCCTCACATAAAATATGGACTTTGGGTGATAGCGATGTGTCAACATAGGTTCACTGAATATAACAAATGCCCCCCTCTGTTGCAGGATGTGAATAATGGGGGAAGTTGTGCATATGTGGGGACAGGAATTATACGGGAACTCTCTGTACTTTGTGCTCAATTTTGCCGTGAACCTAAAAGTGCTCTAAAAAATAAATTAAAAAAAAATAGTGTGTCTTTGTGTCCCTTTCAGTCAGTCCCTTTTCCCTGCCCTTTCCCTCTCTGGGTATTGTTGGTAGGAGTGAACTACTGATGTGTTCATTCCTACAGTTTTGCCTTTTATGGAAAGTCGTATAGTAGGGACTCATACAGTTTGTGTCTGGCTTTCATTTGAAGGCATAATACTTTTGAGGGGCGCCTGGGTGGCTCAGCCGGTTAAGCACCCGACTTCGGCTCAGGTCATGACCTTGAGGTTTATGAGTTTGAGCCACACGTCGGGTTCTGTGCTAACAGCTCGGAGCCTGGAGCCTGCTTGGGATTCTGTGTCTCCCTCTCTCTCTGCCCCTCCCCCACTCACACTTTGTCTCTCTCTCTCTCTCTCTCTCTCTCTCTCTCAAAAACAAAAATAAACATTTAAAAAAAGTAAAGGCATAATACTTCTGAGATTCACTGATGCTGTTGCATGCATCAGGACTTTATTCCTGTCTGTTGCTGAACATATTTCTGCTCTATGACTGGATCGTCATTTGTTTATCCATGTGCCAGTTGATGGACATTTGGGATATTCGTAGCTTTTGGCTGTTGTGAATAAATTTCCTGTAAACCTTCATGTCCACATCTTTGGGTGGACATATGCTTTCATTTCTCCAGGGCAGATACCGAGAGTAGGATTGGCTGGGTTGTATGGTGGGTGTGTGTTTCACTTCTTTAAAGTTTGTTTGTGTGTTTACTTATTTATTTAAAGAACATGCACATGAGCCAGGGAGGAGCAGATAGAGAGGGAGAGAGGCACTGTGCTGTCAGCACAGAGCCCAATGTGGGGCTCGAACCCACAAACCATGAGATCATGACCTGAGCCGAAACCAAGGGTCAGAGGCTTAACCGACCGAGCCACCCAGGCACCCCTCAATATTTTTAAATTTCAGGGGCGCCTGGGTGGCGCAGTCGGTTAAGCGTCCGACTTCAGCCAGGTCATGATCTCGCGGTCCGTGAGTTCGAGCCCCGCGTCGGGCTCTGGGCTGATGGCTCAGAGCCTGGAGCCTGCTTCCGATTCTGTGTCTCCCTCTCTCTCTGCCCCTCCCCCGTTCATGCTCTGTCTCTCTCTGTCCCAAAAATAAATAAACGTTGAAAAAAAAATCATTTAAAAAAATATTTTTAAATTTCAGCTGTTTTAGTAGGTTCCTAGTTATCTGTGTCTGCAGTTTGGATCTGTGTTTCCCTAATGACTAACGATGTTGAGCATCTCTTCTGTGCTTATTTGACCTCTGTATACCTTCTTTGATAAAGTGTCTACATTAAAAAAAATTTTTTTTAATGTTTATTTATTTTTGACAGAGAGAGAGGGAGACAGAGCATGAGGGGGGAGGGGCAGACAGAGGGAGACACAGAATCCCAAGCAGGCTCCAGGCTCTGAGCCATCAGCACAGAGCCCGACACGGGGCTCAAACTCACGGACCGTGAGATCATGACCTGAGCCGAAGTCGGACACTCAACCGACTGAGCCACCCAGGCACCCCAAGTGTTTACATTTTTTGACTGATTTTTCTTGGGCTGTTTGTGTCTTCGTCTGAGTTGTGAAAATTCTTTGTATATTCTACATACAATTCCTTTATCAGATAGCAGATTTTACAAATATTTTCTGCCAGTCTGTGGCTTGTCTTTTCCTTCCCTTAACTGTGGCTTTGGAAGAGCAGTGTTTATAATTTTAGGTTTTATATTTAGGTTATGGCCCATGTCAGGTTACTTTTTATATATGGTAAGAGTTAAAAATAAAAGTTTTTGTGTGTCGGGTTGTTTTTCGTTTTGTTTTGTTTTTTTTCTTTTTTTGGCCCGTGGATGCCCAGCTGTTCCTCTGTTGAATTACCCTGGTACCTTTGGGTGTGTTTCTTAAATATATTCTGTCTCTTTGATCTAAATGTCTATCCTCATGTGAATATCATTCTTGGTTACTGTAGTTTTAGAGTAACTCTTGAAAACGATGTGAGTTCTCCAACTTTATTCATTTAAAAAACTGTCGGCTGTTCTAGGTCCTTTGTATTTCTCTATACATTTTAGAACCAGCTGTCAATTTCTACAAAAAGCCTGGTGGGAATTTGATTGAATTGCATCTTATCAGTGGAGGCTAATGACGTTGAATCTGCTGAGCCATGAACATTCATACAAAATGACAATTTCTTTAGATCTTTGAAATTTCCTTCAGGAATATTTTGTATTTTTTCAGCATACAGGTCTTGCACACATTTTGTTAAATTTATTCCTGTTTTGCTTTTTTCGTTTTTGTGCATTTTTTTTTTTTTGCATAAAGCCTGTCCTTATTTTTTTTTAAGATTTTTTAAATGTTTATTTATTTTTGAGAGAGAGAGACAGAGACAGAGACAGAGACAGAGACAGAGCACAAGCAGGGGAGGGGCAGAGAGAGAGGGAGACAGAATCCGAAGCAGGCTCCAGCCTCCGAGCTGTCAGCACAGAGTCCGACGCGGGGCTCGAACTCACGAACTGTGAGATCATGACCTGAGCCGAAGTCGGACGCTTAACCGACTGAGCCACCCAGGCGCCCAAGCCTGTCCTTATTTTTAAAGTATTTTTAAAAAATTTTTGGAGATTGTGGTAAAGTGCACATAACATAAAATTTACCATCTGAGGGGCGCCTGGGTGGCTCAGTCGGTTAAGCGTCCGACTTCGGCTCAGGTCACGATCTCACGGTCTGTGAGTTTGAGCCCCGCGTCGGGCTGTGTGCTGACAGCTCAGAGCCTGGAGCCTGCTTCGGATTCTGTGTCTCCCTCTCTCTCTGCCCCTCCCCTGCTCATGCTCCATCTCTCTCTGTCTCAAAAAAAAAAAAAAAAAAAATTAAAAAATTAAAAAAAAATTTACCATCTAAACTATTTCTAAGAGTAGAGTCAATCTGTTTCATGTTTATTTTTGGCGCTATTGTAAAGGTATTGTTTCTTTCGTTTCAATATCCAAAGGTATAGAAATACAAGTGATTTTTGCGTATTGACCTAGTATCCTGCCATCTTGCTAAACTTCTTTATTCTAGTAGCTTTTTTTACATATAATGCAAGGCTCTCAACGTTTAACTAAAGTAACATCTATTAACTACTTACTACGTGTCAGGCATTACTCTGTGTCCTACGCAGATTTAATGTGATCATAACCACACTGCAAAGACACAGGTCTTAGAAGATTAAATGGTTTGTTAAAGTCCCGCAGCTCAGACACATCAGAACCACAGGAGAGGAGAGATGAGACCAGCAGTGGCACCCTTTGTCCAGCTGCCTTGTATGAGCACTTTCTATGTGCCAGGCACTGTGCTAAGACTTTTACGTACATTGTCCCATTTAATCCCCAAAGGAGTCCCGTGAGGTAATACTCCCATTACCTCCACTTTCCCATCTCCCCTGCTCATGCTGTCTCTCTCAGAAATAAATAAACCTTAAAAAAATTTTTTTTTAAAAGATGATGGGTGGTGACAGGCCGCCTGGGTGACTCAGTCGGTTGAGCGTCCGACTTCAGCTCAGGTCATGATCTCATGGTTCATGAGTTCGAGCCCTGCATTGGGCTCCCTGCTGTCAGCACAGAGCCTGCTTCGAATCCTCTGTCTCCCTCTGTCTCTGCACCACCCCCTCAAAAATAAATAAACATTAAAAATAAAAGGTGCAGGAGGCCTTCATAGCATGAGTGTTGGGTTGAGTAGGCCAGGCATGTGCAGGCTTGGAGCTGGGGTGCGGGCAGCCTGGGTTTGAGCCAGGGTTCTGCCGCTTTCTAGCTATGGGGACATGGACAAGTCCCACCATCTCCTTGAGTATGTTTCCTCTGCTGCCACTGGGATCATCACATCTTGATGGCGGCCCTTCCTCCTGGAAGAAGCCTGGCTGTGCCCCAGCCGTGTCTGTGCCCAGGCCTGACAGCCCCTTCCTCTCCCCCTCCCTGTTTGTGTTCCAGTATGCCTGGGTGGAGAAGCACTTTGGCTCCGACTTTCTGGATCAGATTGTGCTGGCCACAGACAAGACCGTGGTCTCTGCCGACCTTCTCATAGATGACCGGCCAGACATCACAGGCAAGTGGCCTGCTGCAGGTGAGGAGCAAGTGTGGAGAGCTGGGAGCCACTGGGACCGACAGCATGCAGGGCTGGCCTCACGGCCCCTGTCCTGAGTGGTCCCCACTTAATCACCAGATGTGTATTAGGCCTTCAGCCTCCAATGCTCCCCTACCGGGAAGGCAAGGTTATTCTCAGCATCCAGCAGCATCTGGCCTTGGAAGGGGTGCCCCTGGGAGTCGGGAGAAGCAGGTCTCAGCTCCTGGGGTAACTCGTCGGATGAGTCCCTTTTTACCTCATGTAAAATGAGGACCAGGCCGGCCTCCAAACATTTGTTTTTAGCAACAAAGCTGTTTTTTCCCCCCAAGGGCAATGTGGACTGAACCTGCTGGAAAACAGAAAAGCATAATGTGTCTAGTTGAAGGAGCTATATTTGTCCCTTTTGCTGATGGGTGACTCCCTCCCTCCCTCCCTCCAAACAAACAAACCTTATACCACCTTCGAGGGGAGAGGGGAAATTCATCAGCGCACCTAACTGGGTAGGAAGGCTTCTGCTGCGGTAAATCTAGGAACTCAAACACCAGTCAGAATTCGGTTTCTTTTATCTCCTGACTGCTCTGCTTTGCCTTTGTACTCGGTCAGGCTCCCCTGGTAGCCATCAGGGCTTTCAGAGTTAACGCCTATTCTTTTGGTCACCTCAGTGGGAGAATACAGAATATCGCTTCCCTAATGGCCTTTGGAGCTGGCTCGGGAAACACACCCATCTATCTCCACACGGGTCACAGTGTGGCCAGAGGATGGGATTCATGCGTGTGCCCACCCCTGACCTCCCAAGCCACGTGCTTCCACAAGGAGAGTCAGGGCACGTGGGGGGCACGGAGCCCCGCCCAGCTTCTGTCTCCGACCACGGGGAGCAGGGGGGAGGCCTGTGCAGGAGGAGCCGGGGAGTCAGGCTGTAACCCGGGGGACAGGATCAGCACCAGAGTGCTGGTGTGGACAGGTGGACCTGAGGGATCGAAGGTTACCCACGGTCGATAGGTGGGAAGCTGCGAAGCCGGCACTGGCCAGCGAGGGAAGGCCAAGCACGAGGGAGGGGAAGGGCAGGGCGTCAGCAGGGCTCAGCTCTGAGGGCGGCCGTGGTGAGAACGACCACCACCATCACCACCACCACGGAAGCCACCGTTTGCTTTGGGTCCCCTGGGGGCCGTCCCAGGTGCTCCTCCGCGTGGCCCATCTCATTTAACCCTTGCAACCCCCCTGTGAGCCGGTGCTGGCGCAGTCAGCACTTGACCGACGGGGAAGCCGGGTCTCAGAGAGGCCCGCTGTTGCTGAGGACGCCCCGGGCCTCCTGGAGCCGGCCTCAAGTGCTGCTTTCCCGCCCACAGGGGCCGAGCCGACCCCCAGCTGGGAGCACATCCTCTTCACGGCCTGTCACAATCGGCACCTGCAGCTGCAGCCTCCCAGCCGCAGGCTGCACTCGTGGGCAGACGACTGGAAGGCCGTTCTGGACAGCAAGCGGCCCCGCTGAGCTGGACTGTGCTCCGTCCGGGCTTCTCTGCAGGGCCCCTGGCCTCAGGGCTCCCACCTCAGGGCCTGTGGGGGGGGGGGAGGGCTAGTGTTCTGGCCCGGGGCTCCCTCTCCGATGTCCCGGGCCCACTGCATGTCTCCCCCCTTTCCCCAGCCCTGCCAGGCCTTAAACTGATCTCGGGGCAGGGCTGGCCCAGGGGCCCTGGACAAGACACGTGCCCCCCGGGGGATGCAGGCTGACCTCAGGCCACGGCCGGGCTGCTCAGGGCTTGGGGCTCCAGACCGGAAGGAGCCGAGGGTCCAGCAGGCCTCCCCCACCCCTCAGGGAAGTCCCCACTCCCGGGTCTGCGGCCCATCGGCGAGGGTGCCAGCAGTGAGGTGCTTCCGGAGTGAGAGGGCCCCGAGCCCTCATTCTGAGCTGCAGCCCCTTCCCTGCCTGCCCGCCTGGTCCCTGCTCCCCTAGGGACCCACCATGGATTCAGCAGACACCCCGAATTCCAGGGCACGCCCGTCTCCAGGCACCGCACGCCATCCTGCCTTTGACCGGCTCCGAGGTTTCTTGTACCTCCGGCCCTGGGGCCCTGCTCGGGGCACAGCACAGTCAGCAGGCTGGAACGTCTGCTGAAGGCCTGGAAAATAAATGCTGTTCACGTGTCACTCAAGGAGTGGCCACCTCTAGCCCTTGCCCTGAGGTCCTCCGGCGTCTGGCCCCTGGGAGCCCAGCTGCACATCTTGGGGGGTTGCCCCCCACACTGATGAGGGGGGCTGAGGAGCCTCCCCGCCCATCGCCATGGGTGCTGCAGGTGCTATGTGGGACCAAGGAGGGATGGGCAGGTGGAGAAGCTGGCGGCCATAGTGGTCCCCTGAGTAGACCCTCCACCACGCTGACTGGTCCCCTCCTTGTGCCCCCAGGTCTCCAGCCCCTCCTGTCCTGCACAGTTCAGAGCAGGGTCCCCCACTCTGTGCTCCTCTCACCCCACGTCCCTGAGATCCCAGCAGCCAAGTGGGGAGGGGGCGGGGTGATGTCAGAGTCTCCACTTTTGTTCTTTTCGGTCTGCTGGGAAGGGTGACGCGAACCAGCCATCACGTCCCCAGGCTTTCTTGAAGGCCTCCCCCCTCCACTGCCCTTGCAGGGAACCCCTGATTGTCCCACCTCTGGGGTCTTCCTGCCAGGCCCCCTGTGACAGGTACACTAGGGCTGCCCCAGGAGGTACGGTCAAGTAGGAGACAAGGCGAGGGAAAGTTGCTGAAGCTCAGCCAGCCCGAGCCTCTTGACTTTCTGGCTCTCAGGGCCTCACCAGCTCGGGCATCCAGATGAGGAAGGAAGGACTCTGCTCAGGCAAGGGCAGTTTTCCACTGTGCTGTCCCCACCTCGGCAGCTGTATCCCTCCGGGGCTGGGGTGGGGGGCTCTGTACGTCCATCCTGACAAGGAGTGTATTTGGGGTTGAGTCACCTGGTCCAAGCAGGGCAGTGTCCAGAGGAGTCCTGGCCCTCCCAGCCTGTGGCTCTGGACGAAGTGAGACCCTGAAGGGCTGGCCCCCCAGCTGCTCCCCAGAGACCCTCCGTGGCTGCCCACTCGAGGACATGGCCACTGTCTAAGGGCCAGGAGACCATTTCACCTGCATGATATACTTTCTTCCTGGGCCCATTTCCTGCCCACCGGGCCCGCAAGCCTTCTTCCTAGAGCCGCCCCTGTGTAGTCACGGTGTGTAGATCCACCGGGACGCCCTAGCTTGGGACTGGCAGGGCATCGCAGCCTCTGGCCTGGTGAGAACCGCACCCTCGCCCGACTTGACCTTCTGGCCGGCAGGAGGGCCCACGGACGGAGTACCCGCTGCGCTGCTCGAGGGGTTGGTGCTAGCCCAAGGCCACAGCAGTGAACCAGACCCACCCAGCCTGGCTCTCTGAAAAAACAAGCCACTTAGCTCATTTCTCTCTTGGGGCCTCGTTCTGCTCCTGACGGAGACTTAATCCCATCAGGTTTTTCTCAGCCACATCTGGTTCCTCCCAGGGAGTGTCCCAAGCACGGGGTGGGAGGGGTGTTGGGATATGTGGTGGGGAGGTGGGGTGTGCGGATGCAGGGGCCTCCTTTCTTCATGTCGACGGCAGTGGGGAAGGGAACCCCCTTCCTCATCCTCACGCTGGTGTCGCCGGACCAGTGGGTGCCGACACTGCTGGGATAGCCTGTCCCCCCCACATCTGGTGGACGGGGCGGGGGGCCCTTCGGCCACAGGGAGAGAGTTGCTCCAGACTGTGCCCCGCTGGGGGGCGGTGCGACCCCTTTGCCTGCTTGCCTCCTCCCCGTGCTCCTGGCCCCTGGTGACCCGCAGGGAGCGCCAGGGCCACGGGCAAAAGCTGGGGTGGGGTGGGGGGGCCGGGACACAGAGCCCCCTCGCAGGCACTCTGTCCCTCGTCTCTGCCAGCCCTTGCTGTCCGCTCCCAGCCGCACGGGGCCCGATTCTAGGTCTGCTTCTTACAGACCTACGGCGTGGGTGCTGTGCTGGCTTCAGCAGGCTGGCTCTCCCACAGCCTCTCCTTCGGGACTGACTGGCAGCCTGAGCGTACAAACTCCGAAGCTACGGATTGCTGAGCTTGTTCTTTGCTCATCCAGGATCCCTCACCCTGAGGCGGCAGCGGCCTCAGCCGCCTAATTCATTTAAAGGAGAAAAAAAGAATTGTAGCGGCAAAGATGTTTTAGTCAGTGCCTCGGAATGCGGCCCCACCGGATGAGCAGACCAGCCATCCAGAACTCACTGTGATTCCCTGAGCTACAGGAGAGGTCTGGGGCTGCGGGAGCAACTGGAGTGGGGCCCTGGCCAGCCTCGGGCCCGGACAGGCCCCTTCCGGCAGGCGGCACTGGCTGAGGTCTGAGTAGAGGAGGGGAGAGCCCTCCTGGCTGAGGGAAGGCTGTGCAGAGGGCCTGGGGCTGGAGGGGGTTGCTGAAGAGCGTAGGAGGGAAGCAGCAGCGGAACGAACCTGGACAAGAGATGGGGAGGTCAGGTCGGAGGTGGAGCCTGGGCAGAGAGAACCAGCATGGAGGTGCTGCCTGTCCTGTGGCACCCACTTTGCCGGGTCCCGTCATTGCCCTCATTGTGCTGGGAGGGAGGGACACCTGCAGCGGTTGATGACAGAGGCCAGGACTTCTCGGCTTTATGATTTTCTTCCCTTCCTCCCTCCCTCCCTCCCTTCCTGCTTCCCTCCCTCCCTCGCTCCCTTCCTCCTGCCCTCCCTCCCTCCCTCCCTTCCTCCCTCCCAACCTTCCTCCCTTCCATACTCCCTCCCCTCTCTCCCCCCCTCCTCCTTCCTTCCTTCCTTCCTTCCTTCCTTCCTTCCTTCCTTCCTTTCAACAGGATACACACAAGTGAAATGAAGGTGACTTTCTTCAAAGCCCACGAAGTATGTGTTTGGCTTCAGCACCGTTTAATGAGTTGCAGAAAAGGGAGTCCACCTCCTGGTAGCAAAGCCAGGCTTGTCCTGCCCCGAGATGAGGTGGCCCATCAGTGTGGTCCCTTGACTTCTTCACTGGCTGGCCTCAACAGGCTCAGCTCCTGTCAGGAGTGGAGATCTACCCCTTTGATGATGTTGGAAATAAGACCAGAGCCCCTGGAGGGAGCCATGGCCTCCAGGTTAGCCAGGGGTCTGAGGCAGAAAGATTTAGTGTAGTTATTCCACTCTTCTGGGTCACGGTTTCCCCACTGGGACCCATTCCGATATCATAACCTCACTAATGGTCATTTCCTTAGTACTTCTGCGTTCCAGATGCTGAGGAGCACGTTCTGTGGCCTCATAACCACCCTCTTGTGGTCACTCCCACTTACTGATGGGGCTGTGGTCTCAGCAGAGCCAGCTGTCCCGACCGAGGGTGTGCCAGGTCGGTGGTGCCACCAGGATTTTAGCCCACGTAGCTATGTTAGCCCACGTAGCTATGTTCTGGGGCTTGCGACCTCTACATAACACTGTCCTCCAATCCAGAATTCCCTAAGGGCTCAGGTGTCCATGGTTAAAGCCAAGTCAGTGCTCAAGGGATGGGCCTCCGTCTGAAGAGGAGAGTATTCAGGCACTCGGCCTGCAGCAGGCCCGAGGGCAGATAAGGGTCAGGTCAGAACTGCAATTCCTAGCAGCCAGAGGAGTTGGCTGGGTTGGCCCTCAGTGACAAGCCCGAGGAAAGGGGTATGGGGAGGGGGGAGGAGGAGGAGGTGAAAGGGAGAAGGAGGAGAGGGAAGCTCACTGATTCTCCTGCAGGCCAGGCAGAGGGACAAATGTAACAGAGCATGTGTGACACTTGGTATACAACCTCCTGTCCCCTCGATTTACCAATGTCCTGGCAGGCACCTGTTGTCTAGGACAGGAGGCCCGCGGGGTGAGCAAGAAGGGGGAGATGGCTTGGGTAAGTCCCCCCTAGGCAGAAAGTGGCCCACTGGTACTGTGATGAGTGAATCAGCTAGAGCGAGAATGAGCAGGTTCCTGGGCGGGAGGACCCCCATCCTCTCCAAAGCGTGGGTGTCAGGGGTGTGAGAGAGATGATAGAAATTCCAGCAGCAACCCCAGCTGGTTGAGGAGGCCAGTTTCACAAGCAGAGGAGCTACTGAGCAGGTGGGACCGAGATGGTGCCCAAGATCCTGGCTCTCCCTTTAGCACGGAAAGGAACGAATTCAGAATCCCTGCATGAGAAGGACCGTCCTGGGAGCTCATCAGTGGCCACCAAGGAGGGGCAAGGTGGTCCTGGGGCTGAGGGTTTCAGGGGGACCACCCAATCTGGCTGGGCCGAGAGCAGACCCTTGTTACCCCTGAAGCAGGGGCTCAGTGGTGCAAGCAGGTAGGGTGAGGCTCACGGCCTGAAACCAGGAGACATGAGACGTGGCCAGTGCCCCAAGCAGAGGCCGGCTCCTGCATCCAAATGTCCTCTCACCAGGGAGGAAATGAGGGAGACCCTATGAAGAGCAAGAGGGGATAGCAGCCCCTCCAGTGAGTGGGGGCTTAAGAGTTAGATGCTTCTAGAAAGAGCCTGAGAGACCAAAGAAGACCATGTTAGGTGGAAAGAGACTGAGTTAGCTTTAACTGGCAATTAAAAAAAAAATGTCACCAGTTATAGTCAATAACAGACATCTATCTGCATATCTGTAGCGTTTTAACTTACATGTGTTTGGTTTTTCCCACAACCTGCCCAGGAATTCGGGCACCGAGAGGTTAGTTGACAAGCCCTGGGCCACCCAGTGAGGAGACGTGGGGCTCCCAGAGCCTGCAGGGAAGAGCCAGGAGTCCGCCTGGCAATGGGAGGGACTGGGAACAGGGAGTCTGGAGAGTGGACTTGCCACCAGCTTGGTGGGGGACCTCTGGAGGCTCTGATGGGAACCAAGGGTGCTTGTCCTGACGTGGCCAGCAGGTGGCAGCACAGCGCATTCTTGAAATCGCGGGTGTGTTTTGTGTGTGAGGAGCGGGGCGGACTGCGACACTAGTGATGAGTGAGTGCACGCGCAACTGCAGGGAAAGAAGAAGGAAGGAGCCAATTCCCTAAGCTCCATTCTGGCCCCCCTGGACCAGCTCTTCTTGCCCCTTCCTCCTCCCTCCCGGGCTGCTGTGGACAAGGTGGGGCCCTGCTGTCAGACCCGCCGAGGGCCCGTGTCCAGCCTGGCTGCTGGGCAGGAAACCTTGTCTCCAGCCCTTTATAGACGAAGCTGGGGCTGTGACAAACTGACTCAAGGATAGAAACGCATAGAAACAGGAACCCGATCGGCTGTCCCGTGAACGCAATTTGGCTGAAATTTTTAAAATCCTTGATTAGATTGCACGAAGCTGGGTCAGACGCATAGGCTGGGGCATAGAAGAGGCCAGAAATGATCAGGGTACTTAAAACTTAGAAGGCCGGAGACAAGTGGGGCCAAGGAGACCCAGCCTGTGATGCGAACAGTGTTCTTACCTGATTCTGCCGTGACCTCCCAGGCTAGGATCCTCTTATGTGAAAGGACAGGGAACAGGCGACGCAGGTTGTAGCGCGGGACCTGCAGTTGTCAACTGTGGCCACAGGGTGGCGCCAGAGGACCATCTCTGGCTGCTCGGTGCCTCCCCGGGGCCCTGGAGCTGGTAGTGGGCTGGACCAGATCTGCCCTATATTCTGGTCCCATACTGGTGTTCCCGACCACCAACATCTCTTTCTGACCCCGTGTAAGCTCTGGAAACTCCTGTGGGCGGAGCCTGATCTGCACACAGAGGGGACCTCAGCCACTGATGACTAAGTAGATGGATGAATCCCACCTGCTGTAACCCTCCCCTAAAACAGCCCAGGGCTGTGGGGGGCAGTTCAGGCTCCAGGGAGACACCAGGAGGGAGACTGTAGTCCTGGGTGGGCCCGGCTAGGGGAGAATGTAGGTGCTGAGAGACCTTATGGGTCCCTGTCCTCACGGAGACTCCGCTGTCGCAGGGTTCCATCCATGCTTCCTGTCTCCCCTCCTTCACTAGATGGTCCACACAAACCAGAGGTGCCGAGCCCTGAGGCTCGTGTTATCGGCCAAGAGTGTTTTCTCAGGGCAGCTTTTACACCCTGCCACTCACGTGCCCTGGAGTCTGGCTGGGACAGTTGGTGGCTCTCCTGGTGGGGCAGTGCTGAGCGGGGCTTTTGCAAGGCGGGGGGGCCCTGCTGTCAGACCCGGCGAGGGCCCGTGTCCAGCCTGGCCGGTGCGCAGGAGTGCTCACTCCTTCGCGTGTGCTGGGGGATTTGTCTCCGCTCCCTCCGTGACCCCGGCCTGCCCACATGTTTCAGTCATCTCCCGGGCCCTGGTGGCATTTGAGCGCCTGGCCTCTGACTCTAAACAAGGCTTACCACTGTTTGCTCAACATTTCCCGCTCGACCTTGTTCTGTTCTCCCATCCCGCCCCACCCCCGCAACCCGCAAGCGCCCCCTTCTCCTCCCCATTTAGCTCACCCCTGCTTGCCCCTGCCACCCCCAAGAAAGTTCTCGCAGACTGCCCCAGTCTCCTGGGACACCTCCCTCTTCTGACCTCAGCACTAACTGCCTGAACCCCTGGCTTCAAACTTGGGCTCTAGGGAAAGAATTTCCTGTCTTGTGGATGAAAGAGGCTAAAGGGGGAGAGGATCCAACATTTACTGAGTATATTCCAGACACTTTCTCACGTCACTAATCTCTCCACATGGCTTATGAAGTAAGGCAAGGATAATCTGGTTTCGATTTTGTGAAAATTGAAGCTGAGACTGTGATGCCCGGGTTCCGTCCAGCTCCAAAGGCCATGCCATTCCCGCCATCCAGAGCTGCTGCTCCCAGTAGGGAGAAAACACCTGCAGGCATGCAGAGGTCAGAAACTGTGCCTAACACCTTCAAGGGAAGGCAGCTGGGGCGGATGGAGGGAGGGAGCCATGGGGGAGGGGTGGCTGCTGCAAAACGTGAGGGGACCCAGAGGCTCTGGAGGGGTGGATATGGGGACTCAAGAGGGTCCTGGACTCCTGGCAGAATAATTGTTTAGGGTACCTCCGTGGAAACCACCGGGTGAGTTGAACTTTCTTCCCTACCACCCACATGCATGTGACGCGTGTGCGCACGCACACACACACACACACACATACACACACACCTGGGCCAGGCGGAGAATGCAGGTATCTGTGTTTTGGAGGAGTGGGGAGGAGGGAGCATGGGTGCTACAGTTGGAGAGATACACAGTGTCCTAGAAAGATGGTGACACCCAGGGAGACTAGAGAGCCCTAAGCACAGAACACTAAGGATTGGGTGGTGGCACCTTCCATTCCCCTAGAACGAATGAAGGCAGGCTGCGGGAAATCGGCGAGGTGCTTGCAGTTAGAGCAAACCTCTGGCACAAGGATAAGTCCCACTACTGATGGCGTCAAACTCCTAAACAAGAGGATGGATGCCCAAGGTCAGGGACTTCCGTAACCAGAGCAACGATTTAGAACTAGTGTGATCAGTATCCTTAGATGTGGTAGAATATTGGACCCTCAAAAAGACCAACGAGAGGGGCGCCTGGGTGGCTCGGTCGGTTAAGCGTCCGACTTCAGCTCAGGTCACGATCTCGCGGTCCGTGAGTTTGAGCCCCGCGTCGGGCTCTGGGCTGATGGCTCAGAGCCTGGAGCCTGCTTCCGATTCTGTGTCTCCCTCTCTCTCTTCCCCTCCCCCATTCATGCTCTGTCTCTCTCTGTCTCAAAAATAAATAAACGTTAAAAAAAAATTTAAAAAAAAAGACCAACGAGAGAATTTGGAAAATTAAAAGCTAGTCATGGAAAAAAGCCCTCCATCGATCGGCTGAATAGCAGAGTGGGCATAGCTGGAGAGAAAACAGTGAGTTGGAAGATTAAGGACTCTTAAAATGCAGCACAAAAGGACGAAGAGATAGAAAGTACAAAATAAAAGGAGGGAGATACAAAGAGCCGAGTTTTGTTGTTGAGGCTGACACCATCTCAGAACTCTGATTATAATAGGTCACCAGTGCCAGGCAGGATGAATGAATAGAGATTCACTACTGGGAAGACTATTGAAATTTTAGAACACTGGGGATAAACATTTCTAAATATTTCCAGACAAAAACCAGGCTACCTGCAAACAACATAATGCTAGAAGCAAGAAGAAAATGAAGTAATTAGCTTCAAAATCTAATGGAAAATAATTTCAGACTCAGAATTCTATACCCAGCTAAATGTAAGAATAAAACCACATCCTGAAGACACATGATTTCTTGGAATGTTTTGCGTTGAAAAAAATTCCCTTTTGAAAATAATACTAACTGAAGTGCTCTAGCAAGAAGGAAAATCGGGGCGCCTGGGTGGCGCAGTCGGTTAAGCGTCCTACTTCAGCCAGGTCACGATCTCGCGGTCCGTGAGTTCGAGCCCCGCGTCAGGCTCTGGGCTGATGGCTCAGAGCCTGGAGCCTGTTTCCGATTCTGTGTCTCCCTCTCTCTCTGCCCCTCCCCCGTTCATGCTCTGTCTCTCTCTGTCCCAAAAATAAATAAACGTTGGAAAAAAAATTAAAAAAAAAGAAGGAAAATTAATTGGAGAAATGAAATACAAGAAACAATGACTAGCCGAGAACCGATACAATTCATTAAATCTAAGTGTTATTGCATAAGAATTAACAGTGTGAAGCTAAAACCACAGATATTAATCAACAAAGGAGTTAAAGAGTTTGTGGAACAGAGGAGAATAAACGTATGTTAAAACTTGTGGGAAGGTGGATATAGATTCTGATTAATTCTAGTAATTGTAGGGTAAGACTAAGTGTGTGTGTGAAAATGTTAAGGGAAATCTCCACAAAAATAGAAGTAGAATGTATAACTTGTAAACTATTAGAAGGAAACACTGAAATGGAAGAAATGAAATCAATCTAACAAGTACGTGGAAAGAGGGAAAAAACACAAAACGTAAGAAATACGATACAGAAATAATATCAGGAATAAGTTCAAACATTCCATTAATTGCAATAAATGTGAATGAGTCAAAATCACAAGAAAAATCTCCACAAAGAATAAGATCCTGCCTTCAAGAGATACATATAAATGGTATCGACCCAGGAAGTTTCTAAATAGGAGAGTAGAAAGAGACATACTACGTAAGTCCTAACAAAAGGATATCAGTGAGTAAACCTCAATATCAGACAAGACAGAATCCAAAGAACATTAACAGAGGACAGAGTTGGATTCATGTTGCTAAAAGAGACAGTTTACCAACAAAATGAAAGTTATGAAATTTTATGCCCCGACAACATGGTTTCACGATGCTTGTGACAAAGAATGATAGATAGAGCTAGAAGAAGTGGCCAGTGTCACGATTAGAGCAGGAGCCTTCAATAGATTTTTCTCGGAAACTGACAGATCAAAGGAGCAAAAATAAGGAACACACGTATTATATATGTGTGTTTAAACATGTATATTATACATGTATTTATACATACCGTTCAAAAAAGAAATTACACTGCTTTCAAAGATACATGGACTGGTCATGAGATTGGAGTCTTGAAAAAGAAGAGAGAAATTATTTTGTAGACAATAGGATCATCTCCTTAGAAAAGGGAGAAAGGTCCAATGGCAGAGCTGTTGGATTGGGAGACCAAGTGCAAGAACCATCGTTCCCCTGGCATTGGGGACGGGGAAGAGCAGGACAGCTGTGAGAAATGACATTTGGAAGGCAGGGCAAGAGGGCTGGGAGAGTGAGGACAAGATGACAAAGGGAGACCTCTTTTGGCTGAGGAGGTGAGAGCTGGGAGGTGATAGTCTCCAAGCGCAGCTGAATCTGAGCTTGCCAACAGTTACTGAGTGCCAAGCATCTCCCAAGTGTTTTGTATGAATCATCCGATCCTTGAGGTGAGTGCTATTAATACATCGATTCTGCAGATGGAAAACCCGGATGTACACAGGGATAGTGAATCATAGCAGGCTCGAAATTTGGACTTGGGTCCATCTGATGCCGACACTGCTATTAATCTCTAAACCGTAGGAACATAAATCACCATAAACAGGGGCTCTTAACCCTACTCTGGGTACCGTTCTAGGGAGACAGTCTATCAGTTTTATCTGGCTCTCAAAGAAGACTGATCCAGGAAATATTAAGGATCCCTGGGGTGGCTCAGTCTGTTAAGTGTCCCACTCTTGATTTTGGCTCAGGTCATGATCTCGGGGTTGTGGGATGGAGCCCCATGTTGGGCTCTGCGCTGGGCTTGGAGCCTGCCTGAGACTTTCTCTCTCCCTCTCTCTCCGCCCTTCCCTCACTCTCTCTCTCTCAAAATAATAATAATAATAAATAATAAAAAAGTTAAAAAAAAAAATAGAATCCCTGACTCACATGTTGGGCTACTTTCCAGAATTGGAAAGGAGGGACTCTGAGAGCTTGGCAGGGGGGAGGGTGCTGGCCCCCACAGCCCCTGGGGCCATCGGAAGCCTGGACAAGAGGTCCTGGGATAGACCGTGCTGGCTGTTCTGATGCTCCCATGAGTCAGTACAGGACACGTGGTTCCATCCAGGCTCTCGGAGAAAGAAGAGACAGACTCTCTGAGATCACCTCTGCCGTCAGCGATAATCCAACCCTGCGGTCACAGATAGGGCCCCTGGAGCCCAGAGAGGTTGCCCCAGTCACCCATGGTCCTACAGCCGGTTGGTGGCCAATGGTCAGAGCCAGGATGTGGTCAGCACCCTCCCGTCTCACTGCCCTGACCTCGATGATCCAGCCTCTCCTCCCGCGGTGTGATGTTCAGGGCCAAAGGAAGAGCCCAGTTCTCCAGGGAGCCTATGTGGCAACAAAGAGACCAGAAGAGGACGTCAGCCTGTGGCCAAATGGTGTGACTTCGTTGATTTATTTTTTAAATTGTGGTAAAATACAGATGGCATAAAACTTCTCACTGTAACCACTAACAAATGCACAATTCAATAGCATTAAGTACATTCGCCATGCTGTGCGACCGGCCCTACCGTCTAGTTAGTGCCAGAACTTTCTCATCACCCCAAACCCATTTGCAGTCACTCTCCATTCTCCCCTCCCTCGGCGCCTGGAAACCACCCATCTACTCTCCGTCTGTGCATTTGCCTACTCTGGAGATTTCGTAGGAACAGAACCAAACAATGGCCTCCTGTGTCTGTCTTCTTTCACTTACCGTATCTCCAAGGTCCATCCGTGCTGTGGCATGCATCAGGGCCTCCTTTTTTATGACCACATAGTATTCCTTTGTGTGGGTAGATTACACGTTGATGTTTACCATTCACCTGTTGAAGGACACCTGGGTTGTTTCCAGCTTTTGACGACCGTGAACAGCGCTGCTGTGAACAACGATGTGCAAGGTTTTGTTTGAACACCTGCTCTCCGTTTTTTTTTTTGCGTGTATACCTAGGAGTGAAACGGCTGAGTCATATGGTCATTCTATGCTTAGCTTGCTGAGGAGCCAACAAACCGATCTCCACAACAGACTGGAATTTTCCCTGGCCCTTCCTCTCCGCATGCAGCAACCCCCGCCCCTTCCCAGGCAGCCCCCCACCACCCCCTGCAGCCCGCCTGCGCTCCTGGGCTCCAGGCCCACTGCCCATGCTTGCTCGACCTCTCGGACGTCCCCGTGCGTTGTCCTTCTCAAGTCTGCTCCACCGGCACTTGCCCCTTTCCTCCGACATTGACATGCCCTCTGCCCAGTGGCCCTGCAGCATGGGCCCCAGCAGGTGACAGGCCCCAGCCTCAGGCTGGCATGTGAGCCGTAGGTCACGGGGGTAAGGGTGGCGTGCCTACCGTGTGCTGCTGGTCTAACTATACCTGTTTTCCCATGTGATCCTCACAGCGAGCCCTTGAGGCAGATACCAGTATTGTCTCCATTTGTGGATGTGGAAACCAAGGCTCAGAGAGGTTCAGCCACTTGCCCAAGACCACACAGCTAGTAAGCGGTGGCGTGTGGGAGGCTGTCTCCTCAGGGTTGAGACAGATCGCGGAGCTCCCGGGAACAACAGAAAACCTCTCTGACTTGCAGAGAAGAAGGTCAGAGATTAGGACGTGGGCTCTATAACAGACAGATGTGGGAGAGAGGGTGGCTCTTGGGAGACGTGCCTCTCTCAGGGGGCTCAGGTCACAGTGAGGGTCCTCCCGGGGGTGGCTGTCATCAGGTCCTGCGTTTACCAGCTACTGTGGCCCTCAAGGGCCCGCTGAGCCCGGGGGAGTTGGCAGAACCTCGTGGCAGAAAGCACGTTGGAGGTGACAGGTAGCTGAGAGATGATGACTTTGCTCCGGTGCGACCGGCACACAGCATGCGATTTCTCGGTGAAATGGTTTGTGTCACTGCCGGCAGGCTGCGAGCGCAGCGGTGAGTACGCGCCGACGTGGAGCATAACCCTCAGCTCCATCAAGAACCCAGGCGGCAGGCGGCGGGGGGGGGGGGGGGGGGGCGGGGGGCGGTGCCCACGTGCCCACATGTCCACGTGCCAGAGTCTGAGCACAACACGCCAGCCGGGGGCCATTCCACAGACCCTTCCCCCAGATGAAGAGCCAGCCGCCAGGGCCCGGCAGGGGGGGCCCCCACCCCCTAGGGCAGCGACTGGCCTCTAGGTGGGCCTCCTTCTGCAGCAATGTGTTGGCAGGAAGTCTGGGTGATCATCTGCGGCTGCATTAGACCTGAGCCAGGTCTCGTGCTGTCTCCCCAGCCTGGGCTCACGCTCAGGATCCCTGAGGGCCAAAGGCAAAGGGGGGGCGGTCATCAGCGTGCGGGGCCCTGCGCTAGGTGCGAGATCACACCGGGGAAGGCGGGCCCCGTGGTCGCCTTCCTGAGCACGGGCCACGCAAGCAAAGGAGAAGGTGGCAGTGAGCCATGAGGACCCCCCCACGCTCTCCCCTGCAGGGATTCCGAGTAGGGGTGGCCACCTCAGGAGGCCCGGGGAGCCCCGGGCACATGTGCCAGCACCGAGTGGACGCCAGGAGCTCGCCCCTGGGCAATCCAGCTAGCTAGGGGACCTCGGCTCTCCCGTGGATACGGTGGTCTCCCGGTTCCAGCCCCCTGAGCCTCCTCTCCCCGGAGCCTCTGGAAAACGATTTCCAGATCCGGGAAGCCGAGGATCAGGTCCCTGATGGCGGAGACCTCGTAGGTACCCGCTGCTCTGTGAATTCCATGGGAGAGAGGGGCATTTAAACTGGGACAAGAAGGAGGAGCAGGAATTAGCTAGGCAGGGGAGGTGGTAAGGGTGATAGACCACGGGATAATGTGTGAAGACCCCAGGGCAGGAGGGACAGGGCCTTGGGGGGCTGAAACAAGCCCATGTGGCTGCTAGTATAGATGGGGACAGGAAGCAGGGGTGAGGGGAGGAGACAGAGGTGGGCAGAGACTCCGCTCTGCACCTGTCTGGTGGCCCTAGCTTGCTATGGCACCTTTAGCCATCAGCCTCCCCTTACAGTGACCTCCCCACACCCCAGCCTCCTGGGTGACTGTAAATGTCTTCTAGGTCAGACTGTCTTAGCCTCATCTGTACCCGGCCCAGGGACTGGTCGGCGCCCGGTGGGTGTCTGCGGGACCCATAAATAAATAGATGTTCGAATTAAACCGATCTCACAGAGAGATAGAAACCAGGGTTAGGTGAGGTTGAGGGACCTGTGTCCGTGCGGTAACCCTGAACTCCTGGGAGGGGTGGGGCAGCCCCCCGGGTGGGGCTTCCGGAAGGCAAAGGGTGTGTTTAAAGAAGCCAGACCGGGAGAAAGAGAAAACAGGTGTCCACACCTCTCCTGGGAGGTGAAGCACCTTCTTGAAAACTTGGAAGTCTCCCTGGAAGAGGTGATCCCGAGGCAGCCGGCTCCTCCCATCCCCCTGGGCTTCTGACCCACTGTCCCTGGAACCCAGAGGCCCCGCCCATTCCCTTTCCGGCAGGGGCTCCTCTCCTCTGGTTTGCAGGCCGGGAGGGAGGGAGCAACAGGGAGTGGGGAAGGAGGCAGACGACCTGTTCAGGACACTGGTTGATTCATCAGGCTTTGCTGCTTTTCCACGGCTCTGCAGCCTTCAGCTGCATATTCAGGCTGGCTCCTGGCTTAGCCCTGCCTGCGTCTGTGCTGCTCTATTTTTACAGCCCTGGGGAGGGCTGACGAAAACATTTAAAAAGACACAAAAATTAAAAAATTTAAAAGTCCGGTGCCAGCTGTTCTGTTTGGAAAGCAGGCTGACATCTGTGTTCTGTCTCATTGAGCTGCATGCTGTCCCCACATCCACCCCCCCCCCCGATGGCCCAGGGGCTTAGGAAACCTGGCTCAGGCCCCCACTTTGCCACTCACCCTCTGCGTGACCTTACCCAACCCCCTTCCTGTCCTGTGCCTCAGTTTCCACAATGTGACAAAGAGAAGTTCGGACAAGTGGATTCGTGTTTGAATTTGGGTGGTTCGAGAACTTTCTCCATGCAGGAGAGGGGTGTGACGGGAGGAGGTCGCGTCCCTTCCCTGTTTCAACACCCCCTCCTTCTCCATCCCTTTGACTAATTCCTCTAAAAAAGCTCCACTTTTCAACCTGAAGGAAGGGTCCGGCCAGGACCCTTGCAGTGGGCTGGGAGGTTGTGGGGACAGGGGTCGGCATCCCGGAGTCGTAGTCTTGACTCTGCAACTCACTTTCAGCGTGACCTTCCGGCTCTCAGTTTCCGTATCTCTCGGTTCCCCGTGTGGGGGCAGAGTCGCCAGGATGCGGCGCGGGTGCACCCCCATGATGCGGTGTCCACATCAATATCTCTGTCCCGCAGGGTCTCTGCAATGTGACCTCACCTCGCCCCCGGAATCCGGGAATCCGGGAGAAGGTGAACTCACGCAGGGGCAACAGCACGTGCAAAGCACCCTGAGGCTTAGGACAGAAAAGACAATGCAGTTTCCGCTTGGTTTGCCGCGATGTCCCTCAGGCAGTGCTGATGTCTGAGGTCATTGTCATGCTGTGAGGAAGCCCAGGGACAAGCCCTGAGCTCATGCCAAGCGGAGAAGGCTCCGAGGGGCTCTGGACTGCGCTTGCATCCAGGAGAGCTCCCAGAATTCCTGAGGAAGGGGGAGAAGCAGTAGGGTTGCTGTCCTAGCCACTAAGATTCGCGGTACGACAGTAGCCGGCGCAGACCCGGTGAGTGCAGAGTGGAGCGCGGGCGGTCCTTCAGAAATCTCGGGCAAGGACCGGGGTCCAGAGCTGCAGTGGTGGCTTTAACAGAGGGTAGCCGTGGACGCTTTGCTGAGCTGGCTCCTCTGGGCCTGGGAGCCTCTTCTGTCAAGAGACGGATGGGATGATGTCAAGTGATCAGCTGTACTGGTGCTCCCAGAGCTGCTAGTCCTCCCCTCCGCTGGGCACCAGGAGGTATGCATTCCATTCTCACCCCACCCCCACCCCCAGCCCCGCACCCCCACTCCCCCAAGGAGGCGTGGTACCCGTGACTCGACGGTCAGGGAAACCACACCATAGTAGTTAGTAGATGCTACATCCTGGAAGAGAGGCCAATGGCTGGTTCCCCACGATCTTGTCTTTGACTTGGCAACCGCTAAGGCCTCACGTTGAGATGGTGTCACAAGGCACTGAGCACCCCGTGGCCTGGTTCCTGAAGATCTGTGAGGAGAGAGGCCTCATCCCCCTAAACCCAACCTTTGTGGTATTAAGCCACTGAGATTTGGGGGTTGTTACTGCAGCCTGAGATAACTGGCCTGGAGTGATGCGATGCGGAAAACAATCACAACTACGGATTTCTCATCTAATTGTTGAGCATCTGGGCGATCGCAGGCAATCAAGCCCTGGCTCTTATTACAATGCCAATTCCCGTTTCTCGGGCGAGTTTTCCCCGGAAAGAGATGCCGAGGCCAAGCTCTGAATGCAAGGAGTGTATCCAGAAAGCGATTCCAAGGAGCATGGACAAGGGAGTGAAAACGAGGTGGGGCAGAAAAGGAGGTTCAGTAGTAGGGTGTAGGGAGGACCCGGTTACTGCTGTGGGCAGCTGGGGTTCCGCTCTGCCGGGGACCTCTGGGACAGCGGTCAGCATGCACCAGGTTGTCCCCACCCGGAAGGTGAGGGAGCTGCGGATCTGCCCCTCAGCGCCCACGGGTGGCGAGCTGAGGGCGGCTGGTGGGGGGAGGGGGCAGTTAGCTCCCAATCCCGGGGCCCAACACCAGCTTGCTCTGGGCGCCGGTGCCTACACACAGGATGGGGGGGGGGGGAGGTGGGGAGGCATCTGCTTTCGCAGCCAGGAGGGGGGCTCCGGCAGCTGGGTGCGCTCCCGGACCCGAGCTCGACCCCAGTCCCCTGACTTCCCGGCCGGCCCGGACCGTGCGCGCTCAGGGTGGGCCCTGGCATCCAAAACCAAGCTCTGCGTGGGAAGGGACAGCTTGGCGCGCTGGGAGCGTTGGCGCTGCACCTGCCTGAGTGACCGTGCGGACTGCGAGTGAGCCGGGTGCGCACCTGTCCGCCCGGCCGCCCAGCCTCCCTCCACCGCGGTGCCCGCCCCGTCTGCAGGGGGGTCCCGCCACCCCCGTGCTGCCTGCCGCCCCGCGGGGGCGGGAGAGCAGGGCGGCCTCGGAGAGAGGCGGCGACACCCGGGGAGGGGGGTGCTGGCGGAGGGGCCGGTTCTCACACCAGCCCTGCACCTTGCGGGGTGGGGCCCCCTTTCGGCTTTTCAGGAAACGGGAGAAGAGACTTGACACTGCTCATCGTGGACCTTGGAGGGGGTGGGTGTCCAGAAAGAGCTTTGGATGAAGCAGCAGGCAACTTCTAACCCCGGCTCTGCCTTCCTCAGCTGCGTGACCTCGGGCAGGACACTTCACGGCTCAGGCTTACCTCTTCAGTTCTCGTCTCTAAAAGGAGAGGCTTGGGCTGAACCGAACTGCGAGAGTCTTGTGTTAGGGGGGCTGGCGAAGGAGCCAGCCAGACCCCGGGTGCAAATCCTGAGGCTGCTGCTTGCCTGATCTTGGGCGGGAGACGGCCTCTCGTCAAGCCCCAGTTTCCTCATCTGTTGGGAAGACTCAGATCGTGGTGGTCACGGGCCAGCTGTCACACCTGCCACTGTATCACCCGGTATTCTCAGTGTCACGGATAACCGGGAGGGTCTTCCGCCCTCGCTGTGGGACCCTGAGAAAAATACGGGACCTCTCTGGTTGTAGTATCCGACCCTGCTTTGCCCAGATATTTGCACAGACAGATGGGGTGCTGGGTGTGATGTGAGGGATGAGGGCCAATGAGGAAAGAACGAGGATCGGCCGTGAGCCTCACGATCCATCGGGAGAACCTGACGTGGACAGTATAGACCCCCCTCCTGGCAGGTGATCCCTGGGGACACGCTCCACCACTCCCACCCCCCTTCTGATTAAAAAAAAAAAAAATCAACTCCAGGCATCCATCATCTACTCATCCATCCTTTGGACACACTTAGCAACTTCCAGGCCTCTGGAGAAGGAGGATTCAAGACAAAGGTACGTGTAGTTGAATTGGGGTGAAACATGTGTAAACAAGTAACTCAAGACCCAGAGGCTTATTGAAATTCTGGAGTGTGGCGCCACACTGAGAAATTGCTCCCGCATTGTATCATGCTATAAAAGCCTTCCAAAGGAGAGAGGGCGGGTCCTGCGTCCAGAAGGGGACACCTCACCTGGGACAAGAGTCTGCACCCTTCTGACTCCCAGGAGCAGCAAAAGATGTTCGGATTCTAGGGCTGGAAAAGAACAGGCGAGGCTGCCAGACATTCAGTGTGGCCTGAGCAACGGGTAATGCCAAGTGGGAGTCCCTCTCCCCGACAGTCAGGGCTTGCCTGGAGTAGCCAAGTTCTCGTTTGTCCTGTGGGCCCGAGCGCGAAGAGACCCCAGCATCAGTTGGTTCTGACTTCTCCCCATCTGTGGGCAAGCGGCTGCTCAAATGAAGTTTAAAATGACTTTAAAGATGTGTGAATGTAAATAAAAACACAACAGACCAAAATTTACAGGATGCAGCGAAAGCAGTGCTAACAGGGAAGCTCATAGCTGTAAAAGACCACGTTCCAAAAGAAGGAGGGGGGCGCCTGGGTGGCTCAGTTGGTTGAGTGTCGACTCTGATGTCGGGTCAGGTCACGATCTCATGACTCGTGAGACTGAGCCCTACGTCGGGCTCTGGGCTGAAAATGCGGGGCCTGCTTGGGATTCTGTCTCTCCCTCTCTCTTTCTGTCCCTTCCCCACTCTCTCTCTCTCTCAAAATAGGTAAAATAAACATTTAAAAAAACTGAAAAGAAGGACGATCCCAAATCATCAACCTACCTTTACCACTGAAGGAACTAGAAAAAGAAGAATAAATTAAGCCCAAAGCTAGCAGAAAGAAGCAAATAAGATTAGAGCAGCGATCAATAAAATAGAAAACAGGAAACAAGGGAGAAAGTCAGTGAAACCACATTTGCCTCTTCAGAACATGACAAAGTTAGCAAAACCGATAAGCCATTAGTTAGATGGACTGAGAGAGACCAGGATAAGGGGGCGGGGGACTCAAGTTATTAAAATCAGAAGTGAAAGTGAGGACATCACTACTGATTCTACAGGAAGAAAACTGATTATAAGAAGGTTGCACACCAACAACCTACTTGAAATGGACAAACTTCTAGAAACACACGACCTATCGATACTGAATCACTGAAAACCTGAATAGGTGATTCATTCAGTAATCAAAAACCTTCTGACAAAGAAAAGCCCTAAACCTGACGACCTCACTGGTGAATTCTCCCCCAAAATTTAAAGAAAGACTAACACCAATCTCGCCCAAATCTTTCCAAAAAATTGAAGACAACACTTTCTAACTCATTCTACAAGGCCGGCATTACCCTGAAACGAAAGGCAGAGGAAGAAACTACAAGAAAAGAAAGCTACAGACCAATATCCTTTACGAATATTGATGCAAGAATCCTCAGCAAAATGCTAGCAAACTCAATTTAGCAGCATATTAAAAGGATTGTACACCATGAGCAAATGGGATGTATTCCTGGAAAGCAAGGATGGTTCGATATACAAACATCTGTTCGCCTAATATACCACATTCATGGGACCAAGGAAAAAAATCCCACAAGAATTGCTTGCAGGCACTCAGATGGATATTTGTACACCCATGCGCACAATAATCAAAAGGTGGGAACGACGTAAGCCTCCATTGATTGAGAAACAGATCAACAAAATATGGTCTACACATCCAACGGAATATCAGTCAGCCTTAAAAAGGGAAGGAAATTCTGACACACTACAGCGTGACTGAACCTTGAAGACATTATGCCAAGTGAAAAAAGCCAGTCACAAAAAGACAAATACTGTGTGACTCCACTTACATGAGACACGTGGAGTCGTCGACTTCATGGAGACAGAAAGCGGAACGGTGGTTGCCAGAGGCAGAAGGAAAGGGGATGGAGAGTTCGGGTTGGTTTGTTTTTTGATTTGTTTTAATGTTCATTTATTTTTGAGAGAGAGAGACAGAGTGCCAGTGGAGGAGGGACAAAGAGAGAGGCAGATACAGAATCCGAAGCGGGCTCCAGGCTCCGAGCTGTCACCATAGAGCCCGACGTGGGGCTGGAACCCACAAACCGTGAGATCATGACCTGAGCTGAAGTCAGATACCGAACTGACTGAGCCACCCAGGTGCCCCGAGAGTGAGTGTTGAATGGGGACAGAGTTTCAGTTTGGGAAGATGGAAAAGTTCTATGGATGGATGATAAAAATGGTTGCAGAAAAATGTGAAAATATGTCATGCCACTGACCTGTACACTTAAAAATGGTTACGCTAAGCACGCTTTCGTACAACTGTAGCCCCAGCAATTCAGGAGGCTGAGGCGGGGGGGGGGGGGCATCGCTTGAGCCCAGAAGCAACAGGTTGTGCCAGGAGGGCTGGACCTCCCCAGGTCGGAAGTGGGGCAGGTAAAAAATGGTTAAAATAGTAAAATTTGTGTTGTGCGTACTTTTCCATAGTAAGAACGTATACGTAAAGTTCGTAAAATAAAAATAACGAGCTGTGACCTATGAGCCCGTGGTGTTGGGGAGATCTTACACCCGTAACGAGTTGTAGCGACACCATGACAAGGTATTGATGAATGTGGTCCTAGGAGGGGTTGAGCGAAACGCCACGGGCAGCCGGGGTGGGGAGGATATGCTTGTCACAGAGGGACTGAAAGCTTCATTTGAGCTGGACCTCCCAGGAATGCGGGGTGGAGAGGGCCTTACAGGCTATGCACTGCCTAGGCAAGTCCTGGAGGGAGGTGAGGGCTGTCCCGGGTCTGCTGTGACTGGTATCAGGACCCGGGAGAAGGGCAATCCAGGGGAAGGTGGGCCTCCCCTGCTCTCATCAATCCTTGGGCTTCCCTGCTCACTCCTGGGGCTCGGGGCCCTGGTGAGCCTCCCTGAGCAGTTTGCTGGAGAGGAAGGCTTAATCCGGCCTCCTTCTTGCACACAGGAGGAACCGGGGGTCTGGAGTCGGGGGGAAGCGCCAGGAGATAATGCAACAAGGAAACATAACTGCTAAAACTCTAACGCAACCGTAGCTGGGTATCACAGGTATTTTATCCATATCAGCGAGGCCGGTGGAGCTACTGTGTCTGATGTGTTACTTTCAAGTAACAAGAAAGGGAATTCATTGGCTCAGGTATCTGAAAATTAAAAAAGAAAATTCCCAAAGAGTGTTGCTGCAGGCAGCGCTTGCTCCGGGCTCGGGGAGCTCTCTAGGTCCCTCTGTCTCTCTGCTCTTCCTTCTGCGGTGGAGACTTATCCTGGGGAGGCGTTCCTCCTGGCCCTGGGGTGGGTGCTGGCAGTTGCCAGGGATACGTGCCCCACGCGCAGGCTCAGAAGAGCGACTGCAAGTAGACAAACCTGACCCCGGCCAGGGATGGAATGTTCTAATTAGCTTGGACGGAGTCCTGTAATTAGCTTTACTCCAGGTTCCAGGTGTGGGATTGAATGCCCCAGAACCGTAGGGATCCCAGTCGGAATCAGGGATTCCTGGGAAGGAAGAGGAGAGAAATGGATGTTGAGATCAATTCTGAGTGCTCAATGTTAAGAGATATCACAACAACTGGAAAAGAATGATATAGTTATTAGAAGTGCCTCTGGCTGCAACAGAAAATGCAGCCAACAATGAGTTAAACGAATAGAAGCCCGGGGTTCCACGGTGGCCAGCACTGATTGAACTGGGCGGCATCGTTCCCCCAAAGAGCCAGGCTCCATCCACACGCTCGCTTCTCCACTCTTGGCGTGCTCACTTTTATTCTTTACTCGCATGATGACTGCCATAGCCCCAGGAATAATACCCGTGTTCAAGGCAGGGGGATGGGGGACAGATCAAATCTGCAGGCTCCCTTCCCACATCATCCTTCTTATTGGGATACAGGAGACTGTCCAGATGCTTCTGAAGAGACTTTCATTTAGGTCTGGGTCCATTTAGGTCTAGGTCCCATTTAGCTGGGTCCTATGGCCACTCATACTTGCAGATAGGCTGACCAACCATCTTGGTTTGTCTGAGACTGAGGGAGGTCTGGGGACTTTTGGTGCTAAGACTGGACAAATCCTGGGCAAACCAGATAAGCTGGTCACCCTAACGGGAAGAGGGCTGGGGAAGTGAATGTGGGGCTTCCCAGGCTCTATGGTAGAAGGTTGCAAAGGAGGAGGGGGTGATGGTGGGTTTTGGGGGTAGCCATCAGCAGTGTCTGCCACAAACAACCAGGGTGGTGAAGGGATTCAAAATCAAGACATATCTGGAATCGGTGAAGGGACTAAAAAAATAGCCTAAAAATTAGTAGACGTGCTACATTCTGGATATGGGTTGCAGTATCTTCTCCCAGTCCATGGGTCACCTTTTTGCTTTCTTAATAGTGTCTTTGACGAACAAACGTTCTTGACTTAGCACAGTTCAATTTATCACTTTTCTCTTTATGGTTAGCACTCTTAGTTTCCCAAGAAACCTCTACCAACATCATGAGATACTCTCCTTTTTTTTTAACGGCTCTATTGAGAGATAATTCACATACCATACAATCTACCCATCGGAAGGGTACAATTCAATGCTGGTAAGATATTCAGAGATGTGCCACCATCAGCAATCTAAGGACATTTGCATCACCTCAAAAAGAAATCCCGTGTCCTTTGGCTATCATACCCTTATCCTCATCCCTCCCCGACTCCCAGGCCTAAGCAACCACTCGTCTACTTTCTGTCTCAATAGATTTCCCTATTCTGCACATTACATATAAATGGAATCCTACCATATGCGGGCTTTTGTATCTGGCTTCTTTGACATAGCATAATGTTTTCAAGGTTCGTCCATGTGGTAGCATGAGTCAGAATCTCATCCATCTTTATGGCCAAATATGAGGTCAGGGTCAAGATAGTGTCTCCTCCATAAGGATATCCAATTGACTTGGCACCATTTACTGAAAAGACCACCTTTTCCCATTGCACTCTATCATCAATTAGGTAACCTACATGCGTGCTTGTTTCTGGACTCAATTATTTTTTGTTTTGTTTTGTTTTGTATTTTTTGGACTCAGTTCTATTCTTTCAGGCTATTTGGCCATCCTGATGTCAACCCCACGGCATTCTCCCTGAATAGAACTTTACAGCAAGTCTTGATATTAGCTTATCTAAGTCCTCCCATTTTGTTCTTCTTTTTAGTTTTTTTTTAATGTTTATTTTGAAGAGAGAGAGACACAGAGAGAGAGAGAGCGGGGGAGGGGCCGAGAGACAGGGAGACACAGAATCTGAAGCAGGCTCCAGGCTCTGAGCTGTCAGCACAGAGCCCAACACGGGGCTCGAACTTGGAAACAGTGAGATCATGACCTGAGCTGAAGTCAGATGTTTAACCGAATGAGCCATCTAGGCACCCCCTGTTCTTCTTTTTAAACATTGCCTTGATTGTTCTTGGCCGTTTGTATTTTTTTATAAATTTATAATTGCCTATCAGTTTCTAAAAAAACAAAACAAAACAAAAAAACCTGTTGGGATTTTTATTGAGTTTATGTTGAGCTGAGTTACAGAGCAGTTGGAGTAGATCTGACATCTTTAAAACGTTGAATCTTCCATTCCAAAAAACATAGTATATTTCTCTATTTAAAAAATTTCTCTCGGGGCGCCTGGGTGGCGCAGTCGGTTAAGCGTCCGACTTCAGCCAGGTCACGATCTCGCGGTCCGTGAGTTCGAGCCCCGCGTCAGGCTCTGGGCTGATGGCTCAGAGCCTGGAGCCTGTTTCCGATTCTGTGTCTCCCTCTCTCTCTGCCCCTCCCCTGTTCATGCTCTGTCTCTCTCTGTCCCAAAAATAAATAAAAAAACGTTGAAAAAAAATTAAAAAAAAAAATTTCTCTCAATAACATTTCATAATTTTTAGTGTAGAGGTCTTATGTGTCTTTCAGTAGATTTATTCATAAGGGTTTTTGTTGTTGTTTTTGATGCTATGCTATAGTTAAAATTTTTTCATTTGGATACTTGTCTTCAAATACCTGAAGGGCTTTTAGGTAGAGCAGAGGGCTGGTCACTGATTTATTGCCTGGTATGTGCAGGCAGGCCTGGAACCAAGTACCGTCCATATTTTCCCATCTACTCCTTAACAGCCCTTGGACACAGGGCTATCTTATCCTCATTTTACAGAGGTGGAGCCAGGCCTGAGGCCAAGGCTCTCTGAAGGCCAAGCTGCACCCGCTTCATTCTCGGTCCAGACCTGACATGGGGAAACCCGTGCCTATGGCTGCAACCCTCTGAGGATCTTTCCAGATAAGAAATTCTACGACTCCCAAATTCAAATTCAAGATTCGAATTTATCCAGCCCCACCCTAGTGCAAATATTAGTGAATCCTGACTTTTTTTTTTAACGTTTTATTTTATTTTTGAGACAGGGAGAGACAGAGCATGAACAGGAGAGGGTCAGAGAGAGGGAGACACAGAATCTGAAACAGGCTCCAGGCTCTGAGCTGTCAGCCCAGAGCCCGACGCGGGGCTTAAACTCATGGACCGTGAGATCATGACCTGAGCCGAAGTCGGCCGCTTAACCGACTGAGCCACCCAGGCGCCCCCTGACGTTTTTTTTTTATAAGTAAACAAGTCAATATATCAACTGAAAACACAATTTCTTAAGTCCACAGAACCTGAGTATCGTAATACTTTTTAACCATAATCTGAGTGAGGGTTAAAAGTCATCACACAATTTGTAAACAACACTTCAAGGGTGCTTAAAATCTCTGAGGGGAAAATGGCTTAAATGACATGGCCCACACCTCCCCATGAGCTCCAGCCAGCATAGGCACCCAAAAGTGCTGATAACCCCCACTGCAGGCCTCACAGACCCCTCGATCTCAGCATGAGCCAAATGGAACTCACATCTGCCTGTGTCTGGCCAACACTGGTCATACCTTTTGGTGACTCACATCCTTCCTAGGTTGGGGGAATTTCCCACACAGTGAGACAGAAGCATGCTTCCCAGAGGCCCTGGCAACCAGGCATCCGTATGTGGTCTGGGCTTGGCCAGTCACACGAGCCTGGGTGAGGTGCTACAGAAGGTCTAGGAGCCGCTCTGGTGACGGTGGCCACCAGGACGCCCAGGGGCTAGTGGCACCAGTGGTAACGTCTGGTGCCACCTGCAACCGTCTGGCCCGGGCACAGGTGCTGAGTTCTTCCGGCCCCTCCCGAAGAGCCTGCGAGCTGGAATCTATCGTCTGCAACCGAGAACCTTGCCTGGAACACGCCCCTCCCCAGGCTCGCTCCCCGACCCCCTTTACAGTAGAGGGCAACAAGGCCCCTCCGGCTGTCCATGCCTCCAGTCCAGCAGCGACCCTGGTGTCCTCCCTCCCCCTCCATCCCAGTGCCTGGGTCTTACCGACGATTCCGCTTCCTACAAAGCTCGAGGCTGTCCAGTTCACCACTCCTATGGCCAGCCGGCTTTAGACTGTTCCTGAAGTTCCCACCGTCGCTCTGGAGTGATCTTCCTGGGAGGCAGACTAGGTCAGATGGCCCCTCACTGAAGCTCTCCGGTGCCTGTTTCCCCGGCTTGTGAATTTTGCTGGAGAGCCTTTCCTCGGGGGACCACCCTAAGCTTTCCTACCCCAGTGCTGGCTCTGCCCCTCTCGTTCTCGAAGCCACGATCGCTTCTCCTGACCCAGGGCTTTTGCACCTGCACTTCATCTACCAATAGCTTTATTCCACCCTTTCCTAACCCCTGCCCCGACTTTGCCTTTAGTCTTAGCTTCTGGGGGAGTCATTTAAAAAAAATGTTTATTTATTTTTGAGAGGGAGAGAGAGAGCACGAGAGCGAGGGCAGGGGAGGGGCAGAGAAGAGGGAGACAGGATCCGAAGCAGGCTCTGTGCTGACAACAGCGAAGCCCAACGCAGGGCTCGAACCCACGAACTGTGAGATCATGACCTGAGCTGAAGTCAAACATTTAACCGTCTGAGGCACCCAGGCGCCCCCCGGGGAAGTCATTTTTGAGCCTTCCCCTCAGGGAGAGACATCTCTCACTTGGACCTTTGCAGCCCCTGTGCTTTGGGAGGCTCTGCGTGGTTGGTTCCCCGCTCATGCCTAGCCACTTCTGAGCTATGTGCCCTCGGGCAAGTTACTGAATCTGTCTGGGCCTTAGTGTCCCTGTTTCTTCATCTGCAAAATACAGTTAGTGATATTTGCTACTCCAGGTTCAGCTTCCCCCCTTTTCTGCTCTGTCTGCGGCCCTAAGCTCACCCTTCAGGCTGCATTGTCCCCTGGCTTCAGTGGGAGGTGCCATCTGAGCTCAAGAGAACGGAGCCGGAGGCGTCAGGGAGTCGCTTCCTAGCCCCTTCCTTGTCCTGGGCCATTTCTGTCTAAGGCACTGTAGTCAGTCTGTAATAGGTCTCTGTGGAGCCAGGGGTGAATTCTGTTTCTATAGCCCAGAGCTGTTGAGAGGATAAAATGAGAAGACTCATGATGCTACTCTCAGCACAGTGCCTGGCTCGCCTCGTTTCAACTCATCACTTTTCCCTGTTTCTGTGAACAGACTGGATCTGAAATGCAAAGGCCTTTCTCAGCTGTGTCCCCAGAGCTTAGCACAGAGTTCAGCACATTTGATGAGCATTTGATGAATTAATGGTCCTATTTGCCTGTGTGCAGTATGGTCCTGGTGCCAGGAGAAGAGGCAAGAGTATCCACAGGCTCCCTTGTGCAGTTGTTCAGGTTGTGCACTGCAAAAGTTGCCTGGCCCAGGAAACAAGTGGAGCCCAGATCGGTCTGTGACCTTCCCACCGAGCTATGCTCCAAGAGAAAGAGGTATTTTTCCTAATTTGCTCAAAGGGGCTGTGTGAGTTAATGGTTCCTTAAGGCTCTACCCCCAAACCCAGTTTTTATTCATTCATACAGTATACTCCATGCTCCTGCCTATGTCCTGCCTCCCAGCCCCCTCGAGTACCTCTGTTTTCATTAGTTCCTCTCTGCCTTCCAGGAAGCCAGCAGCTCCCCAAGGAAGTACTCTAGCTTGAGAGAGGCCTGCAGAAACCGGCAGGGACAGGGCTTCCAAGAAAGTCTCTGGTAAGCCTGAGCACCAGAGCCACTGATCTCCCGGATAAATGGGGGCAGACAGCAGTGAGTGAGTGGGCAGGCCCAGGAGAAACCAGTCGTGGGCGGCTGCAGAAATACTGACCCTGGAATGGGGGGGGGGGAATAATAGGCAATTAGCACCAGAGTGCCCCCATCCAGCCCCAAGCCCATTAAACACAGGACGACTTTAACCAAATCCTACCTTAAAGAGCTCTATTTAGAGGCAGCTTAGTATAAATTGTTCTGTAAAGAGAAAAAAAAATCCCAACAATCCAGGCAACAGAGCAGTTCCTAGTGGGAGTTGGTAATAGGTGGGTTGGAGAACCAGCGGGGGCCAGGGCCTTTGAAAAGCTCTGCAGGGAGAGTGGAGGAGGTCGTCAATTTCAATTCAGCCTGTTCTATTTCACTCTGTTCCAGGGCCTCTGCCTTCCCCCAGTCTGTTACATATCTGGAAGCAGAAAGGGTGCACAGTGAGCTGAGTTGCATCTCTGCCTGTGCGCAGGGAGGTCAGGCCTGGTGATCTCTGGTCCAGGGAAGGGGGCCGTCCGGGGCCCAGGCCTGGATCAAGCATGAGTGTGGGACACTGATCACTCCCCTGTGCCTTGGGTTCCTTTCCCTTTGCTCACTCCCCTCTAGGCAGCACCGGAGCAGCTCACCCCTGGCTGCACCCGGAAGTCACCAGGCGAGTTTTCCAAATGCTGATGCCTGGGCCCCACCCTGAGATTCTCGTCAGTTTGTGCGGATTGGCGCCCTAGAGTGGGCACAGTAAACGTTCCCCGGGTACTTCCACATGCAGTACCTAAGGCCCGTCCTATCCCTGCTCTCTTGTGTGGTTAGCCACCCATATGGGCCTGGGAGACTGGCAGGTGCACCTTCCTAAACCCCACAGGCAGTGGTTTCCAGAGTGGGTTCCCTGGAGCAGCAGTATCGGCGTCACTTGGCGACGCTTTAGAAATTCATATTCTCAGGCCCAGCCCTAGAGCTCTGGAATCAGAAATTCTTTTTGTTTGCTTATTTATTTATTTTTGAGAGTGGGGGAAGGGGCAGAGAGAGAGAGAGAGAGAGAGAGGGGGAGACAGAGAATCCCAAACAGGCTCCGTGCGGCCAAGGAAGAACCAGATACGGGGCTCGAACCCGCGAACCCATGAGATCATGACCTGAGCCAAAATCGAGAGTGGGACGCTTAACCAGCTGAGCCACCCAGGGGCCCCTGGAATCAGAAATTCTTTTTGTTTGCTTATTTATTTATTTTTGAGAGTGGGGGAAGGGGCAGAGAGAGAGAGAGAGAGAGAGAGAGAGAGGGAGACAGAGAATCCCAAACAGGCTCCGTGCGGCCAAGGAAGAACCAGATACGGGGCTCGAACCCGCGAACCCATGAGATCATGACCTGAGCCAAAATCGAGAGTGGGACGCTTAACCAGCTGAGCCACCCAGGGGCCCCTGGAATCAGAAATTCTTGGTGGATCCCAGCAGTATGTGCTTTAACAAGCCCTCCAGGGGATTCTGCTGGGCAGCCAAATTTGAGAATCCCTGCCCTAGAATAATGATAGAATTATCAGTGCAGTTCAGCGCTCTTCAAACTTTACCATGCACAGGACTCAATTGAAATATAAATTCCGGGGATCCCTGGGTGGCTCGGGCGGTTAAGTGTCCCGACTCTTGATTTCGGCTCGGGTCATGATCTTGTGGATCGTGGGATCAAGCCCTGAGTCGGGCTCTGCGCTGACAGAGTGGAGCCTGCTTGGGATTCTCTCTCTCTCCCTCTCTCTCTCTCTGCGCCTCTCCCACTCACGTGTGCACTCTCTCTCTCTCTCTCTTTCTCTCTCTCTCAAAATAAATAAATACACTTTAAAAAAAGATTATAAAAAATGCAAATTCTGGGGCACCTGGGTGGCTCAGTCTGTTGAGCGGCCAACTTCGGTTCAGGTCCGGATCTCACAGTTCATGGGTTCAAGCCCCGCGTCGGGCTTTGTGCTGTCGGCTCGGGGCCTGGAGCCTCTTTCGGATTCTGTGTCTCCCTCTCTGTCTGCCTCCTCTGCTTGCCCTCTGTGAAGCAGCGGGGGGGAGGGGGGGGAGGGGGTGGGGGTGGGGGGTGGGTTCTGTATTTCAGGCACAGCCCCAGGTGTGGCCGCCGGTCCGCGGACCACACTGAGCAGCTAGGCTGTAGCTACGTTGACGGAGTGCTTACTGTGTGCCAGGCACTGTGCTAGACCCTGTGCTTAAACCGTCTCATCTCAACCTCCCGGAAACACTAAGAGGTAGGACACTTGGGTGCTTTGCCTTTGGGGGAGAGCGTGGCTCGGGCTGCCGTGGACACCGATCCACAGCAGTCCCATTTCCTGGATGAAGACGCAGAGACTGAGAGAGGCCACACAACCTGGGCCCTCCCTGCTCCAAGGTGCCTCCTTGCCAGCCGTCTCAGAGGCCCAGGTGGTGGCAATGCTCACAGTGAGTGGCAGCACGTTTGTTTCTGGAAAAGGAGCGAGGGGCTTGGAGGCAGGGCTCCCGGATCAGAGTGTTGGCTTAACTCCTTCCGGGGAGAACGGGGGCAATTTGTTTAAGTCTGAGCCTCAGTCTCCCCAGGAGACAAAGGATAAATCTGTTAGGAGCTGCCTATGGAGGAGGGGAGAGGAGGGGAGAGCGCGGGCAAAGCGTTCTTGGCAGGAGGAGGCACTGTGCACTGTCGGTGGGGCTGAAGTTCCTGGATCAGGGGCCAGAGGGGCCGAGGGCACTAACTGAAGCCTGTGATGTAGGACCCAGGGAGAGCGAGAGCGAGAGCGAGGAGAGAGAGAGATGGAGAGGCAGGCAGTGGGCGTGCCTGGTGGGGCAGGGAGGGGAGAGGAGGGGCAGGCTGCCAGAGGCACGGCAGTGAAGCTTTTCACCTCCTCCCACAGCCATTTACCCAGCCCCGGGGGTAATTGCCATCATTTCAAGGCTGGGTAATGCCAGGCAGATTAGGGAGGGAAAGGCTCCCTCGGGCGAGCAGGAACATTAGGCACAGTTATAAATGTCAGCCTCTGACAGGAGCCGAAGCTTGAGGGCACAGCCTCCCAGCTGCCGGCCAGTCCCACCCCTTCCCCCCGTTTTGGGGCCAGGCTGGGCCAGGCCCCAGGAGCCGCTTGGGCTACTGCCCACCCCACACCTTACCTTCCACTCCCTGTGCCCTTCCGGCCGCTTCAGCTCAGGGTTCAGGCCCTGTTCCTGGTGCCCAGTATGTGCCCTTGGGCAAGCGTGTGCCTTAACCCGAGTCTCGTCTGCAAAAGGCTGTGAGCCTTGGCCACCCCCAGGACCTATTTCAGCCTCCCAGCACCACTATGGGGGGGACACTTCTACTATCTCCACATGTCGGGGGGGGGGACACTGAGGTTCAGAGAGGCGAGACCCCTTGTGGGCCTCAGTCTCCCCATCTGCAGAATGTGGACGTTGGGAAAGAAGAGGAGACCTCGGAGGGCACTGCCGGCCTCACAGTCTCTGTCCCGAGGAGCGGGGGCAGAGATCCTGGAAATCAGGCAGGACAGCGGGAGGCACGGGGAGCCAGGTTGAAGGCAGGCGTCTTCCAAAGTCATCTGTTCTGCTTCCGGCTTGGGGCCAGTGCTGCCGGAAGCCAGGAGTGTGGGCCCCCAGCTGGGGCGCTACCCAAGGGGACGGGGTGACGGGGGAGAGGGTGGGAGGGGAGGCATGTGGCAAGCAGAAGCCAGACTGAAGTGGGGAGCTCCTGCCCCGCGCTGGGATCCCAGGGGGTCGCCACGCAGCCCCCCCACCGGCCCAGCAGCTATGGTGCCAGGTGTCCCCAGAGGCACCGTCGCAGGTGTCCCCAGAGTTAGGGGTCAGGCCTGCTGATGGGCATGCTGGTGCCAGCAGAGCCGATGCCAGGCGTGACCAAGGCGGTCATGTTTGAAAAGCGGAGAGACAGATGGAGAGGAAAAGGGAGTCAGGCACAGGGACGGATCTGCCGCAGGCGTTTTCCTCCCACCAGAAGAGCCTGGGGGGGGGGGTCCCTTCCTCAGGGCCTCTGCCCCGATCAGGGAGGTGAAGTCAGTCCCACCTGGGCTCTAGGGCTGGTGATTCCTGGGAACCCAGAGAGAGAGAGAGACAGCACGGGTGGGGGAGGGGCAGAGAGAGGCAGAGAGAGAATCCCAAGCAGGCTCCACACTGTCAGCGCAGAGCCCGATGCGGGTGGGGCCCAAACCCACGAACCGTGAGATCATGACCTGAGCGGAAGCCAAGAGCCCGACGAGAGCCTGACGCCTGACGCTTAACAGACTGGGCCACCCAGGCGCCCCTGCCCTCGCTTTGTTACGCATCAGCGCATCTTTCTATCCCTCCGCCCACCCACTGACGTGTTTCAAAGGGAGTTGCCGGCATGAAGATACTTCACCCCCAGACACTTTACCTGCCGATCATTAACCGGAGGTCAACACTCGTTAGCGGTTCTTCTCAAAGGTGACGCATACATACCGCATACCGCGTCACGGACAGGTGTAAAATCTACTGTCACTGGCAAGCAGCGAGCCTTGTGTAGCTCAGGCTCCTTCAAGACGCAGAGCATTGCCATCTAAGCTTGCCCTCGTTCCTTCCAGTCGTTTCCGCCCGCTGTTTTCTACAGCAGCTTCTGTTCTGGTCTTTTCCACCTTTGCTTAGTTTTGCCTGTTCTAGAACTTCACGTAAACGGCGTCACACAGCATGTGTTTTTCGGTGGTGGTGTGGGGCGGGGGGGCTGGCTTCTTTTGCTGAGCGTATTTATTTTGACATCCATGCATGTTGTTGCCTAGACTCATGGGTCATTCTTTCTACTGCTAAATAGTATGCCACCGTGTAAAATACTCCATTTGCTTACCCGTTTCATCTGCTCACCCGTTCCTTTGAGATGTTCTCAGTTTGGGGCGATTCTGAATAAAACTACTGTGAACATTTGTGCACGAGTCTTTGTGTGGACATATGTTTGCATTTCTGTCGAGTAAATACTTAGGAGGAGAATTACTGGTCTTCTGTCTTTTATACAATCAAATTAAAAAAAAAAAAAAAGAAAGGGGGAGTGCCTGTGTGGCTCAGTCGGTTGAGCGTCCGACTTTGGCTGAGGTCATGATCCCACAGGTCATGAGTTCAAGCTCCGCATCAGGCTCTCTGCTGTCAGCGCAGAGCCCGCTTTGGATTTTCCGTCTCCTTCTCTCTCTGCCCCTCCCCCACTAGTTCTCTCTCTCTCTCTCTCTCTCTCAAAAAATAAACATTAAAAAAAAAGAAAGAAAAAGAAAAGAGTGTAGGTAACCAAGTTGCAGAAACTTTGCTCAGTCGCCATCCTGTTGTCAGAGAAGCTGCCCCCCTCCGCCCTGGACAGTCCTCTGTGGGCTGTGGAGGAATGCCTGGCATTGAGACAGGCCTGGTTCAAATCCTGGCTCTACCACTTGTAAACTGTGTGACCTTATGCGAGTTTTGAACCTCTCTGAACCTTAGTTCCTCCTCTGTAAACTGGATACAACAATGGCAGTCACTGGGTAGTTGCTGGGGAGCCCTACATCCCCCACAAAAGGGCGATGACATGCCCAGCTCAGGATTTGGCCCCACTGTGGGTGATGGCCAGCACAAGGCCCTTCTCCCCGCTTATTTAATTCAATTTATTCAACTCGTATTTCAAGACCCAGTGTCTTCTCATTGAAGCCTTTCCTGAAAGTCTGCATACAATGAAAAGTGCAGACACTCACAGAATACTTAGCAGGAACCGCCTGACTCTACACGCCATGCAAACGGTAGGTCATTTTGTTCTCTCGATAACACCGTAACACAGTTTATCATCATGCCTATTTTATAGGCACAGAGAGATTCAGTGATTTGCCCAAAGTCACACAGCAAGTAAATGGTGAACCCGCTCAGTGTAGCAGATCTCTATGGGTTGGCCTATTCTAGATATTTCCATATAAAGGCAATCATACAATATGTGGCCTGTTGTGTCTGGCTTCCTCTATTCATATAATGCTTTCATCTTCTTCTTCTTTTTAATGTGTATTTTGAGAGCGCAAGAGAGCGCATGAGCAGGGGAGGGGCAGAGAGGGGGGCGGGGAGCTAGAGAATCCCAAGCAGGCTCCACACTGTCAGCGCAGAGCCCAACGCAGGGCTTGAACCCATGAACCGCGAGGTCACGACCTGAGCCAAAATGAAGAGTCGAACGTTTAACCAACTGAGCCACCCAGGCGGCCTTCCGCAGGATTCTTTCCAGGTGCATCCACGTTGCAACATGTGTCTGTATTTCATTCTTTCTCACGGTCAGGCGGTAGTCCGTTGAATGGATAGACCCCATCGTGTCAATCCGAGCATCTATCGATGGACATCTGGGCTGTTTCCACCTTTTGGCTACTGTGATAAGTGCTGCTGCGAACATCTGTGTCCAAGCTTTTCTCTGAACTCCTGTTTTGAATTCTCCTGGGTATATACCGCGGCGTGGATTTGCTGGTCCCGTGCTAATTCTGTGTTTAACTTGTTGAGGAGCTGCCGAGCCGTGAGCTGGTGTTGAATGCTCTCGGGTTGTAGCTGAAGATGTGGAGGACGAAGCGGAGGAGGGTTTTGCAATGCTGCGGGCCTCTTACTGAATGGGACACAGCGAAACAGCGTCACGAAGCTTTCGCAATCATCTCCGCTCTGCCAAGGCCCTTTCCACGCCGGCCATCCTGTCAGAGCCAGCTTGGGAAACCGAGCCTCCCTCCCCTTGCACCCCTGAGACCCAGGGCACATGTTCGTCCTCCTAGCGGGGCAGCCCTCTGGCCCTTCAGGGGTCCCCTCCAGAGACGGGGTGAGGATGTCTGTACCCCTTCTGGCTGAGTCCCACACACGGGCCAGGCCAGGGTGTTTGGAAGTGAGTGGGGGGCGTCCTGGGTCCCCAGGCAATGCCAAGGACGTCAGGGTCCCCCCCCCCCAGCCCCCGCAACAGGTCCACGCCTGCCCTGCCCCCCCCTTCCCCCCCCTTCCACGGTCAGACCTGGGAATGCAGCCAAAAGCCAGCAGACGGTGCTCAGCAGAACCGGAAGAAAGAAGGCCGGGGAGCCTGAAAGTTCAGTCGCTGAACGCACACGGCATGTGAGCGCCCCACATGTCAGGGAGACAGTGTTGAGCAAAACAGGTGAAGTCTCTGCGTCATCTTTGGGGCCTGGTGCAAAATGAAACTGCGGGGCCCCTTGCTCAAGATGGGGGCAGCAGAGGCCCTTCTAACTGTACACAGGTCACGGGCCCTTGAGGCCGGCGCCGGTCCCTGCTCCGCAGAGAGGGGCGCGTTGCTACCCAGGGCAGGGGGTTCAGGGGCGTGGGGCCTGAGCCAGGACCGCCTGTGGAAATGGCAGCAAGAATGTGGTGCAAGACGAGACTTAGGAGAGCAGGTCCAGTTCCCACCTTGGAGTGGGGGAGATGGTGGTGGACAGAGGGGCTTGAAACTCCTGCAGCTGTGTGGGGCCGTGACTTCTTGCAGAAGGTTCTTGGGAGGGGGTGGGAAGAGTGCCTGGTGCAATTCTCGAAGGAGCCAGGTTGTTTTCTTCTGCCAGAGCCTGGGTGTGCAAAGCCCTGCCCCTGCATGGACACGTGCGGGGAAGAAACCAGCAAGACTGGTCGGCCCTGCCAGTAAAATGAGAAACAGATGCCATGAGTCCCCAGGGCTCCAACAGCAGCCCAACAATTTGGCTCACATCCTGCAAAACAGCTTTTCAGAGCTGACGCTCTGACCTGTCAGCGGCTTCTAAGCGCACAAAGATGGATTCCTTGGGGCCTCACAGTTCTGTCTCTGGTTGGATTTCCTTGTTACAAAATGCGGTGAAATACACATGACGTGAAATGTACCATTCCAACTATCATAATGTGCACGGTTCATTGGCATTCAGTACACCTACAGTGTTGTGCACCCAGCACCCCTATCTGGTTATACATCTCCAGCACCCCGAAAGGGAACTCCACACCCATCAGCAGCCTCCCCCTCTCCATCCTCCAGCCCCTGTCCCCATGGATGTGCCGATTCTGGACGCTTTGTACAAACGGAGTCCTTCCGTATCTGGCTGGGTTTCCAGTGAGCCCGGCTTCCATTTGTTGAGCAACCATGCCTCGGCCGTGTGGCTACGCATTTCCACCCACGCTGTCTCCTTTTGTCCTCACGACAACCCCAATGGCAGGCACGTCTTACAAGAGGAGAGCGCCAGGCTTCAGGGAATCAGCTCCGATAGCCAGGTGCCGCCACTCAAGGCCAGGTCTGTCCCCTCTGAAGCGCTCCCCAGGACGCTGTCCCCCTCTTCAGAGCTCAAGGAGGGTAAGAGGTTGGGGTGAGCTCACAAAGCTGCGTCAGCTTCTCTGTCTACAAAATGGGGCCAAGAGCCCTCCGCCTGTGTTTCTCAGGTCCTGGTGGGGTCCCAGGCTCTAATAGATGTGAGGATGCTCTGTGAGCCAAGGGGCACCCTGTCCCGATGGGTGTCATCATCACGGATTAAGAGGGCCTCCATTCCTGCTCAGATCAAGGCTCTGTCCACACTGAGTGGACAGACAAAGCCGCTAATCCTTCGGGGAGGAGGAGCTCATCTAGAACATCCCCACTGGAGGTGCAGCAAGGGTACAGGCTTCTGCTGTGACGTGAACGCCCATCTGAGGGAATGAGCCTAATAAACACTCAAGACATGGCTCCTGGAGAGGAAGGAGGGAACAATGAGGGGACAGGGCTCCCTCACCCTGGGCCAGGACCTCCCACACACAGACATCTTGGATTTGGTACAAGCTGCACATAGTATCTATTCGACAATTAACTGTTTTAAAAATATAGACCACACAGGAACACCTGGGTGGCTCAGTCGGTTAAGCGTCCCACTTTGGCTCAGGTCATGATCTCATGGTTCGTGGGTTCGAGCCCCGCACTGGACTCTGTGCTGACAGCTCAGAGCCTGAAGCCTGCTTCAGATTCTGTGTGTCTCTCTCTGCACCCCTCCCCTGCACACACTCTGTCTCTGTCTCAAAAAAGAATAAACTTTTTTTAATGTTTATTTTTACTTTTGAGAGAGAGAGAGGGGGACAGAGTGCAAGTAGAGGAGGGGCAGAGAGAGAGGGAGGCACAGAATCCGAAGCAGGCTCCAGGCTCCCGAGCTGTCAGCACAAAGCTCGACCCGGGGCTCGAACTCACAAACCGTGAGATCATGACCTGAGCCGAAGTCGGACGCCCGACCGACTAGCTGCCCAGGCACCCCACCAAAAATGAATAAACATTAGAAAAAAAAAAAAAGACCACACAGAAACGCGTACACAAATGTTCATGGCAGCATTATTCACAATAAAAGAGCCCAAAGGTGGAAGGAACCCAAACGTCCATCAGCGTCTGAATGGGTCAACAAAATGGGGTCCATCCATACAATGGGATATCCTTAAAAAGGAAAGAACTTCTGTCACATGCTACCCAGTGGATGAAACTTGAATTCATTATGCCCAGTGAAAGAAGCCAGTCATAGAAACCTGCATCCTGCATGATTCCATTCATAGGAAATGTGCAGCACAGGCAAATCCATAGCAACAGAAGGCAGATGAGCTGTTGTCAGGGGCCGGGGGGGGGGGGGGGACACGGGGGACAGGGTGATGGCTAATGTGAGCAGGGTTTCTTTTGGGGGTGAAGCAAATGTAAAACTGACTAGTGATGGCTGCACAAGTCTGTGAATAGCCTGCCCATTACTGCATTGTGCACGTTAGGTGGGTGAATTGCATGGCATGTGAATTATATCTTAATAGCGCTGTTTAAAGAATAAATCAAAGACTTGCTAATGACTCCGCCTCTGCACCCACTTTATTCCTGACAGTGGGTGGTTTACAGCCATCCCCTTTCCTCCCTCAATCCCCCCCCTTCACTTATTTGCTCCACACGGACCTTCTTAGATGCCCGATCCACGGTGGAGAGACCCCCACTAAGCACCAAGCCTTCGCGAGGGCCCCACGCCCAGGCCGCCCACACCCACCGCACAGGGTGACCTCTCACAGACCCGGGTGGCAGTGTCCCTGTCCAGTGGCCCGGCTGGTTCAGAGAAAGGGCTCTCACTTTGAGGTGTGTGTCCCAAACAACACAAGGAGAACCACATCAGAGCTCAAAGGGGTCTAACACCCCCATTTTACGGCCAGAAAAGGCCACGTGGTGCAGTACTGGGGGGGGTAGCAGAGCTGGGCACGTGGGGCCTGTTGGCTCCAGAAGCAGACGGCCTCAGGGAGCTCCAGACCGCCTCTGCCTCTCACCGCCCCCTCCCTTCTTCTCCCCTACTTCTCCACTCCAGCTCTGAGCAGGATTCAATTCAGAGTCATCCTGAGCCCACTGCAGGGGTGGGGGTGGGGTTGAGGCAGGGGGTGGGGCCCGATAGCCCTGCCGCCCTCCTCATTTCCTTCACACCTTTAAAGAATTACCTCTCCTTGGGGCGCCTGGGTGGCTCAGTCAGTTGAGCGTCCGGCTTTGGCTCAGGTCATGATCTCACGGTTTGTGAGTTCGAGCCCCGCGTTGCGCTCTGTGCTGACAGCTCAGAGCCTGGAACCTGTTTCGGATTCTGTGTCTCCCTCTCTCTCTGCTCCTCCCCTGCTCATGCTCTGTCTCTCTCTCAAAAATAAATAAACATTAAAAAATTAAAAAAAAAAAGAATTACCTCTCCTTAGCGCCATTTGCATTTTAGCAGGGAAACCGAAAGGAGGCTCTAAGGGCAGAGTTTCAGAATCTGGGCTGCGTAGCACAGGCTGTGAGTTAGTCGCAAGCCCAGAAGGAGTTCCCTATAGACGCTTCTTCCCAGTAAACACTCTTGTTTGGTCAGCAAGGTGGGGGGAAGGTACTAGAATCCTCCATTGGTCCGCCTCAAATACTAAATCACTGGCCAAAACTAAGCTCCCCAAGGAATCTTTTGTTCCCAGAACTCATGGCAGCTGGAGGAGAAGAACACTGCCTCGCCCCTCAGGGATCCTGGCCCAGTACCTCATGGTGTCCTGGACACAGAAACAGTTTCTAGCCCAAGGACGTGGCGGCAGGCGGAGGGGTGGCCAGGACAGGTGTCAAAGCCCCAGAAGGGTGAGGAGGGCAGTGGCTGAGTAGGATGTGGTTCAGCTCAGGGGACCCGATGAGTAGCGTGGGAGGGTCTTGGGAGGCAGGTGCCTCATTGTTGAAGGAGAGGGTTAGGGATACGGAAAGGGACAAACCCCGATGAACCCTGAGATGCTGGCTTTGAGGGGTAGGGCTACCTGCCACCCCAAACCTCCCGCTTTGGCAGAAGGATTATTTTGAGCCAAAGGCAATTGAGAAGCAGTTATAAAAAAGCTCTCTGCCCTCCCCCATTTGCTTAAAAGTAGTACGCAAATTTGCCAAGGTGCCCTCTCCCCTGTCTATAAGGAAGGACCCAAGTCCATCACCAGAGACAACGCTAGATCCTTGTCAGTCCAGGGAAGGCACCAGAGGAATCTACACAATAGACCTTACCCACTAGGCCTTATCTTCTATTTGGTCTCCCATGTATTTACCTTCCCACAGTTCGCTGCCCCCGAAGTTCAAAGTCCTTGTCCTTTGTCTTGTCACTTCTCCGAAAATGTATTGTCCTTTTGTGCACATGCCTATGGGCAGAGCTCCACCCCTTTTTGTAGTAAACTGATTTTTCTCTTGTTCCTCTGTCTTTTGTCAGTCTAATTTACAGGTCCCGCTGGAAAACCTAAGAGGGTAGAAGGGGAAAAAAAAACCATTAAATTTCCCCTACACTTGGAAATGAAGGCCTCCATGAAAACTGAAGGTTTTCAATATACATAGGTACATATAGGAATAAATATACAGATATTATTAACGGGGAAACAAACAGAATAGAGCCCCTTGGGCTAAGCCTACGGTCAGTGAACCAAGACTCAATACCTAACTCAACCGTAGCTTCAGCCTCCACCACAAAAGTAATCTTTGGCCAGTCAATCTGGAATTACTTATTGTTTATGTGGTTCTATTTCTGGGCCCTCTATTCCACTGATTATTGTTTTAAGCCACCAAGTTTGGGGTCACTTGTTACACAGTAGATCATCGTGAGACCGATCGTCCTGACTTCGGCTTCCTGAGAGCACCTTCCGAGTCCGCTGCCGGCACCCAAGCCCTTGTCTCACTTCTGCCTTTGGAGGAAACTCCAGCCAAGACAAGTAGGTCACTGAGGACTTAGGGACAACCTGATGTCCCACACCTGAGGATTTGACAACATGGCGGCAGGGTCGTTCCACCGAATCTAATACGACAGTGAACTACAAGAACTAAGACCACCTCAACCAGCTTGAAGAGGTCTCCCAAACCTAATGCGAAATGGAAAAAACCAAGCTACGGAAGGATAAGTCCAGCGGGAAGCTCTTTATAAGTTGCAAGGAAACACACGAAGCGATATGAGGTGACCTTTACGGACATATACACACGACACATAGGAGCACAGAAGCGCTCACGAGAATAAGAAACGCCAGAGCCCCAGTAGTGGTCTCATCCAGGCACAGAGGGAGCAGGGGAGGGGCTGGGAGGGCCACAGAGGGGCCCCCACTGGATTTCATTTCTTTATGACAAACTGAAGCAAATAGGAAGATAAAACTTATTGGCGAGCACGCAGGTGCTTGTCACGTTATCTTGTGTTCTCCGGCCTCTGAAAGTGTCTCGCTTTGCTTCAGCCAGGGTGAACGGGTTTCTGCTACCGGCCCAGCTCAGAGCAGTAGCCAGGACGAGCCTGACTCACGTTCCCCAGAAATGCTCCTCAGGCCTCCGGCCAAGTCACAGGAAGCAAGACAAGAGGCCTCCGCGCACACACGCGATCGCTCTGCCCAGCGTCGACTGCCTCCCACTCAGTGCCTGCTATATTTGCAACCCTCCAGAGCCATTAGCTACAATAGCTCCCCTAAGTAGGTCACAATGATTATCCCCCTTTTAGGGGTAATAGCAATAATAATAACAATAATTGTGCTGCCGCAGGTCGCTACTTAGTGTTCCGCTGTTCTCCGAACTGCTTGGACACTTGACAGGCCCATGTTGGTATGAGGCGGTTCAGAGAGGCAGGGGGTTGGCGGTCCACTTAGTAACTTTCTAGAAGGATCAGAGGATGAGTGAGTCCTCCAAGCTGCCCCAAGGTCCCACTGGACTTCTGTGGGGGACACAGGGAGGGAACCCAGGGCGCCTCACTCAACAGAGAGTGAAGTGGGCTTCAGGCCGGGGGCAAGTTGTGGACCCGCGTGGTTCCTCTTTGCCTAAGCTCTGGTATCAGTGCCACCTATCTACTCCCTTCTTTTAGGGAACGTCACCCCCGTCACTCCATGTGGCTCTGGGGAGGCTTCCGGGCACAGCTAACCTACCGTAGGGGCGAACATGGGAACGCAGGACATGTTTTCCAAAAAGCACATTAGGAATTGGAAATCCAGGCTGCAACTGGAAGTAGAAAGTCATCTGAGTGTCACAGTGGACCACAAGATAAAATTCAGGTCAGCAAGGTAATGCTGCCTTTAAGAAAAAGAAGCAGGCAGAGCTCCAGTCGGGACCCTAATGTCTGGGGACAAACAAAGCTATTCTCATTATGTTCAGGAGAGGTGGACTCCTCATGAAGACGAATGAAAATGCCTGAACCCTTGAAGGGGGATCTAAAGGAACTGCCAAGAGGTCAAAGGCTCGGGATGAGGAGCGGAGAAAACCAGAACCTCTGCCCATCCTGGACCTACACAATGCTGAGAGTGAGTACCTCCTTGCCCACCCAGATCTGGCCCTGACTTCCCTCCCCTCACTTGAACTCTCTTACAATTTTACTGGTCAGTTATACCTCAATAAAGCTGGGGAAAGAATCAGAATCAGACCTGCAGATGTCTGCCCACCGGCTGCTGGGGGGGGGGGGGTGGGCGACACCGCGTCTTAGCTGCCGCTATTTACCTTTGGAGGGATGAGAAAATGCAGATCCAGAAAGATACAGAGGCCTGCCTACAGGTCGCACAGCTGGCTAGGGGGGACTCGGTGGCACTTGGACCCAGTGTGTTCTGGTGCCAGAGCCTGTGTCCCTCACCACCGCTCTACCCTGCCCTCCCAGCTCACCCTTTCCCCCCTGCCCACACTCTCCCTGGGCCCCTGGCTCTGGTCCTAAACTCTGGATCCTAAAGCTGATTAGGCCTAAGTGGTTTCTCTGCTCACACCCCGGCCCTGTCCCCGCAGCCTCCTCCCCGGGCCAGAAGAGGGGAGCGTCCAATGAAAAGCAGAGTCCCTGCATAGACCCCTCACACTGGCCACACGGGCTGAGGTGCCCTGGCCACTGCTCTCCTTCCGGCCCGGTTGCCTGCCCATCCTCCCTGCTCACATTGTCCCTGCCAACGTACTCACGGTCCTGCCTCAGGGCTTCTGCATCGGCTGTTCCCTATTCTACCATGCTTTTCCACCAGACATCCCCAGATCTTGCCCCTCACCTCCTGCAGGAAGAGAGGCAGCCAGCGAAGGGACCGCCGTCGGGAGCCTGGTGATGTGGCCTTGCCCTGTTCTCATCCTCCCACCACACGTCCCCGGTCAAGCCCCCCGCCCCCAAGAGCCCTCAGCCCCGGGAAGACCACCCAGAATGAGCTCCTCACAGGAGACCGTGCCTGCCTTGGCGCCCAGAGGTGGGCACGGAACATTTCTTTGCCTTTCCCACGAGACCAGGCCAGAGGAGCTCCCGGGGGCCTGTCTGCCCCCAGGTTTTCCTTGCCTCCTGACTCACCCTCGGGTTTCCCCACCTTCCTCAGGACCCAGAGTTGCTGAGCTCCCGGCCCCAACCTGGCACGCTCGGGGCGGCTTTAAGAGGTTCACAACTCCCCGAGTGCAGTGTCCATAAGGCGGCCTCCCGGCTCGGTGGAGGTGTGTAACCGCACGCGTGTGGGGTCTGCGTCACGGTCGGATGTAACCACAGACACCCCCGCCCAGGCGTGAGGGGAAGGAGAGACCAGGCCCCGGGGCACACGTGGGACCTATGCGCTCGCGTGAGCATGGGGGCGTGTGCGTGAGGTGCAGACGGACGGTATTTACGCAGGAACCTCCTCTCCGTGACGGGGCACACGCGTGTGTACGGGGGGGCGCACCCCAGGGAAACGGCACCTCAGAGGAGCAGGGGTGGGAGCGAGTAGGGGCCTGGGCGGCCATCTGGGCTCTCAGTCCTGGGTCTGGAGGGGAGAAGGGAGCTCTCGGGAACCGGTGGAAGGTGCTCATACTCCAGAAGAGCTTGAGCGCAGGGGGCTGGGCCTCTTGGGGGGAAGGGAGGGGCGGATAAAGCCAGAAGCTGTGAGATGAGGTGTAGGGCCTGGGGAAGGCATGGGGGCGACCCGTGACCACGGGCGGTGTTCATAACTTTTGGAGCCTAGGTCAAAGGGGTGAATATCCACAGGGGGGAAGGAAGGTCACAGGTGAAGGTAGCAGAATGGCAGGGCTGTCTTGTACCAGGGGAGTGGGTGAGGGGCACGCCCTCCCAGTGCCAGAGGCTCCACTGGCCCACAAGATGCCCTCGGGTGAGGTAGAAAATGGATCCCCTGAAGGTAGATGTCACCCCCAGGGCGCAGGGCTTGGATGACAGCGTCGACTAGATTTCAACCACCACCGTCCCCTTGGAAGGATGCCATTGGGCAGGACACAACCTGCACGACTGTACACGGCGGGGCTCATGGAGGCACACAGGCCAAGGTCAGCTCCGGTGAGAACGTGGGAGTTGCGGGGACTTGGGGGGCAGGGAGAGGCCGGGGGCATCTCGGGAAGGCCTTGGAGACATGCGGTCTGGTTCACCACAGTGGTCACATGCGCCTGGCAAGGCTGCAGATCGACAGACACCCCTGCACCCGGGGGTGGGGTCCACACCCTCATACCCATGGGGCCACCACAGCTCAGGAGCCTGTGGTCTTCACCTTGAGCTGGGACTGGACACCGTGTTGGAGACCGAAGACAGGAGAGAGGCCTGCCTTCTACCGAAAGGGGAAATGTGCAACCACCCAGAACAGGCGTGGGGACGATCACGTTCCTCCCAAAGCCAACAACAGAGTCACCCTAGGAGCCAGCAACCCCACTCCTCGGCGTCCACCTGAAGGAACTGAAAACAAGCGTTCCAACAAAACCCTGCACACCCACACTCGTGGCACGTTACTCACAACTGCCAAAAGACGGAAACCACCCAGGGTTCACCAACGGAGGCACGGGTCACCCAGACGTAGCGTCCCTGCAATGGAATGCGAGTCCTCCGTAAAAACGATGAACCTTGAGGACATTATGCTGAGTGAGAGACAAGGACAAAGTCACAAGAGGATAAGTCCTGTGTGATGCGGTTTCCATGAGATGTTCTTAACGGAAATCCGTACAGCTAGACAGAGGCTGGTCGTGCAACGTGGCGAGTGCATGAAATGCCACCGACTTGTGTGCACTTCAAAACGGCTAATTTTATGTTGCGCACCTCAATTAAAAAATGGTCAAGAAAGCAAATGAGCAACGACCACAGCGGTCTACAGAGCTTCTTACAGACCAGGGCAGGGGCGGTGTTCTAACTACTCACCAACAGCACTGGAAGAGCGCTGGCCAAGCCAGTCCTTCCCTGACGGCCTGTGGGGAATCCTGGAGGGGGTCCTGGAGGAAGAGGAAGAGCCCTGGTTTGGGCTATGAATTTCTTTCTTTCTTCCTTCCTCCCTTCCTCCCTTCCTTCCTTCCTTCCTTTCTTCCTTCCTTCCTCCCTCCCTTCCTTCCTTCCTTCCTTCCTTCCTTTCTTTCTTCCTTCCTCCCTCCCTCCCTCCCTTTCTTTCTTCCTTCCTCCCTTCCTTCCTTCCTTCCTTCCTTCCTTCCTTCCTTTCTTCCTTCCTCCCTCCCTCCCTTCCTTTCTTTCTTCCTTCCTTCCTCCCTCCCTTCCTTCCTTCCTTTCTTCCTTCCTCCCTCTCTCCCTTCCTTCCTTCCTTCCTCCCTCCCTCCCTTCCTTCCTTCCTTCCTTCCTTCCTTTCTTCCTTCCTCCCTCCCTCCCTCCCTTTCTTCCTTCCTTCCTTCCTTCCTTCCTCCCTCCCTCCCTTCCTTCTTTCCTTCCTCCCTCCCTTCCTTCCTTTCTTTCCTCCTTCCTTCCTTCCTTCCTTCCTTCCTTTCTTTCTTCCTTCGTTTCTTCCTTCCTTCCTACCTCCCTCCCTCCCTCGCTTTCTTCCTTCCTTCCTTCCTCCCTCCCTCCCTTTCTTCCTTCCTTCCTTTCTTTCTTCCTTCCTTCCTTCCTTTCTTCCTTCCTCCCTCCCTCGCTTTCTTCCTTCCTTCCTCCCTCCCTCCCTCCCTTCCTTCCTCCCTCCCTCCCTCCCTTCCTTCCTTCCTTCCTCCCTCCCTCCCTTCCTTTCTTTCTTCCTTCCTTCCTCCCTTCCTTCCTTCCTTCCTTCCTTTCTTTCTTCCTTCCTTCCTCTCTTCCTTCCTTCCTACCTCCCTCCCTCCCTTGCTTTCTTCCTTCCTTCCTTCCTTCCTTCCTCCCTCCCTTCCTTCCTTCCTCCCTCCCTTCCTTCCTTTCTTTCTTCCTTCCTTCCTCCCTCCCTTCCTTTCTTCCTTCCTCCTTCCCTTCCTTCCTTTCTTCCTTCCTTCCTTCCTTCCTTCCTCCCTCCCTCCCTTCCTTCCTTCCTTCCTTTCTTTCTTCCTTCCTCCCTCCCTCCCTTCCTTTCTTTCTTCCTTCCTTCCTCCCTTCCTTCCTTCCTTCCTTCCTCCCTTCCTTCCTTTCTTTCTTCCTTCCTTCCTCCCTCCCTCCCTTTCTTCCTTCCTCCCTCCCTCCCTTCCTTTCTTTCTTCCTTCCTTCCTCCCTCCCTTCCTTCCTTCCTCCCTCCCTCCCTTCCTTCCTTCCTCCCTCCCTCCCTTCCTTTCTTCCTTCCTTCCTTCCTTCCTTTCTTCCTTCCTTCCTTCCTTTCTTTCTTCCTTCCTTCCTCTCTTCCTTCCTTCCTACCTCCCTCCCTCCCTTCCTTCCTTCCTCCCTCCCTTCCTTCCTTTCTTTCTTCCTTCCTCCCTCCCTTCCTTCCTTCCTTCCTTCCTCCCTCCCTCCCTCCCTTTCTTCCTTCCTTCCTTCCTTCCTTCCTTCCTTCCTTCCTTCCTTTAATGCGAGCAGGGGAGGGGCAGAGAGAGGGAGACAGAAGATCCAAAGCAGGCTCCACGCTGAGAGCACAGAGCCTGACACGGGGCTCGAGCCCATAACCGTGAGACCACGACCTGAGCTGAAGTCGGAGGCTCAACCGACTGAGCCACCCAGGGCTGTGCATTTCTAAGTATGAACGTATTCCAGTGTTTTCTTCTGCTGAGCATCAGCCCTGGGGAAGGCTGTGTGTGAGGCAGGCTCCCGGAGGGGACCTGGGCAGGAGGAGGGGCTGAGGGGCATCAGGGTTCTGCAGGTCAAACCAGCAAATAAGCCGGAGTGGACAGATGATGGTTCCAGCCGGGGCTGGGATTCCGTCTCCCACCTGGCAGGGGGGTGAAATAAGAAAACCACGAAGAGCCGGGTTCCCGGGAGGCAGGCTGCGGAGGGCAAGTGTCTAGCTGGCCCCCCTGCCTTTGATTATTTATCAGAAGCGGCTGGAAAAGAGGCTCCGGTGCCCAGAATAGCAACGGGCCATCCAAACAGAGGTTTTAAAAATATACCCAGGAGCAAAAAAAATCAACTTCCTTGCGCCCACACTCCACCTCAGGTGTATTCACGGGGAAACAACGGAAGCCTGGTCCAGGGAGGCCTGGAGGATGTTTGCAGGGGCCCCCAACTCCCGCCCGCCCCGCGCCTCTCTGCACGCTCCCAGCTCCCTGCTCCCTCGGCGGTGCCCAAGCAGCACACACGGTCCCCCCGCCCCGTTCTCCGCGCTCTGAGGGCAATTTGGCAGCGGCTGCCTTTCAATTAACACCGCAGACTCGAAATGGGGGCTTAGGGGAAAGAGGCGGGTGGAGAGGGAAGAAAAACAAGCCGCACATCGGCAGCTGGGCGAAGCCACCTGCTTCAAGTGGGGCGGTGAAATTTCAGGACGCCCCCCCCCCCAGATCCAGGAGCGGGGTGAGGGCAGGCTGCGGCACACTCTCCCTGTCCCCGCCTCACCCCTGGCATCCATCCGTGCTCTGCACCCCCCACCCCTGCCCCAGGAGGCTGGCCTGCACTGACCCCCTGCGCTCTGACTGCCCGTGGGGTGGGACCAGCGGGGGGAATGAGTGTGGGCTGCACAGAGTCTGGGGCGCTTGTCCACCGGCTCCTGCCAGGCCGAGGGCTGGCGGGGGCTGCGTTCTCTGCCGAAGACGGCTCTCTGCTCCCTCCTCTTGCCCTTCAGGCCTAGGGGTGGTGGCAGGCCCCACTTTTGCTGGCCCCGGGGCACACTGGTTTCCTCCGACGGTGCCGCTTACCAGTTCAACCCTATACAGTTGTCCCTGGTCACCTGTCGCAACTGTGAGCTTGTTATTTCCCGCCAGGACAGCCTGACTGCTGTCCCAAAGGCCGCCGAAGGAGAGCGGCTTCCCCTGGTCCCTGAGCCCGTCACCAGGCAGGCTCGCAGGAGGGCGACCAATGTCACCTACCCCCCAACACAGGCCAGGGCTGAGTCTGTCAAGGACTTCAGGGTGTCTAACGCGCTCTGTATTTTTCCCAACTACCTGAGACGTGGGCACTGTCATTCCCATTTCCTAGGTGAGGAGACTGAGGGTCTGACAGGCCGTAGAACTTGCCCAAGGTCCGGAAGGTCGGCAGCGTCAGAGCTGGGCTTGGAGCCACATCTCCATTTCCTAACCCCAAACACCTCTGCCCCCGAGGAAACCCAGAGTCGGGACAATGACGTGGAGGCGGTGCTGTTGGCGTCACCCAAGCTGTCACGCACGCCCACGGCAGCTCGGAGAGTCGCGTCGCTTACCTCTTTGGGCCTCAGGTCCCCAGCCAGACCACGGGGCGTGCAGAGCCCCTCATGAGGGTAAAATGGGGGTAACGGGAGCAGAGCTGAGGGCACCGAACGTAGTAAGCGTTCTGCGAGGGACTGTTTCCCTCCACCTCCCCCCGCCCCCCCTCCTCCCGGCTTCTGCTTCTTTTGAGGATCCGTGAGACTGTGGACAGGAAAGGGCTCAGGACTCGGTTGGCAGCATCCAGGAAATGGGAAGCACCGCATCGACTCTGTCCAAGTCACCGACTCCAAGATGGCAGGACACTAAGATTGAACCCTGGAAGGCCTACGTGTGCGGCTGGGTGACCCCTCTTACCCGCACGGTGGCTTTGCAAGAGGCAGCAGAACTGGGGTGCTTGTCCGGTTCTGCACATTTCTCCGGAACACGCGGGGAGGGGTGGATTAGGAGCCAGGAGTTCTGGGTTCTGGAAAGACCATACAGGGGAAGAGGGAGCCCAGGCTACCTCAAAGGTGGCTCCAAGAAGCACTACTGGGCTTGCACAGACACTAGACGTTTCTGCCCGGCCCTCCGGTGACCAGGAGAGGCGGTCGACAAGGTACAAGCGGCTTTCAGCCGGTGTCAGTTCTGACAAGTCAGCCAGGGGCCAGAGGAGTGTGGCGGGCCATCCCCACGTGGGTCTCCTCCCAGTGGGGGGGAGGACGTGCGTGGTGGGCAGAACGCACTTCCCGGTGACCTTGGGCAACCCTGCGCCCTCTCTGGGCCGCTTCCCAGTCCGTCCAGGGGAGCGATTCGATGGAGCCCGGATGCTTTGCACCCCCTCCCCGCTTGGAAGTGTCTCTTCAAGCAGAACCTACGCAGAACCTCACAAGACCAAGGAAAGCAGAGAGGCCTGTTGGAGGCAGAGATGGGGTGTGTGGGGCCGTGGCCTCCTCCATGGGGCACCTGGGGCTCCCCGGAGTGTGGACAAGCCCAGCAGAGGTGGATCTCCTGAGCCCCTCCCCGGCCTGGTGCCGTCCCGGTGATGTAACTCCAGATGGTGTCACGGGAGGTTTGATGTCCAGCCAGCTCCCAGCTACCCCCACCCCACGTTTGTCTGGCGACCGTTGGCGTCCGTAGGGACACGCTGTGCTGAGGCACGGCTGGAGCGAGGATTACAGGGCTCATATGCTGTTGCCAAACACATCTTGGGAAAAAAGGAGAGGAAAAGCAAAACAAACAGACGCATTCACTGCCCACTGCGCTGATGTAGAAACCTTTCCTGAAATAGCCAGGTCACAGGTTCCGGTGGAAAATCCCCAAGGTGCCAGGGGGACACATTTACCTGCCTCCCAGGGAGAAAATGCCCTCCCCGCCCGCCCCCCCCCCCAGATCTCTGTGGGCACCTAGGGAAATAACCAGCTTGGCAGAGGGTCTTTTGCTCCCCTGGGAATCTGGAGGGCCTTGTGTGCAGAGGGAAGCGTAAGGAAGTTCGCCAGCCTGGACACTCTGTCACGATAAAAGCAGGAAGGACACTGGAAATCCGTTCCACCCCATACTTCCTGCCTGACTGTGGGCAAGATCACTTCAACTTGCCAAGCCTGGATTTCTTCATCTGTAAAATGGACACATGATCTGACACACAGGTTTCCAATTAGGACTGACTAGTTGATATCTGTTCATCTCCAAGCATGGCGTCTGGCACATGGATGCCTGAACAGCCCCTTTCTCCCTCCTGTAGGTGATACCACGAGCAAGGGGCTCTGTGAGCCTCGGTGTCCTCATCTGTAAGTGGCGATGCACCCTTTGTGGCCACCACGGCCCCCCAAAAGCTAACAAGACCCCACTGTGAGCTCGTCAGAGTTTCTGGGACAAGGGTAGCTCTCATTTGCTAAATGAAGCATGGCACGTATCTGAGCTTAGAAGGGGCTGTGGGCCTCCAGTCTGGCTGGGAGGTGCTCAACGGTCAAGGACGTGCCCACAGCCAGAACTGGAGCTAGAATTTGGGCTCCTGCTCTCTGGCTCCTTCCCTTGTGTCACCTTGAATCCAGACCTCCTAGCTCCTCATTGGCACCCATCCATCATGTTCTGGAGAAATGTCCGGAACATAATAAACACCCCAATCCAGCCGCCCCTGCTGTCCTCGCCATGCCCGTTAAAGGGATAACCCAGCCACACCCGTGTTCATCCACACATTCAGCAAATATTAGTTGACACAGAGATATGCTGCATAAATGAACAGCAGAGCTCCTTGGGGACCCAACCACATGAGAGCCCCACATGAGGGGCAGTAGGGGAGGAGGGAGGGGAGGTGGTTGCCGCCCCTTCCCCGTGTCCTTCGGTCTAGCCGCCGCCACCTGCTGCTCCAGTACCCAGCACGCGGTCAGCTGCCTGCATATGGGGCTTGCGTCTTCCAAGATGGCCACACGATATTTCCCCTTGGACATGCTCTCCTCTCAATGAGTCAGCACTTCCTCCACAAAGAGGTGGGCTCTGTTTCCTCTCTTGAATCTGGGTGCCCTGGGACCTGGGCAGAAGTGATGCTAGGTGACTTCTGAGGCTAGGTCACGAGGGAGCTCTGTGTGGCTCTCCTGGGACACTCACTGTTGGAACCCGGCTGCCATGCTGTGAGGAACCCAAGCCACCGGGGGCGGCCACAGGAGGTATTGTGGCTGACAGCCTCACCCGAGGTCTCAGCTAACAGCTGGCACCAGCCACCAGATATGTTAGTAAGGAAGCCTTCCAGATGCTCCCAGCCCCAGCCTCCACCTGACTGTCACCCCAAGGGAGACCCTGAGCGAGAACTGCCCAGCTGAGCCCAGGCAACCTCTAGAGTTATAAGGGATTACAACAAAATGACTCTTGTCATTTCATGCACTACATTTGGGATAGTTTGTTGGCAGCTATAGATAGCCAGAACCCTGAGTCAAGGTCTCTGGGTCTCTCTTCTTTATTTTAGCAACCTCTCCCCCATCCCCACCCCCAATGGGCACAATTCTGAAAATCAGGACAGTTAATGCCCCTGGGGGCAACCCTCACCATTAGGCATTAGGAGTTGGTGAACCAACGTCCCAGCTTCCCCACTGCACAGAGGCACAGCTCTCTGAGTGCACTTAGCAGGAACGGACCCCAGTAGTTCACAGCTGTTGCCCACTCATGAACACAACACAGCTATTATTGGCTTATCCAACTTCCCATTCCCTTCCTGGGATCACCTTTCTTTCAGATAAACTCTTTGCACCCAGGGCCTTGTTACAGGCTCTGCTTTTAGTGAAACCTGAACTAAGATATGGTAAAGGAAGTCCCATAAATATTGGAGGAAGCTGTGTAATTAGTGCAAGGTGTTAGGAAAAATGGCTTTCTTTAAGGGCGAAAGTTATTGAGTGCTATTTACTGGGGTAAAATAATGAATAAGACAGTTTCTATTCTTGAGTCACACATAGTCTAAGGGAGTTTTTTTCTAAAGCAGAAAATACCTTCTCTTCACATTATTATCTGTAGCTGCACACATGTGCATACCTGTACATACACACACACACACACACACACACACACACACATACAGAGCGTACTCATAAAACCAGAGACTATGGCAGTATATAAATCTGGGTTCAAATTCTGGTACAACACGTCTTTAGTAAGGAGATTGAATCAGTAATCAAAAATCTCCCAACAACAACAAAAAAGTCCTGGACCAGATGGCTTTACTGGTGAATTCTACCAAACGTTCAAAGAATACAAATCCTTCTCAATCTCTTCCAAAAAATTGAAGAAGGGAGGTATTACTCAGATACCAAAGCCGGGCAAACACACTACAAGAAAAGAGAGCTACAGACCAACATCCCCTGTGAACACTGATGCAAAAATACCGGCAAACCGAGTTCACCACCATATTAAAAGGATTATACACCATGACCAAGTGGGATTTATTTCCAGAATGCAAGGACAGTTCGACATGTGAAAAGCAGTCAATGTAATACAGCATATTGGTAGAATGAAGTGGAGGCAGAAATCACAGGCTCATAGCAATCGATGCTGAAAAAGCATTGACAAAAATCAATGCCAACGGACAGATTTCTGGGTTCCTGGCCAGTGAGACCCAAGTGGAAAGGTGGTAACGATTTTGAGGAAAGGGTTTCCTTATCTAAAGCAGTGCTTCTCTTTGCTTCCTCTTCATCTTCCTTCTTGGATGGGCACATGTGGCTAGAGGTAGCATAGGCATCTTGTATGCAAAGCGTCTGACCTTAGTGGATAATCAGTGTGGGAGGCTGAACCATGCCCCCCCTCTTCCCGAAAGATGTCCACATCCTCACCCCTGGAACCTGGGAATATGTTGCCTTACACGGGGACTTTATGGGTGGGATTGAGTTAAGGATCTTGGGATGGGGAGAGTATCCTGGAATATCCAGGTGGTCCCAACATCATCACAAGGGTCCTTATAAGATGGAGACGGGAGGGTCAGAAAGAGAGAGAGGAGGGGTGAGGATGGAGCCTCGAGAAGCAATGTAAACTTGCCCACTCGTGTTGGGCTCCGACCTGCAGAATGTAAGAGAATCAATGTTTGTTGTCTTAAACCGCTGTGTGGTGATGTGTTGCAGAGATTCACGTGAGCATTAAACGCCTGTCCCTGCCCCCAGCCATGGGTCCTTGGCCTGTTGCTGGATCGGTCATTTCCACACCACGGTGTTGGGGCGCTCTCCGCTGTAACAATCCCGCTTCCAGGTGCAGGCCCCGGAGCTCAGGCTGTGCCCCCTGCCCCTGCCCCCGGTCACCACTGATTGGGCCAGGAATGAACTCTGGCCTGGGATGGGCAGCCAGATCTCGTCACCGGGGAAGGTTGAGTTGGGCCCAGTGGTGCCACCGGGGCATCATCTCCGTGGCTCCATCCCCCTGGGTGCCATGCGCAGTGTGGAGAGAGGGATGCTGGAGGTGTCCAGAGGGAGGCAGAGAGATGAGGAGTCTCACGAGACGAGAGAGACCCAGCAAGACACGGGAAGACATGGACTGGGAAGTAATGCAACAGCGAGGGAAGAAACACGAGCTACACAGAAGACATGCCCCTGGGACACACAGGAAGGCCAAGAAGGAGACACTGAGAGACACACAGAGACCAGACCAGCAGAAAGGATGAGGGAGAGACAAGGAGAGACCCAGAGAGAGAGAGGAAAGGACACACACACAGACAGAGAGACATGGAGAATCAGGAGAGGTAGGAGTGAAAGAGTCACACAGAGAATCAGAGAGACCTGGAGATGCAGAGAGAGATGCAGAGAACACACACAGTGGCTTTCTTGGTTTCGAGGTCTTGGTTCCAGGCTCCGGTGAGGCACAGCTACAACCACACCTTTAGCCTTGAATGACATCCCCCTTTGCCTCAAGTAGTCTGGGGTGGGTTTTTGTGTCTTGCAACCCAAGCAAGTGAGACGAATCCCTCGTCCAACACCCACAGTGGCGCCCCATGGCCGGCTTTGAGCCTGGCCTCCTTTGCGCACATCTCCCTCCTGCCCAAGCATCTGGGCTATTTTGTTTTCATTACAATATTTAAATTTTTATTTGTTTATTTTTTAACTTGTTTTATTTTTTATTTTTTTAAATTTAGTTAGCATACAGTGCAACAATGATTTCAGGAGTAGATTCCTTAGTGCCCCTTACCCATTGAGCCCATCCCCCCTCCCACCACGCCTCCCGTAACCCTCAGTTTGTTCTCCATATGTATGAGTCTCTTCTGTTTTGTCCCCCTTCCTGTTTTTGTATTATTTTTGCTTCCCTTCACTTATGTTCATCTGTTTTGTCTCTTAAAGTCCTCATATGAGTGAAGTCATAAGATTTTTGTCTTTCTCTGACTAACTTCACTTAGCATAATACCCTCCAGTTCCATCCACGTCGTTGCAAATGGCAAGATTTCATTCTTTTTGATTGCCGACTAATACTCCATTGTATATATATACCGCATCTTCTTTATCCATTCATCCATCGATGGACATTTGGGCTCTTTCCATACTTTGGCTATTGTTCATAGTGCTGCTATAAACATGGGGGTGCGTGTGTCCCTTCAAAACAGCACACCTATATCCCTTGGATAAATGCCTACTAGTGCAATTGCTGGGTCGTAGGGTAGTTCTATTTTTAGTTTTTTGAAGAATCTCCATACTGTTTTCCAGAGTGGCTGCACCAGTTTGCATTCCCACCAGCAGTGCAGAAGAGATCCTCTCTCTCCGCATCCTCGCCAACATCTGTTGTTGCCTGAGTTGTTAATGTTAGCCATGCTGACAGGTGTGAGGGGATATCTCAGTGTGGTTTTGATTTGTATTTCCCTGATGATGAGTGATGTGGGGCATGTTTTCATGTGTAGGTTGGCCATCTGGATGTCTTCTTTGGAGAAGTGTCTATCCATGTTTTTTGCCCATTTCTTCACTGGATTATTTGTTTTTTGGGTGTTGAGTTTGATAAGTTCTTTACAGATTTTGGATACTAACCCTTTATCTAATATGTCATTTGCAAATATCTTCTCCCATCCTGTCAGTTGCCTTTCAGTTTTGCTGATTGTTTCCTTTGCTGTGCAGAAGTTTTTTTTTATTTTGATGAGGTCCCAGTAGTTCATTTTTGCTTTTGTTTTCCTTGCCTCCGGAGACGTGTTGAGTAAGAAGTTGCTGCGGCCAAGATCAAAGAGGTTTTTGCCTGCTTTCTGTTCGAGAATTTTGATGGCTTCCTGTCTTAAATTTAGGTCTTTCATCCACTTTGAGTTTATTTTTGTGTATGGTGGTCCAGGTTCATTCTCCTGCATATCGCTGTCCAGTTTTCCCAGCACCACTTGCTGAAGAGACTGTCTTTATTCCATTGCATATTCTTTCCTACTTTGTCAAAGATTAGTTGGCCACATGTTTGTGAGTCCATTTCTGGGTTCTCTATTCTGTTCCATTGATCTGGGTGTCTCTTCTTGTGCCAGTACTATACTGTCTTGATGATTACAGCTTTGTAGTATAGCTTAAAGGGATTGTGATGTCTCCTGCTTTGGTTTTCCTTTTCAAGATTGCTTTGGCTATTCGGGGTCTTTTCTGGCTCCACACAAATGTTAGGATTATTTGTTCTAGCTCTGTGAAGAATGCTGGTGTTATTTTGATAGGGATTGCATTGAATATGTAGACTGCATTGGGTTGTATTGACATTTTAACAATATTTGTTCTACAATATTTAAATTTTTTTAAAGGAAAGTTTATTTATTTATTTATTTATTTATTTAGATAGAGAGAGTGAGAGAGAGAGGGAGAATGAGAATCCCAGTGCAGAGCCCAATGCGGAGCTCAAACTCACTAACCTTGAGTTCGTGACCTAAGCTGAAACCAAGAGTTGGACGCTCAACCAACTGAGCCACCCAGGTGCCCCACAGTATTTAAATTTTTGAAATGATTTTAGATTCATAGAAGAGTTTCAAAGATAGTAGAGTTCCCATGTACCTTTCTTCCAGTTTTGCTTAACTGTACAATTCTCAAAACTAAGAAATCAACATTGTTAAAATGGTATTAACTAAACTGTAGTTGTTATTTAGATCTCATCAGCTTTTCTTCTAATGCAAGAGGTAGCAAACGCTTTCTGTAAAGACCAGATAGCTTTTTTCAGCTTTGCGAGCTGTATGATCTTTGTTGCAATCTCTCAGCTCTGCTGTTGTAGCAGAGACCATGCGGAGATGGATGGGCTTGGCTGTGTGCCAATAAAACTTTATTTATAAAAGCAAGCAGAGGGCCACATTTGGCCCACAGACTGTGGCTTGCTGACCCCTATACCATGTTCTTTCTCTGTTCCAGATCTCACATTGCCTTAAGTTGTCTCGTCTCCTCGACCTCTTCCCATCTTGTAGAAGTTCCTCAGTCTTTCTTTGTCTTTCATGACCTTGACATTTTTGAAGACTACTGGTCAGGTATTTGGTAAAACGTTGCTCGTGTTGGGTTTGCCTAACGTCTCCTCATGATTAGACTGAGGCTATGCATCATTGGAAAAAGTGCCACAGCCTTGACGATATGCCCTTCTTGGTACCTCATTATCAGGAGGTATGTGATATCAGGGTGTCCCATGGCTGAGGATATTAACCTTGACCGCTTGGTTAAAGTGGTGTCTGACAGGTCTCTCCCACTGTAGAGCCATTCTTTCTACCTCTGTAATTAATAAATATTTGGGAGGGACATACTTTATAACTGCACTAGTCTCATTCCTCCTTAAACATTCTCCCGCTAATATTAGCATCCATGAGTGGATCTCCTCTGTGATAGTTAACACTGCAGTGACTCGCTATATTTATTCAGCGGAACTCTTCTGAAAGCAAAAATTGCCCCTTCTTCCCCATTTATTTACGCAATCATCTGTTTATATCAGTATGGACTCACAGTTATTTAATTCGATGAGTTAAAATCCAATGTTACTTTTTTTTAAATTTTTTTTAAATGTTTTTTTATTTATTTTTGAGACACGGAGAGACAAAGCATGAACAGGGGAGGGTCAGAGAGAGGGAGACACAAAATCTGAAACAGGCTTCAGGCTCTGAGGAGTCAGCACAGAGCCTGACGCGGGGGCTCGAACTCACGGACCGCGAGATCATGACCTGAGCTGAAGTCGGCCGTTTAACCGACTGAGCCACCCAGGCGCCCCCCCCCCCCCCGTGTCACTATTTATCTTGATTTTTGCCCAAATCTCTGAGCCAATGTGGCTAAGGACTGTCGGTTGGTGCCTCCTTGCATGAAAATCAACCAATCAGGCCTGTGTTGGTTCATTCATTCATTCGTTCGTTCATTCGTTCAACAAGCACTTAACGCGCATGCACCGTGTGCCGGCACTGCTGGAGGTGTAGCGGTGAACGTAACAGACAGAAATTGCTGCCTGTTCTGAGAAGAGACAAACAAAAAATAAAGTGTGTGTGGCGTCGGGGGAGAGGTACTAATCCAGACTGGTGATGATGAGGGTCCGGATTTTTTTTTTTTTTTTTTTTTTAAACAAAACAGCATTCACCGGGCCAACACTGTCTCCCACATAAAAGCTTTTGGTGGAGGCCAATGGTTCCATCTCTTTGTTGAGGCTAAATCAGAAGCAACCTGACCCTTATTCTTTATTTAAAGCACGATGACTCTCCACTTGGTGTTGAACGACCCAGTAACACGTTTTTATTTTCCCTTTCAATCCCTTTCAAAGCAAGCAGTATTGTTAGAATCCTGGCGTGTCAAAAAAAAAGAAAAGAAAAAAAGAAAAGAAGGGGCCTTCCCAGTCACCAAGCTCGGGGATTTTCAAAGTGGGGTCCTAAGAACCCGTTGGGTCCTGGGGAGGGGAGTGCCCTGAAGGAAGGGACCAGAGAGAACACAATGGCTGCTTAGCCTTACTTCTTTGCCAGAGCAGTTCACTCTCCTCTGTTCTACAAACCAGGCTTTCAATCAGCATTTTATTTGAAGAGAGGAGCTTAGGTGCTCGTAACCAAAGCAGGGTAATCTCTAGGCCCGGTAGCACCATGGTTAAAAATCGGAGACCTGGGGTCAGGCCATCGGCGTTGGGTCTTGGCTCTGCAACTTGGGACTTCTGTGACTTTCTGGTTTTCAGTCTCCTCATCTGGAAAATGGAAGGGTAGCAATTCCTACTTCAGTGGGGCTTTTATGAGGACCGGAGAGCATAATCAGTAGTAAAGCTCTTAGCAGGCACTAAATTACTCCTCTATTTTATTTTATTTTATTTATTTTATTTATTTTTTCCTAACGTTTATCTATTATTGAAAGACAGAGAGAGAGACAGAGCATGAGCATAGGAGGGGCAGAGAGAGGGGCAGACACAGAATCAGAAGCAGGCTCCAGGCCCTGAGCCATCAGCACAGAGCTGGACATGGGGCTTGAACTCACAAACTGCAAGATTACGAGCCGAGCTGAAGTCGGAGGCTCAACCGACTGAGCCACCCAGGTGCCCCTCCTATTTTACATTTCTAAGTTAAAAAAAAAAATGGCCAAAACAACCATGTTTCTAAAAAAAATCAGACAAATACTACCAAAAATAATAATAATAAAAAAATCCAAAAACTATCTAAAAAATTGCCAGCCCCATTCCCAACAGTAACTACCGTTAGAACAGCTTAGTATGTATTCTTCTGGATTGTTCTCCATGCATTTGTAAACTTACAATATTCACGTTTAGAAATACTTCTTACAAACATGGAATTCCACTGTATACCCTGCTTTGCAATTGGCTTTTCTCACTTGGTCACACGTTGTGGGCAAGTTTCCCCGCCAGGACCCAGAACCTGACCACCTTCTTCCTAACAGTGGACTAGTGTCCCATCTCAGGAATGTTCTGCCATTAAAAAAATTTTTTTAAGTTTATTTATTTATCTTGAAAGAGAGACAGCATGAGTGGGAGAGGGGCAGAGAGAGGGAGAGAGGATCCCTAGCAGCCTCCGTGCTGTCAGCGCAGAGCCCGACGTGGGGCTCAAACTCACGAACCATGAGGTCGTGACCTAAGCAGAAACCAAGAGGCAAGACGCTTAACCGACTGAGTCACCCAGGGACCCCTGTTCTGCCATTTTTAGTCAAACCCCGACTGAAGGACATTTAGGTTGTTTGCAAGTTGCTGGTGTTGCAACAGTGCTGAATTTACACTTGTAAGTTGCAAATTGTACAATTGTAAATTGCTTGTACACATTTCTTTGCGTTCTTGTGCAGATATCGCCTGGAGGATAAATTCATAGAGGTGGAATCGCCAAGTCAAAGCGTTTTCCCATTTAACTTTTTTTTAAGTTTATTTATTTTCAGAGATAGAGTGTGTGAGCAGGAGAGGGGCAGAGAAACAGGGAGAGAGAGAAATCCCAAGCAGGCTCCGCACTGTCAGCAAAGAGCCAAGTGCGGGGCTCGATCTCACAAACTGTGAGATCATGACCTGAGCCGAAATCAAGAGTCGACTGAGCCACCCAGGCACCCCCATTTAACATTTTTGTAGATATTATGCAATTACCCTCCCAAAAGATTACACCAATTTATACTTCCATCAGTAAATACTTCCATCGCTCTGATCCCTGCCCTCCGACCGATGAAAAAAGGTTTTATTTTCTCTGAGTGCAGCACTGTGCGATATCCGCATGTTCCTTGGCCATTGATAGTAGTTTCTTCTGTAAACTGCCTGGTTGTGTTTTTGGGTTTTAAACGAGGAAGCTGCAGTCCAGAGAGGCTGGCGGTTCCTCCAAGTTTATCAAATCGAGTTCTGCCCACTTATTCCTCTTCCCATCTGTCGCGTTTGCAGCTCAGTCTCTGTTCACTTCCCTTTTCACAAAATCGCGCCTGGACTCCCCCAGACACAGATGCCGAGTGAAAGGTTCAAAGGCTCCTAGGAGAAACCTGGCCAGGGAGGGAAGGAAAGGGAGGAAATGGAAGATGAGATTTTCGGGGAGTCGTGGGCCTGAGCCTGCAGCCGCTCTCAGGGGCAAATCACACCCCTCCCCCCAGTTTGTCCTGCCCTGAAGCACGGAAGCTGGAGTTCCCTTCCCTCACCAGTCACCCAGGGCCAGCCCTGGGAAGGGGAGCGGGGACAGCTCTCCCTTGGGACAGGAAGCGCTCAGGGAACCCAAGCAGGGGACCTAGAGCGCTCAGCAGCTGGGGCAGGGACACAGACCTATGTTGACAGCCCCGTGGAGGGCCAGGGAGGATTTGGGAGGGGCACCAACAGTGTCCTCTACAGTACCCGCCCCCCCCCTCCGGTTTCCTTTGGGGACCCACTGCTCCCCCACCCCCAGCCCAGCCATTCAGTTTAGATGGGACCTTCGGAGGGAGTCCTGCCTGGCCTAAGCAATTAACATATTCTATCCCCCTCCCATCCACCAAACTGATTGATTTAGGGTCGGCCCAGGGGCCCAGGATCTGTTTGGGGAGAAGTACTGATTCCTTCCCCTGCTGCACTGGATTCCAGGAGTGAGTAAACCTCCGGCCAGTGAACATGTGTGGCGTTCCTAGTCTTTACTATCATGATCCTGTTCCTGTTCATGATCGCTGCTGCTGCTGAGAACTTTCTCGAGTGCGTGGCCGAAGCATGTGAAAACCGGGGAGTGGGACTGCTGGGTTATAGGGAACGCGAGCACCCCCTGACAGCAGGATGCTAGGCTGTTCTCCAATGTGCTCCTATAACAATTTACACCCACCGGCTGTGGGTGAACATTCCTGTTGTCCCGAGAATCTTCGCTAAGCCGTGGCATTGTCAGATTTCTGTCTTTGCCAGTTCAGTGGGTGTGAGAAGATAGTTGCCTCTGGTCCTCATTTGCATTTCCCTGATTAATGTGTTTATTCACCACTCATCTGTTCCAAGTACTTACTTTTCCTGGTTTCTCTCCCACTGTCATTTCTTAAGTATAAACCAGCCCCTCGGTCCGGTTTAAGCTCTTCCTTCTGTCTGGAATGCCCCTACGGAAACCTTCCTCCCACCCTTCCAGGCCACACCCAGATGGCACCTCTTCCAGGAAGCCTTCTTTCGTTCCCCGCAAGGGCCAGCCCTGCCACCTCAGTCACCCTTCACGCTCTGGTCCTCCCGGAGAGCCATATTTCCCCAGCATCGGCACTGCAGGATCCCTGGGGGACCAAATCCTAGCCATCTTTTCTCTCTCTCCTTCCCACCCCCGCCTTGTGGACCAGGAATAGGCTTCTCAAAGAATAGGCTCAAAATGGGTTCTGTTTTCCTGTCTCCCACTTTGGGTTTCTGCCATGCCAGTGACAAGAAGAAAGGGAACAATTATGGATTAAGCTATCAATAGGAATCCATTGCCCCACACCACCCCCACAGTGGCCTGCCAGAAAAATCCTCGGCGAGAGCTTTTCACCGCTTCCCAAAGGAAGGACAAAGCGGTAATCTGGGCTGGTCGTAAGGAAGGCTGGAAATGCACATCTCACGTGTGCGTCCCGGGAGCACCCCAAAAGGAGGAGTATTTCAGCTTCTACCCCAACCCTGCCCCACCAGAGGCCTTCGGCGGAGGCGATCGTTCCCTGGCTCTGATTCAGTGCTGGTGTTTATCTGCCTGTGAAAAACCAGGAATTAGGAAAAGGCAGAGCAGGCTGTTCCTTTGGCAATTAAAGACAATTTCACCATAAGGCACAGCCGTCCCTGGGGGCCTGAAGGGTTACCCGCTCCCACGTTCCAGGGGGTTAAATGGAACCCAACGCCCTGGAACAATGCTAATTTGCAAACCTCAGACGGAACCAACGTTTTCCTTTTGTTCCCCCAAAGCAAGGCAGAGTGTTCGGCTCGGCTCCCAGATGGACCAGCGTGAACCAGCACACAGGGTGTTGTCTGCAGGGTGGGGGCAGCACGGCCGGCCTGTCTTTGCCCCTGCCGCATCCCAGTCACATGGACGGTGGAGGAGAGAGCAGTGTCAGCCGCCTTAGCAGCGATAGAAGTGTAGGTTTAAGTCCCCTTAGGTGCCACGATGTCACTGATCTGGAGGTTCCTAGGCCTTGAAGATTTTGATTAAATGGTAATTTCCAATTATTGTGTGCAAGAGACATTTCAGAGGCAGCATGGTGGGGAGGCGGGGGCCCACTAGGGACCTCAGGCAGTTTTTTTTTTCATGTTTATTTATATTTGAGAGAGAGAGAAACAGAGCACAAGAGGGGAAGGGGCAGAGAGAGAGGGAGGCAGAAACAGGCTCCAGGCTCCGAGCTGTCAGCATAGAGCCAACGTGGGGCCCAAACTCACAAGCCATGGATCATGACCTGAGTCGAAGTGGGACGCTTAACCGACTGAGCCATCCAGGTGCCCCAGGCAGATTCTTTAATCGAGTGAAGTCTGTCATTTGTAAAGCAGAGATGAAGAGACCCACCCTCTGTATTTTATGGTTTTCTTCTGAGGATCAAAATGAGACAGAGGCTTAAAGCACTCTGTGGTATGGGGTGATTCCGTCTTGGGGTTTCTTGGATCACAAAAATAAAGACACAAAGAAAAACATTTAGGGGCTGCCTTAAGGCTGCCAACTTTTTACATCATCAATTAAGGTGATTAAAAGGAAAATCAAATTACCACCTATCATGGCTATCAGTATAGCCCTTGAGAAAAGGAGATATATATATATATGTATATGTATATATATGCATATATACAATATATATGCATATATTGTATATATACAATATACAATACACATATATATGTATATGCATATATATATGCGCATATACATATATATACATGTATATATATATACATATATATGTATGTATTTTTTTTTTCAATGTTTATTTATTTTTGGGACAGAGAGAGACAGAGCATGAATGGGGGAGGGGCAGAGAGAGAGGGAGACACAGAATCAGAAACAGGCTCCAGGCTCTGAGCCATCAGCCCAGAGCCTGACTCGGGGCTCGAACTCACGGACCGCGAGATCGTGACCTGGCTGAAGTCGGACGCTTAACAGACTGCGCCACCCAGGCGCCCCTGTATGTATTTTTTTTAAAGAGAGAGAGAGGGCGCAAGTGAGCAAGGGGCACACAGAGAGAGAAGTGGGGCTCACCTGGGGTTCATGTTTTTACCCGAAGTGGGGCTGGAGCTCACCTGAAGCGGGGCTCACCTGATATGGGACTCGAACTCACAAACTGTGAGATCGTGACCTGAACCAAAGTCAGATGCCACCCAGGCACCTGGGAAAGGGCTATTTTTAAACAACCCCACCCCCCAAAAGCCCCAACTCTAGGACATACTCTCAGAATAAAGATCTGGCAACCTCTCCCCGAGGTGCCTTATCTAATGACACAGGTTCACAGCCACACACAGTGCAGATCGTGTTGCCCTTGATTGGGAGTCCCAGTGAGCCCTCTTTAGGGACAACTCTTTGGGAACCCCTGGGATTGGGAACAAGCCACGGGTAGGAAGAGCTGGACTGAGTCCTATTCCAGCACGCACTCCTCCCTGAAAGGGATTCTCCGTAGCACCTGAAGCTCTAAACCTGGAGTTTGCAAGAGCCAAGTGCAGTTCTGGGCACATGCTCCAGGGTAGGAGCCTGGGCCCTTCCCACTCCCAGCTGATGGAGAGAGAAGGGAGGCCCTGAGATAGTGGTTCCATTGCTTCCTTCCTGGGAAGAGCTTGCAATGTGCCCTCTTCCGACCATGGGCACTGGGCCCCCTCAACCTGCCACCGTCTCCTTCCCTGAACATGCTCCCGTCTTCCTTTTTTTTTAAAGGAACATCAACCAGCTGGCGAGTATTCAGAGGGAGAGCCGGACATGCTCCCAGTCTCTTGTTTAAATATCTTTTTTTAAAATGATGAGCTTAACTAGACCAGGGACAGCTAATCCAAATGCCCACAGGGTCTGGATGGGAACTTCATGGGCACAGCCCGCTGGATGGAAGAAAAGTACAGGACTGTCTCTGTTGACCTTTTGTTCTGCGTTTATTAGAGACTTGGAAACCAAGAAATAGTCTTCTATAATAAAACACCTTCTGTAAGAGGCGGGAGTGCCTGGGTGGCCCAGTCGGTTAAGTGTCCAACTCTTGATTTCGACTCAGGTCATGATGTCACAGTTCGTGGGATCGAGCCTGGGGTCGGGCTCTATGCTTGCTTCAGATTCTCTCTCTCCCTCTCTCTCTGTCCCTCCCCTGCTTGCGCACTCTGTCTCCAAATAAATAAATAAACATTTAAAAAAAGAAAACAGTGTTGAAGGTCGATGATAAAAGCCCACCCACAGTCTCGGTGGGGGGACAGCTGCAAGGACTAGGGAGTTGTGCCCTGTCGGTAGCAGGAGCCCTGACCCCCTCTCACCCCATGGGCAGCTGCTCAGGAAAGTGTCTGTCACTTGAATGTTTCAACAAAGAGTGATGTAACTGTTACTGGACCCCCAGGACCAGGTTCTTCAGTCTCAATGCCATAGAAATGCACATTGAACTTGAGAGAAAGAAAACAGGTGGAGTTTATTAGAGATAGCTTATATACAGGCCATATAACATCACTCTCCAAAGGGGTAGTGTGTAAGCTTACAAAGGCACCCGTCCACAGAGTGAGGGGCCGGGATTAGAAAAGCATCCTTCAATCCCACGGTCATTATCTCGTAGTTATTATTTTTAGTGGATATAAGACTATCACAGGGTGCCTTTCTTCATGGACAACGCTTTTAGGGCTCCGGGAAGATAGAAATATTTGCACAGGCAGGCTTTAAGTTGTTATTTCTAATTTTTGCTCCGACAACCCTTACTCCCTGATGACGCATTATCCCTTATTTGTTCCCTTTCCCAGAAGGAGGTATTTGTCTCTAAGCTTATGGAAACCTTTAACCCCTGCCTCAGACCAGTGGCTTTATAGGAATTAAGTCCCTCCTGTTTTCCCTACACTGTCTCTTGCCCACGAGGTGGAACATTATCCAACCATTAAAAGGAATGAAGCCCTGGCATGTGTTACAACACGGATGAGCCTTGAAAACACTATGCTGAGTGGAAAAAGTCGGTCATAAAGGACCACATATTGTATGATTCCATTTATGTGAAATGCCCACCTAGACAAATCCGGAGACAGAAGGTAGATTGATGATGTGGGACCGATGAGGGGGGAATGAGGCTTGACCGCTAGTGGGTATAGATTTTCTTTTTGGGGTGATGAAAATGTTTGGGGGTGATGAAAGGTAAATAGTGATGATGGACGCACAACTCTGTGTACAAACCAGTGACTTGTGCACTATAGATGGGTGAGTTGTTTGGTGTGTGAATTACATCTCAACAGTTCTGTTATAAAGAAAGAGTGCATCCCAGATTACTAGATATTGTGATTTTTCAAGAGAAGCAGTGTCCCAGGATTAGGTTGGCTGCCTGTCACAGAAAACCCCCAATCACAGTGGATTTTATAAGAAAGGTTTCATTTTGTGTTGATTTTGTTTTTACTCCTGAAAAAAAAAAAGGGCAGGTAGTTTAAGGCTGGTTCCATGGCTTCTTAGAATCACTAAGGAGACTCAGGCCTTTCTCTCTCCCTCCTGCACCATTCCAGCATGTGGTTTCTATTCTCAAGGTCAATTCATAGTTCAAGATGGCTGCTGGAGCGCCAGGCCACTCATCCTTCTCCCAGACACAGGACGAACGAAGGAGGGAAGTGCAAAAGGGGCCCATCACTTCCTTCTTATTGGTTAAAACTGAGTCACATGAGAAAAAAAAAAACAGAGTCACATGGTCTTACCTTGCCACAAGGGGGGCTGGGAAATGTAGTCTTTCATCTGGACACATTGTCGCCCTGTGTCAAATCAGGATTCACAACCAAAAGAAATAGGGAAAACAGATACTGGAGAGGTAACCACCAGGGTCTGCCACCATTCTGAAGTGAAATCCTGATTTTTAAATGGTGATTTGTGTTTTAAAAACGCTTCCCAGAACACACGGGACATATCTTCAGGTTGGACCCACACTGCCAGCGGCCGCATCTTCACTGGGAATCCTAGTGGGAAATCTTGTCCGAGACAGCTTTATGGGTTTGAAAACAGCGTTAGTTAAGCCGAGGACAGTGCTGAGTCACGGTGAGGCAGGGAAGGGCGAGCTCACGCAAATGCTTTGCAAACAGGAGGAGCGCAAACCACACAGGGAGGTCACGATGCGGCTGTACCGCCACAGAGCTTCAGACACAAGGCGTGGGCCCGGCACAAAGGCTCCCCACATTCGGGGCATTGGGTGACAGACGCTGGCCATTGGGCCGGAATGCTCGCGCTCTCTGATGCTTGGCACCGCATTGCGTGGACCGGGAAGCTCACGTGTGCGCCTAGTGGATGGGGGGAGGGGGGGTTGGGGGCGCCGGGCCCCGTGACGGGCCGTCAAGGTCAGTGCCAGCATTGCCACTGACGTTCCCATTTTCGAAACATGCGTGGCTGTCGCAAAGCTTCCTTTGGAGACCGTCTTCCTTGCTGACAAACCGAACACCTCAGCTCTGAGGAGTCCGGTTCTCGGCGGCCGTAGGGCCTGGAGTTAGACGAGCCACGTCCAAATCCTGCTTCAGGCATTTACTATATCCGAAACCCAGTGGCTTCAATCACCACTGGATCGGATCCCCTAATTTTGTGACTCGGAAATTCAGGCAGGGCTTCGCCGGGTGATCCTTCTGTTGCACGTGGCTTTGGCTGCGGCTGCGGCTGGCCCGCTGGTGTGGCCTGGAGGGTCCAGGAGAACTTCCCTCCCACACCTGGTGGCTTGGGGGAAGTGGCTGGAAAGCTGAGCTTGGCTGGGTCTCTCCACGTGGTCTCTGTGGCCAGGTAGCTAGACTTCGGACCCGACAGCTCAGGGGCCCAAGAGAGAAAACGGACCCAGAAACTGGCTCTCAGTCACAGGATTTATCTATGTATTTATTTACTTCTTATTGTTACCCCTGCCTTATCCTCGGTGTAAAAGGTGGGTTGGAAACAGCGCAAAAGATCGATGCCAAAAACCGGCTGTCATTCTCCACCCTTCTTGTACACACAGCCTTTGACGACGACTTTGCAATTCCTCCCATCCAAGGGTGGGGTCCACCCACCTTCGGACTCAGTTTGTCTTGTAGCCACAGGGTGTCAGTGCCCAGCTTGTCCTCCGGAGGCCTTGCGGTGTCCCCTGGCTCTGGGCCCCCTGAGACAGCCGTGAGGACGTCCCTGAGCTAGCCTGCCGGGGGACGAGTTTCATGGAGCAGTCAGGCCGATGTGCGTGAGCCCAGCCGGGACCAGCAGCGTCGCCAGCCGACCCAAAGACTCTCAAACAGTGATAAACTGTTATTTTGGAAGACTCGGAGCTTGGAGTGGTTTGTTTTTCCAGAATTATCGCGCCGCATACGAGCAGCCTTAAACGCACGTCAGGCCCTGGCGCGCTGACATTGGAGTATTTCCATCGAAAGGAGAAGCGGAGAATGAGTTAAATCCCAGAGAAAGGAGCTTCCGTGGAATTCGAAGGCTTGTGGCAACTGAAGAACAAGATATTTTAGGGCCCATGGGCTCCTCTCTGCCTGCAACCCCAAATGTCCCATTACAGTGCTGGCTCCTCTCTGCTCCGAAAACCTGAGGCTGTCTAGGTGCAGCCAGAGATTTCTCAGCCAGAAGTGATATTCAGACACTTAGCAATTGGTGTGGCACGGGCCTTCAGTAATCAGAATGGACTCCAACCGGCCCCTCGCCGAGCACCTATCGTATGCACGGCTCTGTTCCACGTGCTGGGCATATGCCAGTGAAGAGAAGTCCAAATCCTTGCCACGTGAGCTGTGGTCCTAGTAAGAAAGAGCAGACAATTAGCAGCTCAGTAAGGAAAATATCTGCTGTGGCAGATGGTGGTAAGAGCTCTAGAGGAAGTCAAAGCTGGGTGAGGGAACAGTGAGTATTGCGATGATGGTGGTTGCACTTGGAAAAGTTCAGAGAGGAAGTGACATTTAAGCTAAGAGATGGAGAGAGTGGAGCCACCAAATACCTGGAGGAACAGTGTTGCAGGCAGAGGGAACCGCAAGTGCAAAGGCCCTGAGGCAGGAATGTGCCAGGCTTGTCCAAAGGACAGCAGGGAGCTGGGGCGCCTGGATGGCTCCGTTGGCTGGGCGTCCGACTCTTGATTTCGGTCCAGGTCACAGATGTGTGGTTTCTGGGTTCGAGCCCCGTGTTGGGCTCTACGCTGATAGCGTGGAGCATGCCTGGGGTTCTCTCTCTCTGCCCCTCCCCTGCTCACACCCACCCGTGTGCTCATGCTCTCTCCCTCTCTCTCAAAAAGAAAAAAAAAAAAAAAAAAGCAAAGAGGCCAGTGTGGCTAAAGTGGAGTGAGGGAAGGGGACAGTGGGAGAAGTGACAGGAAACTGGTCAAGGCTAGACCTTCTGGAGAGATTTGGCTTTTCTCCAGAGGACAGAGGAAGTCTGTCTGAGCTGAGGAGGGGTATGATCTGATCCCCCTGGCTGCCGCGTGCAGTGTGGCCTCTGGAGACAAAGGAGGAAGCAGGGAGACCAGCTCAGGGAGCGATGAGGGTGGCTTGCATCGGGGTGGAGAGGCTAAGACATGCCCAGATTCTGGATCTGTGCTCAAGATAGAGCCAAGGAGGTTCGGGTGACACGTCTGAAGTCCTGTAATCCTCACGACAGCCCCACGGGAAGGCACGTTTACCAGATGCGGAAATGGCTCAGATAGGCGACAGGGTTTGCCCAAGGCTTACCAGCGGTGGAGAGCGGCAGAGCGGGACCTGAGCCCAGCCCCCACAGTCCTGCTGGTCACAATGGAGCCAAATAGCCTGTTCTAGTGAGTCAGGGAAGGCTGAAAGCGGGAGCTGCTGCCCCTGAACCTCTAGAGAGGTTCCAGAAACAGGTTCTAGAAACAACCTTCTAGAAATTCCCAGGCCCCTGCTCTTTCCACGTGGTTCAGCCTGACCTAAGCCTGACAAACATTTCCACGGTGAACACAGGAGGTATCTCCACTCAGGGCCGAGGAGGGGCGACAAGGGAGGTGGAGGGGTCAGGGTGGGGGCGGGGGGGTCTGTCCGTGCCCTCACAGTCCCTGAAGGTAGAGTCGGCCAAGACAGAAGTCTAGGACGTCCTCCGCTGGGGGTAGGCCCTGGAGGGCCCTGCGGGAAGCACAGGAGCCTGTCGGTCCGACGTGGGCTGAGGGAGGTCCCAGACAGAGGGGTGGAGGTGATGAGGGTGGGGTGGGAAGCAGGGGCCGAGCAGAGGAGGCGCGCTGAAGCCCGTCCCAGGGCGTGAAGCTTATCTCGGGGGTCACTGGGCACCTCCCGAGTTTGCCACCCTTCAGTAAGCTTTCGGTGAAGTCTGACCTTTCAGCAGACACGTGCATAGCCCAAGGGGTGTCCTCATGGTGGGTACGCCCATGCCACCACGGGCACCGACACTGACAACCGGCCCCGAGGGCGCCCTCGGCCTCCTCCCGGAGGTCATAGCTATCTGACCTCTAACACTGTACCTTGGGGTTTTTTTTGCCTGTTCTTGAACTTCCTATAGATAGGATGTTTCCCCACGAGCCCTTTTGCGCCTCACTGCCCCGTGGGACACCAGCCCGTGCCGGTCGGCCGTGGGTGGAGGATGGTTGCAGTCTGTCCATGGTCCGGAGCGGAGCATAGGCGGCTCTCCCGTCTACCGCTGATGGCTAATCCGCCTGGTTTTCCGGCCGGTGCTGGGCCAAGCGGGGCTGCTGGGGCCTCTCTTGAGTTCCTGGCGCACGTCCCTGCGAGTCTCCGTCAGTGCTGGCCCAGGGGTGGAATCGCCGTGTCCTGGAACAGACACGCGCTCCGCCGCGGTCCATCCCGCCAGTTTCCCCGAGTGGTTGTACTGAGTCCGCGGGAGGCTTCTAATCAGATTCACGGTGTAACGAGCAGATGCCTTCGCCTCACTTCTCAGCCCCCTGCTCTCCACATCTGCTCTGCCCCCGAGGTCGCCCTCCCCGGACCGCAACCAGCCCTCTGTGGGTGGACTCCCCGGCGCCTATGACTCGTGGTCAGCAGGGCGCCTCATAAACGTGGCCTTTCTCTTCTCGCCCGTGTGGCCCCCGAGTTGCCACCCTCTCCTGCAGCTTCAGCCAGGAGCTGGCGTTGATGTCTCAGGATCTGCCCCTTCACCTCCGGCCCTTTTCCTGAGGTCAGCGCAGGCGGGCCAGCTGTACGACACGTCCCCCTTGACCGCGTGCCGGGTTCTGGCCTTCCGCGTGTCCCAATCGAACTTGCCGTCTGCCTCTCGGGCCTCCCCCTCCTCACGTTTTCCATCTCGGTGACCTCAGAGAGGGGCCCGCGACCCTCCCTGGGCCGCTCAGCCCATCACCGGCCCGTGATGTGACTTGTCTCTCTTTATATGTCCTCACAAAGACTTCCTCTTCTCTCCACCCCACAGCCCCTACTTCAGGCCAGACCCAGGTGAGCCTTTCCCCGCCTCCTCCCTCAAATCCTGAGGATGAAGTCAAGTGTGAGTTTCCCACAGTACAGCCGTACGGGACCTTCAAAATCCAAATCTGCCCACAGCCCTCCTCTGCCTAGACCCCTGCGGCTGGCAAGGCGGCAAAGGGCTGACTGATCTCAGCACCACAGAAAGATCGACAGTCACGAGCCGGGCAGCCCAGCTGGGACCCCGGGGGAGTGTCTGGAGTAGTCTTGCAAAAGAAGAAAACAGGGGGCACTTGGGTGGCCAGTCAGTCGAGCATCTGACTCTTGGTTCCAGCTCAGGTCATGATCTCATGGTTTGTGGGGTCGAGCCCCGCGTCAGGCTCTGTGCTGACAGCAGGGAGCCTGCTTGGGATTCTCTCTCCCTCTCTCTTTGCCCCTCCTGCTCTCTCTCTCTCTCTCTCTCTCTCTCTCTCAAAATAAATAAATACACTTGAAAATTTTTTAAAATGGGAAAAAATAGTAGATGTGTATTTAGTCAGACTCTGGAGCTCCCAGTGTATAGAGAGTGCAGGGACAGACAGGAGGACAAGTGGAACACCATCATGAGTGTGTGCTCAGCAGGACGCAGGCCAAACCACCTGGCTTCTCCAGCAGGGGGCCAAACAGAGAGCACAGAGAACCTGCAGACTTCAGGGGGCCTCTGAGACGGGCCGACTGAGCGCCACTCGTGACCCTGTTTGGATCCCGAATTGGCCCAAACCAACTGGAAAACATTCATTTACGAGGCGATCACAGAAATTCAAATACTGGTCGGACACTTGGCAATATTAAGGAATTACTGGGATCGTTGTTTTTTTTTTTTTAATTTAATATTTATTTGGTTTTGAGAGGGAGAGAGAGAGAGACAGAGCGCAAGCAGGGGAGGGGCAGAGAGAGAGGGAGACACAGAATCCGAAGCAGACTCCAGGCTCCGAGCTGTCAGCACAGAGCCCGACGGGAGGCTCGAACCCACAAACCATGACATCATGACCTGAGCTGAAGTCAGATGCTTAACCAGCTGAGCCCCCCAGGTGCCCCCTTGTTTTAGATGTGATGATGGTTTGGGGTATTGACCATTGGCAGGTAATTGTTGAAGTTTAGTGAAGGCCACATAGAGGTTCATCATACTACTCTTTTTATATTTGTGAATGTTTAACATTTTCCTTAATAAAAAGTAAAAAAAAAAAAAAAAAAAAGCATCCTGGTCCTCCACCACCCATGGGATGAAGGCCGAACCCTTCACCTCAGCACCTGTCTGATCCCTCCTCGCCGTCTGCCCCTCAACCCCTGACTCCCTACTCCCCAGTTTCACTGACCGACTTCTGGGCGGGTCCCCCGGCCACCTGTGCTTTCTCTCTCCTCCCCTTCTTTACATGTTTTTCTGATAGGTGACATTCCCATGGTTCCAGAACGCAGAGCCACATGCCAACAGCTGCCCTCCCCCGCCTGGCCCCGTGCATATAGGCGATCACAGTTTCAGTTTCTCGTTTCTCCTTCCAGAGCTTTTCTGCATGCACGGTAAATGGAGCCAGACGCTCCCTCCCCATCCGCTTTCTTACAAGAAAGGGGGCCACGTGCTGCCCTTCACCTTGCCTGTTCACTGGCTCCCTTCTGGAGAGGCTTTCTGATCAGTACGCCGTGACATCCTCATTCTGTAACATGGTCACGTGACATCCCTTGTGCGGATGGGGGACAGACTTAACCGGTCTGCTGTCTGGGGACAGCATCATCTGCTCTTGCAAATCGCGCTGCAGCGAAGAAGCACGTGTGCACACCAGTTCCGGCGCTTTCTCTCGCCCCACCTGCTGCCCTGTGCCCCCTCCGCCATAAACACCTGCCCCCACCCGCCTCCTTTCTCCCAAACTTTCGCCTGTTCAACTCCTACTCCTCCTTCAGCTCTTGGGTTAGCGATCACTTTACCCGGGAAATGTTCTCAGACGAGAGAGAAGTATGTTGTGTCAGGAACACAGGCTCCGGGGTCAGATTGGTTGGAGTTTGAATCTTGCCTCCTTGTCGTAAGAGGAAAGTTACTAAACTTCTGTGCAGCTATTTCCTCTTCGCCAAATGCACGTGATAATAACCCCTCTCTCTGGGTTGCTGCGGGGCTTACATGAGATAATATATGTACGGAGTCCTTAGAACACTCCCTGGACCATAGGAGGTACTAAATAAATGATGCCATTATTATTATGACTCCGTGGATGGCCTTTTCCTCCAGCACGCCCTTTCTCCAGCCTCCCCCATACAATTCAGAGTGCGGAGGCCTTTGTCCCTAATCCACTCACCTGAAAATTAACTTCTCTTTCTTCCATACTCCCCCCAGTATCCAAATGTACCAGTCAGGAATGCTTTTGGCTGCAAGTACCAGGAAACCCACCCAATAGTGGCCTCATAAAATATCTGGAGGTGATTGTTCCCACACCTTGAGAAGTCGGGAGTTTGGCGGCTCCGGGCACTGATTTAGCTACTCCATGGAGTCGTTAGAGATCCAGGCAAATCTCTTCTTCTTTCTCACTCATCATCCCCATTGTGTTGACTATTAGTCTTCAAGTTGCCTCTTGGTTGCAAGACAGCTGCTGTTGCTTCGGCCATCTTGCCGCCTGCGCAGTAAGGCTTTCCCAGAAGCCCCTGGCCCCATTTCCATCATGCAGCCCTGGGTCACATACCCACCTCCAGATAGGGACCACCTTCTCTGAAACCTAGGTATCTCCACTCCATCCCTGAATAAGGAAGGGAAGGATGCTCGGAAGGTAACCATAGTGCCCGCTGTACTTAGTAGGCACCTCTCTTTAGACAAGGATCATTTTCCCCCTTCAGCAGGGTTTTATCTCCCTTACTAGACTATGGGCTTGCTAAAGGAGGGTTCGCTGCCAAGTACCTCCATATCTTCCACAGAGCCAGCACAGTGCCCGCATGCGGTAAGGGCTCAGTCACCCTCCGTGGCTGGGGGAGGGGTAGACACCGTCAAAGCCACCGTCTGCTGATAGCAGACGAGGATTCTGATTCAAGAACCTCCCTGATACAAGAACATTCTTCTTGCTTATGCTGTTCCCCCATGCTCTCCTCAGGAACCCAAGGATTTTATCACTCTGTTCCTGTGTGTGTTTGGGTTAACCTGGGTCATGAAGAATGAGTCACCCTGACTGCCATACTCGGAGAAAAGGAAATTTTGCCTGCAAAGGGCTGACGGTATCATAAGCGCTGTGCCTTGAGGATGGGAGAGGCCAGGCTGTTTATTGCTTCTGGGAGGAATGGAGTCTGCAGTCTGCGTGAGAGTGAGTCACTTCTCACCGGCTGAATCAGGGGCTGCTCCCAGGCTGAGGACAGCTCCCCTCTGTCCCCGCAAAAGAGTGCTGCCGAGCTGTGAGCTAGTGGCCAAGTTACCGCCTGAGCCTCCGAAGCCAAGTGGTTACCAACTCTTTACCACATCAAATAGTGCTTCTTCCCTTTGAGGTGGTAAATGAGGCAGTCCAGGCTCCGTGTCTGTGTCGGGGATGCAAACGTTGCGGTCCATTGAGCGATGAAAGGAAGACACGGACGGGTCCCACGCTTGGCTGTGGCTCATTTTCCCTTTGGGTGCAGTTCTCTTAACTCCTTAGGTTCCGCCTCTCCCCCACCTGCTGCCCTCCTTCATTCATAAGAATCAGGAGACGGATGGGGCACTGTCATGATGATGCATCTGGGGGAGTGGAGAGTCTGCTTATATGCCACGTCATAGGATGCCAAAATTTGAACAACAAAAATACAAGAAAATGCAGCAAGCACTGAAACCAAACTGGAGGTAATTTTATGTTTCCTTGAAGATGCAGAGGGAGCATCTGGAGGGTTGGGTGGGTCCTGAGGCTCATCACGATGGGTCCCCAGCAGCCAGGGAGGCACAAGCTTCCAGGGGTTCTGGTTACTGGAGACTGGTGGGCTGAAGTCTGGAGAACCAGGGTGAGGCTAAGCAGTCTTCTCTCTTCCAGGGACGCCTGGGTGGCTCAGTCGGCTGAGCCTCCGACTCTTGGTTTCAGCTCAGGTCATGATCTCACGGTTTGTGACTTCGAGCCCTGCGTCGAGCTCAGGGCGGCCGGTGCGGAACCTGCTGGGGATTCTCTCTCTTTCCCTCTCTCTCTGCCCCTCCCCCACTCACGTACACTGTCTCTCTCTCAAAAATAAATAAATAAAGTTAAAAAAAATAAAAAATTAAAATTAGCCAGGTATTTCCAAATGCCACGCGGGTTTGGTGCTGCTTTAGGCAGAGTGTTCAATATACAAAAAACACGACTGGAAAAGAAGGTGAATCTTGCTGGCGTTTAATTACGCTTACGGGAGGAGACTTGCCATTTTGGTCTTGGCCACAGCGCCTTGGTCCTCCTGGTGGCCAGATGCCCTAATTGCAAGCAAAATGCTGGGATTTCTTCTAAAGCTATAGGGAGCCCTGGGTGGGAATTTGGTGGCCTAATTATGAGCGTTGTGAAAGAATGCATGTGTGTCCCATGGCAGGTGCGTCAGCAGGTCCCGTGAAGTGAAGGGACTCTTTGCTTTGGCTCAGCTCAGTCCCCGCCCCCAGAAGAAGGAGACTAATGTGGCTCACTCTGCTTCGACGAGGACCAGAAAAATCTGCTCCCCCCACCCATTGCGAGCCATATATTCTCTTTTGCTTCTGTCCGCAGGAGCAAAATAAACAGAAGCTTGCAGAAAACAAACACAGAAAGCGGGAAGGAGGTGGGTGCTGACTCGGACACTGATTTGCTGCTCGGCAAGTGGCCCATTTGGAGACAGAATCGTCACCCCGCACTTGCCTCACCAGCCCTGAAATCACAAACAACCCCTTGGCCGGGGTCCTAACGAGCCTGTGACGAGCACAGCCTGCCCTTTTGACACAGAAAACACAATTAGACATGCACAAGTGGCCTGTGAAATACCAGGCCGGGCCCTGGGCACTCGAGCTGTCCGAGAATTCCACCCCGGGCTTTCTCGGGAAAACATTTCTTGGGCTCGTTAGGGGTGATAATGGCTAATAACACAAAGAGAACATTGCGTTTCAGTTTCAGGCCCTTGGCCAGTGCCAGACCACCGGGGCAGCGAGAGAAAATTGAGCGTGTGAGCGTGTGTGTGGATATTTCAGGGCTAAGAGATGAGTAAAACATGTTAGTGTTAACATCAAGGTCCCACCTCCAGCAGCCTGTGACATTGGGAAAGTTACCTACTCCTGGGACCTCAGTCTTGGCGCCTGTAAAATGAGGATAATAATAGAAACTCCCCTCCCTCTGACGTGATTAGATCAGATATTGCAGGTAAAGCACTCGGCCCGATGCCTGGAGCCTACTTGGGGCTCATTCACCATTGGCTATTATTAAAAGAACAAGCTTGATGTGTTTTAGTCCACTTAAGAAGCCATTTTCAAATGTTTGTGTGTAAGTGCCCATGCGGGAGCTGGTTGTGAAAGCAGAAAGCACAGTCTTTGCCCTCGAAGAGCTTGAGAACAGTTAGGATACCAAGGGGACCATTCCGGAGCCGGGTCGGTTGGATGCTGGAGCATTTGGTGCAGACCAGGTGGCAGCTGGGGCAGGGGTTCATGCTCCTTCGAGTTTTTGTTCGCTTCTTTCCCTAGGTGGCGGAGGACGGGCTGTTTTCGTGGGCTGGAGACAAATGGTACAAGTCGCTCATTTAACACTGTACGAAAGGGGCGTCTGGGTGGCTCAGTGGGTTGAGCGTCCGACTTCTGCTCAGGTCACGATCTCACCGTTTGTGAATTCAAGCCCCGCATCAGGCTCTGTGCTGACAACTCGGAGCCCGGATCCTGCTTCGGATTCCGTGTCTCCCTCTCTCTCTGCCCCACCCTGCTTGTGCTCTGTCTCTCTCTCAAAAATAAATAAACATAAAAAGAAAATTTTTTAAAAATGCTGTCAGAAAGAAGTGAAATCGGTGACATTTGCTTGTTGTCACTACAAAACCCACAATTTTCTAGCTGTGATGATGGAAATTCCACATCATGGGAACTTAAGCAAAAGTTAACAAGCAAAACCATCCAAAAAGGGATTTACTGTGTTACATAGTTGGAGAGCACAGCGTCAGTCATGGCTGGATCCAGGTGCTCAAAAAAAAAAAAAATCTCCTCTCTCCTCTTCTTCTTCATCCTCTGGTAGCTTCCACCATACCCCATAAGCCCTTGGCTCATGGCTCAGATTAAGAGAGAGCTTCTCTCTCTTCCAGAATCCACATACTGAATTTTGTGGAAGGATTCTGGTGGCCTTGCTTGGTCACCTGCCCTGTTCTTGGACCAATAACTTTGGGGAGGGCAACAGATCACCACAGTTAGCCAGACGAGGGCCCTGTGCTCACTCCTGCGGCATGAGGATGATGGTGGGCAGATGAGGGTATGCGGCAAGTAAAAAAACCCATGCCAGTGCCATTCTGTGGGTAGGAAGTGTGCATAGATTCCAAGCACTTGGGGTGAGCAGCTGATATAACTTTGACTTGGCCTTTCACCCAGTTGTGCTTAAAATGGCTGGTCTAGGGGCGCCTGGGTGGCTCAGTCGGTTAAGTGTCCAACTTCAGCTCAGGTCATGATCTCACGGTTCGTGGGTTTGAGCCTCGCGTCGGTTTCTGTGCTGACAGCTGGGAGCCTGGAGCCTGCTTCAGATTCTGTGTCTCCCTCTCTCTCTGTCCCTCCCCTGATCACCCTCTGTCTCTCAAAAATAAAGAAATCATTACCAAAAAAAAATTTTTTTTTTAATTTTTTTTTTCAACGTTTATTTATTTTTGGGACAGAGAGAGACAGAGCATGAATGGGGGAGGGGCAGAGAGAGAGGGAGACACAGAGTCGGAAACAGGCTCCAGGCTCTGAGCCATCAGCCCAGAGCCCGACGCGGGGCTCGAACTCACGGACCGCGAGATCGTGACCTGGCTGAAGTCGGACGCTTAACCGACTGCGCCACCCAGGCGCCCCCAAAAAAATTTTTTTTAATGGCTGGTCTGGCATGCTTTTGAAAGGTTAGCCCATCTCCTTGCATTCGAAAGTTGAGAAGTTTCTAACTATTCTTGAATCAAACCAGGTGAGTGAGGACCAAGTGTTCCCAAGTGGGCCCAAACATACAGCACTGTGGCCGCTCTTCCAAGATGGTGCCCGCTGAGCCTTGTCGCCCTGATTGATTTTATGTCCTGGGGGAGCCCTCTACCCATTGAGTAGAACTGACCTAGGAAGCGATAAGATATTGCAGAAATGAGTCCAAGGCTAGATCAAAAAGACATTGTGGCTTCGGCCCTGCTTTCCTTGGATCATTCTCTGGAGAAGTCAGGCCCATGGAGGAGTCCGTGTGGCAAAAAACTGAAGATGCCCACCAACAGCCAACACCAACTAGCCAGGCTTGTGGGTGAGCCACCTTGGAAGTGGCTCCTCCAGCCCCAGTCGAGCCTTCAGATGATGCAGCCCTGGCTGACATGCTGCCTGCAGCCTCATGAGAGACCCCAAGCCAGAACCACCCAGCTAAGCCTCTCCTGAATTCCTGACCCACAGAAACTGTATGAGATGATCGCTGTTTGTTGTTGTTTCGAACCACTAAGTTTGGGGGATGATTTGTTACGCAGCAGAAGATGACTGATACAGGCGTGTTACGATCTCCTCACCTCACAGGGACCGAGAAAGTTTCCTTAGAAAGTTTCCTTGGATCATTTTCAAAGCACTTCCCGATGACCCTATTAGCGATTGCTACAGAATTGAAATTTCACGAGCGGAATTGCGCTGATATTATGGGGCTTTTTCGACTGTCTCATCACTGTGGGTTTGTGGACATACAAAATCAGGTTTAGACTTGTACTTGCCCTTCCTAGGGGGACTAGATAGGGAAGGAGGGGAGATCTGAATGGGAGGGATCTTCCAAGATCTACCAATTGCCTTCTGCCCGTCGTGGCACATGCCGTGGCCATCACAGAACAACTGCGCCATTCCGCTGGTGATGTGTAGAAAGAGTCCCTGGATTCGGAGCCCCAGTGAAGTCCCCCCAGAGGGCTCCTGGCTGAAGCATCGCCTGTCCTGGCCGGCAAGCTACCTACAGTTCAAGGAAGTCTGGTTGTGGGCCGTCTGAATCAAGGGAGTAGAATCAAGAGAGTTGAATCAAAACGCAGATCCTGAGCAGTCTCCACAAATGCCCCCACTCCACCATGATGACTTAAGTATCTCCAAACCTCGCACCTGGAGCCTGCTTCCGATCCTGCGTCCCCATCTCTCTCTGCCCCTCCCCGGCTCCTACTCTCTCTGCCTCTGTCTCTCTCAAAAGTAAATAAATAAATAAAACATTAGAAAAAAAAAAGGAACTCCAACTCACACAGGCTCACACGACCCCCCGAGGTTCTGGGGTCAAGCAATTCCTTCGGCTCTGGTTTTCTCAGAGTGTCCCCCAACAGCCCTGAGAGGCAGGTCTGTGAGGCGGTCCCCCAGGGCCACACACGGGCAGTGAGAGGCGCTTTCCCGAAGGACTTAGGCGTTGGGGCCTCATCTGAAAACCAGGAAGCCCACTTCTCCGGCACCCTTGATACCCCCACATCAAGTCTCATTCTGCCTGTCCAGGGGGATGCTTGGGCTCAGGCTCCGTTTCTTATGTTCCTCACAGCACAGAGTAACTAAAAAGGATCCCTTCTTCCTGTCCCTGCTTGCATACTTTCTGCGACGGGGAGCTCCTCACTTCCAGAAGTCATTCCTTTTGTGGAATTGGTCTCCTCTCTGTGACTGTCACCCACTGGGCCAGGTTGCCTAATACCAAAGAATATGAATCACGAATGACCATGTTCTCTCCTCCCTCCTTCCTTGCCTCCCTTTCGCCCATAAGTCACCCACGGAAGGACTGGATACAGGGGCACTGTCTGGGGCTGTCCTGTCCTCCTGGCACGGTGTGGTGCTTCTTCACCCTGAATCAGGCACGGCTGCCTTTGGGGAGAATCCTGCCGTCTCCTTTTCCCTTGGCCTAAAATAGCCACTTCCTTACTGGGAGACGCAGCGTGGTGGGGAGCAGAGAAAGGGACGTGGTAAGCCATCCAGAGATGCCTGGTTTGCAAACATTCCTGGAAAGGTCAACGTCGACATCAGCCAAACACATCAGGCAAGGCACTTCCGGCCGGCCATTAGCCCAGTGTAAACACAATGGTGAGGAAAGTGAAAACAGGGGCCCCGAAGCAAAATAAATGTCATGACTGAATGTATCCTCTGTGGAGTATGACTTCCTTCTAAAGGAGTTTGTAGTTGTCTGCAGATAATATCAACACCCCCTTTCTCACTTCCCATCGGGTTAAAGCGATAGACAGCTGGACCCCGGGGTCACACTAGGTGAGATGCAGGGCCCTTTTAAGAGAATTAAGTAAGTCTCCCTCTTAGGGTTGCATGAGCAATCTCACAGTTCAAAGACAAGCAGTGCCGTTTTGAGGTGACTGTCCTACTTTCCCCCTGTGTCATTGGTCTCCGGGCCTGGCCTAGGTGATGGGTCCTTGTCCTCCAGGTAGGACCTGGCTACCAACTTCTGCAAGGAAGTGGGCCATGCCCTTTCCTAAGCACAGGGGCACTCACGTCACCTTCTCCCAGCCACCTCCCTGCCCCCAGCAGGGTGTCTGGGGCACAGTAGCCTCCCCCCTACCCCAGGATCTCTGCATCTGGTGCTGCCCACACTGCTGAGGGCTCTCTCCACTTCTGCAGCTGAAGAAATGACATGACTTTCTGGGAACCACTTAAAATACCCTGTGATCTCTACCCAGTCCTCCTGCTGGCCTCAATGTCCCTGTGCTTGTGGCCCTGCTGCACAACCCCCTCCCCCCCGGGCTGGAGGGAGAAAGGCCATATATGTGTCCCCTGGGCCGTCCCCACTGTCCCCACTGTGTGGGTGAGAAGGCAGAGGGTGGGGCCGAGGGCTTGTCTGAGCACTATTCAGAGGACAGAAAAGAGGGGTTGGAGGGCAGGGGGGACGAGGGAGGGGGCGGGAGAGGGCAGATTTTCCCTGAAAGGACTCTGGCTCTATTGGAATTCCTAGCCAAGGCAGGAGAGCCCCTCCAGGATTCCGAAGGCCTCTAGGGAGGAGCAGAATGGAGGTTCGGCGGCTGGGCTCAGTCCTTGTTCCTGAGCATGGAGGGGAGGCTGCTGGGCCGGTCTCCCTGAACAGATCAGAAGCTGCCAGCATTGGGCGCCTGGGTGGCGCAGTCGGTTAAGCGTCTGACTTCAGCCAGGTCACGATCTCGCGGTCCGTGAGTTCGAGCCCCGCGTCGGGCTCTGGGCTGATGGCTCAGAGCCTGGAGCCTGTTTCCGATTCTGTGTCTCCCTCTCTCTCTGCCCCTCCCCCATTCATGGTCTGTCTCTCTCTGTCCCAAAAATAAATAAACGTTGAAAAAAAAATTAAAAAAAAAAAAAAAAAGAAGCTGCCAGCATCACTGAAATGTGCACAGTCAGATGCCGCCCGGACCTCCTCAGTTGGAATCCGCATTTCAAATGACACTTCCCGCCATCCTTGCATTTAACCTTCCAGAAGCAGAGCACTGGAGTTTGAGAATCGTGGCCCCGGGCTCGGTGGAGGCCCGCTCTAAGAATGGTCGTTCGGAAGCCAACAGTTTGCCCAAATCTGGAATCCAGAGCTGAGTCGAGGTGTACTTTTGGATTCAGAGCCCCGAACCAGTCTAGGTTCCCTGTAGAAATGAACTTCGAACTAAGGTGGTGTAGCGGGGCCCCCCAAAGATACGTCACGTCCCAGAACCTGGGAAGGTGTCTGTACTGGGAAACGGGGTCTTCGCGGATGTAATGAAGGATCTTGAGCCCAGCTCATCATGGATTACCCAAGGGGTATGTCCCAAATTCCATGACAGTGTCTTTATAAGAGACAGAAGAGGAGACGCGCAGGACAATGAAGGCAGTGACTAGAGACAAGCCAGAGATGTCCGGAAGGATCCTCTCCTAGAGCTTTCAGAGGGAGCGCAGACCCGGCCTCCAGAACGGTGAAAGAATCGTGTCGTGTCATTGTAAGCCAACCAGTTTATGGCATTTATTATTATGGCAGCCTTGGGAAACAAACACGGGGGTCTTTTCTGACTGTGGAAAGGAAAAAATAGCCAAAAGTGACTCAAGAAGGAAGCAACGACCTAGCCAATCCCCAGCTATAGCCGTCTTAGCTTTGTTCCCAGAATTAGCTCACTTTCCTCCTCGTTTCCTTATTTCCTTTTTATGCTCCATGAAACCCGAGTACAGTCGAGACCCGGGGCACCTGCTCTTGCGTGTCTGGCGGATCACCAGACCATCAAAGTCACCGGAACAGCTCCTTCCTGCTCCCAAACATAGCGATTTTATTTGCCCCCAGCTCTACCTCGTTTGGAAATCGTCTGAAGCAGTTCTGACATCGTAAACGGAGTCGTATTTTAACTGCCTACGTACCACTTAAAAAACAGACTTGATCTAACAAGCCCTTTGGCAAACGATCCCCCAGGGCTGAGGCTGCTAAGCTTCGATGACCATCCATGAGGTCAATTTAAAGCCAGGCATACTAGGGGCGCCTGGGTGGCGCAGTCGGTTGGGCGTCCGACTTCAGCCAGGTCACGATCTCGCAGTCCGTGAGTTCGAGCCCCGCGTCAGGCTCTGGGCTGATGGCTCGGAGCCTGGAGCCTGTTTCCGATTCTGTGTCTCCCTCTCTCTCTGCCCCTCCCCCGTTCATGCTCTGTCTCTCTCTGTCCCAAAAATAAATAAACGTTGAAAAAAAAATTAAAAAAAAAAAAATAAATAAAATAAAGCCAGGCATACTAGTGCACTGGATTTGAACGGCCAGAAACTCTGAAGGCCCCTGGCCTATTAGATAATTTCATCATTTCCCTTTAAAAAGTTTTCAGAATTCAAAGATCGAGATTCAGGGCAGAAATTCTCAACTCTGACTCACACTGGAATCATTGGGGGAGCTCAAAAATAATAATGGCAGTGTTTCTCCCCAGTTAATCAGAATCTTGGGGGGCGTCTGGGAAATCACCTACCTCGTTGGGCAGAGCCCCCCTCCTGGGGCTCTGCGGAAGTCCCCTGTGCCAGACCCTGCTCTCAGCCCCCCTGTGCAACCTGGGCATGGGCAGGTGCCCAGGGCTGGCCAAGCAGACCATGCCGACCCTGGACTCTGAGTTAGGGGCTGTGATGTCAAGGAGTGGGACCACCCAGGACCCGTGGGCGGTGTCCAGTGTTGCCGGTGACGGTGGCACAAGCCGAGGACACAGGCTCAGAGAGGTCCAGTGACTTGTCCAGGGCCCCAGGACTAACGACTAGCAGCCAGGATCTGAGGCAGGCCTCTCCCGGCTCCAGAAGTTCACAGATCCTCAAATACGCAACTCAACGAATTCAGACAAAGCGAACACACCTGAGAACCAGAACCCAGATGAAGAAACGGAACACGGCCAGGGCCCTAGAGGCTCCCCGGTACCCCTCTCCCCAAGTGCAAGCACCATGGGATTTCTGAATTGGCTCCACTTGTCTCTGAGCTTTACGTAAGTGGGAGCATACAGGTTGCGCTCTTTTTGTAGCGGACTCCTTCCGCTCAACATCATGTTGGGGAGATTCGTTCACGCTGTTGTCCATAGTCGGGGTTTCTGCATTCTCCTCCCTGGGTGGCGGGGATGTACCACGACGGGTTTACCCACGCTGTTGTGGGCGGGCACTCGGTATTTCCGGTTTGGGACCGTGACAGACAAACGGCACTGCTCGCAACATTCTTGTGCCTATCTTTTGGTGCCCTGGTGTAACAACCTCCTTACATTAGTAGAGACGGTGTATGTAGCTCACAACAAGCACCTTGGCTGATGCAGGGTACAGACACTCTTCTTACCCCCATTTTACAGAGGAGGAAGCAGGCTCGGAGACGTTCAGCCTCTCGCCCAAGGTCACACAAGTTACAAGCAGCAGAGTCTGGGCTTGGACCTGCCCGCACCTGCCCTCCAAGCCACCAGCTCAGGGACGCGTGTTCATCTCCAGTCCCCTTGGCACTGACACCTGCTGAGCGGCAATCTCATAGGTCAGCACCTACTCCTTGGACGAAGCTGGTGGAGCGTGGAGGGGAGGGACAGACAGCTGCCGAGCCCCGCTGTCCCAGGCGCGCCTGGCATGTCGCTGGCACCCCGGCTTCCTGAGTTGAGGATCGATCTTCTCCCGGAGAGATGTGTCGGGGAGGACAGGATGAGGCCAGCCCTCAGACCTAGCAGAGCATCACCGAATGGCCTGGGCAGAAAGGACATCCAGACTCGAGACTCACGCCCTACTTCTCACGTGACCCCTAAGTATGGGAATGGCATTCCCACAACAGGTGCACATGTCTGGAGCGTGTCCCAGCTCTGCTCACCATCTGGCAGCTCTGGGCCAGGGAGCCGTCCCCACCTACTCGCCACCACAAATAGCAGGATGTCATATGGTGGCAGGAGGGAGGGCCCAGAAGGTTGTCCTGGCTGCCCAATGGCCTAAGTGATGAGCCACCCTGTGACTCATTGGACCAGGGGTCATTTCCTTGCAGGTGGAGGAGTGTGCCAGAGGCCGGGCTCGTACAGAGATCCGTTTTGGGGACACGTCACGGGCCCTCCGCCACATCCCTCTGTAAACAGCATTTGAATTGGATTCACTCCCACCGGAATCAGAGGTCAGGACCCCAGGGCCTCAGGAGTCGGCACAGAGGTGAGAGGTCACCGGTGGCATGTCTGACAGGATGCTGAGACCAGATGTGCTGCCCTGGTGTGTGCAGTCCAGACCTCCCTCGGGTCCCTTCCTGAGGGGGCTGCACGGCATGGGGCAAAGGGGTATGCAGGGGTGTGCATACAGCCTTGCAGTCACAAAGTGCATTGTCTGGCCAGCCGCAGCAGCATCTGAAAATTTGCTAGAAGTGCGTGATTTTGGGCTCCTACTGAACCAGACGCCCTGCAGGTCAGGCACAGTGCTGTCGTCATAACCTCCAGGTAACTCTGACGCGCGCTCAAATGGGAAAGCCACGGACACATGCAACCATATGAAGTAGGGAGACTCCGAAGGGTCGAGCCAGTTGTCCAAAATCACACAGTAAGAGGGACTAGATTAGGATTAGATTCAGCTGTGAATAACAGAAATAAAAACCCCCAAAGAACCAAGGCTAACCAAAATAGCTTATTTTTCCTTCATGGTCTAAGATAGCTGCTGGAGCTCCAGCCATTATGTCCACAATCCAGGTAGCAAAAAGGAGGAAAGGGAGGAAGGCCATGCCCTGTGCCTTTAAGGATACTTCCTAAAATTTTATACATGGCTTCTACTTACATCCTTTCGGCCACCACGTAGTCCATTGCTTCAGCTAGCAGAAAGAGGGGCTGGGAGAATGAAATCTGTGTTCTGCGTACGCACACATGCAGGTAAAACGCGGGGTTCTACTGCTGCGGAAGAACACAGACACTGGGGCGCGTTAGGCAGTCTCCGCCTCAAAGGCGCAGCTCCGAATCAGAGCCAGAGCTGATAGTTTTACCGTCTGAAGTCGGGTTATGCCGCTGTTTGAACGCGGTCTTCCTCGTCTCCTTTTAGAAGCCCCACAAAGACCGAGCCTTCTTGAAATTCTTCTTGTTCCCCCCTGCTCCCCACTCCCTCGCACCGAGAACGATGCGTCGCATATAGTAGACCAAAATTTGTCACGGGATGTAAGTTTTAAGTAGATTAAATGAGATGCCGTATGGAAATAAACCCGGTAGAGATCTGGCACGTAGTAGGTACTCAGGGTGGGGCTGCTGCTATTTAACACCACGCTTCCTGGTCAAGCCCAGCTGGCCCCCATCAGGGTTTCTCTCTCAGGCTTGAATTCTTGCTGCCACCCGCCTGCCTACCTGTAGGGACTTGTGGCAAACGCCACTCCCTGACCTGGGCCCATCCGTGGGCTTTCAAGGTCATCAGCGCTGTTTGACAGGGTCTGGGGAGCTCTCCAGCCACAGCCCAGGCGAGCGACTGGGTCGGTAGAGAAAATCCACATCGCCATTCCCTGTCCAAACCTGAAAGCTTGAGCACCGTGTCGGGCCCAAGCTGCGGTCGGTGCGATGTGCGTCCCCACCCGGGTCAGGCATGTTTCAGCCTCTCCCCTTTCTCCTCTGGGCTCTTCCTTCGTTGGTGCAGGTTCCGGGAACTCTGGCGACCCCACCCACCGCGCCAGGGGCCCTCCTCGTGTTCCCGGGTTGGGGTTCGCCATTGCCCCGTTTTGCCTAAGTGGGTCAGGCTGGATGAAGCAGGGGAGGGGCTGTGTGCCTCGGCTGCTCTCCCCACTAAGAGACACAAGCACTAACACAGCCTCCAAAATCCCATTTCACACGAATTTTGCCATTTGCACCAAGGCGAATGGGCCTTATTCAAACGCGAACCATCTATTGCTGAGCTGTGGAGCGGACAATAGTCCCTGTTGTGTCGCTCGGTCGTAACCGTCCTAATTACCAAAACCCACGAATTGCAATGGACTATCTCAGAGTGAAGCAACCCGTTAGAGAGAATGGCCCTCATTGTATTTTTTTCTCTACAGATAGGGAAGGCTAGGAGGGCTCATCTGATTTGTCGATAATGCGAACCTTGTCAATTCCTGAATCTCACCGGCCGACCTACGTACCTCCCAGGGCGATTGTGAGGAGCCAGAGAAGACAGGCGTCTGTGGAAGGCCACAGCGGGCCCGTGTATTCGTCCTCAGAGCTGCGCTCCCTCAAGGACGACCTGAGACTCACAGGGCCCCCCCTTAGCGCACCCCCCCCCCCCGCCCCACCCCGCGGCTCCCTGGCTCCCGTCACCTTCTCAACATTCAGGTCCAAGCCCAAATGCCACCTCCTTGGGGAAGAGGGTCGGTCCAGTGACTCCTGGTCACAGTGCTGAGCCCTCCATTGCTCTTAGCTGTCACTTCTCTCTGAAACTGTCCTGTGCATTGACATGCTCGTTTCTCTTCCCTGCGGTGAGCATCCGCTCCGGGACCATGGGACCTGTCTGTCCCGCGTCCAGGGCACCTTTTGTGTCTAGAACAGTGTCGGGCGCCCAGTACGGAGAAATATACGTTGGCTGAGTGACGGCTTGAGAGTGTGTTTGGGGGAGCAAGGGAGAAACTCGTCAGCGTGTTCTGCATTCTCTAAGTTCCCGGAGCAGGTGTGTGGAGGAGTATCTGGGACACGGAAGTGCCTAGAGCGGAGTTGCGTGACTCTGGGATGCTCGGGGGGCTTACAGGTTAGCACGAGGAAGACTGATCTGCCAGCGTCACATAGCTGCCTCGAACGGGTAGGGTGTCGAGTGGCAGGCGCGAAGGACAAAACCCAGTGACGGCTGTGAGGGGGCCCGTGATGCGGAGACAGCGACGGTTCTCCTCGGGGACAGGGCATGGAAGGGACCGTCCCTGTTCGGCAGCCTCCTCTGTCACCTCCGGACACGCACAGCCCCGCTCTTTCCAGCGCCATCGGGTCCACTCCCAGACCTTCCGCGACGCCCGCGCACTGAGCAGCAGCGGTCCCGGCCCCTTGCCCCTGCTGCAATGCCAAGTGCTCTGCAAGGTCCAGCCAGGATGGGACGGCTCCTGGAGCTCAGCGGGCAGCTCTGGGGCTGAGCCTTCGTTTTAGGAGTTTTAACACACTCTGGATCCTTTTTCCTTTGCGTTTTCTCATCTCATCCTATCGGTAAGGATGGCAGCGTTCCAGGACACTGGCTCCAGGGACGGCAGTCTGGCTAATAAAACCCCAAGGATTCTGTCTTCAAGGGATGCCTTGACCTTGACCCGCATCTATGGGGAAGAACTGCCCGGCCGTGTCCAATAAGGAGATGATTAAAAAGTATTTAGGGTTGAGACCTATTTTTCTTTTCAAAGCTCCTTTATTAGGGGGGCGCCTGGGTGGCGCAGTCGGTTAAGCGTCCGACTTCAGCCAGGTCACGATCTCGCGGTCCGTGAGTTCGAGCCCCGCGTCGGGCTCTGGGCTGATGGCTCAGAGCCTGGAGCCTGTTTCCGATTCTGTGTCTCCCTCTCTCTCTGCCCCTCCCCCGTTCATGCTCTGTCTCTCTCTGTCCCAGAAATAAATAAACGTTGAAAAAAAAATTAAAAAAAAAAAAAAGCTCCTTTATTAGGAAAAAAAAAAATGGATTTGGAGGATGAGGAAGACTTCTTGCACAGAGAGGGCGTCAAATGTACTTTGTTTTACAGTCATTCTGCTTGGATAGGCTGCTCATACCCAGCAGGCAGGGTACTACTCAGTCTGAGGACGGGGCCGAACAGGAATCAGGTTGCTTTGGGGTGGTTTTTGTTCTTTTCATTTTTTTCTTTTCTTTTTTTAATGTTTATTTATTTTTCAGAGAGGGAGCGAACGAGCACGGGCAGGGGAGGGGGAGGGGCTGAGAGAGAGGGGGCAGAAGGTCCGAAGCAGGCTCGCTGCTGAGAGCGCACAGCCCGATGGGGGGCTCAAACTCACAAACCGTGAGGTCATGACCTGAGCCAAATTCGGATACTTAACCGACCGAGCCACTCAGGTGCCCTGGTTTTTCTCTTTAAATTCCTTCCAAAAGCAGGGGTGCCTAGGTGGTTCAGTTGGTTAAGAATCCGACTCTTGATCTCAGCTCAGGTCTTAATCTCAGGGTTGTGAGTTCAAGCCCTGCACTGGGCTATGAATGAATGAATAAAATTAAACTCCCTCCAAAAGCAGAATCTATGTTCTTCTCTTGCAATCACCTTGGGCCTAATCCTGGGCACATCCATCTGTGAGGTCCTTGCGGGAGGAGCAGACAAGAGAAGAAAAGAACTTTCTCAAGACAGCAAAGTAACCACCCCATAATGAGACGACGATGTCACAGTGTGAGGAAGGACTCTGCTGAGAAATGGGGGGTCGGTGGCTTGCAGCTTTGTCCCAGTCTCTTCACCTGGGTGTGCTGTCCCGATCTCAGTCCTTGGTGGCTCCATTAGCTGAAGCCATCCCTCTTTCCTTGAGCCTGTGCTGGTGGGAGCAAGGGCAAGGCATCCACAGCCAGAGGGACGGGTTCCAGTGGCCTTCCCTCCCCGCCACCATCGCTATGCATGTGGCCATGAGCGTGGCTCGGCCCTGCTGCCTCCAGGGAGAAGCGGTCATCGACGTGGCCGGAAATAAAAAAGGAAGACTGAACACTGCATTCACGTCCTGCTCCCAGAGCTGGGCTGGGTGAGGGCGGGGCTCAGCAAATGTTAACCATCATGGGGCTATAGTGGGTCATGGCTGCTCGGGTAATAAAACCACCCCCAGCTTTGCAGTGCCATCATGAAGATCACAGGGACAAAGTTACAGAGCGGTGCGCGTGTTATTATGCAGGTGGTTCCAGGCCTTGTTGGTGAGGAGTGAGGAACTAGGAGTTCTGCTATGTGATTAGAAACTCACAAATTTTCGCCGACTCTAAGACGGGATTCAGGCCTTCTGGGGTCAACCGCTAATTCACCAGGTGCCCATAGGGAGGTGGAGTTTTGCCCACGAATGTACGGAGAATAGCTCTTCTTTCTCTAGAGAGATGGAAGGGTTCGTGGGTCCCTGTTCCCTAAACACCTAGCCCAGAAGTATATACCAGATGATTTAAAGCAACGAAGTTCAGCCCCCGTAGGACTGCACATTATCGTAGAAATCAGGCCTGGGTTGCTTGTTCTGTAGCCTAAGTGAGCTGCAAAGGCTAAACTCAGGCTCAAGAGGGGACTCCAGTGCCCCGACATGTGGTCCGGCTGCTAATACCTTTGGGTTGATTCTATGGATAATAAAACGTTCCACAGAAGACCACCTGGGATGGGCCTTGGAGACTGATTCGTCAACCCCCTCCCTCTTCCGATGCCGGAATAGGCTGGAAGGAGTTACTAATAATCATCGCCATCACTGTAGTGTAAGGGCCAGTGACCATAAGCTGCTTCGATTATAACGTAAGTGCCTGACATTAAGGTTTGATTGCTGAGGCATCTGATTCAAAGACATCCACGTCGAATAAGCACGGTGCCAGCTGTGTGACACAGTCACCAGCTATCCAATTGGATAAAGAGCCAGGCTGCCCTACGCATGAAGTTCCCCTTTTAGAAAGTCCTGGGTGACCCAGATCACGGACCCTTGAGTCACTCTGCTTCTCCCTTCCGGCGCCCTAATTTCCGCTCCGTGTTTCAAATTTTGTCAATAAAGAGTGAATCTGAAAAACCCTAGGCTCCCCACCCTCAACCCCAATAAAGGCAGAGCTCTTGGTCTGTTCTCGGTCATCTCTCTCTCTCTCTCTCTCTCTGTCTCCATGACCTTGCTGTGTGGTCCTGGGCGTGTGGTGTACCTACCAGGATTTGTGAGTAATAAACCTTGTGTTTTCAAAGTTCTCTGATAGTTATTGCTGGGGCGTATCTTTCAATGATAATAAGAACCACAAGGGCTGGTCCAGCCACAACACTGGCTCTGGTCAGGGAAATATCTGTGGGGGCCCACCACAAACAATACAAGCCCAGGTGAATGCCCTGGTCAATCCTAGCGGATAGCATCGCTATTGGTAGGCTGAGACCGACACAGGACAACCACTACAACCATGGTCATTATCAATCACCATCACCATCATCAGCACTAACACCACCATCATCATCAGACCATCATCGCCACCATCATAATCGCTAACCCCACCGTGATCACCATCGTGGTCATTCTCACCAACATCACCGTCATCACCATCTTCAAGAACGCCGTCGTCACCGTCAACGCCATTGTCCTTGTCACCGTGATCATCACCAGCATCCCCCGCACCATCACCATCGCTCCCATCATCATCCTCTTCGTTACCATCAACCACTGCTAGCACTTACTGAGCACTTACTGTGTATCAGGCACAGTGCTAAGCCCTTTCCCTGATTAATTTAGTTAATCTTTACAAGCCTTCCAGAGTAGATGCTTATTAGTGTCTACTAATAAGCGGAGGCTCCATACATACGCAGCTCACCTAGCCAGAAAGTGGTACAGCTGGAATTTGAACCCAGCCTGCCCAGCTTTAGGAACTGTGAGCATTTGGCCAAGACCTTGCACTGAGAGGCAGATGGAGGCTGGAGGAAGTATCTCTTGACTGAGTTTTCAGAATGACTTTCTGCGGCCCCACACTTGATCTCATGTAGCGCGGCTTGTAAGAAGTCAGCAGGGTGGGAGGCTGCCAAGTACTGGCTGCTGGACCAGATGAAAGACCTTGGGAAATCAGAAGGGCGGGGGGCAGACTTCTCCGTTCAGTTTGGTCCAGTTCTGCAACAGCCCAATGCACAGGTCCCTTTCCCTGTCAAAGGGAAGCTTGCTTAAGCCCCAGACACAAGCTGGAAAAACGACCTGACCTGGGCCACAGAAGGTCAGCCATGGATACTCCTCAGTAATCCTCAGACTCAGACTGTGAAATCCAGTTTTCTCAAGTCTTTTTTCTGCAGCCAGAACCCAGAAATGCTGTACTGTATCTTTCGTAGTTCAAACACACCCTTCTTTATGAAAAAGACCGTATAATAACGCTAAAGAACTTTAAAAAATAAAGACTACCTATATTCCCACCGCAAAATAGCTACTTTAAGGTTCAAATGTTTATTGCCTTCCAGTTTCCTGTCCCCTTTAAAGCCCCAGAGACTTATAGTCATAGGACCTTATGGCCAAAAACCTTGTCTAGCTCTTTTCTTTTACTAATGAGGAGTGTGATGTTCCCAGAGTTATGTGATAGGATTTTACATGGAGGGAGCAGGGGTGACGTCCTCGGCAGAGTTTCCCTGATGGGCCCTCTCACCACTTCTCACGCTTGCCAGGCATACTCCAGCCTCAGGGAGGATTTGTTACTTGGGCAAACTGTTCTTTCTTTATCCAGTCACCAAATGATAGCATTTTGGTCATTTTCAGTCTTAAATTCTGTCTATTGAGCGGAAATTAAACTTATCAATGAATGAAGCCTATTGTAAAGTCATGAACACGGCAACTGTATAGTCAACTAATCTTTGACAAAGCAGGAAAGAATATTCAATGGAGGGGCGCCTGGGTGGCTCAGTTGGTTGAGCGTCTGACTGCCTCAGTTCATGATCTCATGGCTGGTGAGTTCGAGCCCCACGTGGGCCTCTGTGCTAACAGCTCGGAGCCTGGAGCCTGCTTCAGAGTCTGTGTCTCCCTCTCTTTCTCTCTGCTCCTCCCCCGCTCATTCTCTCTCTCTCTCTCTCTCTCTCTCTCTCAAAAATAAATAAACATTAAAAAAAAAGAATATCCAATGGAAAAGGAGACAGTCTCTTCAACAAAAGATGTTGGGAAAGCTGGACAGCGACATGCAGAAGAATGAACCTGGACTACTTTCTTACAGCATACACAAAAATAAACTCAAAATGGATGAAAGGCCTAAATGAGAGACAGGAAATCATCAAAATCCTAGAGGCGAACACAGGCAGCAACCTCTTTGACCTTGGCTGGAGCAACTTCTTACTAGACATGTCACCAGAGGCAAGGGAAACACTATTGGGACTTCATCAAGATAAAAAAGCTTTTGCATGGCAAAGAAAACAATCAACAAAACTAAAAGGCAGCCTGCGGAATGGGAGAAGATATTTACAAATGACATGTCTGATAAAGGATTAGTATCCAAAATCTATAAAGAGCTCATCAAACTCAACACCCAAAAAACAAATAATCCAGGGACGCCTGGGTGGCTCAGTCGGTTAAGCGGCCGACTTCGGCTCAGGTCGTGATCTCACGGTCCGTGAGTTCCAGCCCTGCGTCGGGCTCTGTGCTGACGGCTCAGAACCTGGAGCCTGCTTCTGATTCTGTGTCTCCCTCTCTCTCTGACCCTCCCCCCGTTCATGCTCTGTCTCTCTCTGTCTCAAAAATAAATAAATGTTAAAAAAATATAAAAAAAAACACACAAATAATCCGGTTAAGAAACGGGCAGAAGATAGGAATAGACATTTTTCCAAAGAAGACATCCAGATGGCCAACAGACACATGAAAAGATGTTCAACATCACTTATCATCAGGGAAATACAAATCAAAACCACGAGATACCACCTCACATCTATCAGAATAGCTAAAATTAACAACACAAGAAACAACAGGTGTTGGTGAGGATGAGGAGAAAAGGGAACCCTCTTGCACTGTTGGTGGGAATGCAAACTGGTGCAGCTGCTGTGGAAAACAGTATGGAGGTTCCTCAGAAAATTAAAATTAGAATAACCCTATGACCCAGCAATTGCACTACGAAGTATCATTTACCGAAAGGATACAAAAATATAGATTCAAAGGAGTACATTCACCCTGACGCTCATAGCAGCATTATCAGCAATAGCCAAGCTATGGAAACAGCCCAAGTGTCCATCGACTGATGAATGGATAAAGAAGATGTGATACACACACACACACACACATGCACACACACACATACACACACACACACAGGAATATTACTCAGCCATCAAAAAGAATGAAATTTTGCGATTTGCAATGACGTGGATGGAACTAGAGTGTATTAGGCTAAGTGAAGTAAGTCAGAGAAAGACAAATGCAATATGATTTCACTCATGTGGAATTTAACAAGCAAAATAGATGAACATATGGGAGGGGAGGGGGAAAGAGAGGGGGAAACAAACCATAAGAGACTCTTAACGATAGAGGACAAACTGAGGATTGATGGAGGGAGGCAGGTGGGAGATGGGCTAGATGGTTGTTGGGTATTAAGAAGGGCACTTGTGATGAGCACTGGGGATTGTATGTAAGTGATGAATTACTGAAGTCTACTCCTGAAACCAATATTGCACTGTATGTTAACTAGAATTTAAGTAAAATTTGAAAAGAAAAATAAGGAAAATTATGAATGAGTAAATTGCTAAAGTAGATGGAAATGTCCTTAACTTACAGTTTTCACCCCAAATCTACAGCAAATATCATATTTAATAGTAAAACATTTGCAGGATGCCTGAGTGGCTCAGTCTGTGAAGCGTTTGACTTCAGCTCAGGTCAAGATCTCGCAGTTTATGGGTTCGAGCCCCGAATGGGGCTCTGTGCTGACAGCTCAGAGCATTGCCCTCTCTCTGCCCCTCCCCCGCTCGCTTTCTGGCTCTCTCTGTCAAAAATAAATAAACATTAAAAAATAAACAATAAGGGGCGCCTGGGTGGCTCAGTCGGTTAAGCGTCCGACTTCAGCTCAGGTCACGATCTCACGGTCCGTGAGTTCAAGCCCCGCGTCAGACTCTGGGCTGATGGCTCAGAGCCTGGAGCCTGCTTCCAATTCTGTGTCTCCCTCTCTCTCTGCCCCTCCCCCATTCATGCTCTGTCTCTCTCTGTCTCAAAAATAAACAAACGTTAAAAAAAATTTAAAAAAAAATAAAATAAAAATAAAAAATAAACAATAAAAAAACAGTAAAACATTTGCCATGTTCCCAATGAGTCAAGAACAAGACAATAGTTACTGAAGCCATTACCTACCCACCATTATTCAGGGGGTCCCAGCCAGCCACAGAACAAGAAAAGGAAGATTATACAAATTAGAAAGATTGGAAAACAAGAGACAAAACTATCATCGGTTGTTGGTAATACGGTTGACAGTCTAGACAATTCAAAAGAATCAACTACAAATTCATAGAAAAATCAAAGTTAAAAGGAAACATTTACAAAGATTTACTGGCAATAACCAACTTTAAAAGTGAAGGGAAGGGGCGCCTGGGTGGCGCAGTCGGTTGAGCATCCGACTTCAGCCAGGTCACGATCTCACGGTCCGTGAGTTCGAGCCCCGCGTCGGGCTCTGGGCTGATGGCTCAGAGCCTGGAGCCTGTTTCCGATTCTGTGTCTCCCTCTCTCTCTGCCCCTCCCCCGTTCATGCTCTGTCTCTCTCTGTCCCAAAAATAAATAAACGTTGAAAAAAAAATTAAAAAAAAAAAAAAGTGAAGGGAAAAGATCAGTGATTTAAATGACCTTGTGTAGACATCCGACTACTTGGTTCTAATTGGTTGATGTGTCTGTCCTCCAGGCCGAGCCTGCAGGACTGCAGAACTTGGCAAGAACTTGCTGAATGAATGAGCCAGTACTGGGCCTCCTTCCCTCCAAGTCTCTGTGACGTTTGAGAGTTTGAGAGCTGGACGTCGGCTGCGTTACCTCCTGCAGCAGCTACCTCCGGCCTCCCTCCCTCCCTCCCGCAACTGCTCTCTCCAGACAAGAAAACCCAGAGAGCCTTCTCCCTCCTTGGAAGGGCTGAAAGAAAACGCTGAGACCCACCAGACACATTCTGGGCCACGACAGCACCAGCGGGTTATTGTGCTGGTGGTGATCTCCTCCTGACCTAGAGAACTCAGAATACCCCGGGACAAAATCAATGTTGCCGGAGGGAAAAGCCCCAGAGGGCTGTTTGGACAAGGAGGCAACAAAGCTGAGAATTGTAGCCCAGGGCTTATCCTCAGAAACTGTCTGTAAATAAGCAGAAGGGAACGAGACTTGGTCTTTCATAACCTGCCGTGGCTGCCCTTCACATTTCCTTTTGGAAGTCCCCGCACAGAATTAGAGAAGAAGCTCCTGGGGAAAATTGACCTCTGAGACACCTGTTCCAGCTACTGTTGCTGGAAACAAACCGCCACACAGTTTGGTGGCATAAAATAATCCTTTTGTTGTGCTCACGGATTCCGTGGGTCAGACACTGAGATAGGTATAAAGAACCCGCTCGTCTCTGCTGCACCATGTCGGGGCCTCAGCCGGGGAGCCGTGAAGTCGGGGCTGACTTATCGTTGCCTTAACTCGCGGTCCCGTGGTTGAGACCGGCCCGCGGCTGGGACCTCAGCGAGGCCGCAGGCTGGAACTCACATCTGGGGTCTCATCATGCGGTCTCCTTGCCAGGACTAGTCTGGGCTTCCTGACAACCTGACTACAGGATTTTGAGAGGTGGGCTCTAAGAGAAAGAGGCAAAAGCTGTATCACTTTTTTAAATTCTGGTAACAAAAAAAAAAAGAACCCCGCCTAACATAAAGTTGCCCATTGAATAACAGCTTCCTTTCCCACCACCACCCCCAGCCCTTGTGAGCACCTTTCTATTTTCTGTTTCTCTGAATTTAACTTCTCTAGGGACTACCTTATACAAGTGTAACCCTTGTCCAAGATCATGGGACCATATACACGAGGGTTTATTTCTGGGGTTGTATCACACTTATGACAGCCTCAGAGACTAGATAGTGTCATGGAGGCCATAATCCCAAGCCCACCCAGACTTGTGGCACAGATCTCATCTCTTAATGGAAGGAGAGTCAAAGTCACAATAAAAACTCTACAGGACAAGAGAGATTGTGGTAATCATTTTTGGAAATCAAAAGCTGTCATGACACCTTCCTCTTGTTACCTAATCTGTCTTGTAAAAATGTTGCGAAAGGCAAGACAAACAGATAGCCCTCAAATACCGAACGTGAAAAAAAAAAAAAAAACCCAGGTAATATCAAGCGCTGGTGAGGATGTGGAGAATTGGAACTCGCATACACTGCTGACGCGAGCATAAATTGGAATAACCAGTTTGGAAGGCTGTCTCCCAGTATCTACTAAAGCTGAACACATGCAAACCTGTTGCCCAGCGATCGTGTCCCCAGGCCTACAAATGGGCACCAAAAGCCATAGACGAGAACGTTTAGGGGCTGCCGTGCGGCTCAGTTGGTTGAGCGTCCGACTCTTGATTTTCAGCTCAGGTCATGATCGCACGGTTCATGAGTTTGAGCCCCGTGTCAGCCTGCTTGGGATTCTCGCTCTCGCTCTCTCTCTCTCTGCCCTTCCCCACTCTCACTCTCTCTGTCTCTCGCAAAATAAATAAATAAACTGAAAACATTTTTTTTGTCTCCTCCTGTGCCATCTTTTGGCATAGATCAGTTCAAGGAAATCCCTGCCCTCTCAGTAAAACCACGTTTCTTTTGGGATTCTATGAAGTTACTTTATCCAGACTTCAGTTAGCTCAAGCGTGAACTGAATAGATGCTGTTTTCGCATAGAAACTGACTCCTTTAAAACTGTCGCTCCTACCCCTCACAGCCATTATCTTTCTAGGAAGCTTCTTGTTTTCATTATTCATTTATTTTTCAGTTACACAAGCCAGGTAACACCTGTGTGGCTTCCACCACTCTTGGTCCTTGGAACGCCCTGCTCAGTTGGTCATTGCATATCCTACCGTCATCACTCAGCCTTGTCGCTGACTAGAGAATGACATCCTCCTTGCCTCTGACGGGGAAGAGCTGCCTCCTGGCCTCAACCACATAATCCCCAATGATACCAGGGAGCCTAGCCTCACGGCCGCAGCTCACACTCTCAGCCCCGGTTTACAGAGGACAGCTGTCACCGAGTTTCCCAGAGATGCCGATGCCCCCTTGCCCTTTTGCGTTAGTGAAGCTGGTGTCCCCTGGGCCCTCCCGAGGCCCAGAGTCAGGGGCTGGGGGCCCCAGACTCATCCCACATATCCACATTCACCTACCCACCACCCTGAACTCCAAGAACCTTTCCACAATAATGGGCCAAGGTGGTCCTGGCATCTGTGTCTAATTTACCGGAGGCTCTTATTAGGGACATTCCTGGCAGGGTATGAGATAGCTCCAGGGGACTTTCTCGTAACAGGGATCCCCGGTCACAGGCGTGTATCTCTGTCTCACTAAATCTCTCCTCCCCGGGGTTCCATTGGACCCCACGCCCAGCTCAACACCCTCAGGACCCGTCCCCACCTCTGTTCCCCAAGCACCTGCTGGTCTCACTCCTTGATCCGCAATCCCATCAGCATGGGAGCTCTTTCCTCTCAGAGCGGGGGTCTGCATCCCCTCAGACCGCATGGCACCGGGCCCTGGCTGTGAGCGGGGACCCGGAAAAGGGGTGGCAGCAGTGGGTGTTGAGGAGGACACGTACGTCTTGTGAGGCACCCGGCTCAGGTGGAGTCCGTGCCGGGTCCCCGGACTGTGGGAGGCTGCTCCCTTCCTTTCTTTATAATTTTTTTAATATTTATTCATTTTTGAGAGACAGAGAGAGACAGAGCGTGAGTGGGGAGGGGCAGAGAGAGGGGGAGACCCAGAACGCGAAGCAGGCTCCAGGCTCCCAGCTGTCAGCACAGAGCCCGATGCGGGGCTCGAACTCTTGGGAACCGCAAGATCATGACCTGAGCCCAAGTCGGACGCTTCACCGACTGAGCCACCCAGGCGCCCCAAGGCTGCTGCCTTCTATTAAGACAGAGGTGCTGCTGCTGTGGAAGGATTCAGAGAAATTCTGGAGATTTCCACGGTGCTCGGGCTTGCCCACAGCGTCTCCACGCCAGGATGCAGGGGCGCACCCTGTGCCCTCAGGGCCCTGCCTTCCACTCGAGAGGCCCCCTGAGGCCTTGCGTGCTGTCTCCTCTGCAGCTCTGTCGCCCTGCCATCCAGTCCTCGTCCTGTGGGAAACCGGGCCTCCTTAGGCACTCCCTACAGGTTCCCGGGCCCTGGCCTCGGCACACCTCGCATCCACACGTGGCCGAACCGGTCCCGTCGTTCTTGTTTTTAGGGTTCCCAGGGCAGAGCTAACAGCAACTATCCAATTCTATAATCCCTGCCGTTCCAGCAGGCCACAGGTGGGGACTTCGTGACTGTTTTGCCGCCGCCTGTCACAGCCGTCACCTCCCCACTCACAGCCAGTAGTGGGGGCCCCTCCTGAGGACCCACGTTCCAGGGCCACACCTGGGGTCATCTTTCTTAGCCTGGGCTCCCCACATAGGAGGGCCTGAGGATTTATTTGGGCAGGTGACCCCAGGAAGGAGTGGTGAGTGAGGAGGAGGAGGAGGAGGACCGGGCAGGAGATGGGGGACGAGTCTCAGCAGCATGCAAGGACACACGATGCCATTCAACCAGAGGCTGGTTGCTCCCTCAACCAGACGACCCCGAAGCCTTATGAACTGCACCTCGGGGGGCTCTTCAACTCCAAGATGTTAGCGGTCACACGCACCCCCAATGACGTCGATTTGCTGGCACTTTGGGCCGCACCCTTGTGAGCGCAGATGGACTTCTGCACGCCGTCTGCACTCTGCCCTGCGCAGGCCTAAGCCACCAGGAGGAGCCAGGCGAGTGGGCATGCTCGCTCACACATGGCCACTGCAGCGGAGACGGGCCGAGAGGACACGTGGGCATTGTCCTTCTTCCAAAGCTTCTTGCGATCTGGTGGCCAGTTCGAGACGTGTTCATACACACTGCTCTAATGTGCTCAGGAAAGGGCCCAAACCTCACTAGGGTGGTTCGGGGGGCATGAACCCCCATGTCCTGGGGGTGCCCGAACAGAGCAGCGGGCAAAGCGCTCGCACACACAGAGCATGGACCGTTGGGGGGGGGGGGCTGCAGCCCCCGCCCCTCTAAACAAAGTAGCCGCTCCCCATCCCAGTCTGAGCTGCCACGTGCAAAACAGGGGCAGTGTGGACAACTTGGGATTTTTCAAGAGAAGCTGAAAATACGGAAATGTTTCCGTAAAAATCTGTTGGTTTTTACATGGTGATTTTTTTTGTTGTTGTTAACGGTGGGAGCCAAATAGAAAGTGTCTTTGGCGGCGAACAAATGGTCCCTGAGAGCAGGGGCTCTGCCGTGTTTCCTGCTGCATCCTGGCATTTAGGAACACCCAGGAACTGTCCGTCAAATTCATAGACTGGATCCCCTCTTAGCACTCTGTCCATGCAAAATCTCCCGGGCCTCCCTCCCTCTCCTCTCGCCCTCTCCTCCCCTGTCTGCTCCTCTCCCTCCCTCTCTTCCTCTCCTTCCTCCCTCTGCCCCTCCCTCCCTCTCTTCGCCTCCTTCCCTCCTTCCCTCCCTAGCTCTCTGCTGGACCTCATTTTCACATTTCAAAACTTAGAGCTTTTATCTGGTAACCCTGGTAACTGACCTCTGGAAGCCTATGCAGGAATTCTAATGCCTTGTTTTTTAATTCCAGAGGGGGGGGAAACAAAACAAAACAAAACAAAACATAAACCCTGCCCTTGAATGTAATTTCTAATCTTCCCTTCTCCTGTGTTCGTATTTAGATTACAAACTCACCTGGTAGGGGCTGTGTTTACAGATCTGTTTTGCACAGTGGATGGAGGTGCGACAAAGACGCCCTTCAAAGTTCCCCGCCCCCCACCCCCCAGCCACTAAAGAAACGCTTGTGTTTTTACATCGGGGCTTCACTGGGTGCCCATGACAATGCAGTAAACACAAGGGTGGCTGGCTGTAGCCAGGCTGAGGGCAGAGGCAGGAGCTCTATCCCTTTCCAAGGCCTTTTCAAGGGAATCCCCCATTGCCTACTGTCTGAACTTGGAAGAAGCCAGGGCAGAGGAAAGAATGAAAGCAAAGACTGGCCTGTTCCATTCTTTTTTTTTTTTTTTTTAATTTTTTTTTTCAACTTTTTTTATTTATTTTTGGGACAGAGAGAGACAGAGCATGAACGGGGGAGGGGCAGAGAGAGAGGGAGACACAGAATCAGAAACAGGCTCCAGGCTCTGAGCCATCAGCCCAGAGCCTGACGCGGGGCTCGAACTCACGGACCGCGAGATCGTGACCTGGCTGAAGTCGGACGCTTAACCGACTGCGCCACCCAGGCGCCCCTAGCCTGTTCCATTCTTGATGGAAACACCAGCAGCCAGAAGGAGACCACGAGGCCAGGCCGCCAAAGGGTGTCACTTGCTCTGAGCCTGTTCCCAGGTCTGTGAGCCAGCGATGTCTCTGATAGAGAACTATACACGAGCCATTGGTGTGTATGCGGGGATGTATATATAAATATGTCTAATTTCAAAATCTACTACATTTGCCCTTTGGCAGACAGAGATCATAATAAACAATTTTCCTTTAAAAAATTTTCAGACACTAAAAATGAGGTCCCAGGACAACTTTAAAAACAGGAATCCCAGAGAAAGTGAAAAATGCTTCCTTTCAATAAAAAATGGTCCCCAAGGCTACCTGCATCACTGTGATTTCTCAGGGTACCTGGTCCCACAGACAATCCTGAGGATTATTGGCTTTTTGTACGAATTTGCTGTCTTTTCTCTTTGGTCTAGTTTTTTTGTGTTCTGTTTTCGTTGTTTTTATAAGTACGCTTCACTCCCAGCGTGCAGCCCGATGAGGGGCTTGAACTCATGACCCTGAGAACAAGACCTGAGCCAAGATCAAGAGTCAGTAGCTTAACTGACTGAGCCGCCCAGGTGCCCCTGGGTTAGTTTTTGTCTCATGCTTCCTTTTATTGAAAACCATGTTGGGTGATGGGCGTTGAGGAGGGAACTTGTTGGGATGAGCACTGGGTGTTGTTTGTAAGCCAATTTGACGATAAATTATATTAAAAAAAAAAAAAAGAAAGCCATGCTGTGAATAAATATTAGCTGACATGGGGAGCCATTCATGGCAAATTTTTTTTTTAATTTTTTTTTTTAATGTTTATTTATTTTGGGGACAGAGAGAGACACAGCATGAATGGGGGAGGGGCAGAGAGAGAGGGAGACACAGAATCGGAAGCAGGCTCCAGGCTCTGAGCTCTGAGCCATCAGCCCAGAGCCTGACGCGGGGCTCGAACTCACGGACCGCGAGATCGTGACCTGGCTGAAGTCGGACGCTTAACCGACTGCGCCACCCAGGCGCCCCCTTTCATGGCAAATTTTTAAGGGGACGAACAACACAGATTACAAGGCAATATGATCCCAAATTTTTTTTTTCCGAATTGGTTTTAAAAACACATATACACATTTGTAATACAGGAGAAGATAGGCAACAAATTGTTCATCGTGGATATCTTTAGGTGTTTGAAGAAAGTCTTTATTTTCCTTTGTGTGCTTTTTTTTTTTTTTGGCATTTTCCAAAAGTTCCTCCACTGAATCTCTATTTTTGTTAATAGATTTTAAAATGATAAATATGTTTGTAAGTTAAAAAGTTACCTAAGGAAACTACCATTAAGGATGAATTTGGGGGCTGGCAATAGAATGGCCTCTTTTTCATACCTAAGGAGCCCGGAGGTTGCCCTTTGCAAGCTCTTTGTCTATATGTGGTCTGCCATATAGCTCTTGCACATTGTAGCCTCATGATCCCAAAATGGCTACACATTTCCAAGCATTGCATCCTCATTCCATCAAGAGAGAAAGGAGGAACGAGCAGCCCCAGCCACACTTATTTATCCCCTTTTCATACAAGAATGGAAGTATTTCTGGAAGCCCCACTCGACAGATTTCTGCTGATATATCAACAGTCAGAACCAGGCCACGTGGCCACCTCCAGATCAGTCACTGGCCAAGGGGAGTGAGATGATCATTTCAGGCTAGTTCAGGCCCATCACATTTTACCTCCCAGGGCTGGAATGAAGGCTGGGTAGAGCGTGTGTAGACAATGGATAATATTTGACCAAAAAAAAAAAAGTTTTTGCAAGAGATGTTCACCTTGCACTGTAGATTATTTCCGTCTCTCTTTTCCACCTGCTCACGACCCTGCCCCCCTCCCCCACCCCGATCACCACAAGATCTCTAGGAGCAGCAACCACGTCTCACTCAGGGCCACCGCACCTGGCAGATTCTTCGGGAATGAGATGCTACTGGCTGCCGAAATGCCAAACAGACTTTCAGACAAATGGCGAGTTTCAAAAAGGGAGAGAACCCTTGCATGCCCAGTGTCCAGCAAAGATCTGGGGGGCGGGAAGGATTTGGGCATCTTGAAGGATGTGTTCCTCTCTCTGGTTTTACTAGTTTTTCTCAGAGACTTCTTTACCACCCTGAGGTAGCTTCCCAAACTTACAGGCTTTCTCTTGACTTGTTTTTTAGAAGTTTAGCTGTCGGGGACGGGCGGGGGCTGAGCCCGTTTGGATTTCAACGGTAGCTTTTGGAGGATTCGCTTTTGTCATCCCTGTGCTTTTAGCTTCTCCAGACGAGCTGTGCCAATCCCCAAATCTGCTCATGCCGCATCCTGCCATCTGGCCTGGCCTCCGTTTCCCTTAGAAAACAATCCCGCAGGAATCTTCTGTCGCTCTACCCACAAAGGCCATCTTAAGAGTGCTTTCTCTGCACATTTGTCTTCCCCACCCCTTGAGCAGGAGGCCCAGCTCCCTGGCAGGGCCCCCATCATTCAGACCAGGCTCAGGGGCATCTGCCTGCAGGAGGAGCTGATAGCCGGTAAGCTAACATCTCCACCGGGAAATTCACTCTTGGCTGACCCCAGAGAGCCTTCTCGCTTGTGCAGTATCGTTTCTCCCGCACAATTAAAGGCTTCCCGAGTCCAACACTGCTCCTTATGGCCCTCGCCTCCTCATAGCGCCCAATGCACAGCCAGCCCAGCACGGGGCAGAGCGTCAGTCAATACTGACTGATACCCTAACCCTGATCACCCGAGCAATGTCATACTGATGACCATACCGTGAGCCTGGTCGCGCCGGTCACCGACACCATAGCTGAAATGCAAAGGTGCGGGGGAGGGGGGAGGAGAAAAGACGCAGCGACATGACTTCTCTCTGCTCTGATTTTCAATGTTCTTCTCCTGTTCCCCTGGCTGACTTGGAGCTGTGGGTAGCTAACTCCCGAGATGTGGAAACCACAGCCATAAGAGGAAAGAGCAGGAAAGCCGCCGGAAGCCATGGGTCGGAATCACACCTTTGACTCGGTTCGTTGGGGGCCCCCTGAGCTCCAGGCACAGGGCCTGACACCGGACAAGGATGGGCTCTCATCCCTGGACGCCCAGGCGGGAGGGATGCTACGACTGAGATGCCCAAGTGCAAGGTGGTTGAATTACTCGCCTGCCGTCACGGAGCTAGTACTTGGCAGATGTGGGTTTTGGCCTCTTCTCCAGATCTGTCCCCCAAGGCACGCGATTCAGCCAGTGCTGTGCACAGCCTGAGACCACTCCATGAGGGGCTGCCCTGTTACCGATCACTGCTTGGCTTCTGGCCTCCTCTTAACTGCTTCATAAATTAATTTTGCACCCTTATGCTTTCCGCACGGGATCACGCTGCAAGAAAACCCAGCTCTCGGCCAGGAAACCAGCGTGGCTCTGACACACAGTCCCAGGGCCCGCGTGGAGGACAGCGCTGCCTCCTGGGGGCACTTGGACCGCTGCTGTTTTTTTCACAAGCTTGGCGGCCAAGGAGTTTTCAAAAGCCGCCCGTGAATTCACCTGCAGGAGGCTCCTCGGCTCCCTGGATTGGGGATGACTCTTCCCATATAGCCCCCCTCCCTGCAGTTTGCTGCAATCCCTAGTCAGGAGGTGACATAAGCAGTCCCCCTTGCCAACCGTCACCAAGGCCACCTGGAAAATTGAGACTTACGCAAACCAGCAATGGCTAGCCAGAGGCGCGACACCCTCGTGCGCTTGCCCGTCTACTCCACTCGGGAGCTACGTTCAAGCCCGCCCCTTGCTGCCGGCCCTGGATTTTTCCAAAGCCGGAACAACAACGTACATTTTCTCCAGACTGAAAACCCGTTAAGATGCTGGGGAGTGTCTGGCATAAACAGGCCGGAGACTCCATTGTCACGAAAGGCCGGACGTCCCCTTGGGTTCCTGGTTTCTTCCTGATGTCGGCACGACATACCCATTCCTGTGTCAATGTCCCAGTTCTTCCACCAATGGGCCGCATGACCCGAAACGAGTGAGTCATTCTGTCTCCCCAGGCTCCTGCTTCCTCGTCTGCAAAATGAGGGGCTCACCGGAGACAAGCACCGGGACCCCTCCAGCTCTGAACCGACGCGACTGTTCTCCTGCGGTTTGGCCTGGAGCCTTCTCTTCCCTCCCTTCCGTCTCACAGATCCTGACACCGTCCTGGGCACAAAGCTGTTGCCCAAGACATAGGGCCTGGACAGACCAGGGCTGTCTCCTGACAGCTCCGAGGAGCACACAGTGTGTTTGAACCAGAGAACCGGCAGGAACAGTTCACAGCTCGCAGAACCCCATTTTCAAAGTCATGCTGTAAGGACAGGATGAAGGACAATGGGACAAATGTCGCTGTTCCCTCACCATGCTTCCCCCGTTTTTCAGCTTGGAGCTGGTTGGATTCTGTAGTTTGGGGATGTTATGAATGCCTGTGGCTCCACACAGTCTCCTCCCGTCCCAAGAGGTCTAGAAGCCCAGCCACGGGGCCAGAATGGGACCAGACACACAGCCTCCTTAGCATTCCAGTTGCCCGTTGCATAATAATTTGTAACATTTTGGGGGGGGGGAGGGGCAGAGGGAGAGGGAGAGAGAATATCAAGCAGGGTCCGGCGTCAGTGTGGAGCGCGAGGCAGGGCTCGATCCCATGACCCCGGTATCATGACCTGAGTCTAAATCAAGAGTCGGATGCTCATCTAACTGAGCCACCCAGGCTACCTGACATAATCATTTTTAATTATAATTTTGCAACCAGGGTTAGTAACCAAGAAGCAAAAGACTTACAGTAAATCCAATGAGGGAAACAAAGTAACTTCTAGGGGCGGGGGGGGGGGGGGGGTGGGGAACGCAAAAAGGAAAGAAGGGTAAGAAAAACCAGACAGGCCATCATGAGAAAAAGAGCATTAAAAAATAAAAAAAAAAAAAAGGATTAACAGAACAGGTTAACGTTGAGGCTGTGGGGAAGCAGCTGGCAGATAGGAAAAAAACAACCACCACCACCTTGGCTAACTAACAATTAGAAAATGACTTAATAAAGAGATTGGAAAGAATATAGTATCAGAATAATAATGACTATTTTAGAAAAAAACCTAGTTCTGAGAACGGATTGTCTCTCATTTTTATTTTTTTAATTTTTTTAACGTTTATTTATTTTTGGGGGGGGGGGGGCTGAGCGGGGGAGGGGCAGAGAGAGAGGGAGACAGAATCTGAAGCAGGTTCCAGGCTCCAAGCTGTCAGCACAGAGCCCGATGTAGGGCTCGAACTCACGAACCGCGAGATCATGACCTGAGTCCAAGTCGGACGCTCCACCGACTGAGCCACCCGGGCGCTCCTCCTCTCCTTTTTATTGTATCAAGGCTGGGGGAAGTCTGATGGAAAATAAGAAGCAGAAGGAATGAGGACTAAACTGAGTCTGAAAGAAATATGGTCGGATTCGTGTGCTGAAATGCCCGAAGGTGATGGCTTCCAAGAAATGAAACCACTAACATAAATGATTTGAGAAATTGGGCATAACAGAGTGTCTTAGAGGAGAGAATGGCTGGAAGGAATACAAAGAAAAGAATGAAATCTAGTTCAGAGAGAGAAGGCAGGCCATCTGCAGCATTGACCGAGGAAGAGGCTTTTGTCTGACGTTTAAGCAGTGAATCGTGGCTCGAGGCAGCCACTTCCTGGTATATGTTGCACTGCATTTGGCCTCAACAATGACTGCTGCCTTTTTTTTTTTTTTTTAACTCACAAAATCAAAGTATCATGGAGCTTTTCCAACCTGCCTGAGGCTCTAGGCAATGAGAGAAAAGGATGAATCATGTGTAAGAATACGGCTTTGATGAAAAAGCCTTCAATCATCCGATGACATGATCGATGTAACAATCCCCATGATGTCCGTCTGACTGAGAAATGACTATTTTTGGACCTCACGTAGAAGAAATGTATCATAAGAACATTCATGGGTATTTGTGGCGTAGGTCCACTTAGAGCATCTCGAAGTTCCATTCTTAGATGCAGCCCGGTTTTTGTATCTGTTCTTGTGGTAACATTCGTTTTATAAGAAATCATTAAAAGGGGCTTTTTTTTCTGAAAAAGCAACAGCAGCAGTAGTAGCCAAAACTTAATAGTGCTTACCGTACATATGCCACTTCACACAGGTCTTCACATCCATTAACTCCCGTAACCCTTACAGTAGCCCTAATAGATTGGTGCTGTTATGATTCCATTTTGCAGATAAGGAAACTGAGGCACAAGGCCAGATCGAAGCAGAGCCGAGATTCTTCTGTACCAAACTCCCACGTGACTGCTCCCACACTTGGCAACTATTCATACTTTTCCTATTTGCTTCAAGTCTTCTAATAATACATAAAAGAAATATAACGCTATACAGGAAGTTGCTGTGACATGCCTATCCCCCGTCTCATGAACGTGAGGCATAGCCTTTAGCCCCTTTTAAAACACTTTTTTTTTTTACTGATGTGTCTTGTATCTACAGACAATATGTAGTATTCATTTTTCATGTTTCAAACACTTATAAGTAGTAATATGCTGTATTTCCTTTATGCAACTGCTGTTTTCCTCTATTATGATTACGAGCTATGTTGACACAGATTGATCTCTTAGACGGCACCACCCAGTTCTGTAGCCACTGGCTGCATTTGGAAATGAGCAGTTGAAATGTGGCTGTTCAAATTGAGACGTACTTTAAATACAAAATACATAGTGGAATTCAAAGCCAGTATGAAAAACAGTTAAGTACCTCTACTCATTTAACACTGATTACATGTTTAAATAATATTATGGACGTCTTGAGTTAAATAAAATATATTACTGGTATTAATTTCGCCTGTTTTTGTTTGGTTTGGTTTTTTGGGGGGTTTTTTATAATGCGGCCACTAGAAAATCGAAAACAGCATATGCGGCTTGCATTTACGGTTTGTGTTCTATTCGCATTGGGGAGCTTTGATCTACCTCATTCCTCCCAGTTGCCATCAGCCTGGGTTTTGCTCATTGGTGAAGGAGCAAGCCCCACATCTGAATAATAAGAACGAATATTTACTGTTCACAGACACTTTTCTAAGTAACTTGTATGTAATAGCCCACTGAATCCTCCTGGGAGGGTATGGGGCCGCACACAGGGCAGTCCTTCAGCTCTCCGAAGTCACACAGGCTGTGCTGGGCCTGGAGGCAAGGCAGGCTGGCTCCATAGCCCTGAACTTGTAACTACCAACTTGACTGGGAAGGCTCTTTGAGCAACAGTGTAAATCTTCCCAAGGAAGCAATGACCCAACAGCTGAACTTGGCGATGTCTCTAACAACATACAGTCCTTACGTATCAGGGAGCATCTGCCTTTTCGGACTCCGGGCAGAGCAGTTATGAACAGACTCACTTTTCAGCTTTAATGAAGCCGGCACAAGCAGATTGTTCTGACATCTGCTCGCAATGTTATGAAGTCAGCTTTACTCTTGGCCACTAATTATATTAACTATTTTTAGGGCGAACTGTCAATGCACCCTACGTGTTTATGCTTCCTACGTTTTCAATTTGTTTTCTGTAGCCATATCTATTTATACTTGAAGTGGTTTTTCGTTTTCTGGTTTTTTTAAAAGAGATGTCCTCATTATGCTGCCAATGATAAAGTTGAGACTTGTGATTAAGTTACAAAACACACCGCGAGGGGAAAGATGATGTGCGATTGCCATGGGTTTGTTATCGATGAGTATCAGATTGCTTTTTGAATTCTGAATAACAACTTCACTTCAACCTTTTGAATCATAAAGTTACAGAACCAGTAGAGACCCGAGGTCTCCTAGCTGTTGGTGAAGACCATAGATTTGGTGTCAGGCCAGCTGTGTGACCCTGGGGCCAGTATCTTAACCATCATAAGCCTTGGTTTCCTCATCTAAGAAATGAAGATACTAATATCTGCCTCCTGGAGCTTTTCTGTGGATTAACTGGGATAACAATCATGACTCTTCCTTGTACCTATTTTTATTCCACAGTGGTTGTGGTAATTACTATTATTATTACCCCATCATTATTTCCCCCAGATGGCTCCAAGCCATTTCCCCAGACGCCTCTTCAAGCACACCTGGTCTGATCCCAACAAGCCCTTCTCCTCCACTCTCTACCAGAACTCTTAAAACTCCTCCCTGACGTGGAGAGGTCCATGGGTAGCAAGAAGAAAACCGCGCAGACCCTCCCTCCCCTTGCTTTTCCTCCGGGGTGCTCTGGGCAATTCTTGCCACAGAAAGCTCTACGAAGGCCCATCACTAAAGAGCCTCTGTAGCACACTCTCTAACTTCGTACTTCCTTCTACACTCTGGCTTCCCTGGGATCCGCCTCCGTAAACCTCTCCTGGTGCATCTGAAAACCATCGATGCATCTGAAAAGCATCGATGCTTTTCTTGGGAATAGCCACCTTGCTCTTAAGTGCTATGGCTCATCTTGCTACCTGAACGTGGGCCTGCTTGCCTCTCTTTAAGACCCTTGATGGTAGACTGAGGAAGGTTGGGGTTTTCCTAGCTCATGACCTCTCCCACTCCCTAGCTAAGCTTAGGATGGGTGTCCCATTGCCCAGAAATTTATTATACAGCTCCCATATCACACTTGTTTTGTGAAGTGTAATTACAAAACCACCAGGGGTCCCCTCCCTTTGGCTTAGGATTCTAGAGGCAAACCAGACCTTTGGAAGTCAGCCATGGATCTGAAGTCAGAAAGCAGTTCTCTGCCATGACCTCGAACTAAAGATTTTACAGATAAAGAAACTGAGACCTAGGGGCTTAAGGAACTGGCCCACAGGTATGGAGAATACCTGACCACTGACTTTCCTCTAGGATATATTTACTCCCGGCATTAGTCAATCCCCTTCTGCCTTGTATCGAAGTCAGGACGGCCTTCCCCACCCCCTGCCCACACATTTAACATTGCATCCGTCATCTAGAAGATGCATATTAAATGTTAGATTATTAGTTCCTCCCCATCTAGCCACGCGGAGCTTTTAGAGACATACACGACCTGACCTGCTCGGTCAGGGTTTGCTGCCTCTCCCCCTGGAGGCACGCGCGTGGTGTAGGAGCTGTAGGTTCTTCATCGCTAGGTTGTGTTAAGTGTGCTTCACACACTTAACAGGTAGTGGGTAAGTTGTTTACTCTGCGTGTGGTTCCAGACGGTTCTTTGGGAGGCTTTCTGGAGGGCTGGCCACGTGGAGCCTTACGTATCTCAGTCTTCCTTTTTTAGCTACTTTTGGACTCTCCTCGTCATGGGAATAGGAATAAGATGTTATTTCTGAAATAAATCTATTTCTGACTACTTAATAATTTAGCTGCTCCGTTTTACAATCAAATCCAAGCCAACCCAGACCCGTCAAACGCCCATTGCCTCATAACAGCAGCCCCACCCCCCGCCCCATTGTCCCGCCCGCGCTGTCGCCCCGCCCACGCCCTAGTGCGCACGCGCACAATCCTCTTCCAAGTCCCTCTCCCCGCCCCGCGGGCTCCTGGTGGTGACGTCTGGAATCCGCGACGCTTTGGTGAGCTGACCGCCGGGGTCCTGCTGACCGGCGGCGTCCCGAGCGCCATGGCCTCTGCTGGGGTGGCCGCCGGGCGGCAGGCCGAGGATGCGTTACCGCCCCCGGCCGAGCCGCCGCTGCCCGAGACGAAGCCGCTGCCGCCTTCGCAGCCGCCGCCTCCGGTCGCCGCGCCTCAGCCACAGCAGTCGCCGGCGCCGAGGCCTCAGTCACCTGCCGGCGTGAAGGAGGAGGAGAATTACTCCTTTTTACCTTTGGTTCACAACATCATCAAATGGTAAGAGCCCAAGAGAGGACCAGCCACGACACGCCCCTCCCCCTCCCCGCTTCTCGTCACCTGTTTCAGAGCTTCAGAGGCCTAGGTGCTCTCGGGTACACCCCCATTTTACTGACGGGGAAACAGACCCGGGGGAAGAGGCCTTTCCCAAGGCCACACCTAGTCGCACCGTGAGCTCAGCAAACGGTTGAGCCCCGAGAGCTGCCAGACCTCGTGACGGCCAGGCGCTATTCCTAAAAATGACGCCAGTGTAGGGACTGAATGCACAGGCTCTGCAGTCACTACTCAAGTTTGCATCCCAGCGATCTGGAGCAGGTCAGGCTTCTCTGAGCCTCCGTTTTGTCACCCGATGTGGGTCATCTTCCCTGTGTGGCACACTGCTAAGTGCTGTGGGGTGTACGCCGTAAAAAGGGCCCACTTTCCACCCCCACACTGCTCACCAGTCTGAACGGAAAAAAAGACCTGAATGGGAATGACCCATAATTCAAAGAGATTGGAGGGTCGATGATAGGAATCGTTAAAAGAAACACAGATACAAGTTGCCCTGGAGTGCGGTGTTCTTACAGAGTGCCAAAGATGGTGATGTATCATTCTGTTGGCCAGGCTTCAGGTCAGCCCGTTTTCAAACTGACCCTGTAAAGGGGAAAAAAAAAAAAAAAGTACAACCAAAAGTCTTCTCGATCCCCATGTTTGCCTAAATTATTTTTGCCGTCATGTTACTAAATCGACATGGCACTAGCGGTCAGGGACGCTAACAACTTACTCAGCCATTAAAAAACCAAAATAAGGTAAATTAAAACAGAGTTTTACTGTTACAGTAACATTCCGGTGAACATTAACATGCTCTTGGATGTTTGGCTGAAATGGAATTGCTCCCCACGATAATGAAAGTCCAGTGTGTCAACGGCCCAGCTTCTTTTGAGTTTAGCCAGACCAGATTCACTTGCTGTGGAATGACTTCATGCTATTCCACCACTTTTTGAACAACTGCAAAGCCTTTGTTCTCACATTAGACCCTGCCTTCATTTGGCTTCACTTGGCGTGAGCGTATTATTGATAGGGTAAGGCAGACTCTGTTCTGTTCTCATTAGCCTGCGGTCCTCAAGTGGCACTTCCTGGCAGCAGTGACATATGGCAAAGAAACACAAATGCAGACCCCAAATCCCAGGGCAGTTCTGGATTATAAATGGCTTATCCAAACTCACCCAAATATATTGGTTTTAAGAAAAATGAAAACACAAGATGTATACAGTCACAGAGACAGTTCCTGGGCCCCTGAGAGTATATTCTTGCACCCCAGTAGAGCAGTTGGGTTGGGCTGGCCTTAAACACGGAGCAGTAAGGTACACACTAGAAAGAACACGGGCTTTGAAGTCAAGTAGTCTGGGATTCAAATCCACACACTGATGTTTGCTTGCTTTGTAATCTTTGTACATATGTAACCTTTCCAGGCCTTAGTTCATCTCTCTAATACCTGAATAATAAGAATGGACCTCAGGGCGCCTGAGTGGCATGGTCGGTTAATCCTCCAACTTCGGCTCAGGTCATGATCTCCTGGTTCGTGGGTTCAGGTCCCGCATTGGCCTCTGTGCTGACAGCTCAGAGCCTGGAGCCTGCTTCGGATTCTGTGCCTCCCTCTCTCTCTGCCCCTCCTCTGCTTGTTCTCTCTGTCTCTCTCTCTCAAAAATAAATAAACATTTAAAAAATTAAGAAAAAAAAAAGAATGGACTTCAAACAGTGGGTTCAGATTACAGTTTTATAGTATTCGAGCTAGGTGATCTTAGCTTCTCTGAGTCTCTTCTCTTGTGAAATGGGATAATGTACTTAAATCCTGAGATCGTTGTGAAGTATACTCAAGAGCAGTGTTCTTTGAAAGATGGTGAGCTGATCACATGTGTTTATCTCTGTACCCTCTGAAAGGACAGTGAAGAGTGTTTAATGAAACCAAAAAGAACAGGAGAGGAGGCAGTTATCACAAAATAGACGGCCAATGGCACATCCATCCATCAGCCCCAAGAAGCATCCATAAGCAGCTGCCTTTGACCATGGCTTCCCCCGCTGAATCTCAGGAGTTGGCAGTTCCAGGGCCCTCTTGGAAACAGAGGTGAAGTAGAACTATGAACAGGAGGATTACCTAAAGTCTGTTTAAGAGTCAGATCCCATAGTTCTCTTCCCCGCTCCAAGCAAACAGGTGACTACCCTTCTTCCATCTTGGCAGACAAAGGGTTACTCTCTCCCAAGATTTATTTTTAAGGATAAGCCAGAGCATCTCTGGACTGGGGAACACCAAGCACATGGCAGGAGTTGGAGAAAGGGAGCCAATCCTGAAAAGAGGGATTAAGAGAAAGTTCACAAACTGAATTCTGAGACCCAGCCCTAGCTTTCTTTCCTGACCTGGCTTCGAGACTGGCAGCCAAAGAGACAGAGATCCCTCCTCTGGAGTGTCTGATCAGCCCCAAAGAAAAGACATTGGGGGCTTCTCAAGAAAGAACTTAGTTCATTTTAAGAAACTAAAAGAAGTATCACTCTTTTTTTTTTTTTTTAAGTTTATTTATTTATTTTGAAAGAGATAGGGAGAATGAGCAGGGGACCCGACGCGGGGCTCGAACTCACGAACTGCGAGATCATGACCTGAGCTGATGTCGGATGCTTTACCGACTGAGCCACCCAGGTGCCCCAAGAAGTATCACTCTTACTAAGAGCTTGTACTGAGCCTTTTAGTGTTTTACTTTTTTAAAAAAATATTCTCCATTATTTATTCATACCCTGCTTTTTACTAGCAATATAAAATATTTATGTTTTCTATTCGCATTCAGCTTCCCCCTCCCCATCTGATGCAAGTCAAAATCAACACTTTATCATAGGATCATGCCTTTTTCTTCTTTCATTTAGTATAGTGAAAGCAGTGCAGTATGCACATAATCCAAATAGTATTTTACTCTTAACTTTATGACTGGGCAGCCAAGGTCACCAAGCATGTGAAGAAAAGCCCTAGCAAAAGATAGGACAAAACAGAAGAGCGAAAATCCACTCGGAGGAAAATGACTCAGAGAGAAGGAAAGATGCCTTCGCCGTGAAAAAAAAGCTAGGATGTGATGTTACAATACGTATTGGCGTGTATTTGGGTCTTTAGGCTGATGAGGAAAGGAGAGGAGGCCTTGGGAAGCCTGGAGGAGTCGGAAGTCTTGTTGGGGTGGATGCTAGTGGGGAGTCCTAAATTATGAAAGGGAGGAGGAAGAGCGGGGGCAAGGACGTGATGCGGCGGCGGCGGCGCCGGTGGCCTGGTAGGGGTGGGACTGGGGCGGAAGCGCGAGCCAAGGGAGGGAGAACTGGAGGGCCGGGAAGAGCCAGCGCGCCCAGGACCACATGTCCCCCACCTGCACGGTCGTTCTGTCCTCTGGGGAATGGGGAGCTAGCGAGGACTTCCGGCCATGGAGTCAGATTAGTGCTCGAGATGGAGGTGGCTTCTCTGCCTGGAAGCCAGTGAGGACGCCGTCCTGGCAGGCCTGGCCGGAGGCGGTGAGGGCCAGGACCCGCTCGGTCATGCAGGCCCTTGATCTCTTCCTCCCCTGTAGCTTCCCCAGGGGCCCTTTTATTACGTGTTTACTCCTTGGCCAGGTGAGGAAGCAAGACGCTGCCGTGAGCTTAGGCCTTCTCTTCTCATAAAGAATTCAGAGTACTGCACCCTCAGGTACACAAAAGTCACAGTTGCAAACTCAGAATCGTGTGAAGCGAAGTTCCCTCACCAGTCGTAACTTCTGCTAATTGTGAGTATCCTGGCAGGAACTGTATATGCGTGTCTTTTAAAAAATTTCTGGAGGGGCGCCTGGGTGGCGCAGTCGGTTAAGCGTCCTACTTCAGCCAGGTCACGATCTCGCGGTCCGTGAGTTCGAGCCCCGCGTCAGGCTCTGGGCTGATGGCTCAGAGCCGGGAGCCTGTTTCCGATTCTGTGTCTCCCTCTCTCTCTGCCCCTCCCCCGTTCATGCTCTGTCTCTCTCTGTCCCAAAAATAAATAAACGCTGAAAAAAAAATTTAAAAAAAAAAAAAATTTCTGGAAACTGAGATCATACCGTACTGTGTTTGTTTTGCACTTGTTAGTCCATTTTGGACACCTTTCCATTCTCACACACGAAGGCCTTCCCCAGTAAGGTGGCTGCACCACCAGTTACGTAGCCAGTGTTCTGTTCACGGACACTCGCGGGTTTTCCTGGTTATTGCCGTTGCCGGCCACCCCGGGAAGCACCCTTGTATTTGAGAACGTTTATGAGGAGGCGAACCCTCAGCGGTGGAATTGCCGGAATGGAGGGAACAGGCGTTTTTCATTTTTCATTTTCACTCACAGCCATCGCTAAGTGAAGAGGGCGACATCCTCTTAGCCGTTTCTCCACATCACAATCCTGTAGACTGGACTCCTTCGATTAACCCAAAATGGCCCAGAAATCTACCATCCAGAGAGCTTTTTTTTTTTAAATTAACAGTTGTTGGGGCACCTGTGTGGCTCAGTCGGTTAAGCATCTGACTTAGGCTCAGGTCATGATTTTGCGGTTCATGAGTTCAAGCCCCACGTCGGGCTCTGTGCTGACAGCTCAGAGCCTGGAGCTTACTTTGGATTCTGCGTCTCCTTCCCTCTCTCTCTGCCCCTCTCCCATTCGGTCTCTCTCTCTCTCTTGAAACTAAATAAATGTTAAAACAAAAAAAATTAAAAAAAAAAAAAAACCCGCTACAGTTGTAGTGGCACCTAGGTGGCTCAGTCGGCTCTTGATTTCGGCTTAGGTCATGATCTCACGGTTCGCAAGTGAGGCCCCCAAGTCAGGCTCTGCGAGGACACCATGGAGCCTGCTTGGGATTTGCTCGCTCTCTCTCTCTCTCTCTCCCTCTCTTTGCCCCTCCCCCAGTCACGTGTGCACTTGCACACTCTCTTTCTCTCAAAACAAATAAACTTAAAAAAAATACATAAAGATTACCGTTGTAAAAAAAATTAAAACTTTCAGTTGTAGATAGATTCAAAGAGCAACCCACAGATACAAAATGACAACTGGGCCTGTCCCTCCCCTCCTCCACCTCCCTCCCGGGTCCCCGAACTGTACCGCCCTCCATTTCATGACCATGCCGTCCTTTCTGTCAACAGTTCCCTCCCCAAGGACACTCCGTGGTGTCCGGCTTTTTGCTGTTGCACTCAGAGCTGCACTGACCCTCTTTGTAAATGCCATCTTGTAAACTCTTGAGAGTCTCTAGAGTAAATTTCTAGCACAGGGATATGTGAATTTAAAATTTGGATCACAACTAGCAAATTCAGAAAGAATGTGCCAGTGTGCGCTTTACCAGCAGTGTATTTGTGTCTTTCCCCCCATATCCCTGCCCTCACCATTTAGCTTTTTCACTGGGGCTGATCTGATAGGTCAGAGAGGATATGTCGTATTGATCTGTGTCTTGCTTTATCACATAAGCATCTTTTCATATGCAACTTGTTATGTCATTTGTATCCTCCCCCCCCCCCCCCCCCCCCCGCAAACTGCCCACTTCCTGTTAGGTCGTGCCTCTTTTAATGCGCTCTTTGTACAGCGGGGAAGGTATGCCTTTGTCTGTCAAGTGTATTGTAAATATTTTCCCCAAGTTGTTCCTCTTCTTTTGCCTTTGTGCCTGGTTTTCATTTGTTTGTTTTTGTCATTTGGAACCATATCATTTTCTGTGGGCAGATTTGGTAAGCCTTACCTTTATGGCTTCTGAATTTTGGTCCTTACTAGAAAGGCCTTCCCACTCTGATAAGACGATAAATATTGATCCCCTTTTCCTAGGACTTTTATGGTTTCGTTTTTTACTTTCAGTTCTGTGACGCTTCTGGAATTTATTTTGATGGAAAGAAGGGGGCCCTGCTTTTTCATCTTCCCACTTCTCTGACTGAATATTCATTGTTTTCTCTGCTTGAGTCGCTGCCTTTTTCGTGCACTGAATCCCCATATGTTTTCTGTTCTACTTCTGGACATTCTGTTCTCCAGCACCAAACTGTTTTACTTCTTAAATCTTCATGGCACATTTAATGATCTCTCCAGGCTGCTCTTCCCTCTTTCCTTTCTTGGCAACATTTACCCATAGCACCTTGACCTTTCCTGGCCTGCTTCCTGTAGCTGGTCTGAGATGCTAGGAAATGCTGAAATGCTGAGATTTGGTTAGTGGAACATTTAGGCTGGAATCTGTCCCTTTACCTCCAAGTCTGTTGATAACACTCATGGTCCAGGTCTTCCAACCTCATTTTTGGATCTTACAGTCACTTCTTAAATTTTATTTTAATGTTTATTATTTATTTTTTGAGAGAGAGAGAGACAGAGCACGATCAGGGGAGGAGCAGACAGAGAGGGAGACACAGAATCCGAAGCAGGCTCCAGGCTCTGAGCCGCCAGCAAAGAGCCCGACGCGGGGCTCGAACTCACAAACTGTGAGACCATGAGCTGGACACTTAACCAGCTGAGCCTCCCAGGTGCCCCATGGATCTTATTTAGTTTCTTCTTAATTAGAAACTTAATTAGAAACTGCCTTTATCTCTCCTGTCTCTAATTCATCCTGTACATGTTATCAGTTTAATTTCTCTCTGCTCACCGGTCTCTAGGGCTCCCTCCTCTTCCCATACTGTCCTTCCCAGCTGGTATCACTCCATTCAGGGCTCTGTGCAGACCTTCTTCAGAGGCTTGCCTGGACCACGCAGCAGAGAGCCCAGAGCCCCAGAGCGAGTCGCTGTGATCCTAGTGCCTCTGTGTGCGTGGAGTCATCCAGCCCTGTGCACGCTCCAGGCCCTCTGCAGCCGTGCCCTCCTGCCCTGTCTCTGCCCAGGGAAATGCCACATGTGCCTATGGACCTGCTCAGAGGCCACCTCCCACACTGGAGGGCAGGTGCGGGGAAGGGGAGGGGTGGGGAGCACTCCTACTTCTTGTCTTCCTGGCTGGGATGCACCTCCCTGGCGCCGGAGAGAGGCTCCACAGACTTGCAGCCCTCCTGCTGTCTGCCCCGTGGTTGAATGAATAATTAAAACTACACGTTTGTGTTAATTTTAAAGAATGAGGAAAGGGGAAAGAGAAATGTCAGTTTTATGCCGGTAAGAAATGTTAGCACTCCCAACTAACTCTTTGAGACCTTTCCTGTCATGTATAGAAATCACATTGTAGAAGTACATGTAGAACAAAGGAGGAATAAAATGAGGCTCGTTGGACCAGGGAAAGTTCATTGCTTTTCCCCCTCAAACTTGCCAGATCTAATCTAAGTCTGGAACCAAGTGTCCCGGCCTAGGAATTCTGAATTGCAATTGTCAATACCTTGCCTTGATGGCTGTGGCTCACCTAGTGCAAGTATTCTATCAACGTGGGTACTTAAACAATTTTTCAAGTTGAATTTTTTAGTTCCTTAAAGTGTTCTAGGCTGCTGGGTAGGTAAAGGGGAACCATCTGTGACAGTGCAGAAGTAGTTTAAGTGACGAGAACAGAGCGTCGTCCTTTACCTCTCAAGCTGGGGCCGTATCGCTGAAAACAAGTCCCTTTGTTGTCGAGGCAGGTCAGCAAGACCTCAGAGCCCAGGCGAGACCACTTTCGTGGATACGGGATGTTACTGAGCTGCTTCTTCTGATGCAAGGTCTATTTTCGTCTGGCCGGCCCTCCCTGCCAGCTGAGGCCTGTCCTCCGGTTGAGCAGGAAGCAGCCCTCACATCAGCGGAGAAGGCTGTGAAAGGACCCCACCGGCTCCATGGGGTTTGTCTGTGCTCATGTGACTGGAGCCCTCTGTGCCCTTCATTTCTCCTTCAGGCAAACCCCAGTGGAAAGGGGGAGCACCCAGACAGGGAATATTTACAGCCTGTTTGGAAGAATTATTTCTGGGCCAGCTTACAAGCCTGTTGCCTCCTCTGCCACTTCATCTCTGTTCATCCAGCATAATTTAGGGAGCACCTGCCTGGAACACAGGCTCTGCGAAGGCAGGCACACAGGTCAGCAGTGACCTGGTGCGGCAGGACAGGTGCCGCGGGGAGCATTTACACGGAGTCTGGGGACGAGTGGGAAGTTGGGCCTGGAAGGGCCACAGGCTGCTTGTAGCTGGCCCTGAGTGGCCCCCTTCAAGTGCAGACTTGCCCGGCAGGTGTTGTCTTGGAATTTTTGAGCTCGGACTTGGATTCTGGAGAGGTGGGTGGGGCAGAGGGTTTCAGGAGGAGAGGACCCAGGTCTGGAAGGGTCTAGAAATTGGTGCCAGTGAGAGGAGGAGGCAGGGGTAAGGAGGAGGAGTGGGCAGGACTAGAGGCTGGGTGCACATCAAGCACATGGAATTGGGGCATGTGGACGCACGTTTGGGGCACGGCGTTCCAGCTCAGCGCCCTCCATCTGAAATGCGGCGTACCGAGGAGGCTGGGGGTCCACTTTGGACATTTGCAGGTGCCCCCAGACTCCAGGGAGAAAATGTGCAGGAACCGTTGGCACAAGGGTCCTGAAATTCAGGAAGGAGGGCATGCTGGGAGTTGTTGGCATCTGAAGAGGTCGAAGTGGATGAACACGTTCTGGGCTATTCTGTAGAGCAGTGTTTTTTTTCAAGTTTCTTTTAGCAGCAGAGCCTTTTGTTGCCTCTTCCTAAAGGGAACATTTTTCACATGTAATCCTGTGGGCAGATAAAAGCAAGGGTAGGAGGTTCAGAGCCCCTCTTGGGCGCTGGCAGAACTGAAGCAGGGAAAATACCAACGGCTGCTGGCTGTGTAACAGCGTCGTTGAGGGTGTGAGGGACAAGCGTCGTGTCCACAGTCACAGTACAGTGTTTTTGGAGGGCATTTTGGCAGTCTGTCAAAAATGGTAATGCACACAACCTTCAACCTAGAAATTCACTTCTGAGAAATCATCTTATCAAAATACGTGCACAAGTACTTACGGATATAGGTACAGAAGGTCCGTTGCCATTCTGATTGCAAGTGGTAAGTTACAAACATCCAAATTCCCATCAATAGCCAAATAATTTAGCTGCATAATTGTACATGTGGTAACATGCAAAGACATCCAAGGTGTAACTTAAGTGAAAAAAGCAAGAATGGTAACATTTTTGTCAAAGCAAGTAACAAAAAAGTCTGTATGTTTTGAAGCGGGTCCGGAGCAGTACGTATCCCATGTTAACAGAGGTTATCTCCGGAACATGGATTAGAGGGACCTTCCTTTTCTAAGCCTTGGAGTCTGTTTTTCTTAACTGGTTTTCCCTCAAGCACCTATTAAGTAAAAACAACAGCCTCCCCCTCCCCCGCCACCAGCACCACCACTGGTTTAGAAAGACTCCAGTCTCTGAAGCAGCGTGAAAGGAGGAGAGGGTGAGAAGGACTGGTCCCAGGGTGGGTCAGCTATAGGACAGTGGGGGCGTGACACTGGGGGGTCACAGACATTTTGAGGAGGAAGAAATGGGAAGGGGTCATGCACCTGGTCTCAAGTTTGGGAGGAGGTTGGCTTCAGTCACTGGCTGGGTTCCCTTTGCTTCTAAGTTACCGGTGGACACACTTGCCCAGCTGATGCCAGATGGCGTCTTCAAGTCCCAAAGCACCCGTACTAAAACCTGAAGCTGCGCTGCGCTCAGCACCATTCTTAGGCCACCTTCCAAAGCCTGTGATGTTTGCCCCGAGGCTGGTGACACACATATAGAATGTCTGTGTGCACATGATGCCGAGTATCGCCCAGGGTGTGCTCAAAAGATGGAGAAGAAGTGGCCTGTCCATCAAGCCACAGCAGTAGTATTTTTGTCCACCTTTTCAAAACTCCTGCAAGCAGGACCAAAGTTCCCTAACCTGGCCCTTACTTGCACAATTTTCGTGCTTCTCGGCCTGGCCTAGTCTCCTTGTTTTTTTGTTTTTTGTTCCCCACCACCCCCACCCCCCCTTCTAAAGTTGGCTGATGACTAACATTGAACACAAAGGCAGGCCCACTTGGAGCCTTCTGCCTTTATTCACTCAATATTTGGGCCTCTTTTCTTTTGGTGCGAGTATTTCACAGTCATCCTGGCCTAGCAGGTTCTCGCTTGGTTCGAGCCAGTTCCTGAATAGAGTGTTTTCCTCGCTCCAGGAGCTCTGGGTTATTTACCTTCACCAACTAGGGCAGGCTGAGAAGCTGGCAGCAGGGGCCTTTGCTGTAGGCTCCGTGCCCCCCTTTCCCCATAGCTTCCCTCCAGGCAAGCTTTTATGGGGCTCCTTTACCGAAAGTTCACCGGGTAAAGGATATGGGCAACCCTTGAGATTCAGGGGTTTTCAGAAGCGAGCATCCTAAGCCTGGCCCACTTTTTCTTTCAGAATGAAATCTTCTTTGGGGACCAGGTTATGTTTTGCTTCCAGACCTGAACTGTCATTGCTTCTGTGCAAATTCTCATTTTATGTATTTTCATTTGTTTGCTTTTACTGGGTCCTTTCAGACTCATGATGTCCATCAGTTTTCTTAAAACTGTATTTTTTTTTAATTTCAAAACTCCCTTGGGACTTACATTCGTAACAATGTGTTAACACATATGCCACCCAAGTATAATGATTTCAGAGATCCAGATGGATTCCATGCAGAGTGGTAGATTTGAGCTGAGATCTAAAATGATTAAAATAAAAGATGCCCCCCCCTTTGCTTCTTTCTAAATGATTTACAATTCTCATGAATACCAATTACTCCTCCCTAGAAACTGGGATAAGGTGTACCATTAACTGTATATATTTTTTTAATTTTTTTTAACGTTTTATTTATTTTTGGGACAGAGAGAGACACAGCATGAGCGGGGGAGGGGCAGAGAGAGAGGGAGACACAGAATCGGAAGCAGGCTCCAGGCTCTGAGCCATCAGCCCAGAGCCCGACGCGGGGCTCGAACTCGCGTTAACTGTATATTTAAAGCGAGGGCATCAAATGACAAGAAATGTTTGGCTGGTTAACAGCCCCTAGAATGAGCGATTCTCTATCTCTTGCCTCTGAGTTAGAGCTATTGGGAAATAGTGAACAGGGCCCTCTCATTTGCTGGGTGTGAGCGTACCCAGTGGATCACCAGGGAAGATGGATATTCTGTCTGCGTAAGCAGAGACATGATGAATAATAAACATGAATTAGCACCATCTGGGTTGAAATTTCCCATCAGGGATGGACGCTTATTAAAAAAAATAAATGATCATTGACAGTTTTCTCCCTCCTACGCCTCAAAGGGTGACTTTTAGCACAGCTTACCGAGTTGGCTTTTAGTTTCAGTCCCAACTGTTTATTTGCAAAAGCTCATCCACTCGCTCACTTTTAAAAAATGTACAGGAGCAACCGACAGGCTGTTTCTTTGATCTTAGGTTGAAGGTTTTGTTCCTGTTGTTAATTTAGTAGTGACAAGGGGAGCCCGGATCTCTGGGCAGCTGACAATAGCTAGCTGGAAGATGAAGCGAATGATCCTGTCTTTAAAATGAGCTTGACCCGAAGGCAAGGAATTTACATGACTGGTAGGAGAAGCTTGGTACCTGCTGAAAAATTTCCAATAGCTTGTAACTAATTTAAAATGTATGAATAGCTCCGTGGAAATGGGTGCTTATGTTAACAGGTTCAAGCATCAAAACATCAGCTAAAATTAGCTCTTGCTAGCTGATAAGGTTTCCTGATTGGCCTGGAAGTGTCTCAAATTCGAAGAAATGTCGTATTTCAGCAAGTTTTGCTTGCCATTTCTCCCCGGTGTTGGTGATGATGTGTGCATTCATTCTTGCAACAAATGTTACATGAGTGCCTACAGCGCCCGGGGGCTGGGGATACAGCTCTGAACAAGGCAGACCACAGTCCCTGCCCTCGGAGCTAATGCAGTGTCAGCGTCTAATTTTGCGGGCCCGTCGAGAGGAGCTGCGATGGCAGTGCTAGGTGTGGGGGTGCCTTTAGTGAGCAGCTGTCACCAAAACGGTAAAAGAAAGCCGTGAGACAATGAATATTGTTTTGAAAGACTACAGGGTGGCTTCCTCCCTTCTCCCCCCCCACCCCCCGCCCCGAAATAGTTTGTTTCCTTTTACATTTGAGCCGGTTGTGAGCCCAGCACCTGGTCCCTGTCCTGTGGGGGTGCACAGCCTAGTGAGGGGACATAGAAAACAAGGCATTCCAAAAGATGACGTAGGAAGACAGCGAGTTCTGTGGGGTACAGGGGAGGGAAGCCAGGCGTTGCCGCAGTCTGAGCCATGAATGCTAACGACCTCCCTCTGCTCTCTGCAGTATGGACAAGGACAGCCCCGACATCCACCAGGACCTGAACGCCCTCAAAACCAAGTTCCAGGAGATGCGGAAGGTCATCAGCACCATGCCCGGCATCCACCTGAGTCCCGAGCAGCAGCAGCAGCAGCTGCACAGCCTCCGAGAGCAAGTCAGGACCAAGAACGAACTTCTGCAGAAGTACAAGAGCCTCTGCATGTTTGAGATCCCCAAGGAGTAGATGAGGCTGGCTTCCAGGAATGCCCGAGAAAGAAGGGGGAGAGCACATGGCCTTACCGTGTTCCCGGCCACCACCCCCCCTCCGGAGCATAGCTCTTTCGGACTCCAGCTGTGAACTCTGTAACGGAGAGGCGGGGGCCGGTGTGGCTGCTGCCGTAGCTGAACTTGGCATTGACTAGTGTGAGGAGCCAGCGTGCGAGCTTGGCTTTGTCGGGGCCTCCTTGTAGAGTATATATCCATATGTCTAGATGCATAATAACTCGAGTGCCTGCTGGTGGAAGGAAGACTGTTCCCGGAGGCTGGGGAGTGGGTAGAGGGTTCTGCCCCTGCCTCCGGGGAGGGGCCATCTGCCGTGTATTCGGGCTCTGCGGGCACATCTGTAGCGCGCAGTGGGGAAGGAGGCCGCTCCTCTTTGCTTCCTCCCTCCCTCTTCTCCCACCCCTGGGTATGCTCAGTGTGTACCAGGTACACATTGTTCTGTTCACAGCAGTGTCATGAAACATTTGCATAGAATTCACTGGACAAATGGGGGCTACGCTCAGACGGCACGGGTTTAAAACGGTAAAAGAAAGCCGTGAGGCAGTGAATACTGTTTTGAAAGACTATAGGTGGTTTCCTCCCTCCTCCCGCCCCCCAGAATAGTTTGTTCCCTTTTATGTTTGAGCCGGTGAATGTAACTGTGTCTTTGGGGGGCGTCAACCCAGAGCCCTGGGCAGCCCCCGTCTCCAGGTTCTCTGCCACCTACGTGTTCTTGTTACTTGTAGGTTTTGCTCCCTTTGTCTCCGTCCCCTTCAGTCGTTTCTTGCTCAAGAAAGACCAGCCCACTTCAGACCCCACAGTGCTGCCCACGGGGCCGGAGGGTAGTGTTGTTTCTGCACAGGCTCACACAGGTTCCCAGGTGAGCGGGCCTTGCCTCTTCCAGCGTTTCAGATTCCTGTGGTCCCGGTTTAAAAACTCAGTTTCCCCTCTGGCCTGGTCACTGAAGAGTCAGCCACCAACATTCGCTGCACCGCAGACAGAGGCGATCGTGACGTGCTCTTTGCTCGGAGAATTGCAGCTCTGAGTGACAGCTCTGATCACCCCTCAGCCAGGTGTGAGGGTATGGTTCTGGATCGTTCTGAAGGCGCGGGGATAGCCTACACCCGGAAGGTCTACAGCCCAGTTCTGGTTCATAAATGTTGATAACACCCCTCATTTCTGCCAGATGGGACCCTTATTTCTGCGCTCTTCCCTTGACTCAAAGATGAGGGGAGAAGTAACTACGTATTGGTTAGATCTAGAAATGGGCACATAAGCTGTGCTGACCAAGTCAGGGGCTTAACAGATGCCTGCCAACTGACCTCTTTGGCAGGAATATTGGTTGAAGATGTTTTTAGCAGGGGCCCCATTTGTGTTGACCTGCGGACCTGTGAAGGGGGGTATCCAGTTTCAGTGGCCTCGGGCAGAAGAACAGGCTCTGAATTGAGGTGGGTAGTGGTCACCTCTTAGACCAGTTCCCCCCGGAGACTGTTATTTAACTGAATCAGTTATTTTCGCAAAATCTCAGAGCAGCGTATGGGCCAGTTTTAAGGCTCTGACCAAATACGAAGCACACGGAACTACAAGACCCCGGGGGCCTTTCTGCAAGGCTGAAACAGACCAGGGCTCTCCCTGGGGGCAGAGACAGAGCCTTTCCTGTATTCCAGGGTTTTGACTTACGGCGTTTTTCAAGAGTATAATTAAAAGAACTTGTACTCTGCTCTCAGGACATCTTGGTTTCTGTACTGAGAAATTCATTATAGGACACCTGTCTTGGATAGTTGAGAGGGAAGATGTTCATTTTGCTTCGAGGAGAGAGAACAAACTGTGAGAACCTCCACTCTGCACCCCCTCCCCCTCGGCATGTACACGCCAAAACCAGCGTAAAAACAGAATTACTTCCCTACGGAGCTGCGTCTGGCCCCGAGGACGGACGCAGCTGGCCTGGTGGGTCATCCCTCCCGCCTGGGACTGGCCCCTGGGCCCGGAGGGGAGTCCAGTCGTGGCAGGGAACAGCCCTCACCAGGGCAGGGCTGAAACCGCTCCCTGGGACAGTACTGAATGCCCTTCCCAGGGCCGAGCACCTCTCGAGACCACCGATGATTTGCATTACTGGGTGGCAGCACTTGTGCTAAGTACTCTGCAAACACCTCACTTACTCCTCATGGCAACCCCACGCAGAGGGTGTTCTCTGTAATTCGGGGGGCGACGAATTTGGGGCTTGGCAGGTGTCCCTTGCCCCGAACTTGCAGGTACAAGTGGCAGGGAGAGCTGGGTCCCGAGTCGGGAACGGGTTCCCTCAACTGCCGAGGGGAGACCGGGAGGTGGAGAAAGCGCTGGCAGCAATGTGCTTCCAGGGGCTGGAGGGGCGCGTGTGGCCAGGGGATCTTGAACTGTCTCCAGACAGCCACGTGGCAGGCCCCGGAGAGGAGTTGGGGGACATGGTTCTTACAGCGGCCGACACTGGATTGGCCTCTCAAGGCTCCATTTCCTTTGGGAAAGCAGGGCCCTAGTGACACCTCAGGCCGACTGTGGGCTGCAGGTTTGAGGACGTTTCATTGCCCTGGGCCTGTAGGGAGTCTAGGACAAAACAGCTGGGACACATCCCAGAGGCCCTTTGTGGCTGCAACTCTAGCAAGGACCGGAACCCTTCATCGTCCTGGCTTTCTAAGGAACCATTCCCACATAGATGGGCTTTGGCCCAATCATCTGGAGCTTTTTTGGAGCCATTTCTCCCATGGAGGTGGGGGGGGGGGCGATATTTTCAAAAGGCCAGGGTCATCTCCAGTCTGGGGAAGGGGAGGCTAATGCCACAGAAGTAAAAACCCCACCCCTCCCTTCTCACCCTTCTGTACCTGAGCCATTTCCAAAAGCAAAGAAAGCATGACTGTTTTAAATTATTTTATTTTATAAAAACAGTAACAATAACTTTAAGGACGGTCATACACACACACGGTACAAACAGCTGGGTAAGATTTTGTTCATGTCTACGATGACATCAGAACTTTTAAAGTGCAAGGTGTGTGTTTTGTTTTCCTTTGTGCAATTTCACACACTCATGTAAACAAGTCACTTGGCTATGATCTGACCCGCACCTCCTTAAGTTTTGGGAGGGCAGAGGCTTTCGTAGCTGTCATGGCAACCCAGGATCACAGACAAGATAATGCCCCAGGTGTCCCGTCTTGACCCTCCAGGGGGCAGGACAGGTTTCTCAAAGCCCAACAGGGGTTAACTCACTCCCCCCACCCCCGTTCTTGTCTTTGTCAGAAACAAGACAAATTCACCCTCCGCCGGCCTGTGACCCACCCCCTGTCGCGGGAGTGGCAGGCGCCTGCGGGGAAGGGGAGGGGGGGGGGGGGAGTCCCAGTCTCGTCCAGTTCTCTTTCCTTCCAAAGCAGATGACTGTCCCTTCTTCGTTAGTGCCTCCCCAGTGTGCGCGGGCCCAGGGCCGCGGGGAGGGAAGACGCTAGTCCGCGCGCACGCGGCCCCGGGGCGCACGAGCTGGCCCGGACGTGACTTTGAAACAAAAAGGTCCTCCTCAAGTTCGGTCACCGACGCGGGTGGGGGGCTGGGGGCAGGGGGCTCCTAGCTGATGACGCAGCGCTCCTTGTCCTTGGCCTGGCTGCCGCCGCTGGCCTTCTCACGGATGTACATGAGGTCGCTGTGCACGCTGGGCCGGCGGGCGAAGGGCGCCACGATGCCGAAGGCGTCGCCCGGGTCCCCGCCGCCGCTGCCGGCTCGCAACAGCTTCTTGTTCCGCAGCGCCTTCTTGTGCAGCACGTCGCAGTACTGCACCGACACCTTGCGGTGCAGGTCCGGGCTCATCTCGCTGGGCAGCTTGGCCATGGCGAAGAGCGCCCGGAACATCTGGTCCAGGCTGCTGTTCTTCTTGGCCGAGATCTCGAAGTAGGCGCAGCGCTGGGGGTCGTCGCCCACCAGCTGCTCGATCTCGCGCTGCTCCACCTCGCGGTAGAAGTCCCGATCACCCTTGTTGCCGCAGATGACCAGCGGCACGTCCACGTTCTCCTTGGTTTTGTTCTTGAGACAGGACTTGGTGTCGAGGATCTGCTGCTTGAGCCTCTGCACCTCCTCGAAAGAGTCGCGGTTGTCCAGGCTGAACACCAAGATGAACACGTCTCCTGCGGGGAACACGGAGGGCGGAAAAGGAGCCGGTGAGGGCGGCGGCCGAGGGGACAGCTGAAGTTGGGCCGACAGGGGGGCCGCCCCGGCGCGGGACGCCCGGACCTCTCCACGTGGCGCGCGGCGTCGGGACGGGCCCTCGCCGGGCGCCCTCGGACCAGGGGTCGCCGCCCTCCCGGTGGCGCAGCTCCCTCCCCGCCACCGCCGCCCGAACCGGCCCCACGCTCACCAGTGAGGATGGAGAGGCGCCGCATGGCGGGGAACGGGTGGTTGCCGGACGTGTCGAGGATGTCGAGCTGGTAGACCTCGCCGCGGATGGAGTAGAACTTGCGATGGAAGTCCTCGATGGTGGGCGTGTAGGCGTCCTCGAAGCGGCCCGTGAGGAAGCGCGACACGATGGCCGTCTTGCCCACCTTGGACGAGCCGAGGATGACCATGCGGTAGCAGTTCTTGGCCGGGATACTCAGCTCCGAGTCGCTCGGGCACATCTTTTTGATCATCGCGGCCAGTTTCATTGGGCGGAGGGGCCGCGGGGGCGAACGCGGGGCCGAGAGAAGTACGGAGGGTGGCTGGCGGCGCGGCGCGGCGCGGCTGGGAGGCTGTGCTCCGCTCGGGCTGGGGTGTCGCCTGGGGCTGGGCTCCGGCTCGAGCTCGGCTCCGGCCCTGGCACAAAGTCGCTCGCTCTGGTTCTCCGCGCCTGGAGGCCGCGCTTATATGCAGCCTGCGTGGCCGCCCCGCCCCGCGCCCTCCCAGCCTCTGTGCGTCACGCCCCGCGAGCCCCCGCCGCCCCTCCCGCGACCTCCGCGGGCCTCTCTGCCGGCTGCCGCCCGCTGCGCGCGGGGAGAAACCGAGTCCCAGGTCCCGCTGGGGCTAAGGGCGCGCGGACCCCTTTTTCCACCGCGCGGGGCCCAGCAGCCGCAAGGGCGTCGGGTCTGTAGTCCCGGCTGTGCCTCTGACCCTTCGTGGCTTGGGGCAAGGACCCCACCCGAAACGCGCACCCACACAGACCCGCACGCTCACACTCACTCTCTTTGGGCCTCAGTTTACCCGGAGAGTAACAACAGCAGTCCAGTAATAGCAGCGGCGTGATCGCAGGCGCTAAGCAGGGCTAGGCCCCTTGCGCAGGCCCTTGCGTACCCACCTTCTCTCCACCGTACGGAGAACCAGCCCCCGCCGAAGCCCCCTTCCCGTCTGCAAGCGCGCTCCTGTTCCCCGGAGGCAGCGTTGGCGCCGAGGTCGGCGCTGCGCGCTCTGGCCGCCAGAGGGCAGCAGAGGCCCCGCGGGCGCAGCAGGCAGGCCGCAGGCGCCGCTCTCCGGGCTGGAGCGGGGAACGGGGAACGAGCGGCAGGGTGGGGGTCTGCGGAGACGCGGGGCGCGAGGTTCCAGGCCGGGATCCGACATGAGCCGTTCACCGCCCCGCGCTCTACTGCGGGCCTCAGCGTCTCCTTTCGCCCAGCCGGGGATGCTCTGAAGCCGGGCAGGGATTTTCGGGCGGCGGCTGTCCGCATCCGCATCCTTTTCCTGGGCGGACCTACAGGACCAGAGACTTGCCCTTCGTTGGTCAGGCCTCGGCCAACGTCCCTTCCTCCCTCCCGCGTAGCATTTTGTGTCTTGAGAGTCTCTTGGGCGAACATTCCCATTTTAGAGCTGGGGAGCTGGGCCTCCCAGACACGGAGTGAGCGAGCGAGCGAGTGCATGAGGAGGCCCTGGGCACAGAGCAGCCTCTCGCCTTCTCTGCGTCCCGGGTTCCTCTTCTGGAAGATGGCGGTTCTGGTTCCCATTGTGGATGAGAAAGTACATGCGGTTTAGGGGGCAGGAACTTGGTAGTAATAACAACAGTAAATGACCCATGAGATTGCAGGGCTGGGAGGAGCGGGGCGCAGGGGCAAACCCAGCAGGCGGCAGATTGATCAGTAACCAGGAGTGGGTTCACCTTACCCGGCCTCTCTGCGGCAAGAGTTCCAACTGAACCTCACACCCTCCCCTGGGCGATGCCAGAAGGGGGTTACTTTGTGCCATGCGCTTTTACATGGTTGCTTCTGGCAGCCTTAAGGAGCAGGAGCTATTACTGTCTGTATTTTACAGACGGAGAAACGGAGACTGCGGGGCTGGGGCTTGAACCCAGGGAAGTGGCGGCCCTGGCTCTTAACCACCGACGGCACGCCTCCTGTGGCTCTGTCCCCCACCGTGGGACATCCGTGGCCCATTTCTCAGAGTACACCCCCCATAGCCCCACCCCCTCCACACTTGTCCCCAGGCCTTGTGTCTCCTGTTGATGAGGGGGTTCGAAAGCACGTATCACAAGAGGAGCACCCAAGGGCTCACCCCTTGGGTGTCCTTTATGCAGGAGTTATGTGACAGGCCAGCTGGACTGGGTCCCCCCACCCCTCTTGACCCTGCCCTCCCCATCTGAGGTGAGAAAGAACTGAGCCGGTGCCCTGCACGCAGGGCCGCTGCGGACAGTGGGGCAGGGCTTTTCCCCACAGAAAGGGACCAGACAAGGATGCCAGGAGGGGTGGTCACGGGAGGGGCTCACGTCACCCCCAGATGAGGGGCCCTCCCGCTGCCTCCCGCAAAGGCGCGGTATGGGCAGCTGGGCTCTGAAATCCAATGGCTTCTGGCTCCTTCCTGACGGCCCGTGCCAGGGGGCCAGAGTCGAGGTGGCCTCTACTCCTGGGAAGGCCACCATGATGAGCAGAGGCTCAAGGGCAGCAAGGTCAAGGATTTGAACCCAGCTCTCCCTAAAGAGATCCAGTGGGTGGAACCCAGCCTGGATAGAGCCTCCCTCCCCCATCCCAGGGCAGATGCCAAGGTTGGTGCTGACATCGTGCACCCAGCCCCCTCCAGCTGGTAAGCGCCAGTGGCAGGTACTGGGCCCAGCCTGGGCTCTCAGCCACAATCCCCGGTACTTTCTGGGCACGTCACCCCACCTCACAGATGCCAGGTTATGACTTGTCCTACGTGTGCCGAGTTAACCCCTGAGCACATCGGTCATTCATTCCCCAAATGGATGCCCCCCAAAGCCTATGCACCTGCCCACCACTGTGTGTGGCCCGTGGGGCCTCACTCCCCCAGGGAGCAAGCAGGGGTGAGGCTTGCTAGTTTGGGCTGCCTCTTTTCTGGCTTTTTTTTTTTTGCAAAGGCCTACCTCTTTGTTACAAAAGTAACACATGCTGATGTTTTTGAAGCATTGGAACTTCAGAAAGGAGCTGAGCGAAAGGAACTGGAAGCTGGACCCCCCCCCCCCCCTTAATGCCCACACCTCACAGGAATGAGGCCAACTCCGAGGCAGGCACCCACCTCTGCACACAGGGATGACGCCCCCCGCGCACCGCCAAGCTCTTTGTTAATTGAATTACGCTTTTCTGTTCTTCGGGGTGGCCTTGGTGACTTTACGGCAAGGCCCTGCCACAGGCTGACTGAACCCGAGTGGTCCTGGGGTGGGGACATATTTTCAATAGGTGAGCCCTGTGGTCAGGCAAGACACACGTCGCCATCAGCCTGTCTGGTCCGCCCGTGGACATTCTGGGCAACGCGCTGGGGGAAGGGGGGACATGTGCACACCTCCCCTGCTCCCCCCACCCCAGCTTCCCAGCTTCCCACCGCCCACGTCCCAGCAGCCCAAGCCTTGTTTTTATGTTGCCCAGGTTAACAATGGTTACAAATGATTTCCTTTTCTGTGTGTTTGGTCATAAAGCAACAAACAGCATCTGTGAGGCTGAGCCTGCTTGTAAATATCATTTACTGGCAGGGCAGCAATTTTCCTGCTCAAAGTGAAATGGGAACTTTTAAAAATATTTGACCAAACGGTGAGGGCACGATGGACAGTGGACAGCTGGCCCCCAAGGCGAGAAATCTGCAACTCGGCAGGACCTGATGGCAAAGAGCAGTGTAGGCGTCCTTGAAAAGCTATTCGAGGAGAGCGCCGGGCAGGCCCCCGTCGGGGGGGTGGAGGTGAGTGGCTGTTTCCCGAGAGAACGCTGTCGTGCCAGCCGGAGCCCATCCCCGCCAGCCCCTTGCACCAAGGTGTCCTCTGTCACCCTGGTCCACAGCCGCCACCTGAACGGGAGAATGGCCCAAAAGAGCTGGTGTTCCCCTCGGACAGGCTGCCTTCATCAAGCCCAGAGCACAGCTGTCTGGCAGCCTGAGCTCTACTCCCTTCACAGCAGACCCTTTCAGGGGAGCCAGCTCAGCGCATGGCTCTGGCCCCACCCTGGGCCCCTCCTCCCACAGCCGTGTGGACCCAGGGGTCAGGACGCCTGGGGCTTCTCTGTTCTGCCCTGACATTGGGGTGGGGGTGGGGGCGGGGGCAGCATATCCTTAAAGGCTACGTGTGCAGAGGGACCTGTGGAGGAGTAAGCTCCCTGCTCTCAGGGGTATGCCAGCAGAAGCAGGGATTGAAGCATTGGGTAAGATCAGACTAGATGCCTCCTGTGGGCCCTCAAGGCCTGAGACAGACTCTGGATTCCAGAAACCAAAGAAAAGGGCTCAAGGAGCTCCCTGGGTGACAGGGGAGGCCCAGCCTGTACTGCTTGGGCGGTAGGTGCATTCACGACGCAGGCACGGCTATGGTGGCCCCTTTACAGAGGGGGGGGCTGGGGCTTTAAGAGCCCGTGGGCAGGTGGAGTCTGGGCTCACGGCAGTTTCCCAGCACGAATGAGGGAAAGGCCGATCCTGTGTCCTCGGAGGGCTGGCGGCCTGCACGTAAGCCTGGGGCCAGGAGGAGGGGCCGGCCAGCCCTGTCCACTAGACTCCACAGCCAGGCTTGACCAACAGGCCCCACGTGATCACATGGCCTGCTCCTCTGGTGATTTGAGGCTCACGAGGGATGAGGAGAGAAATGTCAGCATTAACCAGAGATGCTGAGTTCACCCTCAGTTCACGGCGGGGGGGGGGTGAAGGGAGACTTGGGTGCTGGGCCCAGGACCTCCGGTTCCATCCGGGGACCCCGACCCCACGGCATCGGGATCCCCCACCTCTCCTCGACGCCTCCCACCTCAGCGGGAGAGAGGGAGCGTGAGCTTGGGGTGGGACAGACCTGCGCCCCCGGGACAGGTCACCGAGCCTATGCTGCCAGACGGGGGTGACCCCAGCCCGTGTGGGAGTCTCGAGATACAGCCAGTGAGGGGCGGGGCCCCAGAGCAGGTGCATGCCGAATGTCCAAGGTCCAGCCGGCCCGGCCCTTCCCCTCCCCCTGCAGGCTCAAGCGTTGCTAGCAGCTCTGGGGGAGCACGTTAGCCTCACTGGTCCCTTCCCACAGCCCGTTCCACGTCAGCCTTCAGGGGCATGATATTTCCATCCAGTGCCAGGCCCCTCATAGGCCAAAGGGGGTTGCACTGTCACCACATTTGGGCTTTTCTGTTAGCCCTCAGATCACCGCACAAGGATGATGTCTCCAAGGCCAGCTCATCTGGGCTGGACCTGGCGGCTTGGGGTTCAGAGAGCATGGGGGTCACAGCCCAGCTCTCTGCAAATGCCCCAGGGGGTGCCAACTGGGCCCGCTCATTGGCCCGACCCCACGGGGCCCAGCACCTCCCGGCTGATGCTCCTCACTAGCTGGGTCCTTCACAGCCTGCTGCTTGTTCTGACCACAGGGCCTTTGCATTCACCCTTCTCGTTGCCCGGAATCCTCCCATTTGCTCCCTCTGCTCCTTTGGGTCTCAGCTCAAATGTCCCCTCCTCAGAGGGCCCCCCACCCCGATCTCCTTGGCTGACGACAGGCTCCCACCCCCACCATGTACCATCACGTCACCTTTTACGTTTTCAGCATAATGTGTTTCACTCTCTGACGGCAGCTCACAGAGGCTGGGAGCTCCTTGGCGTGTGGGGCTGCTGGGTGGTATGAGGACACCTCCACCTGGAGGCTGGGCTGGCTCCCCAAAGGAAAGGGACGGAAGACGGGGTGCTGGGGCAGGGGGTGAGACGGGAGGCACAGGAAGCTCAAACATCTGGGCAAGTCCTTGCCCTGCCGAGTGCGGATGGTGATGCTGGCCTCAGGGTTGAGAGGCTTCAGGCAGAAGGAGGGCCACACCAGCCTGGCCTGGAGCCCTCAGGGGAATGCTCCCTTCCCAGGAGCCCCAAACTCCTTCCCCATCCCCACCTGGCCGGACAGAGAGCCCAAGGGGATGCTGGCGTCAGGGTGCCTTTATTGTTGAGTTAGGATGTTCTGGGGGCAGCGGGGCTGGGGGCTCAGTGGCCAAACGGCAGCATGTCCAGGGCCCCCAAGGCAGAGGTTTCCAAGGCACTGAGCGGCCCTCATCAGGCGCAAACACGGAACCGCGGCCAGTCGCTCTGCTCCCCACCGCAGGGCTTGGCACTCGGGGCAGGCCGGCGCGGCAGACCCTCAGTGAAGTGGCCGCAGGCCCGGTCAGCTCCTCTTGCGGGACGAGGAGGCTTTCTGCTGGTAGATCTGAGCGGTGAAGGGCCTGTGGGGAGGGGGAGGGGCTCCATCAGCAGGTCTTGGGGGTGATGCCACCGCCCCAGGCCGTGCCCCCCACGGCAGCGTGGACAGGAGGCCCGGGCTGCCGCGTCACCGCCCGCCCGGCCCCCCGGGCCCCACTGGGTCCGCTCTGAGCTTCCTGTCGGCCGCTCGGCCGGTCACACTCCTCATGTGTGACGGCGGGCCTACTCACTCCTCGTACTGGATGGCGACCATGTAGATGAGGGCCACAACCACAGTCAGCAGCAGGCCGGTGGGGCTGGCGTGCCTGCGGAGAATACATTATCAGCTCCCGCGCCCGGCCTTCTCTCTCGGACCAGGGCCCCCGCCGTCCTGGTCCTGACCCGATGACCGCCGGCTGACCGCCTGTCTGGTAGGGCTTGGTCCTCCAAGGGGGGCCCACGCTCCCTTTTTTCATGTCCCCGGCCCCCGGCTCAGGACGCAGCAGGGATGAAAAGAACATCCGGCCTCTCAGACTTGCCCGAGTGGCCAAGCATGTCCTTTTCTGCAGAGGACGATGTTCCGGCGGGGGGGGGGGACAAATGCTATGACTGCCCTCCAGTGACAGTGTTCTCAGGGTGTTTTCTAGAAACGGGTCCAGGGCCCCCCAACCCCCAGCTGCATGTGGAGGGTCCAGGGGGCCCTTCACAGGCTCCCTGCTGGTGACCGCCACACGGAGGAGCCTGGGTGCATCTGCTGTCCAGCTGGTCCCGCTTTTTCCAGTTACCTCTGATCCCAGAGGCTCCACAGGGGCCGGGCTACAGCATCCAGATGGCCGGGAGGAGAGAGGGAAACTAGTTCATGGGGCCACACAGAGCCGGGGAGCCAGCAGGGAACACGGCCCCAGGTGGGCTCTGTGACCCCCGCTCTACCTCCTTCACGGAAGTCCCAGGCTGGGGGCCCCAGGACTTGTGTGCACCGTGCAGAGACCCTCTGCCCTGCCCACTCTCCTCCACCCAGGGCCTCACCCTGTCTCTTTGTCTGGGTGCTCCAGCAGGGACAGCGAAGACCCCACCCTCCATTCTGTGGACTCGATTCCAATCGTCCTGCAGGGCCAAGGGGTCTGCCGCCCCTCACCACTGCCGGGTGGAGATGCCAACCCCAGAGACCCTTCTGGGGCTAAAATGAACTCTGCCCTCCGGGAGCTTTACTCACGGGCCCTGGTTTGTTTTTCTGGAGTGAGCAGAGCCTCCCCACCCATAAGTCAGGCACCCGAGGAGCTGGGGAGGAGGCCCAGGAGGATGGGGCCAGGGGGCAGGGGCCTGCACCCCCCAGGACAGCCCCCACACTGGGCCCTGGAGCGTGAGCCAAGCGGGTACCCCTTCTCCATTACACCCACACGAAACTTCCCCACTTTCCACGTGTTCTCACACTCTTGACCTTGACACCCTAACAGCCCTGTGTAGAAAGGATCCTCTCCTTCTGCAGACTGGGAGGCTGAGGTCCAGACTGACCCACATGCCTGGCCCCGAGCCTGAGGTGATGGCAGGGCTGGCCCTAGGGAACCGGCTGTGCACCTTGGGGAGTGGGGTGTCCCACTCGGGCTAGGGGGTTGGGAAGGTGGGGGCCCAGAGACAGCAGGAGGCCCCGGTGCCCAGTGCCCCCAGGAGTCCTGCTGCCCCGGGCCCACCAGTGCTCCCCCAGCCGTGGGGCCCCTGGTGGGAGACAGATGGGCTGCAGGAGGCCTGGAGCAGCCCTGCCGGGTCAGCGTCTGGCAGCCCCAGGCAATGGTGCATCTCTAAGGAGCTCTCAGACGAAAGGAACAGAAAAGGGAGGGAATGTTGGGTGCGCCGGCCCCGGCGGGAATCAAGAGGCTGCAGGGTGGGGCCTAGGGAGGTGTTCTGTGGCCTGAGTGAATCTAGGGGCATGGAACCTTCCCACTGCCTGAGTCAGGTGAGAGGGGCTGGGCTGGGGCAGGGGGACAAGTCCCTGCGAGACCCACAGGTCCCCCTCTAGCTCCTTGCGCTCAGGGCCCAGCGCTCCGATCTGGGCTGCACCTGAAGGCAGGGGTCGCGAGGAAACATCCCGCTCCCGACACGCCACCATTTGAGACTCGTTCCTTGATGTCCTGGAACCTTTCTGGTCTCTGGGAGCACCTGCAACATTCTAGGCACGTGGTTTCGAGCGTCCAATAAAAGCAGAACGCTTTTTACTGAAAAACTGCCCACGGAAGAAGCCCTAACGCAGAAAACGGACAAACAGGAAGTGCTCCGGAGGGGGCGTGGTTTGAGGCCCAGAGCGCACAGCGCCCCCTGTGCCTCCCCGCCTGGGGCCTCTGGACAGCGTGAAGGTGAAGCATGAGCCCTGGAGGTCACTCAGGACCTGCCAGCCCTAATGTTCCAGGACAGGGTTGGCAGTCTGTGGTGTGTGGGCCAGGAATGATTTGTACATTTTTAAGTGGTTAAAAAAAAGAGAGAGTAGACTATCTCACGACACATGACAATTCTATGAAATTCAAATTACAGTGTCCAGGAATGAAGCGGTGTTGGTCCCCGACCACAGCCATTCATTTACCTACTGGCTCGCGGCTGCTTTTGAGCATCCGAGCTCTGCCTATGGCCTGGGAGCCCCGCCTCTCCGGCCCTTCAAGAGAAAGTTCGCTAACCCGTGTTCTAGGATGTTGTTTGTTTCCATGGAGAAGAAAGTCCCAAGGAACACCTCGGCTCCACAGATGACAGAAGGCTGGCCCGTCTTCCTCAGGAGGCAGGGAGGGCGGGCAGGAAGGCCCGATACTCACATAATGGCCCAGCCCAGGTAATTGGCCGTGCTGCCCCAGTACATGGGGTTGTCCAGGATGTTGAATGGGAATGTGGTCACTCTTCCCTCCATGAGGATCCCGAAGTAATCGCCTGTGGACAAGTTGGGGCAGGACCGGAGGGTCACAGCCTGGCTGCGCAGTTACTGAGGGAGGCCCCCAGGGTGGGCACCACGGGTCTGCCCTCCAGGAGGCCCCAGCCCAGCCAAGGAGCAGGTTGTACAGCGTACTGGGTCAAGGGACACCCCAAGCAGTGGGTCCACTCGGGTCACCAGCATGCAGACACCTCACAGGGCACAGGGTCCTGAAAGGGCTAAGGCACTGAGCCTTCCCACACCCCCATCTGCTCCTTTCCCCTGTGCCTTTGCGCATGCTGTTCCCTCTGCTTGGGATGCCTTTCCCCGCTCTGTCTAGTGAGCATCTTTCCTCCTTCGGCACTTCTCCCTCAGCTGATGTCACCTCCTGCAAGAGGCCCTTCCCTGCCTGCTACCCGGTGTTTCTGCCCCCAGATCCTCCCTTCTCACCCAGTAGGGGCCTGGGTGAGCTCCTCCCACCCCAGGGATCCGGGGGGCCTGCTCTGCCTCTCCACCCCAGCTGCCCACCACGGCCTGCAGCCAGCCCAGAGCAGCCGGTCGCGGTGGAGAGCGCGACCATCAGATGGCCGACCCCGGACAGGCCTATCCTCCACCCCTCCGAGACACGGTGACGAGGCCTCACGTTGAGGCCGCTCCAAGAGGCCCAGGGACACGGTCTCTGGCACTGGCCGGTAGGCAGCCCACACCGCCACGGGCACGGTGCTGTTCATCCGAGGCAGAAGCAGGGCAGGGGCAGGCAGAGGAGTCCGCTGTCTGGGGACAAAGGGTGCGGGGGCACAGGAGCTGCCCGGGGGCTGCGGAAGGCTTTCTTCCCAGGAGGCAGGAAATGGGGCTGCGGGCCTGGAGGCGGATGGCACAGAAACCCGCTTTGGGGCTGACTCACAGGAGGGAAGTGGCCGCTGTGCCCTACATCCAGAGCCCAGCGGCACTTTCCGGCCGTCTCTTCTGGGTGGCGGTGTGCCGCCGGTGACTGCTATTGTCAGGCTCCTTCCCACTGCCCGCCCACCCTGCCTGGCTCCTCCGGGCGATTCGCCTCACACGGCCTTGACCGGGTCCTGCCCCGCACGCCATCCGGGGCTCCACCGGCTCCTTCCCAGCTCTGTGCCCACACCTGTGCCAGGCCCGCATGCCACGGGGCTGTTCACTCCTGGTCTTCCAGGACCTGGGCTGGACAGGACGGCGGCCCCCCTCCCTCTGTGGCCCTTGGCCCCGGCTCTGTGAGGCCTACACCGTGATCCCCACCTCCTCCCTGTCCCCACCTCACCATCCAGCCAGTCCAACCTCCTCATTGCTGGGATGAGATCTTTCCAAGCCCTCCTATGGCCTCCACGTGCCCAGGAGTGAAGCCTCAGGCCCCTGCATGGCCTTAGGGGACACATGTGATGTGGCCCCCACCCGACCTCCAGCCCTCGCCTGACTGCCTCTCCCCCCACCCCCGCCGCCACCACCCCCCCCACCCCCGCCCCACACATACACCCCGGCCAACCTGCCTGCCACCCTGTCCCGGAACTTGCTATTTGCTCCCAGGCCTCCTTCCCACTGGCCCAGTGCCCCACCCCCACCTGGCAGACCCAGGAGCTCCCACCTTCTCCTCCCAGGTTCCTGCCTGCGTGCCCCTCCCCTAGCACCGGGCACCCTAAAGCTCTGGCCCGAGCACGAGGCGCTAAACCACCTGCGGGCCCCACTGCCACAGGTGCCCAACAGGCCCAGGCCGGGCCTCGGCACAGGCCTCCTGCACACGCCGCTCCCGGAGGTCTCGTCCGCCTGTGAACACAAGCTCCTTCAGAGCTGCAGGCTCCCCCCCCGCTGCAGCCCGCAGTACCCCGGGGCCCCAGGCGACTGTGGATAGAGAGACCCAGGCAAACCAGGAGGGTGCCGGGGACATCCCTGGGCACTGGAGGAAATTGAGGCCAGGTCTATGAAGTGGGCTGGGGGCTGAGATTGGCGAGGACCCGGGACCCCCCAGATCAGCCCATCAGAGGGGTGGGCACCTCCCACATGCCGGCTGCCTGCTGGGCCCCCTCTGTGGGCCGCCTCCTCCTTTCCGTTCCTGGCCCCAAGACTGCCCTTGCTCTTCCAGCCTCCCCGGCTGCTCTCTTCCTTGGGCTTCCAAGTCGCTAGAAGCTGCTGAGGTCATGAGGACCTCTAGCTAGGCCAGCACTGGGCTCCCAGCCCAAAAGCACCTGAGCCGTAGGCAGTGGGAAATGCAGAGCAGGAACGGCACCCCCTTATGCCACACCCGATCCAGACCCGCACCAGCCCTGGCTTGGGGCCCAAATGCAGCCAGCGGAAATCCCACCTGGCCTGGCGGCCGACCAGCTGGATGAGATAGGAGAGCCCAGCTTCCCAAGCTGACCAGGCAGAGGCCTGGTGGAGGGAAGGCGCCCTGAGCCCCAGAGTTCGTGGCAGAGCAAGAAGGTGGCGAGGTCCTCCCGTGCACCCCACGAAGATGTCACAGAGGGCAGGGAGGTCGGCCACCCAGCCCCTGCTCCCCACTGAGCCCAGGGTACGTCTGCTCGTGCCCCCCAGTCCTCGGGGTCTTACCTAGGAAGGTCCCGGTGAAGCCCAGTGCAAAGAAGCTGGAAAGCACAAACGTGCTGCCTATTCCCAGGAGCGCAAGGCCCACGCGGTAGGCCGTGGGGTTATCCAGGCTTTCCATCTTGGGCTGGCTCAGCATGGCCTGCGTGAAGCTGGGGGGAGAGTCAGGAGATCACTGCCGGGGAGAGGGGCTCTGTCTTCCCCCCCTCTGTCTCCCAGGTGACCCCCAGAATAGCCAGTCCAGGGGTCTCAGAGCCTGCTGGGGCCAGGCCGGTGACCCAAATGAGTGAGGTAGGCTGCAGGTGGCTTGTGGTGCTCCTGGAGAGCACCGTCCTGCCCCTGCAGCCCCCATCCCCCTCCTGCCACCAGTGACCAGAATGAGGAGCCTGGGCTCTCCTAAATTTTTTTATTTTTTAAGAAGCCAGAAATCATGACTTGTATGTAAAATACTCTGATTATTAGCAATAGGCAACAATGACAACTGCTTTAGACTCCCGTGTGACAGCGGGCTCGATTCAGCCTAGAGACCACCAGTTTGCAAACTCTGATGCCTGTCCAGTTAGAACCAGTACTTCAGAGGCAAATGTGGCTCAAAACAGGAAAGATGCATGCCCCTGGCTGTGCCCACGTGCCCTTGCACTTGGCAGAGCGTGCGTGTGGTGGTGGCATCGCACTCCCCTAGAGTGGACACAGTGCCCAGAAGCCTGGGGCACACTCTGCCCCCTCTGCGGCCTCCATAGTCCCTGGGCAGGGCTGGCTGCGTCCCAGGTGGCACCTCAGAGGCCCCTTAATGTCTTCCTTTCACCTCTGAAATGCCCCCACCAAGCTCCTTTTGGGGCCAAGCCATTGGAGGCCTTGTTAAATGGCAAGTGATGAAAACAGGGGGGGAAGGGACTGGGCTCGTGGGTTTGGAAGTTCAGGTTCTCCAACTGGCTACTGAAGATGGGAAGGTATGGTGCAGGCAGGGCAAAGTGACTGGGCTCATGGTAATGCATAGAAGCAAGGTTCAGGGTCTGCCTCACTAGTGGGGAGCTGGCACTGGGGGGGGGCATACTCAAAGGAAAGGATGTGTGTGGGAGCAAGTGCGTGCGTGGACCACTAACATATACTTCCCACTCTCCCATGATCATAACACTCAGAACAGACGTGGGGCTCTCCTGCCTCATGCAGGACAACTGCTTGTACTCACTCTTTACTAGGTACCTCTTAGCTGGGCAGCTCACTATCTACCTACCCACCCACACATCCATCCACCTGTCTAGCCTCTATCCATCCACCCTTCCATCCATCCACCTACCCATCCATTAGTCTATCCTCCATCCATCCATCCATCCATCCACCCATCCTTCCATCATCCACCCATCACCCATCCATCAGTCTATCCTCTGTCCATCCATCATTCCATCCATCTGTCCATCCATCCATTCATCCATCCATCCAACTATCCTCTATCTATCCATCCATCTGTCCATCCACCTACCCATCCATTAGTCTATCCTCCATCCATTCATCCTTCCACCCATCCTTCCATCCCTCAATCTACCAATCTATCCCTCCATCAACCCATCCATCCACTCACCCATCCATCTACCCATGCATCCATCTATCAGTCTATCCTGTATCTATCCATCCGTCACAAGGTACCTCTGTTTGCAAGTCTCTTTCAAGCAGAACAAATTCACCATCCTCACTCATTCATTCCACTGGGAAATTCAAATTATTATAAAACCATCCTTATTTGAGCTAAAAAACCACCCCCTTCGAACTCTCTTCCCCAACTACTTTCAGCTCTTAGAGAACAGAGGCTGCTTCTGCTTTGCTCAAGTATCTCCCAGGCACCTGGCACGCACCAGACAGGACGGGTTATGGTTCACATCAACTGAAGGAAAAGCAGCACCCGCTACCCACTACCTCCCCTCCCGCTGCACACAGAGGCCCGCATGGTGACCTGTCAAACAGCGGCACACATATGTCAAAGCACACCTATACACCGGTCACGCTGCCCACACCCCCAGCTCTCCACCCACCACCGCCCTCCCTCAGCCTTCCTGCTGCTCAGGCTCAGGGTCACCCCGAAGGTCCAGGCTAAGCCGCTGGGATTGGCTCAGGGTCACGCACACCCTGTTGTTGTCCGTGGTCACCACACCCATGCCCCACCCCTCTCTGCCCTCACCTGACTTTCTGGGAAGCCAGCAGCCCTCACCCTCTGGGCAGCCCCGTGACGCAGGCACACCTTCAGCCCCGCAGACCTAGCAGCTGAGGCCATGGAACAGGCAGCTTCCCGCCCAGCCTCCGCACCCTCCCCACCTCTCCTGTGCGTAGGAGGGCGCGGGCTCTGGTAAGGCTGACCGCCCCACCCCGAGTGGGGCTCACCTGCACACCCAGCAGAGACGGAGTATGTACGTGGGTGGGTGGGGGTGATGCTCAGCCCTCTGTGCTCTTGTGGGCTCGAGTGAACCCCCCCCCCCGCCTGGCCCTTGGCAGGTTTAGCACCTGCTCCTCCCTGCCTGGGGTGCCCCCTGGCCCCCAAACCGAGGGAAATGAGGCAGAGCGGGCACCCCCTGGCCAGCCCAGCGTACCCATCTGCCTCGAGTGCTCTGGGGGGGGGGCACCTTATGGCAGCCCAATAAAAGAGCCCCTGGCAAAGAGCGGCACCGATTTTCAGACTTGGGTGCCTCGAACCTTGGCTTTTGCCTCTGTAGATGGTGACGGTAACCCCTCATCGCCCTGTGTGGAGCTGCAACCGATGTCTGTGCACACTCTGGTGAGTGTGAGACATGCCGGGCTCTCCTATGGGGCTTGCGGACAGTGGGAAGGACAGAGGTGTGAACGCAGGGTGACACCGTGTGATGAAGCACCAGACGCCACGGGACGGGCGGGCACACCTGACGGGCCTAGGAGAGGCCACGGCAAGGCTCAAGCTGGGATCCGATGAAGAAATTCATCAGGAGAAGGGCAGAGAGAGAATTCCAGAAAGAGGAACAGCCCAGGCAGAGGCTGGGGGCAGAGCCCAGCAAGGGAGCTCGGGAGCTCGGTGTGAAAGCAGCCTGCGGAAGAGACGCGCCCTGGGGTCGTCTGGTGAGTGGGAAGTCACTGGCGGGGAGGAGCAGAGCAGGGGACATCGTCAGCTTACTGCAGCAGGAGGGCAAGTACTGGGGGCCCAGGGGGCCGAGGGAGCCCAGCCACCGCCCAGAGGGGACCGATACGGGGTTGCAGAGAATCCGGCCTCGGTTTCAGGCTCCGCGCCGGGCTGGCTCTGGTTCCTCCACCAGAATTCACTCACATCCTCCAAGAAGCCCGTGAGTCGCCTGGCTCTGAGCGCATGCCGCAAAGGCAGTGATGAAAATGGAAACTTCTCGCTGATGTGCTGGCCTGAAGCAGCTTCCCAGGGGGATGACCCTGCAGGAGAAGCCATCTGCTTGGAAGCAGATGGAGATTCCTAACAAAGGGAAGATCTAGGGCCAGTGATGGGCAGAAGGCCCTGAAGCGGCTGGGCAGCTGCCCAAGACTGGACCCAGGCCTCTGTCCACGTGTGGCTCCTTTTGCATGCCTTCTCCAGTGGGAAGAGAGGAAGAGGAGGGGCCAGCGGAAAGCACCTTCCAAGCTCCTTCAGCACCCACTCCCCGCAAAGCTCTGCAGCCCATTCTCTCTGGGGTCAGCAGAGAAAGCGGGCAAGGCCCTTCCCGAGGGTTCTATGCAGATGCCCTGTGCACTGCCCGGCCCACGGGCTCTCTGGGACCACAGGCGTCAGGTTTCCTGGAAGGGCAGGGCCCGGCCCCAGTCAGGTGATCCGTCGTGTTCTAGATCCTCCATTAAGCCGGGAAGGCACAGTCCATTCCCTATGGAAAATTAATGGAGGGATGAGTGGCTCTATGAGCCACGCTTCATAATAGAATGAAATAACAGGAGGCAATTTCCTTTGGAAATATTCTGCACCGGGGGTGGGAGTGGAGAGACTCATTCATTTGTCTCGGGTTCTATTTTTAAAACCTGGATTGAGCTTTCGGTCACCCGTGTGACTTGAGGATGTCTGTGCTCTGCTCCCCTGAAATCCCGGAACCCAGAGTGGAGGCGGAGAGAGGGTGTTGCAGCCCGTTGTGTCCCCACCACACCCCAGGCACCCGGCTCGGCCAAGAGACCGGCTGGTGGCCATGTCTGTCTGCAACTGACCAGCGCTGACAAACTTCAGCCCTTCAAGGACGCCCTCACGTGTTCTCCAGGCGAACCTGAACGGCGATTCACTTCACAGTCTACCTTTCAGGCTTAGATTAGCGCGTTCCTCAGGGTCCAGCCACGCTGAGCAAAACGATTCATGAACGTTGGCGTCTGGTGCGCGGACTTATTTTTTTCCTAATCCACATTAAAATAAACCTACAAGGGGCGCCTGGGTGGCTCAGTCGGTTAAGCATCCGACTTTGGCTCAGGTCATGATCTCACGGGGTTCATGGGTTCGAGCCCCGCAACGGGCTCTGTGCTGACAGCTCAGAGCCTGGAGCCTGCTTTGGATTCTGTGTCTCCCTCTCTCTCTGCCCCTTCCCTGCTCATGCTCTGTCTCTCTCTGTCTCAAAAATAAATAAACATTAAAAAAAAATCTTTAAAAAAAAAGTAAATAAAATAAAATAAACCTACAAGTGCTAAAGCGAAACAAAACAAAAATGTTCTCCTACGTAACCCCTTGAAAAGTCATCGGGTGTCTAGGATTTAGGGCTATGATGCTGTACTGATCCCGCACATTTGATGAACACAGCACCTTTTCAGAGTGTCTCCAAAACCCATCACAGCCAAGAGAGGGTCTGTCTTATCTTACAAATCAGGAAACAGAGCAGTTGGCGGGGTGGGGCAGGGGAGGAGCCCAGGCGACAACCAGCCTCTTAGTGGGCCTCAGGGGGCAGAGGGGTGGGCGGGCGGTGGTGCTGGGGGCAGGGCCCTATTTTTGCCTTATTTTTGCTTTTGCCAGCTGGAGGTCCTCGGCCCCCACTACCTGGGCCTTGACCCCAATATCTGGACCTACCCTGTTGAGATGCAGCGTCCTCGAAATCCAACAGCCAGGCCCCGTGTGCCTCAGAGTAGCCTAACCCAGACTCCCCGGCCCCCCTCCTGGTCAGCAGCCAGTTCTCCAGCTCTCCAACCTGCACTGAGGGGCTTCAGGTCTCTGCTTCCAAAGGTCCCGACACAGGCCCCACCCACAGCTCCCCTGGGCCCAGGCAGGATACACAGAACTCTAGGCATTCGAGATGAAAGGTGTCTGAGGGGACCCCCTCATTCCCACATCAGTCACTTGCCCCATCACAGGACTCTGAGTCTGCGTGGACCTCTGGCTCCTCCCCAGCTCTGGCCTCCGTCTCCACCTGCCTCCTGCCCCAGCCTCCTCCTCCTGGAGAAACCTCCACTCCATATCCCACGTCTAACCAAGGCCCTTCCCCAGCCTGCAGAGTTAAAGCTGACCCCACCTGCCCCACCTGTTCCCGCCGCCTAGAACTCCTTTCCACCACGGGGTGGGCAGGCCTCCAAGGGGCTCCCCAGTACCGGCCCACAGAATTCCTCCCGCTGGGTGTGGACTGCCCTCTGAACGCCAAGGCATCACTTCCTGATGGGGCTAAGTGAGGGCATTTCCAGATGTAATTACAGTTCATTGGAAAGGAGATTACCCTGGTCAAGTGGGGATGTACTGGGGAACCTTTCACAGAGGGCCTGGAGGGCAGAGAGAAGTCCAAGAGACTTTTTCCCGCTGGCCTGGAAGAAGTCAAAGCACTGTGCCGTGGGGAGGACCACATTCCCGGCAGCAGTGGGGACACCAGGAGCCGAGCACCGCGGCCCTACAGCAACAGGGATCTGAGTCCTCCCGCAGCCCGGGAGCCCCAGGGAGGCCCCACCCCATTTTCCAGCCGCGCTCTCACTGAACCCTCTGACAGCCCTCCGCTGCAGTGAACTGTCCCCATCTGCCCCATTTGCTGGCACCTTTGCGTGGCCACTTGCCCATCGGGCCTGCCCTGTCCACATCCTGTGAGCGGTTCCAGCAGGGCCCTGGATTCAGGAATGACTGGCACACAGATGACAACAGGGACAGAGAGCCACACGTGCTGACACCCACCAATCTGGCCAGTCCGTGCACGCCGTGCACCTGCCCCCGGGGCAACTAGCACACGGAGGGGGAGAAGGTGCCCTGGCCCCGGCCCCGGCCCCGTTTCTGCTGGAGGTGCGCCCCACGCTGTGAGTGGAAGTCACCTGCTCGGCTGTCCCCATACTTTCATGTCCCTGTTTTCACCAGACCTCAGGCAATTCTGAAGGGTCCTGGAATACAGCTCCATTGAGTGACTGATCAATATACCTGAGGCCCCCTGATGCCCTGTGCACCTGCACATCTGCCGTGAGGCCGCAATCCTGGCGGAAGGTAGGCAATTGTAGTGCCAGCCCCGGGGAGCCCGGGCCCCGCCTGGCTGTCCACACATTGCCACCCTGGCTCCAGGCCACCAGGCTCCCACTGAGACTGGCTGTGCAGGGGATGCAGCCGGCAGGGAGGGGGCTTCAACAGAGGCCCCCCAGCCCGTCAGGCCTCCCTCTCCTTCACAAACAGGTCAGCGCTAATGGCCTCCAGATAAGGAGTCTACTCATCCTGTCCGAGGCCCCCAGACCACTTCTGGTTGCCCGGCTGGGGCAGACCAGCTGACGAAGATGCCTGGCCCTCCCCCCTGCCCCCCATCAGCGGCCACGGGGCCCTGACCACCCAGCAGACCCGCTGCTCAGTGGTCTCTTGCCACCCCTGCCCAGGGCTTTGACAGCCACATGATCTGAGCTCCATTCAGTTGCGTGCACGTGCTGTATGTGCTCTCTACCCCCCACCCTGCCTCACTGCTGCTCTCCCCCCACCCCCGCCCCGCCCCGACCACGGAAGCTGTGGCTTCCACACAGATAAGAACAGACACATTGGAAATGTCCAGAACAGGCAAATCCATAGGGACAGAAAGCAAATTCAGATTTTCCAGTGCCCTGGGGTGAGGTGGGGGGGAGGGGGCGTGTGTTTCATGGGTACAGGGTTTTCGTTCGGGGTGAAAAAGTTCTGGAATTAGCCAAAAGTGGTTGTGCAACATTACGAGTGTACTAAACGTCACTGAGCTGTATACAGTCTAAAATGGCTAAGTGGCAGGTGTCGTGCTATGTGTATTTTACGACAAAAGAAAAAGAGAACACTCCTCGAAGGATCAAATGAAGCCATGTGTGGAAAGGGGTGCTCGGGATAATGTGGGGGGGCTGTCGGCTACGGGCAGGAGCTGGTCTTGCCAGGATTCTCACCAGCCTTTCTGGAAGCCCCACCCACCCGATCACCAAGCTGGCAGAGGGAAGGGCAGTGGGAGAAGGGCCGGAGGGGAAGGAAAGAGCCTGCTGGTGGGGAAGGTGAACAGAAAACAGTCCTGCCTGTGAGCATCCTCTCTCTCCTCCCAGAAACTTTCTGGGGTGGCCAGTCCAACCAAGAGAAAAGTCATGGCCTGGAAGACAGACCCCGGGCCACACCAACACCAGTACCAAGAAGCCAGGGAGAAGGGAGAGCTGAGGAGCTATCATCTATAAGAAGCTGGACGTGGCGGGACTTCCTCCCAGCTCTCCCAGGCCCCGGATGCAAGAATAAGCCAGAGAGGTCTTTGCTGGTGTATACACGTCTGAAGGTGGCCCTGTCTGCTTGGTCTCCTAGGAACCCGCAGTGCTGGGCTGGGGGCCTGCAGGAAGGAGGCACCCCTGTCAGGAGACCAGGGACCTGGGGCCTTCTAGCTCTTGCCGGAGAAGTTGCCTGATCCAGGCATCACAGATCCTCCGTTACCCACTTCCTACTGTCTCCCTAGAATGAAGCGTGAAGGTCTGACCAACACTGCCCCAGCCCGGGATCCCCTGCTTGGCCACACACTCGGTGAGGAGCTGGTCAGTGAGGGACGGGTGACCCCTCCTGGGAGAGGATCAAGGACTCCTGCTCCGTTTCAGACAGGAGACCAAGACGGCCTCAGTGACCTGCTCAAGGCCAGCCCATCGAGAGCAGAGCTGAGGCCCACCCAGGGCACCGGCCCGTCCTCCAGGCTGCTCTGACTCCCACTGTCTCCCACGGTCCCGGACGTCATCCTCCAGGTGGACCTGGATGTCCAAAGACGGCAATGGGACTTTCCTTTCATGGAGAGCAGGGGCTGGCAAACCACAGCCTGTGGCCAAATCTGGCCCCGCTGGCTGTGCTTGTAAATAAAGTTTTATTGGAACACAGTCACATTCAACTCTTTACATGCTGACGGGCTGTCTCCGGTAGTTCCAACAGAGACCGCATGGCCCTCAGAGTCAAAAATACTTATAATCTGGCCCTTACGGAAAAACTTTGCTGACACCTGACACGGAAAATCACACAGTTATGGATCTGAGTTAGAAGGGATCTTAGTCACCCACTAGTCCAGGGGCTGACAAACTTTTTCACGAAAGGCCAGAAAATAAATATTTTCAGCTTTGTAGGCCGAGAGGCAAAACCTGGGATACCATGTAGACACTTATAGAACCATTTCAAATGAAGCTGTGTGGGGCGCCTGGGTGGCTCAGTCGGTTGGGCAACCGACTTCAGCTCAGGTCATGATCTCGCAGTCCGTGGGTTCGAGCCCCGCATCGGGCTCTGTGCTGACGGCTCAGAGCCTGGAGCCTGTTTCAGATTCTGTGTCTCCCTCTCTCTCTGAACCTCCCCCGTTCATGCTCTCTCTCTGTCTCAAAAATAAATAAAATATTTAAAAAAAAATTAAAAAGTAATAAAATGAAGCTGTGTATACAAGTCAACAGCAACAACCTGACTTAAAAATGAGCAAAGGACTTGAATAGACATTTCTCAAAGGAAGATAGACAGATGGCCAATAAGCACGTGAAAAAACGCTCAGGGGACACAGATCAAAACAGTCCACACCCTTAAGGGTGGCTATTATCGGGGCGCCTGGGTGGCTCAGTGGGTTAAGCAGACAACTTCAGCTCAGGTCACCATCTTATGGTTCGTGGGTTCGGGCCCCGCGTGGGGCTCTCTGCTGACAGCTCGGAGCCCGGAGCCTGCTTCGGATTCTGTGTCTTTTCTCTCTCTGTCCCTCTCCCACTTGTGCTCCTTCTCTCTCAAAAATAAATAAACATTAAAAAAAAAAAGGGGACGGCCATTATCAAGAAATAATAATAGCAGGCACTGGCGAGGGTGGGGAGAAACTAGAAACCTCGAACAAGGCTGGTGGGAAGCTCAAACAGCGAGAAACGGTACGGCAGTTCCCCAGAAAAGTCAACCGCAGAACTACCGTATGCTCTTCTAGGTATGGAAGAATCAAGGGCAGGGCCGGCCCACGTCCACAGCAGCATGAGTCCGGGAGCCGACAGGTGACGGTGGCCCAAGAGCCCGTGCCCAGATAGATGGGTACACAAAACATGATATCTGCTTATAAGAGAATATCATTCAGCCTCAAGAAGGAAGGGTAGTCTTTAAAAAAAAATTCAGAATCCTTTTGTTTTTTTACTGGTTTTACTGAGATAGAATTGACATATCCCCTTGCGTGAGGTTAAGGCACACAGCGCGATGACTTCATGTACGCGTGTTATAAAATGATTAGCAAAATAAGGTGGGTTACACCTCCGTCCCCTCACAGAGTGGTCGTGTGTGTGCGCGCGCGCAGTGAGGATTTCTAAGACCTACTCTGTTAGCAACTTTCAAGTATACGAGACGGTATTAAGCATATAGTCCTCATGCTGGGCATTAGATCTCCAGGACTTACTCGTCTTCTAACCGCAAGTTTGTCCCCTTTGACCAACATGTCCCCCTACTTCCCCCACTCCCAGGGCCTGGCTCTCACACATCTGCTCTCTGGTTCGATGAGTTGGATGCTTTGAGATCCCACATATGAGCGGAATCAGGCACTGTTAGTCCTTGTGTCTAGCTCATTTCACTTAGCATTGTGAAGCAGATTCTGACACGTGTTCCAACAGGGACGAACCTTGAGGATGTTGCGCTAAATGAAATAAGCCAGACGCAAAAGAGGAAATACCGTCTGATTCCACCTGCACCTAGAGGAGCTCATGAGACGTAAAAAGGCAGGTGGCTAGTGGGCTTGGGCCTTTGGGGCACCGTTTGCCAACCCCTGAACTAGTTCAACAACTAGTTGGGAGGCAGAACAGAGAGGGTATGGGATTCATTCATTCATCCATTCACTCATTCATTCATTCCGAAGGCTGAGAGTGTCTGCAGGCCCTCTGGGCAAAGGCTCCCCAGGGAAGAAAACAAAGGGAAAAATCAGTTAAGCTGGAGAGTGGCTAACAAGGCTGGACCGTGCCACGATCGGGGCTGCGGAACAAGGAAGGAGCCTGTTCGGGCCTCCCTGCCGGCTGAGTTTTCCGAGTAATTGAGGGAGGCACCCCTCAGGAGAGGAAGGCTGGTGGGCAGCACAGGAGGCCCGAACATGCCCAGCAGCCAACGGGGAGTGCGGGTCTCGTAACCGGAGCAGACACGAATTGGCTGTTGCTGCCTGCACAGCTTCTCTGCTGGGAGGGCACCTTCCTCCACACCCCTTCCCCTCCCTCCCCCCCCCGCCCCTTCCCCTCTCTTCCCCCCACCCCTTCCCCTCTCCCTCCCTCTCCCTGCCTCAGCACCCCTCCAAGTGGGAACCCAAAGGGACGTCCGTCTCAGCTGCACAGTGAGAGAGGTTAGCGCAGGAGGGCAAAGTAGCCCCTTGCAAATTGAAAACCTGACCCGGTACGTGAATTCACTGCCCGGGCTCTGAACCCCTCCTGGCTCCCTCTTTCCTACCACATCACAGGTGTGGCCTGACCCCACAATCTTCCCCAACCTAACCCCACGGGCCACCCCACCTCAGCCCGTGCCCAGCCAGGCCAGGGACACCGAAGGATCACCGGGGTGCATGTGCAGGTGACGGAGGCAGGCCCCCCATTTCATAGGAGCCCTGTGGTCACATGCCGGTCAGGGCCAAGAGTGGGCTGTCTGGGCCAGACCCTCTCTCCCCGCCCCCAGCACCCCAGGCAGCCACATCCCCATGGGTGGGCGCGGTGGGAGGGAAAGCCAGACCTCGCTGTAACCCTGGCACTGTGACCGCAGCAGAGTGAGTGAGGCCCAGGGGAGAGAAGGACAGGGCCAAGGAGCGAGCAACTCGTTTACGTGTCTGGTGCACTCCTCAGTGTTCAGGCTGCACTGGAGCCTCTGAGCCGTCCTGTGGCCTCTCTCTCCGGGGTCAGGGTTCAGCCGGCCTCCCAGGGCAGGCTCGGTCCACTCTGCATTGAGCCTGGGTGCTCACTGAGCCCCTCTGAGCCCCGGAGACCAACTGGCTCACGGGGCAGACACCATCCTGACCCTCCCGGGGCTCACAGTCGGTCGAGAGATGCGGGTCTTCTATTGTACCAACAAGTGGGCTGGAGCGGGTCGTCGCACTGGGGCTTTCGCACATAGGGTGCGGGTGGGAGGTGCTATGGATGCCGGGAGCTAAGGCAGGAGGAGAGGCCAGACCCGACAGAAATGAGGCAGCAGGAAGAGTCAGGGAAGGGGCCCTGCCAGGGGAAGGGGGAAGGTGACCCAGACACGGCCGGGGCCAGGTGAGGAACCCGGGTGTCATTCTTTACCGCACAGGGGAGCGTGATGGGGGTGCTAGGCAGAGCTGACACAAGTTGACGCCCGTTCCCACAGGATTCCCGAGGGCCTCCATGCTGCGTAATCCAGAGACAAGAAGGGAGAAGGGTAGATCTCAGAGGTGGACCCAGGGTATAGATCCCAAGTCCAGATCCCAGGGTAGATCCAGGATAGATCCCCAGGGGGGACCCTAGGTGTGCTGCTGGACCGAGCAGGGAAACAACAACAAACAGTTAAGGATGCCTCCCAAGTTACCGGCTTGAGCAAGGGGTGAGACAGAGGCTCCGTTACCAAGGTGGGCAAGAAAATGGGAAGTCGGCACTGAGACACAGACAGGCTCCCTGAGAGGGGCCAGCACTTCCGAGTCAGCTGGGTTTGCCTCCTGGCTCAACCGCTCACCAGCCTTGGCCCCCAGCTGACGCGTGGGCTCCCATACCCACCCCCAAAGGGTTGTGGTGAGGCGTGAGGAGCCATGGTAGGAGCCCAGCACGGCTGCCCGAGCCTGGTGCTCGGGGATGGTAGCAATTCAGGGCACTGACGGATGCTTCTGGAGACACCTGGTCTGCTGCCTCTGGGCTGAGGGCCGTGGGGCCCAAGCCCTCCCCGGGCCACGTGCAGGCCCTGGTGGGGACCCAGCATGCACTGAGACCAGGGAGCCAGGACAAGGGCAAGTTCTCTCCAGCCCTCTACCCTTCCTCGGCCTCACCACAGTGACCGGCCCTCCTCCCGGCCCTGGGAGTGTGTGCCTGGAATCCAGAGAGCAGCCCTGGGGCAGGGCTCACAGAGAAGCAAGCCAGAGGGAGCCTGGTCTCTCAGCTTGGGCTCAAACGTGCTACTGACTCCTGCCCAGCTGACGGCAGCCCAGGGCCCCCTTCCGTTTTAAGGGGCGACACCCCACTCAGCAAGGGTAGGCAAATAGGACCAACCCCCCTCCCTTGACCCCTCCTACACCCATGAGCCCAGCCCAAGGTCGCACTGGCAGTGTGACCTCCTAAGTGAATGGGGTCTTTTCTCCCTAAGCTGTTGTCCTCCGTGAAGCAGCCTGGTCTCCCGCCCACATCAGGCTCCGTGAGCTGGAAAACCTCGAACAAACCATTGCTTCCTGCCAAGCCTCACTTTCTTCGTCTGTACAATGGAACCCTTCTCTGCTCAGAGACTACAAATGTGAAAACGCTCCCTGGGGTCAGAGGGCCTGGAAGCTGGTCAGCACACGGGCCATGCAGGCCTGGAGGCACCCTAGGCAGGGCCTCGAGCCAAGCCCCTTGCCCCTCTGTGCGGGGAATAAGGCCTCTCTGGAGAAGTGTCTCCAGTGTCATTTAATCCAGGGCAGGGGCCACGCCCTCTCTGAAGACCAGGACCCTTGGGATAGCCATCCTGGCCTGGCCTGGAGTGGAGGAAGTAAGGAGACGACAAGCAGCCGGAAAGGCAAAGAAGCAAAGGCCACGAGTCAAATGGGGCATCACGCCCACGCCTCCCCTCCTCTCCCCAGGGCCCACAGGGGAAGGCAGGGCGTGGGGAACGTGGCGAGCGGCCGTCACTCGGCTCCCCAGTGATCGCTCCCACGTGGGGGCCGGGGCCACCAGGGCTCCTGATCTGTCATGACAAGTGGACCTTGCAATTCTCCTGTGCCATCGCTCATTTTTTCCAGCACCGCACGGGCCATGTTCAGTGCCACGAGCCAGTGTGGCGCCCACAGCGGTTCTCACAGAGCAGTGGAGGTAGGACCCCGGGCTCAGGGGTGGCCTGCAGGGCACCGCGCCTCCTGTCTGAGCATCAGCACCAGCTCCCGCCACCAGGCCCGAGGGCAGCGCTTTATCATCTGGAATGAGTTCTCCTGGCAGGAAGGTAACACGTCAGGTCCAGACATGAGCTGAGCAGCTTGCTGTAAAAAGCCTGCGTGAGGCCCAGTCCCCAAGTGTCACCTGCCTTCTGCCCTCACACTTCCTGGAGGGGACTCCTGCAGCAGCTTGGTCTACACATTGAGACTGGGGACCACCTGGCCTTGTCCGCGGTGCTCCTCCGTGCCTGCACCCCAGGCGTGTGGCGCTGTCGCCTTCCTGGGGCCACGAGGACTCCTCTGCGGATGGGAGTCTGATGGCCCAGAGAGGGAGGGGGTGACTGCGTTCGGACGCAATGCTCCCCGTATCTGGATGGACCCACGTAACACTGCCTGCAGGGGCTGCCCCCTCAGGTGCCCTGGATGCCTCCAATGGAAATGGACTTTATCCGGTCTGTCGGCCCGGGAAGTGCTTACCAGTGTGAGCGCAGGACGTTCAGGAGCAAAATGGCAGCACCCAGGGAGTAGCAGGCCAGGTAGGGGGATCGGAAGACCTTGCTCAGCTTGCGGGTTCTCTGTTCCCATCTCGCCACCTAAACGGTGCAGAGGAGAGAATAAGGCAACATAAGATGTTCACTGGGGAGAATCCCGGGGCCGAGGGGGAAGCGGGGAGCAGGTCTCTCTGTGCTCTGAAGCTCTGGAGCCCCCATTCCAAGGAGGGAGAATTGCATACAGCGGCTGCGTGTGGATCTCAGCCCGTCTGGACGGACCACAAGGGCCTTCTGGAAGCACACAACAAACACATCGAGCAGCAAAAAGAGACCTGGATCAGAAGACGCACGCCAGCCAGAGCAGGGCTCTGACCAGCCTCTGGGCCTTGCTCCAAACCCAGCATCCCGCCACACACATTCCCGACAGTCTCGGCACATGACACGGAAACAGAGAAGGGGCAGCCGGACAGACACACACAGGAGCTGGCGAACGAAGGGAGGCCAAGGGGGAATCACAGACCCAGCGCCTACGCCCCGCCTGCAGGGCGCTCTCACCCCTGGGGCAACCCGCACCCTCACCTCTGCTTCCCCAGCGCCCCTTGAGGCACAGACTTGCAAGTCTTTAATTTTAGCCACAGAATCCTTATTGTAGTTTTTCAAAGGGATCCTGTCTAGACTCTCAACTTTCAACAGCTAACAGCGGAGTGCAACGAACAGACGGCTCTGCTTGTCTCCAGGACCCCAGCCTCCTTCCGCACACATGCTGCCATTGGACTTCCATTGCACCTGCTGCCTGGTGGGGGAGGGGGGGGGCGTGGGGGCGGTGCAAAAAGGCAAATACACAGCAGGGGATGCTGCAGGGGAAGTGGCTGGGAGTCAAGGTGGTTGGTCTCTGGTTACGTGAGCCCGTCACCCACCTGGGCCCTGAATGTGTGTGTGTGTGTGTGTGTGTGTGTGTGTGTGTGTGTGTGACATATGGAGGGTCTTGAAGGTCCAGGGGGGCCTCTGTGGTCCTGGGATCCTACAGGAGGACCAGATCCTGGGGGCTGCTGGGGCCATTATCTCCATCACGGCCTCAGCAATGACTCTGTCTGCTGCCCAGTTCCACTTCCCAAACGAATCTGTCTTTCCCGGCAACTAATCAGTGAGACAGTGACTAAAGGCCACTGACTCTCTGACTCTCTCCCTAGAGGAGGCGGCTCCTGTCCTCAGATTTCTTGGGTGGTAGAGGGCTAGAGGGAGAGGGTGTAGGCTGGAGTTTACAGGAAGGAGGTAAGTGAGGTGGTTCCTGGGCCTTCCCCTCGATTGCAGATCCGCTGTTGCCATCACTATTCAGTTCTCCCAGAAGATAAACAAACCCTTTGTCCGGCTCCAGGCAGGCGGCCTCTGCTGACCCCACGGGAAGCTGGGGCCTCATTCGGAAAGGAAGGGTTGAGCGTTCAAGGGGCTGCGAGTGCACCACCCAGTGGCCTGCAGGTGGCCACAGGGGGCGCGGGGTCAGACTTCATACTTCTCATGGCCATTTCGAGATTTTTAAAAACATTTTCTGAGATAAAACTCAAAGGGTTTTTCAGTTGTACAACCATCGCCGGGGTCAAATTCCACAACACGTCCGTCACCCCACACCGAAACCCTGCACCCATTAGCTGTCACTCTGCACCCCCTTCTCCAGCCCCTGGCAACCACGAATCTACTTTCTGTATCTGTGGATTTACCTCTTCTGGAAGTTTCACATAAACAGAACCTTGCGACCTTTTGTGTCTGGCTCACTTCACTTAGCATGATGTTTTTGAGGCTCATCCACGTTGTGGCATGTGACTTTGTGACCGAATGATATCCCCTTGTGTGGACAGACCACATTTGGTTCATCCACTCAGCAGGGGATGGACATTTGGGTTGTTTCTGCCCTTCGGCCACTATGGATAACACTGCTGTGAATATCCAGGTAGCAGTTTGTGTGGACGTGCGTTTTCACTTCTCTCGGGTGCGTATCTGGGAGTGGAATCCCTGGGTCATAGGGTGAATCTCTTTTTGACTCGCTAAGGAGCTTCCAGAATGTTTTCCTCAGCAGCTGCACCATGTTGCATTTCCACCAGCAGTGTGTAAGGGTTCCGATTTCTCCACGTTCTCACCAACACTTGCTATTTTCCATTTTAAAAAACTGTAGCCATTCTAGTGGGTATGAAAATCACACCATTTGAAATCCCCCCGAATAATGATAACATTGAACACCCACGGGCCATTTGTGTGTCTTCTTTGGAGAAAAGTCTGTGCAAGTCCTTTGCCATTCTTTCTATTGGGTTGATTATCTTTTTGTTGATGAGCTGTACGAGCTCTTTATATACTCTGGATACCAGCCCTTTATCAGATACATGATTCACAAATATTTTCTTCCATTCTGTAGTCTTTACTTGCTTTATAATGTCCTTTTTTTTTAGTTAGAAAATTTTTTTTAACGTTTATTATTGAGAGACAGAGAGAGACAGAGCATGAGCATGGGAGGGGCGGAGAGGGGAGGAGACACAGAATCCGAAGCAGGTTCCAGGCTCTGAGCCGTCAGCACACAGCCCGACGCGGGGCTCAAACTCACAAACCGCGAGATCATCGCCTGAGCCGGAGTCGGACGCTTAACTGAGTGAGCCACACAGGCGCCCCTATAATGTTCTTTTATGCACAAAAGACTTTTATGTTGACAAAGCACTTTGCCTTGTAGGATTCAACCCAACTCAACCAACTGATGTGTGCTCAGCACTGCACCAAGTACAGCCGTGGCTCAAAGGCTCAGTAAACCGCCAGGCCGGCCCTCAGGAAGCTCAGCGTCTCCCAGGATAGCACATGGAGTAGAGTTTCCATCTGTGTGCCTGATCCCATAGAACGAAATCCAGCCAGGCAGATTTGCACTAAATCCAGAGGGTGTCTGGGGTGGTCAGACTTCAAGACAGGTTGTGTGGCCTGCACAGGGTTCCTGCTGAAGGTCCCCCTGGAAGACACGGTCACCCTCCAAAGCAGCCGACCAAGGGGCACAGACCAAGGGGTAAAGAGAAGCCCTTTCGGCGTGACTGCCCGGCAGAAAAGTGGACGGAGGTGTCCTTGGCCAGAGGAAGCAGCCTGGCATCAAACAGGAACTCCAGACTCAAGCCACAAGGGTGGGCAGGACACCCGGGCAGAGGGAGCTCTAGTGGGAGGAGGAGGGCTGGTGACCATCCCAGAACCCTGGGGATGCCAAGAGGCTAATGATAAAAATCACAATAACCATGAATTCAAGCATCTCACAATTTTGAGTGCTTTTGCTTGAGCTCGCTTAACCCCCAAAACAAGCCTGCGGTGGGTGATATACGGCCCATTTACCTGTGAGGAAGCCACGGCCTCCCACTGGTGGGGTCACAGAGCCAGAAGGAGGAGCAGCAGAATGACCCCTTGGGCTCCTTCTATCCAGTTAGCCAGCTGTGGTTCAAATCCACGATCTTTGGCACATCTGTTCCTTGTATGTGATTTTTAAGTTTACCGCTTTAAAGGCCATTGATTTTTTTCCTCCCAGTCGATGGGATTATGCTTTCAAAAGGACATGGAAATCTGTTAGAAATTACATAAGGGGTCACGTACTTCTAGCTGAGGGGCTTGTGACCCTCCCAGCAAGCCCAGTCTGGAAAGCGCTAGACGGGGAATCGGGAACACTGCATGCTAGACTCAGAACTGCCCAGCGTGTTCCCCACGCTCGGGGAGGCGTTTCTCTCTCTGGAGCTGTTTGTCCGGCTGCAAAAGGAGGATGGAAGTGGCAGCAGGTGGCATTCTGTGCTCCTGGGGATGGCTCTGCCTCCCAGAAACCCGCCACGCACCGTACGGATTGCACAGACACAGCGTGGGCCACTGGCACATCCTACCGTGCAAAGGGACACTTGTCATCGACCATATGCTGAGCAAAAGGAGCCAGATGCAAAAGAGTGCCTTCTGCCTAATTCCATTTACACGAGGTTCTAGACCAGGCGGAACCCGCTCTAGTGACAGAAGTCAGAGCGGTGGTTGCTGGGGCTGGGGGCTGGGGCTTGGGATGAGGGCCGGGGGCCGGGGGCTGGAGGCTGGGGGCTGGGCGCTGCGGCCACGTGGGGGCGCTGGACTGGAGGAGAGGGCGTGAGGGGAAGGAAATGTTCTATACCTTGATCAGAGTGGTGGTTACACAGGCACACCCCTTGGTCAAGACTCAAACTGTATACCTGAAATGAGTGCATTTTAGAGTATGTATACTATACCTCCATAGAACTGCTTTTAAAAAATCCAATCCTTGTTGAATCTGAGCTCTAGGGTCAGACGAGAATAGCTGTCAGTGTCACATACCCTGGCAGACTCTTCTATGTGTGACACCACGGGGTCCTGAGTTCAGCCTCTAAAGGAGGGGCCTTTTGGGCTGCCTGGGTGGCTCAGTGGGTTAAGTGTCCACTTTCGGCTCAGGTCATGATCTCGCGGTCTGTGAGTTCGAGCCCCGCGTCGGGCTCTGTGCTGACCGCTCGGAGCCTGGAGGCTGCTTTGGATTCTGTGTCTCCCTCTCTCTCTGCCCCTTCCCTATGCATGCGTTCTCTCCTCTCTCTCTCTCTCTCTCTCTCAAAAATAAATAAACATTTTAAAAAATAATAATAAAGGAGGGGATGCTCCCCTGTTTCTGTGGGGCTCACTGGATGTGTCCAGGATGCACACCGGACCCCGGCCCAGAGCCCACACTCCTCACTTCTATAACCATAGCACACTCCTGGGTGACCAGGAAGAGGGTCCATTCTTCAGCCCTGCAAACCGAGGGCTGGGAAGGGCCTAGACGAGTACTCAGGCTTCTGGACTCCCAGGCTGGACCCTCTGCCAGGCCTTGGCTCTTCTGGGGATGATGGAACATCTTTCCTCCGAAGGCCCTTTGGGGACCACATGGCCACCTCTGATCTCCCAGGTGGCCCTCCACACCCGCCCTTCACCTGGGGAACAGTGGGGTAATAAATGTGCTTTCTGAGCAATCTAATAACCAAAGGTGGCGGACCCCGGGACCAGGCAATGTGGGAAAGAGGAAACGAGGAGTCCTATGAATAACTACTATCTGCCTTTCGGTCAGCCTGTGTTAGATTGGGCTGTTATTTCAAGGCAATCAATAAATCAGCAGCCAGTGGCCTTGCTGAAGCCAAGGTTAATTTGCCTCCCTGCCTGGCAGCCCCACCTTCCCTTCCTCGGGCGCCCAGCTGCACACTTCATCCAATTAAGGGGCCGGAAGCAGTCAGCGCAGCTCGACTGCAGGGGGCTGGACACCAGGGGCCGAGCTGTAGAATGACGCAGGTCACTGTCCCGCGGGCTGGACGGGTGGGCGTAGGCACAGGAGGCAGAATGACCAAACGCTCTGCTGTCACCGTTCCTGGCGTTGCTTGTCTTCTAGATTTCCAGAATCCCCCAAATGGAGATGGGCGTTCCCAGCCCTCCCCTACTCTATGCCCACGTTCCCTCCTCCTGAAGTTGCCAGATAAACACAGGGCCCCCCAGGTAAATCTGAATTTCAGATAAACAGCAAATAATCTGTAGCATAGGTTGTCCCAAATGTTGCCTTTGCTGTTTACCTAAAACCCAAACTGAACTGGGGCTCTGTGCTTGTGTTTGCCACATTTGGCAACCCTGCCTCTCCCACACCCCTGAGCAAGGGTCACCAGGCTCAGCTCTGTAACGGGGAAGCCTTCCAAAGTGTTGATTCATTTTCTGTTTTTTTGCAAATGTGTCCCGCGGGCTCTGTGCCGGGGCAGAAGAAACAGGACGTGGGCGGGTGGAGCAAGAATGGAAGGGGATGGAAATCCAGGGACACAAGTCACAATTCCTGACCGCCCCCAGCCGGCTGTGCGTCTGCAGGCAAATCACGGCTCTACCTTAACCGACTCAGCTGTGAAGTACAAAAAATAAGGTAGTAAATCCCTTCTCCACCTCCCAGTATGGTGGACGGGCCAGAGCACGTATGGACGAAAGCATGCCAGCCCTATAGCCTCGTCCGGGTGGAAGAGACTGTCTCTCCCTCATGTCTCTGGCCCCCGGAGCAAGCTTGGCATCTTTTATACTCCTGCGCCCCCCCCCCCCACCCAATGGTGCTGATGACGATGCTGGGTCTGGCCTGAAAGGAGGCAGCTCCAAAGTCTGTCCCCAGAAGTGAGCACCCGTACCTCCCCATAGGGTGTACGCTTCTTTCTGCCACTTTCCGGAGCTTCGTTCTTGGTATCCCTTGCAGTAGCATCCGGTGGCTCAGACAGAGGTTGCAACTGGAAGCTCAAGAACCGTTTGGGTCAAACTCACAGAACTTTAAAAACATGTGACCCAACAACAGTTCACCATGCAGAGTTTTCCCGTTAAAAGCCTGGCATCCGGTCTGAGGCGAAAAATCTGGACAAGGAGGCCACGGCGGGCCTGCCCGCGCACAGCAACCCTTCGAGAGGCTGCGCGGCCTACTTCCGGGCAGATGGGGCGGGCGCGGCGGTCCGGGGCGCGGCGGGCTGCATGCAGGTGAGCTGCCGGCCGCTGGCAGCCTGCGCGTGTGTGTGAGCAGAGTTACACGAGGCGCAAGCCAGGGCCGTGCCTGTGTGTGTTGCCCACGCGCCAGGACTCCTCACACGGCCTCCAGCAGGCACACCACGGTGACTTCAGACGTCAGGCCTGCAGCGCGTAAGCCCGGCCCGCCGTGTGCCCCTGGGAATGACGGCCCTCTTAGCTGCAAAGATAACCCTCATCGGCGTCCACAGGGAAGGAGAACTCTGCTTTCAGCAAGTCCCCGAGACAATGGGATGGGTTTCAGCCAGGAGCCCCAGCATCGCACGGCAACGTGTCCCTCCCGCTCAGACCCAAAGCCTGCTGGGTTTAAGGCCCAGGGAGCAGAGGCGCGAGCGTGGAACTAGGAACGTCAGTGACTCTCGACCTGGAAGTCCTGTGTGTGTAAACCATCAAGGTCGTTGCCAAGCTCAGCAGGCCTGAGAGCCATGGGCTCTTTACAGACCGCGTGCCCTTGAGCCACTCCCTCCGCTTGAAATATGAAGAGTGCCTACCACAGAGAGTTGTGAGATTATAGAAGATCTGCATGATTGCTCAGCCCGGGGCCAGATAAGAATGCGTCCTCGGGAGATCCTTACTCGGGGATGCTGGCAGGCCGGTGGCACCTGCTAGAACCAGGGGGTGCCAGGACCTGCCAAGCATCCTGTGACTGTCTGAGTATCTCACTGGGAACACAGTGGGTGTGGGTGACAACAGCTGAGAAGAAGGGCTGTGGCCACAAGGGATAGAGAGAGGGACATCTGGGATGTGTTTTCAATTTTTTTTTAACATTTATTTATTTTTTTTTTTTTGAGACAGACAGAGACAGAGCACGAACGGGGGAGGGTCAGAAAGAGAGGGAGACACAGAATCCGAAACAGGCTCCAGGCTCCGAGCGGTCAGCACAGAGCCCGACGTGGGGCTCGAACTCACGGACCACGAGATCGTGACCTGAGCCGAAGTCGGCCGCTTAACTGACTGAGCCACCCAGGCGCCCCTGGGATGTGTTTTCAGACAGACCAGGGCAAGTCTCCAGCTCTGGAAGGCTATGAGAAGCATCCTTCAGGAGCACCTGGTGGCTCAGTTGGTTGAGCGTCCGACTGTTGATTTCGACTCAGGTTATGATCCCAGGGTTGTGGGATCGACCCCCACGTCAGGCTGAGCATGGAGTCTGCTTAAGACTCTCTCTCTCCCTCCCTCTCTCTCTCTCTCTCTCTCTCTCTCCCTCCCCCTGTGCCCCTCCCCCGCTCGCGCACTCAGGCACCTGTATGCACTCTCTCTCTCTAAAACAAAAGAATAAAAGAAATATCCTTCCACTCAATCCGCCCACCTATCCACACACCCACCCCCATCTATCATCTACTCATTCACGCCTCTATCTACCAATTCATCCAAATTGACTGGGGATCTACTATAGACCAGATGTGGTGTTAGTAGAATGCTTTGAAATGAAAACGGGGAGAAAGCCATACAAAGTCATTCATAACAAATGGTGCCTGTTTTCGTGTAAAATGTGTAATTTCATAATGATGATTAAAGTCAAGGATGTCTCAATCACTGAAAGCACCAGCACCTGCCCCCCCCTTCCTCTGGGAGTCCACAGACAAAAGCAAGGGCCATGGGAGGAGACTCTCAGAGTCCACGCTGGGGCCTCGAGAGCCATCTCTCCGACTTGATGAGGACCTTTTCTGGACACATACCTGCCTCTCAAATTTCCTACATGTCCTTGCAGTGAGGGCCCCTGAGGGTGGATTTTTGAAATACACCATTTGAAGTGAGATAGAGGCTTTTTCACTAGATGACCAACCGTTAAGCGTTCATCATGGCGGCCAACGGGACAGGACACTGGCGAAAAGCATCGGGTTCTGGGTTCAAACACGAGCGAGGGCAGATCACGTTCCCTCTCTCTGCCTCAGTTTCCTGACCTGCACGGTGGAGCTGTACACGATCACATAATACGCTATCGCACAGCGTTGCTGTGAGGATGAAGTGAGTTAATGCACACAGAACGCTTGGAGCATACGTCTGGAGCGTGGCAAACTTTCAGATGTTAGCATTGCTGTTTGTTTTCATTCTGATGTGGGCGGGTGGGGAGTTTAAAGACCTAAAGAAGGCCTGGCTGTCGGCCTGACAGGCCACCACCATGCAGATGAAGAAAGGCTGATGGCTCAGTCAGTTGAGCCAAATGTCCCAGATCATCCCAGCCACAACCAGGACCTTCTCATACCTCTGAACTCCTGGCACATGCTCACTGAGGAAGTTTGGGCCTGGCTTAACCGTCCAAATGGCATCCCACCTCTTATCTGTACCTAGTGTTGTGTCCGGCACAGAAAGGACCCCAGTGACCACTGGGGTTCGTGAATGATGAATGCGTGAATGCACGAAAGCTCATAGGCCTTCAAGCCAACATGACTGGTGAGCAGCTTCTCTGACCTTCTCTCTGACCTGCTTCTGCCCGTCCTATAGACGGACTCCGTGGGGCCCACACAGGCGGTTCCATCTAAAACTGAGCAAGGGCGGGGCGCCTGGGTGGCACAGTCGGTTAAGCGTCGGACTCTTGATCTCGGCTCAGGCCACGATCTCACGGTTCATGAGTTCGAGCCCTGCGTCACTCAGCGATGATGGTGTGGAGCCGGCTTGGGATTCTCCTTCTCTCTGCCCTTCCCCACCTTGTTCTCGTTCTCTCTCCTTCTCTCTCAAAATAAATAAACAAACTTAAGTAAAAATGAGCAAGGGCTTGGAAGGGCCAGGAGGGACGGGCAGCCACTGACTGGAAGCTGGTGGGGGGGAGGGGGGAGGGTCCAAAGGCCCTGGAGGAAGGCAAGGCTGCCCAGCCCCAGGGAGCCCTGGGCTGCTCACATCTGCCCTTCCCTGACACCCAGCTCCACCTGGTCCTTTAGGTGCACACAGCCCTGGCTCCTTTGTGAGCCCAACCCCCATCTGACCAGAGCACCCTCTCAGTCTTTGGAACCCTAAGCCTGGGCCAGCCACCCTTCCACGACACAGAACCAGCGGCACAGGGTCGCATCCAATGGCTTCCATAGCTACACGCCCTTTCAGTGCTGCCCACAACCTCATGCAGTCATTACCTGCTCACTGGACACTGCCTACCAGCTTCTCGAGTGAATAAATCAATTCCGAGGTACATCCGGGACTTTCCCCCTTGCAGTGAATTCGCTTCTGGACTTGACTGCCTGAGAGAGGGTCCCCGAGCCATACTCTGGAAGCCGGGGCACAAAGCTTTTTATTAACCTGACACTGGCCGCCCACCCCCAGGCAACCTGCAAAATTTCAACCCAGCAGCACGACTGTCACACCTGAGGGGCCTGTGGCACACAGAAGGTCTCCTGCCTGAGCGTGAGACCATTTAATGTTTTATAAAAACAAAGCAATCACTAAAAATCAAAAAACAAAATAAAGGGACCTAACTATATATGAAATTGTTTTCAAGCAATTTAAAACAGTATTTTGGGGGTGCCTGGTTGGCTCAGTTGGTTAAGCGTCTGACTTCGGCTCAGGTCATGATCTCCTGGTTTGCGAGTTCAAGCCCCGCACTGGGCTCTGTGCTGACAGCTCAGAGCCTGGAGCCTCCTTCAGTTTCTGTGTCTCCCTCACTCTCTGCCCCTCCATGACTCATGCTGTCTCTATATCTCTCATAAATAAATAAACTTAAAAAAAAATTTAGACAAAACATAGTATTTTGACCAATCCCCCCTCATGCAATAAAATAGCCTAAGGACAAAAAGCCCCAGAAAGAAACTCTAAACTGCATCCAGTAAACATATTGTTAGCAATAATATAGGTATTGTTATTTTGACTACATATAAATTATGTTAACATATTTAGGAGCCAGACTTCCCCTATAAGAGAAGAGATACAAAAATAAAATCTCTAAAGTTAAGCAAAAACTTTCAGAGTGGGAATACCAGTATGAACTTATGATTTATTTCTTTCTAAAAACTTCATTTTTCCTAGCTTGATCCACAAAACACGCCTCTCCATTTGCAATGAGCACCTGTAGCATCCAGACTGTGGTCTCTAAATATCATTTTCCACTAAAAGCCACCAGAGCTTCTTGGTTCAAAGGCCAATTCCAAGTCTATAATAGGAAACGTACAAGATGTTGAATGTGGGAATAGAAACTGACAAAGATGCATGCAGAAATGTCAGAACACTGACGAAAACTTCAAGTTGAAATATGTCAAATATATGCGCGCGCACACACACACACACACACACATACACACACACACAGAAATCATCAATCTCTTTGGAGCTTACTAGGACACTGACACAGTATTCTGAAACCTGGTTTTTAAAAGGGGAAAAATTAAGCATTCATCCTGCCGTTGCTAAGTGACTTCATTTCAGGGTAACCAAATCACTGATGGGGAAAAGTTTCTATGTACAGAAGCATCACAGCTAATAAATGCAAGAAGAGTGACAGGATGAAAACACCACCATTTTGCAACTCCTAAATGAGATAAGGACCCAGGTGACATGCAATACGACGAAAACCATCAGGAAACATGGGGGGTCTTGACAGTGGAGGGCCAGGATGACCTCTGGAATCCACTGGCCCATCTCTGTCACTCGAAGAGGGGCTCCCAGACAGGACGCAACAGGAAGTGTGAGGCTCAACAGCAGGGCCATTAGTAGGGCAAATAGTCCAATACTGGCAACTTCATGTATTTTTTTTTTTCAACGTTTATTTATTTTTGGGACAGAGAGAGACAGAGCATGAACGGGGGAGGGGCAGAGAGAGAGGGAGACACAGAATCAGAAACAGGCTCCAGGCTCCGAGCCATCAGCCCAGAGCCTGACACGGGGCTCGAACTCACGGACCGCGAGATCGTGACCTGGCTGAAGTCGGACGCTTAACCGACTGTGCCACCCAGGCGCCCATACTTCATGTATTTCAAATGAACATGCAGCACATTCTATAAAGGATCCTCTAGATCTATCCATTTATAGGAAAGAACATGTTAAAGCAGAAGAACATGTTAAAAAGCATCACAAAGATATAATCACCCAAACCCAGAAAAGTCTGCTGGACAAATGACTCCGTTTCTTCAATAAATAAATGACATAGAAAGAAGGGATGGGATACTACTCTAGATTATAAGGGATTTAAGAATGCAACCAAATGCAAGGTAGTTCTTATTCGGATCCCGATTCTAACACACCAATTGTAAAGAGATACTTTTAAGACAATCAGAGAAAACTGAACACGGGATGAGTATTACATAATATTAAGATATTACAGTTGTCCTCTCTACTTCCAGCCAAGATGGGTGGAGTTTAGCCTCTCACATGAAACAACCAAAAAACAGATAAATACACAATAGATTTCCAGACACCAGACATGAAGGAATGAAGGACACTGATTTAAACTCAACCACATCAGGGGCGCCTGGGTGGCGCAGTCGGTTAAGCGTCTGACTTCAGCCAGGTCACGATCTCGCGGTCCGTGAGTTCGAGCCCCACGTCGGGCTCTGGGCTGATGGCTCAGAGCCTGGAGCCTGTTTCGGATTCTGTGTCTCCCTCTCTCTCTGCCCCTCCCCCGTTCATGCTCTGTCTCTCTCTGTCCCAAAAATAAATAAACGTTGAAAAAAAAAAAATTTTTAAACTCAACCACATCAATAATCACATTAAATGTTAATGGCCTAAACATCACAATTAAAGACAGATCATTGGATTGGGGGGGGGGAGGAAGCAAGATCTAACTATATGCTGGCTACAAGAAATATACTTTACTTATAAGGTTAAGAAGCAAAACCATGGTACGAGAGACACCAGGCTCACACTGGTCAAAAGAAAGCTGGAGTGTTATGTTATTTTCAGGTGTACAATTCTGTCCATTACTCGGTGCCTGTCACAACGTGTTAATTATACTGGAATTTTTAAAATAAGCAAACAGATCATTTTTTAAAAGAAAGCCAGCATATTATATTAATATCAGACAAAGTAAGTTTCAGGGCAAACATTCATACCAGGATAAAGAAGATTTCGTCAGAATGAACCAAGAGGACATAACAGTATGTTCTAGGACCACAATGGAATTAACCAGAAATTAATTACATAAAGATCTCTAAAAAAATTCCCAAACGTTTAGAAACTAAGTAACACATTTCCAAAAAACCACATGGGAAAAACAAGAAACCAAGAGGGAAATTAGAAAGATTTTTGAACTGAATGAAAATAAAAAAATAAAAACCGACCATAACAAACCCTGTGGGACAGCACTAACGCTGCACTTGGGTCAAACTTATAGCACTGAACATCTCTGTCAGAAAGAGAAGAGGGGCACCTGGGTGACTCAGTCGGTTAAGCGTCCAATTCTTGATTTTGGCTCAAGTCATGATCTCATGGTTCATGAGTTCAAGCCCTGCATCGGGCTCTGTGCTGACAGTGCGAATCCTGCTTGGGATTCTCTCTCTCTTTCTCTCTCTCTCCCTCTCTCTCTGCGCCTCCCCTATACGTGCTCTCTCTCTCTCTCAAAATAAATCAATACACTTAAAAAAAAATTTTTTTAAAGAAAGAGAACAAAGTCTGAAATCATTAGTCTCAACCACCTTAAGAAACTAGACAAAGGAGAGAAAATAGAAACCATGTCAGTGTAATTTTGGAGTGCAAATCAATGAAATAGAAATTAGAAAAACATTAGAGAAAAGTCAGTGAAACCAAGCAGGTTTCCTGTGAAGACCAATAAAACCTCAATCCAGACTGATGGAGAAAAAAGAAGACACAAATTATCAATAGAATGAAAGAGATGACATCACGACAGAGTCTGTGGATGTTAAAAGGGAAATAAAGGAACATGTGAACAGCTTTATACCAATAAGTTTGACAGCTTAGAAAAAAATGCATATATTCCTTGAAAAACACAAATTACCAATGCTCACTCAAGAAAAAAAGTATAGGGGCATCTGGGTGGCTCAGTCGGTTACGTGTCCGACTTCAGCTCAGGTCATGATCTGCTGGTTTGTGAGTTCGAGCCACGAGTCGGGGTCTGGGCTGACAGCTCAGAGCCTGGAGCCTGCTTCCGATTCTGGGTCTCCATCTCTCTCTGCCCCTCCCCCGTTCATGCTCTGTCTCTCTCTGTCCCAAAAATAAAATAAACGTTAAAAAAAAAATTAAAAAAAAAAAAGAAAACTAGAGACAAACATCCCTTCTGAACATCGATGCAAAAATTCTAGACAAAATGCCAGTTAAAGTAGCAAATGGGATCTGATGGTAGGTTAAGAGAATAATACACCATGACCAAGTGAGATTTATCCCAGGAAGGAAAAGTTGGTTTGGCCATTGAAAATTGCACCAGTCGATGAAATCCACCACATACACCAAACAAACGAGAAAAACGTTATGATCACCTTCACAGATACAAAAGAGTGTTCGACAAAATCCAACACGTGTTCCCGACAAAAACTCAGGCACGCCAGGAACATAAGGACTTCCGCGTCCTGACAAAGAGCCTCGACGCAAAGCCCACGGCTCACACCATGCTGAAAGCTTTCCCTTTAGATCAGGAACAAGACAGCCGTCTGCTTCCACCACCTACTCAACGCTGGACTGACAGGGTCAGCTAGCTCAATCGGATCAGGAAAGGAAATTTAAAAATCAGAAAGGAAGGAGTAAAACATCTTTCCTGGCAGACACGTGACCACCTATGAGGAAAACTGATAGGATCTATAAACGGATGCAAGACAGGCACACTGAAGGTGGCAAGGCACTGCTAAGAGAATTTAAGGCACGTACACGTGGAGAGAGAGACACAGTGTCCCCAGGCCCAGAGGCTCGGTATCGCTAAGATGTCAGATCTCTCCTCTGCTCTACGCCCCACCCCCACCCCACAAAATCCCAACAGCCTTCTTGTTGCAAACTGATACAACCTGACTATAAATCAGATAGAAATGCAAAGGCCTTAGAACGGCCCAACCCGACCAGATTTCCAGTTGGATTATGAAGCAGCAGTAACTGAGACAGCGTGTGTAAAGACAGACGAACAGGGGCGCCTGGGTGGCTCAGTCGGTTAAGCGTCCGACTTCAGCTCAGGTCACGATCTCGCGGTCCGTGGGTTCGAGCCCCGCGTCGGGCTCTGGGCTGACGGCTCAGAGCCTGGAGCCTGCTTTGGATTCTGTGTCTCCCTCTCTCTCTGCCCCTCCCCTGTTCATGCTCTGTCTCTCTCTGTCCCAAAAATAAATAAACGTTAAAAAAAAATTAAAAAAAAAAAAAAGACGAATAGATCACCGGCACAGAACAGAGCGTCTAGAAATAAACCCACGCATCTAAGGTCAACTGATCTGTGGCAAAGTGCAAAAGGCAGTTGGGTGGGAAAAGGAGAGCGTTTCAACAAGCGGGCCTGGAAGTCACAGGCGAGAGTGAACTTCCAACCGGAACTCAGACCTCAGGTACAAAAATGACCTCAAAATGGGTTATAAAGCTAAATGTAAAACCCAAGGCTATAAAAGTTGTGGAGGGAAACATACTAGAAAATCTTTATGACTTCTAGTTAAGGCAGTGATTTCTTAGGTTACAACAGGAAGCGTGATTCACGAAAGAAAAAAAGTCACTCAACAGGATGCTAAGGGTGAGGTCCCTGGTGGGAGGGCCACCCCACCGTTCCCTCCAGGTCCGTGAGACCTTGGCACCGGTCTGGCTTAGCGAGTGGCTGCGGGTCCTGGAGTCCTCTCTCCCCACATGACCGCGGCGCCTAGGACACAGTCTCCCCTGTGTGGGACGAGTGCTCATGAAGGTGGTGGACACTTGCTTTCCTGTCCCCTGCCGGTGACTCCACACAGCAGCCCTATGAGGGGTATACACCTGGATGCCTGGCCCCCGAGGGCCACAAACCCAGGAGTCACCTTCACGGCACCCCCTCCCCGACGTGGACTCCAAGCCTCTGTCCTTGGCTTCCCCTAAATACTTAAGCCAAGTCCAAAGTCCCCAGAGTTACCTGGGAGACAGCCAGCACCCCTGGTCCCACGTGGGGGCCCGGGACACTTGTCACTCTCTGTCAAGAACTCGCACTCCAGGGGAGCCTGCGTGGTTCCATTGGTTAAGCGTCTGACTTCAGTTCATGAGTTCGAGCCCTGCGTTGGGCTCTGTGCTGACAGCTGGGAGCTTGGAGCCTGCTTCGGATTCTGTCTCCCTCTCTCTGTGCCCCTCCCCCGCTCATTCTCTCTCTCTCTCTCTCAAAAATAAATAAACATTAAAAAAAAAAAAAAGAGCTCGCACTCCAGGGGCGCCCCCGCTTGAGGCTGGGAGGAGGGGTAAGGGTGAGCTCCCATGAGTTTGGACAGGGCCCTAATGGCATGGGGCCACATTCCCCTCACAAGGCCTGTAACACCTGGGGACTCCATGCCCAAGGGAGACTTCGCAGCTCGCCCCCTGCGTTGGCCGCCTGTGGCAGAATCAGCTCTTCCTCTGAGAAGGTGTTGATGCTCTCTGTACCTGAGGGAGAAGCACAAGGCCGGCACCCCCAAACCCACGGGCAATCCGCCCTTCGGCAGTGCTAAAACCAGGCCCTTGCAGGTCAGGGGGCAGGTAAGACCCACCTCCAAGCCCGGGGATGCTCACAGAGAGAATCTGGAGCTGCCCAGGACTGGACAGCAACACTGTATTGGGCTACTTTTCCTGTATCTGTCCAAGTTCCCAAACGAGATCGCTGAGCTGCTGTTTATGATGACGGCCCCATCCTGAATGTTGGGCCAATGCTGCCCTCGAAAGAAGGAGACGCCACAATAAACAACGCGATTCAAGAATAGGCAGAGGACTTGGATAGACATTTCTCCAAGGAATGGCGAAAAAAGCACAAGGAAAGGTGCTCAACATCACTAATCATCAGGGAATCAAAGCCATGATGAGATACCACCTCCCACCTTAGGATGGCCACCATCAAAAATCAGAAAGTAACCAGTATTGGCCAGGACGTGCAGACAAACTGGCAACCTTGTGCCCTGTTGGCTGGAAAGTAAATTGATGCAGTTGCTATGGAAACCATCTGGCGTTTCCTTTAAAAATTAAAAACAGGGGCGCCTGGGTGGCTCGGTCGGTTAAGTGCCTGACTTCAGCTCAGGTCACAAGCTCACAGTTCATGAGCTCAAGCCCCACGTCAGGCTCGGCACTGAGTACAGAACCTACTTGGGATTCTCTGTCTCCCTCTCTCTGCCCCTCCCTCACTCACGCTCTCTCTATCTCAAAATAAATAACACTTTTAAAGATTTTATAAAAATTAAAAACAGGATTACCATATGATCAGACACCCAAAGGAATTTGAAGCAGGATTTGCAGCGCCTGGGTAGCTCAGTCGGTTAAACGTCCGACTTCGGCTCGGGTCAGGATCTCACGGTTCGTGGGTTCGAGCCCCGAGTTGGGCTCTGTGCTGCCAGCTCGGAGCCTGGAGCCTGCTTTGGATTCTGTGTCTCCCTCTCTCTCTGTTCCTCCCCCACTGGTGCTCTCTCTCTCTCTCAAATAAATAAAGATTTAAAAAATTAAAAAAAAAAAGAATTTGAAGCAGGATCTTAAAGAGTTCATAATGTTATTCACAACAGCTAACACGTGGAAGCAACTCAAGGGGCCACTGACTGATGAGCGGATAAGCAAAATGTGGTATCTCCATACAGTGGGATATTAATCATCCTTAAGGAAGAAAATTCTGCAATGCGCTACAACGTGGATGCACATGCTTGAGGACGTGATGCTAAGTGAATTAACCAGACCCAACAGGACAAACGCCATACGATTCCACTTATCTCTAGATTCGTCTAGATATCTAGAATCGTCAAATTCAGGGACAGAAAGCAGAAGGGTGAATGTTTTTAATACCATGAACTGTACACCCAAAAAGCGGAGAAGATGGTAACCTTCCTGTTACGTGCATCTTTTTAAAAAATTTTTTTTTCAACGTTTATTTATTTTTGGGACAGAGAGAGACAGAGCATGAACGGGGGAGGGGCAGAGAGAGAGGGAGACACAGAATCCGAAACAGGCTCCAGGCTCTGAGCCGTCAGCCCAGAGCCCGACGCGGGGCTCGAACTCACGGACCACGAGATCGTGACCTGGCTGAAGTCGGACGCTTAACCGACTGCGCCACCCAGGCGCCCCGTGTTACGTGCATCTTAACGCAATTTTTTTAATGTTTATTTTTGAGAGAGACAGAGTGCCCATGGGGGAGGGGCACAGAGAGGGAGACAGAATCTGAAGCAGGTTCCAGGCTCTGAGCTGTCAGCACAGAGCCCGATATGGGGCCAAAGTCAGACACTTAACCGACTGAGCCGCCCAGGCGCCCCGCCAGCTAAACACAATTTTTAAAAAGAGAGAGAAAAAAGATATTAGGAAAAACGTTTTAAAAAAGAAGGAAGGAGAGAGGGAGTCCCTGCGGGCCAGCTCTGAGGTGAGAACCCTTGCTGCCTGCCTAGCTCCCATGACAAGAACTTGGAACAGCCCGGGGTTGGACAGCGACACTCTATTTGGCTACTTTTCCTGTTCCCGGGCCTTGGATCCTCTGCCTCCCCTAGTCCTGCTGCTGACAGACCCCATCCCTGCAGGTCCCCGGACCCCATGCCCTCAGGGTGACGAGGGCCAAATGCAGAAGTCACCTGGCCAGGGAAGGGCACGTCCACCCAAAACACCTGCCCTTCCCCACATCCAACCCCACTCGGGAGACGCAAGCCGCCCCAGGGACCAGCAGATTCCGGAGCCCTCTCCCTGCACTGGCCCCCAACAGGATCACTGTACGACTCACCACGTTCTGCCTCGTGGCCACCTCTCCCGCCCTGATATTTGTCTGGGGAAAGGGGGAAGTGGGAGGGAGGAAAGGAAAGCCCTGAGGCTCCGCTCCTCTGAGAAGCTGACAGCCTTCTGAAGGGCTGCAGCCCTGGCCCAGGGAGGGTGGGGAGGACGGACAACCTGGGTTCAAATCCGGGCTCTGCAGTGGGACCTTGAACAAGGCACTCCACCCACTCCCACGGAGCCTGCTGCATTTGGGACATGGACGGAGCTGAGTGCTGGGCCCCTCCCGCCACCCTGCCTTCCAGGGGGCTTGGGCCACATTTGTTGACTTGGAAGATGGTCACACAGCTGTGACTTGGGTGGGACCTCATCCTGGCATCCAGTCTGCTCTCAGGAGGGGACAGCCTGGCTGCAGGAACCCATAGGGTAGCCCACCCCGTCTGATCTGCTCTCCCTGTCCATCCCTGCACCATGGCAGAGGGAGGACACTACAGGAATGCCACCTGTGCCCACCTTGACAGGAAGCAGGGAGGACACCCAGTTCACCACGAGACAGCCCCTGGAACTCTTGTCACTCACTCGACACACCATGTGGCTTCTCATAAGAAGACGGCCACCATGTGTCCTGGGGAGCCCGGGGCCAGGGCAAAGGTGGACTTACATATCTCAAAAACACAGCCCTCGCTTAAGCAGACCAAAAATCTATTTTTAAATTTTACTTAATACATACACTAAAGGGGTAGGAAGAGATAATTACCTTATCAAAAGATCCACTGTGAGATCCATCTAAATAGATGCACTTTCCTACCACACTTACAATGCTTGATTTAGGATCTTTTTAAAAATTTATTTCAAATCGCGGCGCCTGGGGGGCTCAGTAGGTTAAACATCTGACTTCGGCTAAGGTCCTGATCTCGCAGTTGATGAGTTCGAGCCCCGCGTCGGGCTCTGTGCTGACAGCTCAGAGCCTGGAGCCTGCTTCGGATTCTGTGTCTCCCTCTCTCTCTGCCCCTCCCCCGTTCGTGCTCTGTCTCTCAATAATAAATAAACGTTAAAAAAAATTTTTTTTAATTTATTTCAAATAAAACAAGGCCCACCTGTACAAAGCTGCTGGAAAAATAGCCCAGGAGTGGCTCTCCAACTACTAACCAAACACAGTGTAAAATCTAGTCTGCCTTCTTTGGTCAATATTTACATGGACTTCAGCCTGACTCAGAAAGGAAATTTGAAAGTATTTGGTTGGAGGCCAGAGAGGTTGTCTGGATACGCAGGGTTTCAATCGCAGCTGGGGCCTTTCCTGGGAATCTTAGGTGGGGCCAGGTGTGGAGATACAACATCAACATCAACATCACTATAATAATATTAACAGTTACGGTCAGCCAGCCTTTTTTCTTTGTTTTTGTTTTTTTTTGGTTTTTTTTTTGAAATAATATTAGTTTTAATCAGAAGAGAGGTTTTTTTTTTAGGTCAGATTTATAGACTTAAAACTCACATACAATAGAAATGTACCCTCTTTAGGGCACCTCGGTGGCTCAGTCGGTTAGACAACCGACTTCGGCTCAGGTCACGATCTCACGGTTTGTGAGTTCGGGCCCCGCGTCGGGCTCTGTGCTGATGGCTCGGAGCCTGGAGCCTGCTTCGGATTCTGTGACTCCCTCTCTCTCTGCCCCTCCCCCGTTCGTGCTCTGTCTCTCTCTGTCTCTCAAAAATGAAAAAACGTTTAAAAAAAAAAAGAAAGAAATGTACCCTTGTTAATGCAGAGTTCTGAGTTCCAACAAACACATACAGTCATGCAACCACAGCCGAATGAAGACAGAGGACACTTCCATTACCCTGGAAAGTTCCCTGTGCCCTTCGCAGTCAGGCCCTTCCCCCACTCCTGCCCCCACAACCCCTGACCTGTTTTCTGTCCCCTCGTCCTACATGTGGAATCATGTAGTCTCTAACCCCCACCCCCTCAACCTCCTCGGAGGGAAGTTTTCTTTTCTTTTTTAAAATTTTTTAAAAAGTTTTCTTTATTTGACAGAGAGAGAGAGAGAGAGAGAGAGAGATGCACAAGCAGGGGAGAGGCAGAGAGAAGGAGAGAGAGCATTTCAAGCAGGCCCCATGCTGACAGCACAGCTTGAACTCACGAACCGTGAGATCATGACCTGAGCCGAAATCATGAGTCAGACGCTTAACCAACTGCACCACCTGGGCGCCCTTTTCTTTTTTTTTTTTTATAATGTTTATTTATTTTTGAGAGAGAGCATGAGCAGGGCGGGGCTGGGGGGCAGAGAGAGAGGGAGATAGAATCGGAAGCAGGCTCCAGGCTCTGAGCTGTTAGCACAGAGCCCAACCCGGAGCTCGAACCCAGGAACCATGAGGTCATGGCCTGAGCCGAAGTCAGATGTTCAAACGACTGAGCCACCCAGGTGCCCTCTTTTTTTTTTTTCTTTTCTTTTTTTCCCTTTCTTTCTTTCTTTTTTTTTTTTTTTTTTTTAAGGCAGGGACCTTTCCACCAACCCGGTGCCTGCGCCTCAGTGGTTTGCTCCTTTCCGAGGCTGTGAGGGAAGGGATCCGTGGCATGGGTGGACGGCCACGTTTGGTTTATCCGCTCCCCGGCCGAGGGACACTCGGCTGTCACGGGACTCTGCTATTGTAAACAAAGCTGCTGCAGACAGGGTTGGCTGTGCAGGTGCTTTTGTTTTCGTTCGCCCTGTGGCCTGCTGCGGCTACTGAGGAGCAACTGTGTCCCCTCCACCGCCGTGCCAGACCCTAGGGGGGCGGCCAGAAAACGCGGGCCAGGCACAGGGGCGACAGGGAACACAGCCACCGCTCGGGAGAGCGCCCACACTCCACAGCCCAAGGCCCGGGAGCACGTCGGGGGCAGCAGCAGAGCAGAGGCACAAGATAGCGAGGGGCGAAGGCCTGGGGGGGGGGGGCGGAGGGGACAGAGACCCCATCGTGGAAAAGAATCTGAGCCGAGACCTGAAGGCAAGACAGAAAGGAAAGGGGTGAGTGAGGAGGAGTCCGGTGGAGGACCCAGCCCACAGGCGGGGAGGGCACGGAGGATGCAGGCAAGCAGCCTGAAGGAGGGTGGGCAGGGAGCCATTGGGGGGGCTTATAGGGTGGGCGGAGGGGACACAGGCCTGAGCCCCTCAGCCTCAGACCCACTTCCCACCCCTAGTTCCACGCCTCCCCACAGCCCAAGCTGCCCACCATCCGGGAGGAGCCCTCGGAAGCTCCCCAGGGTTGTGGCTGCTGGGCACCCCTCCTCGTGGCCAGCTGCCCGTCACCCACTTAGCAGGCCAGTGACGACGAGCTGTCTGCCTACTTGCGGGGTGCCCCTGTGATCGCCAGGCCTCAGCAGCAGCGGGGGGTGGGGGGAGGGAGTGTGGGCAGGCTCTCATCCCCAGGAGCCTGGTCCCCAGTCCCAGCAAGCAGGACAGAGTGGCGTCCAGCAGAAGGCCACTCACTGGTCTCGAAAAGTCGGCCCCAGAAAAAGAATCCAGCACATATTCTCAAGGCCTCCAGCGAGAACTGTTTATGTGCCCATTTTCCAGGCAAGGACTGTGAGGTTCAGAGAGGGGAAGTGACCTGCCCAAGAGTGCGGCGATGGGGCCAGGACTGTGCCCAGGGCCGCCAGCTTGGTCTGCAACCCCAGAAGGATTTCTTCTGAGCCCCTTGCCCAGAGAGGAATGAGCCGCCCACCCTGGCTCTAAGCTCAACCGATGGGCCGTGGCCACGGGGGCCCAGCACCCAGGCCCCCACCTGCCCAGCACTGCCTTCCAGAAGGCGTTTCAGGGCCAGTGAAGCCCCATTAGTGAATATTAGAATATTAGTGTCTGAGCCAGAAAGGTGCAGCTAATCTTGTTATCCTTTAAGGCAAGCCCCGGGCTGAGGAAAGTGGTTTGCCTAATTGAGCTCCCTAGAAGTTAATCCAGGAAAAGGGGCCCCGTCTCCGTGGACCGACATGACACAGCCCGCAGAACGCTGGCCTGCTCGGGTGACCCCGGCTGAGTGCGCTCACCTCACCGTGGCCCCCACATTACCTCTCCGGGCCTCACCCTGCCACCCCACCTGCCACGACCTGCCCACCTCCCAGGGCGCCCAGAGCTGGGCAGGGCCTGTCTCTGAGAACGGGCCGCGCCGTACCAAGGACACAAACAGGTCGAGTGCAGGGGCTTTGCGTTCTGCTGGGCTTGTCTTTCACGAAGGAAGAAAGACAAGGGCGTGGCCTCTCAGGTTTCTGTGGCTGGTCCACGTCCGTTTGTCCGACCCTCAGCAGGTGGTGAGGGGGCGAGGACTGAGTGTGAACCAAGGCTGAGCCAAGGCCGGGCCTGTGTGCAGCCGTCGGGGGAAGGGGGGCAGGGCCCAAGGCCACCAGGCCACACTGGGTAGCAATGGCGGGGGGGCGGGGCAGGGGTCTCCGCTTCCTTTCCTCAGAGATGCTGCCCTCTCTGGAGCCTCCTGAGGCCAGAAGGGGTTCGGACACGTGCCTGTGCTCCTCTCCAGCTGCCTTCCCTCGGAGGCCGGCCTCGCCACCTCCAATCCAGTTCCTCAAACGCAGCCCAACAGTGCGGGCATCCCTCGGGAGCCTCTGAGAAATGCAGACTCTTGGGCCCCCGCCCCGGACCCGCCGAGTCAGTCTGCATTTTCACTGCGTCCCCGGGGATTGCCGAGAAGGGCTATGCTGCCCCAGCATTCGGAGGGACCTCACACTCCCACTCGGTTATTGACTCAACCCCGAAACCGCTTTCACCGCCAGCAAGCTCCATGGCATCGCCCCGGCCGTTCCCGAACACAGCGTCGTGGCTCTCTACCAGGCCCACGGCACCGTGAAGGGACAACCCCCGAGATGCTCTGCCTCTAGAGGTGGCGGTCCTTTGAAGCAGTCGCGGAAGACGGTGCTCGCCACCCCCGGCCCAGGGCCCCTCCGCTCAGAACACAGCAGCGGCAACTCCCTGACAAATACTTCAAGGCCGGTCCCTGTGCCAGAGGCCAAATCAAGCTCATGCCTTCTTTTGACCTCTGAGCTTAACCATGCACGTGATTTAAGGCGACCCTAGTGACTGTCAGTTGCTTGTAACAACATGAAGCTTTGCCACCAGGGTGCTGGGGAGAGCTGAGAGATCCAGCTTTAAGGAACTCAGCTACTCAGCCTTGCTAGGAGAAGTCTTAATGCCTCTTCTGGGAATGGCCTAGAGGCTGGAGAGAGCACTGGACAGGGTTCAGGAGAAGCAGAGCCCCTGCTTTGTGCAGCATACTGTCCAGGGATTGTCCCCCAGAGTCCTCACCACGATCTGTGAGAAAAGCACTTCATCTGACACATAAAGGAACAGAGGCACAGAGAGGGTGAGTGACTCAGCCAAAGCCACACAGCTGAGCAGTAGTAAAGCCCAGCCTTGAATTCAGAACCTATGTTTCTAATCAGTAAGCTCCCAGGACAGCTCTCCTTCGGGCTGGGTCCCCCCGATTTGCCGGGACACATCACAACCTCAGTTTCCTTGTGTGTAAAGGACAGGGGGTTAGGCTAACATCCCCACCAGCTCCAACATCCCGCAGGTCCGTCAACGACAGCAGAACGGGGCTGCCTCCTTCACTGCTGGCCAGCAGGCGTGGGTGCCAAGAGCATTCTCCCACCGGACAGGAACTTCACCCCCACCTGAGACTGGGGCAGAAACACAGGCAGCTTGAGCCACCACACTGCCACCTCCGGTGTTTGCGACAAGGGAGCTAGAAATGTACGTGCTTTGGAAGGCTGCATCCAGGCAATGACAGGTGACCACACCTGTGCTGTTCCTGAGTGAGCCCACCTTGGCCCCGGGCCCTCATTAACCCCACGGGGCATTTTCCACTCCAAAGGGCCACTCAGTGTCCTCAGCTTCCACAGTGGGCCGTCTGACCTGCACGTCCTCCAGTCCCCTGCCAGGCTGTACCCCCCGGAAAGCCCGACTCTCCCAGGCACGTTGAGTGCGCCGAGTGGGACCTCAGCAATGGGTGCAAGCCATGAGGCTACAGCTCCATGTAAAGCATTTTGAGACACCTCACCCACCCCCGGGGGGACCCTCAAAAGGTCAGATGCAACCACCATGAAGCTCTACACGGTCCTGGCGTCCCAGCTCACCCCAAGAGGCCATGCACCTGCACGTGTCCCCAGCACATTCATGCCACCTGGATTCCATGACTCTCTCATACCATTCCTGCCACCGAGAAGAGCTGTCCCTGACCTCTGCCTGCCAACATCACACCTGTGCAGCCGGCCAAGCTTTAGACCCTCCTCTGGTGACCTCATCCCTGGCGGGTCCAGTCCCCAGGAGCCATCCCCACTGGCCTGCGTCCTGGGTCTTGGCCTCAGCTCCTCCACCAGACTCTCGACAGCAAGGCCTAGGGGCTGGGTACATCCAATGACTCATTCATCCATTCCATTCGAGAACAAACCCTACTCCTGCCTGCTTCCCAACTTTTGCTCAAAATGTTCTCTCTTGTGATAATGAAGTTGTGCTGAGGCAGGAAATGTCCCCAGTTTCAGAGACGCTACAATGAAAGGATGAGGGGACACGTGTCACTGCACTCATGACTTCAGCAAATGTGGCAAGATGTTCTGGAATCTAGGTGAGTGTTGGGAGGTTTGTTCTCTCCACTGCTCTATACATTTAAAATCTGTCAATTAAAAAAGTTGCCCCTGCCTGAGAACCCTATCTCTCTCCTGCCTGCCTTTTCCTACCAAAATCTCCCCAACGAAGGGGGTCTGTGCCTGTGGCCCGGCTGCTCTGTCCCCTCCAAGCCCTCGGGCCACCTGCCTGTGCCTTGCTCACAGCATAGCAACTTCTGGGCCCTGAAATCTATACCCACCTTACCTCCTCAAGCATCCTCTGAACCCTGGGAAAGGGGGCCATGCCTTGTTCCTCCCCAAACCTCCCAGGTGCCCTGCACTCGGACACTGGCTGAATCCCCGACGTGCTGAGTGCCCAAGCTGAGTGCCACTTCTGCATTTGCGGTGGCCCAGTCACGGGGGAAGAAAGGAAATGACAGCATCGGGGGGGAAGAGCGTGTGCCGCAGCCAAGGTAGGGGCAAGAATGTGCTGGACACCATCGCCACCACCCTGGCCTGGCCAGCCCAGCCCACACTCTCCCTCCGGCCCCGGTGCCGGCTCTGCCGTCCTGAACCCAGCGGGTACGCATTCAAACGGCCTGGGCTCCCTCTCAGGCACAGCAAGGCCTTCCCCAGGACATTTGCAGGAGCAGGTTTCAAGTTGGTGACAACCTCCCCTGGCCAGGCCAGGGGGCGCTGGGCGTAACAGGATTTAAGCAACCCAGAGCACTTCTAATGTTTGCTAAGTCTGCTAAGGGCACAGAGAGAAAAAGACAGAGATATGGCATCTGCAGGGCTGTGAACAGCAGCATGCAGCAGCCTTGTCTCTCTCTCTCTCTCTCTCTCTCTCTCTCTCTCTCTCTCTCTCACACACACACACACACACACACACACACACACACGCTGTCCAGCCCACCAAGCCCCTTGCTCATGGACACAGCACAGAGATGCTCCAAAGCCAACCAGCCCCAGAGGAAGCCACTGTTCATCCTGGGGTGTGTGTGTGGGGGGGGGTGGTGAACAGCTACAATTGTTACCACTGGGGGGGGAGGGGTCTGGGCATTAAGAGGGAGGAGTGGCTTCCATTCAGGGGGGAAGGCTGAACTGGCCTCTGATCAGACAGCGTGGCCCTTGGTGGCCTGATGGTGCTCACAATCTGGAGCAGTCCACGGACGCCCAGTTACTTCCCGGTAATTGCCAAGCTTACATGCCGGCGAAGGCCGTCTCTTTACCCTCACAGTTGCCATCAAAGCTGAATTGGGATCATTTCATTTGCTGCATGCTGACCCGGGCCTCTGTCCACTGGGCTCAGTTCCCCCCCTCCCCTCCTTTTAAAGGACAGAGAGGAGGTGGGGAGCGGACTGGGCCTCCGCACGAGTCTGAGCGACCTGCAGGATGAAGCTGGGCGATCCGGTGACGAGGCTCGCGAAGCCTGGGCCTTTCTCGGCACCCCCCCGCCCCCCCCCCCCCGAGCTGAGCGCCGCTCTGTGGCTCCAAGTGTCCTTAACAGCAAAGCTCGGCTCCCCCATCGGGTGGCACCTAATGTTCCCTATTAGCAGCTCGCTGTTAATACAAGCAGCGACGGCAGAGACTCGAGAGAATTGATTCAACAGCAAACAGTTCTGCCAGGCAGGAGCTCCGAATGCTGGTTCACGCCTGCTGATGACAGCGCGAGTATTTACGAACCAGCCCAGACTCAGCTGCAAGCGAGGGCCAGCCTCGGCCTTCCCGCCTGCGGGTCTGTCCTCTGGGCGGCTCCGGGGTACCTGCCCGTGCCAGGCGTGGCCCTCAGAAGGCCTCCGGGGTGGAGCAGACATGCCAGAGATGCGACCTCCGGAGAATGGGTGCTGGCAGAAAGAATAGCGTGGGCTGGGGGTGTCGAGGAAGCCTCCCTGGCAGGGCGACCCTCACACCGTGGCCTGAAAGATAAAAACGAGACCCACACAGAACACAGAAGGAAGGTTCCTCCGGGCAGGAAAACATGGAATGGCGCTCTCTGTCCTGCTCCGACCGCACTGCTTTCCTGCCGGGGTGTCCGCACTGCCTGAAGCCCTCACAGCCAAATCCGGGGCAGTGAGAGTGCCAGGGTCACCCGCCCCCCCCCCCCCCCAGTGCCTGGGCTTTGGAAGAGGGGTGGGGACAGAGCAGGCGCAAAGGTTTTGTTCTGGATCTCGGACTTGGTATCTAGCAAGGCGAGGTGTCTTCGCGACAGAAGCCAGGGGTACTAGGGAGGGACAAGTGTAAATCATGCGAATCAGTGACTGAGCTGGAGGGAGAGAATTGCAAATGCGGTGACAAGGGAAACTGGCTGTGGGGGGTGAAGGGGGCAGACAAAGGCCCTAAAAGAAAGAAGGACACCTGAACTCCGGAGAGTGTTACGGAACCAGAAGCACCAACACATGAGCCGAACCAAAGAAACCCAGAGAGAGACAGGCGGTGAGGGCGTCATCGACCTCCCCCATCCTCACAAGAACCCTCTGCGGGAGGTCAGGACCCACAGTCCACAGACGGAAGACTCGGGAGTTGGTCGAACTGCACACACCAGGCCGTCCGCAAGGGCCACCGGCACCTTGGACGGGGAGCCCCGCGGGCTGGGGTTGGGGGGTGAGGGGGGCGGGAGCAGGATTCCTAGAAGTGTTGAGCAGCGCTGGGGATCATCTCGCCCCTGCCCTCGAGGGACCCAGAGGCCCCACGGCCCGTGTCCAAACTTGTCCCAGAGTCCATGGCAGGCAGTGGAATGCAGAGGTGACACAGGCCAAACACACGCCCAAACTCAGTGACATTTGTCCAGAAGGCTTACTGACCAGGAGTGGGACGGACCCCCTGCAGTGACAAACAGCCGCGGCATTTTTAACTAACGTCTTATTCTCAATACTTTCAGATTCCTGGATAAGTTGTAATGTCAGCCCAGGGTTCCCGCGTGCCTCCGGCCAGCTCCTCTGAGGTGGTCACCTCCCAAACCCACGGCCTACTGGTGACAACAGCAGCAGAGACATTTCAGCCATTCTTTGGGCAAAAGCAGTTCTGTTCTGCTGGGTGGGCGGATGGTCAGCTTTCCTGCCCAGCAGATGGGAGGGAGCCGTGTCCCCGTCACCGCCACACGGCCACACTGAGCCCGCGTGGCCCCCTAGTCCCTGTGCCCCCAGACCATGCCCACGCACCCTCCCGGAGGCTGTAAAAGCGGGGAGCCAGTGTGAGCTCAGGGAGGTGAGCTAACTCCACCCAATCGCAGCGAGGAACATAAAAAAGCAGCGTCCTGAGGAAACCCAATCCCTTTCACACAGCAGTGTGACTGTCCCTGAAAGTCTCTGACAGCTGAGGGGACAGAGCACTGAGCACGAGGACTCTCTCTTCTCGCAGGGTACAGCCTGGGTTCAAGATACTGTGTTCTGTGCTAATCACCCACCCCGCCGGAACATTTCTCGTGACCTGCGAGGACGGGGACGTTTTCGGTTCTCTGTCACCCGCAGGGAGGACGAGACAGAACAGCACAACGTCTGTCTGGCCCGGTCCCTCCGGGGACGACCTCGTACAGCTTCCCTGTGCTGCCATGCAGACTGAGCTTAAACACGAGCCCCCGCTGGACGCACAGACGCACGGCTGGGGCAGCGGTTAGGGTCTCCTGTGGCACTCAGGGGTCAGAGGTCAGGCGCACCAGCCACCGGGGAGGTCTGCTCTGAGCCCCGGGGGCTTGGGCCTTCACACACTCGCCTCCCTGCCAATCTCCGTCACAGTCACGGCCACACTGGTTCTTTGACCCCCGTTCCACTGAATGCAGATCCGAGATGTACTCGCCCGTGTGAGCAAATGAGCAGGATAAGGATGTGTAACGACAGCACCGTTTACGGTGGTGAAAGTCCATGGGGGAGACGAATAAATTACAGGACATCCATACGACAGAATCCTGCGTAGCAACGGAAAAGAATATCGTAGATCTATGGACAGGAAAGTGAAAATCTCCAAGTGCGCCAAGAGCTCCTCGAAGAGTTCAGTAGAACAGGGCCTAGTGCTGAGGAAACACAACATTAGTTCCCATTACTTTTCTTTTTTTTTTTTATTAAAAATTGCTTAACGTTTATTTTGAGAAAGAGAGAGTACGAGGAGGAGCAGAGAGAGAGAGGGAGACACAGAATCCGAAGCAGGCTCCAGGCTCTGAACTGTCAGCACAGAGCCTGACGTGGGGCTCGAACTCACGGACCGTGAGATCACGACCTGGGCCGAAGTCAGACGCTTAACCGACTGAGCCACCCAGGAGCCCCAGTTCCTGTTACGGTTCTAAGATCAACAAGCTCCGCTTTTATGAAGGAAAAGAAGGGGGCCACCCTTGTAGGTTAGAGAGTTTCTCCACACAGAGAACCTCCCAGAAGGGAGGGCCGGGGAACAGAGTTCAAGGGAGACATTTTTACCCTATGCCCCTGGGCACCGTTTGAATTGTTATCATGTGCATGTGTCACGTACACTTACAATTTTAAACACAATAACTGCGGGGATACTACAGACAACAAACTGACCCTGTCCCCAGGGGTGAGGGGCAGATGGCTATTCAGGTAAGGCAGGGACCCCAGGTGGCCACCCCAGATGGCTGATCTTCAAGGTCAACCAAGGTATGCAGCTTTGCACAGGTGTCCACTCCCAGGGCCCTCACCCGTCCAAACCTGGGGCTGGTGGGGAACGCTTACTCCTGCCTCAGGTTGACGTGCTTTTACTTCACACGTGATTCTAACAAGCCTGACTGCGTGGCTGCCCAAAACAGCAGGAAAGCGGCAGATCGGGAGGGAGACGGGACAGGTGCACTGCAGGTGGCGAGAAGCAGGGGCGGACAGGGGTCAGAAACACTGGAACAGGCACGTGGTCCTGAGAAAGTGTAGCGTCTGGGGCCGTGTGCAGAGGGGCCCGCATCCTAGCTCCAGGACCCGCATCATGATGACACAGTTCCATTAGCCCGTCTGTGCTAGAGAGGAGGGACTTCAGAAAGAACATATGCATGATTGTTTTTTAAAGGGGTCTGGGTACCCCCGAGGCCCCACGGGCGGGAATGGACGGCAGCCCTCCTGGGTGAGGCCTCCTGGTGGAAATGTGCTTGCTTCATAATTAACAAGGGGTCAAGGCCAGCCTGTCATTCTGTTCTTTTCTTTCTTTTCTTTCTTTTCTTTCTTTTCTTTCTTTCTTTCTTCCTTTCTTCCTTTCTTTCTTTCTTTCCCTTTCTTTCTTTCTTTCTCTTTCTTTCTTTCCCTTTCTTTCTTTCTTTCTTTCTTCTTTTAATTATCCAAGGCCAGCCTGTCATTCTGTTCTTTTCTTTCTCTCTTTCTTTTTCTTTCTTTCTTTCTTTCTTTCTTTCTTTCTTTCTTTCTTTCTTTCTTTTTTCTTCTTTTAATTATCCTGCTGCTGTTTTGACATGGAGACCCAAGGTCTAAAATTAGGCCACTGGATCTCACACCTGACTTTCCAAGCTCCCCAGGAGAGGGGGGGCTGTCTCAGTCTGACCGCGGAAGGTGTCAAATCCGTGCTCAGGGAACAGTGTTTTCTGAACACACTGCTCCAGCCCGGCACAGGCTGGAGTAATATATGTCCCACTACGCGCCAGGGGCAATGCTGAAGGGTCCTCACCCAGGAGGCACAGTCAGGGTCCGACACCCCCACTCACCACTTCCAGAAACCCCAAGCTCAACCCATTCTTCAAAGTAACCAGCGTGCAGGTTTCCATGCAGGTGTGAAGGCACCAGGTGGGCTGGGGATGAGAAAGGCTGTAAGATCCCCTCACGGGGGCCCCAGCACCAGGCTCTCGGGGACCCAGAAGCCACCCTCCACACGGGCCATGGCTCAGATCTGCAGCCAGAGAACAGGGGGCCAGGGCTCCTATAGCCCCCACAGAGGGAGACCGGCCCTTCTGTCAGCCACCTGGCAGTTGGGGAGAGGCCCCCCAGGTCTCCAGCTGGGCTCACAGCGCTTAGCTTCTGGAATGCAGGCAGCACTTGCTCTTTCCATGTTCTCGCCCATAATTATCCTGTAATTATCCCTGGAGGCCGTGAGGATCAGAGAGAGAGAGAGAGAGAGAGAAGGCTAGTGTGCACGGGAGACCGCCATTCCCAGCTGCCACCTGGGTTTTGTTTCAGAGGGACGCCTCAAATGAAATCATGCTCCCGCCTCCCTCACCCTCTGGAGCCCCTCTAATCATGCGTCCTTTAAGCCCATGGATGCCCCTGCCGCTAACCCCGCTCAGCTCATCACGTGGGCCCTCCGCAGCATCCTTCACGGCCAGCAGCTCAGCAAGGTGAGGCCCCACGAACCATCCCAACCCTGCACGTCTATTTGGAAAGTCTAGCAAAATCTAGATCCTTCTTCTGTGGCTACCTATCCGTTCCCCTTTATTGCTTTTGCCTGTCTTGAAAGATGTCATATCCTTGCTGCAGCAGGGGATGGGCTACACTGGGGAGAATTGGTTCTTCCTCCCGCTGTCCCTTCCACGCAGCACATACCCTGCCAGGGGGCGGGGGCTACGCCAGCCTGGATGGTCAGAGGCTCCTGGGGGAGGGGGCATGAAACCTTCAAACTGAGAGGCCAAGCCAAGGGGCCTCGCAGCAGAACCCTGCCAGCTACGGCAACGCCAGGCGCCTTCAACGCCTCCTCTCTTCTCTCCTCTTGTCTGTTTCTCTCGAAGTCACAGCTCGTGCAGGTGCTCAGCTTTTAGTGTGAGGGGACAGCACTAGGGCCCCGGACCCCTCCACCCCTGCCACCTGCTACGGGTGCCGGATCAGGCCTCCCTCCTCCAGAAAACAAGTGAAGGGCTTGGCGGTCCACGAAGGCACCGACAGATGTAAACATCCTAGGCATTTACATCCTGCCCCATCCTGCCTTTGAGCTAGCTGTCATGGGCTCCAGAGGCATAAACGCGGCGCTGTGGGGAAGCATGTGGGGAGGTGGGGAGCTCTGCCAGCAGGGGTGCGGGAAGCTGGCCTCCAGCTGGGCCCCAGCAAATGGAGCCCTTTCACTGCAAGACTGTATCATCAACAACCAGTGCAGGGTCAGCAGATTTTTTTACAAGAACCGACAGCACGGAAGTGAAAGCGGCTGGGCTGGGGGGAGGGGGGAGGGGGCGGGAGGCATATGTCTATGCATTTATTCACCCAACACTGATAGACTGTGCACAGCCTCTGTGCCATCTGGGGATGTGACCACAGCACGCATCTGCAAGAGTGCAAACGGGCACCCTTCCAAACCCCGCCCAGGGACCAAATCACTGAATTCTCAGAGACCCAACAAGCAGATAGGCTCATTATGCCCATATCACAGAGGAGGAAACTGAGGCCAGCCGGTAAGTGGCAGAGCTAGGATCCACCCCGGGTGTACCCCCCACCATCTCCCCAAGAAGAAAGGTGACATCTAGGAAGAGAAGGCGGCACTGGGAAGTGCAGGGGCGGACGGGCCAGGCACGTGCTGGAGGACAGAGCTGCAGCACACGTGGCTTCTGCCCCCAGAGGGAGCCTGTTCAGCAGCCCGGCCAGGGACCACCTCCTCCAGCGCCAGGACAGCCCAGCACTGACAAAGGCCCAGGCACCCATTTGTCACTGGCTCATGGGACACCCTTGGACAAGTGCCCTCCACCCAGGACAGTTCCCTCTTCTGAAAAGTGAGGAAGGACTTTTCCAGAACCAGTCTTCTAGGCATGCATCACAAAAGAGGGCAGGGGCCCCGTCTCTCAGGTCCGGCAGAGGAGACATTTATTTACAGCCGAGTGTTTGAATCTCCCCCTTTCCTCTGGCCTCTGCAGGACCTGTACTGGGGTGCCATTCAGAGAGCACTCCCGGCTTCTCTGAAGGCTGATTTGGCCTCATCGGCCCCGAGGATGGCGGCCTGTCCATGCTGACCGCCCCTGCCTGTCATGACGACCCCGGGGCCCAGTCAGACCCTGAGCTGCCCTCCATTGATGTGTGTCCTCCACAGCTGGAGCAGTATGTTGTGCGTTAGGCTCTCTGAAAACGTGTCTGTAGCGCCCTCTCTAGACCGTCTGGCTTACTCATTTCACATGTGAGGCCTCTAAGCACCGGCCACTTCAATGGGAACTAGGGCTCAGCCATGAGCAGCTGACACATTCCTTGTCGGGGAGAAGACAGGACACATGGGCCTCACATCACACCACCTGCCCAGGCAGTGGGGCAGGGAAATGACAAGGGGGATGACAGGCAGGTAAGGAGCCTCCCCCAGACCGTGATTCCCGATAACAGGGCCAGGTCTGTTTCAAGTTAACGACACAGTCATCGGGCCGTTGGACCCCCAGCCCTGCGACCCCCATTGCCCAGACAGGAGAGCCCCCAGGGGGGAGCCTGGGTGGCTCAGTCAGTTACACATATGACTCTTGGTCTCGGCTCAGGTGACAATCTCGCAGCTTCGGGGGTTTGCGCCCCGCGTCAGGCTCTTGTGCTGACGGCTCAGAGCCTGGAGCCTGCTTCGGATTCTGTGTCTCCCTCTCTGTCTCTCCCCCTCCCTCGCTCACACTCTGTTTTTCTTTCTCTCAAAAATAAATAAACATTAAAATAATAATAACAGTAATAAAGGAAAGTCCCGAGGGAAGGGTCTGGTTGGGGGGTACCAGCCACGGCCGGGACTGTTCCGGGACAGAGCCTGCCTTCCGGCGGATTCCTGTGTGCTGTCCAAAGCCTCCTCCTTCCTTCCAGAGGCCTCCCGAGCTGAAGAAGAAAGCCGAGGTGCCCTTCGTTTGCAGGGAAAGCCCCCGGTGGTGTTAATGGGGGGAAGTGAGAGCCTCTGTAGACTATGCTGTCACCACGGCCCATGGGCTGCCACCTCTCACAGGGAAACAGAAACCAAGACTGTGTCTTCAGCAGGAAGCAGGATGCTGAAAAGACCTGGAGAAGCCCACAGCCCCAGCAGGTCCCCAGGGCCCTAACCACAGCTCTACACCTCGGACCCCGCATCCCTCCTCCGTCTCGCTGGACCCCTGGCGCTCACCGACCCCTCTGACCCCTGCCTCTGTGGAGTCTGTCGGTTTGCCCAGCCCTCCCCTCGTGGAGACGCACCCATGCAGGGGGGCTCGCTCCTCCCATGGCTTCCCCTGCGTGGAGACCACGCCTCAGACTGAGCCCCAAGCCCAACAGCCCCGCACTGAGCTCTGCTAGCCTTTGTCCCTACCCCATGCTTCATTCTGCAAAGGACGTGGGGTGCTTATGAAAATGCACACAGCAGACCGACCAGAAATGAGAAATAAAAAATGGCGCTTGGACCAAGGCTGGTGATGCACATGGAAAGACCCGGAGGAAGAGAGCCGGGGGCTGGCCCAGGAGCCCTGAAGGCCATGGCCACGGGAAAGTCATTTCCAGGAGTCTCGTTCTGGAACTGTGACAGGGATGCTCTAGCAGAACCTAGCAGACCGTGGGTTCATCGGGCTCTAGAATTGGCTTCCTATTTGTCTCTAACACCTGCCAGCTCCCAGAGCTGTGTGGAGCAAGTGCCCTGAGAGTGTTTGCGGGATGAAGGGTGCAAAGCAAACCTCAGCAGGACTGCAGGGTGGGCAGTGGGGGGCGGTGGGCAGAGTGGAGCAGAGAGCGCTGCTGCGGGAGCTGGGTGCCACGACGGGCCACACTCCCCAACCTGGGCAGAGGCAGAGGTCCAGGACTGGCAGGTGTTCCCTAGAGGCGGGGACCTGGGGGAGGTAGCCCTTGGTAAAGGCACCAGCATCCCAGGGCCCGTGGGGTGTCAAGCAGGGCAGAGAGAGCCGAGGGGCTCAGAGAGGGTAAGTGATTTGCTCAGGGCCGGCAGGACCAGGACTGGAGCCCAGGCAGCCTATCCAAGGCCACGCTCGTCCCTCAGTGGCACTCTACGGCAGGAAGTTGCTGGGAAAGGGGGTCCACTGGCCAGGAGCCTGGTGTGAGTGAGGGATGGAGAACATTTAGCTAGATTGCAGTTCAGGGCTAGACTCCTTGCCATAGGCCTCTGGGCCTTCACACAACAGTGGGTCCTCAGAAGCGTCCAAAAGCCAGTGTCCCAGGCATGAAGGGTGGACGGGCCATCATGGTGGGTGGGGAGGCAGTTTGGATGGCGTTTTGGGGGCTCTGGAGTGGGGTGAACATTCAGGCCTGTCGGCGAGTCATGGCTAGGATCCCCAGGAAACCCGGGGCACAGGATAGAGCCAGAGAACAGCCTCAAATACATAGAAGCAGAAAAGACTGTACTATAGGGGCACCTGGGTGGCTCAGTCGGTTAAGCATCAGACTTCAGATCAGGTCATGATCTCATGGTTTGTGAGTTCGAGCCCCGCATTGGGTTCTGTGCTGACAGCTTCGAGCCTGGAGCCTGCTTCAGATTCTGTGTCTCCCTCTCTCTCTGCCCTTCCCCTCCCTCTCTCTCTCTCTCTCTCTCTCTCTCTCTCTCTCAAAAATAAACATTAAAAAAAAAGACTGTATTATAGCCTACCTCCCCCAGTTTCTACATGGGGAAACTGAGGCTCAGAGTGGATGAGCCTGTCCCAGCTGCCAGGTGGTCAGTACATGGCTGGACTGGAACCGCACAATGAGGTTCCGTCACCCACGCTCTCCTGGGGCCCGGTGGCCCTCCTGGATCGTCAGAGCCTTGGAGCCCTACTGGCCGCTCTAGCTCACCTGATGTCTCGCCAGACGTGCCAAGACCCGGCCTCGTGGCCGATCACAGCAAAGACACAGCTGGCCCAGGCTGGAAGGCTCCCAGATGGCCAGGACCAGGACGAGTCTCTTGTGCAACACCCCCCACACCACCACTGCCAGTCCGAACGGTGACCAGCAGGTATCCAACAGAGCCCAGCGGGCAGGCCCTGCGTTCAGCAGGGAAAGGCTCCAACATCGCACCCCTGGGCACATGGCCTGGCCACGCCTGGGAAGGGCAAGCCCCGCGTGACGGTCCCCTAACCCCGCCACCCCCACCTGTGGACCACCAGGCCCTGGGCCCTACCCCTGAAGCATATGTGTCCTCACCAAGGAAACTGAGGAGCAGAGGCAGGTCTATGCAGCCCCACGGCCCTGTCAACCACGCTATGCTTGCCTAAAGCAGGACTGAGAAGGGCCAGGAGGAGGACGACGGTGCAGAGCCCCCAGGTGTAGGCATCAACGCCTTGTGACCAAGCGGGCCCTGACACAAAGCCACACACAGCCAGGAACAACGCAGGGACTGGGCCGGGGTCTCTGACGTGCCCACAGATCCAGTGGGCGTCATGCCTCCCCGCCTCCATCGGCTCCCTGCCACCCCCAGCGCAGGTACAAACTCCCCGGAAGGCCCCCGAGACCAGCCATCCAGCCTCAGCTCCCACTACCACCCCCGACCTTCCCGAGCCTCGGATGAGGTGCGGCCCACTCTCCTCCCAACCTCTCCTCCACTCACACCGCCCCGTGCTCCCGCACACTCGCCCTCCCCACTCTGGAACTGCCCTGTCACCGGCCATCTCCATGGGCCCTGGAGCCTGGGCCCAGCTGGACACAGGCCAGGGACCCGGCGGCCACGAGCGATGTGACCGGCAAAGGCCAGAACTTGTGTGCACACTTTCCCATCTCTTCCGTCCTCTACAAACAATTCCCTGTCCCTTCCTCCAGGCCCCATGGTCACATCACGTGATTGGCAGGGCCAGCATGCCGGCCAGTCACCAAGCATTTCCCCGGCAGCGGTCAGACGGGACCCAGACGACAGCTCACACTTATCTGGCTTTGACTCCGCCTGGCACTGCCCTGCGTTCTGCACGTGGATTACTTCACTCATCTCACCACAACCCTGGGACAGAACCTTACAGTGAACCTGTTTCACAGATGAAGAAACCGAGGCACGGAACTTAGGTTGAGGACTTCGCCTTCGTCGTGCGGTCAGTAGCCGGTCATGACTTGGACCAGGCCATCGCCTCCCAAGCTGGGTGGGAAGGCCCCTGCAGGCCTGCCTGAGCCCGTCCCGAAGGACGAAAGCCACAAAGCCGCAGGACAGCTCCACAACAGAAGCTCCCGGCCGCCAGGCCTTGAAGAACTGCCAGGCACAAAGGGGACAGTAAGAAAGAGCGAGCCACTGAGCTGGCTCAGGTACTGTTCTACCTACCTTCTGGTCCAACCCTTGAGGCCCTGACTACTGTACCCATTTTACAGATGAGAAAACCAAGGCTCGGAGAAGCCAGAAATCTTGCCCAGGTCCCTCAGCTAAGAGGTATCATCAGCGAGACAGGTTCATATGCTCAGAAACCCACGCCCCACCCCTCCCTGGCCCGGCAAGATGGGCCAGGGGGACCTGTGGGGGGACAGGGGAGGGGGACATGACTGCCCTGAGCTCCTGAGGCTGAGCAGACCGAGGACGGGCCACGAGGACACCTGTGTCAGCCCTACCCCAGCAGAGCCTTCCCTTCCAGGTGGCTGGCCTTCATGGCCACGCACTTGTGGCCCTGCCCACAGGAAATCCACGTGCGGTCATAATATTGACACGGGCAGCGTCTATAGCAGCCCAGAAGCCGAGCTGCCGAGAAGTCAGTGCAGGATACGCTCGAGCACCCCAGGCTCCAGGGGCAGGGGGGCCGCAGGGCAAGATCCCAGCAGGTGTTCTGAGGGCCTCTTCCCGCCAGCAGGGCCCCGGCGTTCTGCCTCATCCAGGCCAGGCCATGCTGCCACTGAGGGCTGTGTGTGCACCATGCAGGCCCTCCAGGGGACGGGATGGGGGCGGCAGGGTAATGCGCAGGAGCAGAAGCCCCAGCTGCCAGGCCCAGTTCTGCTCCCCCAGCTGTGCGACCACGGCAGGCCAAGCAACCTCTCTGGTCTTCAGCTGCGGCTTCTGGAGAATCTGGGGCGGTGCCCTCCGCGGACGGCACTCTTCCTACCTAGGGCTGCTCTGCCCCTTCACTGTAGGCCACCGTCTCTTGGTCCCTATCCTCAAAGACTGGTGGGGAGACACAGAGCAGGGCCACCGCATCCAACCAGCTGGCTGACCGGGGCAGGTGCCCACCCCTACCCACCTCCTCTGTGACCACGCCCAAGATTCCTACCTACGTGACCAGAGACAGATTCTACAGAACAGAACACAGAGGTGTCTGCTCGGGACAGTACCAATGCCCTTCTCCAATGTTCTTCATCGCTAAGAGAAGAAAGCCTCGAGAAGGCACTAGTGCCTCGGACGCCTTATAAAAAGGTCCGCTGAGGCTGAGCGGTCTTTCTCACAGAAACAGGGGAAAAGCTGAGGGGCTGGCTCAGCCTGCCAGCCTGCAGGAGATGGGGCACACAGTTAAGGGTTCCCACGTGTTTGTCAAGGTCACCGCCATTCGCCGCTGGGCACAAGTGGGGAGGGGGGGCTCCATGCTCTGCTCAGCAGGCAGGCAGGGTCGTAGAGGCAGCACAGGTGGTCCCACGGGGTGGGAAAGAACTCGGATGTGCGCCCTTCCTCGGCAGTGAACCACGGCCCAGCTCAAGCTGCCTTTCCCGGGGCAGCACGTCCTCTGGGGGCTCCCCGGGGCCCTCAGCATACATCTGACCCTGGAACTGCTGGGGCGCCTCCGGGGAGACCAACCCACCCTGCTCCTAGCCTCGTGCAGGCACACAGACCTCGAGAACCGGTGGCTGGTAACGAGTCACACCCTGCTGATGGCATCCAGCCCAGGCCGGGTGGGAAGGGGTGGGCACAGGCAGGAGGGTACAGGCTTTCCTAGACAGCAGGGGCTTCTGGGCCTCACCGGGATCCATATGAGTTCCTGTGGGTATGGCAGGCAGGGGGCCAGGGGACGGGTCTCAGCACTTCAGCTGCACTGGGCAAACCCTCTCCCCTCACCTCACCCCTCCCACAGAGATGTGACCACCACTGGGGCTCTGTGACCCACCGTGCTCGCCACCAGGATGCTCGAGAAGTCCCAGGCTTTTGGAGGGAGAAGAGCAGACCCCCCCCCCCTCAGGAAGAAGGGGCAAGTCTGGGCCTGAAATAGAGGCATGGTCAAAAAGGCAATGAAAACTTCATGAGCAAATAGGGACGCCTGGGTGGTTCAGTCGGTTAAGCGTCCAGCTCGATTTTGGCTCAGGCCCTGATCTCATGTTTTGTGAGATTGAGCTGCACAGCGCAGAACCTGCTTAAGATCCCCCCTCCCCCCCCCAATAAATACATCAACTCTTAAAAATAATCAAAGAAAAAACTTCATGAGCAAATAAAACTAAAAGTTACAGTAACCTCCAATATGTGTGCTTTTCCCACGACCATCAAACAATTAACTCGGATAACCATCCCACGAGACTGCCCCTGACGTCTGATGCCGAGTTCAAGTCCGGTGGTCATCCACGCTTCTGACCGATGCCTATAAATTAGGGGGTCCAGTGACCACCTCCTCCTCCCCCAGTTTGATTAATTTGCTAGGGCAGCTCACAGAGAAAAGTTCACTTCCGCGGTTACCAGTTTATCATGAAGGATGTTAACTCAGGAACAGCCAGGGGGAAGAGATACAGAGAGCGAGGTGTGGGGAAAGAGTGTGAAGATTCTTTTTTTTAAACGTTTATTTATTTATTGGGGGGGGGGGCGGTGGGCAGAGAGAGAGAGCGAGAGAGAGAATCCCAAGCAGGCTCCGTGCCAGGGAGGCGCCCAACCCAGGGCTCGATGCCATGAACCGTGAGATCGTGAACTGAGCCAAAATCAAGAGTTGGAGGTTTAATTGATTGAACCACCCACCCCAAGGGTGTGGAACGTCTATGCTCCCCAAGGCCGCCACTCTCCCCTAAACTCCACATGTCCACCAACCTGGGGAAGCTCTCCAAACCCTTTTGGGTCTTTATGGAGGCTGCATTACACAGGCATGAGAGATCAAAGCATTGTCCACTGGAACTGAACTCAATCTCCAGCCTCTCTCCCCTCCTGGGAGGTCGGGGATGGGACTGGAAGTTCCAACTGTCTACGCAGGGTTGGCTCCACCGGTACCCAGCCTTAGGTGACCCAGGGACTTCCCATAAGATACCTCATTAACATAGCAGAGACTTTTTTTTTGCGGCTCTCATCGCTTAGGAAATTCAAAGGCTTTAGGAAGCCTGTGCCAGGAACAGGAATGAAGACCAAATGTATGTTTATTATAAATCACCTAACTCCTTCTGCTCGTACTTTGCTTTATTGCTTACAAATCCCCTTCATGCCTCTTAATCATGTAATGCCCATGACAGCTCTGCCTGCCGTATGGGCGGACAGATGGGGACTCAAGGCAAAGGGACTGATGCCTATTACGTGCCCGGAGTGTCACCCGCCCACCAAGCTGTATTCCCATCTAAGCCACAGGATAACCCTGAAGGATAACACCCCCCCCCCCACCCCAGTCATGAAGCCGAAGGGCTGGCAACCTCACGGTCCTCACTCCATGATCCTCTGCCTGTGAGCACAGCCCTGGAAGGCTGGAGAACCTCACACTTGCTGTGTGTGCCATTTCCCGGCCAGTTGGGAATCAATTCAAATGTCGTGCCGCAGTGGCCAGGAGGGTGAGAGCAGAGGCTTCTGCATACCCGGCCAGCACGAGCGGGCCCACCAAGCGGCATTTGCAAGCAGGGGCATTGGGACAGAGTGAAAAGTAGCAAAGATGTGTTAGCAGGCACCAGCTAACACAAGGCACCTGCAGAGCCTTGTACGGGGTTAGAGCCTCGGACAAGAGGCACCTGACTTCGGAAACTACCGTTGGGACATTTGCATAGGCTCCACCTCCCACCCTCTGCTCCTTGCCTACCCCCTCCCCCCCAGGCCCTTCCTAATTCCCCATTTTCCACCAGCTGGCCTGGATTCTCCACTCCTCTCCACCCAGGACTTCCAGACCAGCTGCTCAGCTGTGGTTCCAGCCTCTCTTCATGATCTCTGCCCCCTGCCCAGTGCACACCTCGGTGTCTCCCAGTCAGTCCAGGCTCCCTGGACCACCAGAACCTCAGGAGCCCAGCACCCCAGGCCTATACTGTCCCCTCGTTGAACAAACTACAATTGTTATCCCATGTCCAGCAGGCACACATGCATGGGAGCCTTCTCTGAAATGCAACGGGGCATCACCCAGGGGCTTTGGAACCCAAGCCCCACATTGGTCACGGCGCCTGACCACCTCCCATCTTAGCCCTCTTGAGTCTCCCTGTGCCAAGACAGGGAAGGAGGAGGGCAGGAATCGGAGACAAAGGTGGCAAGAGCGGGGCCGCCTCTCGGGCAACTTGGTGAACCGGAACTCCCCAGCAAGGCAGAGGCACCCAACAACGTAGGAGAGCCTGCGGGTACCGCTTGGTGAGGCGTGGCCCCAGAGCACTGGCCAGCAACGTGCATCCCCCTCATCTTCTGAATCAAAGTCTCTCCCTGGCTGATTCCTGACTCTTGGGCACAAGGAAGGGGTCACCAGCTCTAGAACTCCCTCTCCAAGGGGTATCTGTAGGCCATGGAAACTTTCTGGGCAGGAGATTCTGGAACAAGTGAAAGCACTTGGCCTAAAGCTTGGGGAAGTGGCTGGAAGGATAACGGCCCTGGGAGTTTCCACTGATGCAAGAGCTCTTCTGGGCGTGCCTGCAACCAGACAGCCCCCACGGCTGCCCCTCCTCCGAGCCAAATATGACACCGGACACTTCATGCCTCCAAACCCTTTCGCACCCATTCCCTCCCCGACAGCCTTGCTGCCAGATGGCAAGGAAATCGGGCAAAGGCTGCTCCCCCAGACCTAAGATGAGGCAACTGAGGTCTAGGGAAGCAAAGTGACTTGCTCCGGTCACAGAGCAAGTTAGCAATAAAACGAGACCAAAAACTCAAGCCCTGGAAATTTTCCATGGAATCTCGGCCTCAGAAGAAGACCCGGGAAGGAGGCAAAGCCAACAACACCAGCAGGCCAGCTCCTAGGCTGCTAAAACGCTCATGGCTGCATCTCATTACTTCCCGACAGGGCACTCAGGGGGGCATTAGTGGGGTCAGGACCTGCCACCCTCCTCACAGATGGAGAAAGGAAGGCATGATCTTGCCTGGCCCACCACTCCCCGGGCTACTCAGAGCTCACCCTCGATGAAGGAAGGACACGTTTCCATCCACCCCTTCTAGCGCTGGGCTAGACCCTGTCCTGAGCTCCAAGACACCGTCCTCCACTTCCAGGAGCACTCAGTCTGAGGGAGGAGGCGAAACATGAATGCACAGGGCACGTGGGCGAGCAGAGCAGCTGGGCGGGAGAGCCACAGAGGGGATGCTCAGCCCTGTCTGCTCGGGCTCAGGGCTCAGGGCAGGCTGGCACAGAATACCCAGGAAAGGCTAGGGTAATAAAATTCTGCCCCCTGGACCCCTCCATGAGGGAAGGATCCCAGGATGTCCCCTTCCCCAAGCCACTCAGCCAGGAGCCCTTTCCAACGTGCACATTTCAATCCCATACGTACTAACAGTGCCTGATGTCCTCACAAAGCCACAAAGTCCAGAACGAAAAACAAATCATTAATGGAAAAAGTGCTTGGACCCCCACCCCCACCCGGCACAGAATTTGTAAGAAAACTCAAATGGCATCTCCAGAATATCAGGAAGCTGAGAGCAAAGACGAGGTCATTGCAGAAAGCTGGGTCCACCAGTGTTTCGCCCGGGCTTCACGCAGGAGACAGCCTCCTTCTGCTTTTCCCACTTCTGCTCTTAACTATGTCGCTCCAAGGGATCCTGGCAAAGACTGTGAGCTGACCCAGTTCGAGGCGCCATATGCACTTCATCACCACGTTGCTCAGACACAGAGAATCTAAAGTTAGACACGGCCAATGTCACGACGCTCCCCCGCCAGGCCACTGCCTGCAGCCCCACAGAGCGACGAGTGCAGCTCTCCGTTCAGACAGGGATGGGGCCGCAGGGGTGGCCAGGACTTCATCCAGCTAAAAACACCCATCTACTCCCTGGCTCAGGAAAGAACACACGCACACACACACACACATACGTCATGGGCCATCTTGCACTTGAGCCGACATTGAGATGTTAGAGGGGCAAAGCACGGGTCCCTGGTGACAAGGAGCTGACCTCCCCAGCCATGGAGCCAAGACCGGACATGCCATTAGTTCTGCAGAATCCAGCTCTGAGCACAGCTCAGGCAGGGACAGGGAGAGCGCCAGGGCTGGGGGAGGGCTATGGTGTCCCAGGTGATACCAGTCATAAGAGACAAGTGGCTGGCCAACCAGAGTTCTGTGCTCTCTTGGCTCTAGGAGCCAAGGTCTCAGTCACGTCCAGCCAGCCAGCCAGCTCTGCGCAGTGAAAAGCCCTTCCTGTGCCACGGGCTGTACCAGCAGGCCCAGCTCAGCATTCCCACAAAGGCAAGACGCACCCTGGCAGAGGCAGATGTTTTCAGATCCAGAAACACAGCCTCAGAGCCCAGTGGGTACATGGCCATGCCCTGGGAGCCAGCTCTCAAAGCCAGGTGGGGGCGAGGGTCTCAGACAGTCTGGGTTCATGCCCTGTCCCAATTCCCCAGCCTGTCTGGATGAGATGCACACACACACACACACACACACACACACACATGCATGTTCATGTACACTCACACACTCTCACGTGCACGGCCACACACTTACACACTCACACACACACACTCACTGCCAGCCTGTAGCAGACAATCGGGGTGGCAAGCCAGTGTTCAGGGTCCTGTCTCCGGGGCCCCAGGCCCATCTGTCCACCTTCTCTCCATACACACCCCCTTCTCTTGGGTCTTCTCAACTCTTGCCCCCACCCTTTGCCCCTGCCACTTGTCTAGAAAGCCCAACCATACCTCAGCAGGCCCCATGCAGCTCACAAGCCCGGGAGATTCACAACCCCTCTCTTGTCTCCTCTCTTCCAGATTTGTCTCTACCGGCAAGCTTTATTATCAGTCAAGCCCTGACTTTTAGATCGCACTCCCGATAAACGACCTTACCTCAGTGGCCCAAGAGCAGGTTCCAGGCGGGCAGGGACATTCCAGGGCAGCACTTGGTAAAGTGGGTGGGTCACAGTGTCTCAGAGCTCGATAGGACCTCAGCTGAGGGTCCTCACCTCACAGATGGAGAAACCAAGGCCCAGAGTGGGGTGGGAACTACAGGGGATGGGACCCGGGCCTCCCTCCCAGGGGCCCTCCCAAGGGCCAGGCTGGTGCCCTTGCTTCAGCCCAGCGGCGTCTTCAGGGTCAGCTCCCTGGCACCTATGGGGGTCCTCTGGGGCACCTGAAATTAGCCAACGGATTGCTGGCTGGGGCTCTGAAACCAGAAAATGAGGGAGCAAGGCAAAGGCACACTGAAGGCAGCAGGCCCACCTGCCCTGCTCTGCGCTCGCCTTGCCCACAGCGCCACCTACTGTCCTGCCTTTCTGGCTCCCTCCAAAGTCCCCAGCCGCCAGCTCAGGTATTGAGCCAACAAAACATCCCTCTGCGGAGGGACCCCCCACCACCGGCTAGATGGCCAGTGCCCCTACTTCCTGGAGAGGAAGAGCTGCCTCCTCCCACACTCACCCTCTGCAGATAGGGTGCCCAACCCAGGACTGACAGGCTCTGGGGATGCAGTAAGTTCAGGGCCAAACCCAGGAGAGGCCTGGCCAACAGGCAGGCTGGCCATCCTGCAGATGCGGGCTGCCCTAGACACAGGCTGTAGATCCCACCCTCAGAGAGAGAAGTCTGAGGCTGGGACACAGCGTGGGACAGCCGGTCGTGGGGGGCTATGGGGGGGGGGCCGGAGGGGCGCTGCATGTGGACCCTGGAAGGATGGGTGGTGGGTCTCGGGCAGGAGAAACCCGCAAGCAGGCTTGGGTGTGAGACAGCAGGCACTCCAGGAGGAGCAGAAAGCTGGGCCAGGCTGGCCAGGGGTCCCCATTCCCACCTGCCGTCCCACCCGGATCAATAGTAACACCCCTGTAGCTCTCCCAAGGGCGAGAGTTTAGCACGGGTCCAAACATGCTGATAGGCTCAATCAGCTTTGACGTCCGTGACAAAGCAATCTGCCTTCGATAATAGTTAAGACACCAAAGCCTGCAAACCATTTTCTTTTGTAAACAGCGAGAGGGCTCAAGGCTACCTCATCATCACCTGCCGCTGGCATGCTGCGTTCTGACTCTGGAGGGAGTTCCCAGAGCTGGAATGGCGCAAGGCTTCGTCTATCTTATCTCTACCGAGATGCCGTGAATAGCTGGGCCCACTGTGTTTCCCTCCCCCCACCACCCCAGATCCCTTCCTTTGCAGAGTCTCAGTACGCAGATGCAAACGTCGCAGATGGAGACGCCCCCTCCTCCGACGCCACGGCAGAAAACTGGGGAAGAGGCCAGCTGCTGAGAACCCAGTAAACACTGGCTGCAGGTCTGTGCAGGCAGCGCTGGGCGCACACACGGAGGGGTGAAGCAGAAACTCTGCCCTTCCTCATGGCACACGGTGCCGGGCACAGGCCAGGGTTGGGGGGACAGGGGAGCAAGGCGGGGGCTGCTCTGGCTCTCTTGGAACACTCAGGCCAAGGGGAAGGCCCAGGGGAAGCAGTGACACCAGAGGGAACACAGGACACATGCAGGGGACACAAAGGGCTGCCTCACTCAGACCGACCAGGGCAACCGTGCCCCTCAGGGACCCTGGCAACATCTGGAGACATTTGAGGCTGTCAGGACACCTAGTGGGTAGAGGCAGGCGACAGTGTTAAACATCCCACAGAGAAGAGGATGGCCCAGAATGTCAACAGTGCCAGTGTTGGCAACCTTGACCCGGAGGGTGGGCTGGGGAGGGGGTTTGTGAGAAGCAGGGACGACTGCCTGGAAGAGGTGACACAGGGTACGCAAGAAGCCCCCGGCAAGAGGCTGAATCACCAGGGAAGGGCAGGGACCAGGATGACTGAGTGTGCAGACAACGGGATGCCCAGCAGAGGGGCTCCAGGGGCCGGGGAAAGGGCTCACACCTTCTGCTGGAAGGTGTGGGGCACCTACCTTTAAACAACTGAGAGCTGGGGCACTGGGTGGTTTGGCCCTGGGCCCTGGCCTGTGTTCGTTCACAAAGGAGGAAGGCTGGAAAGGCACAAGGGGTGCCGGGGAACCTGGCTGGAAGGCCACAGTGCTGACCGGGGGAGCAAGTGGACTGCTGAGGACAGGTCCTGGCAGGTGGGCGACAGTGAGGAGTGAAGGCCGGCCCCTGGATCTCTGCCCTGGGCCCCTGGTAGGGGAGCACACAGGGAGGTTCTTGGCCAGAGTTCAAACAGCAAGCTGTCTTTTGGGCCTGGACATGCCCAGGTGCAGCCACAGGTCCTGGTGCCCTGAGATGACTAATTGGGAAAAGCCCCAATTAGTCCCTCTGCAGCACCTGACCTTTTCACCATTTTAATTACAAACCTATTTGTGACCTCTAACAATGGAGACCAGGCAGCTTTATTCCCTGGGTCCTGCAGACTCGCGCAGTGCCTGGCACAGTTTGTTGTCTGCTATGAACGTTTGTGGAATGAGTGAATGAATGAATGAATGAATGAATGAATGAATGAATGAATGACAGGCAGAGGAAAAGCTGTTCACAAGGAACAGCCGAGCGAGCCAGAAAAGCAGTGTGAGGCACAGGGTTTCAAGAAACAGTGAAGGTCAATAGTGTTGGTTTCCCCAAAGCTTCAACAAGGAGAGGGCAGAAGCAACAAAGAGTCCTTTGCGGGGAGAGGAGGGGGCGGGAAGAAGACAGAGATGGGCCCGGGGCCGGTGCCGGTGGGGAGGATGTGCCTACGCATCTACCCGCGACACTGACAAGTGGGCAGGCCCCTCCAGCCAATGGCGTAGCTTCTTCAAGGAGCTACAGCCCCGGGGAGGCAGACAGTGGGCCATGGAAGAATCGGACGGCCCGGAGCCAAGGCCAGGCTCGGCCAGGGCGGCCACTCTCTGTGACTCCAGACATCATCACCAACCCCAGCCATTCCACTGCCCTGAATTCCAGACCCTCAAGGCCTGCGTCCCCACCGAGAATCTCCCAGGCACGGGCAGAACAGAGGTCTCTTCCCCACGGCCCTCAGCCCCTAGGTTGTCCCACGTGGCCATGCCCTCTACAAGTCTGTACCCACACGTCCAACCAATTCTCTGACGCTAGCTGGCGGGCGAGGGGGGGGAGGGGGAGTCCTACAATTCAACGCAAGTCTGACACCATCTGCCCAACTCACAGACCTCAGGAAACCATTTTATTTGCTTGATGACCAGTTTATTACAAAGGATACTAAAGGGTAGGAATTGTCACCCAGACGGAAAGATGAATGGGGGGGGGGCGGACGGGGAAGGGGTGCAGAGTGTCCACGCTCTCTCATGCCACTCTCTCCACATCTTCATGCTCACCAACCCAGAAGCTCTTGGAACCCATCGTTTCGGGTTCTAATGGAGGCTGCGTTACAGAGGCAACCGATTACATTATTTGGTAGCCATTGGCTACTGAACTGACCTCCAGCTCCTCCCCCCTCCCCGGAGGTCAGGTGGTTGGTTCCTCTGGCAAGGTTGCACCCTTCCCCAGTCCTTAGGATGGTGTGGGGGGGGGGTCACCTCATTAATAAGTCATTAATAAGTCACCTCATTAACATAACAAGACACCTTGATGACACTCAGCACCTAGGAAATTTCAAGGGTTCGGGCAGCTGTGAGCCAGATTGAAGACCAAATACCTATTTCTTAGGTCCCAACTAGAACTCTCTTGCACTTCCCCACCAAACCAGGGTAAATCCCGTTGACTCTTCCTGCTCTCAAATCACGCCCAGACTCTGACCACTTCTCCCACTCCCGCTGGTGCCACCCTGGTCCAGGCCACCATTGGGTCGCAAGCGCTGTGACGGCCTCCAGCCCCGCCCTCGCCCCACCCTCACCCCTCATCTGCTCTTACCAGCCCACGCCAGCCTAGAAAACCGGAGTCAGATCAGGCCATTCATTCCACGGCTCCCCACTCAGAAACCATCGCACGTGCTGCCCACGGCCTACAAGGCCTGCTCTGTTAGGCCAGCCCCCTCCCTGACCTGCCGCCCTCCACGCTCTCTCTGTCGGATTCCAGCCTTGAAACCACCCAGGACTTTTGCACTTGCTTCCTCTTCTCCAGATACCCGAGGGCTCCCTCCCACACGAGGACAGGTTTCTGCTCAAAGGTCACCCCTGCCCTGACCAGCTTCCCCCCTTTCCCTGCCTCATCGCCCCCTCCCCCAGCCCCATCCTGCTGTATGCAGTGCGTGTTTTTACCCACACGGTGTCTGCCTCCTGGAACGTCAGTTCCTTTAGAACCAGGGCAGTGTGCCGCCCGCGCCTGGCATGCAGTGGGCCGTCAGTAAGTAAGAGATGAGTGGACCTCTTGGAGGCTGGTTTCCCAAGGGGATGATAACAGCCTTTGCTGTGACAATCAGCTGAAATCCTGCGTGAACCGCACTCAGCACAATGGCCAAGCACGGGGAGGGAGGACTGAATCGATGCTCATCAAAGGCTTTCACAGGTGGGACCTCCCTTACTGCTGGGATTCTCGTCCCCAGGGTGTCACAGAGCTGGGGTCCCACTCAGACCAGTTCTTCCAGCCTCCCGGTCCCGTTCCCACTGCCCAGCCAGCGGCAGCCCGCTAAACCATAATGTGTTTCCATAACTTCTCCCATTCTGAACCGACCGAAAAGCTCTCCCTCCCGCTAATGACCACACACCGTGCCAGCGTACAACTTTTGCAGAAACAAGGCAAATCAAACGCTACAACAAAAGAAACAAGCCTTACGACGAGCGCACAGACACGAGCTGCCTGCCTCGCAAATCTTCAGCACCTCAACCTGGCTGTGGGCCACCAAGTGACTTCAAAATGAACTTGCAAAACCACACTGTTGGAAGGCCCAGCGGGAAATAATGGAAGGGGCTTGTGCATGAAAAAGCGTCCCGGGGACCCACTGCGCACCCAGCAGGCCGGCGAGCCGAGCCCCCAGCGCGGGGAGGCCCGTGGGACTGGCGGTCAAAGCCAGGCCTTCCAGGGGAGGACGGTGAACAGGGGAGAGCACTGCACACTCCTAGCCGACTGCAGGTTCTTCTCGCAGGGACCAACAACCTGTCTCATATCCTGCACCAGTTTCCTGTGGCTGCTGTAACCAATCACCACAAACCAGGCGCTTTAGAACAACAGGAATGCACGTTCTCACGGCTCCGTGGGCCACAAGTCCCAAATCTGTGTCTCTAGGCCAAGTTAAGGAGCCAGCAGGGCCCCCCTCTCCCAGAGGCTCTAGGTGAGAATCCAGTCCTGGCCTGTGCCAGCTTCTGGTGGCCCCGCCTTCCCCATCAGTGGCCCCGCCTTCCTTGGCTGGTGGCCATATCACCTCAGTCTCCAAAGCCAGTGTGTTCACATCTCCCTCTGCCCCCCGCCCTTATAAGGACACATGTGACTACATTTCAGGCCACCCCAACAATCCACGGCAATCTCCCCATCCAGACATCCTTAATACCTGCAGAGCTCCCCTTTTCTGCCATCCAAGGTAAACCTTTACAGGTTCTAAAGATAGGGGTGTGGACATCTTTCGGGGGCCACTTTTCAGCCTGCCACATACCCTTTTTACCCTTCATTGTCTTGTGCTGCCGGAGGAAAGCTGGGGGGTGGGGACGGTGAGTGGCAGAGAAGGAACGGAGAGCAGAAATGAACAGGGAGGCGGTCCCGTGTGGGGTGTGGCGGGGGTCCCCGAAGGCCCGAGGAATGGTTTTAGGCAAAGCAAGCCCTCAGAGCTCATCCCGCCCCTCAGGTCGCCTTCAGCCGGGGGCCGCCACCAACCACCTCAGGGTGGGCCCAGCGTGTTCAGGGCGGCCAGAGGAGGGACAGAACATTCCGAATGCGGCCTCCTTGAGATGAGCAGCCCCGCCCCCACCCCACCCCCCGCTTCCACCCACCTGTGACCTCCCCAGATAGAGAAAAGACCTAACTCATAAACCAGATGAAAAACATGTCCTGTTCTGCCCCTGGGACCAAGTGGTCACCTGAAATGAAAACAGTCTGGAACAGCGTGTTGCTAACACTGAGCTTGGCCTTATTCTTCAGGCTACCCTCAAGGGTGATCACAGGATGTCCGTGGCTCTGCATCAGCAAACCCGAGATCAGGCACAGGGCAGGAGCCTCAGGGGGCACCGCTGCCGCCCCTTTCCATGCTTCCAGAAACCCCACGAGCTTCCCCCACATCCGGGCAGGGGCCAGGAGAGACTGTCCTGCATTCCCACACCTTCCTCAGAGGGTTCGGGGCCCCCTTCCCACACAGCCTGGTCCCACCCGGCTCTCCGTGCTCCAAGCGTCCCCTGGGCGTCCCCTGGACCCACAGAAGAACTGGGTGCCGCTCTGTCTCCTGTTTTCCCTGCCACCCAGCACACAAAGTCCAGCGATGTGCGGACCCTTTTACAGGAAGCCTCATTCAGGACAAATAATCATGTTTCTGGAGCACATCCGAGGGGGCGAGGATTCCCGAGAAAGCGGCTTCCCTGCGAAGCATGGCAGAGGAGGAGGGCAGCCCCCAAGCCGAGGCCGTCTACTTCACCGAGGAGAAGGCTGAGATCGTCGGGCACAGCTGGGCAGCCGCATCACAGGACAGCCCCACGGGCCCAGCCCACAGCAGCCCAGGGCTGTGGGATCCCCAAAATGAGGGGCTTCCCTGGTCCGCATCCCCTACCTGGGCTCTGAGACTGATGGGGAAACAGAAAGGACGATTCCACGCTGGCAGAGACAGACGTGGGGAGGGAAGAGCCATCCATCTGTCCGACCGTGCAGCTGGCCCAGATAATATGGGCGCAGGGTACTTACCACATTCCAAAAGAGCGGGTTGAAAGTGATGGTGAGGATAGCAGCCACAAAGCAGGGATCCGAGGGGTCCACGTAGCCCAGCAGCCGGGTCATAACGCAGACGTCTGCCTGCAGGGACACAGCCAGCGTCAGCAGGAGACCTGCCCAGTGCCCCGCCGACCCCCACCTGCGGGACAAGGAGTGACAAGCCTCCGGAACTCGGAAACAAAGTTACCCTCCGGGAACACGCCGGGAGGCGCGGGCACAGGCAAGTCCAGCGAAGGTTACTACTGTGTAATCATAAAACGGAAGATAAAAGGCGAAAGCCAGTCAGCCGCGTGGTGCCCTGTCGAAGGGTGGCCGGGCTTGCAGCAGCAGAGCGGAGCGCGGGGACGCTATGCCCGGAAATCGGTGGCTCTGAGAGAGGATGAGCAGCCAGCACCCTGCAGGGGGAGTGACCCCGCCAGGACCAATGTCTGGGTCACCAGGTGCTGTCACTGGACCGTGCAGAGGGCTTTGGAGCAAAGCCGAGGGGCTGGCAATCAGGTAAATGCAAACTGAAGCAACATTAACGAGCCTCCTCTCGCCAAACCTGACGACAGATAGTCTTGAGCGCTGAGGAAGGTGTGAACTGAAAGCTGTGTTCCTACTGCCTGCGATTTCACTCCCGAGCACCTGTCCCAGAGACACGCCCATGAGTGTGCAAAGCGCATGTGCAAAGATGTTTCCATCTGGCACGCCTGTCACGAAAAGCATGACCACTTAGCTGTCCACCTGTGGAAGAAGGATAAATGGAATGTGGCCCATTCCTAACGGAGCGAAACTACAGAATTTAAACAAACTAGCCGTTTGTGTCAACTTGTGACATATATATATATTTTTTAATTTTTTTTTAATGTTTGTTTATTTTTGAGACAAAGAGAGACAAAGCATGAACGGGGGAGGGTCAGAGAGAGGGAGACACAGAATCCGAAACAGGCTCCAGGCTCTGAGCTGTCAGCACAGAGCCTGACGCAGGGCTCAAACTCACGGACCGCGAGATCATGACCTGAGCCGAAGTCGGCCGCTTAACCGACTGAGCCACCCAGGCGCCCCATATATATTTTTTTTAAGTAGCCTTCACACCCAGCACGGACCCCAACGCAGGGCTTGAACTCACCACCCTGAGATCAAGAGCTGAGCTGAGATCAAGAGCTGGACGCTTCACCGACTGAGCCCCCCAGGCGCCCTGACTTGTGATATTCTTCAAAACATGTGCTGGGGCACCTGGGGGGCTCAGCCGGTGAAGCGTCCAACTTCAGTTCAGGTCATGATCTCGCTGTTCGTGAGTTCAAGCCCTGCATGGGACTCTGTGCTCACAGCTCAGAGCCTGGAGCCTGCTTCGCATTCCGTGTCTCCCTCTCTCTCTGCTCACCCCTGCTCACACCCTGTCTTTCTCTCTCTTTCCCTCAAAAATAAACATTAAAGAAAAGCATATCAGATGAGGGGCACCTGGCTGGCTCAGTCAGTGGGAGCATCGACTCTTGATCTGGGGGTCGTGAGTTTGAGCCCCATGTTGGGTGGAGAGATCCCTTAAACAAATCTCAAAAAAAAAAGTCAAATGAATAAAGAGAGCTGTAGATTTCCCACAGCATATATACACATGTTTAGAAAATAACACAAACCATACAGTGCTAAATGTTCTTTCTGTGCGTGTGTTTTAGAAAAAAGACTGGCATGCAACGTGCTAACACATTCACACTATTTTCCACATCCGTAGTGGGGTCTCCTGCCCTCCACTTTGACACTTGGGGCAGGATCACTTTCTGTGGCGAGGCCCACCCTGCACCCTAGGGTGTTCAATCGCACCCCTGGCCTTCACCCACTGGGTGCTGGTAGCTCTGCCCAGTTGCGACAACCAAAAATGTCTCCAGGCATGGCCCCAGTGCATCCCCCCACGGGCAGAATTGAGACATCCTGCCTCTGGGGACAAGAAAACAGAAGAGCTGAACACTTGGAACACCGATTTCTTTCTTCAAAAAAAAAGGTAGGGGGTGCCTGGGTGGCTCAGTCAGTAGAGAGCCCAACTCTTGATTTCAACTTCGGTCACAATCTCACAGTTTGTGAGTTCAAGCCCCGCATCAGACTCTTCACTGACAGTGTGGAGCCTGCTTGGGATTCTCTCCCTTTCTCTCTCTGCCCCGCCCCCACTCATGTGTGTCTGGGGGGTGGTACATGCTCTCTCTCTCTCTCTCTCTTTCTCTCTCTCATTCTCTCTCTGTCTCAAAATAAATAAATAAAAACTTAAAAAAAAAAAAAGATAGGGGCGCCTGAGTGGCTCAGTCGGTTGAGCGTCCGACTTCGGCTCAGGTCATGATCTCATGGTTCGTGAGTTTGAGCCCCGCGTCAGGCACTGGGCTGGAGCCTGGAGCCCCCTTCGGATTCTGTGTCTCCCTGTGTCTCCCCCTCTGCTGCTCGCACTCTGTCTCTTGCATTGTCTCAAAAATAAATAAATATTTAAAAAATAGTAGGACACTTCCGATTTCGAGTGGTATTTGCTGTATCCCTACATTACTCTCTGGACTTTTTCTTTCTGCTTTTAGAAAGGACTTGAGGGCCAATGCACTGAAAATAGGGTGACTCTCCACGTCAAATCAAAGTAAAAATAAACCTAAATTGTAAAATGAGTCTAAGTCCATCAGAGTGACAGCGTTGTCATAATGTTGGATTTTTTTTTAATTTTTTTTAACGTTTTATTTATTTTTGAGACAGGGAGAGACAGAGCATGAACAGGGGAGGGGCAGAGAGAGAGGGAGACACAGAATCTGAAACAGGCTCCAGGTTCTGAGCTGTCAGCACAGAACCCGACGTGGGGCTCGAACTCACGGACCGCGAGATCGTGACCTGAGCCGAAGTCGGCCGCTCAACCGACTGAGCCACCCAGGCGCCCCTCATAATGTTGGCTTTGATGGTATTTTCTGTTCTGTTTCGCTTCGTTTGGGGATCCTAATAGTATCCTTTCAAGGAATATCTCCGTCTCTACCTTTCTTGGGGATTGAGTAGGCAATGCTCCTGACCTGGTTGGCCCCACAGGTCACCCAGCCCTGGAGGACAAGCAGCCCCCTCTACTCCAACTCTTGCTTCGCCGAGCCCCCTTCTCCCAGTGTAACTCAGCCTGCCATCTAGACAGTGCCCAAGAGTGTGGCGTGGGAAGATTCTGGAAAGTCACTGAGCATGGAGGACGTGGCCCGGCACATCCTTCCCAGGCAAGGGCAAACCTTCACCTCTACGAGGCCAAGGGCAGAGCTAAGAATGAATGAACCCAATGAATGAACCAGCAAAGCCACAAAGGCACCACTAAGTAAACACGTGGATAAGGTGACTGAGGGGCAAAGTGGCCACACGGGCACACAAGCCCATTATTAATAAACGAATGATGCAAGAGGACCCACTCAGCGAACGGGGAAGGGTGACATTCAAACAGACCCTGGCCTCACAACGACCACAGCCTCTGGGCACCCCGGGCGCTGCCAACACTCACGAGGCCGGAAACCCCTTGGCCTGCCTTCCAGCTTCCTCCTCCGTCTGCTCCCAGGTCAGAGGTCCCCCTGCGCCAGTACCAAGCTCTCAGGACAGGCCCCTCATGAAGCCTCGGGCCATGACAGAAATTCCAAGTTGCCCTGGAGCACACGCCAGGAGAGGCGGAGCCACCCATGAAGGACCAAACAGCCAGAGCGGGCCTCAAAACAGGCCGCCACCCTAGAGACAGACATGCACACCTCAGCCCCAAAGCCTCTAGAACCTGGGACTGAACCAAAGGGCGTTCTGTCTTCTGCGTGAAAAGAAACATTCATCAAGCACCCGGGCCTGGAAGGACCCGCCCATTGAGAGTCTGTGATGGGGCTGAGGGTGGGGTTGCGGGGGGGATGGAAGGAGGGCTGGTCTGGGGAGCCACCAGAGTGCTGCTCTGGGCCTGCTCAGCCACTTACAGAGCAGCACCTGCCTCACTGCCCCTCCTCCCCGGTCCCCATCTCAGCCCTCAACACCCAGCCACAACTTGCCCATCATTGACCCTTCTCCCCTCTCGTCCGTGACTCCGATATGTCCGTTGACCCCACTGATCCCACTGCCCTCAGGCTGGGGCACTCTAGTCCCAGCCAGCTTCCCATGCCTCACCTCCTGCCATGCTCTGATCCCCAGGCCTCCTCCCCTGCCCTGGGCTCACCCATCCCAGCGCTCACTGACAGGCGACGAACTCCCCTGCGTCCATCTCACCTGCCACCCTTCCTGCCCCACCCTATCACTCACACCAAACACCTTGCTCCAGACCCTTTTACCATGGGTCTGCACATGTCTGAAATACTCTCCACGCCTCTGACACCTCTAGGCAAGCTCCTACTCATCCCTCAAGACCCAGTGGGAGCCTCTCCTCTAACTTCACCCAGGGCACTCTCTTGTGTGCCCTTAGTGTCCACCCTGTTATGAGGATTTGGTCATCTGTCCCTATAGCATAATCGTTCCTCCAGGCTAAGGGCCATTTTTTTCCTCCCTCTCTGTATCTTCCACGAGTGGCTCTCATTTCATCACGAGCAAAAAGCAGGGGCTAAAGGTACATCCCTAAGGAGCCCTCCAGCTCAGCTGCCTGTGCTCCTGGGACTCCGATCCCCTCCCTCCTGGTTTCAAACTGAAGGCAGGAAATTGCCCAAGTGGCCACCGTGGAGATTCTGCCGGCGCACAGCCGGCAGGCGGCCGGCGGATCCCTCTGCTTCTGAGGCCGCAGATTCACCAGCCGCCCAGATGCTGCACTTCGGAAATATTTTTACGGCATCTTTTACACTGGGAAATCAAGCAGTGTTCGCAGGCATTGGCGGGAGGTGGTTTGGCCGGACCAGGGGCGGGGTAGGGCTTTCTCAGGTTCTCAGAAACCCCAGGGATGGGATCTCTTCAAGACAGGTCAGTCTCCCCGGGTGGGGCCTGCCCGTCTGTAGGGTGTACAGCTGGGTGGAAGGTGTGTGTAGAGAGGAGCACCAGGGATTACTAGGAGTCCTGAAGTCCTGACCGCCCCCCTTCCCTGAATTCCACTACCCATCGTCCCCTCCAGATACTACTCACCCCATTTATCAACTCTATAAGCCAGGCGTCCTCACGATCGATCCACCCACGGCTGCCCACAAAAGGTCCTCTAAGACCCAGGCTTGCCCTCTGAATCATCAAACAGCGGAGCTTAGGGCCAGCACACCTGACACGTGAAATGTACTTTTCACCTTTGCTAGCTTTCACAAGAGCAGACACTTCCCACGGGAATTCATACGGCAACGGGACAGACAAGGATTTTATTGTTAGCCAGACTCCCTTTTAGGGCCACTGTTCTTCTAAGCCAGAACTCTCTGTTCCTGTTCGCCTGCCCTCCAACACAGTTAAGGCAGCGTTTGCTCATGACAATGAAAAGAACAACAGTCAGGGTCTGCAGCTGGCAGTGGTCTATTCTCACGAAGTACAGAGAAGTAAAATATCCTCTCCCACAGCCCTCCCTCCAGCCCTCTCCCCCGCCATCATCAGCATCCTCATTTCAAGGATAGGCAAACTGCATTATCTGCGGGTGTGATTCTCAGGGCCCCATGCCATGCCCACACAGCCTGCGCTGCCTTGGGATTCCCAGCTCCTCATCACTTTTTGCCGCGAGCTAGTGGCTGGCCGAGGACGAGAAATCCCAAAGTCCCAGGCAAACCTGGCATGCCCTCAGCGTGGCGCCTCCCGTCCCACGGGCTGACCCTGTGCCAGCGTGATCAAGCCAGAGGAAAGAGGGTGAAGTGTGAGGTACAGAGCAGAGTCCCAGGTAGCTGGAGACAGGGTGCAGACGATGGCCAGGGCGTCACGGCTGGAAACCCAGGCCTGGGGACACTGAGCAGGAGAGAGCCGGACCGGTGGTTCAGCGCAGGCCTAAGAAGGCGCAGCCACCTGGACTGTGACCGCCTGGGAAGCAAGGTGGGGCACTGACTGGGAGGAGCACAGGGAACTTTCTGGGGTGATGGAAATATTCCCCATCTCAACTGGAGCCTGGATAGCCAGTCAGGAGCTTGCGTGTCAGACCTTCCAACTGGGCGCTAAGGTCTGGGCATTTCACTGCGTGTAAATTACACCTCCCCAGGGAGGAAACTGAGCAACAGCCTCAGCCTGGGAACTGGGAACTATGTCCCCTATTTCCCCACCAGGCCCTTGGGGGAAAACAATGTCCTCTGGAAATGCGGCAGATATTTTTAAGGATTCAACTCAATGTCTTTCTGAGCATCTACTAGGGAGGCCCTACTCTGGGCGGGGGTCTGAGGACTAAGACCTCCTTCAAGAACCTTCACGATGCCAGGTACCACAATCAAAAAGCATTTATTTAAAGTTCACATACCTCATCCCGGCAAGCACTATTGCAATGCCCACTTTGCAGATAAGAAAGCCAAAGGCTCAGAGAAGCTCCCAGATCACAGGAGGAGAGCAGAGCCAGGCCTTGGCCAGATCAGCCCTTCCGGATTCCTGACAGAAACTGGGGCTTTCTGTTGGGACTCAGAGGTGCTGCAGCCACTGCTTGCTGCCGGTGGGGCAAGGACAAAAGTCTTGAACGCTCCCAAAGAGACACAGCAGAGGAGCAGGAGAAATATGCTTCTTTCTTTCACCCTTTGTGGGAGCTGAAGCAGAGAAGGGAAACTGAGGTACTGAAAGGTTAACCAGCTAACAACACCTGCCGAAGCTGGCAGCAGGTAACATCAAGCAGGATCCCTCAACTAGGGCTGAACGGGGTAAAACCGAAACCTCGGCTCCCACCCAGGTCTCCGTGCCCTGGGGTCAAACTGTCTTGCTGGGAAGGAAGCATCCGGTCACCTCGGTCACCTTGAGAGCGGGGGATCTGCGTTGCCTGCAGAAGGGCCTGCTCAGCAGGGGAGAATGACTAATGGTCCACAGGGGTATTCCGGGCAGCAGAGGGGAGGCCCTTCTGGCTTCCCACTCCAGAGACCTGAAGGTCCTTTCCTGATTGTCGTCACTTCCCAAAACTCACCTGAAAGGGCGGACCTCCCTCCTAAAACTGGATCAGCAGAAAAGAACAAAACACCCCGGGTCACACTTGAGCAGATCAGGAGGGTCGTGGATCCCTGGTCCCTCGGTCACCCCTGCACACAAGTGGGCAGCCAGCCTTGACTAAGGGGAGGGTCCCGCACCCCTCCCGTCCCTGCCCCAATCTTGTTAAAGCAGCAAAAGTCCTGGCTTTCTCTACCGGCTAATTCTAAGAATGGAACTCCGCTCCAAGGTCACAGACTGCAGACCTCTGTGTTTGAACAGAGGAGAGGCGCTACCTACCCAACCACGGAAGAATTCCACTCAGGTCACGGACGAATGGGCTCAGCTCCCGAAACGCTACGACTCGGCAAGGAAGCGGCTCATGGCAATTTCACTGTACTGCCTACAGGCTTTGAGGACACTTCAGGGAAGGATTCGCCGCAGGTCAACAGCACCCAGGGTCACATTGTGACATCCAAACAAACAGTAGAGGCCCAGAGAGTCAAAGTCACATCGATCGCAAGTGGGATCCACACACCACAGACAGCAAAGGGCAGGAGGAGCGGGGTGAGGGTGGGGGCTGCCTTTCCCGGGGGACCCCGCGGGCCCCTGGCGTTCTCGGTCGATTCAGGCAACATTTACTGGGCAGCTTTTGGTTAGAGCCCTGTGTCTGACACAAGAATGAATGTGCTGGAGTCTTTTTCCTCAAAGAAGTTTTATACTCAGGCAGGCTCCCAACCGCGTTTTAGCTCCTCTGCATGGGGCGGGGGCGGTGGGGGGGGGGGGCGGTGCATCTGGCTCAGAAGAAGGTCTCCGGGCAGCTCACAATCTGGGCTGGGGTCAGGGTACTCCCACCCTCCAGGAAGGACCACTTGGGCAGGCCTTCCGTGACCAGTCTCAGCCCAGGGTTTCTCTTTGATGACGTAGGGGTGACAAGACTGCCCCTCGCCCCCAAGGTTACATTCTGGGCAGAGGAGAGAACGAGTATCAGAGTACGAGGTGCAGAGGGTGCTTCTAAGGCTGAGGCTCTTGTGTCCCCTCCCTCTGTTTTGCTGGCAGACATCTCGCCTCTTCTGGAGAGGCCCTCCAGGAATACAGTCATCCTAAGGAAAAGGTAGAGAGGGGACACAGATCCAAGGAAGGTAGCCCCCAGCTGGCATTTGAAGCGCTCCTAAATCCCACAACAAAAAGGAATGGCCAGCAGCTGCTCTAATTCCCCCAAATCCGCAACTCCTTTCAGGAAGGGGGAAGATGTTCGTTCATGCTTCACTCAACTCGTGTGTCCTGGGCCAAGTGCAAAACCACTCTGGCGGCTCACGTGCACCCTAATCAGTGAGCCCCGGGCCTGGGAGTGGCATCCACGGGTCCCGTGCTTCTCAAGGCCCTCACCTCACCTTGGGTGCCCTCTCAACTGCGCAACGTGATCGTGAGCTGCAGACCCCTTTTCTTTTGTTCACCCTCAAGGGCCCAGGACACACCCCACTAGGCCAATGCTGCTGAGTACATTTATTTAAATAAGTGTCATATATTAAGAGGAATCATGACAATAAGCCAGCTGACCTTCACTGGGAAGTTACCGGGCACCCAGCCGTGGCTTTAATGAGGCAGGACAGAGAGCACAGTCCTAAGACACGGTGCACCCCAGCCTGGTCGGGCTCCACAAACCCTTCACAAGCTTGGGCAAATCAAGTGCCCTCAGTAAGCTTTGTTTGTTTGTTTGTTTTATTTTTTTCGTGTTTGTTTATTTATTTATTTTTTTAGAGAGAGAGAAAGGGAGGGGCAGAGAAAGAGTGACAGCAAAAGCAGGCTCCGCACTCTAGGGCAGAGCCTGATGTGGGGCTCAATCCCATGAACCCATGAGATGGTAACCTGAACAGAAATCGAGAGTCGGACGCTCAACTGACTGAGCCACCCCCCACGAGCCCGAGTAAACTTTGGTTTTTTTAATGTTTATTTATTGATTTTTGAGAGAGAGCGCATGAATAAGTGGGGGAAGGGGCAGAGAGACAGGGAGGGAGAATCCCAAGCAGGCTCCGTACTGTTAGCACAGAGCCTCACTCGGGACTCGACCTCACAAATCGTGAGGTCATGACCTGAGGAGAAAATCAAGAGTCCGGTGCTAAACTGACTGAGCCACCCAGGTATCCTGCCCTCCATAAGCTTTGAGGTAGCGGTACCTCCTTCACAGGACTGTCAGGAGGATTAAATGAGATAATGCGAAGAAAGCATTTAGTACCGTGTCTGGCACCTGGCAAAGTCGGATCGATGTTAGTTTTTATTACTGTGTTATTCAGTCCACATGACAACACTGTGAGACACGCCCATCTTGCAGATTAAAAACTGAGGCCGACACATGAAGAAAACACCGACGGAACTGAAAGAAGAAACAGACAAATCCACAGTGACAGTTGGAGACCTCTCTCAGAACTGAGGGAGCAGCTAGGAAGCAGGAGGGAGCAGGTAGGAGCGAAAATCAGTAGCGACGAGGACGGCCTGAACAATATTGTCAACCCCTTGGCCTAGCTGACGTTCATAGAACGTCCCACGGTAACAGCAAAACACATTCTTCCCAGGAGCATGGAAACATTCACCAAGACAGACCAAATCGGGCTGTAAAACAAATCTTAAATTTCCAAGAATCAGGGGGCACCCGGGTGGCTCGGTCAGTTAAGCGTCTGACTCTTGATCTCAGCTCAGGTCATGATCTCGTGGTTTAGGCTCTGTGCTGACAGCGTGGAGCCTGCTTGGGATTCTCTTTCTCTCCCTCTCTCTGTTCCTCCCCCACTTGTGCTCTCTCTATATATATATAAATAAGTAAACTTAAAAAAATTTTTAATAAATAAAAGAATCAGAAAGCATAAAAGAATGCTCCTGAATCATGACAGAATTAAACTAGAAATGAATAACAGACAGATATTTGCTAAAGAACACACTTCCAAATGATCCATGGGTCAAAGGGGAAGTCTGAAGGGAAATTTTAACATATTTTGAACTGAACGAAAATGAAAATGCAGTATCAGAAATTGCGGGCCAGGGGCGCCTGGGTGGCGCAGTCGGTTAAGCGTCCGACTTCAGCTCAGGTCACGATCTCGCGGTCCGTGAGTTCGAGCCCCGCGTCGGGCTCTGGGCTGACGGCTCAGAGCCTGGAGCCTGTTTCCGATTCTGTGTCTCCCTCTCTCTCTGCCCCTCCCCCGTTCATGCTCTGTCTCTCTCTGTCTCAAAAATAAATAAATGTTAAAAAAAAATTAAAAAAAAAAGAAATTGCGGGCCAGAGGGCTAAGAGACAAGTGTTATCTTGATGAAAAAGAAAAGGCTCAAAACAGTAACATAGGCTTCACCCTTGACATAATAGAGAAAGAGAAGTAAATTAAACTCAAAGCAAGCAAAAGGAAAAAATAAAAGCAAAAATCAATCAAACCGAAAAGAGAAAAACACAGAGGAAAAAAAAAATCAAACCGAAAACATGTATTTCGGGAAAAAATACCTCTAGCTACATTGACCAAGGGAAAAGGAAGACACAAATTACCAATACCGAGAATACAAGAGGGGCCTCCCCTACTGACCTCACAAACATTACAGGGGTAATAAAGGAGCTTATGCCCATAAGTCAACAACTCAGATGAAATGGTCCAATCTTGGAAAGACATAAGCCAACAAAGTTCATCCAAGATATAGCCCTATATTTACTAAAGAAAATAAATTCCCATTTAAAAACCTCCCAAAAAAGAAAGCTCCAGGCCCTGATGGTTTCATTGGATGAATTCTACTAACATTTAAGGAAGAGATAACACCAAAACCACACAATATCCCCCAGAAATCAGTATAGGAGGGATGATTTCACAACTCACACTAAGAGGCCAGCATTACCTTAATACTAAAACCACACAAAGGCACAACAAGAAAACAACAAACCATACTCCTCATGAATACGGCCACCAAAATCCTCAACAATGAAACAAAGCAAAGCAACTCTAGCAACATACACAAAGGATTAACACATCAGGATCCTGAGTCACCCCCGGAATGCAGGGCTGGTTCAACAATCAAAGCATCAGTGTGATTCCCCACGTTAGCAGACAAATAAGGAAGAGCCGCATGATCATTTCAACAGAAGCAGAAGAAACTGAGGTTCTGTGAGTTTAAATGACTTCTCCAAGGTTACAATGAGGGGCAGAAAAAAGCCCCAACCCTCCTGTCTTGACTGATCCAAAATACTGAAGAGAAAAATTATGTCCTTGAGAACTTCACAAAATAAGTCATCCAATAAAATGGACTGATATTTATTTAAATAAAGTAATAGCATCAGAAGATTTTTAAAAAATTCATCTGAGAGGGAGAATCTTTTTTTTTTAATTTTTTAAATATTTATTTTTGAGAGTGCATACATGAGTGAGGAAGGGGCAGAGAGAAAGAGGGGGAGAGACAGAATCCCAAGCAAGCTCCACGCTAACAGCAGCAAGCACGATGTGGGGCTCGAACTCACCAACTGAGAGGCCATGACTTGAGCCAAGACCAAGAGTCAGATGCTTAACGGACTGAGTCACCCAGGTGCCGAGAGAGAGAAAGAGAGAGCGAGAAAGAGAGAGAGAGAGAGAGAGAGAGAGAGAGAACATCTTAAGCAGGCCCCACGCTCAGTGCAGAGCCCAACGCGGGGCTTGATCCCACGACCCTGGGTCAGGTCTGAAATCAACAAGAGTCAGAGGCTCAAATGACTGAGGCACCCGGGTGCCCCAACATCAAAAGATTCTTTAAAAACAATTTGTATCACAGGCAAACATCTTCCCCGAAAGGCAGTCGAGACATCCCACACCTGCCACAGGGATTTTGTCTCCAATGGTTTACCCAGGCTCCTGTATCACAAACGAGGACCGTACAACTGTTGCCCCCATTTTACAGATCCAGAAACGGAAGCGCGTCTCTTGACACCTGACACCATCCATCTGCTCACGAGAGCAGGTGAGTCCGTATGGAAAAGGGCATGAGAGGCGCCCATGTGACTGTGCCCTGCCACACTGGGTTCTCCAAGAAGCCGGGACCCCTAGGCCCCACTGGAGCCATCTGCTGAGTCCTGGAGGCGCCCCTGTCTGTGAACAGCAAACTGGCAGGCTGGGGAGCAAGGCTCTGGCATCCCATGGCAGGGAGGGTAGGGAGGGCCAAGAACGACCTCGATCGGTGAGGTCACAGCAGGTAAACTCCTCATCCCAACGAGGGACTTTTTGAACTTAAAAACAAAACCAACATTCCGTACCAGCTGGAACAGGCACACAAAAACTAGCTGGTTAAGAGCGTCGTACCCAAGGGCTGCCCTGTTCCGTCGAATAGGGCAGCCACCTGCCACAGGTGGCTATTGAGAACTTGCAGTGTGCCACATGACGAAATAGTATTTTTCAGGTATTAGGCTAAATAAAATATTCTGTCAAAAGTAACGTCACTGATTTCTTTTTTTTTTTATTTTTTTTTTAATTTTTTTTTTAACATTTATTTATTTTTGGAACAGAGAGAGACAGAGCATGAACGGGGGAGGGGCAGAGAGAGAGGGAGACACAGAATCGGAAACAGGCTCCAGGCTCCGAGCCATCAGCCCAGAGCCCGACGCGGGGCTCGAACTCACGGACCGCGAGATCGTGACCTGAGCTGAAGTCGGACGCTTAGCCGACTGCGCCACCCAGGCGCCCCTTTTTTTATTTTTTAAGTTTATTTATTTTATTTTGAGAGAGAGAAAGGGCACCAGTGAGGGAGGGGCAGAGAGACAGGGAGAGAGAATGGGCTCGAACTCATGAACCATGAGATCATGACCTGAGCCGAAAACCAAGAGTCAGGCACTTAACTGACTGAGCCATCCAGGCGCCCCTCTTTCTACTTTTTAAAATGTGGCTACAAGTTTGTTTGGTTTTTTTTAACGTTTATTTTATTTTTGAGAGAGAGACAGACAGAGAGCTGAGCAGGGGAAGGGCAGAGAGGGAGTCACAGAATCTGAAGCAGGCTCCAGGCTCCAAGCTGTCAGCATGGAGACTGATGGGAGGGCTCGAACCCATGAACTTCGAAATCATGACCTGAGCTGAAGTCGGACGCTTAACCAACTGAGCCACCCAAGTGCCCCTTAGACAAGCTTAAATGATAAACGGGACACATTTTATTTCTATCGGATGGTGCTGGGCTAGCACAGATGTCCATGGAGTGAAGAGAAACCTTGGTGCTCACTTGGGCCAGGGACTGATTAAAACCAGAGATTGTGGGGGGCGCCTGAGCGTCTTAGTCGGTTGAGCATCCAACTCTTGATTTCGGCTCAGGTAATGATCCCAGGGTCATGGGATTGAGCCTCGCATCGGGCTCCCTGCTGAGTGTGGAGCTTGCTTGGGATTCCCTCTCTCCCTCTTTCTCTGCCTCTCCCCACCTCAAAATAAATAAAAAATAAACATTAAAAAAAAAAAAACAGAGAGATTCTGATTGAAGGAGGAGAACTACCACAAGACAAATACATAATAATGTTGTGTTGTTGTCGTTTTTAAGAAAAAAAAATCCTTCGGTAACAGGAAGCTTATCTGTATCAACAGCAGTGGAAAAAAATGAATTTTAGTCAGCTAGGGTCACCCTGACCTGTCCCTGGAAACACTCCCCGTTCTCTCCGACCGCACGGCCCCACCAAGCTCTGGAAGGGAGAGAGCAGAAAAGCCCTTCCCACACACACCCAGTTAATCATCCCTTCCCCGTGGCTGATTCTCACCCCTGCAGCCAGGTCTAGAACACAGGCCTTGCTCAGATTAGCCGGCAGCACCCTAACATTCCACTGGGCCTGCGCTGGGCCCGCTGCCCCCTCCCATGGTGGCCTCCGGCTCAAAGACGTCCCACCTCAGGTCAATGGCGACCCACCCTTCCACCCGGAGTCATTCATCCAGGAAGCATCCGCCCCCTAAGCCAGGTCGCTCTGGCATTCCAAACTCCTAACACTTGCTAAGGCAGAACACAGGAATCGCAGTCCCACCACGGACCATGTGGCCCAGAGATCCCTGGATGGCCATTTACAGTTTATGAGTGTAAGGGGGCACCTGGGTGGCTCACTTGGTTGAGCGTCCGACTGTGGCTCAGGTCATGATCTCGCAGTTCACGAGTTTGAGTTCCACGTCCGGCTCTGTCCTGACAGCTCAGAGCCTGGAGCTTGCTTCCGATTCTGTGTCTCCCTCTCTCTCTCTGCTCTCCCCCACTCACGCTCTGTCTCTCTCTCTCTCTCTCTCAAAAATAAATAAACATTAAAAAAAAAAAGAGCATAAGGATTCCATGGGATAACATCATCCTCACGAGGCCACCTATCCACTTGAAGTCATCCTGCACTCTCTCAGGGTCAGATGCTAGCCTGCTCTTTGTTGGATGAACAAATACTCCCCCCCTTCAAGGCCTTTGCCCTGCTGTCCCTCCACCCACGGCATCTGGCCCCGCTGGCTTATCACTCGGGTCTCAGATTGCAGGTCAACTCCTCACAGATATAGGGATTTCAATCCCACCTCTCCGCCAGCTACTCTCTAAAACATTGACCAGTTTCACCCCCATCAGAGAAGGTTCTATGCTTCTGGGCTTACTGTCTCTCAAAGTTCTCAAAGACTGACTGTATCAGTGAATGAATAAAGGGGGGGAAGATGCTCTAGATTAAAGAAAGGCCGCTTGGGGCAGAGGCACATCTCCCGGGCTCCTTAGAGAGTGGCTGACAAGTGAAACAGGTGGAAAGGTGGAAAGGTGGAAAGGAAGCTGCTCTGATAGGAGGGAACACCCTGGAGAGAACAGCCATTGGAAGGGGGAGCCTGGGGAGAGACAGCAAGAAAACACAAACTCTCTGGCCTATGACTTTGCAAAGGGGCTGACTCGGGCAGCTGGGTCTCCAGCCAGCAGGGCCCATCCCACCCCATCCTAGCACAACACTGAAAGGTTGTAAACTCTTTCCACCCATCCACCCGGGAAGGAGGCGACGCTCTGCAGCCGGCTCAGCGCCAGGGGGTGGAGATGCCAGGGTGCAAAACCTTTCTCTTGACTCCGCTGCAGAGCTGGCCTCCAGCCCAGGGAAGGGGGGACGCAACTGCGGCAGGGGCCTCCCATGTCCCACACAGCCACATGCTGCCACCACGCACACTCCCAAATACACCTGCGTGGCCTCCCTCACACGCTTCCACGCCCAGTCCCAGTCCCACACACTCACACTCAGGGCACACACTCTTGGGGCAACTGACCACACAATCCCAGAGGCGCGCGCGCGCGCGCACACACACACACACACACACACACACACACACACACACACACGCCCCGCCCGCCACACACAAAATCTCAGGAACTCGTTCTGTGACATCCACGATCCCTCTCGCACGCGCGCACACGCCAGCGCCCCGCCCCCGAGCGCGCAGTCCCGCCCCCACCGCGCCCCGCCCCCGCTGCCTGGTAACGGGTGGCCCCGCCCACTGGGCGTTGGCGGCGGCGGCAGAGCCCAGAAGACCCACCTGGCAGCGGGATCCCTCTCTCCCCGCTTCCCCGGCCGCGCGGCCCGGTCAGTACCTGCCTAAAGTCAACATTGCCGAAGCCTCCGCAGCAGTCCGGCCCCGCCACCGAGCTGCTCATAGGCTCCGCTCCCGGGCCGCCAGATGCTCTCAGCCGGGCCGCCTCTAGAGAGACTACGCCGGGGCCTCGCGGCCGCCGCCAATTCGCCCCCCGGCCCCCGCCCGAAGCCGCCCTGTGGTGCCGGGAAGCTCTGCCTCCCGGGGCGCTTTGCCTCTGACCCCAACTCCTCCCGGCCTTCTGGGAAATGTAGTCCCCTGTCCTCGCGAAGCGCCACTTTCCTGGAGCTCGCGACGGCATCTCGCGGAGCCCAGAGCTATATGTCCCAGGGTCGTGCGCCGCAGTGACTGCCAGTTCCGAGGCGGCTCTCGCCTAGACCCTTCGGTCCCCGCTCCCGCACCCGGCCCGCAACTGACCTGGCCTCCCTGTCCTTGGCTGGCGGTGGGGCTCGGAGGCGGCGGCTGCGGGTCCTAGGTATAAGTAGCTTCCTGCGCAGCCCCCTGCGGACTTGGACTTTGGCCCAGGCTCGGGGTCCCCTGCCCCCTTCTGAAATTTGCTTTCGCCCAGAGGCGGTACAGGACGAGCACACTCTGTAGCCTCCAGCAGAGGCTACTCCTCGGGACCCTGGGCCCCCGCCCCTGCGGCCTCCCTATTCTTTGGCTCGGTCAGAGACACCTCCTCCACTTCTTTGTTCATTCATTCTCTGGTACACTCACCGGGTGCTTGCTGAACTTGTCTGTGTACTGCGAGTACAGTAGGGAACAACACAGGTCCCTGCCCTCACTGTTTCCTAATGGAAGAGACAAAACATGAATAACGGATTATAACTTGGGTAAGTTCTAAGATGGAAGGAAACCGGGGGCTGGGTCAGATGATGACAAGGCAAAGTGCCTGAGAATCCCTTGAGGGAGGCCTGAACACAGGAGAAGGTGCAAGGCATGTGAAGTGTGAGGGCAGGACAAATTGGGAAGAGAGGCAGTATGTGCAAAGGCCAGGAGACAGGACAGGACTAGGGATATTTCAGGAATCCAGAAACGGCTGATGATCTGTGGAGTGGTGGTGGAGGAGGTGCCCAGTAGAATGGGAAGGAAGTTTAGAAAAGTAGGTGGGGTTTTAGATGGTCAGGTCCCAGAGAGCCCCTTCTGTAGCCGGGTGTTACGTATATAGGGAAATAGACTCAGATTCCCAGAGATTTGTGCAGTCACCCAGCAAGCTGCCAGCCCACGCAGGACGTTTGCAAGGCCATCTGCTTCCTGATTTAGGTGGCTTGCTTCTCTCCCCCTTAGCCCTGGTGTGCTTGCCCCTGTGCTGACTGCTTTACACCTAGTCCCAACCTTCACCACATCCTTAGGATGGAGCAGGTCCACCAACAAGACAGGAAGGGCAGGAAGGACGCTGGCTTTGGAGCATGCACCAGCTGTATGACTATGGGCAAATTTCAGTTTCCTCAAAAGTAAAAGGGAAATACCTGTCAGTGAAACTCAGCACACATGATCTGACCCACGGGAAGCACTTAATTACCACTGGCCACAACAGAGCTGAGTACCCAACAGGTGCTCAAAAGCTGGTTTGCCTCCTGATCAGTTAGTTACAAGAGTCGGGGGGGCTCTCTTCCTCGGGGTGTCCAGGCAGGGCCTCCTGGACCCAGAGTCCGTTCTGGGGAGCCTGCCAAGGTGGAGTGCTCCTAAGGGCCTTTCCCCTACCCCCACCACATGTCTACTTTGCCGAAGCTCCAGTTTCCTCCTGACCTACCTGGCTGCTCTGGTTGTTTTATGAAGCCAGAAAAATTAGTTTGTGTGTGTTTGGTTTATCTGGGAACAAAGAAAGGTAAATGTCAGAGGTCACACCAGAGCTGATGCAACTAGAGAAATCCACTCCTCCACCCCTAATCCACCCCCTGCCACCTTCTGTGAAAAGAAAACACCCAGGCATAGAGAAGCCAGACTGCAGACTCAAATGTGATTGGGTCTGTTCAGATCAAAAGCCTCCTGCGGAAGATAGTTTGGGGCAGAAGTCTTTGCTCGACCATTGGAAAACTCCCAGGTCTGAAAGCTTGCAGAAATCATCCAGGCCAACCTCTCTCACTGGAATATTCCTTTCTCAGCATCCCTGGCAAATAGAAAAGCCACTTCTGTTTACATGCCCCAAGTGATGGGAGACTCATCACTTCCAAAAGTAGCCTGCTCCACTGTTGAACAGGGTGTGTATTAATGATACAAACCCAAAGCCACCCTTCCTGAAGTGGTAACAAACAGAGCTCTTTTCCACCCTCAGGGTTATCTCTCTTTGCCCCTTGGTTACTCTTCAGATATGGGAAGCCATTTATCACACAACATCTCCTAGTCGGCTCCAGGGCAAACATCTGCTGATGACCTTGCTGGCCAGTGGCTGGACACTTGCTACAAAAGGAGATCAGAACTAAAAGCCACTTCTTCATTTCTTCATTGCCTTCCCCTCCTCTCCCTACCCTCCCCTGGCCTTGGATCTGGCTGTGTGGCTCCCAGCAATCACTAAATGGGCGTCTATTACTAAAATCAGCGTTTGAGGGGCGCCTGGGTGGCGCAGTCGGTTAAGCGTCCGACTTCAGCCAGGTCACGATCTCGCGGTCCGTGAGTTCGAGCCCCGCGTCGGGCTCTGGGCTGATGGCTCAGAGCCTGGAGCCTGTTTCCGATTCTGTGTCTCCCTCTCTCTCTGCCCCTCGCCCGTTCATGCTCTGTCTCTCTCTGTCCCAAAAATAAATAAACGTTGAAAAAAAAAATTTTTTTTAAATAAATAAATAAATAAAATAAAATAAAATCAGCGTTTGCATATTGGGTGACTTTGGGTAAAACTGAAGCCTCTCCCTATTCTGAATCACAAAATAGGCATAATATCTCTTGAGCAAGACTGACACGGGGATCAGCATCGGTAATAAGCACAAAAGCGCCCAACATGCCGTGGGTTCTCAACAAATGTTTGTCTGCCTCTTCTGTATGTAACGGAGGCTCAGCTCTTAGATCACATTCATTACCCTCATGGACATGCTGGGGTCTAGGGCCAGCCCAGCTCAGAGGCCCCCTGAGTTCCCAGGAAGAGAGGGGGTGAGAAGCCAGCAGGGCAGACAGCCTGGGGAGGGGGGTGGGGGCAGGGATGGGGGGCGGGAGTAGGCATCATGCATGGGAGACCTCATGCATGCTGTCTAAAACCAGGACGATAGGGGCGCCTGGGTGGTTCAGTTAAGCATCCCACTCTTGATTTCGGCTCAGGTCATGATCACATGGTCATGAGATCTAGCCTCTGTGTCAGGCTTATCGATGAGCATGAAGTCTGCTTGGGATTCTCGCTCTTTGTCCCTCTGACTATCACCCCACACCCCCCCACCCACCCCTCCACGCGCACACACTCTCTCTCAAAATACATAAATAAAAATAAAAACAGGAGGGTAATGAGGAGTCATAGACACAATGCCCAATACCTCCCTCCTGTATTCAGGCCCCCCTGTCCCCACTGTGCCCGAGGAGTGTCCAGGAACCAGAGAGGAGCAGGTTCAGCGGGAGTCGGGGTGGGAGCTGGGGCAGGGCAGTGCTAGTGGTAATGAGTAAACCCTCCCTTCCTCCCCAGGCTCAGGAAGGAGCCTCTCTCCCATTGACCTCCTATGGCTGAGAAGAGGGCTCACCTGAATCCATTCATTGAAGGCCAGCAAGAAGTGGGTACTAGCAGGGCATCCCTGACCCCTCAGCGTCCACAGAGCAGACAACCCCCGCCTTCCTGCTGGCCTCTCTGTGGTTCCTGGAACACCCCAGGCACACCCTGGCCTCAGGGCCTTTGCACACGCTGCCTTGCGCCTTCTGCCTGGAATGCTGCTCCCTCAATGTCCTCAGAGCTCCCTCCCTCACCTCCTTCAGGTCGAGTATCACCTTTCTGCTCTATGAACATGTCAACCTCCCCCTCCAGTCTCCATCCTCTTCCCAACTTTATTTCCCTCCACAGCCCCTCCACAGTCATCTAACAAATTGATTTAGTTATTATTCTGTGTAGTATCTGTCACTCTCGCTAGAATGTGAGCTTCACGAGGATGGAGATTCTTATCCCTTTTATACACAACTCTCTCCGTGGCATCTGGGTCATGCCTGGCATAAAGCAGGCACTCAATCAGGAATGAATGAATGAATGGTTCTACCACTCCCACATTTGGGGTGTTCTTGGGCAAACCACTTTTCTGGGCCCCAGCGACCCTGTCCATGGAAAGCGGAGAGGGATGGGATCTGTGAGTAGGAAATCAAAGCAGCAAGTGAGACTCGAAGTCCCCCTCCCCCCCCAACTTTCTGGCTGTGGGCCTGGGGCAAGTGACTTACCCTCTCTGATGCTCAGCAGAAGAGAAAACTCTACCAATTAAAGCAAACAGCCAAGCTCTTCAAGCTCTTACAAAGCTGCAGACTCAGCTTAAGCCTCGGAACTGCCCTGTGAGGCGGGGAGTGTTATTCCGGCTCTCCAGATGAGGGAACCAACTTCTGGGGAAGGGACTGGCCCACAGGCAGACAGCTGAGTAAGTGATGCGCTTCAGGCCAGCCAGCCCAAAGCCAGCCCTGGCCTTTTACCAGTGTGCAACCCTGCCTCCCTAGGACGGAGGAAATGACATAAAAAGCCGAGCACAGGACCCAGCGCAGGATCAGCGCTTATCCAAATACTCAATGCCCAAAACACATCGTGCTTCTGCTCCTTTCTCTTTCCATCACATCCACCCTTCAAGGTCCAGTTAAAGCTTCATCTTTTCTAAGAAGCCTGACTACTCCTCTAAGGACTGAGGTAAGTCATTACTCCTCACCATGGCCTCCAGAGGTCCCATATGGCCCCGCCATTCCAGTTCCTGTGTCTGTATTCCAGCCACACTGACCTCTTCTCAGGTCAGGTGGGTGAAGGAAGGCCAAAACTGAATTTTAGTCCAGTGAAGTCGTCCCTCAAAAATGGAAACAAGGAGGGGGGCGCCTGGGTGGCTCAGTCAGTTAAGCGTCCAACTCGATTTGGGCTCAGGTCACCGTCTCACGGCTCTCGAGATCAAGCCCCGCGTCAGGCTCTGCGCTGACAGCTCGGAGCCCGGAGCCCACTTCAGATTCTGTGTCTCCCTCTCTCTCTGCCCCTCCCCCACTCATGCTCGCTTGCTCTCTCTCTCTCTCTCTCTCTCAAAAATAAAAAACATTAAAAATAAATAAATAAAATAAATAAGATGGTGAAACTAATAAAATCTTGTGGGGTTAAAATGTTTGTCTCGGTAACTGAGGGAAAAAGCAGGAAAAACCCTGTGGGGCTACATATTTGAACGTGAGGAGCCAACTCTATACCGTGATCTCCTCAGAAATGGCCCTCAGGGTACCTGGCAGGCTCAATCAGTAGAATACCTGACTCCACCCCAGGGTCGTGAGTTCAAGCCCCATGTTGGGCATGGAGCCTACTTAAAAAAAAAAAAAAAAAAAAGTCCTTCCAGCAAGTGCAAAACATACATTCTTTTCAAGGTCATATACAACATTTGCCAAAATCAACCATATGCTGGGGCATAAAGCAAATCTCAACAGATTTCAAGGGATTCCAATCACATAGTTTATTTTCCTAAACACTGGGATTAAGCTAGCAAGCAAATCCCAATGTTTGGAACATCTCCCAACGTCTGGAAATTAGATAATACGTTTGTTTTTTAAACCCCAAAGATGAGGGACACCTGGCTGGCCACTCTTGATCCCCAGGTTGTGAATTCGAGCTCCACATTGGGTGTAGAGATTACTTAAACATAAAATCCTAAAAGGGGCGACTGGGTGGTTCAGTCGGTTGAGCGTCCGACTTCAGCTCAGGTCATGATCTCACAGTTCATGGGTTTGAGCCCCTGCGTCGGGCTGTCAGCATGGAGACTGCTTCGGATCCTCTGTCCCCCTCTGTCTCTGGTGCTCCCCTGCTCTCGCTCTCTCTCTCTCTCAAAATTAAACATTTGAAAAATAAAATCCTAAAAAATAATAAACCTCAGAAATGAGATCCATTTGCTTCCACGCGAGCCAGGTGTCCATCCAGGTGGCTGAGGGTGTGAGAACTATACCTTTGGGTCAGGTGACCCACCCCAGTCAAGCAACGGTGGCCGGGGAATGGCGAGCGACCGGACTCCAGGAGAAGATGGCATTTCCCGTTTATTGGCTTGGTTCCAGAAACACTCTGGTGGGGGTGGGGCGGAGCTCTGAGTGCTACTGAGTGCTGGGGAGGCAAACGGGGGCTGCCACGGGTACAGGAACAGGCAGCCGTGGCCCCAAATGCTAGAAGGTGACTTGGAAATCTCAGCAGGGGTGCACCCAGAAAGGAGGCGGGGAAGCAATGAGAACTAAGGGTTGCCAGGCCTCAGCAAAGACATTGCCTCTTGGGGCACATGGGTCATCTTAATGTGTGAAGTCTGGTTTAGGATTATTTCCTTAGGATTCACCCCCAGAGGCAAAGGGTCCAGACAGCCAGACTCCTTTCCCAAGGAGTACAGCGACATGGATGAGCCTAGAAGGCATTCTGCTAAGAGAAATGAATCAGACAGAGAAAGACAAAGGCCATATGATTCCACTCATATGCAGAATCCAAAGAACAAAACGAATGAACCAACAAACAAGAAGCAGAAACATCCATAAATACAGAGAACAAATCAATGGTTGCCAGAGGGGAGAGGGAGCTGTGGGGGGGATGAGCCAAAGGGGGTGAAGAGGGAGAGGGAGAGATACAGGCTTCCAGCTCCGGAATGAAGAAGTCACCGGGATAAAAGGCACAGCACAGGGAATACAGTCAGTGGTGTTGAAAAAAATAGCGATGGATGGTGACCCACGGTCGCTACACTTGGCGGTGAGCACAGCACGTGGACAGACTTGTCCTATCACGATGCCATACACCTGAGACTAACACAACATCGTGCATCACCTGTACTTCAATAAAAAATAAATAAGGCTTTGTGCCTCTGCAGAAGTGTGAAGTTTCCATTTCCCTGACCTGCCCGCAGCGAATATTATTATTCCAAACATATTTACATTGATTTAATAGTTGAATAATTATACCTTACTTAATTTGGTTTTTTTCTCCCATTATTTACAATTTTGGGCATTTTCCCCAAGTGCTTTTCTTTCTGATTAGACTACAGTTTTGTTTGCACTATTTACCAATGCACTTCCTGTGCCTTCTTATTTTATTTTTTTTTTTTTTAATTTTTTTTTTTTCAACGTTTATTTTTGGGACAGAGAGAGACAGAGCATGAACGGGGGAGGGGCAGAGAGAGAGGGAGACACAGAATCGGAAACAGGCTCCAGGCTCTGAGCCGTCAGCCCAGAGCCCGACACGGGGCTCGAACTCACGGACCGCGAGATCGTGACCTGGCTGAAGTCGGACGCTTAACCGACTGCGCCACCCAGGCGCCCCACTTCCTGTGCCTTCTTTCAAAAAGACTCATGAGCCTTACTCTTTTTTTAAAAAAAAATTTTTTTTTTAACATTTTATTTATTTTTGAGACCGAGAGAGACAGAGCATGAACGGGGGAGGGGCAGAGAGAGAGGGAGACACAGAATCGGAAGCAGGCTGCAGGCTCTGAGCCATCAGCCCAGAGCCCGACACGGGGCTCGAACTCCCAGACCGCAAGATCGTGACCTGAGCCGAAGTCGGACGCTCAACCGACTGAGCCACCCAGGCGCCCCAACTCTTTAACAATCTCTTGAACTTCTTAATGACACGAACCAGACTGCTGCACATTTTAAGTGATTAAAAACTTTTTTACCTGGAAAATTTCCCAACCCACCAAAAACTTGCAAGAATTATACAATAAACCCATATACCTTTCACCTAGGTTTGCCTATTATCGTTTCCCAGCATTTGCCTTGTCTGTTTATATGTAATTATTTTTTTAATGTTTATTTATTTTTGAGAGAGAGAGAGAGTAAGAGTGGGGGAGGGCCAGAGAGAGAGGGAGACACAGAATCTGAAGCAGGCTCCAGGCTCCGAGCTGTCAGCACAGAGCCTGATGTGGGGCTCGAACTCACCAACAGTGAGATCATGACCTGAGCCGAAGTCGAATGCTTAACCAACTGAGCCACCCGAGCACCCCATATGTAATCATGTTTTTTTATAAACTATTTGAAAGTAAATTGCAGACTCTTCGCGCTAAATACTTCAGTGGCTATTTCCTAAGAACAAAGATGTTTTCCTACGAAACCTCGAGACTGTGACCCAAATCAGGAAGTGTATTATTGCTACAAGATCATATCCAACATATAGGTCACATTCGAATTTCACCGATTGTCCCGAAAACATCCTTCCTGGTGCGTTTTCTCATCAGATCCAGGCTCCAGCGCAGGACCACGTGTTGCCTTCCGCCGGCTTTGATGTGGAACATTCCTTTCGCCTGACCTTGTCTTTCACGACACTGACACTTTGGGAGAACACAGGGTATTTTGCAGACTGCCCCTCGGGTGGGTTTTGTCTTGTCTCCCATGATTCCCCGAGGCTGTGCCTCTGGCGGCCAGGACGTCACCGAAGTGCGGCTGCGCCCCGCCCCCCCCCCCCCCCCCCCCGCGTGTGGTGGTGTCGCTGCCCATCCTGGGGCCTGAGCTTTGATCGCTGTGAGCGTCTGATCGCTCCTCCTCAGAGGTGTGCGTGTCGTCACCCGCTGGCCTGTTCTTGTTTTCATAAAACTGGGGCTTGGCAGCCCGGTTCAGGAGAGTAGCGCCGCTACAGCTGAGTTCCGGTGGGGCCACCCCCGGGAAAGCTGTCATCCCACCCCCTCACCAGTGACCCCTGCTGCCTGCTCCATGCGTCCTTGGTACATGGCATCCCAGCGGCAAGCTGACTCGCTGTATTTACCGAGGAACCCCAAGGCCACCTCCCGGTCTAGCCCCCACCCCTCCTCGGGCCTCGATCTCTCCATCTGTGACACGAAGTGCCCGCGTGAGAATCTGTCCGGTTTCCGGAGGAGGGCGCTCAGCATTTGAGCCAGACCATTTTTTGTGGTGTGGGCGGGTCTTGCAAACATGGAGTGTCCCCGGCCCTCGCTTTGAAATACTCCCCCCCCCCCAAACATTTCCAGATGGCTCTGGGAAGGGGGTTGCGGCCCCCAGGTGAGAACGGCTAGAGACAACAGCCAGTAACATCAGCTGCTGTCTGCTGAAGGCTTCCCACGTGCTGGCTTCGTAGCAAGCACTTGATCTACATCATCCCATTGGTACTGCACACAACCCGTTGCACAGATGAGAAAAGTGAGGCCCAGAAAGCTTAAGCAACAGCCAGGAAGTGTCGGAGCCAGGACCTCCACCCCAGGAAGCCTGACCCTTAATGTCCCATCCTGTGCAAGGCTATCCGCCCACGGAGGCAACGTCACATACCGGTGGTGAGCCCGGGTTTCGGAGTTAAACCTGAGCGTGAGATTGAATTGTCGCTCAGCGGGTATTCACCCTCACTCTTCCCCTCCCGTTGTGGGGAGAGCAGACTTCCCCGCGCCATTGACTTTGGGCCTAGGCGGCTTGCTTTGGCTAACGGAACGGGAATGGGCATAACATAAACAGAGCCCTCAAATGGGCTTGTGCGGTATGCTCTGCCCTCTGGTGCTCTGGTGACCTACCATGAGAAGCACAAATCCTGGGTGACCACCGCCCCTTTAGCCTGGGCCCCAGAACAAACCAACTTGGAGGAGACCAGCTCACACTAGACCAGCCAACCTACCCTCACACCGCAGACACGTACAGGAGCATAAACGCTCTCCGTAAGCCCCTGCGTCCGGGCTGGTTTGTTATGCAGCATTATTGTAGCAAGAGCTGACTGATACAACCTGGGTTCTAAGACCAGCTTGGGCAGGGTGTTTTGCCTCTGCCGACCTCTGTGTCCTCATCAGCATAATGGTACGAGGCTAGTACTGATCTTCTAGGCTTGTTGTGAGGGTCAAAGGTGATAATGCTCTCAGCACGGTGCTTGGCGCACAGAAGATGTTTAGCAAATCGATGCTGTTCAGCAATGCTGTCACTGCTGCTGCTATTACCGTTAGCTGTGACCGTCAGGATTCAGTAACCGCCACACTCAAGGACTCTGAAAGTCTGAGGTTAAGGAATTGGAAGGAGACGTGGCCCTAGGTTAAGGGGAGCGGCCCCTAGGAGCACTCCGCCCTGGTCCCCGAGTTGCCCTCTCCCTGATTCCTCCTCTCCCCAGTGAGAGCAGCTGGAGCCGGCTGCCTGGGCACCAGATGGCTAAGTGCCTGTGGTGAGGCCTGGCCGGGTCAGAGTGACCCACAGGCCACGGGAAACTCAGAGCCAGCCTGTTTCCCCCTCCTCCAGCCCAGGACTTAGGTAATCAGCACTTTTAAATTGCAGGCTGGAGCCCAGCTACCGAGCCCAGCCCCTCATGGGAATGTGTTACTGTTTGGGTCTGTGTTTCGGCACTTGTGCGTGTCTGTGTGTGTATGAGTTGTCTGGGTCTATGTCTCACTGTGTAGGTATAAATGTCCGTTTCGGTGTGTGTGTGTGTGTGTGTGTGTGTGTGTGTGTGTGTTTCCAGGTGGGCGAATGTGCTTCAGCATCTATGCGAGTGCGTGTCTAGTGCACACGTGGATGCGACTGTTTCAGTGTGAGTGCAGGTGTGTGTCCGTGTGTGCTTGCCTGTATCTCGGTGCCAGCGGGTGTGTGTAGGTGTGATCCGTGCAGGGGGGAGTATACGTCCATGTGTCAGAATGTGTGAGTGTGCCTCTGTGTCTCCAGGCCAGTGGGTGTATTGTCTCCAGACTCAGGGCATGGCTGTCCAGGGGCTGCCTGGGAACTGACCCAATGGCAACGCCCCTCTCCTGTGCACACTGGGACCGGACACACCCGAGGTGCCGCCCGGCCAGGCTCTGCCACTTAACCACTCATTGATCCTGGGCAAATGTCCTGACCTCCCTGAACCCTCGATTCCTCACGGGCTTGTCATGAGGGTCAAAGGCAACAAACAAGCCCTTTGACGGGCTCTCTGTAGGCAGCCTCTGCTGACCAAAGGGAAGCTCAGTCATTCAGAAAGAGGAAGGGGAGAACCGTGGTGGGGCCAGGGAGGTGCAGGCTGGCGGTGACAACAGTAGATGCACAGGGAGGGTGTCCCCACGCCTAGTAGCTTGCAGGTGGTGCCACGGGGCCCGAGGCTACAGCTTTCCTACCCTTCATGGCCACCTCGTGTTTTTCTGTGTGTTTTGTTAATTAATACACCGTAGAGTACTTTTAGCTTTCTGGGGAAAGTGAGCAGAAAGTACAGAGACTTCCCATATACTTTAAAAATATTGGCGGGGGGCATCTGGGTGGCTCGGTAGGTGGAGCACACAGCTCTTGATCTCAGGGTCATGAGTTCAAGCCCCACACTGGGCACGGAACCTACTTTAAGAAATTTTTTTTGTGTCGAGATAAACTTCATTTTATTAACCATTTTCTTTTCTTTCTTTCTTTTAAAGTTTATTTACTTTTAAGAGAGAGGGAGTGCGAACAGGGGAGGGACAGAGAGAGAGGGAGGGAGAGAATCCCAAGCAGGCTCTGCACTGTCAGAGCAGAGCCCAGCACAGGGCTTGAACTCACGAATCATGAGATCATTACCTGAGCCAAAATCAAGAGTCAGACACTTAACCAACGGAGCCACCCAGGTGCCCCTTAACCATTTTATTTTCTTTTATTTTTTTAACAATTGGTAATCGATGTATGAGAAATGCCGCTTAAAGCACCTGCAGTGGTCACTTCAACCTTGACCGCTGGCTCGCTGCTGATGGAGGTTATGTCTGCCGAGCAGCCACAGGACAATGTCAACCAGTGAGCGGCTTGCGGGTCCTCATCTGGCAAAGACCCCGAGTCTTAGAACCTTCAGCATGGACAGTTTTTCTTGCAGTGTTTCTCACAGCCTTGGTAGGTATTCAAACTGGTCCCTTCACAGTGAGATTCTTTTCCTTTGCACCTCTGCTCAAGTTAGCACACACCTTCTCCAAAGATTTTACGTTATGGCTGCTCAGAGTCATCCTAATTTGGTGATCCGCCACCTCTGGTTCCGCGGCTGTCTTTCCACTATCTCAAGAAGCGGAAGCCGTGCTGTGGCCTCCTGACTGACCGGTTCCTCATTCCTCGTTCCTCGGGGAGAGGGAACAGAAGGGAGGCAGGGGCAGGAGTAGGTGACCCCGCCTCTGCTGCAGCTGCCACCCCATCTTCCTCAAAGAACTATTTTAACCATTTTAAAGTGTACTGGTCATTTTTAGTCACATTCACAATGCCGTGTGACCATCATCACGATCTAATTCCAGAACATTTCCATCACCCCATGTAGCCGTCACCCTGCACCCCGTCCCCGCCCCAGCCCCTGGCAGCCACTAACCTACCTTCTGTCTCTACAGATTCGCATCTTCTGGAAGAATCACACAACACGTGTGACCTTTTGTGTCTGGCTTATTTTGCTCAGCATAATGTTTCTGAGGTCCATCCACATGGGAGCACGTATCAGTATTTCATGCCTTTCTATGACTGAATCATATTCCGCCGTATGGCCATACCACATTCTGTTCATCCGTTCATCTGTTGATGGATACTGGGTTGTTTCCGTATTTTGGCCGTTGTGAATAATGCTGCCGTGGACATTTCATGTACAGGTTGATTGGTTTTATTTGTTTCTTTTTTTAATGGATTCCCTTTTCATTTCTCTTGGGTGTTCTCTAGCAGTGAAATTGTTGAGTCATACTGAGGCTTTTGAGAAACTTCCAGACTGTTTTGCACAGTGGCTACACCATGTTACATTCCCACCAGCAGTTCGTGAGGGCTCCAACTCCTCCACAGCCTCAACAACACGTGTTCGTTTCTGCCTTTTTTTTTTTTTATTTTAAAAATGTTTACTCATTTTTGAGAGAGAGACAGACAGAGCACGAGCAGGGGAGGGACAGAGAAAGAGGGAGGCACAGAATCTGAAGCAAGCAAGCTCCAGGCTCTGAGCTGTCAGCAGAGAGCCCAATGCAGGGCTTGAACTCACAGATGGTGAGCTCATGACCAGAGCTGAAGTCGGACACTTAACCAACTGAGCCACCCAGGCACCCCTTGTTTCTGTCTTTTTGATACTCGCCCTCCTCCTAGGTGTGAAGCAGTATCTCCTTGTGGTTTTGATCTGCATTTCCCTAATGGCTAATGATGTTGAGCATCTTTTCCTGTGCTGTCAGCTATCTGTTTATCTCCTTTGGAGAAATGCCTGTTCAGATCCTTTGCCCATTTCTAATTGGGTTATTTAGCTTTCTATTATGGAGTTCAAACGTAAAGGGTAATTACACAGGAAGAGTCATTTAAAACGGAATGTTGGCCATCTCAGCTTCTCAAGGGTGTCAGCTCCTGTCTCTGAGGAAACGCTGTCTCTTAACGGCCTGCTCCTGCCCTCCGGCGTTTTCACATACACACACCCATTCCCCATCTCTGGGGGAAATGGAGCACTTCTCCCCCTTCGACCTTGCTTCCAGGCAAACCCAAGACCTTTAACCCAGCCAAGAGCTCTTTTGACTATTCTTCCAAAGGAAAGTTGCTCTTTCTCAGAACATCAGGGCTGCGACTGCCTTGTGTGTTTGCAGAAACAGCTACAGCCAGCTTCCGAAAAGTAGAATTACGTGTTTGTTCTTCCAGCCACTACACGTGAATGACTCCTAATTTTCCATTGCTCAGTTGAACTTCCCTTTCAGACCCCAGACTCTCCCACCTGCTGGACTCCTCCCCACAAGGGGGTGTGTGGTCTTCCAGGCGCCTCGCTCCCAGCCCCCTCCACTCCTAGCCTGTGACCCTAGGCGCCCATTCTCTGCACCACCCAGACTCCTCCCTCTCTCCCTCCCTGCCACAACGAATCAGTCATCAACAACTGTTTCTCTGAAAGAGCTCTTCTCGGCCCTCATCAGCTCCCACCTGAACAGTCACCACAGCTGGCCCCCCTGCCTCCACCCAACAGCAGGCAACTCCCCTGCTCAAAACCCTGCAATGGCTCCTTACTGCACAGACCAAAGTTCAATCTTCTTGTGCTGGATCAGTTCCTTCATTTATTGATTGATTGCTTCATTCATTCAGTAGCCTGAGCACCTACTATGTGCACAGCACTGGGACACAGTAGGGCAAAAGACAGGGTTTAGAGAAGAAGCAAATCATTGCAGGGTGACCAGTGGTACAGTGGGCCTGTACGGGGACAATAGGGACAGAGAGGCGGGGGCTAAACCCAGCATGAAGGCAGACTCTTGGACGAGGTAGCTCACCAGGACCCACTCCTACTCCAGTCACATCAAGGCACCTCCAACTCCCAGAATGCACCATGATGCCTTTAGAGACCCACCGAAGGCCTTTGGGCAAAGTCCTCCAGCCTGTGACCTGGTTGAAGTGCCTCCTCCTTTGAAAAGCGCCCTGATCCCGTGCAGTTGACCTGACAGTCCTGCCTTTGGAACACGCCCAGCCCTACAGAGACCTCGTTACAATGTTGATCTCATCTCGTTGTTATTTTAACTATGATTTTCTGGTAAGTGAGTTGCCATCTTGGTTTTATTTTCTGCTGCCACAGACATGCCAGGACACAACGTGTGCCTCTCCCTCCTTGCACCTCAGCCGTCCACCAAGGAGAAGGCAGCCTTTTTTATTTAAAGTTCTGGCATCTCCTAATGCAGCGTTCTCAACCAGGTACGATTTTGCCACATACACACCCCCAGGGACATTGGGCAACGCCTGGAGACTTGGTTGTCACAGCTGGGAAGTGCTATGGACATCTTGTGGGTGGAGGACAGGCATGCTGCTCACATCCTACCGTGTGCAGGATAGCCCCACCACCAAAAGCCATCTAAGCCAAAACAGAATAGTGCCGAGGTTGAGAAACCCTGTTCTAACCCCAGGTGTGGGTGCCTCCAGAGAAGAGGGCCCTTCCCCGGTCAAGTGGGCTTCCTGGAGATGGCCCATGCTCAGGTGTTTATGTTGGGAAGGTCCAGGTGCTCCAAGGGCCTTGACTGGCTGCTCTGTGAGGAGAAACAGCTGTAGACAGGGGCTTGGCGAGATGACGAAGGGAGACCGCTGGCCATCACCTCTGAGGGCCAACAGGTGTCCACAGTATCTCTGGGCACACAACGAGACTCCATTTCCCAGCCTCCCTTGCTGTAAGGGATGGCCACGCGACCAAGTTCCGGCCAATGGAACGTGAGAGGAAGGGATGACATCGCTCCCAGGCCAAAGACCCTCCTATGTGCCGGCCTCATCTCTCCTTCCCCATCTCCCTGCTGAATGAGAGGACCCCGAAGACCTACCTAGAGGAAGCAGAGCCACAAGACGGAAAGGCTGCACCAAGCTGACCCCCATGTGCTCACCAGCTCCCACCAGCCCACACCCAACTCACATGAACAAGAAATAAATCTTCATGGTGCTGTACCCTGAGACTTCCGGGTTTCCTCGTTATAGCAGCTAATCTTATTTAACGAAAACCAGACCGGGTCCGCAGAAATGTGAAAGGAGGAAGACAAAGGTCCCCTTCGATTTTTTAGGGCTGACCAAGCCCTAAGCTCCCCGGTGATCCTGAGCAATTGTAGTTTTTGCCAAGCTTGGTATGTGGGCCTTTGAGTAGGGTTTCATCTGACTTTGCAAAGGGAAGGGATTTCTTATACCCGGAGCATTGTGCAACAGTCTGTACCAACGAACAATTTGTGTCCTCTTTTTTGATGGACCATGACCCCCTAGAGGGAAGGGTCTGGGCCCGATTTGCCGGATGTCACCAGGGCCCAGTAAAGGCCTTAGCACACAGCAGGCCTGAGGAGGAGTTATGAGCCTCTCTGAGCACGCAGGGTCCCTGATGGGCCCAACCCATTGCCGTTTCACAGGCGAGGGGATGAAAATTCATGAACAAGCAAGCATATTTGCCCATGGTCATGCAACCAGGGAAAGGCGGAGCCAAGGGCCAAAGCCGGGTCTCTCTGACACCAGCCCACACGCTCAAAACCACCAACCGGCGTAATAAACGAGCACAGATTCTACGCGCATCAGACAGCGCCGTGGGTCCCCCGTAGGAGACCACAGGCAAAGCCAGGGACAAGCGGCGAGACTGTGACACTTCATCTTGCAGCACAGGGCCCAGGACATGCCTCTCTGGGCCTGCGTCCCCCAGCAAAGCAGTCCAGAAGAGAAGGGCTGAATGACTTGCAAATCCTCAAGTTACTCCCATCGGTGGGTCTGGATTACATGCGTCCTGGGACACGCTGCTCCGGGGAAACTGGGAGGCGTGGAAAATGGCTCCCCTGGGGACTGGTGAGGTGGGGAGGGAGGCCCTATAATATCATCTCCCTCTTCCTCGCTCACAGAGCTCTGGTCTTTGCACAGCGACGTGCCCAACTAAGACTGCATTTCCCGTCCTCCTTTGGAGCTGCGGTAGCCAATGATCTGGAAGCTTTTGAGTGGGACTAATAGAGACCCTCTTTAAAGAGCCAATTAGAGTAGGAGGAAGGTCTGTGCTCCTTCTCCTCTCTTCTTCTTCTTGCCTATAAAACAGATGAGACAGCTGGAGCTCCAGCAGCCATCTTGGGCTATGAGGTGACTTTGGAGATGGAAGCCATAAAGTGAGGACGGTGGAGCCTGGGGCTCTGATGATTTTGTGAAACTGCCAAGCCAGCCCTCGACCCCACCTCCAGTCATCTTTTAGGTGACAATTGATCCCTGACTTACTTAAGGAACCACAGTCAGTTACATTTTCTACACCTTTAGAATCACCCAGAACTGGGTTTGAATTACGCCTCTACCACTTGCGTGACTAGAGTGAATCACTGACCACTCTAAGCCTCAGTTTGCTGGTCTGTTAAATGTCAATAATACTTCCATTCTCATAGGGTTCTTGTGATAAAATAATCCACGTAAAGTGGGTCCTCCAGGGCAACCCACGGGAGCTGGTGTTAGGAGCCCTGACTCGCTAGTTCCCACGCACCTCTGTGGCTGTGACCCACTCCCACGGTGGCTTCCTCTTCCCTTGGACCCTTCCAGACCATTCCCACATGGTGAGCACCAGCTGCAGGCTGACCGCCTTGGGGAGACAAAAGCGTTTAAACACATCTCTATTGTGGGCCCCACTGCGCACGGACGACGTGTCCAGAGGAAGAAGATGTCCTTGAAGATGCAGGTCAAGTGTCGCTCCCTCTGAGAGGTCCTCAGACACCCAGCCCAGCAGAGCTCTCCCTTCTTATCCCCCAGCACCCAGATTTGTGTAGTTCTCCCACCAAAGCAGGGAGCTCAGGCTAAAGTCTCTAGGTGCCTTGATACGTAAGCGAAGGGTACAGCCCGGCATCCAGCGAGAGCAGGCAGGCCCGCCCACTGCTCCTCCTGGGCCCACAGCATTCCACCAGTCTCGGGTCCCACATGGGGCCTGTGTGCTACCCCCCGTCCCATTACCCAGCTGTAGCTGCTGCCCCGGTGCCCTCTCTCTCCCCTTTACCTGTGAAACCACCACTGCCCGAGGGCTGGGAGAGAAGTCCTCACCTCTGACTTCTGGGAGATAGAGTCCTGGCCACAGAGTTTTCCCGTGGTGCACAGCACGGCCTTCAAGGCACGAGACCTGCTTGCCCAGCTAAGGCGCCCACGATGTTGGGGAGAGCAGGCACAGCCTCTGAGAGCCTGCCCCCACCGCCACCCCCACCCCGGCAGCCCGGGAAACATCTCGCAGGCAAGCGGTGTGGTCCCGCAACAAGCCCGGGGCAGGCCGAGGCAGGCACCGGGCAGCTGGAGAAGCAGCCTGCCAGGGCTTAAGGTAGGCAGCCGCTGACATCACAGACAGGAACACCAGACACTGTGCGTCTCCTGATGGAAGAACCCAGCACTGCCTCCGAACCCTTCTCGCCAGAAACAATCCACCCCGAGTCTGCGTAAGCACTGGACCCAACCACCAAATTTCAGGAGATACAGGAGACAGAAGAACATACCAAACGCCACCACAGACGTGCAGCCAGGAAAAATCCAGACCGTGGAGACTCTGGGGGTCAAGAGCTGGTTTCTCCAACAAATAAACTGCAAGGGATCAAAGAGATGGACAAGAAGCCCATAGATTAGAAGACACGCCATTGTTTTGTTTTATTTTATTTTAAGTAAGCTCTACACCCACCATGGGGCTTGAACCGATGATCCCGCGTTCAAGAGCCGCACGCTCTGCCGAATGAGCCAGCCAGGTGCCCCGAGTCTTTGTTCTCCAGAGGGAACTGTCAAAATATTTGCAGACAAAATACTACGATGTCTGAGATTTGCTTCAAAGTAATAAAGAGAGTGTTGGGTAGGTGTGGGAATGGAACAAGGTTGACCAGGTGTTGATAACTGCAGCTGGGTGACAGGTCCCGGGGGTTCTTCACCCTGTGCTCCCTGATTTTGTATCTGCTTGAAATTATCCCTAAGAGAAAAGGTGATGTCTTGGCCAAGGGCGGTTCTGCCCCTAGGGGATGTTTGGCAACATCTGGAGACATTTTTAATTGTCACAAGGGCGGGTGCTCCTGGCGTCTCGGGGGGGTTGAGGTCAGGGATGCTGGACGTCCTACAATGGTCAGAGCAGCTCCCCCAATGGGGGGTTATCCACCCACAGTGTCAGGGGTGCGGAAGTTGAGAAGCCACCCGGTCAGTGCTAAGCCGAGGAGTGCTAAGGTCTGCATTTGGGCAGCCCCTTCCAAGGGAGGTCTGGAAGCGAGAAGCCAGAGCAGGGAGCTGGGCAAGGGCCGTCGATGGTCCTGGAGAGGAAGGACGACGCCCAGCCAGGACTGTGCCCTGAGGAGCCAAGGGGGGCGGGCTGGCTGTTCTCTGACCGTCTGTGAGCATCGCCCCAACAATTCAGACAAGGCAGTTATGGACTAGGAAAGCCTCTGCCCCGTTCATCGATGGTGATGAGGGTTCTGAAGAAAAATGAGGCAGGGAGGGCATGGGGGGGGGTGCAATTTTAAGTAGGAAGGTCCCCTCACTGAGAAGGTGACTTTCGGGTAAAGTTTCGAGGGCGTTTCAAGGCAGCCATAGCAGCTGACAAGGTACAGACGTTCCTGACCTTCACCTTAGGAACCATCGCTACACAGGTAGGGACGTTTCAGAACAAGCCCGGTGCTGCCCTTCCTACCCCGTGGTCTAGCCCGTGGTGTGTGCCAAGTGCCGGGTGTGATTCTGGTTCTCTGGACAACCCCTCCCCGAAGCCAGAAGAAGTCGAAAGTTCTCAAGGGCACGGGTATTAGCAGGGAGGGGCATGGGAGCCCGGAGGATTTGCAGAAGCAGAAAGCACTGAGGCAGAATCCGACGCTGCTCGTGCCAAAGGGATGAATCTTTCGCCAGAAGAAAGGATTCTGAGGGGCAAAGACGAAGCCGGGCTCCCAGGAGGCCGTGCTCAGGGCTCAGCTCTGGCGGGCCCGCAGGAGGGCGAGGGTTGACCAGCTGGCCAGAGGCCCCTGCGAGCCAGTGGCCAGAAGCCGCATGGGGCGAGAGGAACCCACCCAGCTGGTATGTTCCGTTCATCCAGACCACAAAGACCCCCCCGACTCGGTCCCAGGCACTCAGGAGTCAGCAGGGGTGCAGCCTCAAAGGTGGGGAAGAGGCAGCCCTGGAAAGTCTGAGGAAAGGGGGAGGGGAAACCACGCAGAGGCCTGGAGGAGGAACCCCCGGGATATGCAGAGGACTGAGCCCTCCAGGGGCAGGTGAGGTTCTGGAGCCTGGGGGCCCCACACCGAATTTGGGGTTATTGTGAGGGCATCTGGGGAGCCGTGGGGGGGAGGGCGGTTGATCAGACCACATCTGATTAAATTCTGTATTGATTGTGGTAAAACACACATAACATAAAATCCGCCATTCAATGTTTTAAGTATGCAGATGAAGCAGCATCTCGTTCTTTCGGTCACTGCCCTCTACCTGGCTCCACAACACTCCCACCACCCCGAAAGGAAACCCCGAACCCCTGGGCAGTCACTCCCCATCCTCCCTCCCTCCGGCCCCTGGCAACCAGCCATCTGCTCTCTGTCCCTGTGCATTGGCCTCTGCTGGCCGTTTCATATACAAGGAATCATACAGTAGGGGGCCTTTGGGGTCTGGCTTCTCTCGATTTAATTTCTCAGAGGCCCCTCTGGTTGCCACAGGGAAAAGAAGGGTCTGCAGTGGGGCGTCGTTGAGGCAGGGAGGCCAGAAGGAGGCTGGAGCCCTCCTCAGGTGAGGGATGCTGGCCAGCCTGGACACATAGGAGGTAGGGAGGTGAAGAAGGAGGGGACCCAAGTGTATCTAGGAGGCAGGACCACCAGGGCTTACTGACCTGGGCCGTGGCAGGGAGGGACGTCGCGGAGTCAGGGAGGACTCAGGGCTCGGGATCTAAGCAACCCGGACAATGGCGGTGGCAGAGGGAGATGGCAGAGACCAGGAGAGGAGACAGAAGACACAGGGGCAAGTACATCGAAGATCCCCCCCCCCCAAGAAATTAAGAGTCAGATATGGAAGGGTTGCTGCGGAGACTTTTAACACAAGCCAAGTCTGGGACCGCTGGAATGTGGGGGGAGGGGAAGGTAAGTGAGACATCTTGATGCATATCGACAAGAAGGCAAGCATACCTGCCCTCTCAAAGCTTCAGGGGACCCACTCACCTGTCTACCCAGCAGAAATATTTCTGGAGGCTCAGGGCCACCAGGCACTGTTGCACAGGTTGAGCACTGTGCAACAGAAAAAGGGTACTTTTACGTAGACTGGAGAACTCCCTGGAGTTAGGCAGTGCACAACGTGCACAATGCTGCCTGGCAGTCATGGTCATTGTAGAATTGCCGTGTTTGTAAGTAACGGGGCTCCCTTGAGAAGAGATGGGAATGCTTGTGAGAAACAGGACAACGTTCTCTGCTTCTGAAGGTCAAATGAAGTCTGGCATTTAAACACAGCTGTTGGAGTTGCCCTACATCCCGTGTTTTCTTTCTAAGAAGAGGAGCTCGGCCAGGGAAATGTCAACTCTGAGGCACAACCAGCTGGCTCACACACACCACAGCCATTGATGAGCCGTGCTATGTCACCACGTCCTCTGGGGCAGCGGGAGGCTCCCCGAGTTGTGCACACAGGACCCAACTCTCAGGTCAGAGAGGACCCCTGCTTTGTTCAGTCTTGGGGCCAACAGACAGAACCTCCCAGGGCTGGGCTGCCGTGTCGGGTCATCGGGGCTGCCCACTGCGCAGCAGGGATCTGCAGTGGAGGCCGTGTAAACATGACCTGCCCTTCGGGCAGCTTCGCGGGGCAGGTCAGGAGAGCCCCAGGCCTGGCTCAAATCCCAGCTCTGCCGCTGGCTCGCTGTGCGACCTTAGGCAAGTCACTTCGCTTCTCGGAGCCTCGTTTCCTCTTCTGCAAAGTGGGGACCTGTTGGGGCTGCTGGAAGGGGCAGGGGGTGTGTGTGGAGGGTCCCTGACTGATCCTAGGTGCTGGGCTACGATAACCCTTGTCATGATCCCCGTCCCCGTTCTGGGGGAGCCGAGGGGAGACACTAACATACACTCACACACTCGCAAATTCACACACAGAAGCCTCACCGAGTTTCACAACCCTCTAAATACCCATCCTAAGCCTCTTTAGGTCTTCCTCTTTTGAGCAAAGTATCTAAAATACGGAAAAAGCGGGGCGCCTGGGTGGCTTGGTCGGTTAAGCAGCCGGCTTCAGCTCAGGTCATGACCTCGCGGTCCGTGAGTTCGAGCCCCGTGTCGGGCTCTGTGCGGACAGCTCAGAGCCTGGAGCCTGTTTCGGATTTTGTGTCTCCCTCTCTCTCTGCCCCTCCCCTGTTCACGCTCTGTGTCTCTCTCTGTCTCAAAAATAAATAAACGTTAAAAAAAATTATTAAAAAAAAAAAAAGTGCCAAATAGGAAACGGGCCTCACCTAGTCCTTTCTTTTTTTTCTTTTTTTTAATTACAGACATCTTAGTAGGTGTGATGTGGTATTTCATCGTGGTATTTCATTTGTATTTCCCTAATGAATAATGATGTGGCGCATCTTTTCATGTGCTTGTTGTCTGCTTGTATATCTACTTTGAAATCATTGGCCCACTGTTAGCATTGGTCGGCTGTTTTGTTCATGACGTACAGGAGTTCTTTATGTATTCTGGATTCCAGACCCTTGTCAGAAATATAATTTGAAAATATTTTCTCCCATTACGTAGGCTGTCCTTTCACTTTCTTGACGGTGTTCTGTGATGTACAAAAGTTTTTGGTTTTGGTGACATTAAATTTATCTCCTTTTCCTTTTGTCACTTGTGCTTTTGCATCATATCTAAGGATCCTTTGCTAAGTGCGAAGTCATGAAGGTCTCTTCCTATATTTTCACCTAAGAGTTTTATAGTTTTAGCTTTTTTCTTTTTTTTCTTCTTTTTCTTTTTTTTTTTTTCCTTTTTTTTAAATTTTTTTTTTTAACGTTTATTTATTTTTGGGACAGAGAGAGACAGAGCATGAACGGGGGAGGAGCAGAGAGAGAGGGAGACACAGAATCGGAAACAGGCTCCAGGCTCTGAGCTGTCAGCACAGAGCCCGACGCGGGGCTCGAACCCACAGACCACGAGATCATGACCTGAGCCGAAGTCGGACGCTTAATCGGCCAAGCCACCCAGGCGCCCCGTAGTTTTAGTTTTTAAGTTTAGACCTTTGATCCATTTTGAGCTGGCTTTTGTCTATGGTGTGAGGTAGGGGCCCGTCTTCATTCTTTTGCATGTGACCATCTGGTCGTCCCTGCACCACTTGTCGAAGACACTGTTCTTTCCCCCACGGAATGGTCTTGGCACCTTGTCAGAAATCAACTGGCCACAGACGTATTGGTTTATTTCCAGACTCTCAGTTCCATCCTGTTGGTCTACATGACTATCCTGTGCCAATACCACACAGAGTTGATTGATGGAGCTTTGTTATCAGGTGTAAGGTCAAGAAGCGTGAATCCGGTGACTTTACTCTTCTTTTCCAAGAGTATTTTTGGCTCATCAAAGCCCCTCGCATCTCCATATGAATTTGAGGATTGGCTCTTCCGTTTCTGCAAAAAAGGCTATTGGGCTTTGGATCGGGATTGCATGAAATCTGCAAGCTTGACAAAACTAAGCCATCCTGACAATACTAAACCTCCCAACCCCTGAACACCCAGTGCCTTTCCATTTGTTTATATCTTCTTTAGTTTCTTTCAGAAACATTTGTCCTTGTTGGTTTCAATTATCAAAACTATTTTCTCGGAGCACCTGCCTGGCTCAAGTCGGAAGAGCATGAGACTCTCGATCTCGGAGTTGTGGGTTTGAGCCCCACGTTGGGTGTAGAGATTACTGAAATAAATAAAACCTTTAAGATTTTTTTTTTGTTTTCAGTCTGCCATTTGCCTGTTAATTTCTGTGTGTGATGTCCTTCATGAGACAGAAATCCTTCACTCTTATGTAATCAAATTCACTGCTCTCTCCTTTGTACACATGTTCTCTCTCTCTCTCTCTCTCTCTCTCTCTCCCTCTCTCTCTTTCTCTCTCTCTCATGCATGGGAGCACACTTCATGTTTGGGACATTTGCGATTCATCTTCCCCACCCCAGGATCACAAAGCTATCAACCCATGTTTACTCCTATTAGCTTTACCTCTTGGAAACAGTATATGCAGTTTCACTTTGTAAGAGTTGGATCTTGAATTCACCGGGCCCCTCCTTTGCTCTGCTGTGAGGTGGGATCGACCTTGTTCCAGAAGCTGAACCATCACTACTCTTAACCAGCCATCCTTCTCCCAGCTCTGTGATCCCACCTTGATGCCCATCCCACGGAGAATGGAAAGGAATGTTTTCCTTTCCACTGGAATGCACGCACCTCGGCGGGGCGGCGGGTCCAGGTGTCCATGAAAAGCAGTGAACTAGGAGCACCCAAGGCTCCTGGGACAGATCGTGATGCTCAGTTAGAGTGCTAAGGAACGGAATGAGACCTAACACGGCACCAATTGAAAACCAAGTGGTGTATTTTTACAAGTACAGAAACACACCCAAAGATGAAATATCAGTTTTCGTAAATTTTTTCATGTTTATGTATTTATTTTTGAGAGAGACAGAGACAGAGACAGAGAGACAGAGTACGAGCAGGGGAGGGGCAGAGAGAGAGGGAGACACAGCATCCGAAGCAGGTTCCAGGCTCCGAGCTGTCAGCACAGAGCCCGACGCGGGGCTCGAACTCGTCAACTGTGAGATCATGACCTGAGCCGAAGCCGGACGCTTAACCGACTGAGCCACCCAGGCACCCCGAAATATGTTTTCTGAAGTGGGAGTCTTGGTTGGGGGGGACGGGAGCGGGGGTTGGAGATACAAGGGAACCCGTCACACAATAAAATGAACGAGAGGTGGTCTCCCACGGACTGGTGATGATACCGCGCCAAGACTTGACTCCTGCACAGCAGCCAAGTAAGTGCAGAGGGCAGGACAGACAGCTCCAGAAAGCGTGAGGGGCTCCAGAGGGACCAAAGCCTGAGTCTGAGGGCACCAAGTGCGGGATGATGGGTTCTCCGGGTACAAGAGGCAGAAGGGGCCTGTTTCTTCCCTACCAGAGCGGTCATGGGGCCAAGGCTCAAACTGCCTCCAAGAAATCACACCAGGGGCTCTATTTCATAGCTGAAGAAGGACCCTTAGAGAACCAACGATTCTATTCTATTCTATTCTATTCTATTCTGTTTTTGGTGCGAAAGGTGATTTTATTTAGGCACAGGCACAGGACCCGTGGGCAGGAAGAGCTACCGAGAACCAACTATTTTAAATGTTGAAGTTAAGGCCACAGGAAGGTTGAACCCAGTGAGGTGGCCTGGAACCACATCTCCGGCCCCAGCCCGGGGTCTCTCCCGTAGACGACCCTGGACCTGCCCCAGCGTGGCGGCTCCAGACCCGCAGAGCGCGGCCGGCTGCCGCCATTCCCTCTGGCCACTTCGGCTCGATGCCCAGGCTCGGCCCAGCCCTGCCACGGCCGCGTGAGGAAACAGCTGCCCCTTGGCCTTCCTGGGATCTGGAAGCGGGTCCAAAGCTTCACCCCACATGCTCTGTGCAGGAGGCCCGAGCGGCAGCCCAGGCACTCAGTGGCCCCTGCTTTTCCACATTTATTGGGTTTTCAGATACGCAGACATCTCTCCAGCTCCTGTCACTCGGGCTGCGACTGCTCTCCCTCTGGCTCGCTCTCTGTCACGGACTCCTCTTCCTTCCTGAGACCTGCAGACGAGAAAACCAGCTTTGCAGAGATGTTGGGGCAGAGATCTCAGACAGGGGGCCGGCAGGTACTGAGGAACGCCCGGTCCCTTGAGGGGCCGTGAGAGAGGCACGGGGAGGTGACACAGGAGGGTGGCGAGCTGGCAAGGCCAAACCCCAGCCAGGGCCGACCCCCAGACTGAGGCCAGAGCTGGCCAGCGGGGCGAGGGCAGGCTGTGGCGCCTCTGCCCCCAGTGAACCCTGGCCTGCCCATGCCTGGGCCTAGCTGAGAGTTCAGGGGCATCTGTTTCCTGGTGAGCCATCTCCATGAGCCAGACCGCGGCTGTGCAAATGCAGAGCTGGGGCTGGAGAGGGTTGTCAGGACAAGGTGCCCCAAGAGCCTGGAGGGCCTGCCCTAGCCCTTTAGCGCCCCCTAGACTTGGCCAGTGAAGAAATGGGGGCCCCATTATAGGGCCAGGTGGCTGGGGGATCGCGGAGAGCCGCTGAGGATGGTCACCATTCAGCCCACGGGAGGTGAGGAGCTACTATTATACCCATTTTCCAGCTGAAGAAACTGAGGCTCAGAGACATCCTGCGGTTTGCACAAGGTCACACAGCAGGGCTGGGATGCGAATGAGAGTTCTTCAGGGAGAATTCTCTCACCACTTTGGCCAGGGCCTGGGAGACCTCACAGTCAGCTTCCGGTCAGCAACCACACGCTCTCCCCAGCTGAGAACTGGACACGAGCCACACAGCACACGGTTACGTTCCAAATCCAAATGTTACCAGGAGCCTGGCTGGCAGGGCCACAGGCTTTCCACCTTCATCGCCCCCACCAAGGGACTCCAGCAAAGTTCCGGCCCTGGCGTGGGAGACCTGGCCCAAATCGGGCTCTGCCCCAACTGGCCAGAGCTCCCAGGCCAGGCGCAGTCCCCCTTCTGGGCTGTGAGCTACTCGGTTGTGCGACCATGCCACGATTTCCCCCACCCAGTCCACGAACAGTGCCACTCGCGTTGTTTCTAACCAGTGGTACCACCAGCAGTGCCACTGAGAATGTTCGGGAACACTCGCACAGAGGTCCGCGGGCTCTCTGGGCTCACCCAGACCCCCTGAGGCCGAAACTGCCTCCCGACAAGATTTCCCAGGTGATCCGCATGCACATCAAAGCTCCAGAAGCCCTGCTCTGGGGTCCACTCCTTGAAGCAAAGACGCATCTCCTTGACTCTGCTAAATAAGGCCAAGTTGTCTCCCCAAGTGGCTACACCAGTTTGCATCCCCACCAGGAATGGATGAGAGCTCCCGTGGCTCAGCGTCCTTGCCAAAGCTTGGCATCATCAGACTTCTTAGGATCTTCCAATCTAGTCCAGAGAAAACGGTCCTCTGGTCACCTAACAATTTTCATTTGATTCATTTCTTAAACTTTCGCCTCCCCCCACCTCCCCCCCCCCCCCCGCCCCGGCTCTAACACCCACGCAATCACCTTCGACGCTGCATATCTGTTTTCTCCAATACGGACAAAAAGAGACGCCTATCTCTGCGAGCGTGTCTCCTTACATCAATGAGAAGAACACCCCCACAGCTCCCTGGGGAGCCAGTGGCCTCCACGGTGGTCGCTGTTTGCTCTCCCCCCCACCCCGGGCCCCGCCCTCGTCCCTCAGGAGCTTTGACTGCCAGGGTCACATAGGGAGAGAGCAGTGGGGGTGGGACGCACACTGGAGGGGCGTCCCGGGTCTGACCTCGCGCCCGTCCCAGTGTCGGCGAGCAGGCAGTGCGATGCCCTAGGGACAGCAGGCCGTGCTGCGGAGCCGAGAGGCCAGTGCTGTCTGTGGTGAGGCACTGTCTGGCAGGGAGAGGCACGGAGGGTCTCAGCTGGCCCTCAAGAGGCGACTCCAGGGCGGAATAGCTTGGGCTGCCCTTGGCTCCCGGCACCTGTCAAGAAGAGCCACTTCTGGGAAGAACGCAGGCCTTGGGCTCCCGGGCTGCGGAACGGTGGGTCCCTCGGTGCCCTGGGGCGCCTCGCCCCGCTAGGCCTGGCCCTCAGGAGGGGCCGCCGCCACCGTAGTGTCCAGCCCAGCCTGCCCAGAGCACTTGCCCCGCTGAGCCCATACATCTTGGGCACATTCCGGGAAATCCAGTCCAAGGACTGTGGACACCCCGAGGGGAGATGACGTGAGCCACACAGTCAGGCTTGCGGCGTTTCGAGGCCCAGCCTGGCTGCCTTGCGGCCCTGTGACCGATCTCAGCACAGCAGCACAGGTGGCAGGCGTCTGTTCTGGACCGTGGGACGGGGCTGTGAGTGCCTCAGGGACCGCGGGAGGAGTAAATGCCGCAAGCACTCGGTCTGGCCCCTGTGGGCTCAGTGGTGTCTCGGCGGGGGGGGGGGGGGGTCCCCTCACAAGCAGACCCTGAGTCAAGGATGCCGGAGCAGTGACTTCTTTGGGAGGTGACCCCCGGCCCCCTGAGAACCCTTGGCACCTGAGCCTGCCCGTCTCACGGGCTGAGAGAGTCCCAGGGAACGCAAGGGCCAGGGGCCATGTGAACCGGGAGGACACCTCCACGTGCAGGAGGGCCCGGCCCAACTCCTGACTCTGCTCTTTCCTGGCCGCTGGCCGCAGGCAGGTTACCAAACCTCTGGAAATCCGGTTCTTTCCCCGGGGGATGAACGAACACCTCACAGAGCAGCTGGGAGGGCGTAGAAGGAAATCAGGCAAAGCGCTTGCCCGTGGGCATCCCCAGTGAGCTCATCGCTGCCCTGGTTGGTCCAATTCCCCAGAGACTGTCCTGGCTGCTGGCTATGCCAGCCGGAACCCCAGGTGCCCAAGATCCGCAGGTGCAGCCGGAGGGTGACAGAGGAAGACACTCGAGCGTGGAGCCTCCGAGCACCAAGCCTGCTCGGCCTTCGGGACCAGGCTCAGGGGAACTGGTCCAGGAGACACGGTCAGAGGCTGGCCTGGCCCCACAGCCACTGGGCTCTTCGTCCTCCAGTACAGCCCCACCCCCACCCCCGCCACTCCCCTCTTCTCTCCCGGGTCACCACGTGCCTGCCAGGGGTCACCCTCATGTACTAGTGACCTTGTAGGACCCACGCCGGGGTTCTGACAGCCACGGAGAGAAGCCGCTGGCAAACATCAGTTTCTCCCCCTGTCAGATGCGCAGCTTTAACCAAAAAAATGTAAGCGGCAGCAAACCCCTGCCGTCTGGGATGTGAGCCAGTATTCAACAGTCGCCACGACACAGGTTTATGTCCTCAGAGCGACATCTGACAGCATCCCATCCCCTCGCTTATCGTTCTTTAAATTTTTTTTTTAGTTTTTTTTTTTTAATGTTTATTTTTGGGAGAGACAGAGAGAGACAGAGGGAGACAGAGTGGGAGCAGGGGAGGGGCAGAGAGAGAGAGAGGGAGACACAGAACCCGAAGCAGGCTCCGGGCTCTGCACTGTCAGCACAGAGCCCAGCGCGGGGTTCAGACTCATGGACCTAGAGATCATGACCTGAGCCGAAGTTGGACGCTTAACTGACTGAGCCCCCCAGGCACCCCAGTAATAATTTTTATATAGATGTGAGCTTAGGTAGATGCTGAAAGAAAAAAAAAAAAAACCCTGAGTGAACCCACACCAAATTGCACTGCAAATGGAACTATGTATGTAAGGCTTCCCATTCTCCTGTAAGCACTTTTTTTTAAGTTAATTTATTTATTTTGAGAGAGAGAGAGAATGAGCACAACTGGGGAGGGGGGAGAGAGAGAGAGAGAGAGGGAGAGAGAAAATCCCAAGCAGGCTCCACTCTGTCAGCCCGAGTCCCATGTGGGGCTCGAACCCACAAACCAAACTGTGAGATCATGACCTGAGCAGAAATCAAGAGTCAGATGCTTAACCGACTGAGCTACCCAGGCGCCCCTACAGCAAGCACTTTTGAGGAACTTAAGAACCTGTTTATTGTAGGCAATCTAAGGTCCCACCGTGGAACTAAGGGACTCGGGGAAGAGGAGGGGGCCGCCAAAGCCTCTTGGGAATCATTTAGACGTCAAGAAGTTGATTGCCCTGAACTTGGAAGGGCTGCAGTGAGTTTCCACCGAGCAGACCTCTACGTCTGCTCACGTAGACCTCACGTCTACAAGCACTGTCCTGTTTCATCGACCACCTGCTCCAGGCCAGACACTGTGGACTGATTTTACTCCTCTCGGCAAAATTTCAAGATGGTACCAGTTCTCCACTTACGGGGTGGGAAACAGACTCTCAGAGGTGGTTCGCTCAATGTCTCAGGGCCAGAAGGTGGCGGAACTGATACTGGCCTTCGGATCTGCCCTGACCCTTCTCCAGAGGACATGCTAAGCCACTCACATCTGAGCGCAGGGCTGGTGTCTGCAAGGGTTTTCCCCACTCGGCCATTCTTGAGAACTGAAACTCTGGCGTCTCTCTATTCCTTCCTTGCCGGTGCTCAAAAAAATGCCAAAGGAAGGGCAACTCGGTCCCAACACCAGGTGAACAGTGCCACCTGGTGGAAGACAAAAACACTACAGGTAGTGCATGAGCCGTGGGAAATGGTCTCAGGTGCCCGTGAGATTCAAAGCCAAGGGTAGAGTTGTTCCCTTTGAATTCATAAAAGGGACAGGAGAGAAGGCCCAGGGTGTTGTCACAGATGGAAATCAGAGGTCTGGCCCCTCCTGGGTGCTTCTGACAGTGAACCCAGACTTTGGAGGTGTTCCAGCATCCAACCCAACTCCCGAGTTCTCTCCACAGCGTCCTGCCAGGAGACCATCCAGCCTGGCCTTGAATACCTCCAGAAATGGGGTGCTCACTCTCTATTCGTCTTCTTCAAAAGTTCTTCCTCTTCTCTCCTCATCACATGTGCTCTTTGCTCCTCCTCTTACCTCCGTAAACAGTTCATCTGACCCCTCTCCCCTCTGGCAGCCCCCCCAGAAGTTCCAAAAAACCCACCAGCCAGGCTAGGCTTCCTCCAGCGTCACTCCTGGGACGTATGCCTGGTTCTTCTCCCCAGCATGGCTCTCCTCGTGTTAAGTGCTGGTATTTAGGGGGTGGGAAGTGAGAGACAGAGCACAGCCATTTAGCTGTTTGCTCTGACTGGTATGCTCGTCCCCCAACACTTCCCAAGGCTGGAATCTTTACCACTCGGGTCTCAGCTCAGATGTCACCTGCTCAGCAAGGCCTTCCCTGACCACCCTAGGCTAAAATAGCCTCCCCTCATCTCACTCCTGCCCATTCCCTGCTTGACATTCCCAGAGACGTCTTGCTATCTACAACTACGTTGCATGTTCGCGACCCGCCTCACTCTACCCCCATCCTGGGCCACGAACTTCACGATGCCGCGGGCTTTGTCTGCTGTGTTGGGTGCTGAGTCCGGGGCCCCAGGGATAGCAGATGATCCACAGACACTGCATTTGCTCACGTGAGTCTCCCCAAGTCTGGGAGCCAAGCGGGGCTGTGGCTCCAGTGGGGCCCCCAGAAGCAGACCCTGCGACAAGGATCTGAGGGCAAGTATGGGCTGTTATGGGTTGAACTGTGCACCCCAAAATACATATGTTGGAGTCCTAACCCCCAGCGCCTCAGAATGAGACCTTACGTGGAGACAGGGTCTCTTCACAGAGGTGATCAAGTTAAGTCATTAGTCACAATTTCATTGAGTCGTAATGAGGTCATGAGGGCGGGACCCAATCCAATATGACTGGTGTCCTTACCAAAAGGGGAAATTTGGACCCAGAGACAGACATGCACAGACAATGTGAAGAGACACAGGGAGAAGACAGCCATCCGCATGCCAAGGGGAGAGGCCTGGAACCGGCCCCTCCCTCACAGCGTCAGAAGGACCCGCCCCCGCACCCCCACGCCCACACACACCTTGATGGGACTTCCCACCTCCAGAACTGTGACACCAGAAGCTTCTGTTGTTTAAGCCCCCAGCCTGGGGTGCTGTGTTATGGCCGGCCTGGGGAGCTGCCACAGACATCCGCAGAAACTGTCACAGGCAGAGTTGGGATCCCCACTAACAGGGGAGAAGGCCAAGCCTGGAGGTGGGAGTGGCTTGTCCGCGGTCACCCAGAGCCAGGCCACAGACTCAAGTCTCTGAACTCCACACAGGGTTAGAACAAGTCCCCCATCCCCGGCCCCCCTGGCTCTGCTCTGGCAGTGCCGAGCCTGTTTGGGATTTTCTCTCTCTCCCTCTCTCTCTGCCCACCCCCCGCTTGTGTTCTCTCTCTATCTCAAAATAAATGAACTTTTTTTTTTAATTTTTTTTTAATGTTTATTTATTTTTGAGACAGAGAGAGACAGAGCATGAACGGGGGAGGGTCAGAGAGAGAGGGAGACACAGAATCTGAAACAGGCTCCAGGCTCTGAGCTGTCAGCACAGAGCCCGACATGGGGCTCGAACTCATGGACGGTGAGATCATGACCTGAGCCGAAGTTGGAGGCTTAACCGACTGAGCCACCCAGGCGCCCCCAAAATAGATAAACTTTAAAAAATGTTTTTAAAAAAGCATTGTTCTAGGCAGAATAAACAGACACAAAAGGTCACGTAATGCATGATTCCATCTACGTGAAGTGTCCGGAACAGGCAAATGGACAGAGACCGAAAGTGGATTCGTGGTTTCCAGGACGCGGAGGGAAGGGACAATGGGGAAGCACAGGCTTTCTTTTGGGGGTGATGAAAATGTTCTGGAACTAGATAGTGTTGGTTGTGCACTGCGAATATACTGAAGACCAGGGAAATGGACACTTAAAAATGGTCAGAACAGTAAATTTTACGTTATTTGAATTTATCTCCATTTTTAAAAAATATTTTGGTGGGGGCGCGCCTGAGGGTCTCGGTCGGTTAAGCGTCCGACTCTTGAACTCAAGTCTTGATCTCAGGGTTGCGAGTTCAAGCCCCGCATGGAGCTCCACGCTGGGCATGAAGCCTACTTAAGAAAAAAAATTTTTTTTTTTCTTTTTTAAGAAAAGAAAGGCAGAAAGGGCTTAGCAGGCAGTAGAAAAGTGAAATCAAAGGCCTCGAGGCCTGAAGCTACAGGCCGTCTTCCAGGAATTGCAAGAACTGAGCAGAGCGGCTGGCAAGAGAGAAGGTATCACCCTAGAGCCAGGAAAGGGATTTGGTGCTGAGTCGTGTGCCAGTGTGCAGCCATGGTGGGTCCTAAGCAGGAAAGTGGCTGGGAGTGGAGGAAGGAGAGGGTCAGGGCTGCGAGGGTGAGGGAAGCGAGTCTAGGGAGGGGCAGCAGGACTGCGGGGGAGATGAGGCCTGTCAGAGGCCAGCGCCAGGGGGACAGCAGGATGGGAGGCAGGGGAGAGAGAAGACTCGGGCTGACAGCCAGGTTTTCGGTTGGGTGACAGTCTCTGACGGCCTCCCAGGTGGGAAGCACCAGGCAGGAGCACTCTGGGAGGAAGACGCATAGGTTCATTAACGTCTTGGCTCGGAGGCGCCCAAGAAACATCCAGGACTGGGTCCAGGAAAGTCTGGGCAGGTTACAGCAGCCCAGAAGAATCTGATTTGGAAATAAGGCCACTGTCTCAGATTCTGTGTCTCCCTCTCTTTCTCTCTGCCCCTCCCCCGCTCATTCTCTCTCTCTCTCTCTCTCTCTCTCTCTCTCTCTCTCTTGCCCTCTCTCTCTCAAAAATAAATAAACATTAAAAAAATGATTTTAAAAAAAGAAAGTAAGGCCGCTAGATGGAGGAGATGACTTGGGACAGCGGCTCTGAAATTTTGTGACAACCCAGAGGGGCAGCTTGCCCTGTGGGCTCTGAAACCACGTGGTCTGGACTCAAATCTGAGTGCTGCCATTTTTTTGTAATTCCAGGACAGGTAACACTGAGCACTGCCACTTAGGAGCTGTGTGGCCTTGATCTCTCTGAGCCTCCTTCCCCGTTTGTGAAGTGTAGGTGGTCCTAGCTCCCATCTC